>NC_086198.1:73038513-74257327 GCF_035770615.1 Melospiza melodia melodia | reverse complement strand
GGAGCAAAGAGACTTTATAATTTAAAATACTGGGTGTTACAGTATATTTGTTCCTGTCCCCATGTCTTTTCTGTGTATAATTGCTTCCATCTGAGGCAGACCCAAGATCCCAAATGACCCCAGCAGGACCCAGCACCTGACTGGGTGGGATGATGGTGGTGTCCCTGTAACGTAAGTGTATGAGATGCAAGCAAACAGGGAGCAAGGGCATGAGATGGGATCAAAATATTCTTACCTGATGCTCAGCACAGGGGATGTGAAGGGTCTGTGTGGAATGCACAGCAGAGAGAAGCTTGCACTGGCCAGCAGTGGGTATCCCACCTCTAGCAGCAGCAGCCAGCTGCAGAGCCCCTGCCTGCCCTTGAGGGGCCATGGGCAGCACTGGTTTTCTTTTGACTGGAAATTAATGATAGTGTTTTCACTTTGATGATGCCTCTTTAGCAAATTTCCACACCCCCCCCCCTTGCTCTGTCAGGTAAATATGTGATAGAAAGCAGTGGTAAGCAGAATTTATAAGCTCTTCCACAGATAGGAGCAAAGAATTATATTTGCAACCATTCCTTGTAAATACTAAAAAAACTTGAACAAAATATGGCTTAAAACTAAACCTTCATCAGGTCATTTCCATCAGTGTTGCTAAATGCTCCAATGACTTGTGAACAAAATCATATATCAAGCTGATGAGCATTGAGATGCTGCCACTGGAGCTGCTGGTCCTTCCTGGTCCTGGCTGTCTTCTCATGCACAGTGCACCCACAGGTGTGGGGGTTCTCTCCTTGACTTGAGGTGTACACAAAACTAAAGTGTCCTTCAAGTCCTCTCCAGCAGACCTTGAACACTCAGAAATATTTCACACAGTAATGAACATCTTGGTGACCATTAGGAACTAAAGTAGGGTTGGGATGATGCCAGTGTGGGACCTGGCAGAGCAGGAGGAACTCTGAAGGAGAGAAGATGCTGCAGAAGTGTGCAGAGCAGGACTCCTGGGGATGAGGGAAGCACAAAGCACGAGTGGGTGGTGGGTGAGCAGCTCTCCAGCATCTGCAACAGCAAAGCCACTCAGGAGGTTGTGGCAGCGTGGATGTGCAAAGGTGAGACTGCTCAAGCAAAACAAGTTAGGAAAATAGTCTAAACCAGCAAGACCTGTAAAATCAAAATTAATATCAAGGCTATATATTTTAGAAAGCCCTGTGAGCATGAGATTTCTTCAGTTGCAGTGGCAGGGAGTGGACGTGGGAAAGTGTTCAGCTATTCCTATAGCCAAAGGTGCTAAGAGCAGGCAGCTGAAAGGGATCTGCACAGCAGAAGGATATCGGGGTGTGTCTGCAACGGGAGCAGAAGGACAATGCAGAGCTGCAACTCCCTTCCGCCCCTGCCCCTCTGCCAGACATCCGGATTCCAGGCACAAAAGGGCAAAGCCATTTTTTTCCCCTTGAATAGCTTTTTGGGACTCTGGGAGGCTGCCCTGGGGACTGCCAAAACCCTGCTGCTGCCCAAACAAGCTGCTAGCTCTAAGTTCAATTAATTGTGCCCTTGGTGGTAACTGTAGCAGAACTGGAACCAGACATGGTAGTAAAATATCTTGAGCCTGTTTCCATTTTCCCCCTGTCTCTTATTTTCCTAGAACAGCTGATTTGTCACTTGCAGGTAAAGAGCCATGGCTCTGCTGTCAGGGGGATGTATTTCTAGTGTAATGACGCATGACAGACATGTAATGATGCATGATGTGAATCCTAGCTGCATTTTTTACTCCTGTTGCTTTTTCTTAGTACATTTGCAAGTAAAGGTCCGTTTCAAAACAAACAAACAAACAAACAAAAAAACCAAACAAAACCCCAAAAAACAAAACAAAAAAACCACCACCAAAAAACCACCCCAAAACAACAAAAAAACTAAAACAGAAACCCAACCAACCAATAAAACCCAACAAAAAACAACTTTTTTTTCACCCTCCAGTGGAATTTAAACAAACAAACAAAAAAATCCCTGTCATTCAGAGTTTCCTGTTCAGGATTCCCCAAACAAGCAAATATGCAGCACTTCTCTACGGCATACGTATGTGCTTGAATTTCCAACTTCCTGGAGACTGGACAACTGCATGAAATGCAAAATAGTAACATTATTATTTTTTTAAATATTATTAATATATTCTAGTAGTAATTATTACTACTCGCAATCTTGTAGAGAACATCAGGTCCTGACCTAGTAGCAGGGGAATAAGACCACAATGCAGTACCATGCAATTTTTTTTTCTTTACTTGATGAAGCATTTGGATAATAAGAACTATGTATGCCTTTCTATTTGCTGCATTTCAAATAATCATTCAGCACTGCTTTTATTTTTCAGTTCATTTGAATAAGTTTTATGACTTGATGTTGTGATGTGAATTTTTATTGCTGTTATCTCATGTCATTGTGTCTTCAGGGTGTGGAATTCCATAGGGAAAACATCTTTTGAAAGTGGGTTTTGGCTGGTTACTTGACAGGTACTTGGTACTTAGACAGGTAGTAGCCCAGGGTTTCTCCTGGGCTTTCTGTAAAATCTACACACCCAGTCCATGATCAGCCCAGCATCTCCTTGGCTGCACAGCTCTGGCTGGAGGAAGCTGCAGCATCCCCAGGGGGTGAGCGCATGCCTGCAGACACCTTGGCAAAGGGGGCCCTTGCAGAGATGCCAAGGAGCCCATTTAGGCCCCTGCTGTGAGAAAAGACAGCTCTCACACAGTTGTCCAACACACTAAAAACAAACTCACGTTTTTGATTAGCCATGACTTCACAGTTACTAGCCACAGAGAACTCTAGGATGGAGGAAGTATAAGAGGAACGCTAGAGAATAATAAATTTTAAAACCTTTTAAAAAAACTCTCATGAGCTGGGACTAGATGGCAAGTCCCAAATTCCTCTTCAGTTATCAAGTGTTGGGTGCAAAGGGAGTTAAGAAGCCTGTCTGTCCTGCTGGAAGGAAGCATCTGATTAAGAGAAATCTGTTCTTTTTCATTTTCATTTGTACTGGGCTGTGGCCTGAATCCAAGTCAGGGACCAGTTCTCAGAAGGGAATTAGAAAGCAAAGTCAAAAACTAAGTGCCAGATTAATTCTGCCAGCTCTGTAAGCATGCTAGCAGCTATAGCTGGGTAAAAACTGCCAGCACACCAGGAGCACCTTCAGCATCCAAGCTCCAAGTGGAGATACCAGGCATATGGGAACCAAATACAATAAAACAGGATGGGTTATTAAACAAGACTTAGAATTACATTGAGTTCAATTAGACAGTTGGGACCAGAGCTGCAGTGAGAAGACAGTGGTCAAGACAGCTGTGTGCCCTCTGAAAGGACTTCTGTTTGTCCCCATCACATTCAAAGATTGAAACTGATTCAATTTCAATTGAATCAACTGAAATTGGCTTGAAAAACAGTAAGACCAACAAATCCAATAGAGGTAAAGAGAAAAACAAGTCGCCCTAACTCATAATCAGGACAATCCCTGCAATTGTCCACTTATGGGTTTTTTTCTTTGTAGACTCCCATCCTACAAAAGTCTGAGGTCCCTGATTCTGATTTTAGGCTCTTAATTCAGGACTATTAGCTGAAAATTGCAGGTCTAAACATTCTGATAATTTTGACTTGTGGTACACAAAAAACCAAACACAAAACCACAGATTTATTTTGTTTTCTCCAATGAAAAATTAACTTCAGATAATAATACTATTATTAGGGTGGGGTGTTCTTTTTTTTGTTTTGGTTTTTGGGGTTTTTTTTCCCTAAAACCTAGTTGCCTCTGGTGGGAGATTCTGTTCCTCCAGAATTTGTTCTCAGTCAAAATATCCCACATTCCATAACCATGAACAGAACAGCAAAGCTGAGCACTGCAATTTCCAACCTCTTGGTCTCATTTACCCACAGACATGAGGGAAGCCTGGAAAAAAAGAGATCTCAAGTTTGGCTGCTCCCCTGAAGCACTTCAACTTGAATTTCCTATCTTCACACGTGGTCAATTCCCAAATGGTCAAAGGGGTCACACAAAGGAAACTGAGTACTAAAATAAGTTTCCCGTCTAACATAGCTCTGCACCTTGTGAAAACACATTCCACAGACAGACTAGTCACAGCAGAGGGAACAATGTCTTGGTAAATGTTTTAAAAGCACATCAACTTCCAAGGTTCACTGTGGGAAAACTGTGCCTAAATCTTTAATATTATTCCATGTATTGACATAATTTACTGCTGATTTTTGTCTGCAAAATTTTTCCGAAAATTTCATGGGATTGAACATCTGTAAATTATTTTTAAATATAAGATGTGCCTGGGTTGACCCTAGCTGAGAGGTTCCTCAGCAGTGGACTAGACACACAGAGCCAAGAGCAGCTGGGACAGGGCAGCAAGTGGGCCAGTAACCTCAAAGGTTCACACCAGGGAATTCCAAAGAAAGATGGAAGCATCTCCTCAGGGAGATGAAATCTAACTCCTTTTCAAGTGCAACTGCTGGTGAGCAAAGAAATAAATAATGCACCCAGTGGAAGATGTTCATCTTCTGAACTACCCTAGTCAGCTGTGGCCACAAGTGCTCAGTGTCCTGGGAACTGCTGAGACCTGTGGAGCCCTGCTGACTGCAGGAAAGAGCAGAGATGAGCTAAAGGGCATCCCCAAGGAGAAATCCACACACCCTTGTAGTCCAGCCCCTGTATCTGTCACCATTAGCACCTCTGCCAATGTTCTCCATCTGCATCTTCATCTCCACTCAACTTTCTTACTGAAATTCCCTTTCTAAATCCAAAAACTCTGTGCCCCTTGGTACTCATAAGAATACCCCTCTTCAGAGGCATGGAAATGTTCTGCTGCCACTATCACATTGCAGTAAACTGCCTCTCTCTTCAATCCAGGATCCCCTTCAAAAAGGATTTCTTGTTCACTCCTCTCTGCAAGTTTTCTTGTTACCTTTCCTTGCAGGCTTTCTGCTGCCTCAGCCAGGACCTCTTTTCTCATGGCCATCTCTGAGTACAAGATAAGAGAAAAAGACATATTTTTTCTTCATATTAACAACAAACACAAGAAAAAAAACTATGTCTGCTTGCCACAGGGCTATTCAGTGTTGTAACTGTCAAGCTTAAATTTAGTCTTATTTTCAATTGTAACTTGATATTCTGTCTAGTTCTCATATTTAGAAGCCAACTAGCAACCATTGAACAAAAAAAAAAAAAAAAAAAAAGCTATAAGCTTTCCAGCTCTGGCATAAATGGCTAACATTTGGGGAGCAAAAGACCCTGCTGTAGTTACTAAAATAATTTCCTTTTTCTTCTTTTCTCTCTTAGTTTCTATCTCCACATTGTCTCGTCATTTCCTTCTAGATCTTTCTCTTAATTCCCCTTCTCATCTTTTTAATTTGTGTTCTGGATTAATTTTTCTGAAGCTAAAAAATTAGGGACTTGCAAGTATTTTCCTTTATAAAGGTCACACGATTGTTTGCACTGGACTACAGCTGTAAAATGAGACAAGTTGTGTTAATCTGACACCAGCAGCAGAATGTAAGAGATATGAACATGCACAACTGGAGCCTGGGCACCTTCCCACGTGGGCTGTGCACACCCATCCTTGGCCACCAGCTGCCATCTGTTCCACCTAGGATACCTGCACCATTTAATGGAGGATTTTGTGATAACTTGAACTGCCCCAAAACACCAGGCTATAGAGCCTCATCCACAGTTCATTTTTAGTTTACCTGTCTTTCTAGGCAGTCTTTGCTTGCTCCAGACCAGTTCAGCGACATCACCTGCACCCTCTTAAGGTTGTCATTTCAGCTGCTCTGTTTTCCTTGCTGAATTTCCACTTAAAACCCTGCTCCTGAGCTTCAAGACTTCCATAAAATTCCATGAGAAACTGGTCAGTGACTGAAGCTCTCACAGAAATTACTCTCTGAAATCTATTTAGCAGGATGTGATGCCTGTAAACTCTCCAGAGATTCAAAGACAGGAAGAACCTCATTTTTTACAAAAGTAAGCCCTACTGGGTAGATCAAGGAATATTTTCTTCAATCCCATTCCTGAGTAATGAGGTGAATATTAACAGCAGAGGCTTCAGGGACATTTTATGTTTGAATGCTGGTGGAAGAGTAACTCCTCTCTCATTCTAGAGTAATGAATATTTAATTCAAAATGTAACTGCTCATACTGGGGAGACTTAATAGCTTGGTACATTGAATAGTCACCTGGGATACATATATCATGGCGTTCAGTTCTTTCCCTAAACAAGGAAAATATTTTAATGTGGTGAAGCCATAAGTTCAGCCTGGCCCTTTACTGTCCCAAAAGAGGACTCCAAACACTAGCATAGCATCTGCAAGGCTTTATGACCTCTGTAAAATGAGCAAAACAAAAATTCACAGACCATTCTATATTCAATTAGTCTTTGGTGGTTAGAAGATGAGAGGAATTGCAGAAAAATAACATAAGGTTATATAAAACAATTGTTTTACAAACTCAGAATTTTACTCTTATAGGTACAAACATTTTATTACAAATGCTGGCAATTCCTGCCAACTCCCAGCTACAACTGCAGTCAGGCATTAGCAACAGCTGGAGCCAGCAAGCATTCCACAGGCCCTTTTCACATGTGCCTCACCTGTATGGAGGAGGAAAGTGTACCAGCCTACCCAGCCAGCAGAGACTGCATTTCTCCAAAAGCATTTGAAAGGTGCAACTTTCATTCTGCATCAGACCAAAACCAAATGTCAAAAAAAAAAAAAAAAAAAACCAACAAGAAGTAAGGTTCTCTGCTGTACAACTGCAGGTGAAATACTCTCTCCTATGTAGCAATGCTGAATTTCCAGGAGGTCCAAAAAAATTGGTAAGTGAAAACATGAAATGGACAGAGAAAGCTATAAAAGAAATCACCAAGCAAAGCAGAGCCATAAGGGCCCATCACTATTACTCCTTCTATAATTGTGATCACAATAATGAGCAATAACGAAGTACTGGAGCCAATAAATATGGAAAATTTCTGAAGTCCAGTTTTACTGACCCACCTAATTTCCTTGTAACTTTTCTATGCTAATGTCAAGGATGGAAAAAAAAAAGTTTAGTAATTCTGAATACAGAGCTGAAGTCTCTTTCCTCCAGCTAGAGGGAGGAAAAAATGGGATAGGCTGATCTCTGCCCAGCTCAGCTGTGCAGTGTTAATGGTTGGGTACATGTGTGCAAAAGCCTGTGCTGTCAAAACTGCCACCCCTGCTCTGCCAAACCTACCAAGAGCTCATTTCCTACAAATAATGACTGCACACAGTCTTGAAGAGCACAGCACTTGTGCTTCACCACACACTCTAGGCTGTTTCTGTGCATTTGGGGTATTTCAGGTTTAAAGAGGTTTAGCTGACAGGTCCAGAGCAGTAGAAGAACTTTTTACTGCCCAGTTTCATATGACAATTAATCAATAGTGAATTCTCAGTGTGAGAAATCTGTGATCATTTTTCTGAGATGCCTCAAGATACTGCTAATTTAAACAGTGGTAGAAGACCAGAGAATTTTACAAATCAGCTGGAAGCAGAGAAAAAAATTCTTAGAATGACTAGTGTGCTCTTGCAATTTCAGACACATTTTAGAAAATAATTTCAAAATCTCACTCTAGCATAAAACCTAAAATCTGCAGCAGGGGGACATAGGGAAAAGGCCTAAACCCCCTCTCCATAAACAATATTCAGCAAAAATGCACATTTGCAAGCTGACTTACAGGCAGTTGCACAAGGGAGCTGGGGTTCACATCTCCCGGCACATTTTTGCTCAGCTGAGCCTTTCTCACAGACATAAGCTCCACTGCAAATGGCTTTGAAGTCCTGTGCACACCTGCATAGATTACAAAGAAGGGAAGGCAGGTCCCTCCACACCCAAACTGTAAATTAACAATGCAACATGTCAAGTTAAGATATGCCCTCCGGCACCTTGTTTTAAAGTCAGACCAATGGCTGACAGTCTCCTGATACACTTACTTAACCCTTTCCCTGGAATTCACACCCAGTTTTCGGTCTCCTGAAAGAAGAAACAAATTTATAGGAGTAACTGTGTGGGCTTTTTTTCAGTTCAAACCTGGGCCATCTGGTTTAATTCAAAGCAGGAACTTATTTTTTTCTGCACAAAACAGAAGAAAGTTACCACTGTACCGATTTGACTTTTGCAGAGTGCTTTGGACAGCAATAGCTTTGGCTTGTGAATATGTCACAGGCTGAAGAGAACCAGGCTTTGCCTTTCCATTTCATCAGTTACTCCTGGAAGAACCCCCATCTAGGGGCAGGTCATGGCAATTACTGCCTTTATTTCACCAAAACCCTTCAGGAGCTTCTACTCTTCCACCAGAGAAGTGTTTCACCAGTAACTACAGCTTTGAAAAGTACTTTTAACTGAAGCAAGAACAAGTATAGTCACCCAAACTGCAAGATTTCCTAGTCTTACTGTACTCCTCTTCCTTACTTCCTCCACTTTGTCATGGTGGCTCGGTGATCAATCACACTCATCTTGTCCCATCACTTCAGATCTAGTTGTAGGTGACAACTAATTCCTGTCTCATCTACAATACTGCCCTTCTCCTGACCTAACCTCCTCTAGACTCTATCTCATGTCACAGATCCTACAGCTGTGGGGAACAAGCATGTGGGACTAAAGGACCCTGCTGACCTTGAAGTGATGTCTGCAGGGGAGAGCCTGCTGTGACTCCATGCTCCAGCTCTACCTTTATTTGGCAATTTGCACACAGGCAGACATAGAGGCACAGAGCTGAGGTACTGAGGGGCTGCTGGGGCTGCCCAAGGGCGCATCTCCCATCTCTTTAGCCACCAGCACAAGGCCAAGCACATGCCCACTTACAGAAAGGCACATGGCACCGCTGACTCGGTGCAGCCATCTCTGTGTCACCCACCTGCTCTTCCAGGAAAATCATGCAGCCCACTCTGGTCTGTGGTGCTCCCTGGTGGCATCCCAGCACCCTCTACCCTGAAGGTGAGAGGCTGGAGGCATTTAGATTGGGGTGCCATTTTATAGTGTGGAGCTGGTGGTCCAAACCATCATTGTCCCAGAGGTGAGCTGAGTGGAGCTGAGCCAGAGAGGGACCAGACTGCAATTCATCCCCTGAAGCACCAGAAGTCAGGGATGATTTCTGCACCCAGGTGTTGGTCCTTACAAGCAAGACCTAAGGTACTCCTGACCAATGATAAGAAAGATCATCCAGGTATCCAGCTGTACTACAAGTGCAGATAAAAGCCAAGAACTGCAGTCTATGTGGTAAAATATGCTTTTCAAATCTCAACTGGATATTCTTTGACTGTTTGGTTTTGTGGGAAAAATAAATAAAAGAATGGACATTTATTTACGTTCCTTCTTCTGTCTCACACACACTTTCTCCTTCCTTGTCACAAGCCCACAAGAAAGGGATCCAACCATGTTTTTCAGAAAGTAAGAACAATTTAATAAAATTCAAAATGCTGATTTTTGGAAGTTTCTTCTCTTGATTGAAAACAACTGTAACTCTGATAAACATTGTTTCTTCATGTGTCTGTTTTAGGTGGTTTAGTTGAAATATCTAACTCCAAGCACTTTGGTCCATATCCTTATCTGCATCAAAAGGAAATAAATATACTAGGAGTCAAGCAGAAAAGGAATAAAACAAAAAGATTAGGGAATGGCAACCACCAGCTGTACTAAAGAATGTGAAGAGAAAAAAGAGACAGAAATAGGACCCAGTTTCTTCAGGTGTAAGCTGAATTGTGTCTTTTATTCAAAGATACAACAAGACCACAAGAGTAAACCATCAGATTGCTCAATGAGTGTCTGAAATGGAATAAGGGAAAAAAACAGAGGTGATTAATAGGAGGGATGTAAGAAGGACCACTGCAGTGCAATGGTGGTGTCTTCACTGCTTTTAAGAGCATCTTGAATTCCAGGATGTTTCTCCATTGAAGGAACTCTGAATTCAGGTGTAGATTTTTTTGTTTGTTTGTTTGTTCTTGTATAATTGTGCAGCCAAGCTAACAGGAGTAGTCAATGCTGTAAGACACTCTGTTGCACCCCAGAACGTTATCACTGCTGGGAAGCAGTTTCTGTAGGGAAATGTGATCAGAATCTTTTCAAAAAAAGAGACAAGTGAGCAGCTCCCTAGATTCATGTCTAGGTGATAGGTGATATTCCAGGCACTCTCTGTCTCCTATTAAAAACAAACAAACAAACAACCCCCCCCAAAAAAAAAAACAAACAAAAAACCAAAAAAAAACCAAAATCCACTTCCTTTATAAAATGTACACAAAGAATGCAAAGCAGAACACACAACACAAACACCCCCCCACCCCTAGGGAAATCGCAGATAACAAGAGACCCAGAAGGTCACACACCCAGATTGTGAGATCAAAAGGAAAAGGGCCCAGATAGGGAACTTCTGGTATCTAGTTGAAAAGTCAGCAAGCCAATGATTTGTTGCTTGTTGCCTGACAAATTTCTAAGACTACAACAACAAAGTATCCCAAAATCCAACAGGATGAGGAATGGCATTTCAGATGGTTCCAGAGGACTGAAGCCATCACTTGTCCTTCATGTGGTGTTAGATGGATTTTTAGGGTTTTTAATGAGCACACCTTAAATACAACAACAGATTTAAAAGGGTGTGCATATTAGATCAAAAATAAAATGTAAGACAGATGGATGGATGGATGGATGGATGGATGGATGGATGGATGGATGGATGGATGGATGGATGGATGGATGGATGGAAAGAACAAAACAGAATTAATGCAATCAGCAGTGCCCAAATGCTCTTCTTCGTCAAAAAACTACTTTTAGAAAACATGCAAATAATGCCAGCACCTGACCTAAGTCACCTTATTTTCCCTGCTTTCTGCTCTGCTTTTTTTTCACTTTTATCTTAAGAGCCCTCTACCATCAGCATCTTAAGAATCCAAACTTCTCAATTCCCTCCGTGAGAGAATAGTGTGCATTAGCCAGAATAAGCAGAACACTGAAATGACTGCCCTGATATTGATTTTCTCATGTTAGTAACATAGAATGCAAGCAACACATAAAAATGGATTACTTTCATTTCAAAGGAAAGGGGACCTAGATCTAATCTCAAAAGTGATTGAAAATAGCACTAGGGAGTGTCTCGCTTATTGTAATTCACTGAATTCACACTGCTTTGGCTTAGCTGGAAGAGAAACAAAGACTCTCTGAAAGTATTAGGGAATTTGAACTCTTGGGAGGAGCAGCAATCAGTTCTACCCTGAGCTAATCTTAAGGGCAGAGTACCTACACACTCAGTAGAGAGGTACCTCATTAATTCTATGTAATACTGATACACAAACTGAGCAAAGTGTAATTACTTTTCCTTCAAGGCCATTGCAAGTAAAGACTTGGGAGTTCCCATTGTCAGGAGTTTCCTTCAAATATGTCATTAATCTAATTGACCTGTTATCTCAGAGGTACAAAACCAATACCTTTTTAGAAAACCATGGTTCAGAGGAAGAGACTGACTGCTTGGGGTCCACCAGACTCCTCAACATCCACTCTTCCATTTTCACTCCTCAGCCAAACTGTCACCTCCTTCTCATAATTCCAGATATAAACACTAATTCCAGTGTTTTAAAAACTCTTCCTCTAACACAGACACTGAGAAATCAATTGACAGATGCCCTCCTTGTCCTACAAACATCTCTATACTGTGTTTTAGTCACTGGTCAAATCTCATTCAGCTGCCTCCAGAAAACTAATTTCTGCCACCATTCTGACACTCAGTAGTGGGTACCCACATCCCTTGTTTCACATATGAACAGAATTACTCTCCCGATCTTCTTGTTCTTCTCTGAGCCTGTCTGACCATGTAGCCAGGGGTTGCTGTAGAGTTAATATTACAGGGCCTGGTGTTACTCATCAATACTGCAGAGGTGGCAAAGATCAGGACTTACTGGGCCAAGGACTGTACAAACAGTAAGGAACAGTGCCTGCCTGCAAAGCCTGAAATCTAAACACACAGTGCAAGCAAAGGTAGAGCTCCCGTTTCCCTTTGACAGGTGGGAGGGGATGCCACCTCCCTCTGACCACCCCCTTCCCTTCCATCCAGCACTGATGACAAGGTTCTGCTCCATGGGGCTTTCCTGCAAGAACCCCCATCTCCTCTGGCAAGGAGAAATACCACATTCCTTGGGGATCTCCCTTGACACAGCTGTGAGTTTCTTGCTGTGCAGCTTCCATACTTAGGAAGGGCTGACCCCTGCCCACATCACACACACACATTCCCCCCTCCATAGCACCTATGCACCCTTACACACACAGACACACAGGCAGGGCATTCTGCCTAGCCTAGGAAAACTCAGGACTGCACGCTTTGCCCTTGGGCAACAAGATTTCCTCACACACCGCACCCCAGCCTGAAACTACATCTGCGCTCAGGTCCCACAGCACCTGCGTCTCACGGGCATCCACAGCAGATTTTTCTCTCACTGCAATATGATCTGATTCACACTCAGATTTGTGTGACATGACACACAATTCACCCACGTTATATTTAACACTGGAAACAGTCCAGTGTCCTCAGGCCCACATGTAGGATGCAGCAGTGAGCTTCCTTGTGTTGGTTGTGGTGATGCCATCGCACTACTTGAGGTCACCACCCAAACTTGGTTTTACAAGTGACTCCGTCTTCAAGGCAGAATCAACTCTCCATGTCTATCAGCATCTCACCTAACTGGCCACTGCTATAATGGCAGACAGCCTTTAAATGAGTCCAGTAAATCCGAGAAAAAAAGAAGTATGGATAGATATGAAGTGACTGATGAAGAAAACCAGAAGAGCATTTACCTCTGGATGTTTGGTGGTACTCCTGAGTCATGAGAGCATGCTCACATCAGTTGCTCTGAAAACAAGAGAAAGCAAACATTAAATTGACAAATAATTAAGGTTAGCCAAGCAGAACTTTAGAATTTATTTCCAGAGGATAAAACCCTGACTACTGACAAGCTGAGATGTCCTTAAGGATAAAAAACTACATTAATTCACCCCTTAGACTGCTATAACCCTTTCTCTGGGATTTCTCACTTGGAAATACATGTGAATGAGCTCTGTAGACCATGTGTTACAAACTCAACATTTCATGAAGCATTCGGACTGACTGCATATTCTCTGCCCAAAAGATCTGTGGATATTCAATAGATCTGGAAGCTCTGGGACATGCTTAGCATGGATGCTCAGTTCTGGCTTGGCATGCATGCTCAATTCCGTTGAATAACGTGAATGAGCAGGGCAAATCTAGAATCCAGAACACTTCAGACTTATACTAGAGACTCACACAGGCAGAACAACACTATCTGAAATCCACAGGACTTTCAGGCTGGCTGTGCACGTACTGGGTAGCTAATTTCTGCATGTGCTGTAGAAACAGTGCAGATTTCCAGATTTATATCAGCTCAGGCAAGGATCAGTCACTGAGCAGGGCTTCCCACTGGCTGGAAACCCTGGGCCAGTGTAAAAACCCTGAGGCTCTCTCTAGGAGCATGTCTGCAAGGAAAATGGGGCGTTCTCATGGGCACTCAGATCTGTGGAGGCTCTGTGCTAGCCCCATGGCAACAAGAAGGGCTTGCTCCTGTCCACTTTGCCTCTGACATACAAATGCTTTCTTCTTCAGCCAGCCTGTGCCTGCTGTCAGTACCCACAAGGCTGTGCCTGTTTGTACTAGCCCAGATGAGGAGCCCATGCAATGCTAATTGTATGCTGTAGGTACCTGTTAAGTCATTTTACAGACAGTTGTGTGCCTTGATAATTTAAAGGGACAAGTGCAGTGAGTTACATGTAAATGAGGTCTGGCTTAGTGTCACAGCATGTGCAAAGGACACAAGAGAGTCAAATAAACCAGGGAGCCCTTTTCTTCTCTGCATTGCTGCAAAGGAGGCAGCAAAGCAGAGGCTGGTGCTGCCTGCTGATGGGAAACAGGGGTTTGTTAGCACAGCCAGAGGCAGTGCCCTGAAGGAGAGTGTACCTGCCAGGAACAGGGTGCAGCAGAAGCCTCTCCCTGCCAAACCCCAGCCAGCAGGCTGGGATTGGCACTGAAGGGAATGCTAGCAGCAGCCCTGGAGGAAGGAAAAGGGACACAAGCTGTCCCATCCCAAACCCCTGGAGCCAGCTTCCCACCCAGTATCACTGCCTGCTACTCAGGATAAATCCAAGAAGAAATGTGCATGAAGGGAAAACCAAGAAAAGGAGGAAAATGGCTAGGGAAGTTCATTGTACCTATGGCCAAGTTCCCAGAGCTATGCAGTTTCCTAGGAGGTAATACATGATACAGCTTCAATCCATGAACAAATAAAGTAGTATTATTTTGCTCAGTGCAGTGCAACTTCAGTTGTGATGCTTAATGAAGGCAAAAACCTGGCACACCGACCTCATGTCACAAGATATCAATGATGGGGACACTGAAGGACTTCTTCCAAAAGGCTGGTATTCTTGTGTGTCCTCCCTTCCAGATTCTTCCATCTTTCTACATTAATATTAGTCATATCTGAAAATCAACACCAGAAACTGAACCAGAAAATATATTTCTTCTCTCTTAGTTTGGATGCTGATCTGAGGGGGTGGACAGGCTGATGCAACTTAACAGAGGCCTGAGATTTTTAACTGTACTGACTTTCATGAAGATATTCCTGATTTGCACATACAATGTGCTTGGTCAACTCTTGGCAAAGTTTTGCTTTCACAGACATCACTTTGCCGCAGCACTGGTGATGCTGAGGACAATTCCAGAGTGGTGTCTGCTGGAGCAAACTACTGGTTCCCCCTTTAGATGGTTATTCCTGATCAGGAAAAAGTCATTTTGGGGAAAGATAAAATTTCAGCTTCTTAACTGGCCCATCTATAAACCTGAATGGATTTATGCAAAATGAAGAGGTCTCTGGAAATCCAGACAGTGCAATGCCAGATTGAGGAGTCAACTCACTGCTTGTTATCACTGCAGGTACAGGAGGTGTTTCACAAACCAGACATAGCTATGGAAAGACCACACTTCTCCCAGTGCTTTGCTAGATGAGCAAGTCCTAAGTTAAGTGCCACCCACTGGAGAAGCCAGCCTTCCCTTCCCTCCCTGCTTTCCTTAAGGCCAGAGATACCTCCAGGGATTAGATCATCCCTTGGTGTCAGGATTTGTGCTGTGCTCGGTTGCCAGCCATGGGTGGATGTGTTATTAGTCAGATTTACATGTCTAAAACATCGTTTGTGCAATCACCCCAGGGCATGGCTATGAATGCACTCAGGATGAAAATTGGAAAAAGAAGTTCAATAAGCAGAAAAACAGTGTCTGAGTTGATGCCCCCCTACAAGCAAGTCAAATCTACTTGCAGCAAGTTAGCTAATGTGATTTACCACCAGATTTACTACAGAATGTGTTTGCTATTGAATGCTTCTTTAGTTGCTTCATGTTGCTCCACTAGATGCAGTATGCATTTGGTATTTGTCTCTAAAAAGCAGAAAAGGAAGCTGAGGAGTCCCACACAAGGAGCTCACCTCTAGGGCTCCCAAAACAGGCATTAAATCAAGGGGACTTCATAGGCTATGACCATACAGAAGTTATTTATCTACCTCCCCTGGGGCTTGCAGGATGTCACTCTGTGTTCAAAGCACATCTCTGTGGCACAAGGATGCTGGTGTCCTCACAGAATAGTAAAACCACAAGGAACTCCAGACAGCAATGGTAAAATATGAACCAAACATCAGAGGAGTGTAACACATTACAATCAGCTGGCATGGTATAAATCTGTTTTAAATATTTTCATGACAAAAAAAGAGGACTCTATTTTAAAGGATTTTAGTCATGCTTTTCATTACCAACACAAAATTAATGGCCACAGCCCAACCCTTTGGGGAAACCAGGCATGGGAGCATAGGACTAGTGGAAAGCAATTTTGAGTCATATCAATACCACATACCAGAAGAGTACGAGTAAAGCAGTCAAGTTGAAATAATGTCCAAAATGTCCTCATGGAGTGCCCATCCTCCCTATGGACTGCCTCTAGATCAGATGTCACAGGAAGAGCTGTGCTTTCCTCCTCCTATAGCACTGGGGAGGAATAAAAAGCCAGGGCTGCAGCTCTCAAGGGAACAAAGAGAAATGTGGAACCCACAAAAAAGTACAGAACCAAGGAACTTTCACGTGGCTTTTGAGGCATTGGGCTGGCAATGTCTGTTCAGATCTCTGGCTGCCATTTGCACACATTTGCCTCTCCTCAACCTCTGCAGGCCAGGCCACGGCAGGAACAGGAGTGATGAGTGCTCAGTCACTGCCCATGCAAACACCATCAGCATCCCGTAATCCTACACCTGGTGCAGCCCAGTTTACCTGATTGCATCACTTCTGTTCACACTAAGTGTTCATTGTGAAACTCTCTCAAGACAGGAAAAACTAGATAAGAGGGGAAGAGCTCCTCTGTGGAGATTGCCACAGATGATGCCTGTTCTCATTGTTCAAGAAATCAGCATGGCATTCAAAATGAAAAATTTCCCTAAGATGTCCTAAGCATTTCATATTTTTCACAGTTAAGCTGTGCAAGGAATAATAAAATCACTCTTTATTTCAGTTTCCATTCACAAAATGTATACAAATAATCCAAAGAAGGACACAGAGCAATATGCCCCACCACCTCTAGGAATCAAAAGTAAAAAGAGACAGATTTTTAAAAACTGTTTTGGAACAAATTTATTGTGTAAGAAAAAAAAATATTTAAAGCAATTCACAGGAGTGGTGGACACCCCTGCTAAATTATTCAGATAAAATCAACAACCCCAAAGATAAATGCATGTTAAAATTCCTCCAGTTGCTACTAGAAAAATAAACTGACTCAGCCCACTCTTCATGCCTTAACAACTCTAATCATAACCTGGGGCTATCCCTTTAGGTCATTTCTGTCCTAGACATCAGCCATTATCCCTCAACACAGCAGCAGAATTCCAGCCCTGATTCCTCTCTTCTTTATTTCACCCATCAGAATATCCTCCCCTCCTTCCACCCTGACTTGCATTGGCAGGTGTAGAGCAGAGGGTGGTAACTTGCCTTCCCACCTGCAGAGAGAGAATATTAATCCCTTCCTCTTCCCTGGAAATGTGGGAGCTGCCTACCATGCTGCAAGCAAAATCTGAGTTTATTTTTAAAATAGTACTGTCTTGATTTTTGTGTTCCAGGTATAGGAAAGGCCTTGATTTGATTATGTCTCACGCTGTGTTCCTTAATGACCTCAAATTATGAAACTGTGATCCAGAAAAAGCACAGTGGTTGGTATCATTGTGTAGAATAATCTGCTTCAAAATGTTCTTAGATCTACATTCTCACACATCCCTTAGACTAAGTAATCAATTTATTAGACTAAATCAAAACTTTCTGGTAGCAACTATATGTTGTTTATTGAATAAAAATAAACTACTGAAAATAAAGCCGTAACCTTTGCATTTTGCTAATATTTTAAAAGCCTACATCTAATAATAACAACAGAATTATTTGGCTAAAAATTTTCCTATAAAGTGCACTAAGATATTTTAGTTACCTGGTTTCTGTTGGTTTAAAATAACAAAACCATTTAAAAAGTCACTTTATGGACTCAATGTATGGGCCATATATTACAGTTTTTTCTCTGGTTTAGTAGTGTAAAATTTCTAGATTTACACAGCTAAATTAATGACAATGTGTAATTTAGGACTCTGATTGTCTACAGATGATTTGCAGTTCTAAATTGTAATTGGCCTCACCAGTTCAATGCAATAACTTGTACACAGCATCTGCATACAGGCTGTGACTTGTAAACTTGCACAGAGCAGATGATGGCCTTTTTATTAAATCACTAAGAACTGACAGTGTGTGGTGGAGAGCTTTGATGTGATTTGTATTAAATATCACTCTTGATAGGAGACAGTAGACTATTTTTCTTGTATCTATGTAAAGTACTAATACAAAACACAGCAAACCAACAAAGCTATGCCAGCAGAAAGGATACTGTTGAAACACATTTCTAATTCCTTGAAGAGTCATGTTTTATTGTTATTTAAGAGGATATATTGGTAGAATTAGAACTGTTTTGAAACCACACCTAGCAACAGTTTAAGGAATTAATTTGTTGAGCAAAATCTTTACTTACAATCCATGCACAATTCCTCTAAATTTTCAGTATTAAAAAGTTTTGCAGTAAAATGTAGCTGAGTTTACTACTTAGATAGCTGAAGTTTGCTGCTCTTTATCCTTAGTTACTGCACTGACCTCAGGCAGCCCCAGAAAAATGTCAATGGAGAATTGCAGCCAACAAAGCACTAAAGCTCCATCCTGTCCTGTGAATGTCCCATTGATTTCAGCAGTGTGGGACCCATCTGAAAAGCTTTGATGAGAAATGGTCATGTGCACTTCCACTCTAGGATTCCTCTTTTAATTATGCCATCCTCAAAAATTGTTAGTGCCAACAGAAGTGTACACTGGCCTAGGGTTTCCTCCAAGCTTCTTTTATCCAAGAAAGCTAAGGAAAGCCTTCTGCTCTGTTTCATGTGCTTTCCATGCAGAAAGTTTAACCTATAAAGCATACCTTCCACTGTGGGATCCTAATGCTTTAAAAATTATAAACCACTGCAAACTTCCACCTAACAGAAGAGCTGCCATTGTCTTTAATAGGAGTAAGACTGGCACTTCATTAATGCAGTGCAGATGGCTTTTAATATATTTCCAGGATAAAACAGAGCTCTATCAGCATATATAGGACATTATTGTCAGTTGTGTGTGAAGAGGCAAGTGGGTCTGTTTCAAACTGTCCTTTGATGATTTATGATCCAGAGGGATTTCAGAAATATAATTTCCTTAACAAGTACTGAGCCACCTCTTTGATATGTTTTCTCCTACTAATGACAAGTCTCCCATGAAGCTCATCATACTCCAGCAATGTTTCTCAAATTGTGGATTGTGACTCCCTTTGAAGGCCTGAAAGCATTCAAAAGAGGCCATGTAACATGAGCAAAGGGAGAATTAGTCAGCTCAGTTCTTCCAGGTGAAGTGTTGTGTTTACCTGGCTGCCAGCATTCACACCAGCCCAACAACTATGATTTTCTTCTCATTGCTTATAATTGGCTGGCATTAGTTTGGTCCCTTCAGCACATGGGCAGGATTGTTTACACTTGCAAGTAGTAATTACCAGCAATTCTCATTGCCGCATCTTAAAAGGACTGACCTGCTATCACTTCAGGCGGTTTTACAAAAGATGAATAAATCAGAGAAGGTTGCATTTTCAGAAATTCTTGACATATAATGCTCACAGGAGAACAGACAATAAACAGATTCCTAATTTCTACAGAGGTAAATAGTAAGTGGGCTTGAAACTGTGGAACAGAGAGAGAAGAGGAAGAGCATTCAGCTGGCCTCTACACCTGAAGAAGAACTTACTTTTAGGAGAAAAGTATGAGGAAGGCTGAAAACTAATAAAAAAAGAGAGTGAAAATGGAGACTCAAAGAACAGTCATCAAAATCAAGATGTTGAGAACAAAATTAGTCATGAGCCCAAAGAACAAAAAAAGAAGAAAAACATAATTGCCTAATCATCAGCACCAAGAGCTGGATGAGGGACTGGAGTTACGCAACCACAAGCAATATGTTACAGAACCCAGCATGATAAGTATGTTAAAGCAAATTGCCAGGATCTGCGCAGACACAGGGAATAGGAGAGATGGCCTTGCACATCATGGAAGGTGCCTCCCTGCCTGTGTGCAGCTCACAAACAGAACTGAAAAGCTTGGCAAGGATCTGCCCATTCAGTTTGTGTGCTCAGCTCAGCCACTGCATTCTCTCTGCAACCACGATGATCTCTTTGCAGACCTGTTAAAGGGGTGGCCTCCTACAACTACTCTCATAGTTGTTAGAACTAGGGGAGAAAAATTCTTTTGAAAGGCTATGAATTAACACTGTCACTTATGAAGTTCAAGATAAGTGAAGAGGTGGTCTATTTTGCAGACTGTCAAATCAGATCAGATTACTAGATCCATGATGAGCTATCTGTGGTGCCAGAGTAGAAAAACACATTCTCACTCACATATTCCAGCTGAATGAAGTAGGTTGAATGTCTTCTGTTGCCACTAAACAAATGCAAAATACAGGCAATTTCCTAATTTGAATATTAAATAAATCTATACTAGAACTGGATTGAAGAGAGTTTGATGACAAAACTGTATTTTTGGCACAAGGGATTATATCCCATGAGTTGCATTTAAAGACTGTGAAGTCCAAACCAGTAATCTATTCAGCTTGTGATACAAAAGGACAAATGTGTAAATGATTCTATGAAATTCTTGAGAAACTGTAGTAGATGTTCAATAAGCCACAGTTTCAAAGTGCTAAGGGCAACCATTCTTTCCCGTAGCAAGGAAATATGAGGGCAGTGTTATATTAACTGCTACAAAAGGAAAAGGAAGCTGATAATAATTATTACCAACTAGAAGATAGAGACTAATAGAGAAATAAAAGCACAATGACCAAAAAGTAGTATGTTGTGAAGAAGAAAAATCTTCTATAGTAGATAGATTCTACAGTGTCTCTATAACATATTGTGAGATGAGAATGGTAAATTAGCAGAAGCAGTATACAAAAGGAAGAAGTATTAACTAAATCTTTCTATTCTGTGCAGGGAACCATCCCAGTTGGTATATAGTCATATAAGGTAGTGATGAATGGTGAAGTCCTCAAGCTCTATCAGTCCCACTGTTTGGCAAACAACAGAATTCAAGTGCCAAACTTTCATTCATATCTCAAAATCTTGTTAATTAATTCAAAGTTTCAAAGCTTATGTATTTTTTGGGATCATCTATCCTGCCCCCCTACATAATATAGTCCATAGGATTTGCATGAATCCCATCTTAAGCTACAGAACACCTACAAGGAATACACCTACTTGTAAGAGTAGAACTATGAAACTCAGATGTTTGTTCGTGTCAAAGCTTGTTTTAATTCAGCTTCTGGCCATCAGAGTCTCCCACCTATCTGCACTGTTCACAGACTATAGCCAGATCCCTCCTTTATCTTCTCCCACTCAAATATGAGGCACAATTGCTATTTCTCAGGAGTTTCCACCCTTGCTAATGGAGTAGCATTCTTCCTGTCCTGTGAATATCCAGACTGAACACTGGACACCAGTAGTTGTTAAACCAGTGCTAAGCATGAGGCTAACAGCAGTGTCTGCATGAGAAAACTAAAGGTGGACACAAGTACAGGCACACATTTGTTCACACTATGTCGTGGTTAGTTCCACAGCACATTTTGGGAATATGTGTCTGTCAGCCAGTGCCTTAGCATGGTTTGAGGGGTATGTTGGCACAAGTTGTTCAAGTATGGGTGAGACCACTTTGTGCAAGGGAATCCAGGTGTATGGAGGCAAGCTGTGCTATTTCAAATGTCTAGAAAGACAGAGAACTGAACCTGGCTCGTTTTACTGATTAGCATAGACATAGATTTTATAAACGTCTCTAATAAATTTCCTCATATTTTTAAGTTCAAGTGTCACAGAAGTTTGTTTTTCAGTGACCCACACCACCAACTCATGCTCAGACAGTTATTCACCTTGTTTATCATGTCCCTCTGAACATCACTATTCCCCAGCCCAGATTTGTCCACACCATCTGTATGACCTAAGATTTTTGCTCTCTCTCCAATGACTGTATATTCAACCATGTTAAAACAAGCAATTAAAGGTCACTTGAATTATAACACCACTGTTTTAACATTTTTAGTTTCTTCACCATTAACATCCTCTGAAAATTCCATTTGCACTAGTTCTGTGTGTCATCAGAACAATTTCTCAAAAAAAACCAGATTTGGTATAACAAATCTGTTTAAGGAAGAGGAACTTTCACACTAAATAATGGATTGTGCAAGTTTGCACCTGTGCAGTCATTGCGAAGTCAGCTGAACAAGACCCCAAGCACCTTAATCTGCTGACACTAGTACTGCTTTGAGGAAGGGGCTGGACTATATGAACCACAGAGGTACCTTCCAACCCAAATGATTCCGTGGTGATTCTACATTTGCACTCCAAGACCTGTCAGCTGGCCAACTTTCAATCAGCCTAACGCGTGCCATGTTAATTTATATTGCTTGGCGTTCTTAACTGCTGTCTCGCGTGATGTTAGATCAAATTTGGTCATTTCCATCACATGTATCAAACTAATTCGCCATTTCATAAAAAAAGGCGGCAAGTAAGATTTCCAGTATCAATTTATTTCCCACACAGTAATGATGATGAGCATTACTTGTATTTTTCTCCTTTATTTTTCGTTAATTTAGCCCTAATGAGCTCGTCGTTCTTTTGCCCACGATTTGCATTAGGCCCTATTCTGTTTACCAAAAAATTATTCTGGATTCCCAGCTCTTGCGGAGTTTCAGGAATCCCTGAACACGCGAGCAATTGGCCACTCTTCAGAAGGACTCCGCTAAGCAGCTCGAACGCAGTTAGCCGGGTGGCTTGATTTCATGTTTAACTTCTCCAGTTCCTGGGAGCACAGAACAGCTTCCCCGCAGCCCCGAACGCTCCCAAGCGAGGCGCTCCCGGAGCCCTCCGAGCCGGGGCTGGGCCAGGCCGGGCGGGGCCGGCGCTGCTGCCGCGGGCTGGGGCCGGGGCCGGGGCTGGCGGGACGCGCCCGGCGCGGAGGCACCGCCCGCGCCCTGCTCCCGCCTGGCAACAGCCCAGCCCCGGGGCGCTTTGTCCCTGTGCCTGTCCCAGTGCGTGTCGCTGTCCTTGTTCCGCCCTGCCCCGCCCTGCCTCCCCCGGGCGGCCCGGCCTCGCTCGGCCGCGGCTCCCCCACCCGCGGCGGCGGGCGCAGCATGGCCTCTGTCCTGAGGGCCTCAGCGGGGAAAGCGGCGTGCCTGGGACACTTCCTGCTCTTTCTGTAGCTAAAACCCTCGCCAATGAATGGTATGCGGTTCAGAACGACTTAGCACGACGTTTTGTTAACATGCATATCAAAAAGTCCCATTTGTCATGCATAGCCCAAATCTTATCTGTTTTGCTGGCCGATACAATGCAAATGAATTCCAAGAATTCTCACTTTTTTCCTTCCCTACTCTGTTTTCGAGTCAACGAGACACCGGCTTTTGTTCACTGTCTCCAGACACTTCCACACATTTTGTATTTGTCAGTACCTATGGCAAATCCAGAGCCAAACACCGACATCCCTCTTTCCACCTACACCATCTGCCAGTAAGGCAGCGGATTGACATTCCCAAAACATCACTGAAAAAGGACCACTGATATTTCTGCCTTTAGCATTGCAGTAAACAAAAGATAAATCTTTCTAGCAGTTTTTTCCCCTGCCAAGTGCCCCTTAGTTCTGAAAGAAAGCTTAGTAGCCAGCATTGCATTTTGGTAACTGACCTTAAAAATTAAAATCATCATGCCAATTTCAAGCTTGTGAAAAAACTTGTAACTATGTCTCACCACCAGTTGCAAAATCTGCTTTAAATTTTTCACCGTCAATCCTATGGGCTTTCCTGTGGCAAACAGTTCTGCCTTTTGGTCTCCAGACAACCAGTGTGTTTTGACTTCCAGTTATTGCACAAAAAAATAAACTGATTTTGTATATCAGTACTCATCATCTGTCACTCCCTGGAAGAGAAAATCTACTCAAACCAATTCTTCCACTCTCATTTTAGTTGGTGTTTGGAGTACAAAGCCACCCTCCAGAACACTGCTTTTAGGCTCTCCTGATCGTGACAGATGTTAAGGAGGAAGCCATGGGAAGTTTTCTCTCTCCCCTGCTCTACATACCACCAGAAGTTAGGTGTCCTTAATACCAAGTTCCTTTTGCCTGAGATGTCTTTCACAAACAGTACTTAAAGACATATGATGAGTCCATGGAGGATACACATCATTCACAGCCCCTGCAGCCATGGCTCACTCAATAAATCATTGCTTTTGGCGCTGGGACATCAATCTTCCCCTCCCTAAGACACAGCCCTACTCTACATAGCCTGTCTCCCATCTCATTAGGTTTCTTTGCCACACCAGAAATCTTTGGGTTGAAATGTAGCCCTTTCATTTGTGAGGGTTGATTAAGGATTGTCTTCAGAAACAGAAATGCTGAAGTTTCATGAGAAATCTTGTATTTATGATATTGTGTGGGGCAATATTGACTGGCTGACTAGCTCTGCTTCTGCCAAATAAAGGTATGTGGGACAGCCAAGAGATTACAGGATGGACGTGGTAATCAGCCAGCTTCAAGTGAGTAAGTGGCCATATACACTTATTATCCACGGCCCTATCCTGCAAGAACTTCAACATATCCAGAAGAGTCCATCAGGTCCTGTTGAAATCAGGTTATGTCAATAGTAATAATGGTGATACAAATATGGAACAAAAAGGAAGACACAAACCCTGCCCAAAGGCTTACAAAGGAACAATCCAGGCATGGGGATCTGCTTAGATGAGCACAGGAAAGCATCAAAGATAGAGATGGATCTCCAGAGAGAGACGAGAGCCAGACGGTCCTGTTTCAGACGGCATCTGTGAGAACTGCTAGTAGCAGTCCCCTCCACTTTCAGACACATGCTTTGTGGCTTAGGCAAAACACTGAGGGATAAATATGTAATACCTAGGTTTCATTCTCACCCTTTGGCATGGAGGCACCCAGTGTCTTTTACAAGTTCTTTTTTCGCCCCACAAGGAGATTTAGATGCTTGTGCAGCATGGGTGCAAAGATTCTGAACATGACTTAGGAAATGCCAGGAGAGGCATGAGTAGTGAGTTAGACTTCTCCTAAAGCTCCAATGCCTGACTCCAGGCTGCAAGCAGATTCCTTCTTCCAATCAGAGGCAAGTAAACCAGGTCAGTGACTGTACACGGAAAGAGGAGGAGGAGGATGTAGTGGCAGAGATGACGCCCAGTAGCCCATTGGCAAGAGAACTCACCCTGGAGGTGGAAGATTCAGGTTTGGATACCTTCTCTTCTGCCTGACTTAGAGCAGGGATTTAACTTCAGGTCTTCTGTCTCCTAAATAAGAAAGCCACACAGGCTCTCAGTATCAATGGCACTGCTTTGCACAGAACTTTTAAATGCTTCTTTGGCCAGAGAGGAAAAAACCATACTGTCTCATCCTGGTGTGAAATCATGCCCAGAAAGCAGCAATCTGGGGTGAACAGTCCAGCCCTCATCTAGTGAATGATTAAGTACTTTATAGAAACTGAGAGCTGAGTCCCACTGCAGAGTATCCTCTACTCTATGGAATTGTGCACTTTTTACAAGAGAAGTGGGTTTGGACCCAGAGGAATCAGGATTTAATTTTCTAGCATCTCTGTGTGAGGTTTGGGGGGGCTTGGTTTTGTTTGTTTGGGGTTTTTTTAGTTTTCTGGTGTTTTGGGACAGTTGCAATGCAGAAGATGTAGTCTCAGATTGCATGGCAATGTGGAAACACTTGGAGCTGTGAATGCACTGAGTAAGCAGGTATTAGCAGCTCAGAGACATTTAGGAGGAAGGATTGTATGCATGCTGACAGCAAAAATGTAGGTGCATTATAGCCTTTACTTTTGTCATCATCAATCCCAAATTGCACCAATTGCCTCTCAAGCTAAGCACACCTTGTTTAGGGGGTTCTGATGATCTCAGAATATGCCAAGTCAGGTTAGCCAGATACCAGCCTAAATATCAGTCTAGCCCTTGGTCTCTGGAGCTCAACTCCACTGTGGTATCACAGAGACGTGGCTCCAGGCCATATCCACCTCCTATCCATCTGATTTGCCTGCAGAAGTACCTTCAGGGCATGTTCTAGGGCAGCCCAGCTGGTGCTCACAGGGATGAACTTTATATGCACCCAAACACATTGAAGTGCACTCAAGGGCACCCTTATTCCCATGCAGTGCATGGCCCTGCCCTGTGTCTCTGAAGCCTCTGCCTGTTTGCCTGTGCAAACATATCTTGTGACCTTTATCAGGTGGACAAGAACACCTGGAGTGAGACAGAAATGTCTCTTGCCACAGGAGCAGATGGGACTTGTGAGCTATCTGAGCTCAGGACAGCTACAAGCAAGAGGAGAACTCAGAGGCTTTGCTGTCAGAGGACGCCTGCTCCAGCCCACCCTGGAGCCCTGGGCCTGGGGGTGGAGTACTCACAGCCCCACTGCCCCTGCTCCACTTGCAGCAGCTGTGATCACCCTCCTAGCAGCAGCATCGTGAGGATGAACACAGAAATGTGGGGCCACTGTGGCCACAAAAACGGGGAACAGGCAGGAAAGCTGATCTGACAAACCAAAAGTGGAAAAGTAGAAGCTCTTTCCTGGAAACACTTCTGGGAAGCACAGAATGGAGAATAGGGAGGAAGAAATGAACAATCATCATTGCCAAATCCTAGCATAGCAGAGCCACGAGTCAGGTCTCAAAAGAATCATAGGATTGCAAAGCAAAATGACATTTTTGTTCCTTGTATTTTTCATCTGATTTTTTGAGTCCCTAGCGTTCATATGCAATCTTTTCCCTTATTAGAACAATCAGGATAAGATTTTGCCTTTGTCACTAATCTCCAGAAAATGTCGTTGTAAACAAACACACCAAACAGAACAAGGATGCCAACTGAAATGCTGAATTTTAGCTAAAAAATTAGAATTCAAATGTATAGAATGGATAATCAGTGATATGGCTAATTGGTGCCTTCCACAATCTGTTCTTCTCCTGTGAAACATAAGGTGATTTGTATTCCTGTCAACTGCAAGTCTGAAAGGAATGGAAAAAGAAGCAATTGAGTATTTGCAAATATTGCATTACTTTTTTATCTATCAGGGTGCTGGTAAGAGAAATGTGTTTGAAACAATTCACCAAGTTTTTTGTCAATGTGTAGGGCACACAGATGAGGGTGTTGTGGAAAAATGCAATTGACATTCATCTTTTCTTCAAGACATCATGTGGCAACATCTGCCACATCTATCTGTGCTGTTTTCATGTCCCTACATGTTAAAGTGCTGTGCTCCTGTCTGGGAGAAGGCCCCATAAATCACATAGTTGAAGCACAGATCCGAGAATTTTTATGAAAGTGGCAATCCAAATGCAATTGATGGCTAACAGGAAGCAAAAGAAAGAGAATTTTGTGTATGTATTTACAGTGTGGTGAACAGGTGAGTTTAATATCAGGCATCAAATTTGTCCAGGTAATAAATCACACCAAAAGAAATCAAAGTCTTACTGAGCTGGAAACAGTCTTTTTTCTAACTCATTCTCTAACTTCTTCTTTAACGTGGAGAATTTGTTCCTGTTATGAAACTTCATATTTCTCTACTTACTTTATCAATTTGTTAATCAAGTTTCACAGTATAGTACTATCAGAAATTTAATCCAGTTTAAAAAAAAATCAAAAAGGATAGGATTTTAATAATTAGTTACTGAAATGTCAGCTCAAGTTCCTGTCATTTCAACCAAGATTCAGATGCATCCCTTCTTTCTTTTTGTGTGATATCTAATGCAGACATACTGCAGTATACCTTCTCTATCTACAGGTGAAATGCTTTGACTTCCTAAAACTAAAAGATTGTGTGGGAAAATACTTAAAAATACTGAAACAACCAGCTTCTCAGAGGCAGAAATTTTACTTTATTGTACTGCTACAAGTCTTCTGCAGCATGACTGCTAGGCAGCCTTCCCCCACAGAGAACTGAAAAGAGAGAGAGCTAACAAAGTGAGATTTATGGATAAAGCACACAAAACCTTTATGCACTGCAGTAAAGCTGAGGGCATGTTTCTGGCAGCATGGCTCTGCATGTCTGTGTGCATTTGCAGGGAAGTGGAGATCCTTGTATGGGGGTCAGCGAGGAGGCACACAGCAGCAGGACACTCCCTTCAGGGATCACCGCACCTTTGTGCCCGTGTCACCAGAGCAGCTCCCGCAGCCCCGCTCAGCTGGGGCAAGGCAGAGCTCATGCACGCCTGCAGGGAGCACAAGGCTGATAACACTCACCTTGGTGACCCACCATGCACGCTGTGCCCCTTTCCTTCACTGCCGTTTGACCCATCAGGGACATCAACATCTGAAATTGTTATGCATCTGTAGTGCAAGTTCCTTACAGCATCCTCACCTGGGAGACAGTCTCTTCGGCTAGGCTGTGACATGCTGCTGGTGCCATCAGTCAGGCCAGCAGGGGAAGTGTCTAAAAGCTCATCTATATTCACACCAGCTCCAGTTCACTTCGCTACACACACTGTAAGAAGTCTTTCAGCTGTAGGAAACCACTCCAGCTTGCATTTGCCTCGGCTCTTTCCAGCCAGAGCCCTTCCTGAGTGAACACAAACATGACTCAGGTTTTCCTTTGAAACAGAAGAAATTTGGTTCTCTTTGCAGTTCCACTGTGGTGTGGTATGACAGAACATAGATCTGTCTTTCACTTTGTTTAGAAGATATGACACCAGTAGCAGCTGTGGATTTAATTGTATTTCAGCTGCAAGAGGATCTCAGTTATGTTTTTTATGTCTCTTTTTGTTTCTTCTCAGACAGCCAATTTTAAATAGGCAGAGCATTCTTTAATATCACTGATTGTGGTTGGGTGGGGCATAGGCCCCCATAAAATAAATTACTACTTACTGTCCAAAATGTTCATTTTGGGAGTTAAAATTGTCTCTTTGACACATATATATGTGTGTGTGTATATATATATGCATGTATATTGAATAAATGTCACTGTATAATTGCATCATGAATGGTATAATTAATGTTTGAATTTCATAATTAGACTGCATAATGAATGTCTTGGTACATAAATATATGTCATTATCCAAAATGTCTTTCAGACATGTACACCAACAGTAAAACTTCTCAGTAATCCTTAATCAGTACAACTATGACAACATAAAAAGAAAGAAAATATATTTATGAAGGCTAGAGTCTCCTAACTTATGTCTTTCCAAAGAAAACAAACTCTGATAGTCTTCATTTTTTTAAAAACATAATAATATTCATTTTACCTTATACATGTTTGCTTTAGGCTATTTCTTAAGGATTCAAATCTGTGAATATTACCCTCACCTTGGCTTAGGCCCTCTGCTCTATTTCCCTAGAACTATATAAGAGATGTTTTTATTTGTTTAGTTCAGAACCAACACCCCTCACTGCGTTGATAAAATTTCCTCTTGGTGTGTGATTGATTTTTTATCACAGTTTGTTGATAGGCCTATAAAAACACGTGGAGCAGGAGAGGCAATGAGCAGCTCACATTGCATGCAGCAATGGAACGAGTGGCACATTACAGTGATGAGGAGGGACATGTAGCCATTAGAAAAAGAGGGTGGAGAAACCCAGTTCAGCTCCCAGCTGCAGCGATGCCTCACCTCTGGCAGGTGTGGGTGGCTGTGGGCAGCTGCATGCTCCCAGCCCCCCTGCACAGGGCAGGTCAGCACCTGTGCCAGCTTCTGATTTAGCACACCCTGGGGTTCCTGGTCCTCTCTCAACCTCTTCAGCCATCCTCCAGAACCAGTCTGGGGTCACGTGTACTGCTTCACCACAGAGAGGTAGAGCTTCCAATGAAGCCCAGCAGGCAAAAAGAGCTTCTGCTCAAACCATTGCCCAAAACCCAGTCCCCATCTTTCATTAGGAACAAGTTAACTTTTATCCATCACTCCTTTCCTCTTCTGCCTCTTTCCTGCTTTGTCCACTCCCATTCCTGTGTCAGTCATGTGTCTTTTGTGTGTCACTTAGTTGAACATCAGTGGAACGTAGTATACATGAAACATATATAAAACATTTCCTCTGCTGGAGAATCAACCCCCTCATAGGGGAGGTTGTTTTATTTTCCTTCTTGGTTGTTCTGGGAGCAGTAAGGGAAAAGAGCTGACTCAATGGTATTTCAAAGATATAGTCCCACATAATAAAAATTGAACAAAACAAATAAAAATAAGCAAAAAGGAAATATCTTTATTTCTATATTATTTGTAGTACTTCACTCACAGTATCAAGCTGCAACACAGGGTTCAACTGGTTGGGGGCTTTTTCCTGTACAACCTTGCCTTGGCAGGACAAAGCAATACACTTGCCCTGAGGTCAGAGGGCTGAGAAATACAGCCTTTACACTGAAAGCTGTTACTGCTGGTATGAAAAAAGCTGTGTATGTCTGGATTTGAAGCATATTGATTGGGATCACAAACTCCAGAAACCCATCTGCAAAGCACTGATAAACTCACTCTGACAATTCAGATAGCACCAGAAAACCCCTGATGGGTTCAATTCACTGGTGAGGATCTGCAGGATCTATGCCTGACCTCCTCTAGATTTTCACCAGCCAGACCAGCATAGAGAGGCAACAGAAACATGCTTGGGGTGATTACACAGAAATGTGATCCTGTGCCACACCTGATCTGAATCAAACATGTATTTCTGGGAGATCCAGTCAAACACGGATCCAGTGTTGGTAGTCATGGATTTACAGCCTGAGAAGTTTCCAGAGAAAAGACTACAGGCCCAGGAAACAGTCACAGATTCATGGAAATTGAGGGTGAAGCCAATCAGTATTGCAAATGGCTTCTTTACATAATAAACCCTTTAAAATCTAGTTCTTTGAGAGCTATTAATTAAGAAATTTTTAATTCATTTAATGCAGTCAGGTTGTATTGTTTTTCTGTCAGGCACTTTTAAAATCCATTTCACGGGGAAAAGTGCTTTTCAGAAGTCTAACAGCTGTCTGGAGGAGCAAATTCTTAGCCCAATTTCTAATTTGGAAGCGTAGGGGAGAGATAATGCCATCAAATTGAAATCTAACTACCATACATACCATACAACTTCATGGCTGAGCAGAAATCATGCAACTAGCCTTTCTGCTCACTATTTGCATTCCACAAGAACCCCTCTAAGATTTTAACCGAGATCAGAGCAGTTTCCTGGCTCGATCCGCTGCAATCGTCAAGCACTAGCAGAGATCTTTGCAGATGTCTGCGGGAAGCTTGTGTGTGCCGAGTTCAGAGAATCATTCCGACAGCTTCAGAATGCTCTGGGGGCAGATTTTGGAAAGTTCAGCTTGCCCGGTCAGTGCTTCGCGTCCCAGTTGTCCGGTGGGAGCCCCCAGTTGTTGGTGCCCGCAGCAGGCGGAGCCGGAGCCCGGGCAGTGCGCGGTGCGCCCCGGGCCATCCCCGCCCGTCCCCCGCTGGGACAGCCCCGGGGCGCCCGGCCACAGCCCCGCCCGGCCTCGCACGGCACCGGGCCGAAGGCAGCGAGCTCTGCCCTGCAGCGGGGCTGCTGGGCCCCCTCCCTGCGGCCGGGCAAACGCGCCTGGCTGGGCAGCCCGATGGTACTGCCGAGTCTCTCTGGGCTGCTGGAAATACTCATGTTTCAGTGCAACACCCTGGCTGTAGGCTTTGGGAGACTGCTTGCAGTAATTACAGTCTGTCATAACATGAGTTTATTACAATAGTCTGTTCTTGTAATAGGCAGGAATGTTTTTACCCTTATGAAATACGCAGATGCTGGAAGGTTTATGTGGATAATGCAAACAATAACGCCTTTGCAGATTACAAACCACAGCAAATCTGCATATACTGTACTGAAGAAATAGCAAAAGCAGTTTATAAAGTCATCTGCCTAAAGCCAAGATTTCAGTAAATTATTTACCTTCAAGGAAGCAACATACTGTCTTTCAGTAATGCTTCTATTCATTGACAATTACGAGTTATTTGCTGGCACTTAAAAATAAAACTTGGGGGAAGGGTAAGGGGATTTTTCTGCTCAGGGGGAGGACTTCTGTTGGCATTTTAAAAATGCTCAGGCCTTTCCAGGAGCCAGGTACAGCATTAGACTGTTGATGTGGCACCAAGATAAGCCGGTTTTAGTGCCTGAACTCTATTATTGTGGCTGCCATGGCTCAATACAGTAGTTGAAGACCTTGTCTGCCATAAAATACGGGGATAGAACATAGGCAGCGAGATTTCTGCACTGGAGCTTGCTCACAATTATGGGAGCTGAAGGTCCTTAACTCTAAACTATTTCCTTAGCCTTTCCAATCAAAGAATCACCTAATTTGGGGGTGAAAAAATATCCTTTAATCATCCTCAATAGTACATCCACAAAGCTCTTTATAAACAGCTACAAAAAATGAGGTTAAGCTGTTGGGGTTCATTTAGAACATTTTTCTCTTACATAATTTGTTTCCCCAGGCTTATCTATGTGGTAGTGTGCAGGTTATAGGCATTTTATTTGTTTGTTTCCACAAAGCTTTTTGAAGAGGTGTAGCTCAACCCCCACTCATTGACATTGTCTGTGACAGGCAGGCAGCTGCCACAGGAGAGGGCTTGCACAGCTTCTCAGGCTGCTTATTTGCGTCAGTTTTATCCAGGAGATGCTCTCTGTGTCTCCCACCCAAACTGCCAAACTGCCACAGGCACCTCAGCAGTAATAATCTGCACCTAGCCTTGAGAAAGATTCCGTGGCATGTGTAGAAATTCAGCTTCTTTAAAACTGATACGTTTCTCTTGAAAGTTTTTCCATCTGTGTGATAAGGTTTATAGCTCCATGCTGTTATTATAGCAAAATTTGCAAAGATACTTATTTGCATTTGGCATAATGGTTCACCCTTATGGTACAAGCCCCAGTGACACCTCTTCTGCTCAGTCCCCTCCCTGCACATCAAGATGTCAGCAGGACATGCAAAGAAGACAAGCACAGCAGCGACATCACTGATTCTTGGATCTGCTGTTGATTCAACTCAAGGTATTCATACTTAAGTTATTTTCCTTCTGAAAACCAACCAGGTACACACCAACCAGGCACTAGTGGGGAGACTAATCAGTATTGCTTATCATTTAGAAAGCGCCACAAAAATACTTGTCACTCCACGGAGCACCAATTCAGAAGTATTGAACAAACATGCAGGATAGTTCGTGTTCTGAGCAGCTCAATTTAAAAACAGGATGTAGTGGGGTTAATGATAAAAAAAGAGAAAACAGAATAAATGTGTTACTGAAAATGATGTTTAAAAGTGCTATACTGAATAAATTTAATTGCTTCAGTATTGATTTGGCTTGGAGTATCCTTTCAGAGCTCTCAGTGTACTTGATGCTTAACTTTTTACTTTAATCTGTTTTTGAAATCCCAGAGGCACCCAGCATCCATAATACCTGATACAAATTAATTCTTTTTAACAACATGTTACATGGTTTCATCTCCTTTTATTCATTTGTTTAAATTTCCCACCTGATGATTTCATTTTATCCCACCTAAATCTTTACCACAAGAAACAGTAAGCAGTTCAACCAATGCATTTTCTCCCTTCCACTCCATTTATCAATTGCTAGTTTATCCTCCCTCATTACCTCTCCTTGGGTTCAGGGACCTTGGTCTACTGAAGTGTTTCTGATATGAAAGCTATTCCATGTCTTAAGTGATATTTCTTCACCTTCTCTATCCGTTTTATGATGTGACTGTACCCTATTTGAGAAGAGCACACTATTCAGAGCAGAGGTGTATCATAGATTTATACAGTGGGGTAGTTTTATTGCTGCAAGCAATTTAGTATCTTCAGCTGCTAGTTTAATTACATTTTGAAAAGATGCGCAAAGACTAAAAAGGAAATGTAAATCTTTGTAACTTCAGTCACCTCACACTGACTCTGGGACTGATATTCAAGCTCAATTTTCTAAAGACTAATTACTGATTTGGGGAATCTAATTGTACTTCTGGAGCTTATAATGCTAAGCATTTTTGAGACTGTAAGAGACTCAGGTGCTTAGATTCTGTTTGAAAACTCATCTCTGGTTGAAAAAGAAGTGTAATATTTTTGTTTCCTTCTTTCTCCAGATTCCTATGTGAGACTGGAGCAGGAATGAAAACTCCTTATCTTATAAGGTAAAACATTTAAAATCACAAATGTCCTCTCTCTCTTTTTTTTAAACTGGCATTTTCTCTCTTTGCTCCTCAAGTATCCTAGAAGATACAAACTGTTGCTGCAACTGGCCTAAAAGAGGTTCCTAGAGAACTCTATAGTGCGAATATACATACATATATAATTTTAATGATCACACAGTAAGGAAGCCTTCTCATTATGGAACTAGTTATAACCTATATATAAGGGTATAATGCATAAATCCAGCACTTCTTATCACAGAGCACTTGGGTACTTTGAACAATACCTTAAATCAGCATAGGTTCTCTGAAGGTAATGGAGCCATAAAGGTTGAAATTAGATGAAATAGGATGAAGAAACTTTCTGACCATGGCAAAATCATATCTCTCCTGTCCCTTTTCAAAGGACATCCAAAGGCTCAAATAGCATGATTTACCTTCCTGAGGTCCAGACAGTCCTTATACTGCATTTGTAAAGCTTTTTGGTCACAGCCCTACTGCTGACAAAGGCATTATTTACACTGACAGGTCTGATAAGAGAATGTAAACACCTTAAAAGTGCCATTCCTCTTGCACAATAAGCTCCTGGCTGCTGAATCAGCACTCTGGGGACAGCCCTTCCTGCCAATCACCCCTCCTGTTGTTCAGCCTGCACCTATCTTTGCTGCCATTGCACCATTCCTCTTCTTTAGAACTCCACACAAGCCTCAGAGAGTCCAGCAAAGCCTTTTGCCAGCCAGGACAAAGTGGTTGTGCCCCTTTTCTAATCCAAATATTTCATAAACTGACAAATTAGAAGATTAGTTGGGTGTGATAACTGGTAGAATCCTTACCATACAGATATTTTCTTTCGGTCAAGTGCTCTTTTCTTGAATTACCAAACCAACGCCCCTAGATTAAAAATATGGATATATATAATCATTGAGTGGTTAAAAATATTTTTTGCATAAGCTTGTAGGTTCCTCCAGAAGCCCCATGACTTCATCCAGATAGCAAACCACAGTACTGTCTGAGCAGAGACAGACCTACTGTGTTTGCAAAACACACAGCACCATCTGAAATCCTTCATCCATACTGGGTACAAATCAATTGATTGGAACCACAAATAAAGATTTATCTTTTATTATCTTGTACGAGATAAAAGCAGAGCTGATGATATGATGCAGCAAGTGTTTACAATTGTATTATTGTATTTCATAAGCTGCCACTGCACACCTGTCAGCACAGCCCTGAGCTGTAGCTGCTGTGCAGGCTGCAAGGCAGCAGAGTACACTCTGGGTGCAGCTAACTGCTTGGGATGCCCAGTGAAAACAGCAGCTGTTGCATGGGAGTGTGAGAGGGGACACAATCAGGCTCTCCTTGGAGATACACAGGGGCAGCATGAGCAACACGTGCTCCAACTTGGGACATTCCATCCGGATACAAGGAAATTGCTGGCACTGTGGAGGGAGCCAGGCACTAGCACAGGCTGCCCAGAGAGGCTGTGGAGTCTCCATCCTTGGAGGTATTTAAACATGGTCTGAGCAACCTGCTGCAGCTGACCTGCTCTGAGCAGGGCAGGGGGGTGGGCTCCCCAATGTCCAGAGGTCCCTTCTCAGTTACTCTGTGGTGCTGTGAGTTTACAGCCAGTTACTGTACTGCAGTTGAAGGAGCACTAATTTACAGGTTTTGAGGATTTTTCACATCACTCTAACTATACAGGGGAAGTACCAAGAAGAAAATAACCTTTACCTATTTAAATAAGAGAACAGAAATGTAGATGTTGGAGAGATGCTTTCCAACCAGATTACCAGCTGGCAGCACAGCTTCTCAGGAAATGGAGTTCGCTAAGACACGGGGAATTTCCAGCATTCTAGAGTGTGTTTTTAACCAGATTTGAGATGAAAAATGCAGATAATATATTTTACAGGAATAATCAAAAATATCTCGATAAGTAAAAAATGTTAATAGTGTTAAAAGATCATCACACAATACAGACATGCACATACATGCCTGAACACAAATAAAATATAAATTCATATGGAAATGCAACAAGAATACTAACACTAAAAAGTCAGGAAAAGTGATGCATGGGAATCAAAATAAAATAAGAAGATAATACCCAAGTGGAATATCACAATTCAATTTTGAATTTCTTTAAAATTTTCCCATGGAAAAAGCCATTTGTTTTCAACATTCTTCTTTGTGCAATACATCTTGTACCCTGTGGAGCAGCATTTTCCAAAGGGAAAATTCAGTTTCAGAACTTCACATCAGTTCTTTTCAGGTATTCCTCCAAGAGCCAGTATCTTTGAGGAATACAAGGAATACAACTCCTATTTTCCTGAGCCACAATTTTCCTTTTATCACAATTAAGCAGTAAATTCTTCACATTTGTTACACATTTCTGTAATGTTTCACAAAATGGCATCTACAATTTTTACTGCCCTGTTTCTTTCCGGACCACCCTAACAAACAACTTCTGCTTTATTTTTAGAATTAGCCCTTCTTGCTGGCTTTTATTTTCCTGTGCCACCCTAGCATGATTTACTGCAATTCAAGTTTAACTATTAGTTTGCTGCACTGCACACCTGACTCTGTGGCACAAATAAAACTTACTGATTTCCCTCCAAGCCCTCATCACTCAGGCTACTTGAGCACCCCAAGTGCTGACGAACAAAAAGAACATAATTAATGTAACTTTCTTGCTTCGAAGTATGGAGGAGAGGTAATGAAATTAGCTTCCCAGAGATCCCAGCAATCAGTCCTCACTACATTACAAGCTGTGACACTATGTCCCTGGGTGTAAGCATATAACATTTATGGATGTGAGTTATAGCCCAGAAAGGAGATTTGTGCCTCCAGTGGTATAATGCCACTAAAGGTTATGGCAGAAGAACTGAAAGTCTCTGTATCACAAGGTTTTAAAGACCCGTGATGTTTCAAACTCATGGTAGTAAAAAATGAGAATGGCTGGGGCCCCTGCACAGTCAGTGTCTGAAGCAGCTGCTGCTCCACAGTCGGTCAGGAAAAGGTTAAGATTTTCTGGAAGTGATGTCTCCACAGATGGCAAATTCCTCTTTCTGTTCAAATAAGACTGTCAAAAACAAACCAACCTCTTTCCCATAGAAAGAAAACTAATTTTCCACGAATTCAACCCTTCTTTCTTCCACCATTTCCTCAGCTGTTGGTTCACTGCCAGCTCACTACATCCTCAGCCCTCACTCCCAGTGGTTCTCAGAAAAGATTGTGTTTGCTGCTTGCTGTTGATTCCCAGCCCTGCTTACCCTACTCTTGCAGTGAACATTACATTCCCCTTCTCCCTGCTCTCATTCCTACTTTTTTCCTCTTACCTTTGTGATTCCATCCCCAGTTTGCATTATCATGTGCTGCTTGAGCAAAATATGCTACCTCTCCCTAAAAAATATGACTCATTCACAGCACTGAACTAAAAAAGTTAATTGCCTCAGGGATTTATTCTCCTCAACAGCATCAAGCTAAGCCCCTTTTTCTGATGATTCAGTTTCAAATCTGTGTGTAACCAGCTTTTTTTGCAGCTCTTCTCTCGTTTTCCCATGACAATCTTCATTTGCTTCACTAAGATCTTTAAACTCAGCAGACTTCAAGAGCTGCAGGGATGGTGATTTTTTTCCGCTTTCAGCCTTCCTCCAAGGCTTAAAAGGCTTCTCTTACATTCTTCCTTTGGTTTTTTATCATGTAAGAAGAATCATCTATAGATCGTAACTAGTAGGAGCTCTACCACCAGAATTAAATGTCTTAATGAAGGCCTGTATCCTTTTGTGAATGCCTGAACACTCATCTGTGAGAATGTGGATGTACAAATTTTCCATTTCTATGACTCTAAAACTTTCTCAGCAGCAGACCCATTTCTCCAGGAGGTGTTGTAGTTCTGTTCATAGTCTGTGGCCCAGGGCCATCGATAACTTACACCTTACTGGACTTCCAGTCAGTTTCATACTCTCACAAAGTTATAAAAATTAGGGGGGTTATGTTCTAAGGATTTATATAAAAATCTGCTCAATAACATAAATAGCCTTTATTAGGTAAACAAGACAGCAGGAGAACAAAATTTTTGTTACCATAACTTGAATGATAATGTGGAAATGTGGAAAAACATATTTATATGAGAGTGTCACATTTTTTAGGAATTTACATGGAATTTTGAAATCTCAGTCTTTCTGTAGGTCTTGGCTGCATGTGCATGCAGAAGTTCGTTTAGCTTGTGTCTACATACACAAATCAGATGGCAAAACTGAGCTGCACAGTGGTGTGGCAGAGGCACTGCTAGTGGCATGGGTTGCAATGTTTCCATCCTTTTCAAGGAGTGAAACCTCATATAATTGCTTTTTGAAGACATACAAAAACTACAGCAGACCCGAGGAAGAAAATTCCCCCGCTGAGAAAAAAAATCCCCAGCCAAACTATTCATGCAGATGGACCCCTCCAGCTCTTGCAAGCAGACAGACGCCTATTTCAAGCCACCAAACTTCAGTGCTGTGCTAGCCCACTGGATATGCCACTTTCAAGCATATATTCTGCCTGTAATCCCCATGCACAACACTGACAGGGTCTCCTCTTCCAGTCTCTTTCTGCAGGCAGCTATACTGCATGAACCATCAGTGGGTACACTCACAAAACCTGGCTTTGCTCTACATTATTCAGCTGATGAGTAACTTGGGAGAGAGAGGCTGTGTGTGCTTCAGAGCTCAGCTGAACAGGAGAACTGCTCCAAAAAGTGTCAGGGCCCAGGGCCAGCTTTGATCTTAGAGCAACTAAGGCACCTGTAACAGAAAGCTCCACTTCTGAGAGAAGAGCCTGCAGAAGACACCTACATTCAGGAAAAGATAAATACTTTCCAAAGGAAAATTGTGAAATCCTTTTCTGATATTATCACATATTTTCTAACTATATGGCACACAAAAATTATTACTTCACCATCTATTCCTACTGTCTGTCTGTGTTTTGAACTCCACTTTCACTCCCTCCTAATTCTAGCCCTCTCTAATCAGCACCTCTCCCAAAATCAGTGACCTGTTGGTGCCTGACTGCCCTGGGTGCCCTGTGTGCCATGCCTTAGCTGGCTGGTTCACTGATGGCTGTGCCAGGTACTCCTGATGGGAGGGGCCTTTGTGGGCCAGGGGAATGGAAAGCAGTCTCTCATTTTGTTAATCATAATTCCAATTATCAAACAGGATCCGCTGTTGTTTCTCTTAGCCCTGTTTTCATGGTAGTAGCCATGAATTTCCATGTAGCCTTTGAGTAAGCTGTGCTGGCTGCCCAAGTTATTTCATTATAAATACTCTCTGTAGCTGTTGATCACTGGGCTTTCCCAACTCAATCAAGGGTAAAATCTAGCTTGCTCAGGCTCAGCTAAGGAGCAACCTGTTTCCCTAGCCCTCAAATGAATTCAAGCCAGTCAGTTTTTACATTGGAAAATCCTTTGAAAACATGTCTCTAGTAACTCCAAGGAGTTTCTTAGTTGTTAAATCAAACTATCCCATGACAATTTCACATTTTTAAACAGAATACAGTCTAATTCTTGCATTTCTTTAGATAAATGTTAAATGAGGACAATGTGGCAAAATTCCAGATATCTTGCTGGAAAGCAAAAAGGTTAATTAATCCTCAGTGTAGTTTCAATCATGAGCAAATAAAAATGTTTAAAGAGCTCTAGGGTTTAGATTTCAGCAGAGGCTGATATGCATACAGCAAGACCGTGATGTTCTTCATCTGTGTCTGGTGCTGCACAAAGATTTTTCTGTACGAGTCCCAAAATTCAGGATTTAAGTATTATTCACATAACCAAGCTTAGGTTGAATGGCTGAGCCAAGCTTACCAAGATGTCAGGACATCCTTCTAGTTTTAACTCCTCATTTCTCTTCTTTACCATCCCTCCAGCACCTGATCTCTTTTCCCTTCAGCGATCACAGTTGTCAGTTCCACACCAGAGACAAGCTATGACCGCAATCTGGCATTTCTAACGACTGCAGAGCCAGGGGTGACATGACAGGAATTTGCATGTTAAACTTTATGTCCTGAGACTATAGTGACGTGAAAAACCCTTATTCTTCTACCACGGTTTCCTGTCCTAGACACTGAATTTTCCCAAAGGTCTGACTATTTTATTTATAGGGAAAAAAAAGAGGCATTTTGTGCCGTATTATAATTGGACAAACAGCGAGTGAAAGATCCTAATTTCAAGACTGATAGTTCTGATCCTACAGCAATCAGAGGAGTTTTTTGCCATGATTTTGATGGGAATAAAATCAGCCCCCAGATCTCATGAATGATGCCTACAGGTGAGTTTGTATTTACTGCTGGTTGTTTGGGAGTGTGGCATATGAAGAACCAGACCTGCAGCTGCTGTGGGTGTGCAGCGAGTGTGACAAGCACAGGGAGGTACAGAACAAGCTGGCACACCCAGCATCGTTGATTAAAGAGCTGAAATCTGATGTCTTTGCAGAAGGACAGAGAGCACTATAAATGTGTATTACAAGGATGTAAATTTGAGCTGTGAAACAGAACTGTGAGATAAGCCACAGCCAAAACTATAGATCTGAGTTTTGTATCTATCTGCTGTGGGAAAATAGAACCTTGGATACAAGAGCACTTAAATCCAGGGCTTAAGACTTTGGTCTTGAACTCATTTTTCCATCTTTGTAGGTTTTTCAAAACTATGTCCAGATTTGATCTAACACAAATTCAGGCCCAGACCCAAAATCTCAAAGACCCAAATTTCTAGGAAGTTCAACCTCAGTTAAACTGATTCTGAAGTTCTATGGTGAAGTTAAGGTTCATATACTGGAAACATTTGGAGAAATTAGGATATCTAGAGTAAGGGGAAAATCACAAGGACGAAAAGCAGAAGGAAAATATTGAGAAGACCAGCTGACTGCCAAGAGAGGGGAAAGGAGGGGACACTATTGCATGGCTCTTTTCATACTTCTATCAGGCAGGATATAGTCAGTTCTAATGTGGATGCTGTGGAGCTAGCATGAAATGCCTATATTATAATAAATCTTGGTTTTCAGGTTCTTCCTGGAATGAGAACATTCCCATTCCAACCAGTGATGCAGATCTGCAACTGGGACTGACTTGTATCTCTCTTGGAAATGAAGGCACCTGACTGCTTCACCCTGTGAGAAAGTATTTAGTATTTTAGATAGCTGACACACTGGCATGATGCTGTAGAAATGACATGAATCTGAGGTAACAGAACCAAGCAGAAATAACTTAGCACCAGTGATATATCTTCAATGGTGAAAGACCCTTATATTAAAAGTAAACTCTTATTTTAAATATGGTTTGTTCTAAACTGAAACAGTAGATTTTTTTCTCAAGCCCCTGAGAAGATCACATGTGGAATATTACTGTTTCAGTTTTGCTATTCTTGATAGAGAAGGAAACCACAAATCCTTGCTTGCTCTGTACTCAGACAGACAGAAGGTAAAACACTAAGTGACCACTTGCTGTGCAAGCACAGCCTGAGATGTGTGTAAAAGCTAGTAAGAAATAAAACCCTGTTTCATTTTCAGTGAGACCAAAGCTATAAAGCTCCTCACACACAGTGTCCTTGGTCAGCAAGATCCACACAGGCTGGTGAACGTGGCAGAAACTGTTCTGTGTTAGTGCTCACTCACTCTCTTGTGTGCTCACCATTGAAAGTAACTCCCCTAGGTGCTGCACAGAGCCAAAAAGGTCATTATTCAGACAAGAAAGGAACACTCAAAAGTATCTTGCAACTGCCTTTAGAAGGGCAGTGACATTTCAGAAACCCAACAAAATTATCATGTGACACTCAACATGATATTGTGGGTTTTGTCCTTGTCATTATCCACATTTCTGTTTGCCAATTTATCCTGTGCATGTATGAAATTGTGCATGCAGCCTGGTTGCAGTTGTTGCTGTACTGTTTTGCACACTCTGTGCAAAGCTTTGGCACACATGGACCAAGTGCAGGTTCCATAAGACCCACACAGGGCAGTGATGGTTGTGCTGCAGAAACACTCAGGGGTAAGAGCAGGGCCATGCATGGAAAGGGAGCCCAGACTATGTGCCAGAGAAGCCTGACAGGATAAAGAAGTTTGAAATTGTAGGATGGTTGTAAAACCCAGCTAAGACTTGCGTGGGACCGCTGTGAACAGCAGACTGAATGGGTTATCTCATAAAAAAGAGAAGAAATCCTAGCAGTGTTAAGAATTTTTGTGAAAAGGAGAAAGCAAAAGGAGTAGCTACAGAAGAAATTGAGATCTAAGATGGAGATTTTTTTTTAAGGGGGAAAAGTTAAAGACTTGTTTGCATTATGCAGTAAAAAATCTCAGAACAAAGAGAAATGAATGTGATAAGCAGAAGAGAGCAGAGATGGAGGGGTGCAGCCAGAGATCAGCCTCCAGCAGGGGTACATTCCCTGCTTCTCATGGCACACACTGCTGCTACTACCAGCCATAGGGTGCCTGTAGCTTGAACAGCATCACCATTTTCTCTAGAGAGCTGCTTAACTGATCATATTCCTCTTTGACCATTCTGGAATGTATTTTTAGGACCTTTTGGTTGATCATTGCAGTGGACCAAGGAGCAATAATGACAAATCTGACCTGAGATCTTGCACCTGGGGGTGTGGGCACATGCAGACTCTGGGCACGGCCTGTGCTCAAAGTACAATCAGCTTTTTAAAGTCTGTTTGCCCCAGATTGATGGCATAGTCTGGGAAATGAAATCTTGTCTGTGGAGCATTACACTGGGACCCACAGAGCATTTGTAATTCCATGCCTCATACAAAGCAATTTGTTGATGACTACTCACATAGTGAACTGAACAATTACCCACGCAGCAATTGCTGGGAAGTATCTTCCAAGTTAAAACATAAATAATTTTTGACACATATGGAAAAAGTTAAATTAAGATGAAGCTTTCTTGGTTTCCTTTTCCTTTTTGTGAGACATTCAACATTTGTCTCAGCCCCAACATTATTTAAGTGTACTTGGTGCTCACACAAGAGTTTGGGGCTGTTGAGCATCCCAGAGGGCTGGGGACACAAGTCCAAGGCTAAACTTTCCTTAAGAAAACATTTCAGGTTACCTTTAAAATGATAGGCCAAATGGCAACAATAAACCAGGTAATAAATTACTATCACAACCAGAGCCCTGTATCTCCTTTGCAAGCAAACATCTGAACAAGACCAAACTACCGGTAGTGCAATAAAACACAAAGGGTGTGGAGTTTGTGTAACATGGAGACATAATTTCTACTTCATGAACCTACTTATAGAAAGAGGAATGAATTTCTGGGAAGTAAGCAAGTTCATTTAAACAGAAAATAAACTTCAAAGAGAATCATAAAAAGGGGAGGGCAAACACAGAGATCACTTTGTTTTGGACTCTGTACAATTGCTCAATAAAAATGTCTGCCATTCAAATTTAATTTTTGGTTTAAACATTGCAGTTTCTTTTGCTGCTCTTGGCAAAATTATGTTCTTATCCTGGAGGCACTTCTGTCATTACTCTCTTTCTTAGCCTCTGAGCTTAGGGCTTCACAGAGACACCAGAGTTCATTCCCACACACTGGTCTCCAGGATTGTGGGTTGGTTATAGCTTATCCAAAAGTGTGGAGTGATATTTTCAGATATGGGCACCATATCTGCAAAAACAGTACAAGTTAGCTCAAAGTTTGAGAAACTGGATGTGTCACTACTGCAGAAAAAAAAAAAAGTGTTCATTCTTTCTTTTCAAGCTACAATATAGATTTCAACTATAAGGAACATATTTCTGATTTTTAACTTAAAAAGGTGTATCTTTAGAGCAGCAGAGGGTTAGCTGGCAAGTCACCTTCTGCTTTCTCCCTGTCTCTGATTGTAATTCCTCTTTTAAAAGACTATTTGTGATCCTCTTCAGCAAGGCATATCAAACATTCACTGACAAAAGAAAGATTTTCATTCTTATCAAATGTTATAGCTATATTTTACCCACAATTTCCCTATTCTCCTGAGTGCCGAACCAGCTGACATTTATGGATTTAACTATCAGCATACTATACATGATGTATCTTAACTTACATATGCAGTCTTTGTACAGTGGCAAGGATTGCTGGTTTTAATAGTTAAATTTCCCATGGCATTTAGTGGACCTAGCTACCTATGGGGACCTACCTCATTTTCCTGCCTTTCAAATTCCAAACTAATATTAATATCAGACAGTTTATATAGCAACTGTTTTAATATCCAAAAGAAGACAATTGGTATTTGCATACAACAGAACCCAGAGGTCCAAGAAGATAAAGAAAAACAAAACCACAACACAAAGTCCACTGCAGGCAGAGCAAAGACATGGTATGACCCTAGGGACATCAGGATAATTTTGGTTATCTGCTACACTGAAAACTGGGGGGAAAAAAGTAAAATAAAGTTCCTTATTTACCCATAGGCAAGTCCTTCTCTTGTGAACATCAGACTCACCTGGAGCAGAAAATGTTTCTGGAGACTATGGCATTGTTTTGGTCTGGTTAATATTTCTTTTTGTAAAGCTTTTTATCTTGTTTTTCAAACAGCGCTAGCACCAAAATGACCTGCCAGCTTTTCTTTTTAAAGAACTATGACTGGTCAGATTCCTAGGAATGACTATTTAAGCCAGAGGGCATGTGGTAGCCAAAGATCCTCCTCACATATAAACAAGTAGTTCTATAAAACTTCGCTGCAGGCAGAGAAATGTGGCAGATAAGGCACTGCTGGATGACAGCCACATTTTCCTCAAAGCAGGAAAAACAATGTCACAAGTCCCAAAGGCCCCATCTCTGTAGGCTTGAAATAGAGCAAAAAAAATAAAAAGAATGAAAAAGAAAGCAAGCACTGTTTTCCATTTCTCAAGAATTGCCAGTTATAAAAAGACAATGGATAAGCCTTTCTCGCACTGTATGTAATATTTTTGCATCTTCATTAATCTTATGTATACACAGCATACACAGAGATGTCAAGAAAAATACTACCATCAGTGGAACCACAGAGTTGAGAACACAAGCATTCAAAGGCAGGGAAACACAGTCTTAAAATAAAATGCTATCCCTGAACTTTACCCTTCTATATTTATTTTAAAATAATGGATTTGTTATAGAAATAAAGAGAAATATTGGTGATTCCAAGAGGACAAAAACCATAAAATCATTTCAAACTCAGCATACTATCCTTCACCAAAAGTAAGGTTTGGACCTTGAACATCCATAGGCTGTAGAACTTCACCTCAGCTAGTTTTGTGCAAGCCTGTAATATTTGAATTGCAAAAGTGTATTAATTAAGCTAACTTTGGTTAAACTGTCTTATTGCTCAGTTATCTTTGCACAATGAAGAGATGGTTTCTTCAGGGGAAAAGTTATTTCATGTGTTTGTGATGCTTGGATAGGCTACCTGGAACAGAGGCTAGACAGTGCTAAAGGAATAAAGTAGGTATTTATTAAAAGGCCTTCAAAGGATACACCTTGGGCAGTGCAAGAGCCTGGCCAGGGCTCTACCCAAGATGGACACAGGATGGACCCAAGTTGGACAACCAGTCACAAGTTTCCACACTTTTATAAATTTTGGTCCATTTACATATTGGGGTTAATTGTCCAATTACAGCTTCAGGTTATGAAGTCCCATCTTTCCAGATTGCTCTCCTCAGTTCACTGTTGTTTATACTTTTTGGGCCTGAAGCTGCAAAGGTGTCCTTGGTTCTCAGGCTGGAAAAGGATTGTTCTGTCTAACTAAACTGTGAAGAGAACTTGCTAAAGTCTTAATGAAGAATGCAGTAGATACATTCTCCTTGCTGCAAAGGGACAAACTATAGAACTCAAATTTAGTAAAACTGTACACCTTTGGTATAAGGATTTAGAAATTTAAACTAAAGATGTCCCTTTAGTACTCAATATTAATACTGCTATCCTTTTTTAACCCACCCTTATGTTAATGATCTCATAAATTAGGCAAAACACACTGTGAGTACATTCTTTTTTTTGTTTGCTTGTTTGTTTTTGTTTATGTGAAATAAAAACAATAATGAATTAATTAACTGTCTGCATTGATATCAGTCAGGGACAGTTAATTAAGTACTTTACAAATGCACCATTGAACAAAGTGTTCCTGTAGGTTAAAAATAAATGAAATGTAATATTAATTCCTGTGTTAATGGATTAGAACCTAGGATTCCTGCAGCATGGTGGAGGTTATCAACCAAAACCGCAGAAGAGAAAACAGAGGGTACCTAGACCACAGGAAATCCATTAGACCCAAATGTAATTATGAGCTAAGTAATGTGGTCCTGGGACATTTCAGATAAAATGTTTCCTCTAGAAATGGAACAATATTCATGGAAATGTGCATTGCTTCACCTAAATCTGAAGTATTTTGTGTACAATTTTGGTCACTCATTGTTCAGAAGGGATGAATTCAGGATGCAAAAGCAGTGCAGATGACTGGCATGAGCCAAAGAATGGATAGGCTACCATACATGAAAATACAATAGGCTCATTTGTTTAGCCTAGAGAAGTGAAGGTCAATAGTGAAAATGGAATCAAGCATAACACCAAAAAGCTAAAATAACTTTTTCAGCTATTGCATGATGCTGACACTTGATGGAAATTGGGATTCTGACATTTTTACAATAATGTAGATAGTTAACCAGCAAAGAAATACATTTCTGAAACACACTATGTGAAAATAGAAACCTGATTGCCTTAGACACAACTTCTGAGGGATTGTATGATACAGTTGTCTGCAACTGGAGAAACACAGACTTGATCATCCAAAATGTCTTTTTGAATTGCATCATCCTATCTAATAGGTATTAATCCTATAGGTATGGTATAGCTCATAGGTTTAATGGGGTTCAGCCATCCATAGAAGACTGGGCATGACCAATGTTTCAAGGCCTGCACAGCTGGCAGGTGCTACCACCTCAAAATCACTTTTAAATTCAAATGGAGAGCTCTCGGGCAACGTTAACTCATGTTTACCGTTTTCCTGAAATCCCTCTTGTTTGCTATGGCTACAAAGGTGCTGCCAGTGGCTGTCCCTGCTGAAAGCAGCTTCCAGAGCCCAGGTTACCCAGACTGTGCTGCGTGGGGTCTGCTCCCTGCCCAGGCTCCTCTGCCCAGGGACACAGCCCTGCTGCAAACTGCCTTGCACTGAGCACAGGCACTCAGGGAGCTGGAAACCCTGCATGGAGCACACAGTAAACCTAGAGGACTGTGGGAGGGACTAGCAGTGTTAAAGCAGCCAGGATTTGGAAATTTTGGCTTTCAGGAAGAGGACAGTTTGTTAACATGAACTGTGGATCCTGGAGCGTTCCAAGCCTGGCTTTTTGACTTCAGCCTGTTTTTATCAAAGACCATTCTTCTGTTGAATGGGGTGGTCCCACCCAGGGGTCGCTTTCTGGTGTATTTGCAACCTTGTCACCACAAGGTGAAACTGCAGCTATTGTTTAACTGAAAAGAAGTTTTGCCCACCTACAGCCATTGCCTGCCATTCCTCCTGCAATCTCATTAAGCTGTTTTGCTTTGCTGACACCAGCACTGCCAAAAAGCTCAGCTGGCAAAGGAGTCTGCGTTAGTAATGTGGCTGGCATTCTGCCTGCTGCAGCTGAGGTCACTGCTGAGCACTTCTGAGTCTCTACTGGTGCACTTGGATGGATGGCCTAAAACTCTCTCCCTCTGTTCAGCTTCCCAATGTTGTAGCAGGCTTGCAATTGACTATTGCACTGGCTTTGCTCTCTAGCAGTGATAACATCTATAACTGCTATTTTTCTTGCCTTGTATCTTCCCTAGACAGCCACCAGAGTTGTTGAAATACTTCATGATCCTGTGTTCCCATTCTACTCAAAAGCCCCAAGCAGCCCTGCAGACCGTTCTCCCTAATTAATGGAAACAACTTAGCTTTGCTGGAAGATTTTACTTAAATTGTTTCAAATTTGCGCTAGAATGATTCTTTTCCGTTCCCCTTGTGAAACACTCATCGCTCTCACTCATGCAGGTCTTTCGATTTCAGAGGCCAGAGATGTGAAGCACAAACTCTGCCTTCTTTGCAGTTTATAAACAATATTAACTTCTAGGATGGAGTCCATTTCACTTCACCTTAGCCATTGAAAAGTCAGCCTAAGTCAATAATTTAGATTATCTCTATAATGGTTGGAAAGGAGAAATTTCTTTTAGAAGGAAAATGTCTCCTACACTGACACATGGGGAGGTCCTACACTTTGGAAAGGTCTCTCTCCATTAGATACATGTCTAGGACACCTAACACTCAGAAACAAAAGGTAGATAAGTCTGATGATTGACGGTTTATGTCTTGACAGTATTTTGTAACAGAAACTAATTATTTCTGGCTCTTAAAAACTAAGTAAAACTTTGTAGCCCATTTCAAAGACGGTAAATAGAAGCACATAAAGAACATCTGACCTATCAAAAGACAGACTGGCAATTACTATCAAAGTCACAAGAAGAAGACAGGAGATCCTCAGTCACGATCTGGTGCTAAGACCATTAAACCATGCCTCTTTCAACAAACGCCTTTCTACTTGTTGCCTGCAAACATCAACAGGAGTTTTACATGGGTTATTAATTGCTTGTGGTGCCTTGCCTAGAATAGAGTGGTCACACCGAAAGGATTTTCTGTAACTGGCTGGCCAGTCCATGCCCCTTAACCCCTTCAAGCCAGCTTGAAGAGAGCAGTCAGGTCCCACATCCAGAGCCATTCTAAGTGATACTTGACTGCTTCAGATTCAGTAAAATTCCAGTGGAGACACAGTTGTACCAGAAAAATGTTGGTTGATTTCTGGTTTTTTTTTCCCCAGGAAAGAAGGGATATGATCAAATGTAATTTTTCCTCTGACCTTAACTGTGGAAGGCTTGCCACCTCCAAACATATTTTCTAGAGTAGAGAAGACCTCAGGCCTTCACAAGTACAGTGTCACCTTCTATACATAAAAGTGAGGTCAATGAGCCTTCAAGTTCTTAGGTTATCCAAGCCACTGTGTGTGCATCTGTAATAATATACACATTTATGTATATTTGAGTGCACCACTCTAAAGTGGGCACACTCAAATATACTCACTCTCAAGAAGTGTTTGGATGAGCACACACATAATTTTATCATTTTTGGGAGTAACTCTTGATTCTGAAATACTTGTTCTCACTAATGAAGTATACAGCTCACCAGTAATTTGTATGCACCTGAAGGGGAACTCCAAAGAGATATCTTTCACTTTATCATGCTGGACTTAGCCTTCTGAAAAGACTGACCAGATCAGGAAGGGAGAGGTATGGCTATAAAGCCAGGGTGAATAGTTTGTGGTGCAATGTAGTTGTAAAATCTCTGGGCAAATACCTACTGTATCTCTAACCCATTGAGCTGCTGGATGGGGAGTGCATGCTGTGGAGAAGCTCAGCTGTGTCATACCAGAGGCTACATGGAGTCCTGAATTTTTATTGCCAGCTTATCAGAAAGAGTCATAAGAGAAAGGAATTGCTCTTTTTCAAACAGTTCAGTAGCTGAGAGCAGAAAATAGTAGGTTTGTTTGTGATAAGGACAGCACTACACCCTGCACTCACTCTGCTACTGTACAGAAAGAGAAAATATAAGAATGCAAAGCAATAGCGTTTTAATTTCAGGTTGTAAATGCTACACTCTGCTCTTCATGCCCATGCTTCATTCTGAGGAAAAGCTGCAGAATGCCAGACAGGAGCTCTTTTCAAACAAAACCGAGGAAAACAACACTGTTTCTCTGCATTTAAACTCCCTTCTCGTGGTAAGCAACAGCCACAAAGCAAGAGACACCTTAATGGTCCAGGAAGTTCAGAGATCTTTGAGTTAAATATTGAGCAATGCAGGTGCAGGCTGCAGATGGGAGGTTGGGGTGTGAAAGCATGCCAAGTGCATAACAAAACTCGATTGAAAGAAGCCAGTATTAAGATCTCAGTCTGAATTCATTGCACATAGATGGCAGGAATTCCACAGATAGCCTGTGTGAAACAAGAGTTTTCAAGGTTCCTCAGTGTGCAAGCCACTGCCATAAAAAGGGACCAGCATTGCTTTGCTCCCTCTCAATTGCAATTATCGCTATACACACTTCTTCTGCTAAATATGTAGGGGCAAATAACTTCTTGATGCAACACAGCTCAGGTGACTGTATTCACAGAATCACTGTTTTTCAAGATTTGTGTCTAATTATTTCAGAATTAAGAACTGAATATTTTGCTGGTCGTCATGCTATTTCATCTGTTAACTGTAGGAGGTAATAACATTTAACACAGGTATATCTCTTACACATAAAGCTTAGTGAAGAGAAACCCTATCAAAGTAGCCCCTTGCATTTCCTGGGAACCATTGACATACTGGCATTTAGAATCTAGGCCATTGTTCATACAATGGTTTTGATATATAGAGCCTTGAGCCTACACTAACTACTCCATTACTGTTGACACATACTTAAAAGACAAGGTTTATGATTTATTTTTCATGTCTTACGTTTCTTTGCTTAGGTTCCAATTCTTCCTAACCTTTACAGCCAGCATTTTAAGTTTACACATTAAGTTTACACATTAAGTTTACACATTATCAATTATTAGACCAGAAATATATGCAGTATATTAGGTTAGACTCTACAAGCCTTTGGAGAATGTTGACTTCACAAAGACTGAAATTCTATCTCCTCAAGTGTCTTTGAAATCACACCTAAACTTCTATTCCAGCTTAAGGATGTAAATAGGATTTATGCATGAATTGGGCTGTTGCTGGCTATTAGCACATGGGTGAATTTGGTCCAGTGGGTGTGTATGTTGATTTTCCACTCTAGAATTTCTGATCCTCCCAATTCTTCATTACTACCTGCCAAGATTGCTATTGTTATGTTTGGTTTTTTTGTACACATGAAGAAAGATTTATAACCTTTATGGTCAAAGTGTTCCACAACTGATCTTTTTCCATTTGCCTTTAACTCTCTTCCCCAGCCCTGATCATAGCTGCTTTAAAAAGATGGATTGATGATGTTTTTATTAATTATTCATGTAACTAAAAGCTAGTTTATTAACTGAGTAGGTCTTGGTTGCTGGAGTACTGGGGAAAAAGCATGTCACTGAGGATTTCTCTAAGCTGATGGTGTCTATATAAGAGGTTCTAACTTTCTAAAGTGCATATTTCTGAGAACTTCTACCTCCAAAGGACTGGTGTTTGCAACAATTTTCTTTGGAAGATTTGAGAGATTAAACATTTCAGACAATGGCAAATTTTAAAGCATTTTTTTCTTTTTCAGAGAGATGTTAATTTGTATTTTGAGTTATATAATTATTTCCCTAAGGTAATAAAACTCAGCTGCTTTTGAAAATGAATGTTATTTTACCTCTCTTATTTTTTAAAATAGTATTTCCTTAAGCTTGATAGCTTGATTCTTAAATTAAAATACCTTTTCTATTTTCACATTGCATCTTAAATAACTGACGCATTTTATGATCCTCTCTGGAACCCAATAAGTAAAGCTCTGATTTGAGACTTCTGCATTATGAATTTATAGTTCTTGCCTGGCACAAGCACACTTCAAAAAGAGATGAAACTTTGTGCCAGAATATAATGCTATTCAAGCATAGAAGAACAAAAACCCAAAAAGTTGAAAGTTGCATTAGAAGAGCCATTAGTATTACCCAAGAAAAATACATATATTCTGTACAAAACTGGAGATTCCACAAACCCTAAAATCTAAGTTTTCAGCTATTCATTGAATACCTGTAGCAGATTTTCCAGGCCTTTTATTAGAAGTATGCACAATATATTGCTCTCTCCAGATGTATTCTGCAATTCTCTCATAAAGAAGAGAAATGGCACAATGGAAGAGGATAAAAGAAGACCTTGGGCATTGTTTGCCCTGAAGAGAGAATAGAACAGATTTGATGCCTGCAGAAATAAATACAGCATATTTATTGATAAAGTATTTTATTTGTAACTACAACTTTTATTTACTTTTAAAAATAAGCTTCAGAATTTCTACAGCAGATTTTTATGATGGTATTTCCAAGTAACTGTTCAACTGTTCAAAGGCTGAATTTCTTCACTGATGTGAATGTGCTTTTGCCATGCCTCACTGGTGAGGTTTTGCGGAAGCAGTTCCTTTGAGAAGAAAGGAATTCACTACAGGAATAACTGAGTTATTCCTCACTACAGGAATAACTTTGCTGTTCACAAGGGAAGAAGCCTGAGGAGAGCATGCCTTCAGTGTAGACAGAGGAGAGTAAACTGAAAAGCCATCTTCATGTTCTCCTAATCTTGTTCATCTTAGTCCCATGTCATTCAGACATCCCAGACAAACTCTTCAATATGCACATGAGCATCAGTGCTCTCCCAGCACCAGCACACTTCAAAAGGCAGCCATTATTAACATTCCCATGACTCTTCCCACATCCATCCCTACTAAAACCCTCTTACCAAGTTTCTGAAAGCATCTTTGGAGCTTTGGAAAGTGCCACTTGGCTATGCCTGTTCCAGGGCAACTGTCTCCTCTCTAAAGACCTCTTCCTCTTCCATCTCGCTTGCATATGGTCAAAGGACACAGTAAGGAGAAGGTTTTCATCTACAGTTTGTATAGATCCAACAACCCATGTTTTGATGTGACCCAGGATAATTTCTGGATAGTTTTTAGTAATTTTTTCCTGGTTTGGGAACTGTTTTATTTCTGTTTAAACGTTACTATAGATACTGGAACTTAGCCTTACAAAGTTACATAACCAGCCTCTGCAAGGGTGTCTGGTAGGACATAACACCCTCCTGTGCAAATCTGACACTGAGAACATTTGGTACAAAAGCGCTGGGAGGGGAAGGTACCCTTCACACCTCTCTCCAGGTCTGGGAGGCTGTGTGCCTGCCCTGAGGCCCAAAAGGGCCAGAACATGGCTGAAGCATCTGGGAACAACTGGGTGAAACTAGTCACAGCACAGTCATAAAAAATATTGAAAGGGTAACAGCAGATACTGTTCAGACAGAGAGAGACAGCAACACATTCCAGTAGACACTCCACAGCTTGGAAACAGGAATGAAAGTACATTGCATCTGTCTGGACTATTCAGGACAGTGATGTATACAGAAACCAACCTAGGAAGAAGCCAAGTCCAGGCCCAGAGTGTCAGAGTGGCCAACCAGCTAACTGCCCAAAAAGCAGAGCTGGTCAGTTGTGTCACTGCTGCCTCTGTGCCCAAGATCTGTGGTGATGGCTGGATAAACACAGTTCAAAAATCAGCAGTTTCCTGAAAGCAAACTGAGCAATGTTGCCATGGTAGTATGCTCATGGCCTCAGGCATTTTCTCTATTACTCATTAATATTTCTTTGTCATATGGTAGGGGAAAAGAAGTCTCTAAACCAACTTATACATTGGTTTGGCTTTTTCATCCTGTTCATAATGTAGGAAATTGCTTAGGAAAAGTCTACTATCCTCAAAGCCCAGAAAATCTCTATTGCTCCACCAAATACAACTGAACTCCAAGTGGACACCTGAGAGTGGAAGGTTGGTGCGCTCCTTTCCCAATGTTTTCAACAAAGCCAGGCTCAGCTCTTGACCTCTTGAAACACTGAAGCCTAAATCCACAATTCTAAGCTGAGATAGACATTTGAACATTTAACAGAATTTCTACTAATTCAGACACTGTAATTTTCACGCTTCCCTGCTCACACTACCAGTTTCCTGAAAATGGGGATCATGCTTCCCTATTTCACACAGCTACAGCAAAGAAATTCCCTTAGCAAGTAGGTGATGCTTGTCATCAAAGTCTAAAGAAAAGGACTGAAGAAGAGCTGAAATAGAAACTCCCTGCATCCCAGGCATATAAAATGCTCAAATGCTTTTTATTTAAATTACTGTCCATTGTAATCTTGCCTTTCTTGGCAATTGCTACAAATGCTCCCTTCACAACCAGTGAAGATGCTGCTGCTTCTTTAGTGAAACAAGGAGAGAGCTCAACCAGACAGAGACATCAGGCACAGCCATTTAGGACCAGAAGTAAGAATTAATCAACATCACATGGCAATAATATAGGCAAGCAGATTTTGTGAACAGAAGCCTTGTTTCACCTTCCCTGCACATACCTGCTACCCAATTTTTACATCTCACAGCTCTATCTCACTGCCAATTATACTGATCCCAGAGCTTTTAACCCATATGTAGCTTTTAATTAAATAAAGGCCATTTAGATACTCTTCACAAGCTATGAGTATAGTGCTGTACTTGAAAGTCTCCAACACCATTTGAAATAAGTACACACTTAAGTTAGCAGATTTTTCCCAAAGCATGGAAAACAGGTCAGACACAGGTCCACTGCATCTGTACATTTGAAAAACAGGGTTTATGTAAACACAAAGAGGGATAGAAAAGGGTCCAGCACTGAAAAGGCAAGCAAGGAGGGTACTGACTCCAGTGCTTGTAGTGCATAGATATATATAGATATGTATTTAAATATAAATATATATACATACACCGATATTTCAATTCTATTTCCACCTTTTGTTACTAACAATTAAATTAAATTAAATTAAACCCCTCACAAAGAAACCTACAAAACAAACAAAAAAAATTTAAAAGCCCAGTTTGCCTTGAGAAATGCCAATAAAGAACAATTTCTATGATGTACTTCCCTACAGCCCAGGTTTTGGCTGGGATAGAGTTGATTTTTTTTCCTAGTAGCTGGTACAGGGCCGGGGTTTGGGTTTAGAATGATAATAATGTTGATAGCACACTGATATTTTAGTTGCCGCTGAGCAGTGCATACTCCAAGTCGAGGACTTTTCAGCTGCCCATGCTCTGCCAGCAAGGTGTTCCACAAGAAGCATGGAGGAAGCATGGCCAGGATAGTTGGCCAGGATAGTTAGTGTCACACTCAGTATAGAAACTGGGTGGGGGAGAGGTCAGTCACTGCTCAGGGATAGGCCTGGCATTTGTCAGCAGGCTAACAATTACAGTGTTCATCACTTGTGTTTCTTGGGGTTTATTTTGCTATCTCTTCTTTTTGTTGCATCCCTTTTCATTTAAATTATTATAGTATTATTAATGTATTTTATTTCTGTGATTAAGCTGTTCTTATCTCAGCCCACAGGTTTTATCTCAGCCCCCTTTTTCCCCCAGTTCTTCTCCAATCACTCTGGGGGACAGATTGCAGCAAGCAGCTGTGTCATACTTAGTTACCAGCTGGGGTTAAACCATGACTCCCACTTTTTAACAACCTGGTTCCTTCAAAACTGTTTCAAGATGCACTCTGAAAACCTGAGGACTTAAAAAGGACCTGGTATTTTTTGAAAATGTACTACTGGTATGAAGTGAGGTAGATTAAGGAACAGAAATGGTGTGTTTTCACTCAAAGCTTAGTCTGGAGGATGTTTTTCTGGTGATGGCTCTATCTGATTCATGAAAAATTCTGAAGCTGTTTGGCAAAACATACTGTACAAATGCTTTCCTATTGCATGGGAGAAGCTATGAGCACAACTGAAAGACTTGCACATATTGTGAAATAGTTTCTTTACTTTCTCATCATTTTAATGTCACTCACTTTCTGGGTGAAATCCTGAACCATAAACTGAGCTGTAAGCAGGATACCCATGTAGTAACCTCCCATGTTCTGAATGGATGTTCTGAATGCCACATCCCCTTCTATCTCAGTACTTTTGCTTTTACAATTCCTTAGGGCTTTGCTTGAATTATAACTACTGCTGGAGTATTTCAAATAAATTCAGGCCACTTTAACCGATCAGTTCAGTGTCATTCTTTGCTCAGAAATGCCAGTGTGACCTTACTATTTGCTGACTCTGTAAATAAGTAATTATTTGGCTTACTTATTAAGGTAACACACCCTAGCTAGTTCGAAAAACCAGACCTACAAGATAATCCTCATCTCAAGTTTCTGCTGGCTGTACTGTCCCAAAGAATATGCCCATACTGAATAAGTGAAATTTCATCTAGCCTTCATGCTGCACTTGGATGTGTGAGGCACAGTGGTGAAAGCAATAATCATCAAACAGGCGTTTTCTCCCATTAATTTATGAGTACAGAATATTGCTCTGCAGATAGAGAGATATATTTTCTTACTGCAGGAACTGTATTGCTAAGCATGCAATTAAAATTTTCAGTCAAGTCACTTTTCATTAAAATATGTGGATCAATAATGACATTATTAGATATCTGTGTAGAAGGCAAAGAAATTAAATTTCATAGAAGAGGTCTATATTTCACACTACAGCTAAATCGTCCCATTAATAATTTTTTTATATACACTAAAATTCTAAATATCATTGCTTTACAAAAGTAGTTTGGAAGTATCATGAAAACAGCAAATATGTTTTTAAAAAGAGACATAGTGATATAAGTTTTAAAAGTTTTCAAATTATGTATTTTCCTAGATTTCTTTTTTTTTTTTTTTTTTTTTTTTTTTGCTTTTAATACTTAGAATATGCAGCAAATTTTTAAAAAAATTATTGCTGGTTAAAATAGGGAACAGCACTTGTTCTCTGTTTTTAACCAACAGATGCCATTCTTGCTGGAGCATATAGTACTACATAGGTAGTCACTGGCTATTCCTTTACTTTGTTCTTAATGCCAGCATTATGATAATTTTAACCTGCAATTTGTTCTCATTCAGGTTTTGTTTTCAACAAGTACAGCATTTTATAGCGAGAAGTTGCCATGAACAGCCTGATTTTAAAGTATATGATGATCTTTATCTTCCCCAACAATGGTACTTAATGCAGAAGCAAAGAAATCACAGGGTTGGTCAGGAAGGGACCTCAGGAGGTCAAACTCCTGCTCAGAACAGGTTCTGAGTTTAGAATGGATTTGTCTAGACTTTGTCCAGTCAGATCCTGAAAACCTTTTGAAAACATTTCAGAGCTTCTCTGGGCTACTTGTTCCAAAACTTCAAAACAAAACAATGTTTATTCTTGTTTTGGCTAGAATTCCTCTCCCCCATTTCCTCATTTTTAGGAAACCACTGTCTCCCATTTCCACTCTGTGCTCCTCAGCTTCAGTTTCACCTCCTCAGTAACTTCCAGTGCTCAGGAGGCTGCTCTGATATCTCCTGACACCATTTCTTCTCCAGGCTGTCACAGCCTTTACTGAAATACTTTTTTCATATAGTGATATTTTTAATTTATGAAAATCAGCTAAAGATGGCAGCTAGTTCAAACTGGTTAGAATCTGCAAACCTTTTTCAAACAGCAAGAGAAGGAACCATTATCTTACCAATTTCAGTACATTCTTCAGTCAAATGTATTAAATTCTATATTTAGTCTGATAAGTCTTTTCAGGGCCTCACAATTCAGCAAAGAAATGTGGTAACATTTCAGAAAGTATGCAATAACGTTAAAGAGATACAACATTCTTTAGTTCTATATTAACTTTTCAGTTTCTTCTACTGTATCTTTTTCATACAATACCAGTTTGCAAGGGAAGAAAACCCAAAACAGCAAACCAAACCAAACATTGTTTCCCAAAATTGCATGCTTTTGGAGCTTGTTTTTGAATATTGAGCATTATGAGTCATTTGTGACTGTGGAAATTCCAGTAAGTCAATGGAGTTACGTCAGACCTGAATTGGACTCTTTAATTCCTGACAGTGCATCCTAAACTACACAAGCAAACAATGTCCCCAAATGTGAAAGGGGTATTAACATCCTCCATATTTTAAGACAGCTCTCAATCACCCAAATTAGACCCAAAACCTCCATTCTTGCAGGACACATAAAAATCTATGATCTCTGGATATATAAAACCTCCAACGATCAATCTGTCTCCTACTCAAGTTATATAAAGCCATACATAATAAAACACATCAAAATGGGGAAATAAATTCTTAAATTAAACAAAAACAAAAACAAAACCACAAAGCAACCCAGTGAAACCAAAACCCAAAAAACTCAACAAAATTCTTGAAAATTCAGTAAAGCAAGTAAATAATAACTGAAGGTCTAGCAGCTTTAACTACAGGCTACTATAGTTAGATAGCCTTAACTATCTGCTGGAAGATCCAAGACCTGGTTTTCCCCTAGGAGTAACCTGGCATTACTCCACTGAGTTGCTTAACTGAGCAAAGTCAAACGACTTTTACATTATATGGACCCTAAATAGACATAAACTGACACATCTAAATTATTTTTTTGCATAGCAAAGACAACTTCCATCTGTTAACAATTCCACTTTTCATCTAACTGGTGCACTACAAGATTTTTTGAGCATAGCAAAGAGCAGAATTACTTCTCTCGATTTCCCACCTACCGCAGGTTGACCCTGGCTGGATGCCAGGCACCCACCAAAGCTCTTCTATCACTCCCCTCCACAGCTGGACAGGGGAGAGAAAATACCATGAAGGGCTCATGAGTTAAGGACAGAGAGATTGCTCACCAAATACTGTCATGGGCAAAACAGGCTTGAATTAGAGATGTTAACTGAATTAATTGTTAACAAAATCAGAGAGGATAATGAGAAGTAAAGTAAGACCTTAAAAACACATCCCCTCACCCCTGCCTCCTTCCCATCTCTACCTCCTCCTGCCGTAGCACAGACAGGGAATGGGGGATTAGGGTCAGTTCATCTCATGTTGTTTCGCCACTGCTCAGAGAGAGCGATCCTTCCCCTGCTCCCTCCCACAGGAAACAGTTCTCCAATGTAGAGTCCATCCCACAGGCAACAGCTCTCCACAAACTGCTCCAACACGGGTCACTCTTCCACAGAGTGCAGTCCTTCAAGGACAGGTTGTTCCCCAAGGGCTCACAAGCCCTACCAGGAAACCTGATCTGGCATGGGCTCCTCTCTCCATGGGTCTGCAGATCCCCGCCAGGACCCTGCTCCATGACAGGTCTCCCATGGGATCACAGCTTCATCTCAGGCATCCCCCTGCTCCAATGTGGGACTCTTCCACAGGCTGCAGGTGGATCTCAGCATTCTTGTGGTCCTCCAGGGGCTGCAGGGGCACAGCTGCCTCACCTCACAGCTGCAGGGGAATCTCAGCTCCAGTGCCTGGAGCTCCTCCTGCCCCTCCTTCTCCACTGACCTGGGTGTTCACAGAGTTGTTCCTTTCACATATTCTTGTTCCACTCTTCTCTGGCCACACTTACATCTGCACAATAACTTTCTTTCTTCCTCCTCAGATATGTTATCACAGAGTCACTGCCACCATTTCTAACTGGCCCAGGCTTGGCCAGCAGCACGGCTGTCCTGGAGCCATCTGGCACTGGCTCTGCCTGACACAGGGGAAGCTCCTGGCAGCTTCTCACAGAAGCCACAGCTTTAACCCCCTGCTACTAAAACCTGGCCATGCAAACCCAACACACCATCATTTCCAGACTTTCAGAGCACAGAACAAATACAGTGGTATTTCCTTATACAGTAAAAGTCAACAGAATAACTCACTTTTTATCCATGTGTTTTCCATTGTTTTCTGTTGGAACAGTGAATATAGACTGAAAGCAATAGACCTTTTATAACAAAACCACTGACTGCATATATTTTTGCATGAGAGAACCATGTCATCTTTCTGTTTTCTGTTGTACACTCTGGAGAGAAATTCCAGCCCCAGTACTGAAGAAAACATAATTATAGAAATAAAGGTCAAGAACACTATTAAGAGACAGGGCACCTATACAAGGTCATTCTCAATTATAACATCATCCACACATCGTCTTGAGTTCACATCAGCATATATTTGATGAAGATTTGGTCTCAAACCCATCAATCTTCACACATACATATTTGCCCTTTCTTCCAAAATTGTTGTTATTCTTCCAACTATGGAAACTTCAAGTGTCCCTTGACAACATCTTGGGCATCACTACTAAATTCAACCATCATTCTACAATTCAAATAATGAAATTCAAGCTTAGCAGCCTTCAGTAGTCATTACACCTGCAAAAAAAAAATCTTGCCTGTTCTTAAAAACATCAACATATGACAAGAAATTCAACACACACACCCCCCCCAGTCCCCACACGTTGACCCTGTAATTCTGATTGCTGCAGTGGGCTTGAGGGCTGGCCCTCAGAGAGCTGATTTTTGTTAAAAGCAGTAATGTGTGACTTGTTGCTTTTAACTAGAAAGAGCAGCCATCCATCCTTTCCTTGCGTGAGGCAGTGAACAGAAGAACCTTGTGTTGTGGTGTTTGAAATTTGTTTCTGCATAAAAAGTAAATTCATTTCAGGGGTGAACTACAGTAGTTGTGCTGGTCCATGGGCCACAGGAAGGGACAGGCAGGAGAAAGAACCCAGGCCAGGTCAGGCAGCAAGACTCGTCATCCCTGTGTGGGCAGGAGAGAGGCAGGGAGGGGTGCACACAGCAGCCTCTGCCCCAGGCCCCGTGCACCTCAAGAGCAGCTCTGCCCAAGCTCCTCCAGTGGTTTCCTCTTGTCCACACCTGTATGACAGAAGCAGGAAGCCTGGCTACTCACCTCACCTTGCCCTTCCTCCAAGCAAACAAGAAGGACCCAATTATGCAAACACACAGACTGACTCAGAGCTGCCATGTGGCCACGAGAACCCACCGTTACAACACAGGACCTTTCAATGCTGTAAAGGTGCATCTTGGGCTGTGTTGTGAGCTTTTTAATTCCTGCAAAGGCCTTTCCCATGGACCACAGAATTGATACTGGCCACAGAACTCCCAGAAGAGCTTGGGAATCATTGCCAGAAGACAAGGCTGAGTCACAGAATTCACAGAAGGGTATGTCTGTGCTACAGCCACAAGTGATGTGACTGCAATGCTGTGGACACACTGCCAGGCAAGCTTTAAATTACTTGTCTAGGGCACTGGTAGTAGTCTGGCCATTGAGTTCGGGCCAGCCTAACCACTCAAGTATTTATCCAGCTTTTTGGGCATGTTTTCCAGATAGCTACAGGGTCCACACTGCCACAGCCAGATTGCTACCAGTTCCCCAGCTGACTTTAAACCAGCTCAGGTATGTACATCACTGCAGCGTAAACATACCTAAGCTTTTAAGTAATGTAAGCTTCAATTCAAATTCTTACTGCCTCAACTACTATATTTTTAACAACTTGGACTTACAGCATGTATCATCACTATACTGTGGAGATTAAACATTTGGGGAGCAATAAATTAATAGCATTTTAAGTGTAAAATTTATGGTTCTTCAAAAATGTGAAATGTGTTTAACAAAAGTAATGAGTATTGCTGGCTAGGTGATGATCTCTCCCTCATTCCTTCCAGCAGCTGTTCAGTGAGATGTATGAGGTGACTATCTGACCTGAAATTCTGAAGAACACAGTAAGTTTATACACAGATATCCAAATCCCTCAAACATGTATCTGTAGACTAAGGAAAAACCCCACTGATTGCAGTGGACATTTTCCCTGCATAAGTATCACTCACTGACTATATATAGAGCACATTTTGTAACACAGAACAACTTGGAAGAAATGCCAGCTTAACAACTGTACTGCTTGGATCCAGCAAATTACTTCCAATTCACCTCATAACCTGAAGTTGAATTAAGGACTGAAAAAGTACACAGAACTCTTAAGTATTTCCTTTATTTTTTAACTGATTTTTGGGAAGTAGAATTTGTCATAAATATGACAAAACAGTCACATTTATCACAATGTCAATTTGGCTGAATGTAGCAAGGGTTCATTTCAACAAATGGCTGGATATGGTCTTTCAACAGATATCTGAACATATTATAGCCATTCATTTAACATTTTAATACTGATTTGTTCACACCAGATTTCCATAACTTCCCCTCAACACTCTCTAGGTAACACCTCCTGTCTGCTTACATCAGAAACTTGTAACATGTTGCCAACACTCTTCCTAGTGCTTGGGATTATGGATCCTCAAGGCCCCATCATGTTAGATGCTCCATCTTGTTGCAAGGGCTCATGGCAGGTGCTACAAACCAAAGGACATCCAAGCAGCATTCTTTCTCTTTTTCAATACCAAGGACTTGCACAGCACTTCTCTTCCTTCTGTTTTGAGACAGAAGTCATTCTGTGGGGATGATGGGTAGAGCAGAGATGGAAGAGGTGTTGTGCTGGAAGATGTTAAGGGCTGCCATCAACCCATCCTTTGATCGAGAAACACTTCCAGGCATGGTTAAAACTGCTGGGTCTGCTAACCAGATGGCAAGGACTCTCTCTGCTCCCAGCTTCTCCCTTCTGGATTTTCAATTCCCACTAAAATCAGTAAGATTCTGCTGCCTTCAGAACTTGGACTTACCAAAAACAAACACAGGAAGGCAACAAAATGCTGAAAGGTATACAGTCTTGACAGTGCAAAAGCATCATTCTCAATCCTCCCTCTCCTCTGCCACTTCACAAGAAGACAGTAAAATTACAGCAGATTAAACAGGTTCATCTGAGGCCAGAGCTAGATGATAGCAAGAAAAGCCAGTGACTTCACCAGGAGCAGCATGCTGGCTACTACTAAATATTTTGGCATTTCTCACAATTTGACATCAGAACAGCTCTGCCTCTGACCTAAGGGTTTCAGTTGCTGTTTAACCTCTGCTAGTTCCCAGAATAAAAGAATGCAAACTGGGACATACCTACTTTATCTTGAGCATGTTCCTGCAAGAAAACTACACCAGCACCTTTTCACAGCCCTAATGGAATATTTTGCACCCATGTGTGTAACACAGCATTCTGTTTATTTTATAGGCTTATAATAAAAAAATGACACTTTATGAGCTACATGATAGTATTTCAACAATACCTTGTTTTGACATGATATGGTGTAATTACTTAGCAGGAGATACTACAATTTATTGTTATGTCACTGAGTCATACCCTTCAGGGCTTCAGATTGGTGTCTTAATTTGCTTTTTTAAAGCCATACAGACTAGCAAGCTAAGTAAAGGGATTTATTAAAACGTCCTAGGAATAAAGACATGCATGCACAGCCCTGTGTTTGAAAATACTTTCCCCATTCTTTCCCCTTCCTTCTTTGCTTTGTTTTTACAGCATTATCGACTGGGTCAATTAGACTCAAAATGAACAGAAATTTCAACCCAAACATACAAACAAGTGTGTTACACTAGGGTCCTATTATATACATAGACAGTTATATACATAGACTGGTTCTGCAGAGCCAGAAATACTCAGCCCCTTCCACTGACTTTACCCACAAAACAAAGCATAAATGAAGACTTGCCGGGTAACCTGTCTATCCATAGGATGTATAACTGGCTTTTCATCTGTCCATGCCATTAGCACTGGACAGGGCCTTGCCAAACACAGCATTTGCCTCTTCCTTGGTCTCATGGTTAGGTACACCAGTAAGGAGAGAACATGATTTCATACGGCACACTACAATCGTTGTAAGCGCATTGTATTTCAGTAAATAAGTGGAAGCACTTTTCCTTAACCAGTAGAATCGATACAGTCAGCCAAGATACATTTTTGAAAAAGTACTGCTGCCAGTGAAGTCCCTCGGTCTTCTTCTGTGGCTGTGAGTGCCCCGCATTTTACAGAGGGTGCGTGCAGTGCGCTCCGCTGCAAGCTGTCTCTAGCAGCAAGCGCAGTCCCGGGGCAGAACCGGCGCCCCGCCGTACCCCGCAACCCGCACCCCGCATCGGGAGCGGCCCCGCACCCCGCATCCCGCATCCCCGCGCCGGGAGCGGCCCCCGGGGCAGCGCGGTCCCTCCCGCGGCGAGCGGAGCCCGGAGCAGGGGCGGGCCGGGTCACGAACACACACCTGCCCCGGGCCGGTGCCAGACGCAAGGCTGGGCAGGCAGGGGCGGCACGGGCGGGGGAGGGAGGGGATCGCCGCCTCTGGCGACGGGGGTCGTGTCGAGGCAAGCTGGCAGCGCCTCTCCCCGCCGGCCCCTTTTCGCTCCGGCGGGAGCGCACCCGAGGCACGACGGGCTGAGCGCAGCCATAAAATCCACCCCGGCACGGGCCTCAGCAGCCGGCGGTGCCGGCGGGCCGGCCGCCAAGCCGGGGCGGAGCCGGGCCGACACCTCTGCCCCACGCCCGCCGCGCTCCAGCCCTCGCCCCGCCCGGCCCCGCCACCTCCCCCGGCGCGCCGGGGCGCGGCGCGGGCAGCCCGCGGCGGCAGGGCCGGGAGCCGCCGCCCGGCTCCGCGCCGCCCCGCGCCCTTTCCCAGCCCCCGCCGGCGAAGCCAGCTCGGCGGCAGCGGCCCAGCGTGAGCACCTCCCTTCCTTCCCCCCGGGCGCTGGGTGTTGCTGTTGTTTTGCTGCCGCCGCAGGTCGGCCGGGGTGGACGCGGAGGGAGGGGAGCAGGGAGGGGTGCGCCCTGCCGCAGGGCCGCTGCCAGGTGCACGCCTCTGCCTGACACACGGGCGGGGAGGAGGAGCTGGACCGGCAGGTTTGTCGGTGGGGCGGCCACGCTCCCCTCCCCTCTCCTCCCCGGGCTGCTGGGGATAATTAGTGTCTGTGCGAGGCTGTCTGCCCCCGGGAGGCAGGGCGGGCACGCAGTCAGTGCGTGCCCGGCTGTTTGTGAGCGGTGACTCGCCCCGGCCCCTCAGCGGAGCCTCCACCCCGCGGGCGGGGACCCGCCCGGCCGCGCTCCCTGCCGTGACCCTCCCACCGCCACTCACCCCGCCGGCCCGGGGAGCCTGGCAGGGCGAGCGGCGCCGGCGTCATGTGACAGCGCGGCCCGGTGCCAGGAGCCCGGGGGGAAGGCGAGCGGGCGGAGGGCGGGAGCGGGCAGCTCCTCCTCGCACACAGACCCGGAGACACCGCCGAGGCTCCTTAGCCGCGGGGACGCGGGACACGCCGGCCTCGCGCCTCGGTCCCACCGGAGCGCCCCCGCTGCCCATCGCGACCCCCGGCGCTGCGGGAGCCGACGGAAAATCGCGGCGCGCTCCGCACCGCCTGCCGAGCGTAAGTGTGAGGGCGGGGGTAATGCGGGGGCCGGGCTGTGCTGCTGACTGCGGGATGGAGGTGCCGGAGGAGGAAAGTTTTCCCGGCGCTGCTAGCAGCGCGGAGCCCCAGGCGGCAAGGTGATGCCGCGGGAGCCGCAGCCACGCCGGGGGTGGCGGGAACTGGGTCTCCGTGAGGCCGCGGTTGCGGGGAAGGGGGAGCGGAGCTCGCCGCGGGGGTTCCCCGGGACTCTCGCTGTGTGGCCGGCGGGAGCCGGAGGCCGAGGGCCGCCGCTGTCCGCCCGGCGGGCAGCGCACCTGTGTGGCCGGCGGGGCCGCTCGGGGGGCGCCGTCCCCGGCCCTCCCCCCGCCTGTCCCCGGCGGGAGGGCCCGCGGGCCGCCCGCCCCTCGGGGCCGCTCTCCCGCCCTGCGCGGCCGCGGCCCCTGGCCTCTCGCCGGGGCGGGACGGGCGCGACTTCGGGCAGAGACTGAAGTGCCGTCGGATCCCGGCGGGACACAGTGCCCGACCAAGCCGAGGTGGCAAGTATAGCGGGCTCGCTCGGTAGTTAGCAGGGCAGGAGCTGGCGGCCGGGCCGTGCTCCTCCCGGAGCGGATCGGCAAGCGCCACGGCCCCCGTTTAACTCCTGGTGAAGTCTAGGATTAAATCGGCTCCTGAAGCCTGCCCCTCGCATTGTCACGTCACCTTAGCACCGCTTGGCCGCCATGCAGGCGAAGGTAAAACGTTGTGGAGTTAGAAATAACCTTTCCTTTGCTAGATGTCTTTTGTTGGTGTTCTTTTTTTTTTTTTAGGGTTTTTGTTTGGTTGGTTTTTAATTTTTTTGTTTATTTATTTTTTTAACCGAAATGGGAGTAGGAGTTACTTGCCTCGGACGGCTGTCCGGTGAGTGCCTGGCACAGCGAGGGGAGCCCTGGCAAAGGAAGGCTTAGCAAGGCGAGCCTGCGCTGGGAGAGCACAGCACCTCTCTGGAGCTCGGGAGAAAGACCTAGTGCAGAATAGCTTAAGTGGTCATTCAGGAGTTACATTAAAAAATACCTTAAAGATGTTCTGTGCACTTCCCTTTTGCTTCAGGTACTGTACATGCGTGGTCCAGTTTTATTCACTTCCTCGCCTGTGAGAATTCAGGAAGTGTCACTGTTTGTGGAACTGAACTCTGAAGGTTTAATTGTTGGGAAAAGCTGAATTTGAGTAGCTGATAGGAGAGCTCTGAAGACTTGACTTCATTTAAACTAATATTCATAAATATACATTACCTGTATTGAAAAGAAAGACTTGCATGTCTTCTGACTAGTGACTTTCCATCAAATACTTTTAAGATACCTGTGTGATAATCACATGAGCAGCTGGTGCTTGTGGGAGATGACTTATATCTGGATTTGATAATCTCACTTGACCCAGAAGACACTTATTTCAAATAAGCTTTTTTCACAGCTTTCACCTTGTATTTTTAGGAATTTATTGTTACTACCTAGTATTGAAATATAAAAACCCCAAAGCTGACTTGAGTAGCCTTTTTTTTACAAGCAGGCAAATGTTTCTGGGTTGTTTTTTTTTTTCCCCTGCACATGCTGTTATAGCTGTGGTACGGATCACAAGAGACACTGGGGTTAAGGGCGAGGGTTGGAGGCAGGCAAGAATGCTAAATGGTCTTTCCCTGTCCTAAGAATCCAAGCAAAACTTCCTCCAAGTTGCAGAGCTGCGAGGGAGCCCTTAGGTACTGTGAACATTTGACCCAGTCACCATCTGTTTAGCCAAAAGAGAAGCCTTCATATAAATAAAGATGTGTGAGTGAGATGAGTTGAAGACTCAGTGATAATAAAGATGTTATACAATCACCAAATTACCTGTATTTGCACTTATTCAGTATGAAGAAGTAAGGAACTGATAATATCGGCATAAAACTTACACCTTGCTGTGTAGGTGGTGTATTAGCCAGTTTTTACCCCGTGTTCATTATTAAACTCCAGCCTTGGAACCTCACAGCATTCATTGGTGTTGCTGTGGTACTTATCCACCTATTTTGCTGTAACATTCTCACATTTGATAATATTAGATGCCCCACCCATGGTGTATAAATAACTGATGTAAGAGAAGAAAGAGTATTTGAACCCACAGCTTTGAAGGATAACAAGTGTTGAAGTTATTCTACTGCATGAAATCTAGACAAGTTGTGCTATTCCTCTGCTTCAGCTTCACTTATTCAGCTTTTTATGTGGGTGCTTCAAAAATAAAAGTAGTAAATTCGTGGCAAATCAGATTCTGAAGTGAAGTCTGAGTGCATATGAAAACGGGGATGTGTTAGGCTTAGAAAAATATTCTTAGGTGCTGTGAGTGACATTGGTGCTCAGCTATGGAGCAGTATTGAGCGTGAGTGAGCCACTGTCCAGAAGCAGCCCCAAGCTTTAGAAATCCTTCCTGCAATTCTCATCCCCCAGCTCTCTCTGGGAAGAAGGTGCTTCTGCCAGGCTGGGTGCTGCCTCTGATGTCATGAGGCCAGAGCTTTGTTTAGCTACTGGCATAAATACAGTAATAAACCACCTGGTCTAAGGGAAGGTTTCAGCAAATCCTCCTGACCTGTGGTGTCTTAAAATCTCCTGCTCCCTCATGTTAAGAGAGCCTGTTTGTAAATAGGGCAGGTCCCCTGCATCAGGACAGTGTTTTTATTCACACCCAATGAACAAACACCTCCACCCACTGTTGTTTTAAAAGACTCCAGCTGCTCATGAATATAGGGTCAGGGAGGGCCGCCTAAATGTTTCTCTGTGCTTTCTCCCCAGCGCAGCCAGCAGAGCTGTTTCCTGTTCTTTGTTTCAAGGCTGGGGTTTGCGTCACACATTCCAAGTGGCATATGTGGTGCTCTTTCCTGTTTCAGGCTGTTTTCTGGCAGTTCGGTAGCCTGCCCAGGCCCCTTGTCACTGCCCCTCAACTCCCAATCCCCACCCGATGAGTTATCATCTCTCTACACACTCGGGATTGCTTAAGATGCCTGTGTTATGTCATAACGAGGGTTCCAAGTTAACCTTTAACATGCCCCTTCCACTCCAGTGCGCTTCTGGGGGTGAACTGGAGTTCTGAGCTCTGTTCGCTGAAAACTTGAACTCAGGTCTCCAGAAAGTTGTGAGCCAGTTTTCTGCTCTCACTTGCTCATCAGCTGATCTGGAATAGCTCCATTAAAGTCACAGAGTAGCACTGATGTATAAAGAGTGTATGTGAGAAGAAAGACCACTTCTGTAGGCTTGTAGTTATGAGAAGGTTTTGACTTCAGCCCTTGCTCAACCTGAACGGCACACTATGAGCACTTTGTATTTCCAAATCTCAAAAGAAGTTAGTATTTTCCCCTTATGCAGGCTAGAAGGTTCATTGTCTTCCAGATGTAATACAGAAAATGAGGCACTGCTGTCTAACTTTTCTTTGACATTAATAAGTACTGCTGTCCCACATTTTACATTTTTGAAGGCATAAAAGTAATTGTTTTACTCCTGTTTTTATATTTATCTTTCCCCCTCACCCTGTTGCAGGCAGACATAGTGAGAAATTGAGAGGAAATTGAGAAAAACATAAATCTTTCTGTTACTTTGACAGAAGAGCTAATGGGCCAGAGCTCACTGAAATAGAGAGAAAAACTTGCATTAACTTCAGTGTGCCCTGGATGAAAATGCAAGATATTTATTCTTCTGTGTTTCTTATGGCCTGGAATATGCATGGTTACTGTACACACAGAATTACTTCCACCCTTTCATTTTCCTCTTTTTTTTCCCCTCCAGTCATTTTTAAAGTAGTCTTTTAGTTCCTGCTCTTGCTCTTCTGGATGCTACAAGTTAGCTGTTTGAGATCACTGAAGGTATCTTTAGGAAGTATCTAAGTACACACTTTAAACTTCTTTCAGAGCTTAATTGTATGTGAAAAAAAATTTATTGGACTGTGTGCACCTAATTAACAGCAAACTGTTTTTTGTCTGTTCAGAAATCCAGATAAAAAGAAGTATTTGGCTGCACCGTTTTGGTAAGTTGTTTATTGATTATTTTAATGTGTTGCTCTCAGCTGCTTTTATTTTGTTGTTATTTCTGTTTGTTTTAGAATACCATGGATGAGTTTACCCATTAGCACACAATTATATATTTTAATTCTTGTACTGTTAATTTGCCCAAGATTTCAAACAGTTAATCTTTTTTTCCCAATGACAGAGGAAAAGAGTTGCATTTAACTGTGTTTAATATTGGAAACTGCTGTATAATAAGTGCAGTAAATTTTGTGGTTCACACCTTTTTGTAGCCAGAAGTTCTGTAAAATAGGGGACTGAGGTTAAAATTATAATAATTTTTGTAAACCAACTTTTAAATATTAATTAACACCGCTAACAGGAGGTCTTTTAGAGTTCTTTTATGCTGTCAGCGTTCAATCTTTGTGTTTTCATTCCGAGGCTAGTTGCTTCCAATCCAGAATATGAAGTTTGGCAGAGCTGGTTTTAGGAGAGCTTTAACTCTTCCCTGTGAAGCAGTCACTTGATGCCAAAGCTTCCTTTGAGGGTTTTGTAGCTGTAGGTGATATCTCCCAGGGGAAGAAAGTGTAAGTGTAGATCAGCCAAATGGAAAGACAAAGCTCCAACAGGTTTTAAATAGTAAACTAACTCAGAAGGGAAAAACCCTCCCACCAAACGCATGGTCTGTCTGTCGTGCAGTCCATGTGTGTTACCAACCAACCAGCTTGATCCATGAAGACATGACAGAATTTCCACTTTTTCTTTAAAGAGTCTAAGTTACTTTGATCACTGTCACATTTGTACTCACTGCACTGTCCAGCTCTTTTTCCTGGTTGTTTCGGGTTTTTTTTTTTTATTTCCATAGGTTCATAGAAGTTCATCACCATTTGCCCTGTATTTGGATTCTTGTTCAAATCTATCATTTAGGCTGTTATTCTTAAATGTATACTTCCTTTTTCTAGGATTAGATTTTATTTTCTTTGCCATGCTATAAAAATGTTGAATCTTTTTTTCACGTTTCCTGAAATAGCAGAACCCTTCTCATAAGAGAACAGTATTTTCTGTCATTTTCCCCTCACAATTAAATAGTTTAATATTTCTCTTTTCAAATTATCTTAAAAATTAACCTCTTAAGAAAAACACAACAAGAAAAGCGAAGCTCAGTTTGGAAGGGAAAGATTATCATACCATTCCACATACTTCATTTGTTTTCAAAAGTCTGATCTTTTATCCTTACTAGACTGTTTCTCCTTCTAAGAAGTAGCTTGAGACAGGAAACCAGACAGCAGTCTGCCCTGATAAGGGAGAATATTGTCTAATGGAGGTGCCTCAAGAGGTTCTCCTCTTAGATTCACTGAGTATACAACTGAAGATTGAACAGAGTTTACATGGGCTCAATTTTTCCTTGGTAAAGAAGGTATTTCCTTAACAAGCACTTCAAGAACATTTTTTCCCGAGATTTTTACATACAAGAATGCCATTTCCAGACACATGGCTTCAAAAAGCCTGCAACAGTATTAGCAGAAATTTAATTGAAATACTAATTGGTCAGCTACATGTCAGAGCAGTTCCAGGTCAAAAAAGGTGACATCAACAAAGTTATGATGCACAAGTTGTACAAACCACAAGTTTTTCAGCCTGCTTGCAGTCCTGAAAGGAGGAAGATGAAATATTTTCAAGTCTTTGCTAGGAAGCAAATGGAGTTTGAAATACTCAGTACCAGAATTCTGTAGAAATGCTCTTTTTCTTAATGCCTATCAATAAAACTTCAAGGAGAAAATTTTTGCCTAGGTACCATTTTCTTTTACAAAATATTCTAACTTTTTCAACAATTATTATTGTTACCCAGTGGAAATCCAGCAAATAAACACAGAAAGCTGTTGATCAGTAGAACATTTTCTTGGCATGCTGGTTCTTCCTGATTCTCCTTCTGCTCTGTTCCTCATGGTCTGGCTGCTCTGGTCTCTTCCCACAGCACCACGTCTGGACCTTTGGTGCTTTGGCTGAGTCTGACTGCTGGGCTGAGCTGGAGAGCTTCTTTGTCTGCTGCTATTTTGGGGTCAAGTGCAGTTAAGCACTTGCTTGCTTCCCATTAAAGTTAATGGAACATTAGAAACACTTTTTTGCTGACTGAGGTCTTGATGAGCAACTGGTACAGTAAAGTGCAAATACCTTATGAGCTCTGGAAATCAGCTTTTTTACCTTCTCCGGGGAACATTTGTCTCAGAAACTGGTTCCTCTCTGTCAAACTCTTTGGAGGTTCCACTGAAGACAGCTTTTCACCTGGATTGAGAAAACCTCCCTTCCCTTTTGGATTTCATCAGTGGAGAATCCTTTGATACTGTTGTTTCTCCCTTGTATCAGAGGAAGTTTGGCTTGAGGTTCACAGAAATCATAGGTTCAGAGCAACAGGTCTGAGTCCCAGAGTGCTTGGACTGAAGAGCTTTTGCAATGTGATAATGTTTGCTGCTGGATTCAAGCAGTGCTGCAGGAGCTGCAGTTCCTTGCAGAGGGCACTCATGCAGTGCTAATTTAGCAGATACCATTACATTTTTCTGTAATTATACTGACAATAACAATCATACCTTGAAGCTTCTAGACAGAAACTTGCTGTGCATGGGGCAGCATTTCTTTGTTTCCTCCGGGCACAAAGATTGAGGAAATAACCTGGTATATGTTCTCAGGCAGAGTGAAAAGGGTCAGAGTGTATGGTCTGCACCCCTTGTCTGCAGCAAAAGTCAGTCATGGGCTGCTCTTCCAGGTATTTCATGAGAGCATAGGCTTTATATTAGAACAAACCTTTGTTGGACATGCACAGTCAAAACTGGTCCTCCACCCCACCCTTTCCTTTCATAACAGGTCTGCAGAGTTGGTGGACCTTGAAGGTAGATGTGCAGGGTTGCTGGGAGTAGCTGCACTGGCAGTTGCCCTTTTGCAGCTGCTCTGCAGTGCAGATGTGAAGTCTGAGTGCATTCTTTAACCACTTTGCACATTTCATCCAGGGTAAATAATCCATATTGTCAGAATACACGTTTAAGTACCTTTCAGCTTTCATTTAATCTTAATTATGTCTCTGAACCAATAAACCGTACACCTGTCAGGAAGTTAATATTGACAAGTGTTCAATCCTGACAAGGTGATGAGCTCTAATGATAATTAACTTCCCTCCTGGAATGGATGCCTTGCTGTATACTGGATCTTAAGGACAGAATTTGTGTTGTTTCTGGCTTGCTGTCCTCACTGGACTTCAGATAGGGGAATACTGAGGGACTTTGCCTGGACTTTACCTTGCACCTGTCCCTATTTGCATACAAAACCCAGTTGCTTCATTTGTCTTTCTGAAGTACAGGGTGTGAGCAAAATCTTATCAAAAGCCAGGTCCTGTTTGGACAAGTTGGACTGACTTGGCAGATATCCACTGGGTGGAGTGAATGGGAGGAGGCAAGAAAGTAAAACTGGGTGGCTTGTTAGCAGAAAAAAAGAGGGAGAGCAAAAAAAAAAGAGGGTGGAATGTTTGCTTACCAGATTGCAGTTAATTATTTAGTTTCAGATTACATTCATATTAAATTCTTTTACCTTGCATGAGAAAACCCTTTAATGCAAAATAGTTTACCTAATAAAGTCAAAGACAGAACTTCTTATTTTTAATACATTTAACATGAATATGTTGTTGTCACCTCACCAGTTTTTCCTGAGCACCTCAGGAATGAGGGATGGTATTTTGATTTTCCAGAAATTATTTGTATATACTAAACAGTTTGCAGGCCTTCATACAAGTAGATTCTGAAATCACTCTGTAAATTAGAACCCAACTGTTTTTTCATTCCTCTGTAATAGAAACAGATAAGACTATTGACCTTCCCTATTGCCCCCTTCTCAAATGTTTAGGAGAGAAAGACTGAGAAGTTTTGAGTTAATAGGCATGATTTTACAAATATACTGGGGAAAACTACCTGCTTCTTAGTAGTACCATTCTTTATTTGTGTGTGAGTGTACATGCACATATTTGCTCACGAATGTGGTCCAAGCTATCAATTTGGAGCATTATTTTTAAATACAAAGAGGAGTCTTTAGTGAGTTTATTTACAGCCTTAGAAATACATCATTTTGAGCTAAATTTTAAATGCCAGATCCAAAGCTGACTTGTATTGACACTGTAGCAATCCTACAAGACCAAGTGTTGCATCTCAATTAATTTTCTGTTCTTGAAAATTGTGACTATAAAATGGGAAAAAGAAACCTGCTTAAGAGTAACATGATGAAGTGCTTGATTCCTGTACTCTGGTGCAGCATAGTAAATTTACATAAAAGTAAAGTTTTCCTCTGCTGTTCTTAGATGACTGCACTTGGGAAAGATTGAGAATTACTTTTCACTTTTGTTCAGGGTAGTACACTTCCTGTTGTCTATGTCAGTTTAATTCCTGCACAGTGATTTAGAGCTATCACAGGAAACACTGAAATCTGTAGCATGACACGTGAAATGTGTATCAAGTGTCTTTTCACACACTTTCTTGGAGCAAAAGGTTAGAATGAGTAATTCTTGAACTGAAGAAAATACAGTTTTAGAGTTACAAAAATTACACGAAGGATGAGCATCATTGCATTTACTTAGAACAACCTTCCTTCCTTCCTTCCTTCCTTCCTTCCTTCCTTCCTTCCTTCCTTCCTTCCTTCCTTCCTTCCTTCCTTCCTTCCTTCCTTCCTTCCTTCCTTCCTTCCTTCCTTCCTTCCTTCCTTCCTTCCTTCCTTCCTTCCTTCCTTCCTTCCTTCCTTCCTTCCTTCCTTCCTTCCTTCCTTCCTTCCTTCCTTCCTTCCTTCCTTCCTTCCTTCCTTCCTTCCTTCCTTCCTTCCTTCCTTCCTTCCTTCCTTCCTTCCTTCCTTCCTTCCTTCCTTCCTTCCTTCCTTCCTTCCTTCCTTCCTTCCTTCCTTCCTTCCTTCCTTCCTTCCTTCCTTCCTTCCTTCCTTCCTTCCTTCCTTCCTTCCTTCCTTCCTTCCTTCCTTCCTTCCTTCCTTCCTTCCTTCCTCCCTTCCTCCCTTCCTCCCTTCCTCCCTTCCTTCCTTCCTCCCTTCCTCCCTTCCTCCCTCCCTTCCTCCCTTCCTCCCTTCCTCCCTCCCCTCCCTCCCTCCCTCCCTCCCTCCCTTCCCTCCCTTCCCTCCTTCCTTCCCTCCCTCTATTTCTCTTCTTTCTTTCCTTTCTTCCTTCACTAAAGTACAAATTGGTGTGTTACTTTATCTATGCACATAGAAGCTAAAAATCAAAAGTTTCTGGAAACCTGAAAGGAATTAGTTCCAAATTCCTATATAGGAGCTCTGAGTGGCTCCATTTTACTGTAAACTTTTTTCATGTCTAAAAGCACTTCTCTGTTTTCACAGTGCAGATGAATGTGTGAGAATATGGGTGATGCAGAGATATGTGGATATATTTCTGGGAAGTCAGTATTCTGAAACATTAGTTCTAGCTATGTGACTTGTTGAAACCTGAGAAAGATAACTAGGTAACAGTTATCTAAATGATAACCATTCAAAGAAAATAGTAAAATTAAGAACCTTCTCACAAACATGCTTAAGGTATTTACAGAATTACCACAACTTTCAGCACATAGTGCTGTCTTACACCACTGCTCCCAAACTAAAACTACATACTGAACTGGAAATTTCATTTAGCTGCATCATTTGTTTCACTTTAGTTTTGCAATTCGTTTTTGTCAGGCCTTCAACTTTTATAAGGTGAATTATGAAGATACTATAATTTACTCTGAGACTTGTTTGTTTCCATTATTCAAAGCGCACACTCTTGTAATGTATTTCCAAAAGTCTTTAAACTTTATGTACCTGAATAACTAATGGTAGACTTGTAACAACTCATGCTGTCTCTCTTAACAAATTTTGATCTATAAACACATGTTAACTGCAGAATTGTCCATTAGCATAGGCCTATTAGAATTGTTTTAATTTGAGCAGGTACATCTTTAAATGTTCATTTACATTTCTGGGAGAATTTCCCAGCCACAGGTACGAATGTGTTGGTGAGCCTTCAGCCTGTCCTGCTGAAGGGGGTGAATTGCCGGTGCTGGAGTCTGGCTGTATTCGCTCCTTTCCAGTGCCATCTACCGGCCACATTGAATTTGTGTCATTTGCTTCTGTCCTCGCTCTTGAACCAGGTCGTGCCGCCCCCAGGCAGGGCTGTGGAGTCTGCGGGGTACGGTCAGAACTTGCTCCTTGGACATCAGTCATATAATGTATAACTCAAGTGATTTATAAACAACCTGGCAACATCTCAATGTCATTGTGAGCAAATTCCCTTTGCTCCTCCTTAGTTTCATTGTGCACCCTTATGGCTTTACCCAGAATGGGTATCTCCTTTCCCTCCCAGTATCTTTCCAAGATGACCATGGCAAATGTGTAGTACGAGAGCTATGACGTGCTTTATGCTAAATACTTTTATTTCAGGCATTTAGGGATTGGCCAAGTAAGGTTGAACACTGTAGGAAAAAAACCCTGAAATTTCACAGAATGCAAGCAGGTTTTTTAAAGTGCTTTTATTTTGCGCTGTTAGCACAGAGTTGTTCAATTGTCAGTAAATCTATTATCTTAATAATAACTAATATCTAATAACTGATTTATTATCTTGATACTAACTAATATCTAGTAACTGGTGCATTTTCTCTGTTAAGTCATTGTAGCATGTTGAATGTCCAAGTTAGTCTTGAATTTTAATCCTTTTTTTTGGCATTGATATCAGTGTCACTGTATGTGATCTATTGAGTGTTTCTGTTAGGATTCTTAGGAAAGAGAGATCCTTTCCAGAATCAGTTCACTTGTATAAACAAGATTATTCTGAGGTTGTAATGCTGATGAGAAATGTGTGGTCTAAACTCTGATGTGTTAAAACACTTGACAGCTAATGAAAGTGAAAATTCTGTGGTCTTGGTGTGCTGACATGCACAACAAAATTCAATTTGCCTTTCATTTAAAGTGAACAGATGTCCCTTTGCTTCAATAGTAATTTGGAAAGAAAAATCTTGCAATAAATTCAAAGATTTAAAAATCTGTGTTAGAGATGGATAAATATTCACATTAATCTGACAAACAAGTAAATTCTCTACAATTCAGAAAGTTGATTTGGGTATTTCCCATGGCTTTCTAATACCTTGTCTTTCCCCAACAGGACAGAACCTCAGAGGCATCAGAACAGGTGAATAAAAAAGATGCTAATGTTTGACCCAGTCCCTATCAAGCAAGAAGCCATGGAGCCTGTTTCAGTGGTAAGACTTTTCAAATATATTAGCCCTAAAGATGACTCTCTAGTTTTTCCACCTTTAAATTCATAATGAGATGTAATTAAGATTTGGACTAGGTTAGGAAAGCATGTGAAGCTCTATTTTGCTCTTAGTGCAATCAGATTCATGTTCTAGGAGAACTTTCTGTAGTTTATTAATTTATTGCCTTAACCTGAGCAGTTGCCTATGAGAGGAGGGAGCGTCCCTGTGTTCCTGAGCCAGTGCTCTGTAAATATCATCTCTGTGGCTCATGCTGCTCATGGAGGTGGGCTCAAATTAATTTGCCACGCTTCATGGTGAAGTGGCAATGGCCTGTGGTTTCAGTGTTACACCCTTGAACTAAGTGAACAGCTTCTTGCTGTGCCTTTTTTTGTTTTTCTCTTGGTTGTGGTAACAGGTGCCTGTGGCTAGCTCTGCTCTAAACAGCAGGAAATCAATCCTACAAAAACCCAAACCAACCCAGCTTTTTGCTGGGTAAACTGGTTGCACTGCTTTACCAAGTGAACAAATGAGAGCTAGGACGGGGGGAAAAAAGGGGAAGAGGAGACATTCCTCTTACTTACACTTTTTACTTCTTTAAAATGGGTTAAATTTCCATGAACTCAGAGAATAGGGTAATCTCAGAGAAGAGTCTGATACACAACAGCAGTGGGACATGTAGGTGGGAGCAGTACAGTGAGAATTGTGATGATATAGGCTGAAAGGAAGGGCTTTGACCTTGCTCCCTCCTCACCAGCTTTGTGTCTCCTTTGCGTGACTGAAGAATTGTGTGGTCTTAGAATGATTTGGAACCTTTGGATCAGCTCACTGAATAGTCAGAATTGCTAACTCACCAAAAATACTCATTTTTTGGTCAGATCAGGAAGCTGATCTGACTCATTCTGTGCAGCTGCTCAATGTTAGAGCAAGGGGAGAGAGGAGCATGAGAGAACCTCCCCTCTCAGCTTTTAGCCTGCAATAACAGATTAAGTGTAACATGAAGCCACACTCCTAGAAAGGCCAATCCATTAAAAGGGTGAAGTCAGTGTACATAACTCAGAGTGCATTAAACTTGTGCTCTGAATGGCATCTTTCAGTGAAAATATTGTTTCCTGTTTTATTTAAAATAGAGTAATTTTCATCAATTTAAATGCATCTCTAAACAGTCTGATTTCTTCAGGGCTATTAACAGCACTTCTGGGAGTTAAGTTTTTATGCATTTTAAAATTACAGTTTGACTTTTGTGGGCTGTATTTGCTGAAGAGTAATGATAGAAAAATAACTGTCACTGAAAGTACAACAAATTCCAACATTTGGGTCAAGAAAGAATTTTAGTATTGGCCAGCCTGTCACTTTAATTACAGTTACAGTGTAACTGTATTAAGATTAGTGGTGATTATCTGCTATAATCTAAGATTATTAATGGTGTCTGTTGAAATCAGAAAAGAGGCCAGTTTCACAGAAGTGTCATTGCTGTCTTTTGGGTCACCTTTTGTGCACATCTGCCTTCATCTCCCAAAGAAGGTTCTGCAATGGTTTGGGGCTCTGCACAGGACACACAAGTGCCCCAAACAGTTGTGTGCTTCTGCCAGATGGGCAAGGTCAATCCCTCAAAAAGCTCACCAGCAGAGGAGCGACCAATCTTTCCCAGACCAGCAGCTGAAGGAAAAACTGCTGTGGGAAAAACAACGGAGTGTTTCTGAGCCAAGTGCATTTTGAGGCTGGAGTTCCAGATATTGGTTATTCTGTACCATATCCTTCTCCCAGTGATGTGGTGCTTTCCATGGCATGTGGCATTGGACCTTTGGAGTCTTCTCATAAGTCAGTGTAATCACTCTGACCTGCTGTCAGAGACTACTCAGAGTGTTTTACCACATCTGTACGTTTTTCTTTTTGCCATTGCACGAGGGGAAAAAAAGCAGAAAAGAAAAAGCAGAAAGTCCAGAGGAAAGTATGGTTTCTGAGTGAAGTTTCCCTCACCGGACACTACTTTGTTTTCCCTCAGGCTGAGGACCATGTGTGTTTCAGCTTCTGTACACACAGAGGCTGCTTAGCCCAAAACCCTTGAGCTCCCCAGCCCTTCTTGGTCTTGTGGCTTCCTTGGAGCCCTGGTGCCACAACAGAAACTGCTCTGGAGACACCTCTAAAGGGAGGTATTGTGATATGGAGAGAAAATGAGAAAGTGAGTTAGTTTTCCTGAACACCTTTTGAGGAGGTGGAATGAGAGAGAAATTGTGAGTGTGATGTTGAGAGGTGCTGAGCAGAACAGACTGGGCAAACATAACTAGGAAATCTGCAATCAGGATTATTTGTGTTGCATCTTTCATTCTGATAGAATCATTAGAGGCCAAATTAAATTAAGCCTCTTGGGAATATCTCACTCTTCTCTCTGAATGTAGGTGTATTCTTTACACTGTAGGTGTGAAGTCTTTGTGTCTCTAAAACATCACAGTAGTTGGAGGGGTAGGAGGAAATTAGTAATGGTTTTGACACCACTGTATTTCAGGGTGTGTGGCTGAAAGGATTAACTATATTCTCAGGTGACTGAAGCTTGCACCCACACTATTTCATCACTCTACCAACAGCTCATGCCATTTATTGAAATTAATTATTGAACATATATTATGATAGTTCCTAATGAGCTACTGACGAAGTCATCCAAGTCCTACCTACAGGACTACTTATTTGCTGTGAGGACTTTTTAAAGGACTTTTTAAACATTTGGACCAGTTACCATTTGGTGAAACAAGTTCCTTTTTTGTTTGAATTGGAATAAACAGTTTTTCTCCAGTCTCCAGCAGCATTTCTACCCTTTTGCAGGCTGTGCACCAGAATCAATCACAATCGTCATCACTCCCTCATCGAAGAATACAGAAGCTCTGTGAGCATCCAGACAGTTATTCCTTGAATTCCCACCAGGTGTTTTCAGGATAAGGATACACCTAGGGATGCTTGTTCTTTATTAGACTCATTGACCAAAAGCATTCCTGGAGATTTACATTTGACAAGCTTTTTCCTTTTTAGCATTCTTGCAATGGAAGAGAAGTTCATAGGCAGTGACATTGTGATCATCCCTGACAAACCTGCAGCACTGTAAATGCACTGGTGCTTAGTGGTGGAATGGTAACAGTTCATTACAGCTGGGTGAACTCTCTACTGTAAACCAATAACAGGAGTTTTAGCAGAAGTATTTAATGTTCCTTACCTGTTAAATTTTTTTGGGTATGCCCATAATTTGATCTGATTTAATAGATACCAAATGCTGTTAAATATTAAATTATATCAATATATAGTGGTCTCCATCACTTAGAATGCTGATAATTTCATAGCTTGGCTCAGCAGTTCTGGGAAGTCTACAGACAGTACTTCTTGCAATAATGGCATTTAATAAAATTCTGATGAACCAATTACCATCAAAGATGAATGCTTCTATAGATGGAATTTGTAAGAATAGTCATAAAGAGAATATATAACTTGCAGAGATTTTAATGTAATATTTACTGTTGAAGATTAATCACCATTTTGTGTGCTGCTTTATTTGAATGTTTTATGGACTGAGGGACTCAGCTTTGTTGTTCTGTCACAGTGCTACGAATGCAGGAGGAAAATGTAATATTTTTTAAACTCAGTGTTTCAAACAGTAACTGAAAAGAAGAAAATTATATTTGTGTCATTTTGCAAAAACACCTCCCATTACCGTTGACATTTAAAATGAACCAAGTGTTTCCTTGTAGGGAAGGCAGGAAGATGTATTGACAGAAGTGTTCACCCCAGGAAGAAAAATAATTGAAATGTTATTGAAATAATTTTATAAAAATACAATGGTTTTATGCTTCTCATGTTTCACTTTATACCATTTTGAACATTTATAATCCCACTCATCAAAATACTTTTGGTGCCAAGGAAGTAATTAGTTTTTTATTATTAGTTTACTTACCTAAAATCCAAAGATAGCATTTTATTTCAAAAAATTGACAACACAACTAAAAAATTATGTGCATTGCATTTTCTGTGTCTCACTTTTGTGTTAGAGCATCACATCAGTTTCCATTGTGAGTTAGCTGTTAGTAAACAACATCAGTTTTTAACAGTTTTTAAATACAGTATTGGTCTAGATATTTGTTTAATAATACTGCACTCTAATGCTAATACTTCTCGGTTTACAAAAATCACTAGATATGTGTGTTTTACCATACATATGTACATACATACATATCTATATATAAATATATAAATTATTACTAAATTGTGGAGATCGTCACATAGTCAAGATTTGCTTTGGAGTTTATATTGTAATGGGAACTGCTAGCTGCTAACAGGAATATTCTTCCAGCATACCAAATGTTTATCCTTGTACTCATTTTCCAAAATTACACTGGCTTGTTAACTGCTTTATATCTCAAAAAATTATTTAGAAAGGTTTAGATTTTACCTTTTGCACTTTTGAGTTACTCATCCATTACTTTTATAGTTCAGCTGAGTATTTTGTATTGATTGTAGGGTTCAAATTCATAATTTCCTTCTTTAGTGGTGATTGTTTTTCAATTATTTTAGCAGTTGATTGGGACCCATTACTTGCAATTCTAAGCCCAGCTGAGCTCTCCTGTTTCTAGAATTGATGATCCTCAGCACACAGTTACATGCTTGGCATAGCAGATTATCTCCCAGGTCAGTTAAGAAATGTGCAGGCATGAATATATGACAGGCAATTTTAAAGGGAGAAAAGTAGTTGAATAAGCCTTGAGGATTTGTTTTCATAATCTGTCTTACTTGCTTCTGAAACAGTTAGTGAATCAGAACTGAACTTCCTATGAGGGGAATCTGAGGCTTTATTTAATTCCATTTTATTTAGAAACTACATCAAAGTGCTTTCTTGAAACTTTTTCATTTTGCCTGTTTTATTGGCTGCCTTTCTTTTTCAGCAGTAGCTGCTTCTATGTGTTGATTTATTATTTGATTTTCTGTATTTCTTTTCCACTCCTTCTGACAGTCATACCCATCCAATTACATGGACCAAATGAAGCCAAACAAATACGGCGTCATTTATTCTACACCAAGTATGTTGCACAATAAATTCTACTCCAGCCCTGAAGGACTATCAAATGGGATCCAGATGGAGCCAGTAGACCTCACGGTAAATAAACGGAGCTCGCCGCCTTCAACTGGAAGTTCTCCTTCCCCACTAAAATTTCAGACTGTGCACAGGAGAAGTTCACCTGGATTGACTCTGTCCTCCCCCAGCTCACCTCTCAGTAAATTCACACCGTCACCCCCAGGAGTGCAGCCTCTTTCCATGCCAATAACAATCCCTCCTGTAATGGCCGCTGCTCTCTCACGCCATGGACTCAGGAGCCCTGGGATACTCCCGGTTATCCAGCCTGTTGTGGTCCAGCCAGTTCCTTTCATGTATGCTCCCCATCTCCAGCAGCCCATCATGGTGTCCACAGTTCTCCCAGATGATATGGAAACTCCAAGTAGCATGCAAGGTTGGTATTGTCAGAATTGCTTTTTATGCTGCCTGATCTCCACAAAATAAGACAAATATCCAAGCACTTGGTTTCTGTGGGTTGTTGATATTTTAGGAAGTGGAAAGTAATTTCTGTTCTTCCAGAATAAACAGGCATAGAATTTGTTGTGTAAATATTTTACCAGACTTACCAAGGTCATAGGATCACAGAATCAATTAGGTTGAAAAGACCTCTGAGATCATAGAGTCCAAGCTGTGACCCAACACCACCTTTCCAACCAGACCATGGCACTGAGTGCCACAGCCAGTCTTTCCTTAAGAACCTCCAGGGACAGTGACTCCACTACCTCCCTGGGCTGCCCATTCCAATGTTTAATCACCCTTTCTGGGAAGAAATTCTTCCTCCTGTCCAAACTAAACCTCCGCTGGTGCACCTTGAAGCCATTTCCTCTTGTCCTTTCAGGCAGTTGCAGAGAGTGATGAGGTCTCCTCTGAACCTCATTTTCTCCAGGATAAACAATCCCAGCTCCCTCAGCTGCTCCTCACAGGCCTTGTTCTCCAGACCCTTCACCAGCTCCATTACTCTTGTTTGTATCTACATAAACTATTGATCTATTGAGATTTGGACTGACAATAGCATCAGACTGATGAAAATTAATAGAAATGTTTTGAGTCATAGTTATCAGGAGATAACTAAAACTGAAAGATTTTGTATTTAATTGTCACAGTAAATGTAGAACTGATGGATTTGTTTTAACTATAGGGGTTTTTTGTATATTATTTATTTCCATAACTCTTCATAATTTTTCTGTGTTGCCTTCCCTCTCCTCCCTTCTGCCATACAGTGCCTGTCATTGAGTCTTACGAGAAGCCCACACTGAAGAAAACAATCAAAGTAGAGCCAGGAAGTGAACCATCAAAGACTGACTTCTATCCTGAACAAATGTCACCTCCAATGATGACCTCATTGTCTCCTCAGCAAGTAATGTTGCAAGAGTAAGTAGCTAACAGTGGTCCCAAGATCAGCAGAGCAATGGAAAGCAGCTCACTACAGCAGTTAGCAGTTCTGAGGAGTGGGAAAGATTGTTGCTGTGCTTTAGAATGTGTAATAAAACACACATTCATCCCTCCCACCACTGCCACTGTGAAACGTGATTTCAACTTTCTTTTCCCCCTTCTTCAGCAGTACAGGAGTTGATACATATTTATACCTTGCAATAGATATGCAAGGTGTAATATATATATATATTTCTATCATGCATTTCTAAAGTGATAACAGGTTACAATTCCACAATTTACTGAAAGTAGGACTCCCAATAAGCCAGTGATAACCTACTTATGTAAAACCAGCGGCAAAATTGAAAGAAGCTTAAAAGACAGTTCATACTGGTATCTCTATTCATGTTACTTGAAATACCTTTCTTTAAAATGAGTGTTGTGACTTTTTCTTCTTGGAGGACTTCTTTGTCTTTTCAAAAATTTTGCCTGCTTGGTGGGAAGAACCTCTTCAGCCTTACAAGTCCTGTGCATATAAGTGAAATTGCATTTTTACCTGAGGCCTTTGTTTTGTGGGTGATTTTTTGGCACCTCAAGTACTGAAGTTACTGAAGGCACCTTCATCAGTACTGAAGTTTCTGAAGCTTTCTTCCCTCACAGCCACTTTTTCCATCCCAGTATTAACTCATTGTGCTGGCATAGCTGTTACTGGGGCCCCTGCATGAACTGGGTCACAGATCTAATGGGTTTTAAAACAGTGCTGTTTGCAGAAGAAAGGACAAGGACCAGAAGAATAAATTAGGTCTGGGGCATAAACCTTTTAATTGAAAACATTAAAAAATTCTCAGTTCTCCTCTCATGAGGAGCCATGGGCACCCTTCCATTTCCTGTTTTTCTGGGGAAAATCCTGTCAGCTTACTAAAACCCTGGAATGACCTAGAGCCAGGCTCATCCTTCAGCAGACAGTGCCCTGGGTTGGCAGGCAGGCTGCCAGTGTGGCTCTGGCAGGAGCTGAAGGTGGGAGCTGAGCAGGGCTCACAGCACAGAACCTCACACTCCATTTCTGCATTTGCCTCTTGCTCACTGTCATCCTTGAGGTGGTTGTGTTTGACCTCACCTCACAGAGTAAGGGAAAGAGGCCTTCAAGTCACGTACCCAGTGTGAGTTGGTTCAGAGAGAGAAAGAAAAGCAGGGATGGATGGGTGGTCTCGTGTATTTCCTCCAGAACACTGCCTCGTCCTCCTGCAGAGGGCCCTGGGGTTCAAAAGCACACCACAGCACCAGGGCTGGCTGCATTCCACAGCAGCCTTCTTGTGGGCACCCCTCCTTGTCTTCACACAGTCTGGATGCACCTCCTGGACTGCAAGCTCTTGGCAATTGGCTGCCAGCAAGCTGTTATAAATGATATGCTGTTTCTTTTAAATCACCTTATACATGTTTATTACATAAAATAGTAAACATGCATGTTTACTAGTTAGTAACTTACCTTCCATAATGGACACACAAGGGAGTCAGGTCCTTATGTAGCTGGAACTAACTGCTGCTAGGTCAGGACTATCAAATGGTTCAGTTTACTTTTTGTCTTTGTTAAGTCTCTTTAACAAGAGCAAACCAGTAAGTGCTGTTCCTGGCTGGTACCACACCCTTCCTCCAGGGCTGAGACTTCTGCAGGCTTGTCACCTGCATTAGTGATTTGCATTATTTATTTCCCAATGGGTGTAGTTTCCCCAGCAAACCCATCCACTGAGCAAAGAATATAAAATTTGGTATCATATGTAGATAGCTTGTTACAGAAAACATTTGTATGTCCATGTTTCCTAAGCATCAGCTCTGCTTGCCCATGTAGAGTGTGATGTTCATTCTGTCCGTGCATTGTAACAGCTTAAATTGCATTGTAGCTGTCCTGTGGAACTCTAGTTCTTGCTCCTGGAGCCAGCCCTTTCAAGTTCACATTCTGCTGTGTCCAAAACAAATTTATAAACTTCATTTATCATTAAAAAAATTACATAGACAACTCACACAAGTTAAAAGATGAGATGCTTAAACCTTTATTTTTAAAGAATGTTTTTGTCTCACAGCTTTATGAGCTATAGTTAGGCATTGAATTTTTTATCGCTATTCTTTGGTTCCAGTTGCCAAGAGTGTACTGTTCAGACACCTAAGTTACATTAAATGGGCATAGAAAACCTTTAGTCTCACTGAAGTGACTTATTTAAGACTTTTTAAGTGACTTATTTTGGTTTAGTGTTAGCTTTTGGCAGTATATCTATCTATATCTGGATATCTATATCTGTCTATCTATCTATAAAAATAATGTTGGTGACATTTCTGGGGGGATGGTGGGACTTTCTAGTATGTCTGATTGTCGATGTAACTGCAGTTATTTCTGAAATCAAATTTGAGGTAAGAGTATAAGGAGCCTCATAAACATATTGTCATGCAAGTTTCAAAGTCTAACTCACGCTGTCAACATAGTGTGGTCTGTGGTAAAGAAGAAAAAGCTGTTGAAGTTTTAACATAATTTTTAGAAGGTACTCTTACCTATTGAATAGTGCCAAATGGTACATACATGAACTTACATCTAGTTGTGGAAGAGGGAACGAAAGAATTAGGGCTGTGCTTTTATTATTGGCACTTACTTCATATTTACCTCTGACACCACCCTGACCATTTTTTAAAACTGCCACACCCTATATGATTATTGATAACATTCTGTTGTCTTGCCAGCCTCCTCTCCCATAAGGGGAAAAGGAGACATTCTCAGTGCTTTTTCCAGACACTTGCAGATTGAAAACCTAAATCACAAATGGTGTATGGCCAATATCCTTTTTCTCCCTTTTCCCAGATGTTACCATGTCCAGGACTAGCCTCCACACATAATAATTTAGACCAAGTCTGTTTGCTGTCCTAAGCCTGAGCTTCTCCAAAAAGACTGGTATGCAACTGCACTGAAACTGAGCATTGCTTTGGAGAGCTGTTTCTTTGGAAGCTAGAAGCCTGCCTTCTTATTTAAGAGTGTGTGTGTCTCTGTCTAACATCACCATCTGGGGTTTTCTGCCATTATAATATTTTTAGCTAGACTTAATGTGTACTTGAAGAATACATCACCCAACAGTCACAGAACCACCCAAGAAAGATGATTTGGTTCCCAGTTTCCAGCTCCTAGCTCTTAAGAAAAGAATCAGTAACAGAATTCAAGTTTTCTCACATCGGTTATCTGCATCCTGCTGCTGTGGGGTCATAGAAAAATCTTTTCTTCTTAAGCCACGCACAGGATTCTCTGTCTTCAGCACATGCCCTTTATTTTGCTGAGGGAAGTAGGAATTCAGTGTTTCTGAAAATTAGGCCCTCAAGGAACTTGGAGTAAGTAACCAATAGAACCCAGTATTACAAAACATGAGTTGATTGGTAAAAACACGTGAAATGCATTAACTTAGAAAAGACAGGAGTTTCTAGAAGGTTCCTTTCTGTTGCATGGGGGAGCTGGCTTTGCAACAAGGAATGCTAATATCTGCACATTATAATCTACACGTACTTTTTTGACAAAAATGAGTTTTTTAAGATTGATGTGGAAGAAAGAATCTAGGTTGTCCTCAGTTCTACAGTAGGGGTGTCATTCAACAGTCAAAGACTGCTTTTAAGAAGCCTGTATGTTTTCGCACACGTGAACATTTATGGGTTTGTTTACAGCAGAAGTCCACATTTAGTTCATATATGTCTTACCTGCACTGTACCTGTGGGCTTCTAAAGTGAAAAATTATGTTTAAGAAGGTGGAGGGACAACTTCAGACATCCTGTGGGTGTGCCACACAGGCTAAGCTCTACTTTTAGGAATTGACGTCAGTGGTACAGGGAGGCCGCACCCTGCTGCCAGCACCAAACAGGAAATTCTTAATTACATTCTAAAGGAGGGGCTGGAACAATAAAGATTGAGTTCTGCTTTGAAACCCTAAAGATACAATTTCTTTAATAATATGGAATAGCTGTTTCCAATTACAATCAAATTAGTTGTATTTGAAGGGGAAAAAGTAGTGAACAAATGCAAGAAAAGTTCACTCAGGGTTAAGAAATTGGGTTTGACTGAAAAACACAAAGTTGAATGGGGTTTTTCCTCTGAAAGTTTTAAAAAGGAGCTAGGAAGTAGTAAAAATGGCTACATCATGCCACAAAGTGAGTAAACATTTAAAAATATTACTGCTAAAATACACAAAATTTGCTAAACCCTGTTGAATTTTTCGACATGCATGTAATGTTGTTCTTTCTGCCAAGAGACAGAGTGGTAGTGAATAAAAGGCTCTGTTATGAATCATATTAGCTGAGGTTTGCTGTGCTAAATGTTTTTGATTTTAACATTAATTTAACTTTGCAGGAATCACCCTTCAGTTATAGTTCAGCCAGGAAAGAGACCTTTACCTGTGGAATCCCCAGACACACAACGAAAACGCAGAATACATCGATGTGATTATGAAGGCTGCAACAAGGTCTACACTAAAAGCTCCCACCTGAAAGCTCACCGAAGAACCCATACAGGTCAGAGCATAGCTGTGCTTCTCTTTCATCGAGTCTGTGGTAAAATAGTAGGCTGAGCTTTTTACTTCTGCTAATGGCCAGGTGACCTCAGGTGTAAATAACAAAATGACAGAAGGTAGATCTGGCATTGTTGTGAAAATAATTATAGGCTGAGAAAAAGACAGAGGATGTAGTAGGAAAAACCTACAACAAGAGACTGTAAGCCAGAACAGGTTCAGAGTGCATGCTGATGTGTGTTACATTCACTGGCTCTTCACTCATTTTGTGTCCAGTTGCTTGCAGTTTACTCAATCTGCACACCCTGCAAACACCAAATCAGTTCAAATTGCTCTGGCTCACCTATGATATCACTGTTAAATTTGACTGTAATTTCTATGGGAGTAGCCCATTTGCAGAAGTTTGGACAGTGTGCCAAATACAAACACGTCTGCTCTGTGAAGATGCTAACCACTGGTGCAGTGATGCTTTTTATCTGAATGCGTATTCAGTAAACATATCCCCATCTTTGCTCTCCACAGAAATGTTCATCTTTGCATGCTGAATGACTATATATACATCCAAGGTTTTTACAAGGGTACCTCTTTTAGGAAAAATGGAGCCCAGTTCATCTCTGTTGTGCATCAAGCCAGCCATTTACCTGTTGGGCAATACAGAGGTGTTAAAGGAGGAGGATGACATTAGTAATGATAGAGAAAGAGTTTAAGTTGAGGTACTTGCAACCATGATGCCAGTCATTTACACTGCAATAAATTTTAGAAATCACAAGATTTCTGCCTGTTGTGCTTTATGGTAGCACAGTCCTTTCCCCCAGCAAGCTAGAAAATGAGATCTTGATTTTGAAAATATTTGAAGAAATGCTTAAACCTTCATCCTTCTGGGTGTCATAATATAAAACAAGTGCTAATATGGCAGAGAGAGGAATAGAGAGACAATAAAAAAATAAGTTGTGGCAGGTAGCAATTTTTGGTCAGTTAACTTTGACTACACAGTTTCTAGCACAGAGTACTCTTCAGCTTTGAGCTGTTTGGAGGCTTTTTGAGTAAGCATTGAAGTACTTACTGAAATTTGGCAAGGCAGTAGAATGAATCTATCAGATTTATGTGTGAACTTAATGTGATCAGAACCGGTGTGTTCACATCTTAAATCCTCACTTCTGTGTTTCCTTTTCCAGGAGAAAAACCGTACAAATGCACTTGGGAGGGGTGCACGTGGAAGTTTGCTCGTTCTGATGAACTGACGCGGCATTTCCGCAAGCACACAGGAATCAAACCCTTCCAGTGTCCAGACTGTGACCGCAGCTTTTCTCGCTCGGACCATCTCGCTCTTCACAGGAAACGCCACATGCTAGTCTGAATGTCTTCTCTCCCTGACTCCTGCCACACTTTTTTGTTTTTTACACATGCATTTTAATTTGGATTCAGCTGGTCTGGATCTCTGAGTTTATACCATTAAAAGCTTACGTATGGTCAGTAACAGATGTTATCTAACCCTTCTATGTCCTTGCCACGGGTCAGACCTAAAGAATGTGAACACTTCTTTTTTTTCTTCTGGGGATGCTAAGCAAACCCTTTCTGCATTCAGTATGTTTATTGTATTTCATTTGTGAATAAGGGAATTTTTAAACTAACAGCTTTTGTTGGTTTCTTCATATAATCAACCCAGCATATACTGATAAAATAGTAAATGTTATTGAATATCCAAAATGCTAGTCCTTGCCAGAGACTATTATTTATGTGCCCCATAAGGGATACACTCTCATTTTATGCTCAACAATGCAATGAATGGACTTTACCAGCTGTGTTGATTTCTGCAGTGTGGTTCATACAACAGTTTTAGGAAGACACCTGATTTAGAAATCCCCTCTGCCCAAACAGTGAGTAATACTGAGGAAATAAATCTAAACAGTGTAATTGCTTTACAGAAAGATTGAGTCATAGTATCATTTACCCCAGTCAAGAAGAAAAATGGGCAGGAATTGGTCCGTACACAATACTGTGCATCTAAACCAATGCCATCTGTCATCTGTATAATAGTGTAGTATATATCCTTGTTTTTCTTGCATAATGCCCCAGTGGATTTGTTAAAGGAAGACTTTGTGTGACTCTGTATGTCTGGTTTCTGTGCAAGTGTATGGATGGAACGGCTTGAAGCTGAGTCAGGGGTTTACCATCAGGAAGTTCTTCACCCAGAGGGTGGTTGGGCACTGGAACAGGCTTCCCAGGGAAGTGGTCACAGCACCAAGCCTGTCTGAGTTAAGCATCTGGACAATGCTCTCAGGCACATGGTGTAACTTTTGGGGTGTCCTCTGCAGGGCCAGGAGTTGGACTCGATGATCCTGATGGGTCCCTTCCGACTCAGCATATTCTATGATTCTGTGAGTCTTATGGTACTCGCCTGTGATTTGGCATTAAATGACTTTCATGGAAACCTACTGCACCTCATTTCAGGGATATAGATTATCCCCCTGCAATCATGCCCCTGCATTTCTTCTAAATAATTTTTTTGTCCTTGCCGTACTTCAGAAAATAGCAATCATTAAGTCAAAAATGCTCTGAACTGTACTGTGTGAGTACCACTGTAATACACTACAGTATTTAAAATTATTGATCCACAATATTTTTATGAGAAGATGGCATCAGATATGAAGTACTTCTGATGATAAATTGAGTCATGTATCTGTTTTGGATAAAAGCACATACCAAATCATCCAGTCTGGTTTGTGACTCTGGTAGTCTCTCCATGGAAGGTACAGCAGCTTCCCTGTGGATGTGTCTATTGCATTAAAACCATGCCCATTAGCAAACAGAACTACATAGCTAAAAGAAACTGAATTCAAGCAACCTGCAGTTGCCCCTAGAAGTGTTCCTGTCTTGGATCCTCTGAAAGGAAGGTTTCTGGCTGGCAGACTTTGTGGCACTGCAAGGAAACAGGATGTATTTCTCTACACACACGCACAAGCACATTCCCCTTCCTTGCCTTATGTAAGGTAACCACCGTTCCCTGTACGTTAAACATACTGAAGTCAGCTTTTCCTTTCTTTTGGGAAAAACCCAGTGAACAATGGAGGTGTGGGGGGAGGAAGAGTTTGGTAGAACCCTGCAGGAGACAGGTGGAGTGTCCATCTGCAGGTGGGAAGTTTGAGCTTGTGGAGCAGGTAGGCTGTGCTTCTATAAGCAATGGAGCCCAATGCCAAACAGTCTTGGAGATGCAAGAGTGTGAGTGCAAGGAGCCTTTATGTGGTGATAGGACTTCACCAGCTGTTCTGCTGACATCCACATGCCTGTGGAATTAGAGAAGGAGAGGTTTGTACTTCCTGTAGAAAAATGCTCTGACAGCAATTGCTCTATTCCAGCTCCACACATCCTCACCACCTCGGCAGGGCTGCATCTCGTGTCCTACAGCTCTCCCTCATCTGCTCACGTGTGGTACTGAAACACCCGGCACATGAATTGGCCTTTTTTCTTTCTTGGTAGGGCAGATTGTTAGTGACATTGAGAAACTTGTGGGAAAGAGACTGATATTAATGAGCAACTGTTCCAGAATGTGGACTTCCTACTTTTCATTTTTTTGGTAGCAGAATTTGCTCTTGGTTTTATTGGCAATTTTGTGACTCCAGGCCCGTCACTGGCTGGGAGGTTGTGTGGAGGGAGCCCTGTGGCGTCAGTCACAAGTCTACAGACATTTAGTACCCTGGGATGAAAACAATTCTCTGTTCTGTTGATGAGGGGCAAAACAGATACTAGAAAATAAGCACCTTAATGGCAACTAAGGTCCCATTTCTACCTTAAAAATGCAAATTTATAAAATTCAGGATGTTTAAGGAACATTTCTTTCTAATGCTCTGTTTCTCTTTTGAGGTTTACATAAAATGTTTTCATTAGTATGTTTTTTAATATTTTTTAAATCAGTACCTTGAAAGCAGAACTTTTTTGTAACTAAGAGTTACTTCAGATGATTTAGTCTGGGTTATTTGCCATGTTAATTCATTAGCTTATGTACCTTTTTCCTGAAAGTATTTCTACACTAATGATGGGGTCTAATATAGTGGAGATTGAGCAAAACTTTCAAATTTCATCCATGTGTCTTGTGAATTAGGCCAACTGAAATTTCAAGATTAAATATAAGTATTTGAGATTATTACATGATAATGCTTTCCTTATAGGATTTTTCGGTTGTGTCTGTGGTGTCTTTGTGGGATGTCTAAAAGGTCACAAACAAATACACTTATAGCTGAATGTGAATTCACATCTTAACCAGCTCATTGAGTAATTTTAGCAAACTTTGATTTGTAGGATACCTTGCAACTTTGAAATGTACTCAAACACTTTGCAAAACCAGTTATTCCATCTATGCCCTAAAGAAAAGCCAGTTTAGACAAAATCCTAATCCTGGAGAATGAGTATATTTAACCCCCCCACACTTTCTCTGTAACAGTATTGCACGGTGCAGTGTGTAACAGGTAATACTGTTTTACTAAAATGTGTCTGTTTAAGCTATTTGATTATAATAAATTACTAGTTTGTAGTACAATTGCAAGAAACTAAGCAGGTATGAATGTGTGGGGTTTATTTAAATGTACACATGGCATTTTGCAGTGATACTTCTAATGCCACATCTTGTTCAAATATGTTGTCTCTGCCAAGGTTAGCAACATGATGGATACAAATCCTTCCTAAAAATTTACAAAGCATTTTACATCTCTTAAGAGGGCTAGACCATTTTTCATTATATTTTACAGATATTAGCACTTAATGTACTTTAGAGGGTCAAAATAATCTTTTTGCTTAGCATCTCTCACCTGCAAATAGAGCAAGGACTTTTATTTACTTTGATACTTCTATAAACTATGCAGAATTTTTAAAATAAAATGTAATATATTTTATAAGCTAATAAGACAAAATGGCTAATTAAAGGTTTCTAGCGTGCATTACTATAACTTGCAAATATGGAGACATTTTGGTAATCTTTTCTTACTAAAGATGTGAATGTTTAATGTACTTTCACTGTTTCTACTTTGGTAGTCCAATGGGAAGTCAGTAATGACATTTTGTCATGTCAAACTGTGAACATAAAAAATTTGTACTGTACAGTCCTCATACTATATTTAGTATATTTAGTATATTTAGTGCACAGTGCATATGTACTATACTTGTTAATAAAACACTCAGAATGTTGTTTGTGGTCATGTTGTCACATGCTGGATGACAAAGAGCAGTGATGCTGTGCTGGGGTCAGAGGCAACCTGGGGGGGACCCCAGTGGCTCTGGGTGTTTGAGTGGCCCTTCTGCCACCTCCCCTGTGTGCCTGTCCCACACAGGGCCCAGGGCAGCAGCGCAAGGAACTTGTGCTGGAGGAGCTGTGTCCTGCAGCACACTCAGTGCAAGCTCATAAAAGTGTTTTACTCACCTCTAATTAGGTCATTCTAATTAGGGCATTCTAATTAGCCCATAGGCAGGTGTGGAGCACCAAACACGTGAGTTTGCCTTTGTTAATCACTCACAGGATGACTGACTGGGCCTGCTCCCCACAGCCTCTCCCAGAGCAGGGTGCCAGAGGCTGCTGACACATCACCACGAGTCCTGCACACCTCCAGACACACCTGCAGGCTGTGCTGAGATAACAGTGACAGAACACTTCCCGTTTCTGCTGGAGTATTTGCATCAGAATGTTGGTCTCTCTCTGCCTGGGATCCTGCAGATCAGCCTGGTGAGCACCTGTGCCAAGCCATGGTGATGTACAGAAGGGAAAGCAGGTACAGCAGAAATGAGGCACAAAAATAAAAGTCTGCAAACAGCAATCAGGAAATGAGTAAATTACTTGCTTGTATGTCTTGGCCTCCTGCACATTGCAAAGCCAGACACAGCTCATTATCGTGCTGTTGATTTCTAGGATTCAGGCAGAGGGACCAATGGCAGGGGCAGTCACGGCCACTGACCAGCGTGGCAGCTGCCACGGGCAGAGCTCGTCCTGATCTGCCCTCCCGAGCTGGAAGGGGCTACTCCAGCTGCTGGCTGATGAGATTCATCTCTGTTTTCCAGTGAGTCAAAAAGCATTGCATACGTTCTAGACTGATCACTTTCAGGAAGCAGTGATAATTTCATCGGCCACTGGGTGTCCCTCTTAGTCTGAGAAAAAGGCACAATTGAAGTTCATGAGATTGTAATTTAAGATAATATTCATTTTTTCATACTTGAGAAATAAGGCTGTTTCCTCTGTCTTATTTGCTATCACTGAGCTCAATCCTGTCATACACAGAAATCTGCTCAAGGATTTAAAACTGATCTCTGTGTCTTTACTGCGATTTTTAGTGATAAAAATGCTTTAAATGTATCCTTTACAATTAAAACTCTGGCCTGGCTGAACACTAACTAAGCCAACACAATGTTGCTTGATGAGAAATACTGTCAAATGCTTACTTAGAAAAGAAAACCAACCAACAGACCAAACCATGGCAAAATGAGTGTGCTTTATCAAAGGAACTCAGTAGTGTATTTTAAGAAGCTGTAGTGTATGGTATATACATAACCAAAATATTTGGCATCTGCATGAAAGATCTGTGAGGTGGGAAGGACAGAGTATAAAGAGCTCTTATAGCATTAATATTCCAAAACAATATATATGGCAGACTTGAGAAACTATTTCTTTCACACCCACCTAAAACTTACATTTCAGAACGGTCTTAAAGGTGAGGGACTCCTCCACAGTCCAGTCTGTACATTATTCAGGACATAAACCCCCAGTTTGCTGATGCATTAAGTTTACAGAGACCAGAAAGCCTGAATTAAGACATTTTACTTCCTCTTTTCTTGTCCAGTAAACAGGATAGACAACGTGTCTTTTAGTCCACTAGCACTGCTACTCACGCTAGGCTGTAATGCCTGGGAGGGGCAGAAGGCTTTCAGGAAGAAGGGTCACAGGATTTCTTGATAGCATTCCCCACTTGAAAGTGTCAAGAAGTTCTAGAGAGGTAAAATTGTAAAGTCGTAAAATCATAGAATCACAAAATAGTTTGGGTTGGAAGGGACTTCTAAAGGTCATCTAGTCCAACTCCATGCAATGAGCAGGGACATCTTCAACCAGATCAGATCACTGAGAGCCCTTCCCAACCTGACCTTCAATGCTTCCAGGGATGCAACATCCACAACTTCTTTGGGCCATCTCTTCCAGTGTTTCACCACCCTCATTATAAAAAATTATTGCTTATATCCAACCTAAATCAGCCCTCTTTTAGTTTATAACCAGTACCCCTTGCCTTACCACAACAGATCCTGCTGAAAAGTCTATTCCCATTTTTCCTATAAGCCCTATTTAACAACTGAAAAGCCTCAACGAGATCTCCATGGAGCCTTCTCTTCTCCAGGCTGAACAACTCCAGCTCTCTCAGTCTGTCCCAACAGAAGAGGTGTTCTGCCCTTTTGATCATCTTTGTGGCCTCCTCTGGACTCACTCCAACAGGTCCATGTTCTTCCTGTGCTGTGCCCCCAGAGCTGGCTGCAGCCCTGCAGGTGGGGTCTCACCAGAGCAGAGCAGAGCAGAGGGGCAGAATCTCCTCCCTGCCCTGCTGCCCACGGGGCTCTGGATGCAGCCCAGGACACCTTTGGCTCTCTGGGCTGTGAGTGCCCATGGCTGGGTCATGTCCAGCCTCTCATCCAGCAGCATCCCTAATCCCTACTAGATCTTGATTTCTGGGTAAGGCTTTGACATGGTCCCCCACAACATCCTCCTCTAAATTGGAGAGATGCAAATTTAATCAGTGTGGAAATAACTGAGTGACAATTAAGATTTAGTAGGGATTTTGAGCTCTTCTTTCCAAAGCTCAGGAGCCAGGCATCTGGCACCCTACTGCAATCCTACCCAGTTAACCTGAACTGGTAGGTGGGTGCCAGCAGGACACCAGGAAGCTCTCCCACAGCTTCAATTTTACTGTTTCATCTAGCTAGCACACCTGGTGAGTGCTTGGTGAGCCACCTCAGTGAGTGTTAGGGAACTCTTACCAGTTTGATCACCTCCTGTGCTGCCCACAGTTGTGATCTCAGGACTTTGCATTTCCACTAAGCTGTAAGTACAACGGCACAACTCCACATCGCCGTTGAAATGACACATGAAATTTAAAAACACATAAAGAATTAGATGTTTATTAGACTCTTGAATCCAAGCACAGCAAGTTACTAGATGTCTCCTACTAACAAACACCATTAGTTTAATCAGTAAGATTTTAGCAGAGAAGTTATTTCCTAGGGAAAATGACTCTTTTTGTCACCGTGTGATGACCCTCAGCACCTGCTCATTAAATGAGCAAGGTAACAGAGTTCAGTGGAAGCTTGGAGATAAAAGTGCTTCACCTCCAAACATCAAGTTTCCAAGTACTAGGAAAGAGAAAAAACATGCAATCCAGTATATATAGCTTGATAGCAGAAAGCAGCAATTTACAGTACTATAAAAAATAATAACTACAGGTATTAACTGTGAATTTGAAGACAGTGAATAGCAAATTCTATGAACTCATGACTTGGCAGGTATCTATCTCTAGGCAATTGGTAATTTTTAATACAGCAAAGGAAGAAGAACATCAAATAAGAATTAATGGATTCAACTTTTCAGCACATACCCAAGAAAGCCTCTGTGATGAAAGGAAAGAGTTCCAGGAAGGGAAAACAGGCTAAAAGGGTGTGGATACTGTACTCTTAACACCTACTGTACCAATGTACTGGATGGGATTCAAACAAGACTTTTCTTCTTTGTGTTATTTAATGAAAGCCAAGAAAGCAGATCCTTACAATCTTAATCTCACAACATTCACGTCAGAACAAAGATTAAATGTATGCCTTGGCATCCTGAATACACAAAACAAACCAATCTTCTTATTACTTTCAAATATAGCTTTCAATGGGAAAAGTAAAAAATAACTGCAACCTGAAAATAAGGTAAATCATTATGAAAATTTTTCTAGCATTCTCTTTGTTGATGATGGGCAACAACAGAGGACTTCTGGCTACGTGGATGGCTTGAATAAGCAATAGCAATTTCTATATGTGCCACATTTCGCAACATACTGGGAATATTGTAAGAAAACAGAAAAAAAATTTAACTGAGTTTAATGAAAATAAGTCAACTTATTCACACACTTACATTACTAGTAGGTGTAACAGCACTCTCCTACTCGTTTGCTTCACTGGATATTGGCAGGTTAATGCTAATGGCTGCCCTGAGGTTGGCCCAGAATAGGGGGCGCTTGCTCCTCTCCTTCGGCCACTCCATGTAGGTGCGCTTTGCCATGAGAGCTTTCAGCTTGTGATACCTGGCAGGGATAAGGTACGGAGGGATGGGCTCCAGTAAAATGAGGATTAAGCTGTTGGAATTCTCACTGAATAACTTGTGATGGGCAAAGTACAGCTCATAGTGGCACCACTCACTCTGCACAAAGTTGGGAGACAACACAAAGATGGACCTGTAGCTCTTCTCAATGCAGTTAATGATGTTCTCCACAATGCTCTTGCCGGGGATAAAGTTTCTCTCGTGCTGGCACAGTTGCACGCTGCCCTCCTCCCTCTCCAGGTTTGGGATCAGCTCGTTCTTCACCCACAGCGAATCGCGCTCGCTGTAGGAAATGAACGCGTGGAATTGCAGAATGGCCTCCTGATCTGCGGGGGGGTTGTGCCAAGCTCTGCGCTTCGTCTGCGTCCACTGCCACGTCATCCGCACGTACCACGGCACGTCCAGGTAGATGCACAGGAAGGCCACCGCAGCCACCAGCAGCAGGGTCAGCAGCAGAGCTGTCACCAGCAGCAGCGTCGTGTTGCAAGCCAGCGGGCTCAGGTGGAAGTCCTTGAGCTCCGTCCCTCGCAAGCCCTCTGGGTACTCGCACACGTAGGCCGCCGGCCAGCCAAACAGCTTCCCCCCGGAGCGCCTCTCCAGCTGGATAAAGGCTTGCAGCTCACAGGAACACTGGAACGGGTTGTGCCCGGCCTGCAGCTCCCTGACCCTCGGGCAGCTCTGGAAGAAGTTGGCAGACGGGGTGAGGATCGAATTCATCTCCACATTCAGGAACTGCAGGGACGTGAAGCCGCCGCAGCCCGGCAGGTCGGCCAGCCTGTTCGATGCCAGGTTCAGCTCCTGCAAGGATTTCAGCTCCGCCACCCTGCTGGGGACATTGCTGATGTGATTGTTTTGTAGGCTGAGTTTTTGGATGTTGGCTGGCAAGCACTCAAACACAGCATCCACCAACTGATTGGAGGACAGGTCCAGCTCTGCCAGAGACTCGGCCCACTGGCACTGCACGCCAGCTCCATCGTGGCGCAGCAGGTTGTTGCTCATGTCCAGGTATGTCAGGGATTTCATACGGCTCGTCATGAAGCTTACTTTGCGAAGGCTCTCAAATTTATTCCTCTGCAAAATAAGTAATTTAAGGTCTGCGAGAGTGCCGCAATTCTGGAACAACTCATCTGTCAGGGCATTGTGAGAAAAATTTAAGTACTGAAATGAGCTTGTTCTGTTGGGGCAAAGCATGTGTGGCATATATGCATCGGCTATTGTCAAATTGGCGATATTCATCTCTGAAAACTGTCTGTATAGAATCTCCTGGTTGAAATAATAAACCTTATTACGAACATGCTCCAAAGTTAATGCTTTCATGGAGCCATCCAAAGAGATTAATTGTTCCACAGAGCTTAATAAGGGTTGAAATGCATATTCAGTCAGCTCCTCCAGTGGTCCCCTAAAAGTCAAATTTCTCACAGTTAAATGTTCCACTGGTGAACACCAAATAAGCATGAAAATTTGCAGGATGATAGCCCATTGTAAATCCACAGCCTCAAGTGTGAGAGTTGTTGTCTTGATCTTCTTGAGAAGCATTAAAGATGGAGAGGGGAAATCTTTGTAACTCAAGGTATATCTTAAGTTAACTATTTTTAAGTTTTCTGAAATGCACATTCCATCATACAGGAGGGAAAAAATGAAGTTTTGGTTTGCTGCAAAAGCAATGTGGAGGTTCCTTGTAGTCAAGACTGTCAGACTCTGAGGCTCATACAGTGAAAAGTTTCCCAAGTTCAGGAAGACAGTGTGCAGCTGCAAATGTTTGATATACCTGAAGTCTGACGTTCGTACCATCGTAGCACTTAATCCAAGGTACTCCAAATGAAACATGTTCCCAAATTCCTGACAGATGGGCAGGGCAGTAAACTTATTGAAAGACAGATCTAAATGTCTAAGAGATGCAAGAGTTAGACAGGAAACTTTTGAAATGTTATTATGAGATAAATCTAAGTATTCTAAATTTTCATTAAAAATGAAGACACTAAAGTCAAGGACTGTCATTAGATTATGAGAAAGATTTAATACTTGAAGGTCAGAAAGATGAATAAATTCTGAGATACTAAGTCCAGAGATCCTATTATGTGATAAATCTAATACTTGAGTACAGACTGGAATGGTTTTTGGAACATTAGTTAGCAAACTGCTTGAATAATTTGCAATAAATTCATCTTCTACAGTTGGCTGAATATTATTCCATAGTGTGAATGTAAAGGCACAAGTTAAGACATAGATATTTGTGAGGTATCTCATTATGCTATCCAGCTTTATCTTGGTTTTTTACAGAAATACAGAAGCATATCTTTGTTTTCTGTTCAATATGTCCCACTGATGAGTCCAGCCCTATGGAAAAAAATACATTAAATTTAATGAAGCTGTTGAATATTTGAAGTTGCTTTTTTATTGTGAAAATAAACTTCAGTATAAAATCTATGTAATAAAAAATATTTTTACATACTCCTGTTTTCAGTTCTTACCAATCATCCTCACTCCCATTCTTTAGCTCTAATATTGACTCAGTCAAATATAAATTAATTCTCTTATAGTGGGCAGAATGCCACTGGTATGTTACAAACACATAGATGTTAAAAAATACAAATTTCTTAACAATCATGAAAAAATACAGACCTGGTACAAACCAACACCAATACATTTATGAGAAGAAAAATAAAGGAGAGCAAATATCAAAATAAAGGAGAACATCCATCTGCTGTTTCTGTACATCCCAGGTTCACACAAATTTGGGAACAAAACTCCAATAAAACTATCCTCACAGGAACTGGTGCAAAAACAATCTCTTCACTCAAAGGATATTCTTCACACCCCAAAGACCTGGACATTGCCATGCACCCTCTCAGAGTCAGATTATCAGCTTTGTCCTTGCTACAGCACAAAGACATGAGTCCATTTTTCCAATGAGCCAAGAATTCTGAGGAATTATACAGTCCATTTTATTGCGTTTGCATGGCAAGGTTTTGGTAGCAGGGGAATACAGGTCTGGTTTCTGTGGGAAGCTGCCAAAGGCTTCCTCTGTGCTCCACAGAGCCAGTAGCAGCTGGATCCAAGGCCAAGCTCATCCACAACCTTAGTAGTGCCTCTGGGATAACATGGTGAAGAAGGGGAAAAAGCCCTGGGAACAGCAACTGCATGAAGTATAAACAACTCATAAACAGTTTGAGGAGACAAATATCCCCAGTTTTATTTTCTGTTCTGATTTTTTTCTGTTAAAAAGATCTAAACCCCCAAAGTTTTAAAAATCTGTCCCTGTGTAATCTTTTGTTAAATAAAAACAAAAAACCCTTTTTTTCAGTTCTAGGTTATAACATGTGCTATTCCCTAATAATTTGACTAACTGATGGTTAGTCAAAACTCAACCCTTCCCATCCAAGTTTCCTATCAGGCTTAATCAATTTTTTTTTCTTAATTAAGTAAAGCAAAAATACATGCAATAAACATCACCAAAAGCATTAAAAGAATAAATCACTGAAGTATTTCTACCTCTGTTGAATGCCAAAGAGAGGTCAAATTATGCCTTCAGAAAGTTGTGCTAGAGTATCTGAGGACACAAAAGAAGTGAAGCTGGGATGGTTGGTCAAAGTAGAGTATCAATTGCAAGACAAAAACAAGAAAAGGAAATCTGACCCAGCTCCTCCAAAGTGCAGTTGGCTCTGTGCTTCAGAGCCCAGGCTGATAAACAATCAAAGTCTTGAATCAAACAAACTTCGATCTAGAACTACCTGGAGGAACTTCCTCCTGGGCAAAAGGGATGTCAGTAATAAAGCAAGAAATGTTCTGAAGGGAGGAAAAACCAGAAATATATTCTCTGTACGTGTTCCAGTGCCAAATGAGTTTTAATTTACTGTACATGCTATGCTAGATACTGCAGCAAGGGACAAGCTACACTCTATAGCCCTGCAGAGTGCCACAGTCAAAGGGAAAAGCAAATATATCTAGAAAAGCAATAATAAAGATCAAGAGTTACCCCTCCAATGCTGTTTCAGAATGGTATTAAATTAGAGTTGGCTGAGAACTAAAACTTCCATACCAAATTATCTTTCTCCCTTTCCTCTTTGCTGAAATTCAGATGAGTGTTTTCACTGAAACTTCAAAATGCAACAGTATCTTCCAACATCAAAGAAACACCAGCACCTGAGATTTGATGAAGTCCAAGATATACATATATCAAAGAGAAAATTATTATAAATAATGAAGCAAATATAACCCACCTTTTGTGCATGGAATTCATCTTCAAGCTGAAGAAGCAGCAAAAGTCCTGTGCATACTTGGTTAGCAGCCTCAAAATAGAATTTCAAACATATGTAATCTTCAGGATGGGGAACCTCACATGAGATGCTAATTCCTCAATAATTACCTACCTCAGGAAGCAAAAAGACAGGTCTTTTTTAAACAAGATATACAATTCTAAGAACTAACGAAACCTCCTTACAATGTGGGTATTAAGAGCACAATGAAAGGAAACTTTTAACAGTTCAGACTAAAAATACATTTACTCCTGTAATATTTACATAACCAGCTGCTTTAGGAGGAAATAAACTTATCTGTAATATATAATATTTCCCTTGGCAAGACTGTTCAATTAATTCTGCATTTCTAATTTCAAGTGCTTCTGCTTCTGATGTTACACAGATGTTCTAGAAATCCATCAACTGTATCTCCTCTTTGCACACAAGAGGAAGCAGAACCCTCACTGCCAACTTCTGTTCATATCAACATCTCTTGCAGTGCTCTACCCTACCAAAATTTTTTACTCACCAAGGAGAGTAATTAGTGTAATCCACTGAAGGATGACAAAAGTTTATATCTCCAAAGCTAGTAACAGGGGCAAACTGGCACAGTTAAAAACCTTTACAGGCCAATCATCTTTACACTAGAATGGTTATCAAGGATACCTCACATCGTGGCTTCCTCCAAAAAATTATAAAAATTAACAGGGAATATTCCCTATGACAAGGCAGCTGTAATGAAGCCACAAAGAGTACGACACAATAGAGGGCAGTCTGGATGTCACCATTGAGCCAGAAATGACACAAATTCACTTGAAGGCAGGAGGAGTGCATTTAATACGAAAAATCCTCTCTTTTATAGACAGATTTGACACATTCTACTTGATTGGCTAGCTAACAAAAACATCATTCTCATAAACACTCCTTGAGAAGAACAGCAAAACAGAGCAGAAAAACACCACCTGCAGGCTGTTTATACTAACAAGTTATCATCGTTTCTATGACTCCCTAAAAAGTCTCACAAGTCCACTGTGAGAAAATGAAACCCATTTGCTCGCTCTCTGACCACGCTGTTGCACCCACAGAAGGAATCCAAGAAAGCAGCCATTCAGCTAATATTGTGAACAGGGACATGAGCCTGGGAGACAATCAGCATCTGTGACCCAGGATATGACCAGGGATCATGAATGGTTCTCAATAAAGCAGCAAGAGTGTTGGCCAGCTAACACCATCTAGACTCCAAGTTAAAAGAGACACTTCTATTGGTAGGCATTAATCCATGATACTGAATAGAGTAAGGCACTTGTTGACTGAACAATGATATCACAATTAGCTAAAACAGTGGCAACTTTACTTTGAACATAATTCCTAGAAAAAAATTTGCTGCATGAATAAAATCAAATACACCATCAGCTTTCATCAGAACTGACTGTAGTGCACACACAACTATTAAAACCACCTTTTAGTTGTAGTATGTTTAATTTTCTTACCACCTTTGTTTATGAAGCTTTAAAACACATTCAAATAAACAGTTTGCTCAAAAGAAAAATTTGCAGATAGTTAAAATAAAACTCATACTCCTGAATACCTCTGTTAAACCATTTGGAACCTTGCATAATTTATTTTTACTAACCAATTCACCAAAGTCTTGTCTGGGGCTGGTTTCACTTTACTGATTCAGTCATTTTGCATGACAGGCAAAACCTAAAAGCAATGTATTTCTGTTCATGCATCTCGAAATGTACCAGCTACATACCATCTTTTCCACAGTCAGCTCACACATGTTCATCCAGATACCTTGTTCCATTTCTGAATTTTAAACTGATGGGTTTTTTGCAGTTTTTGCATCAGTCTTCCCAAAAAGACCTTTCACATTTCTGCCTGTATATCATCATTATTTACCCAGAGAGGAACCAGAACCCTTGGCCAGGTATGAAAAGTTATTCAGGACCAGCACCATGCCAAAAGACTGAAGAAACTCTCTGACAAGAACTGCAGAAGGGAACTTAACCTGTGCAAGACATAGGGTTAAAGCACAGTCACAGCAGATGAACTCATCGAAGCACTCATGACAAGTTAATACAATAATTAAAGGTTTGCAACGTTGGTGTTTGGTCACATCAAGGATTTAAACTGTAATTGTCATTGTCACCTGTATGTCAAGTCGGTGAAAAAAAAGGCTAAATTCCACCACAAGTCAAAGTGGGCGGATACTGCATCACATCTCAAGCCAATTTTGCTTTGGTATAAATAGACACAAGGATCAAAGCTGTGGAAATCAAACTGGTAACCCAGAGCCACCTTGCAGAACACACAATTTTCTCATTTATTTATTATAAATACTGTTTTCTCTTGACCAAACAGTGACTACAAATGAGCATTATAGTCAATCTCAGCAAATATTTCCAAGAGAAAACAGACTAACCAAAGCCTTGAGTAAAAACATGGGTTTCAGAGAGGTTTTGAACCTTCCTCTCAGCAGAATCTCCCAGAGTCCCATTATTTTCCCCTGGGTGCCTTTCCTTCCTCTACCTCTTTGCAGCTAGTGAAGATGTTTTGTAACATTTCTAAAGCTAAAGAAGAGCTGAGCTCTCAGCAGGCAACTCACACTATGTCAAGTCTGCCTGTCTGCCGGTTTCCTTTATACTATACACACTTAAATACACATAAAAACATTTCCGCTTTTACTCTTGAATTTCATTCTGCACATTTTTTATGTTTCAGAGGGTGTTTAACTCCCATGTTATCAGTTTTGTATGTTGATATTTTTATGTATGCAAAAATAGCATTCCTGCTAGTCACCAAGGTGACTAATTAAATGCCAGGAATCTGCTCTGATACAGTATCTGATATCAGAACACATTTACACACTCCCTTTTCCTGATAACTGGAGTGCAGCAGCAGTGATACATTTCAGTGCAGTACCAAATGCAGGCACACATCACCAGGCTGCACAGAACAGGTCAGGCCCTTTCCAAACTCTGCAGATAAACTGGTTCGCGTGCTGTGAGACAAGTTTTCCATGAACATGGAAAAATTTCTTCATGGATTAAAGCTGGTTTTATAGAAAGAATTGAGAGTATGACAGAGACTGAGATAATTGTTTGAAATATTCTAATAACACTTGAGAAACTCATTCTCTCTTGTGGAATCAGAGAAATTAGCTCTAATAATTCATTCCACATTTAGCTGTTTAATCAATTATTTGGCACATATGGGGAAAAAAAAGTTAATAGTATGTGGGCTTCTGGCTCCAAAGTACAAGTTTTAATTGATGGCCATGCTCATTAAAAGCCACCCTTTCCAATTTATTCACTCAAGGATTTTGGAATCCAGAAACTGTAATACCATAGAACTGTAATTATATACTTCTGCTTATCATAACATCAGCTACATTCCCTGAGGTCACATAGTTGCAGGTTCTTTCCAAAGTGGCAAACAAACCTTGCTTGCCTTGTTAAAACCTTCCACTCCTTCATTTCTGGTAATGGCTATGGCTCCCACATGAGCAACAGGAAGGTTTCTTGGAAACTCTGACTTTCAGAGTGTTTCTCTGTCTTCCAGCCAACAGAAGAAGACAGATGAGTTCTAAAGGCTGCACACAAGGGGATGTTAATTGTATCACAGAGGTTTCAAGAGTTACTAAAACTCCTGGCCTTAAACTCTGAGGCTTTTGAATAACATTTTCAAGCAAGGTACCGCATAATTCAGCTGTCCATGGTTGTGAGAAAGGGATAGGCAAAACAAGCTGTCTGATCATCTTCAGTTTTCACACTGAAGCAGCAGTGGGAGGGGATGGAGGAAGCACAGAAAACATTTATTTCCACAGTTCTGAATGAAATGTCTGCAATTTGATAACAGGTGTGCTATATTGATTTTGAGGGAAAGTGGGATGAGAGAGCTAAAGGTGTTAACTTTGACCTTTCTTCTACAGGTCATAAACAGTCACTCACAGTTCAAGGCTTCAGGTCAAATCTCAGCCTGCTTAAACCTCAGGCAAAAAGAAGCATCAAAATTAAAACCTTTTGCTAGTAATGGAAGACAGAAATAAGATAAAATGTAGACATCCTATACTACATGAGGATTTTATCATAACATCCCTTTTTCTCTCATATAAATGTTGAAAAACAATTTTGAAGGGAAACTTCCTGCTTGATGGTCATCTAGCTCTGGTATTTCAAACAAGCTTCCCTTGTTGGGGCAAAGAGGAAGTTTGCTGTCATCATCTTCAGCAGTTGTGAAAGTTTGCCTGAGCCCAGCGATGCTTTCTTCAAGCTAAAACAGTATAAGTACAGAGAGAGGGGGCTGCTATGTTTCTGTAAAGGAAAAGCAAATATTGTAAAAGTAGTTTGTGTTTCTAACTCAGTGAATAAACCATTAAATTACCTTCTGTCTCAAGACCTAGGAAATTTTTTCAGGTTATTGACTTTCTGGCCAGAAGTCATAGCCATGCTACAAGAGATACTGTTTCAGCAGAAAAGGACAGATTCTTTTAATAATAAACATAAAGTAAGATATATGAATGAGAAGACAAAAAGTAGAAAGCTAGGTGGGGGAAAGCATGATTTAGACATGTCAGGAGTTTCTCAAAACATAGACGATATGATGGCAGCTCTGTTACTGCAGATGCCCTCCCACTCCCTCTGGTCAAGGTATCTCTCAGATCAAAATGATACCAGGACCATGGTACAAGACCCATGGTCTTAGAGCTCTGTGCTTCTCCCTTGCTGTAATCCCAAGCTAAAAAGTGAAGTACCTCAGCTTTTTTTTTTCTTTAAGAAAAAAAACCCCAAAACTTTTCTTCCTTGCTCAATTCTTGGTTTTGGCAAGTTGAAAGTTCACAAACTTCTGCGTCTGGGTTCTATCCTTTCATCCACCAAACCTGAACAAAGACTATTTAGCAACCATTTTGAGCTCTGGACTTCAGGCATCTTCTCAGGATCCTTAATTTTCTTTCACATGAACCAATTTTAGAGAAAATCTCCTTTGACAAAGCTGTATAAATTTTGTGATTAAAGCAGCTCTGCAAACTATCCAGCAGATGAAGCACTCTTGCACGACTATACTAAACTGCTCCAGATTTTATTCTGCTGAGAAAAACTCACTATAACATTTCAAGTCGTATTTCAAAATCCACATTCAAATTCATTTGCAATTTGCTATTTCAAGAGATTTGCAATAAGATGAATTGAATTTTGACTACAGTTAGGAAGCAACACAGATAAGCTGGAAATAAGATTGTGTAACAATAAGTTAAACACACTTACAATGAATGGAAATTGTATTTATTATTTCACTAAGAAAAAACAGATGAAACTCCATTAGAAAGATGCTTAATCTGTTTCCTCATACAAGTTTTCATCACCTTTTGGCAGGTTAATGCTAATGGCTGCCCTGAGGTTGGCCCAGAATAGGGGGCGCTTGCTCCTCTCCTTCGGCCACTCCATGTAGGTGCGCTTTGCCATGAGAGCTTTCAGCTTGTGATACCTGGCAGGGATAAGGTACGGAGGGATGGGCTCCAGTAAAATGAGGATTAAGCTGTTGGAATTCTCACTGAATAACTTGTGATGGGCAAAGTACAGCTCATAGTGGCACCACTCACTCTGCACAAAGTTGGGAGACAACACAAAGATGGACCTGTAGCTCTTCTCAATGCAGTTAATGATGTTCTCCACAATGCTCTTGCCGGGGATAAAGTTTCTCTCGTGCTGGCACAGTTGCACGCTGCCCTCCTCCCTCTCCAGGTTTGGGATCAGCTCGTTCTTCACCCACAGCGAATCGCGCTCGCTGTAGGAAATGAATGCGTGGAATTGCAGAATGGCCTCCTGATCTGCGGGGGGGTTGTGCCAAGCTCTGCGCTTCGTCTGCGTCCACTGCCACGTCATCCGCACGTACCACGGCACGTCCAGGTAGATGCACAGGAAGGCCACCGCAGCCACCAGCAGCAGGGTCAGCAGCAGAGCTGTCACCAGCAGCAGCGTCGTGTTGCAAGCCAGCGGGCTCAGGTGGAAGTCCTTGAGCTCCGTCCCTCGCAAGCCCTCTGGGTACTCGCACACGTAGGCCGCCGGCCAGCCAAACAGCTTCCCCCCGGAGCGCCTCTCCAGCTGGATAAAGGCTTGCAGCTCACAGGAACACTGGAACGGGTTGTGCCCGGCCTGCAGCTCCCTGACCCTCGGGCAGCTCTGGAAGAAGTTGGCAGACGGGGTGAGGATCGAATTCATCTCCACATTCAGGAACTGCAGGGACGTGAAGCCGCCGCAGCCCGGCAGGTCGGCCAGCCTGTTCGATGCCAGGTTCAGCTCCTGCAAGGATTTCAGCTCCGCCACCCTGCTGGGGACATTGCTGATGTGATTGTTTTGTAGGCTGAGTTTTTGGATGTTGGCTGGCAAGCACTCAAACACAGCATCCACCAACTGATTGGAGGACAGGTCCAGCTCTGCCAGAGACTCGGCCCACTGGCACTGCACGCCAGCTCCATCGTGGCGCAGCAGGTTGTTGCTCATGTCCAGGTATGTCAGGGATTTCATACGGCTCGTCATGAAGCTTACTTTGCGAAGGCTCTCAAATTTATTCTTCTGCAAGATTAATGTCTCCAGCTGAGCTAGGTTGTCACATTTTTGAAAAAGAAAATCTGTTAAATCATTCTTTAAAAAATTTAAGTATCTAAAGGAACTCTTACGTGAAGGACAAAGCATATGAATCATCTCTGAATCAGCTATTGTCATCTCTCTAATATTCATGTCTGCAAATATTTTGTATAGGTTATCCTGTGAAAAGTACATGTCTGTGATTTTAATTTCCTTCATTGTCAATGCTTTCATGGAAGTACCTGAATAGTCAAAGTTATAACGTTCAATGTCTAACTGCTGTGTTACATTGTTAATATTGAAGTATTCAACGGATGAGTGCCATACAGTCTGAAACATTTCCATGAGATCATTCCAGTTCACTGACACATTTGTCAGTGTCAGATTTCGTAACTTGGATCCTTGTCTGAAATTAGATAATAAAGCTATCAACTTTTTTACATTTTTGTTTTCGATTTCTGACAATGACAGGCTTTCTGTAGTATTTTGTATCACAACCCAATCACCATCAGTTTCGGACTGACGGCTCTTTGTATACAGGAGTGGCAGGCTCGTGATTTTTTGGTTAGAAACATCTTCTGGAAAATTTTTAGAAACAGATGTAAAGAGTTCATCTTCCACAGACAGGCTGACATGGTTCCAAAAAGTTAATGCAAACAGACACTTATACAGAAAAACGTTTCTGAGAAAGCTCATATTTAGTGTCATACTGTTTTCTCTTTCCTTGCAGGCGCTCAATACTTTTCTTAACTGTCCATTTTTGTTCCAATCCTGTGGAAATTAAAGAAACACAAGCAAAAAACAGATTGTATTATTAAGTAGCTGTGCAGGAACCATCAGAGAGAGAGATTTTTCTCAGGTTCCAACTTCTCATTTTTCCGTTTGATTCAAAAAGCAATTATTTTCTACAATCATTCGGGAGAGACATTCTTTATTCACAGACCACTGAAATTTTTATTTGGCAAATAAGGTGTATTTAACAAATAATGAATCAGGTTTTTACAAACCATGTTTGATTTCATAAGTGTCCAAAATTTGCTGCTTTCTTACAGAATTTCTGCTGTGATACAGTGCATTATGAATGCTTCCTAAACTGTGTATTAAGCTTTGATTAGAAAGTACAATAATTGGCATCAACATCATCCTCTCCTCAGGTTCCCTCTTAAGTGATGTGAACTGGGCTCAGAGACATTATTTTAAAATGGACTTTTGACAGTAACACTTGAACTGAAACATAGCACGGAGGTTTAAGAGCCTGAATCAAAAGCTGAGTGTCTTTAGATAGCTGAGACTGGATCATCAGTGCTTCTTTTAACTAGGGAAATGATGGTGAGGGTAGAATGATCTATATTTATGCCCTGGGAAAGCCCACAGAAGGGTTCACTTCTTGTCTGAGCTTAAACATTTCCTGAATTTAGACTCTGAAAGTGGGGTGGTCACATTTGGTCACAAGTGTACAAAGAGAACACCAGACACACACTGGGAATATTTGCAGGCTACACAAAAATATACACAAAAATAGATGTAGAACCTCTGAGCACAAAATCCAGCCCTGATCTAAGGACACTGACCTCAAACATCTCTGTTGTGAAAGAGAGGTTTATTTAAACAGACTTTAAAAGGAAAAATCATAACTGTGTCCTTGCTTTGGTTTTCCCGATTAGAGGTCACTTTTTCTTTCTGAGTGTAGGAGTTTAGGAGAGCCAGCCTCCCTTTGTTTAAATCAGCCATTGAGAATATTGTCTTAAATCTCCTTTTAGCTATTGCATAAATCCATTATACTGCTCCTCTAAAAGAGGAACTGGTAAGAACTTGGTTAACAATTTTACATGTGTAAATCTTATTAAAAGCTGTTTTCCAGATTTCTAATATCTTTTTATTTCCTCTTCTTTCCCCTTCCCTCCCATTAATTTTAAATCATAATGTTGCCTGAGGTTTCCCACAGTACTTTTTAATGACTGCAGCGGCCTTTACCTTTCCCTTGATATTGAAGGGGTTAACTTGTGATTTTATATTTCTAATGACTCTACAATGAGACAGTAGCTACCACCTGAGAGACTGATTTACAACTTCAAGGACTACATTCACTGTGCCATTAACTATTCCATAAGCTTTCTCAGAATTACTGGGGCAAAATACATCTTCTATTTCATCTAACAAACAAACAAACAAACAAAAACCACACAAAAAAAAGTCCACTGAGTTCTTTAGTAAAGAATGCATGAAACTAAGCTTGGAAATCATCTAGAAATAGTGGGGCAATATGGCAAAACTCTTCCAGCCTTTTTCCAAATTCTCATTTGGAAAAATTATATGCATCACAGCCCCGAAAATGCATTTGGGCATATTCAGTTCTATTCTTCTGATTGTTTGGGCAACTTTACTAATGTGTTTATAACTAACCAAAATACATAGCTTCAAGAGAAAACTGAAAAAAATCTACCTTTAAATCATTATTCCTTCTTTGGATAAAATTTCAGTAATATCCATGGACCAGATATAAAAGGATCTGATTCTTCTACATGTGCTTTATTTTCCTTCTCTTTCATATATCCTAGCATTCAGTCAAATTATTTATGAGTACCTTCAAAATTTCTTTGGAATATCAAATGAAGGAACACAAGTAAAAACTTTTATAACATATAACTTGTGATTGGAGGCTAATACTGTAGAAATTATCCTTCTTAGTCATATCACTTTTACTTCAGAAGTATCCTCATGTCTTCAAACATGATAAAAAAAGCTTAATCAAGAAAAGCAATCCAGAAGGCTAGGCAAGCCAAGAGCATGGCAAGAAAGTGTCCTGTTGGTTAAAGAGCAGGGGGAGAGAAAAAAAAATGAGGTTTTAAGAGTTTTTCCAATATAAAACTGGTAGAAACTGACTAAACTTCCATATAAGAAATAAAGAGAATGCATATAGCTGAGACAATTCAGTATTAAGACATGCACCTCGCAGGTTACCAACATAGCAAAAAACTAATGCTACAAAAATGCCTTTCACAAGGATGAAACACACCATCAGGTTAGACCCAGTTCCTGAACTGTAGAAAAATCAGGAAAAACTACTGCCATCACTCTGCCCCCCTTAACTATGGGTGTAGTGCTAATAATGAGAGACTGCTACTTGGACAGGTTTTTTGGATAAGTATTCTGAACACAAGCAACCTCACCATCATTCCTTACCCATACACTTGGAAAGAACATCGTACACTACAAAAAACAAGGCTCATTTACAAATAAGATACATAATATAAAACAATTACAGCTAACTAGCAACAGCACAAAGTCAACAAAATTAAAACTTTTCTCACCAGAAATCCCTGCTGTCCGAAAAAGCAGAAAATGTTCTCAGGAAAATAAAAAAAAACAAAAGAAACTTCCTGTAACTCTATCCTACTGAGTAACAATACTTAGGAACGCCCAAATTTTTATATACATGTTTGTGCCATCTACTGACAGCTTGTGAAATGGCATTTGCTTTTCTCTGGATGTATTTTTCACATACAACATTACTGTAATATCTCCACTATTCTATTATTATTGAACTTTACATTTTTATGCTTTGCAATATATTAAACAGGAGAAATATGAATCTTTTTACTACTTTCTACCTTCATTAAATTAATATGAAAATAAGTACTTCTTTTGAATAAGTCTCTATGCATTACTGCAAATTTTTGTCCATTTTGCTGCACCAATTTAGTTGTCAGACTCTTATCAAGGCTGGTTTATAAAAGTACCATTTGTCTTAGTTTAATTTCCATTTAACAGGAATGGAATAATAATCTCTCTCCTACTCCAGCAGTGTTGCCATTGGGTTAAACAGTGAACATGGAAACACTGAGTGGAATTTGGTTTGGATTTTTTTTTCTTTAATTAAAACAGAGTGGTGACTTTGGCACTGAAAGCCCAAACACAGGGTTATTGTCCTGGCAAAGATATAAACCAGTCCCTCTATTTCTGTATAATGTTGGTCAGAAATTCCACCATAGCTGAGATCTAAATACAGAACTGCCACACTATAACCTACCTTTCTGGGTTAGCATATCATTACACTTTCATTATTTAATATTTCAATGATTCAGGAAGCAGAGGAAATAATCTAAAAAATTACTTTTTCACTTTAAGGCTTATTCTGTAGATGATATTTAATTTCTCAGCCTCAGGTGAAAAGAGGTCATCCAAAAATGAAATTGAAAGATAGGACAGGTAGTAAGCAACAGAATATGGAAAATTCACTGCTATACTGCTGATGAGCCTTACAGTAGTACTGTATGATTTCATGTGACCTCTTGGAGTAGCTCTCCTCAGTGGCTCACGATGTGCTGGTTTGCCTTCTGTGTCAAAAGTAACTTCTCTCGCTGGCAGACTAGTGATAGAAATGGTGCTGTGTTGCCTTTCACCACTGTAAAGGCCATGCTTCGCTTTAAAATGAGGTCGCAAAAAGAGGAACGGGTATGAGGAATTACACAGAAACAAGAACCACAGGCTGTTGGAGACAGCCTGCAACCCCTTTGCTCAACCAAGTGTTTCACCGACTGGAAATGTGTGCACACACCGCCGGCTTCTGTCAGGGGATTTCCCGTAAACACAGCGATAGGAGGTGCCGAGCGGCGTCTGAAACGCTGCATCTCCGTCCAGTTCCGCAACCCCACGGGTCAGTAAGTGCTCGCTTTGAGGAATGATTACTTTCTTAAAAGGAAAAAAAAAAGTTTTATGCCAGCTCAGCAACTAGATTAATTTGGACTTTTTCTCTCAGAGGACGGGTAAGCACTGAACCGGTTTCCCAGCGAAGTAGCCACATCGCCGAGTTATCTGAATCCAGGAAGCGTTTAGAGACAATGCTCTCGGGCACGTGGTGTGATTCTTGGGGTGTCCTGCACAGGGCCAGGAGTTGGACTCGTTGATCCCGATAGGTCCCCTCCAACTCAGCACATTCTATGATTCTATGAAATTCACCCCTTTTCCGCCTCATCCCAGACGCGGGGGTGGCGCCGGCCCTGAGGGAAGCGCTGCTGAAGCCGCGCCCGACGCTCCGGCCGGCGCTTCCAGCGGGGTCCCGCCGGGCCCCGCCGCGTCCCCCACGCCGAGGGCCGTGAGGGGCGAGCATGGCGGCCGGGGCGGCTCCACGCGCTGGGTCAGAGAAGCCTGAAGCCCGGGAAAGGCTCGGCAGCGGCATGAGGCTAACCCTTTACAGCAGGCGGCCACCTCACACAGCCGGAAGAAGAGCGAGGGACAAAAGCCAGCCCTCCCGCCCTGGGGCCGGCCCGGACAGCCGGGCCCGCTCTGCCTCCTCCCCCCGCTACTGCCGACGTGGCGGGGCGGGGAAGGGAAGGAGCCGGGGGCGCGCCGGTCGGGGCACTGCTGAGCGGTAAGGAGCGCGGCGATTTCTGCATTTTCTGCCGCTTTTGACACTGGCTGCGCCACACAGCTCTGTCCCAGAGGGGAGTTTCGAAAAGGGGAAAAAGGAAAAGGAGAAGCGGGAAGTTGTGGCCGCTGCGGGCTTGCGGGAGCGGCGCCCCGGCTGCTCCTGCCCCGCCTGGGGCAGGGGCAGAGGACAGCGGGGCAGGGGGAGCTGCCTGGGACGTTCGCCTGCGCTCGCCGTGCCCGCAGCGGCCCGCGGTGGAGGAGGGATAGCGGGCGTCGAGCGAGAGGGGAGCAAGGTGCCGTCGCCAAAAAAGTTATTCCTCCCTCCCGCTCGGGGACGGTGATTCGTGCCCAAAGCGCCCGGCGGCAGCTGGGCTGTGCTTTCCAGGGGAGATGAAACTCCTCAGACAGGCTCGGCAGGTGTCGCCACCGCCGGCCCCCTCAGCGCGGCTGGGCGCTGCGGGCCGGGCTCTCCCCCGCCACCGGTCCGGGCTGGCCTTAGCATCTCCCTCACAAACTCCCCGTAGAGTAATTCCCTTTGGGCGGAGCTGTCCGAGCTGATTTGGATCAGGACAGTCTCACGGATGAGAGGTTGAATGACGCTGGCCCCGGGTGCAGCCCGGCTCATGTGTTCTGCCAGACGCGGTAATTCGCGGTTGCGTGCCGTGCTCCTGGAAGAAAGGTTCAGCAGGCAGCTGCAGGGACCGTGGCCCCAGTGGTACCCAAAGATGATCCAGCAGTGCAGAAATCCATGTGCACGTCTGTGTCATCCTTTAAAAAGTGCTGGGCTTACTCAGAGCTAATGCCCATTCAAAATTATGAAGTATGTGTGTAAAGGTTTTACAGGTTTTAATAGAGGATCCTCATCTCTTATGATGGAATTTGACTTACAAATACAAAAATTTTCCTCAGGTGATGCTGTCCATCACACAGTGAGTACTGTTACAACAATAGCACTACTTCCCTACAATAAAGCATTTTATAATATTTGCTGTATTTTTAATGGTAAGCTGTCAAATGCAAAGATTCTGACTTCAGAATTCATGTTTTCTGAAGATAATTAAGCTAGAGTGTAAGCTGAAGTAATACAAGTGATAGCAAGTGCTTACTTTTTTACTTATGTTTTTTGTTCACTGGTCCAAAGTGCTACTCATGGAACTATTTATAGAAGTGAGCTCCATTCACATTAGATAAACAGGCTACTAAAGCTATAGGTGTATACAGCTCTATAGACTTTAATAAAATATACTAATTTAAATACATGCTTCTTAGGCAGATTTCTCCTAAATCCCAGTTATGTTTTGCTTTTTGCCTTTTTTCCCCCCTGTTCTTAGTCTCTCCTACAATCTCCATTCTTCCTGACTGATGCAAACCTTTGAGCCATGTTTAATTAATATGAGAGTCAATGTAAAGGCAGCATCTACAGAGAGGACTGTACAAGTCTTTTTATGCCATGCAACTCAACATTTTGCAAGCTCTCTGTCAAGGATTGTCTTCTGAGTGCCAGGTACACTGTTGTTACCAACACTTAAATTATAGTAATGACAGACCAGCAGTCCTTTTGGACTCTGGCAGTGCCACTCCTTAATCAGCTGCAGAGTTTACTCTGTGGCTTTATCTTTACCCATCAGCATCCTCAGCCTGATGACTGCACAATGGTGGAAAATACCTCCAAAATTACATTGGAAGATAAGGAATAAGTAAGACCAAACGGGTTCATAACTTTAAAAAAAATCATTAACTACCTCATACAAGTTTACCTTGGCTTCAAAATTGAAGTTTAATCACACAGCTGGAATTTTAGGAGATGGTGAGAAGTGTTGCACTCCCCAAAGAGCAAGACTTTGGGACAAGTGATACAGAAACAGTGTGAGCAGTGACTCTGTGCTATGGCTGTGTCTGTGAAATGGCTCTAGGGCCCATGGCCTGTCATGTTCACGGATTATGCCCCTTCTCAATCACATCAATGTCACCACAGTTGTAGGTACAGAGAGTTATCCTCCCCTCTGGCAGTCAGTCAGCAGGCTGTAGGAACCCTGTGTATGTCTCAGCCATGAAAGGAAGAGCAAGAGCTGCTTGGCTTTGCAGCTTGGATTATTTTCTTCTGCAGTGGTCTTTCATACACACCTGATAGTGAATTTAGAAATTAGCCATGTGGAAACTCCTACATTTGACTGCTCCAGACAAATTAATATCCTTTCACTCTCACTAAACCATATTTTGGAAAGCAGTAATGCTGCTCTTTGTATTTGAGTGGGATCCTGCAGAGTGAGTGGAGTTACAGTATTATCCTGATGCCAGTGCCAGCATGCCACAGGGCTCCATGCTCCATGCTTTTGGAGATCTTACATCAAGGTTGTATTGTTTTTCAGCAGTAGCATATGGTAAACACTGTGTATTTTATAACAAACACTGAAATGTTTATGGTACCTAAAAGACTTTGCTTTCTATATTCAGAACTGAAAATGTCTGAAGACGTATCTGATGGCGCCCCACCTGAAGAAAAACCTGAAGTAATGGAGATGCCCAACAATGAGGTATTGCCTCATGAATCAGTACCACACCTCGTAGAAGCTGAGATCTTGCCTGAGTCTTCACAAGATCAACATGGACAGGTCACTCAGAATGTTAGTAATGGAAAGGAAGGAGACACAGTCATTAATGAAAACCCTTTGACTGAAAATCTCGTTGAAGGCCTGCCTTCCAGCCTGCCTTCCAGTGAAGACACAACTGAAGACAAGCCCACCGAGTGCATTGAAACTGTAAGCCTTGATACAGAACCTGAATTGGAAGAAACACTGCATGAGCAAAGCAATCCAGTAAGCAATACTTTGTTTTCTCTAAAAGCCCTCCTCTCCTTGCATTGTGAGGACAGAATTTTGTGTAATGTATGTCCTGTTTTTCACAAAAACCTAGAAATTTATGTGGAAAACCTACACAGGGATAAATTAAATTGCAACACCAAGCTTTTGAAAACTAGTAATAGTTTAATTTCACTTTTCCAGTATGATATTAATTTGGTCTTTCAAGTCTGGTTGCAATGAAACTTGCATTGTGTAAAGGTGATATGTTACTGGACACATTCTTGAGACAACAGTTTCTTAACATGATTTAAATATGGAATACTGATAATGGCTTAGCACTAGCCATTAATGTAAAAGGTATGCAGCACCTCCTCTGGCTGTGTTTTTAGTGAATTCAGTTGTTAGGAGTTCCCTGTGCACATCTACTGAATTACACACATGAGGAGACTTTGGAAGAGAAGCCTCCAACTCTGGCTCCTGCCTCCAACCCAGCAAGGAGACAGGTTCCTACCTCTCCCTCATATTAGCCTCAATAAACTGGTATGGCTTTATAGGATTGGGTACCTGAAGAAATATTAGGACATCTGTAAAGACATCTCTGGAGAGTAAAGCTCTTCTAGGAACAGATGATGTGAGCTATGCTTCTGGTTTTTTTGTGCACAGAAGTTTGAACTCCACATAATACCCAATCTGTCATCACCTATTAAATGCCAGACTTTGTTGCCTGACAGTTTCTTTGTGTTTCCTCCTGCCTCTTGAGAACAAGATTTTTAGACAGTGGAGTAACATTTTTGTTCTTATAGGCTGCAGACTCCTCATCTAAAGCAAGTAGATGGGGAGCTTGGGGTACCTGGGGAAAGTCTCTCCTGTCATCAGCTTCTGCCACAGTGGGTAAGTGTTCTGTTGGTAAAATGTGTGGAAACAATTAATAATTTTCATGTGTCATTAGACAGATTAGTGTTGCATCTTAAGGATTCATAGACAATTTTGCCTTGATAAGCTTGGGAAGCATGATTTTTTTAAAGAGGAAGATGACCTTCCTAATTATTCAAATTATGGACAAGGTACTAGTCTTGTTTGTAAAGTTAATGAATTACTTGGTTGTGACTTCTTCATAGAAAGGATCCATAATCCAATACAATTTCTATCAGGCAAAGGCTTATGGTTTCTCAAGTCAAAGCAACCCAGATTTTCATGCTTACTCGTGTTAATGGTTTGTATGCCAGGTTTGACTCCTGCCTACACATGAATTCACTTGTGTAAATCATTCCAGCTTTTCTTGCCACCAGTGAAACACTCACACTGTCACACTGGATTTCAGACAGTAGAACAATGTATTAAAACATGGGCCCTGTACTCCCTCTCCCTATACTCTCATTTCCAATGGTAGGTCAGTACAGTATGTCCTTGTGAGGACTTCAGGTGAAACTTAACTATTGCTCTTTGAAAACTCACTGTCAAAAAGCAAAGCATAGAAATATGTAGTTACAGTGGGAAATAATTTCTCACAAACCAGAAATGTTTTGTAACAAAACAATCTGTTAGCTGGTCAGTTCTTATAAAGGATCCACGGAACACTTTCAAAAGATGAACATAGGAATTAAAATTAATTGCTAGTTACTAAAAATGATTCAATAGAGATACTGGTTTTATGATCCCATATAAGGCTCAATAATTCTCCTCTTTATCTCCTGTTTTTCATGGACAGTAAATGGTTTCTGTCTGTTTCTCAGAGGAGGGAAATTTCCTTGTCCTCTTTTTTTTTCAGTAACATCCACAGTCAGGAGTAAATAACTACATTTTCTTTCAGACAACAACAATTAACGTTTCTAGGTACATTCAGAATGGGTTTCTAGGGTGTGTAGAACAAGTTTGTTGTGTAGGCAGTCTGACTTGATAAGGTTGTGTGATGTCTGTTTTGAAGAGGCATGTCATCACCATGAATAAATATTTTTAGGGTTGTTATTGTCTGAAAATGAGCGCAGCTGGAACAAGTCGAGTTGCCTTGGAAAAAGAGCTTCCACATGCAGAAAAGGAAAATTGTAGAATAATTTTAATTCAACATCAGAATGGTTGCACTATTTCACACTGAAGACCCATCTACTATTTAGGTTCTGGCAGTGACCAAGAACAGCTAGGAAAGCACCTAAACCCAGATGTATATAAAGCAGCAGTTTCCAATTTTCCTATTTCCTAGAATCTGCAGCATAGACAGACTTCTTGACCCTGGGATCAGGGTAGGTTGGGTTTCCATGTTACTGTCTAATAATTTTGAATCTAACTTCATGAATTCATTTAACATAATTGACTATGAATTAAGCAGAAATAAAATTTATGTTCTTCCATATTTTGTGAACCCAAGGTAACTTGGAAGACCAAATAGCTAGTCTTAGATCTGTTACAGGAAATCAGTGCACCAGGTAATATTTTATATTCCTGATACAGAGGGCTTATTTCCTAGTTGTTTATTATGAAAATTCCTGCTTGATCCTGTAGAACACTTAACTGTCTCTCACTGCCATGGACACGATATGGTTCTGAAGAGACCACATATTTCCTTCAGTATGATAATTCCCTAGTGAGATATATGGAAAAAAATTTAAAGCTATTGGGAATTTCTATAAGCTTTATTATGATTATTATTATATATTTATTATTCTCCTCAAAGTTACTCCATTCAATATCTGATCAGTTCAACCAACACTTCATCTCCTGTTCCACACCAGAAAATAGTTTTGCTACAGACCAGTCCATTGTAATTCCTTCAGAGTAGCAAATGCTGTTAGTAAAACTGCCTTCTTGGAGTTAAGACTTAGTAGCAACACATTCAGTCTGTGATTTTTCTGTTGTTCTGCCATCATATTGTACAACACAGCTGCTTGTCTGGTGAAATATGCCCAATATCTACTATTCCTAATGTTTTTCTTCAAAATTGTACTTTGTAAAAATAGCGCAAGCAGTTTGAGGTGGACTAAATAACATCTTAAAGGCTTGAACAAATACATTCTGCTTTTAACAAAGAGTATCAGGGACCAGCCAAGGTTGGACAGTACCTTGAAAAGTCGTCTAGTCAGGGGTTTTGTGGGGAAGGCTTTATGCCTCTAGATGAGATTATCTAGCAAGTTGTCCAGACACATCTTGAAAACCTCCAACAATGGAGACTTCACCATATCCCTGGGTAGGTTATTTCAGTGAATAATTCTTCTTACTGTAATTAATTTTTCATGCATTCCTACATATTTTAGACTGAGTTAAAATGTTGTTCCAATGATCTCAGTTTCCTTATCCTTCAGACACTGATAGAGAATTCACAAACACATGAGCATTTTTAATGCATGGCTATAATTTATTTAGGACAGCTGATTTTAGTTCCCAATAATAACTCAGTTTCCATATAGTTTGTACCTCATCCTCCTTTAAGTAACTCTGCACATACAGCCATGGATTGTTTTGGTGGTAATTTTTTATTCCAAAGAAAATATCTGTTGTCTTTGAACTGATTTTGACATTATTTGGATCAAGGTCCCCACAACAAGACAGATGTGATACTCCTGTACAAAACAGAATCTGTAATGCCTTTGGAGTTTCAGTCACTGCCTGAACCATGTTTGGGCTCTTGACACTAGATGTCACACTAAGCAAACTATTGAATCAACTTCATCAATGAGGTGAAGAGATTTCTTTTGTTCTTGAAAGGTGCAAGAAAGTTGCTTCCTCCTTATAGAACCACAGTGGAACAGAACCACTGAAATAGTTGCTGGAATGATGAGATGGGAGAAGGCTCACTGTGATATGGAGTGAGAAACTTGTACTAATTATCACCATTTTAGTGTCTTTCTTTTCAGTGGTATTTTTTAGTAGATCAGCCATTACACAAGGCAGTCTTTTGACAGTGTTGATAAGCTCGAGAGGGTGACTATTGCAGCAATTGACTAAATCAGTCAATTTATGGGTAGTAGCCACTGAAATGTGTAGTCACCTGTCTTTTCCTTGCATGTTTCTTCCTTCTCCCTGTACCAGCATTCATGTTCCTCTGAGTTCCCTCTAATCCAGTTAAGGAAGCAAAACTGACATAAGAGTAACTCTAGAGGAAAGAAAAATCCATTTTCTGCCTCTTCAGTTCCTTGATCCGACTCTTTGAGACCAGTTTTGGGGCAAGCAGAAGGGACAAGTGTGGAACATGGGGAGAATTGGAACCTCCCATAACTGCACCAAGAAGCCATTAGGTTACCTTAGCTGTAACAGCAAACTCTTTATCCCCAGGCTTATGTGAGGCAAAATATATTTTCAGTTTGTCCTGGCAGCTTGTGACTTGCATTTTTAAAACATCTTCTATGCTTTAAACCTTGGGTCTTTGGTTTTTCTTCCAACTAATCTATCTGCTAGCTTAATTAAAGTGACTGCCTTCTGCAAGCCTTGCCTTTCATATGCTATGTTTTGAATGATGTATGACATTCAGAAGGTGCTGAAGTTAGGATGCTCAGTGAGCTGCATTTCCAAGCAAAGTCTGTTCTCTATCATGCTGTATACAAATGCTTCACCTTTAGAGCCATTGCTAAGACTAGAACCTGTCAATACATTCACACAATAAAAATAATAAAAAAATAACCTAGCTGTTTGATTAATATGATCCCTGAAATTCATACTATAAGGCTGCGTAGTGCATCTTTCTAATGTGTTGTTTGTAATTATTGTTCTGCTATCTTGATTATTTTGTTCTTGTGTATATTCTCATCTAGTTCCTTAGCTGTGAGAATGGCACATGAAAATATCAGACACCCATACTTCTCCCTGGTATGCTGAAAAGCACTTTTTGTCACTCAGTGTGACAGAACGAAATGTCTCTTTATACATCACTGTGTTCATGAGCTTGGATATTATTATGCATGGGTATGTGTAGTAATCAGCATTACATAGTTGACTTCTCTGTGGAACAAAAATGCCAATGCTGTAGATAATGTGAAACTAAAGTATTCAAACAGTGCAAATGTCTTTTCTCTATAGGTATTGCTCTGTTGCAAAATAAAGTACAATATTAAAAAAAGAAGTCTGGGTGTTATGCTTGTACTTTAGTTATGCTTGTACTTTATGTGACTTTATGTGATCATAAAGAGGATAGTTAATCTCTTCAGATTTTTTTTTATTTCATAAATTTGGCTGATTAAGGGAAAACTACTTTGGGTTGGAATCACGTGGTGGTCACAACTGTTTTGTAAATAACACTTTGGCTGCTATAGCAGCAAGGCTGGCCCTTTGCAGTTATTCCTTTTTAAGAATGCTGAATTGAAGTTTTTCTCTTTTTTCTCTTTTGCGTTCTTTATGTCTTTTAACATGGGCTTATAGTCTAGAAGACACTGAGAGCCAATAAATGTTGTAACAGCCTTTATGCTTATTGCTATTATTGAAACCTTTTATGCTTGCAATAAGGAGATCTGAATCTAGTCGCATTTACTAGATTAATTGGAGTGATTCCTGATTTATAGACAAGATAGCATAGGTGTTACAAGAATCTAGCTTGGTTTTTTTTTTATTTTAACTGCCAGGAAGAGAAGTTTTGTGGAAGCTTGAAGTGAATGGAGTGCCAATAGGATAGCCTAAAAGGGAGCAAAATGGGGCCCCACTTTTTGGTGTACAAAGCCAGAGCACGGCTGGATTGTCCACATCTCTATACTTCATGTTGTGGATTGATTCTCCTCCAGCCAGTGTCAGGTTCCTCAGTTTCTCATCTGGTGAAAGATGCTCATTTAATGCCTTGGTCTTCCTCTTTAGCTTGAGCTAGATGAGGCTTCACTCATGTTACTAGACTAAATTTTGATCAGTTCTTCATTAGATGTGCTCCCATGGTAGGACGCAGGTTACAAAGGCAGTATTGTAGCCAGGGACAAAATCTCAAACTCCTCCCCATCTGTACCACTAAATCAGAGTCCAATTGACTGTGAGTTCTAGATGGACAAGGGATCAGTGATTCCTGTACAGAGTGGTTTAGGTTTCAGACATAGTGAACTGCCCTCCAGGGGTGTCTGTTTGCCTCTCTCAGCTCTGCAGGGAATCCAAAGCTGCTAAGCTGGGAGGTGGAAGATAAAACAGCTTGCAGCAAAGTGGGATGGGATCTGACTAAAGCATTTGTGAGTGCTGCAATCTGGCCTTGGCAGATCAGGCAAAGCAAAAGGTAGGTCATGCTGTTAGGCAGTGTTAGCAAAACCTTCTTTTTTAAGTGAAAGATCCCAGCTAGGAACATGAACAATAATATTCTGTGGAAAGTGCCAGCCAATAGAAAGGCAAGGAATCATGGAGGCAAGAGAAACAAAAGCAATAACACAGGGGAAAAAAGAGTGCTTTCTTCCAAAAGCTCACAGTTAACAATGCCTACTGCATAGCTCTTCTGTCTGCTGTTACAGAAGAGTAAATGGAGATGTCAGAGGTGTCAGCTCAGTTGCATTAGCACACCCAGTGTTACAAAATGAGTGCATCTTTAAACTGTAGGCTTCTCTCCCATGACCTCTTTTACTTCTGTGCCTTTTGAAATTGCAAATAATCATCTTCATTTCCTAGGCAACAGGCATTTCTGCCATTTGTGCATGTATGGCAGTTGTGGTCTTCTGATCTCATCTGGTTTTGCTGCTGCAGTCAAACATACATGCCATATAGCTTAGTTCAGCAAAACCACCCTTAGCTGACCTGGAGTATCTTCTTATTATTCTAGGGCATTTAACCACAGCCCCAAAAATGCTGCCTTTTGTAGGTCAGTAAATATCAATACAGCAACTGTGTGCTTTCTCTTCTTAAATGTGTTAACTTATCTGCCAAACTATGGAAATCAATTCAAGGCTGTAAAAATCACAGGAAAAAAAGTGGGAAATTGATCTGAAAACATGTAACTTTTACAGACAATTCACATTTTTGCTCAATGTTTAAAGGATTTTTATATGACTACAGGACCATAGTATTTTGTTACCAAGTCAGGTTGATTAAGTCAATGAAAGGAATAAAACTCTTACACGTTTAAAAAGTTGTGAGCAGAAGCAATGGGAAGGAATGTGACATGCAATGTCTATTGTATTCGTGTAAAAGCACAATTAATAGTGATTTGAGTCCCAGGAATATGGGGATTAAATAAATGACTCCAGAATCTGTGCATGCTAATGTTTTCATTGGGCTCATTAAAATATGTGGGAGATTGGGACTAGACCATGCAGTACACTGCTCTCCAGTATCTGCATTGGAACAGACTTTGCAAGAGTCAGGAAATTATCCAGCAATGACTTAAACACTGTGGTGCATAACCTGGTATGACTCACACAGTTGGATGCTGTGTGAGTTACTGTTTTTTGTAAGACACAAGTAAAATAGATAAAGGTCATATTTCCTTTAGACAGGTAAAAGCATTTATCTGCCTAGGCTGTTACAGTGTGAAACATTGGGACCTTGTGCAGCCTATGAAATTCCTTGTCTCTGCAGGTATTTTCCATAGGCTATATCTGTTCTTTATGTTTACCTCCAGATACTGCAGTTTTCTTCTGTGTGATCTTTCAGAAGTGCTGCTTCACATATGTTTTCTAGAGTATATTTATTCATAAATATATATATTCATAAATCTAAGCTTTCCTTTTTCCTACTCCAACTAGATTTGCTGCATCTTTCTTGAATCAGATGTTTGAAAGCATATTTGTATGACTACACACACAGATGTATATGTTTATTCAGAATGCTGCAGAGCACTGGCAAGTGATAGGCTGTTTTGCTGTAATTAATGTAACTCAGAAAAGATGCTTTGAACTTCTCTATTAGAGTGCACACAGTTATGGGAAATTGTGGACAACACAATCATTATGCATAACTTTGCATCTTAGATGTCTAGATATCAGCATGACCATCTGTATTAATGCCTTCTCTGAAATAATTTATCTGTTTACAGTTCAGTTTAACCAAAGAAGTATGAAATTGTTATTAACATTTCTCATAAATTGTTAAGCAGACAGTTGAAGCACTCTGGATTGCCCTACTGCTAGAAGTGATCAGCTTCATGCAAGATGCACTAGCAGTGTACAGTACAAGATAAAAATCAAGTCCTGTCTCTGAAGCTACTTAATTTTATGTTGGAAAGAAATATTGCTCACCTGGTTTGTTGTTCACCTGTTGCACCTTAGCTGATGCACAGAAGCTTCCAGCAAAGCAAGATTAACAAGTGGATTGCTTGTAATGAGAGAAATATATCATGGGCATACTTGTACACATATCCAGAAGCAAAATAGGCAGACAATTTTAGAGCAGTCCTTTTTAAGGGCAGCATTTTTCAACTACAGTTGATGCAGATTAGGAAGATACTGCCTCCCCTTGACTGACTACAGGGACTCACCAATCCCTGTGGTCTGCTAGTGTAAATAAACTCTGTATAGAAAACCAGCAAGGCAATCCTGTTCTGTCAAAAGTATTCAGACAGAAACAGTAGCAACATGTATACTTTATATTAAAGTAGTCCATTTTAATAGAGGGCTAGGGATTCACTGCATATGAATCATGTAAAGGTGGTAAAATCTTTGTAGGAGATCGCCTGCCACTGGAGCAATAGTTCTGTTTGTGTCATTTGACATCAGCAGACTTAACAGTGTATTATTTAAATACTAACTTTGGGGAGAGACATTTCAGAATTTTACTTCAAATGAGAAACTAAGGAGCTTAAATACTGAAATAACTTTGGGGACTGGAGTCAGTGTCCCTAAAATCATAACACCTGTGCAGAGGACTGAACAATTCCAGACTCAGTCCTGCAGTCATACACAATCCATTGACTTTGGGTCAATTTTTCTAGAATACTGAAAACTATGTGAGGTGATACCCTATGGCCTTAGGAGGACTGTCAGTTTCCATTTAAACTGATTGCAATAGAATATTTAGCATTTTGAAAAGCAGGGAACTAAACTTATGTGGGCCACTGAAATAACTTTTACTTTTCAGATCCAGCATAATTTGTGTTATATTTCAGCCTTATAATTTATATTCAGTTAATATGAATATAGTAGAAGTGAATTATTAACCTAGAGAAAATTAAGCAATGGAGGTAAGTTTAATAGATATTTTCTTTGTCATAATTCATGAAGTATAAGAATACTATGCACTGATAGTAATGAGTTTTCAAGTCATATAGTCTAAAACATGAGTCTCCTACAGGTCATGGGATAACAGCAGTAAAGGAAAAAGCAGGAACTACCCTAAGAATTCACAGTGGAAGTTCAGCCTCTCTGGAAACAGCAGAGCCTCCTGCAGCTGAAACACCAGTTACTCGTGAGTTCAAGTCCACTGAAATTGGACAAAACTCTTTGACCCTGCCAAATCAGTTCCGTTTAGAAAATGTTAAGATTTTGGTCACATAAACCATTTTACTGTAATTTTTGACTTGCAGGGTTGAAATTATGCTGTACCCAGCTTGTTTTCTTTTCTTAGAAGCAGAAGATTCTCTGGCCCGGAGCTCTTCTGAGAATATTCCTTCTTCTCCTTCATCTGGATCTCGTGGCATGCTGTCAGCTATCACTAGTGCTGTACAAAACACAGTGAGTCATTTTAGCTGATCTCTCTGCTCCAGTTATTATTTGTTATTTTTCGGTTCAACTTCACTCTAGGTCACATTTTTTAAGTTACAGGTCTTTGTAAAACAATTACTTTGTAAGTCTATTTAGAGTCTTTTCCATGACAAAATAACTTTAAAATTAAACCGTCTGATTAAAAAATAAGAAGTCAAACAAAACTAACTGAGTTACTATGTTTTCACCAGTTTCAATGAAAATAATATGGTCTTTTCCAAAACTGTGTAGAATTCTGCAAATTTTTGAAAATCTTTTTTATAATTGTACCATCATCTGATTTTTTATTTTTACAGTTAAGTCCTTCCAGAGAAAGTGGGATAGGACTTGTTACCATTTTTGAAGGCAGATAGCATAAGAAAATACTCCATTTGCTTATTTTAAGGCTTTTTACTAAGCTCTCTATTTTTAGTTCCTGTCCTTTACCTTCACCTCTTTATCTAATCTCTCATTTCATATTAGCCTTCCCAGAAGGGGCTCTGATTGCAAACTTAGCAAGGCAAAATCTTTTGTTCACAGTTCTTTCCTAACATCCTTATATTTTGTGTGTTGAACTTCATCCTGTACCATACTGTTTCCAAATCAATTTTTGTGTTTTCTTCTTCCCCAAATTTTTTTGCATCTTTAAGTATGGTGTTTCACTTGAAATTATGGAAGACTTTAAATATTTGCTGTAAAAGCATAGAAGATTAATTCCCCACTGAACAAGTTTTATGAAATGGCAGTTCTTTTTTATTGTGTATTCAGTTCACTCTGACTGCCTCATCACTCTGATATCAAAGATTTTGGGAACAGAAGGAGATTCCTATAGATAATTCCTAAGACTGTTTCTACAGAACCTGGAGCATCGTATGGCTTGTAGAGCTGCCTGGCCACCAGTAAGATTACTTGAGCATTATACAAGATTTGCAAATAAGACAAATGTGCTTGTAGGCAGCCTGGAGAGCTGCCATACCACAGAGATCAATGTGGTACAAAAATAATCACTTAAGGTCTCAGTAAGACACTTGTAATGCCACTTGAGACTTTGGAAGGGTTTTCCATTATATGTCGTGTTACATCAGCACTTGAGTATCTGACATAATCCAGATTGAAATGGAAATCTTTAGCCAGTGAAACTTCTTCTTCAGTGTACATAAAAAATATGAAGACACAGTAAAACATATGTATTCAAATAGACAGTTCCAGAGTCATAGTAAGTGTTAAAATTTTAAAAATCCAGGAAGGCAGAGTCTTCTGTTCATGATGGACTTGGCTCCAAATTATTTATGTCTAAAGCAAGTTCCTACAAACCAGATGCCATTGGATGAAATTAAAGTGGAATGGAATGGAATGGACTGGAATGGACTGGACTGGACTGGAATAGAATAGAATAGAATAGAATAGAATAGAATAGAATAGAATAGAATAGAATAGAATAGAATAGAATAGAATAGAATAGAATAGAATAGAATGACAGAGCCGCAGAATAGTTCGGATTGGAAGGGAACTTAGATTGTATAGTTCCCATGCCTCTGCCTTGGGCATGGACACCTTCCACTAAACCAGGTTGCTCAAAGCCTGATCCAGCCTGGTCTTTAATACCTCCAGGGGTGGGGCATGCACCACCTCCCTGGGTAACCTGTTCCAGTGCTTCACCATCCTCATAGTGAAGAATTTCTTCCTGATGTCCAATCTAAATCTGTCCTTGTCAAAGTAAAGCCATTCTAAATCTGTCCTTTTAAAAGTAAAGCCATTCTAAATCTATCCTTTTCAAAGTAAAGCCATTCCCCATTTGTCCAAACACTGCTTGCCCTTGCAAAGTGTCCCTCTGAAGCCTTCCTATGGGTCCTGTTTAGGTACAGGAAGGCTGCTGGAAGGTCTCCTCAGGGCATTCTCTTCTCCAGGCTGAACAGCCCCAGTTTTCTCAGACTGTTTTCAGAGGAGATGTGCTCCAGCCTTTTTACGATTTTTGTTTTAAATTTACAACAATTGTTACATTTCCTCTGGTGTAAGTTGTTCAATTAACTGGAAATATTTGTGTAGGTTTGTTTTTGTTTTTTATTTTTTTTTCACATATTCAGAACAAAGTAAATGCATCAATCCTCTTGTTAGCTGAAGTATAGGAAATTTAGGGACCCGAATGTCCAAAGATGGTGTCTACAAAACCACTCCACACTCCTCTTTACAGTTCATATTAGCCTAAACTGGGAAGAAAATAACCACAATGCATTATTTTATACAGGGGAAAAGTGTATTATCTGGAGGCTTAGATGCTTTGGAATTTATTGGGAAGACAACCATGAATGTCCTTGCAGAAAGTGATCCTGGATTTAAGAGAACCAAAACACTGATGGCACGAACAGTCTCACTCTCTCAGGTTGGATATATTTAAATACAACTCTGTCAATGCAATTTCAGATTCTTTTTCCAGAATTTCACATGCCTCAGGGAGAGGCTTTATTTATTGCAGTAGATGCTGGCTGGGCTTATGGAAATAAATATTAAGCTTTACAGTTGCTCTACTTTATTTTTCTTCTTAGAACCACAAAAGATAATGTAAAATCATCTTTTCTGCATAATCATATATGCAATTGCTGATTTAAATAAGATAGTATATGTGGTGATAAATCATTACACTCTGGAGGCAAAATCAAATTGTTGGTGTTTTGGTAACAGCTGTAGATAGACATCTTTCAGCATAAACATCACTATGCTGTTTTCCTTGGAAATCAGTAATACTGGAATATAACATATGTCTCATTAGGAATTAAACCTATAAATGTTGTATCTCAGTGTCCATCTAATTTAATGGTATGCTTACACAGTTGTGATTCATGTTTTAAATGAAATGAGATGAGATAAAAACAGAAGTACTGTTAATGCTGTCAGTACAGAATTATTTTAGTTCTCCAGACCCTGAAAGGAGGATAAACAATAGACATTGAGAAGAAAGTATGTTTACTGCATGTTTACTTCCTTGTAGAGAAGAGTAAGGTATTTTTTTAATGAGATGTTTCATCTTTAGTATTTGTCATTGGAAGAGTTAACAGACTTATACTTTTATAGTATATCAAAAGTAATTAACTCATGTTGAGGCCCACAGGGTTAAAATGAGCTTTTGAGAATGTCTCCTTTAACAACATGCATGGATTTGCACACAGAATCTGAGGTAGCATGTAGCATAAATCAGTTTTCAGGGGTTGCACTATTGCTTTTCAGTGATTTGTTCATAAAACTTTGTGAGTTAACTTTTGAAGATGGAGACTTCAGAGGAAAAATGTACTGTAGTGTAAATTTTAATTTTGTACTAAACAAATCACTGAAGGCAATATTGTAGGAATTTGAACAGTGGAATAACATAAGTGGTGGGAGTTCACCTGTATGCAGAGACTTGCATGTGACCTGACATGTGGTTCAGATATGTTTACCACCTTTACTGTAGGAAATTCATGAGAGGCCACTTCATCCAGGAACAGAAGGAAGGAGGAGGAAATCCTATTTGGTATCCTATCCTATCCTATTCTATCCTTCTTATACACTGATGTGAGTGTATTAAAAGCCCACCAAAATATACCCAAGTATATAGAGAGTAGTTCTGCCCCATCTTTGGTATAAGTCATCAATCTCTTTTGTCAGTCCCTCTGTCACATAAAACTGACTTTAGTATTTGCTAAGCATATTTTATAGAAAATATTTCTCTGGGTGCATTTTTTATGCAAGTTGGTGGATGGGTTCTGAAAATAATACTTTTCCCATTTTGTGTTCTGTAGAAAGGATTGCATGGCTCCTTAAGGCTGCACATGAAATAGTCCTTTCTCTTTCATTATAATGGGTGAGGAAATTTGTTGTATGGTATCTATAGCTGACATTGCTTTTGAAAATATAAGCAAGATATTTTTTTGTTAATTGTATTTTAAAGGGAGATAGTTAGCAATTACCATTGGGAAAGCCCTGCTTAGAATAGTATATAAATATTTTATCAGAGAAAATTATCAAAAAAGAAGTTAGCTATTTCATCTCTAAAATTTTAGCTCTGCAGGTGTGATATAGTCCCAAATTTTATTACTACTTCTGGACACATGGAAGCAGATAGTAGTAAAATCTGTCACATTTATAGTACTATCAATAAAACATGGAATTATGTATATTTTTACAGCTGTTGCGAGAAGCTAAAGAAAAAGAGAAACAGAGGCGGGCCCAGCAAGTTACAGTAGAAAGAACAGCACATTATGGACTACTTTTTGATGAATTCCAAGGTTTGTCTCATCTTGAAGCTCTGGAAATCCTGTCAAATGAAAGTGAAGCTCAGGTACAGTATGCAGACAGCATAAATCAATATGGTTGGTAAAAAAATTTATCTTCACATTAATTTTATTTTGCAGATGCACGTAAGATAAACAGTAAGTTTTCCATCAAGTTCGGAGAAAGCTGAATTGATCCAATGGGTTAGCCCTGGGTTTTAGAACTCAATACATCTAAAATGTAACTACAAGAGTAACTCAAAACAAACTTCATAACTGACAGGTGTTTTTGTTAGGACCATATGTAGTCTGCCATACACAGCTTGTGACGCTGCAGATATCTTGCCAATTCCTTGCAAAATTTGCAAGGAGGTTGAAATCTTTTGGTTGAAATCAGGTACATTCAGGAATTCCAGACCTACTACATGTGGAGGCTGCTGAATTAAAATTAATTCCAGATTACTTATTCAGTTCTTATTGTGTTGGTTTTTAAAGTTACATAGAACTACACCAAGATATTATTACTGGAAGTATACAAAAGTCTCTCTGAAGATGGTAATGTTAATAAGGCCTATCTGATAAATATGTATTTCAATTTCAACTCTCAATTTATTTGCTCTGCTAGTACATCAGTAGATTGCTAACAGTGGGCTAATAGATTTTTGTAGATTCCTACCGGTGATATTTTTGTATTGAAACAATTTTCTAAGTAAATTTCTTAAAAACAAATTTTCTTTTTTGTTTGTTATTGTAATTAGCATTCTTTGCCCTGTGGGGTACTTCTTAAAATATGGCCAACTTATGTTTTAAAATATTTTATTTGCTCTCATGAATAAAACAAGCTTATGTTAATAACAGTTAGGTGCATACTGTCAATGTTATTTTTATTTTTGTTACTACCTAGATGAAAAACTATACATTCAAACCACACATGTAAGGTTCAAGTGTCTGGTTTTGGGAGCAAAAAACAAAACCAAAAATGGCCAAACACCCCTATCCATTAAACAGGAATGAGATGGATGGATGGATGGATGGATGGATGGATGGATAGATAGATAGATAGATAGATAGATAGATAGATAGATAGATAGATAGATAGATAGATAGATACATACATACATACATACATACATACATACACACATACATACATCATACCTATATACATACATATATACATACATACATACATAGAAAGCAAGTTCAGGCTAATTGCATGTATCAGCAATATTTTTATTTTACTGTGCGATACCATAGGGTAAGCCAGCCATGTGCAGGTTGCTACCCTGAGGTTTCTGATGCACTGTGACTGTGTGGGTCAACAAGCCCAGTACACAGATAAATGTTCCACTTACCATGCACAGATGCACCCAGACACAGAAGACAGAAAGAGTACTGTAGAGAAACTTGAGACCACTTCTAACAGCCCAAAAGCCACAGGAGTGCAGGAGGTACTGAAGACATGTGTGTTTAAGTTTTTATTTTAAAAGTTTCCATTAAAAGAAGTTCCTAGTTGGCCCTTGAAGTGGATAGTGCTATAGAAAGGGAGGAAAAAACCTTATGTGGTCCTTCCCAACCTGACTGGAGTGCCACAGCTTTGTCTTGGGTTTAACCCTGAGCACAGGAGCTGGACACAAGGACACACCAGTAAGAAAGTAACAGCTGTGTCCAGCCTTGCACTGAGGTAGAGTGCACCTCTGTCCAACAGGCTTTAAAAAAGCCCCTTGAAACAAACACAAAGGTCAAACTTTGTACCAAGGGGAGTAAGGGCATTTCTCCAGGCTTCCATAGGCAGAAGGATCGCTCTGCTCACGGAGTTAACACCATCTAACTGTAGTACAGTGATTCAAAGAATCTGTTTCCATCCCTCTTAGGTGTGCCATCCTGTTAGATATGCAGGGACTTGCAGATAGCTGAGACATGCAAAGACCTGCCAATACATTCTTCAGAACAGGTAGATTGTCAATAATTTTGGCTGCATTTTGAAGGCCACCTTTTCCATCTCTTCCCATGAGTGCTCAGACTAACCATTATGCCTGTGCTCTTTTTGCCTGCTTCCTTCATCCAGGCAATCCCAAAACAGTTTGCAGTTAAACAGTAGATTAATAGTTCAAAACTCATGTTCTGGAGGAAGGAAGGGACCTGATGATGTGGCAAGACTAGTGTAATTTTTGTGATACTCAACAAATTCTGTTGACGGGTTCTAAAAATATGTCTAAGCTGGGAGATTAGAGACAAGATTTGAACATAATGGAGGTTTCCATTTCTTAGTCTATTTTGGATTCAGGCTCTAAATTAGCATTTAGTAATACTGTCTTTTCTTTTACAGATTCAGTCACATTTAGCAACACTTGATGGAGAGCAGTTGGAGACTGTGAAAAATGATTTAATTGCTATAAAAGAGATCTTTGTTCCAAAGGAATCAGATGATGAAGTGGTGCAGGCGCAAAAAGGTAATTAGAATTACAGAGACTTAACCATATGAATAATTGCTACTTTTTTATCCAGTAATTAAAAAAATTCCAGTCCAAACTGTAATTTCTGATATCCTACTATTCTTCATAAGGTAGTTACTAAAATGTATACTCTAAAAGTTTTGGAAGCTGATCAGTGCTTAATTTTGAATTTGTATTTTAACTGAAGTATGAATTATGCAAGCATAATTTAATATTTAAATTATTTTGCTATGTCATCAATGAAAGCAAAAAATGGAAAATAATAACTTTTTTGATAACTGAACTTTTCTTACAGAAATTGGATAATCTGAAAGTTTTGAAGTACTTAGAAATGATTTTCTGTTCAGCAACTTCATCCTCACTCTGCATCCCCCCTTTCTAGATGGGGGAAAAGATTTGAGTATCATAAAGAAATTTAAGAATCCTAAATTTTTGAATGAAAGTGACTTTGAAACACAGTAGCAAGCTGCTTTATAGGTTTTGCATAGCAAGATGTGGCATGTGGAGTGTGAGAAGGAGGTTAGAGCAGCATAAGTGTTTCCATAACTGAATACAGTTATGGCACAGCATTGAAGAGAATGGGCTGAGCTCCCAAAAATACAGTAAAATGGGTAGGTGTTTTGGTTAGGGGCAAAATATGTGTCTTAAATGGGTCAGAAATGTTAGCAGTTCCCCAAACAGGTTAGAACAGAAGGGTAAGAAGTCAGCTTGAAGGCAGCATGGTTCATGTCTCCAGGCCTGTGAGATCCGTACCAAACCTCTTAGAGCTAACAGCAAAACCCCTTGACCTAACTGAAGACTGGGTTATGCCACTGAAGGCCATATTGCTGTGTTTTGGAAGCAAAGAAACATAAAAGGATATTTCTTCCACATCATCTTGATCTTCTCAGGGTTACTTTGCCCATAAAACCTCCATTTTGCAAGATGGTGAGATAAGATTTCTTTAGCCTTCAGAAAAGTTAGCAAAACTGTGTTAACATTCACATGTTCTAACAGGATAGTAATTTCTTCTCAGACTGCTCTTTCTGGTAGTGCTTACTCAGCTTGCCTGATCCCTCTCACAGGAAACTCACTGTTTCTCATTGAGGGGAACAGCAAGTGCTCAGCATAAAGTCTTAGTGTGGTAACGTTTTTTCCCCCTCTTACTTGCTCTTTAAACCTCATACCTCTATGGAGTTGTGCAAAATAGAAGTCAAGAAAATGTATTACCTGCTTAGGAGTGAGGATTCATGAGATGTCTGTTGTTCCATAATTTCTGTGGAAAGTAGTTCCTTGCTTTGAAACCAGCTCCCAGGAGAAGCTCTGTTTCTTGCACAAAGTGATGTTTTCTCTGAAGGTCAGAGGTTCTCTTTTTTTCGGTAAATCACAACTGCTTATCCTGCTCCTTGAAACATTTACAGGGGTTTTGAATGGGCTGCAACCAAGGCAGTGAGCACCTTAATAAAAGAGACCAAACCAAAGTGTGCTGTAGATTTGTCCTTGCAAAAGCAAACCACTCCTCAGTGAAACACATTCCTTCCTCCTAAGGCTGCAGAAACTGCTCTGACTGTTTTCTGGTACAAGTAGCAGGAGGCCACACACATACCCTTCCCTCTAATGTTTCCTCTCACTTTGATTATGCAGCTCTTTCATGCATTTTCCACTGCAGCTTTATTTCAGTTGTTTATGAAAAAATTAGGAGAATATTTGAAAATGTGGCTTTACCTGAATTTTGAAAGCTTTTAACACCAAAAATTTCATTCATGAGGTTAAATAAGACAGTAACCACAGTGAACAGTCAATTGAATATCTCAGTTATCAATAGTTTTGGTGCATATACATGCACACCTCCACACATTCCTTTCTTGTGCCACTGTCATTATTTTAGTGCTGGAATACTTGGTGAAACTATTTCACTGGATGTATTTGATCATATAAAATACTATAGCAGTAACACTCTAACAAAAACTGTCTTGTTATTTCTTGCAGCAGATACAGGAGAAGAGTTTGTCAGCATGCTCACAGAACTGCTCTTTGAATTGCATGTTGCTGCTACTCCTGACAAGCTAAATAAGGTTAGCACCTGTTACTGAGCTGCCTTCAGTTTCTTGGGCAAAGAAGAAGGGCTTTGTTCTAAAATCTGACACAGAGCAGTACCCAGTTCACTGCAGACAGCTCAGAAAGCAAAGTAAGGTAGACTGAGACTAAAATGCTGAATATAGAAAAGCTTTCACAGAAGTGAGATGAGCAAGGCAGTGCAGTTGGATGAGCTCTTTCCAGTGTTAGAAGGCTTGAATGTCTCAGCAGAACAGGGCTCATGGGAACAGCAGATCTGATCTTACAGACTGGGAACAAAAGTCAGGTTCAGAATCATTTTTCTTGCTCTAAAAGTGAGTTTTGTGCTACTCTCTGTAGCCAGAGAGCTACTACCACAGAAGTGAGATGTCTGGGAGCTACTCACATAACTAGTCACATTTGTACTATCAGGTCCCTTTAAAGCAGGTTCATCTACTGGTCTTAAGCTCAAATGAGTGTTCATCTCTCTAGCTACATAGATAGACTATGGATAACTAGCTTAGGCTTAGGTCTTAATGTCTTTTAATTTGATTTCATGTTAAAAAGGAGACATCATAAATTTCCTACTAAGCATAGCAGTAGTCTGAAGTTGTATAAAGTCTCAGGACTATTCAGCTTTGATCTATTTGCATGCTGGGGAAAGCTGCTCAAGATACAGTGATTTTATATTTACTTTTCCTTTTAGAATGTAATAAATCTCTCTTATTTTTAATAGGAGAATTAATAAATATTTCCATTTTTTTTTCTTTTTTATACACACTTCTTGTTTTCTTGTTTGGAAAACTGTGTAAGAAAAATTTCTGTGTAAATTCTTTTGAGTGATAAAGGTGAAATATTAACCTTGTAATTAACACCAGCTGTATGTGTTGGTTAGGATTATTATACTATTAGAGGAATGGTATGATCAAGCTTTATGCAGTCCAAAATGCTTCTCCCTACAACTTCTTAAGTATACACTTCTTAAATGCCACTCTGAGGTTTGATACATTCAAATTTCTGAGTATAAAGAGGAAGTAACTAAATGTATTGTTAATTGATGTTCAGGAATGTAATTTCAGTCTCTTCTCAAACTGACCTTTGGGGTTGGGTTCTTTGTTTGGCAGGCTAGGAAAAAAGCTCATGAATGGCTGGAAGAAGCCAGTTTTTCCACCCCAGTAGACATAGAAGAGGAGCTAAATGAAAAACCTGAAGAACCTGGTGAAGAAAAGACTCAAACAGACAATAAAATTGAGAGTGATAAAACAGAAGTAGACAAAAGCAAAACTGTGGAGGTAAAATAACTTTTGGAGGATAAGTTTCATTAAGTGATAAGATTGTTTCTTTGTGTGTTGGCTTTATATGTCATCCTTAATTTTTAAATTAATGGAATAAGAAATAATAACACACAGCTATTTGCTGTAGACTCAGTTGAAGACTAAATTACATAAATATTCTTACTGTTATTCTGTTTCCATAAGTAAATATCACAGTGGCAGGTTCTCTATCCCATTGTTTTTATGGTTTTATATCTATGTTTTTGTGTGTAAGCATGTGTATACTCAACATACAGTGAGCTGAGGGATGCTGAGGTGTAATGTCAAACATTACATGCAAGTTGTATCTCAATGTTTCTTAGTATCTCCTTCTCTCAGTGACAATACATGGGAAAATGTTCAAACTATTTAAAGTTTCAATCATAAACAGACAAAACAGAAATATTATTTAGGCAACTAACAACTGTTCATTCTGTTTATGGAAGATAGCTCTTAAGGCTAAAAGTGTTCATTTAGACAGTTCTGATAAGGTTAATTGTGATTGAGTATTTTCTGTCAAGTTAATGGCAATACTAAATGTGGTTGCTATCTTTGTTGAGCTAATTTCTAATTAGAAATTATCTGTTGTGTTTCCTTACAAAAACGTCTAAAGAAGCAGACAGAATATATACACTGTATATATTAGAGATTTTTATGTGATTGCAGATTACCAGCTGGCATCAGCTTGTGAAAGCTGTAACTCCACAGTGCTACATAAAGATTTCTATAATTGTTGATAAAAGCCAATTTTTTATTGGGCACGTTATCTATTTCTGCTCTAGAGATTCAGATAAGGGATGGCTCAGTAGTTTTGGCTCCCTATGAAAATAATTATGATTGTGACTTATTCTAGAGATTAGGTATCTTTCTGTTTGTTAGGACAAGGTTTAAAAGTGGTATGTTGGAAAATCCAAGAGCCTGACCTAGTTCCCAGCCAAGCAGACAGTAGACTTGATCTTACTAATTTTTCAGTGCAAGTAGAATGTCTGTATTTTATAGTCTGTGGATATTTAATTTTCCAGTATTGTTTGTGAGGATGGCTGATGTTACTTCACTATGTGTCTGTTGGTATTTCCAGTTGGGGTAGGAAGGATTCCTATATTTTAAATTATTTTATATGTATGTATCTATAAATATATTTATCAGTGTTGTTATTATTGGTTATATTATTCCCATTTTTAATTTAAGGAAATCTACATGCTGTCCATTGAAAGTCTGGCTGAGGTAACTGCTCGTTGTATTGAACAGCTTCATAAAGTAGCAGAATTAATTCTACATGGGCAAGAAGTAGAAAAAACAGCTCAAGATCAAGCAAAAGTACTGACAAAGTGAGTAATGTGTACTTCATATATGAACATTTGACATTTGCATACAACTCATGAAGTTCCATTTAGCTTGAAGGCACAGTAAGTTCATGGATCAACAAACAGCACTGGATTTAGGGGTCCTGGTGCTGTATTTTCTCATGAAATCAGGTTGTATAGGCTACCTGTCATTCTTTGACGTGGCTAACATATATATGTGTTACAAAAACATGACCTATACACAGGGTAAAACTTATTTCTGCTCCAGCAAGCAAATGTGCCAACTTGGGTTGCATTTCCTGTTCCCTCTGCAGAACATACTGTGCCTGCATATATGGAATTTGTTTTTAGAGTGAATAATGCAGTCCTGTTGTCTGCCAACAGAGTTTCATTATCTAGTGTTTATCTGCCAAAAATATAAAAAATCAATTTGTAGCTCTAAATAATAGACAACTTTGTAGTTAACCATAGTGAAACACCCAGAATTTCAAGAAGCCAGTCTGTCTAGTGGGACTCCAAACTCAAATAGCAAGCTCTCTGTAGTTATTAAGTCTACTGATTTCAGTAAGTTTTCATGTTAAGATATTTTAAACAATTGACTCCTAAGTAAGTAAAATATTTAACCAAGTGCTTGTCCTTAAGAATGCTACTAAGAGCAGCAAAGTCCATAGGAACACTTCAATCTAAAACAAAGCACTTATTAAGTATTTTTCAGAATCAGAGCTAAGGTTCAGTGCACCTTGCAGGATGAGGCCCTGTGGGATACACTTGGGAATGTCTAGGAAAACAATGAAAGATCTCAGAACAGAATTGTTCTCTCATATTTTAACCACAAGTGGTCTTTCCCTTTTAGCACAGAGTAGATGTTTTATTGTTCGTAGAAGACTTCTCAGTGTTCTCATTCAAGTTTGATTTATTTCCAACAGTATTCCCAGAAATTGTGTGGCTGCAATCATTAGAAAAAACATAAACTAGAAGTTTAGAATTTAAACAAGTGAAACATTGCACTGTCAAAAAAACCTGGTGTGTGCAACAACACATCATTTTGCTGCTGTAGTCAGCAGTGGATTTTTCAGTGAAGGAATATAAAATCTTTATCATGAACAGTTTTGCCTAAATATTTTAAAGATACTTAGAAGCAAAGTTACTTTAAGAACATCTTTCCTTCCAAGATAAAGTTTTTTTCCAAGATGGGGTTTTTATCTATTAATAGGTCAAGAATGTATTTTTATATTTGTCTCTCTTATTTTTTTAAACCAGTTTAACAAGTGCCATGTGCAATGAAGTTTCATCTTTATCAAAGAAGTTTTCTGATTCTGTAACAACAGCTGGGGTAAGATGACAGCATTTTCTGTAGCATTTGTGCTTTTTTTAACAAAGTTCACCTCTTGAAACAGAAATTCTTATGTGGATCCAGAGGCTTTATATCAGCAAAGAGGCCACTTCTTTCCTCAGGTCAAGTACACACAGCATTTTTACAGAGGGAAAGTTTATAAGCCTTGTAAAATTTCTCTTTCTAGAAACCACTTCCAGTTTTTCCTGATCACCACTCAACACTTCTCACATTGAAGGGCCCCACATTTGAAGTTACACAGCTTGATGATGATTTCTTCTCCAACTTAGCCTATCCTTGTGTAAAAGTCATTAACAGATTGTACTTGCAGTACCTTGAGATGGTTTCATGAGTTGTCTTCTTAGCCTTTACTACATCCCCTGGCTTAGCACTGCAGTGTTTTCAAAAGTTTTAAAAGACTAGAAAATCTGTTTGGTCCAACTTAAAAAAAAAAATCACTCTGTCTTCTATCACAAGATATTCTGTTTAAGAACATCCATTTATCTGTGAACATCTTTGCTAGAAATAGTATCCTGCCTTTCAAGATGCTTCAAGGATGACTGACATCTCAGTATTATAGCAGGATTCAGAGGTAAAAATGGTGCTGTTGCTGAAATCTTCTGTAAACATCAGAGAAGAGAAAATTTGGGTTCTCCTGATTGTTCCATGAAAACATGAATGTGATTCAAATGAAATTTTTCCAGTTTTCCATTAGCTCTTGCAGCACATCTCTGAGCATCTTTTTTCATAGTTATTTGCTAAGGACATGATTTATGTCTTTCCTTTTATCATGAATAATTTACATAACTTCCAATTACTGCAAGGAAAAAATGCCTATTTTGCATTTTGGGATTGTTCTTTAGCATATATCTGTGGGACACTTGAAATAAATGTATACACAAAAATATTTTAAAAATTGCACACAAAATATTAAACTAGCCCACTAAACAGTGCATTTTGTAATGGATTTTCTAGTAATTGAGAGTAAAAATGCAATTCTTTTCTCTCACCATCTCTCCTTGCTTCTACCATCTTTCTCAAACTAAAATTAAGAAGTTTCATGTTTCTGTAAATCTGTAATATGAGCTACAAGGTTGTAAGTGGAAATCCTTCAGTTAAATTAATCGGTATTGTGTTCAGTGTTGAAAGAAAGCAACTCTTGCTGGAGGTTACTGTTGTTCTAAAGAACCAGATTGCAAAGAACAGTGTGAATAAAAAAGGGAAGAACTTTTGCCATTTTAAAAAGTAGAGGAGCTAATGAATCTTGATTTTCTAGCCTCTAGTAGTGTCACTATTCATTGTATCCATCTGTCTTCTGTCTGGTGCTTGAGAGGAAGGTCATGCATGCTGAGCTGTTTCACTGGGCAACCTGCACTGCCCAGCACATGTGCTGCCTCCAGTTGGGGGATCTGAGTTTCACCTGGTTTTCCTTCTGTCAGGGACCTTTCATCTGGTCCTAACCACAGATATTTGTGTAACTTCTAAGAACTTCATTTTTCTTCTGACATGTCTTTTTCCTTTTGGTGCCCTTGAAAATGAGCAAGGAGTTAAAATTTTTTTGGGATGTGAAAAGGTCACTGATAGACAGATGGACAAACAATGTCATTACATGAACCTCACACCTGTAGGAAAGAAGCAATTTGAAACTCTGTGGTACTTGAAGTAATGAAGAAGTAAAACCCTGGGCCTCAGGGTTCATTGTGCTCTGATAGAAATGCATGGGGTGTTACGAGGTGGGGTTGAAATGCAGACACAGTTGCTAGCAATGCTGAGATAAACAGGCTGAGAAAGAATCAAGGTGAAAGAAGACCTCTACAGAATTCATAAAACTACATCTCTGATAACAGTATATTTCTGTTAAATGTATTTCTTGACCTGGCTTTTCATTCTGTTTTCTGATTTACAGAGCAATATGAAGGCAGAGGTTCTTAACCCCATTATTAACAGTGTGCTATTAGAGGTAAGCTCCACCTCTTCACGTTAGAAAATGTTCTAATAAAATTATTTTAAATGAGACAGGCACATTTATTTCCAAAGGCAAAAACTATTTAAAAAGTAATGACAATGTCATTCTGGCTGTTCGTGGCCAGAACATGAATTTTGTGTTCAGCCTCTCCCACAAATACTGTAGCAGTCAGGTTGCATTTACTGAGGATTCTTAAGGGCTGTATGACTGAAGTGAGGCTGGCCAGCTCTGAAACTCTGCTGCTGTACTGGTCAGAGCACAGTAACAAATTGCAGACTATTCTTTGCAGACTATTCAGACTATTCTTTCCTTTAAAATTTGGATTGTAGGTATGCTACAGTGTTTCTCATCTGCAGGCATTTAGATTTTTGCAAAGATTCACTGTCTATCAACAGCCTTGGTCAGCACATGGATAACCACATGTCAGACCACCAAAATGTTCATGAGTGATTTCTTTTATTTGATACCATGTTCTATTTTTCTTCAGAAAAGCAAAGTGAATAAAACATACTTCAATTTTACCAAGAGGAGGTTGAGATGAAGTAATATCCTCATAAAGTCCTAAAACTCATAGGAGCTGCAGCACAAGTTTTTAACTCCATTAGATGACACTTCCCTTAAAGCATAAAGAAACATATAGTAGTGACCATATATTGTCACTCTGTGTTTAATAGCTGCATTCCCTTAAAAATAAGGAGAAGATTGCTTTACAATAGGCAATTTTGCACTGAATTAACAGTACCTTTAAGGAAAATTAAGGAAAGTTGAATAGAACTGTAGTGAAGACTACAATGCAGTTCCTTTTGTTATAGGGTAAATTTGCTGTAACTGCTGACTTACCTTCCTGTGCTCCAGGAACTGCAAAATCTAGGAATATTTAAAATTGTGGAATACCATGTTTTGTACTTCATAAATCCTATAGTTGTATACAAATATGTATTAATACAGTCTAGGATCATGGAGAATTACAGGGCACTATACTGTTCAGTATTAGAAATTCCAAAAATAGTACTACATGTTAAAACCATTATAATTTGAACTGTTAATTTCAGTGACACTTCTCCCACCTACAGCAAAATCAAAATTAGTTCAGTTGTTGGAAAGACTAACTGGTTTGTGTTTAAAAGTCAAATCTTCTTCTGAACACTGTGGCATTTTATTCTACTCATATTACCAACAAAACTTAGAGTCTTAGAGTTCAAACTTGGTGGCAGTCAGATTTTTCTATATTTATTCAGGCTATGCTATGTACAGATTCACAGATTCTAAAATCTTGTGTGAAGACAACGCTAATATAGCATGATGCAAATGTAAAAAAAAAAAAAAAAAAAAAAAGAAAATAAAAAGTCCAGTTTCATTCCTGAAGTACATGGCAGCTGTACTGATGACCCACATGTTTTCTCCCCCCTTTAGGGCTGCAACAGTACTACTTATATCCAGGATGCTTTCCAGTTACTGCTTCCAGTTCTGCAGATTTCCCATATCCAGAGCAGTTGTTCCAAAGCCCAGGAGTTGTCAGCATGAGAGCAACCACAGACCCGAAGTGTTGAGCTGTGCCAAGAGAAGGGCTGGTACAGATGTCTGGCCACTAGAGTTCTTTGAAGACACTAAATGCGGTTTTGCACACACAGTACTGAACATTTTAGAACTCTTTCAGACTTTAGAAGTAGTTAGTAAAGTGAGTAATTTCTTTTCCAGTGCAGTTCATGCTTTGCATTAATTTAAACAGAAGTTTATTGATATTAGCATTGACTTAAATACGGATTCTAAATGTTGACCCTTTCAGTTGTAAACAATGTATGAAAAAAATTGGAATGTAAAACTTCTTAAAACATTTTACTTCAGATTACCATTTATATTGTTTGTATTGTAACTGCAGTTTAAAAACTATATTTCAGAAGATGGTTTCAGTATTTAATTTTTGCCAACATGAACAAATTATCAAAGTGTTGAGTTTGTTAAGTATTATTTCCAGTAGCAAATAATAACATCATATTAATTTGTACCACTAACATAACACTTTGTATTGAAGGAGTTGAACAGCAATAGGTATTAACTTTACTAAGTGAAAATTATGGAGGTTATGCATAAAGAATTAAACTGAAAAGAAATTTTCTGAGCCACTTAAGATTACGGGTATAGCTCTGTATTTGCTGACCCATCAGTTTATATTAATTTAGGTCCATTTCATCATTTCAACGGCTGAACAACACAGGAAACAAAAGTAATCTCTTTAATATGCAGAGGATAGAAAATTTCCCTTTTGTTTGGCAATCAAAACACCTGCTGAACAACCTTCTCTCAGATGTACTACTGGGTTAACACTTTGGGGTTTACTGATACTTACAGTTCAGAAATAGAAGTTGTAGCAAGAAGTTATGAAAGAATTCCTTTGGGTGTGGAGGTCATATGTCAGAGCAATCACCTTTTTTCTGAGGCAATAGTTAGGGCATAAACAAGCAATAGGAATGACATTTCATAACAACACTAGCAACCATGCTAATTTGTCCATATCTTTAGTTTAAAATACTGAGCTTGGACCTAAGAATTTGTTTAGGCTAGTGTACCTCTTAGGCAGGAAGAACCTTCCAATATTTTACATAGCCCGTTCTCTTGAATTTTTGTCATTTATTATGTTTCTTTCCGTTATTTTGTGTTTTTCTCTCTTTGTATACTCATTAATTGTATTTAAATGCTAATTTTTACAGTTAACATTTTAATATGTTTAAGCATAGTTCATACATCATAAAAATAATTAAATAGTGTGAGGCAGTTTCTGTGTTTGATAGAAAAGAGAAACTGTGCATCTGCTTTGCACATGGTAACTTTTTTGAGTCCAAATAAGTGGACAGAAAGGTCTTTTTGTGTTTTACACTATTGTTCTTCTGTCACACTCATGGTGACTTTGCCATTTTTTGTTGTTTAGAGATGAAATTTTCTCTATCCCTGAAATAAGGCTTATTATGCAAAATCTATTTCCTGGCGCCCTGTAATTTAACAGACATAGAGATATCTTCCTGGGTAAGTAGAACATGTACAGTCTTCAAATTCATTTGCACAGACTGAATATAATATCAGAAGCGTCAGGGGATAATGTTTGAAATCCCTGAGGGGCATTCTTAAGACAAAGATTGCTTGTCTGAGATACTCCTTACTAGAGGTTTCATTGTCTTGCTTAAATTATGCATTTATGAATAAAGTACCTTACCCTGAAGTAAAAGAAACTATAAAAAGTAACATGGAGACCTGAAGTATTTACATCTGTTCAATGTAGGAAGGGGAACAGGGCAGTATGTAAGCATAGGGATACTCCCATCTGATGTTAGATTCAGTCATCTTGTCCTAGGAAAACTGAATGTCATATCTTTAAATCAACTTTAGGTTGACTTAATAAATAAAATTCCAGTAGAAAAGTACTGTATGGATGTAGCCAGAATATTTTGTTTACACTGATTTGTATTTTTCCACCCGTCAAATCATTTCAGATACTGAACTGAGACAGTACAGTAAAAGGGAGTGGTTTGAAGAATAATATGATGGGAGTATATTCTCAGTGAAGTAATTTAATTTCTGATTTTTTTACTTACCTTTGGAATGATGAATGGGATTTTACTGTGAGACTGACAAAAACAGAAGTTGCCTTAAACTTTTAATGGAGAGTGTTCTTTCTTTCATCATCGCCCTTTTCCAGGTTTAGTACACTGAGCCTTGGCACTTGACAAGACACTAGTTTTTAAGTACTTGTGAAAATTACCTGTTTTCTTGAGCAGATGTGTTTTCCATGGCATTCCATTGACTTTTGAGCACACCCACCCTTTTATGCAGCAACAAAGGAGGCAGGCTTGTGCACTAAGTTCAGAATTTGTCAGGATGAAACTTAAAACAATGCCTTGCAGATGATCCACAGTTACAGGTCATCCCTGAAGAACAAGCTGGAATTAGACTGTTAAAGAAGTAATTTACTGAATATTAAGGATACTGACTTCTTTTTGTCTTGGGTTTGGGGATTTTTTTTGGGTAAACAAACCAAAGCAAGCTGAAAGTTGTTCACTGCTTTTTAGGGTATAGTTTATTCATGTGTAAACATCTCTTCCCCATGAGTTCCTCCTACACTCCAGCTTCCATTGCTAGAGACAGCTGAACAAAAGAACTGTCTCTTCCACTTTTTATCATGCTGCTTAAATCACCCACTGAAGCCTTTAATATCTTCCTTCAAAATGTGCCTCAGTCATATCATACAAAATCACAGTCATTACCAGTTGGGATGCTTTTTAATGATGTGTGTCACCAGTAATGTCCAGTGTCACTCACCAGTCAGGATTCATAACAATTTCAAGGAGTCTGAAACACCACACAGTATTTGAATGACAAATTTCCCCCCTTTTTTTCTGACTCACAGAAATGTTTTTATCATACAAGCATTCACCCAGCTCATAGGATTATCTTTGAGACATTCCAGTTCTATTTCAGATGACAGTCCCATCCTTTCTGCTAGTCTCAGAAAAATGTAGAGCGTGGAAAAGGACTTTCCTGAGTTCTTTTGAAAACCATCTCAGAGTAAGGCCTAACATGATGCCATCAGCCAGTCTGACCTACTTTGGAGTTCTTGCAGTTGGACTGGAAAGCCCTCTGGACTTTAAACACTTTATTCTGTCTCAGGTCAACCTTGGTTGCTGAAGCTGCTTTTATTGTGCAACTTATACATTTTCCATGCTGTCTCCTACTTCAGCATTCATATTGATGACAGTGTGCAGTTTTAGAATTAAAAATTGAAATAAAATGTCAAAAATTCAGCTGTATTAAAAAGATGGGAGATGGAAATTATTTTCAAAGGAAAAGTGAAAGACTGTGCTCTCTGGAAATTAGAACAATTTTTGAGGTTGGATTAGAGAAAAGCCTCTGTAAAAATATTTTTTCAGCATTTTTCAGAATAAACAAGAGATGACATCTGATTAGCTCAGCAGAACAGGAATAATGCACTCCTGAAGTGAAATGAAAATCTACATGAACTGAAAGGTAGTCAAGAGGTGGAACATTAAAAGAGGAAGAGCTCAAAGGAAGGAGTAGAAAGGAAACAGGAAAAAGAATAGGTAAGAACAGTTAATTTGATCACTGTGGATCTGCAGTGCTCATTCTCCCTCTATTGGCTGCCCTGCAAAAGTCTTTGAGCACACGTTTGCCAAGAACTCCTTAGCAGTTTCCCCACTTTGATCTCCTCTTCACAGCCTTCCTTTTGAGGACCTACCCAGAACACCAGGTAATTCAAGTAATTTTTAAACACCTTCAGAAGTCCCTCAACCCATTTAATAGATTTGGGAAAATGCAGCCCTGTACTTCCAGCCCTCTGAGATCTCAGAGACAGTATCAGCAGCTTTCTGGTGCTGGCATTTAAGATGGTCTCTGCCTTCCCTCCAGTTCCCTTTGCCAGTTCAGTCCTGTGTCCATTTTGCACATTCTCTGCTCCATCAGTTCCACCTTCCCCACCAGTTCTGTTCACACGCACACCTCTTCTCCACCTTCGTGTTTCTTTTCCCTTGCTGATTTCTTTGGCTCTTCCCTCCTGCCCATCGCCTTGTGCTTGAGAGGCTGCACCAGGACATCCTTTCCCTCCTGACATGTTCAGTTCTGACAAAGCCAGAAATAAGGACAAGGAATTCCAAGGATGTGGGAGGAGAGAAACCAAACCTCAGGAGAAAATGGCAAGACTAAACCAGAATTACTTCAGGATCACATTTTTTGTTACCATCCTTACCAATGTCCCCCCGTTCTTCCATTATTTCCTGTAGTTTGGATCATAGTTAGAAGATAAGGTAAGGTTTACCCAGCAGACAAAACTTGAAAGAGCCTTTTGGGTTTTCTTGTTTATGGTGTTCCTAAAGGTAACTTGGAACCTTCCAGGGTAGTAAAGTCAAATACTTGGAGAGCTGTGGGATAACTGTGAGTAATAAAATAGGAAATCACAGTTTATTTGTCTAAGGAAAAGAGGTAGGTTATAGGCAGCAAGAATAATAATAGAATTAAATTATAGAAGAAATAAAATTAAGTTGGGGTCCCAAGAAGCAGGGCTGCCTCTATCAAGATCTCTAGAACTGAAGGGGAAAAAGTAATAGATAGCTTGAATCACTTGAAGCATTTAAACACTGACCAAAACTGCCTTAGCAACTCTGTATTGAATTGAGACAAATGTGTCTCTTTGTCTGTAAGCTGCTCTCTATAATAAGCAGAAAACACAACCAAGAAGCAAATTGTGAGAGGCTTAGTTTATAGACTGTATTAAAAACTCCTCTTCTGAAAATCTTATTAAAAACTCTGCTTCTGAGAAGCTTAATTATTACCGCAAACAAACAACAAAAAGCCCCCAAATCAAGAAAGTATTTTTCTCTTATTTTTTTAATAAGATGGTAAAATAAAATACAATAGAAACAAATGTTTCAGACTTATCCAACAAAATACAAAAAAATATCTATATGCCCTTAAACATAGCTAATGTTCACAACTATTCCTATTAAATCTGAACTAATCAGTGTAGACTGGAAAATTCAATTTCAGAAAGCTTCAGGAGGGAAAGGCTGTATAAATGTAAGGAATGGAGGTAACGAAGTATTTACTGGATGCTAAATTGCTGCCTATCATGTTTGCAATGGGCAGTTTACAACCTGTTCATCCTGATGGATTTAGCACAAGGGAGCCTGAAGTCCTGGCAATTTCTGTCTCTGCCTAGTGACTGATGGCTAAGCTGTACCCACAAATCATTTGTTAGCACCAAAGAAGTTTGGGACCCTGCTCAGCCCAAACAGCTCCACTGCACTCAGAGGAGCAGCAGTAATTGGAAAGTAAGGAAAGGTTCCAAGAGATAATGGGTTGGAATCCTAATGATCCAAGCTGGAACAAAAGATGGAAATGCAATTTCTCAAAAAGTACAAACCCATTTACTGTCTTAATGAGTTATCAAAAATCTATAATAACCATTTTGTGATTTGAAGCCAAATTAGTATTTTTCCACATTTTTTCGTTATCCACTAAGATATTGCTCAAATTATCATGGTCTTCCTGGTTTACTGCAGAAACTAACATGCTGCAGAATTCTTTCCTTCTGTAATACTTTGGCCACCCTTCTCAACAGCCAGAAACTGTATCTTTCAGGCATCTTAGTCATCTAGAGCATTAAGTAGGTTGAAAATTGTGCTTATTTCATGAAAGTAGAGGATAATTCATAGCTTTATACAGATTTCTTATCCTATAGAATATATAAAATAAATTTATGCCCTGATAAAAATATGCAATTATCACAAGGATTACCTTACAACTATATAAGTAAGTATGAATCCTGAATGAACAGAAAATAGATGTGAAATCTATACTCTGCTATCAAAGTTGTTTATGCAGCAAAATATGCCTGTTCATCAATCATATTTTCTTAACACAAAGTAATTATGATGGGAAAAATGGAACTTGTCAACTAAAATGCATAATTGTTATTCCCATGAAAAGATGGATAACATAGCCCCCCAAGCTGGAAATGGGGATGCTTTCTTCTGTGGTGTATGATGTGTTTTCTTTCATCCAGAAGTGCTGGTATTTCATAGGGGTGATACCTGAAACTAAAGAAAATAGTATCAGGAAAAAAAAGAGGAGGGTAAGTCTTCTCTAATTTATCTCAAATGTCATAATTTTGATATTCACAATAATGAATTCTCCCCTTTATTACAAAAGAAAACAACATTGTAACTAAAAGGCAAACAAAATAGGTGATGCACATCAGGTTGGAGCAAAAGACTGAGACTGATACCTGGCAGCTGAGTAGTGGCCCACGTACCTGCCCCACCAGTGTGACACAGGAACTTGAGCAAGGCACACCAGGCCTTACCCACTTCCAGGCAAGCTGGCAATGGGAGGGTGAACATTCACCACATCCACCTAGCTGAAGTGCTTTTCTGTGCCCAACTGCATTTCCCATTCTATACTGCTACATGGCAGGACAAATTTGGAAATAATGAAATGAAAGCAGCTTTTTCCACATTCACAAGTGAACTGCTTCTCACTAACCATCAATGACACTTTCGAATTTGGATTGCAGCTCCCAGAGCTCACAGATTCCAACCAAGCTTGTCTTAGTTTTTAGGGAGGAGAAGAGGGAGGTGGAGTGGAAGTACAGGATCTCTGTTCTTCTAACTTGCACACTGAGTGAAAAAGCAAATATAGCTTGTCACCCATTCTGGTAGTTCCCATAGCTGCAGGCCTGATTACAACATCTGTCTACATTTTCTTTTACATGATAGGAACTGGGTTCAGAAGTGTTCTTTGGCTGTGAAATCATACTGGAGGCAGCAGCTGCCAAAGTGAGCTAGCAAATGACAAGTGTAGGCAGGACAGACTGCATCAAAAATTGATGCCAGCTAATGGAGCAGCGGGTTTAAACAGCCTGCACAGTGCCCCTTCTAGTCCAGTTCTGCCAGCAAGCGAGAGTGCTTCCCTTGGAAACCCTTAGTGTCTCCTTTGGAGAGAAACACAGCCTGGCATGCATTTAGTGCAGGACCCAGTAATTGTGCCAAGTTCCCTGGAATGTGCTCAGCAATCTGATTCTGTGAGCTCCTCTGTGCTGAGAGGAGTTGTCACTTTAATGTGCAATTAAGACTAGAATCTCTTGGGGAAGCAGAAACAGGAGGAATTACCTTTCATGATATTTAAAAAATAAATACCTCATTGAGTGCATACAGTTCTGAAAACAATTTAAAGCTGCCTGAGGGCATAAATCATAGAATCGTAGTTATCAAGAGGAATTATGGTGTAAAAAATGAAGTCTTACAGAAATGGCCAACCCTCAAAGCCAGTAGGTCAGTACTAGTAGGAACCTCTCCCTTCAGCAGCTTCACACCAAATTTTATGATAACTTTAATGACAGTACTATCACTTCAGAGCACTGAAATTATGCTTTTCAGAAAAACTGTCAAAAGGATAATTGGAAGGATCCCAGCAATTTAAAATCACACCTACTGTTCTTCATAAATACCTGCCTGAAAGCAGCTTAACTGTAATCTTCCTCTCACTCCTGAGCTCACTCGTTACATGCCTTTGCTAGAATGTCTTATGAGTTTCACTGCTTTCTCTGCATAATTCCTATCTTCTGTTGTTTGTGTGGGTGTCTTGCTTGAAGACAGATGAGAGAGAGATTCTTTTAAATATGAAAACATTTTCGTAAAGCCACAATCACATAAGGAAAGCAGGCAAAGAATATTTTTATTTGCACTTTCTGTTTCTACTACTAAGTTCAGCAAAGATGGCATTTAAAGACCTCTTCAGGAAGGCAACAGCAGCTTGAGCAAAAGCCCAGGTAATGCCATAGGTATATCTGCACTGAAATTTTCTTGGCATCACACTGGGATACGCACAATCAAATTTCTAATTCCTGTGGGAGTGTTTCATTAGAAAACAACGATGGTGACAATATTCTGAATGTTGCTGGGTAAGACACAGCTCTCATACACTTTTTGATCTCTTGTGCCAACCTTTGCACCCATAGGGGGTTCCATGCCCACATGTGTCTCAGATTGTAAGAGAAGAAAGGGACCCATCAAAATCTTCTACTTTACAATTTTTTTGACAGAGGTTTTCATCTTTGTAGCCATGTACTGTGTGTTGCCCCTGCCAGTTACCTGTCATCTACCTTATGTTCCAGTTTTATAATCCATTTCACCTGAAGATAAGATTGTGTCTTAAATTCTATATTCACTGGAGACCAACTTGTCTGATTTAACTGTGCAGCTACACTGTCATTCAGAAAGAACTACAGAGGCATGAAGCATCTTTGGTGTTCAAGGATCTCAAAGCCCTTCACAAAGACAGATGGCAAAAGGCAGTGTACTAAAAATCATTGGCAGTTGCTGATGTGGAACTTTCATTAGTTTTATGCAGTCTTTGACGCGTCTACCAGTTTTATTATAAGAATTAATGCAATGCAGGACACCAAGATTCTTTTGTCTTGTCCTTGAGGCATTGATTGCCAAAGAGACTGATGCAGTAAATAAAATGTCTGGGTAATAGTGACCAGCTTGTGTGAATTTGATTTAGCACCAACTCAGAGCATAACACTGGGCACTTTCAAGGAAAAAAAAAAGTCCACAACAGTTGGCTTTGAGACACTGAGTTTTTATTTTCTTTCTCTCCTCATAAAATGGCAGCACTTCATCCAAGAACTGTCAGGTCTATCTGTCTCTAATTTCCCCAAACAGAACACTGTCCCTAAGCATTCATGAAATCTATTGATGCTGCCTTTGATCCAGAGAATACGGTGCTGCTTCCCCTTAAACAGGAGAGGACAGAGGTACTGCAGGAGAGGGCTCACAGGTTCTGTTCATGCTACATGTGGCTTTTATTCTGCCCTGACCACTCTAGGACTGAAGTGCAGCTTTGGTGTGAGAAGCCAGTGAGCCCCCCACAGTCTGCCCAGACTCCATGTGGCCCCACCCCAGGGAAAGACAGATTGTCACAAGGGCAGGACTCAGAAAGTCACTCCTTGAGGCAGGTTTCTTTAGCCTCCAAGGGAAAGGTTAGCCAAAGCCTTCCCTACTCAACAGTGATTTCACAGATAACCATCAAAAACCCCGTATTTCTGAATGCTCCAACACCTTCATCTTACACATGGGTACAGTGATTTGGCTCTTACTTGCCCACTTTCATTTCTTACTTCAATTATTCTTTGCCCCCACTGTTTAGGGAATGGCCGTTGAATCAAACACATTCAGAAGTGCTAGTCCTCATGGTTTTTCAAACCAGATACACATCACACAGCATTTCACAGCTGCTGAAAATATTTTATGGAAGTAGAGTTCTTAAAGTTAAAAGTACCAGTTGATGCAAGTAAAGCTTTGTTAAAAGCAATCTCTCTTTTAGCTGAGGATAAACAGTTCTTTCTTACAACCATGCAAATTTGTTAGGAGGTATCATTAGGAGAGACAGAAAAGTCGTGTCTCCAGAGCCTTATTCTGGCATGCTATTACCTGAACTGCATTGCCTCTGAATGCAAATATTTGCCCTGAATGCAAATATATGCCCTGAATAAAATGTTCATGCTTCCAATCTAAACAAAATTAGGGTAAATAATGTCACAATCTTCTCATAGCACTAAGGAAATGCATTGACAGCTGTCATATGTTGTCCTGGGGTCTGGCCAGGACAGAGTTAATATTTTGCAGTAGCTGTGAGGGGATGAGCCTGAAGCCGTGTGGGCATGGCTAGGAGATTATTCTATACCACCTCAGGTCATTGCCAGGAGCAGGACTTTGCTTCCAAGGAGAAGGGTGTTCCTTCCAGTGGGGAGAAAAGTGGTAGGGAAGAGCCAGTCAGTATTGTCCCACTATTTCTATGTAAATTTTTTCTTTGCCTATACCTTTTGTTATTGTCTTCTTATCTCATTGCTGTTTCCACTAAATTGTTCATATCTCAAGCCATGATCTTTTCCTTTTGTGGTTCCAGCTGGAGGGGAGGGGAAGCCAGCTGCATAGTGGTTTTAGCAGGACTACTGAATAGGAAAACATCATTCCTAAACCACAACATATGTAAAGTGTGTTTCAAAACCTGAGGGACGTGGCTAATTCCTTGTTTTCCAGGACAGTTGCTAATATGGTAGTTTAATGAAAGACGGCAGAAACTGAGGATTCTTACCTTTGGTACTCAAGTGTAGTTGTAATAGTTATTGTGAAAATACAGAGACATTAAGTGATCTATGCTGAAAAGATTCACCTTTGGCAAAAGCACAAGTGCAGAAGTTGGTGCATTTTTTTTTAGCTGAATTACCTGTTGGTGCAATAGTGAATAATGAAGCATTTGGGTGCATTTCTGTGTGCACACAGAATAGATATAGATAGATAAGATAGATAGATGATAGGTAGATAGATAGATAGATAGATAGATAGATAGATAGATAGATAGATAGATAGATAGATAGATAGATAGATAGATAGATAGATCGACCACACAATTGGATCTACGTATATTGATAAACATGGCAACACTTGTACAGTCATATGTTTATCAATATATTTACATTTCATAATCAACAGTATTGTCTTAAATCTAAAGACTCAAAAAATACATTTATAGAAAGAAATGTCTTTTTCTTGTTACAAAAAGAAAAACAGTGGAAAATTGCAATGAGTAATTGATTATTGATACCTCTCTCAATCTACTAGTAAGAGCAATACTTCAGTGTTGCAGACTGGAACAACAAGCAAAGAACAGGCAAATATATCTCTCCTGACCATTCCCATGACTAAACCAATGTTTTTCAGCCTTTCATCTTTCCATGTGTTGTGTTAAGGGCCACTGCTGAGGCCATCGGCATCTTCTCCAGCTCATTAGCTATAATGATCGTGATCAGATTTATCCTTGCTTTTACATTTCCTCCTCCTCACAACTGCTGTTACACCTACCACAGCTGCTGTGTAGGTAGTCTCCTGACAGAGAAATCAAACACTCTGTGCTCTGGTTAATGATTTCTCTGAGTGCAGCTCCAGCTGGCTGAAGATGAGGAAAAGTAGAACTCATCTTGCCTGTCTGATTCAGGGCAGGCATTGAAGTAACTCTTACCAACCAGCCAGAAGCCAGGTTTGAAGCAGGGAAAGGCAGATGGTAGCAGTATCCCTAGTGAAGCTCTCTCAGGCTTCCAGCTCTGCCTAGATCCCCTCCTTATTCGAGGCTCTTGTATCAGTGATCTGAAATGCACACTCTTCAGGGGAGCAGCTGCCAGTGGTACAAAGACAGTGGGTTTGATCAAGAAGCTCCCTGGTACATACTTCTCATCTCCAGCCCACCTCCTACTTCAGAGAAAAGCCCACGCTTCATCAAGCTAATGTAGTCTAGAACAGTCTTTGGCAAATCTGGGAATTTGATTATTTTTGCATTTTTCCAGCCTCAGTACTTAGCTTCCATGTGCAGGACTTGTAACACAGCTTCTGCTCGTTGAGTGAACGAGTCTTTAGCAGCATTCTAGAGACTTCACATTCTAGAGACTTCACAGAGACAAACCCAGCACTCATGCAAAAAGCAGATCACAGTTTCCTTCCCCAGCCTCAGTTACCACAAGCACTCATAGCTAGCAAGCTTTCCTGGAACTGAGGCACCCACAGACACAAGCAGTAATGACGTGGATCTGACCTTATCAGATGAAGTGAGAAGAAGGGGGTTTTTGCAGGAAGCAAAGCAAAACTAAAGCAAAAAGTGCTTTTTATTATTTTCACAGAGTATTTAGCTCTGAGAGAGTATTCCTTTAAGAAATGCATTCAAAACAAAACATGATGAAAGGCAAGATCTAGATCTAAGTTTCTGCAGCTGGATTATTTAATAATATTTCTACACAATGTCATGTAACATTACAATTTACAATGTAGTCAGCATTATTCCCACATGTCACATCTGAATTTCACCTCACTGCCAGCTGTCCCTCTGAGAGGAAGACTGTCTGGAAAAGCAAGCCTGCTTCTGCACAGCACTGAACAAGGCATTTGGGCTTTCTCAAGATACCTAGTCTTTTTCTTTCAGCTATTCACACAGAGATTAAGGAAAGGGAATAATTAAACCCAAAGTGTCCTGGATCTCATATATTGTCTCACAGAGGAACCAAAAATCTGAAAAGCTGTTCCACCCCTTCTTTCTATCCTTTAGTTCCTAACAGTTAAGGTAATAAAAGCAAAAGGTCACCCCAACAGTAACTCCCACCTCTAGCAACACAAATGTTAAATTTGGACGGGAATGAGCCATGACTTTTTCCCTCTGCTTCTAAAAGATGAGTTTTAGGTGAATGCAACATCCTGGAAGAACAGAATTAACAAAGCATGCTAATGATCAGCCATAATACTGTAAAAGTGAAGGCAGGTGAGCAGCTGCTTAGCAGCATATCCCATTTCAACCTTAGAAATGTCCTATTTTGAGCCAAGAGTAAAAAAAACAATTAAGTTGGGCAGGTACCTGGGAGATGGAGATATGAGAGAGAGTATACAGAGACCAGAAAAATAAATGGTGTAGTACTGAAGTGTCTGGGAGCAATCCCTGCAGAAAAGGAAGAAGCTGCCCTACAGAAAGGCTAATGGGGGCTGGAAAGCACCTGATCAGTCAGAAACTGAGTGCAAATGGCAAACAGCTGAACTCAGATGATCTGGGAACTGCTCTCAGCTATGTCACAGAGTTCCCAAGTCATGTCATCTTTTTGTGTCTCCTGATAGCCTCATTTTAAAAATAGTAACAGTAACAACTTCTTATTTTTGTAAGTCTTCACAAGATCTATGGATGACAATCACTTAAACAGAGACCAGTATTTTTAATAACTATAATACACTATCCTATAACCCAGCAAGTCTCATTCAAACGACAAAAAATTCTCTAGCTCAGTTATTAATTTACTATGGAATTACCTCATTTTCTGTCAGCAAAGCTGTTCAAAATTTTTCATTTAGTTCTGTTCTCAATGTGCAATTTCATCTTCATCGTTCCACATGAAGCACAAAAATCAAACTGCTCTTCAGTACATAAATTTTTTTAACACCATAAAAAGATAGCATGACATTATATTGAGTTTCCAATAAAACTCAATCCAATTTAAATAGAAATATAAAAGAAGGAACTCCTTAAGCCTTTAATGTAAAAAAATCACCATACACAATAATATCACGTGTGCAAGTAGCCATCACCTGGTCTATGCACTATTAGTCTGTATTACTTATTCAAGTAGCATCTGTTTTTTCTAGTCATTACAAGCATTTTCAGGAAGAGCTGTCTCTTACTGCACATTTCTATGAAGATTTGATTCCTTACATCTGGAATTCCTGAAACAATTACTGTAGCACAGTGGCTGCAGAAAGTTAGGACTGGGAGATTAGTCTTGGTTCTGAACAGAAACCAGCTTCTCATCATTCCTTCTGACTGGTGTAAGAACAACAGAGTGATCAATTTCTTTTGCTTGAGAAATTTTATAAGGAGGCTATTTGTTTCAAATATGGAATTTTCTTCAGAGATCATTTGCTAATTGCTATTTTCCTCTGCCTTGTAAAAACAAATGTCAGCACAGTGCTAAAGTTTAGGACACAATATTTTGCACCAGAAAAAGTGTCAGAATTTGCACCAAGGTCTGCAGGGGCACACAGGATTTATTAGGCTAACACATATGATTATAGATCACTTTTGGTAGCAGAAGTAAAACTGATTCTCTTTTCATGCCTAGCTCTCACAAAACACATTATCCAGTTTTTTATCTTATTCACTTGGCTAGAAGAAGTAATAATTATTTTCCTCAGATATCCACACTATTAATTCTAAATATATGAGGCAAACCAGAATAATCAGGGTTGTAAGATGTTTACTTACCTTCTACAGTTGTTCCACGTGACAATGCTCTTGTTCAGGAATTACAGACAGTCTGTTTATGGTCTGTGCAGGAAGTGGGGCCTGTTGTTTGCTGGTGTTCACTATTGAAAGTTAAAATAATTTTTATCTATATTATTAACAGCAAATATATCTACGGAGTGTTGGACTTGCATATGCAAGTTTGAAAAATAATTGAGACCTATCTGAACACAAGGCAGAGATGGACAGTACTGAAAGTACAAACCATGTTTGGTATTTAACTTCCTTTTAATGCTAGTAGGACTACAATGTCCTGATTCTACACTGATCTGGGAAGCAGCTTGAAAGTAGGCAAATAAATTTGTGAATAAATTGTAGTGAAAATCCAAAAGCATGCAAATTTGAGGTTATGTAAGTGCCCCCCAAAATACAAACTCCTAAATTTGGCCAGTTAAGCAGAAACAATGGAAATTTAGAGTGTGAAATTCCTGACTCATTTTCACATAAGGGCAGCACAGATTGCCACAGGCACACGTGGTGTGGCCTCAGCTCATTTGTCACACACACAGGGAGAGCTACCCGTATCACCCAGTTGCCAGCAAAGGTGACAGCATATACCTCAGAAGCAGGAAGGGGTGAGGTGATGCCTTTAGCACACAGATCCTGATACAGTATCTCAGTGGAATACTGATAAGGAAATGCAGAGATAACACTGTCAGGCAAATGCACGCGGAGTTGTTTATCCAATGCATTTTTCAAAGAACTGCTGTAGAACACAAATAATATTTTGACTCCAGGTCCATCCTGTCCCTGACTATCCATTACTTCCATAAACCTACAAATGGGTTTCCACTGAGCTAACAACAAGAGGATAAACTGTGCCACTTATATCTAGCTATATTCATTCTCTACTGACTACATCATTTGGGCTTTTCTTTTTACAAATGCAATTTAAAAATACAGTTTGGATCTTGGCACTCAAGCAGCTGAATATGAAATGAAAAGTAAAAAAAATTTAAAAGTTTTTAAAAAAATAACAGTGCATCTTGTTTGACCATCAAGATGAATGAGATGAATCTGGAGAGAATGGGAATATAGGCTGATATCCCCTTCAGTGCCTGTGTGTAAGAGTGTTCTGCATGCATGCAAACTGAGCAGAGAAAAGGTCCTTTGTGCATCAGGGCTCTATGGAAAGCATACAGGGGCTGTAAAAAGTTACCTGCATCCTATAGATTTTATCCTCCTTTTTATCTGAAAAAAAAATTTAAAAGCTCCAAAGTCTTAATGAAGCTTCACAATTTTCTTGGTTATGTTGCATTTCAGAAACATGTAAGTCTATGTTAAATATTGAATACTATGAGAAGCTTTGCTTTTGCCAATATAATTCATGTAAATTGCAGAGGGAAAGAAAATTATTCAGCTATGTCAGGAACTGAGAGGGACCACCAAATAGGTGATGTTTCAGTTAGCTAAGATTAAACAAATTTCTCTTTCTTGTCTTGGCATCTATTTGCTGCTGTAGAAGATGTGTCTTGCCTGTTCTCTTTGCTAAAAAGAAAATGTATTGTAGAATACAAGGAGGAGTAAGACTGAACTCGCTGGGATGCCAGCCCTGACACTGCTGAGCCAGCATTTGCTTCTGTTTCCTACATGTCAACTAACCTGAAGCTAGAGCGACACATCAGAGATATGGCAGAATTTCCCCTATTTCCTCTTATCTTGTGGGAAAGGAACTATTATTTTAATAGGATAGCACAGAAAACAATACAGGAATTCAAATGAGAGGGAATTTGTCTTGCTGTTTCTTCTGTGGAAATTATAGCTGTCAAGCCCACTTGTATCAAATAGTATGGATGTCACAAACCCTAAACAGTCCAGGAAACAACTGCAGGCCAGGAAGCCTGAGGTTTTATTCTCTGAATCCTGGTTGTCACTGTGACCCTGCAATGCTCTTCTTTCAGGAAGAGTTATGAAACCACCATCCATCAGAATTAACTTTGCATTACTGTGAGCTAGACAATTGAGTCAAGAAATCTTGTATTTGTATCCTAAAATGTAAGGAACCAAACTGTGACTCCATGAGCCAATGGAGCATCACTAAAAATGAATATATTGTTTGAGCAATGTAGAACAAGATATTATGCTTGAACTAAGGCTGCCCACACAGACTGTAGAGCAATAACATGATGATTTTAACAATATATTTCCTTGTCTGCATTGTCCAGTTCTAGTACAGGAATGAGAACAAGCCTTTTTTTTTCTAACACATCTTATGCCACATTTGAAATACAATCAAAATAAACAAGGAAGGTTGTTCTTACTCTAGGAAAATAAAGTCTGAATGGGAGTTTATGGTGATAAGATTCCAGTAATATAAATTCCCACTAAAGTATAACCCAACTAATTTTGTTAGTGAATCTTCCAGACCCTACTAGGCAGATTCAGCCTAGTTATTAAATGCCCTGATTTATGCAACCTCATTCCTCTGCAACTTATTCTTGCCTATTTTTTTATTTTGAATGATGTAGCATACAGTTCATGCACACTGGCCTGCTCCCAACAAGTAATTTTGTGCCATGTGCCCAGGATTAACTTTTTTTTTAGGATACAGCTACATGAGAATAACTACACTTAGTCAGTTACTAGACTGGAAGAGGTACCAAAGAGGTACCCAAGTGGTTTAGGGAAAATGGGCTAAGGAAGAGGAATAACAACAGGGTAAGTATAACTTTCTTCCTTTTATCTGCATTGGAGACCGATTTAAGCAGCAAGCTGCAAATGACAATTCAGCAGTTTCTATCTGAGTTCTTTTAAAACTCTGTGGGGAATACATTCTACTCCTTCTAATTGCCATTATTAATTTATTAAGCTTTTCTAAAACCTCTTCTACTGCTTCTTGAATTTATGAAAGCTCTTCAAAGAAATTCTTGCAATAAAATTCTCGAGTGGGAATCTCACTAAGATTCTCTGTAGTAAATGCAAAGCAAGGAAGTGGCTTCAATGGATCCTTTTCCATGTGTTATTACTATCAAGTTCTATTTGATGAAAATCCTCTGTGTCTGGAAATACAGATCAGCCACTTAAAGAATACTTCTTGCATTAAAAAAAAAGGTATCCTGTCTTCTTTCACTTGTCTCTTGTGGATGCATTTAAGGGAAACTCTTTTTTGTCAGTTCATACCATTCAAGGGACAGTTACTATACATAAATGCAATGGCAGGGCCAGCTCTGAAGTCTAGAAAATGTTTGCATAACCCATGTTCTAGTGCATTCTTTTTTAGCTTTACAGCCCAGACAACATTTAGTTAATATTTATGACAGAATGCTATTAAGCTCCCCTCTCCTCACTATATGTGCTTAATCCTTTGCAGTACTGTGAATTTGGAAGGTTGTAAATTTAATCCTTCCCCAGAGAACATTCTGTACATTTTCCCCCCTTTCCTCTGGTCACTGGACTTAATGACAATGATTCATGGATATAAAGCCACTAACAGTTTTACAGAACTTACATCCATGCTGTATATTACTTTTTTGTAGGACTACAGTGACATTAAGCCAGTCATTTACTAAGCCTCCTAAGAATTCACTCCCATTCTCGAAGTATAGGCTTCCCTCTTTTTCTTCCCTTGTAATTTCTTTACTTCAAATAACCTTTCAGGAGTACTTTTCCATCTTTTCATCTATAAGATGTACTGTCACATCCTCTCAAGTACTCATTACTGTGTTTCCAGGGTGATTGCATTGTCTTCAGTGGATCTCAATGGTTTCTTTCAAGATTGCAAGCTATGCTCTAATTATAAGGAAAATATTGTCAAGGGCTGTCAACAAAGTCATCGGTAGCTATTTATAATCCATTATCATGGTAACAAATCCTAAGCTTAGCAACTATGGAAAGAATAAACTCTTCATATGGATTTGATCATATTTTAAATTATATTGGTATAAACCATGAAATTGATTGGATTGACTGAAATTATGGTGTGTGAAACAAAGGAATTTTATTTTAAAATAAACCCCATTATAGCAGTTCATGCAACTAAGCATCTTTCTGGGTTTCATGGATTGATTGTAGTAGAAGGCACTTAAAAATTATGAATGACAGACCAATAAGGGCTTCTTATTCTCTTCAGTAAAATCTGGTAAAATCAGATTTGAATTTCCATAAGACCTCATCATCAAAAATGCCTTGGATATACAACATTAAATGGCATTAAAAATGCCATTCTGAACATGTGTTTAAACAGGCATGATATTAGTGAAGCTACTCAAGACAACAGATGTCAGAAAAGTAATTCCTTCCATGCAGAATGAAAAGAATGAGCTCATAAATATATCTCAGAGGTAGCCAGTGCTTTAAGAGCAAGAAGCATAAATTGTACTCACAGGGGAGTTGAGACAGACAAGAAGCTATTCACTCTTTTCTAGGTAAAATTGAAATGCCATGAAATACTGAGTTGTAGACATTAGTAAATTAGTGAGTCTCCTCTTACTCCCAAAGAACTAACAAAACAAAAAGCAAAGTACTTAAGCCTTAAGTCATATTTAAAACCACTTTTTTAATTTGCTGGCTTTGTATTTTTCTTGTTTTGAAGGGAAATACAGTTTGCCATTAGTTTGCCATTCAGAGCTATTATTCTATATGTTCATGTTAATCTTTTTAAAGATATAGCTCCCTTCACAAAACCAGAATCCATGAAATTTATTAAAACATTTCAGTCTTTGAGCAATGTCAGTAACACTCACAGAAACACCTGGTAATTGGCACTCACACAGATATTTGATGCCAAATCCAGTTTTCTAGAATCCAAACTTTGTGTTTAGCCATGTCATTTATTTATCTGTGGTAAGCATACTACCCTCTCCAAAGACCACAATTTTTTACCTATCTGAAACTCAAAAATTTTATTTTGTGGGAATTTGACCCTAGAAATAGGCTATGAAGTGCCAGCAGAACCATTTATTGAGTCCTGCTGCAGCCATTCATTCCATGCTTTGATAGCAAATTTTATCAAGAGTCACAAACACATAGAACATACAAACACATATGTACATCTCTGTATATTTTTCATACACACACAAAGCACTCAGGTGACAAACCTCAAAACTGGCACACAATATGACCAAAAATTAAAAAGTTCAAAGTCATTAATGCAACACACTGGAAAGACTGGGAGAAGCATTCTCACATTATATATATAAGTCTTCTTATAGTTTTGTTGTCAGATTTATTTCTTTAAACCAAAAAAGTGTTTCCTTAACATAAGCAGATCAAATTTGTGTATGACCAAGGTAACTCTGAAACAAACTTGAAGCATCTCTTGACAGGAAAGTCTTAAAAGGTCTTTCTTGATCTCCTCATGCCTCAAGATTTGTTAAATTTTGTTTTACTTTTTTATACTTACCAGAAAAAGAATGAATTTTAGTAGCAGATACAGTTCTTCTTGCATGTATGGAACTCTTTCTTCTTAGAACAGTAGAAACAGATGTTGCTACTCTTTGTTTATAATCTGCTTTAAACAAAATGTCTTATGTTAGCATCAGCCCTGATTAGAAGGAAAGCTTGTAAATCCCTTATTATTAAACTGTTGAATACCTTGGAAAGTGTTTAAAAAATCAGGAAGGTGTTGGAATAAGGTGATGAGGAAAACCAAGAGCCAGGTGATTTGTATTTTTCTGAATGAAATTTTGTAGAAATTTCATTCAGATTTGTCCCTTTCAAATTATTCCTTGCCTTTTTCTAAACTGCGAACCTTGAACAAATTTTGGAAGGATATCAAGAAAAGTACATATTTCAGTACAGGTTTGGACTCTCACTGCTGACAGTGGAGTAGCAAGGATGGACTACATGGGCAACCTAGGAGGCTGACAGATTCCTTGCTAGTGTGGGGTGTTCATCTCAGATAGCACAGTCTGAGAGCAAGCTCCACACCCCTGACAAAGCTAGAGCTGGATTGGGCACCTCTGGCTGTTCCTCAGCACCCAGTTCATAAACTCTCAGTCCTTCCATCCTTCTGCTGCTCTCTAAATGCTGGGCTCTCAGTGGGCTTATCGCAGACATGGTGCAGCTGTTGTGGTTAGTCCTGTTCAGCAGCGACGGCAGTCCAGGGCTCAGCCAGCTTCTGGTGACAGGCTCACTCCAATTCTATGTAACAGAATTTATTTTTATCTTTTTCCTTTGAGAACACTAAGAAATTCATTAAGTTAAAATTATTTAGGTCATGAATTTTTTTATGACTAGCCAGTGGAGATCTAAAGCACTAAAGCCCCAAGCAGACACTGTAACAGTTAATGTCAAAGGAAGCTCTGGAAGTGGTCGTGAGACAAGAGTGGAAAGGAAAAGGCAAAACAATTAATTTCCAGTTTAAGGCCTTTGTAATGGGTCAGTTGTAACCTTCACCAAGTTTATTTGGATATTTTATTTTATGCACTTATCAAAATAGCTTAATGATTCAGAGAGTCTCAGAGTCTACCTAGCAGAATATCTTGCAAGGTCTCAAGAGGAAATGAGTAATTCCACATTTCTTAACAGCTTTCAGTGGTGCTCAGAAATGAAGAGAAAAAATACCAACTGAACTATGGCTGGAAAAACTCATAACAGCTGTTTTAGAAACATAGCTAATAGTTCTGCTCTATTCTTTGAGTGCCACTGGAAAAAAAATAGTGTATGGATGCCACCATTCATATGCAATGAAAGGTGGCATCTTAATATATACACATAAACCTTAAGTTTTATTTTTTTTTGCACTTGTCTTTTTATCAGTAACATAATGATGTTGTTTATAATGTTATATATTATAAATTTAACTCATAAACCCACCTTTCCTCAATTAGCATAAAATGTATCCCTGAAGCTAGTAAGTTATTAGAAGCCTCAAAAGGGCAGCTCTTCCTCCCTGTTTGTGTTCACAATGATTCTGAAAACTTGAATTTAATAAAAAAGTGTAGTTTAAGAATAAAGCTACTAAATCATTAATCATCACTACTTACAGTTCTACATTAATAGAACAAAATAGAACGTTATGACTCAAAGCAGAGAAAATCAGAGACATGACATTTATAAGTGGTTTTCAAATTACAAATAAAAGTCCTTTAAATTAGAGGACTTAATAGCCCACTTATAAAGTCATAATTTACATTTCGTGGGTTTTATATACATGAAATCTGTCTCAGAAATTGCTTCTAGCAATAAGTAAAATATCATGTATTTTAAGCAACATCATCTGGTAAGGAGCTCCTTTCATCGAGGTTGGGAGGGTACAAACTTGACATCTCGAGCAATTATTTTGCTCAGTCATTAAAGCACAAAAATCACAGAAACATTTTGTGTGTGGGCACTACTCTTCCTTCTGTTCAGTTATGAGTAAAGCTAGACTTCTGTTACTCCTTCATTACAAAATTACCTGTGCATACAGTAAGGATGACCAGGGGAATGGATAAGGATTATTATTTGGTTTACTACCCCTGTGACCAGGGCCTCCTTTCAGCAGCTCTGAACTACAGGGGAATGCACACCTGCCTGGCAATAGCAACTAAATGCTTCTGGTCTGGAGGCATTCTGCCCACTCAGGGCTGACACAAGCAGAACTTCTCTGCAAACTGCTGTGAAAAGCACCTGAGAGTTATTCCCTCAGGTAACAGCTTAAGTAATATTCTTTCCACAGTGATGAAAGGTAATGTGCTCCTGGTGCCACTTACCTCTGACTTGGGAAGAGAAACAAGGACCAGCAGCTGACAAGAGGTCAATTTTCAGCACTGTTTTTGTGCACAGGACTTTATCTTAATTGCTCAAAGATCTCAAGCTCAGGGTACCTCTACAATTTTATTCTTGTTTTATTCATTGCATATTGCTAGAGAAAATACTGTAAATCTGATTTCTACCTGTATCCCAAGAGAAGAGCCTATCATGGCTGAAAGAATATTCTATAAACAATTGTTTCAATCTCTGAACTAATGGCAAGTTCTCTCATAGCAAAGTTCCAATCACTTTGAATAGTCATTAGTGATGTTTCAGAAATCACAGAAATGTTTTCTTTGCTGAAGTAATAGCAAAGAGATGAAATGTTATCTGGGCTTAATTCACCTCTTGGCTTAAGAAGGTGCACCTTGGTTGCCCTGCATGGGATTACACCACCAATGAATTTGAACAGCCAGTTTTTAGGACAGACAGATAAGTGTATATCTCCTCATATCTATCCTGTAATTTTTCCTGACTGTGACCTAAATAAATTATCTTCAGGAAGGAAAGGGTATTTCAATTCACTTATACTGGTCATTGGGATTTCTGCTTAAAACTTTCCACAAAGTTTAACAGTAATTGTTTTATCTATTAAAATAGTGTGAAACCAGAAGTTCATATCACTAAGCCATCAATCATCTATCAAAATCTCTACATTTAATTTGCCATCAACAAGCTTGGATTTGCATCTACAGTTTTTGCATCCACCAAAGAGGTGAGAGGTAATACTATCAATCATCTAAGTACTTTAGTCAGTCTCTAAGAAGCTTTTACCATTTGACAATCAAAATGTCAGTCTGAGCTACAGCAATAGTCAACAGTTTTATTATTATAAATTAATATATTCTTACTTGCACAGAAATTTAGATTGATGCAGATTAACTCTTTGTTACTTACAGCTCCGTTTCTTTTCTTGGACTATTTTGTAGATGACAATTGAAACAGTAAATACAAAAACCACTGCAATCATAGTGAGCCAAGTGATCTTCGTCATACACATTGGATCTGTCCATAAAATGTACAAGAGAGAAAATTGAGCAGCAAATCACTGGCAGCAGAGAAAAGCAGAACATTCCATCTTGGTAGGTTTATGAATTGTGCCTATCCCCACAGATAAAAACAAAACAAAATCAAAAAAAGAGAAGAGATTATGCCTTTTTCTTCAGCCTTCTCTGGTTTTTGATGTTAGGTTTCCTGTCTAGAATTTAGCTTAATTTTTGCCTGTATTTTTATATCTATATCTCTATCTATTTCTATATCTATATATCTTTCCATGGCTGAAATAGATACCAATGACTGAGTAACTTTTCAACTCAGCCAATGAAAATGTTTCAAAGATGAACATTTATATTTAAAGTAGAACAAGGGTAACATGTGTCCCCTCTGTCTGCATAAAGCAAGGAAGGGAGTGGTCCATTGTCCAACATTGGCCTGTACTGGCATTCTTAACCTCCTGGTCTATCTTCATATATGACAGAAGGCAAGATTCTACATATTTTTCTCATAAAAAAGTGAAGACATGTCACCAACAGGAGCCCTCTGGGGAATTCCTTTAAAGTTGCCTTGAGAAAGAATCACATGGGACTGGATAAAGGAGGTAGGCTGCTCTTTTGGACAACAACTGCTGCAGAAATGCACCCACATTCCACAGGGATTTAGTTCAATAACTAGTACAAGTCAGGACTGTACACAACAAAGAAATTATGTGGAGAACTTTCCCCTGTGGTTGGTTGAATGGCCTTTCAACTGTCTTTGGCAGCTGCATGTTAATGCATACCTCAGCACTGTCAAATAACTGTTTTAAAAACCAGCTGTGTTACTATAACCCATAAAAAACCAAATTACAGACTGTAGCCAAAATACTGTTTCCCTTTCCCTGACTTAGAACAGCATAATTAGATTTCAACTTCCCTGGTATCTTCTCCATGAAGCAAATGCCAATGACCCCGTGGCTCATTCCTCCTAATTTAGAACTAAAAATATCTTTTATTACAGTAATCTAGGCTCCTTTTAAATAGAGCAGTCTACCTCATCTTGTAGTGGCTTGTAATGACTTGATTATCAGCCTTGCTTAGTAAAAGCCCTGAGCACTTGCTTAGCTGTTTTGAAGTAAAGAGAAAAGAAGACATATTGTTAATTTTCATTGCTAATATGAGATTACTGCTACCCAGGTAAATCAGTATTAACAAAGGGTGGTTAGTTCATAGTATTGACACAAGTTAGCAGGGCAAGTTACAAATTATGCTCCTCTCATGGCTAGACACACCTATTAAAAAAAAATCCAAACAAGCAAAAACCCAAAACAATCCTAAACTGCATTTTCTTCTCTAGGATTTTCCCTGGACTTATTTAACATATATTAATCCAACTCTAAAAAACATATTTTTTCCAGCAAAGGTACAGCATAAAATAAATTTTCCATGCAAAACCAAGTGAATGCAATAATTCCGCAATTTCCAAATTACAAGTGTTGTAGATAGACAGAACAGAAGCCCTAACCATGGTCAGGAAATCAAACAAAACCCTTTTGCAGCACAAAGAGAAATATAAAAAGCTGAAGTTGTCCTCTGGGGGAACTAAACTTAGTTCGGCTGAAGAATTACCTTTTAAGCATACTGCAGTGAGGCTATATAGTAGGCTACTGCAGTAAAACATTAGAATGGTCAAACTTATCTCCTGATTCTCTTATCACCATAGTTAACAGGGATTTTTAAATTTACCTCCAAGACAACAGGGTTATGCCATTATCAGGAAAGGAAAAATTATATTTCCAGGTTTTATCACATGCAATGTGTGCATCTGTTGCTGCTAAGAAAGAAACAGTGTACAGATCTTTGCTGTATTTCTTCTAGAAAAAAAAGGGCACAGCTAAACCTGCTTTAAATCATTATAAAAATCATCAGTTGTCTACTATGGTTTGCTTTTTAATAAGGGGTGTTCAAAATTGTATTCTCTTCTTGTAAAATATTTAAATATTTTCAAATGGTTGCTGGAAGCAGACTACTACCTACTTGAGATTTTTTGCAAGATTATATTGTTTCTAGTTGGATTTCCATTCTGAATCTCTTTTGTAACTTACATTCTATGTAAGACTTCAGTTGCAGTGAAATATTTACACAGTCATTTTGGTCTTCCATCATTGCCAAGAGACAAGAATGATTTAGTTGTTTGTTGGCTGCATTTTGTCCTCTGACCATAGAATTGTTGATGTGGATTTCCATCAGGTAGTTTGTATTATGCTCCACTTCTTTCTTGGAAACCGTAGTGAAATTAAAATATTTATAAAAATAAGTAACATTTTCTGTTTTCACTTCAAGCGAGCCTTTTGCTTTTGGAAATAAAAATTAAAACAAAACTGTTATACAAGTGGTAAATCAAGAGACAACTCTGAAAAAGTACAATGAATTCTCTGTCTCATTTGCAAAAACATAAAGGTTTCTACATCACTGACTATGAAAAATATGGATAAATATATACTGTGTAAAGTTACTCTGAATAGATCTAAAGAACATTGGTTATCTTATACATTTTCCCTACAAAGTATAACTCTTTTTTGCTTTACTATCACTTTTTTGTTATTGTTGTTTTTGTCAGTTGTCAAAGGCAACAGGCAAAAATCAGACTATGAGAAGGATAGAACCCAGGCAGAAGCCACATGATGACAGAGATTTGAAGTGCACACACTGTCTGTCTGCTATCAGTTGCAGGAGGTCCTTGCTTCCCTTCAAACCACACAATATGCGAGACTTGTGCTGTGTTTACAATAAACAGATGAGACATTGTCAAAAGTCTTAGCTGTACAGGTATAACTGAGAACAGAGGTTGTCCATATATAAGCTTTTATTTTTCATACTTGTTAAGAGAGCTGTTTTGTAATAAGGAAAATATATGGTTGAAAATAACTGAATTTCTTATATTCAGGACTTGGCCTATTGCCTCTGTTGCTGACAATGTTAGAAAGAGGTATCCTCTTCCCCAAAGATTTCCAGATATTTGCAAAGAAAGAACGGGCTGCTACTGCTCTGAAAAGACGTGGGTTGCTATCTCTCCTCTGTATTGCAGTGCCATTCCTTAGTCAGTGCTGCTTTCTATAAAACATGTAAGGCCATTTCTGATGCTACACAGTTGAGGATAATGTAGACTACAAACACAAAAATGGTTATTTCTTCTATAGTTGCCATTGGAATAGTTACCTACTGAATTAGTTCTTCAGATACAGCCTATCTTTATAATGCAGGCAATCTACAGGTAGAGTTCCATAATGACATTTAAAAGCAAATTCAGCTTGAAAAACTGTCAGAAAGTACAACTCCTTATAAATAAATTAAGTACTTTAGAAAGTACTTGCTACCAACATGTTTCACTGACAGCCAGGAATTAATGCCACTGAGAATCTGGCACAAAATCTGCATTTTCTAGCCATGCAAAAAAAGCTAAAAACCACCATTGTTCACAGACGTACAAAGACCACAGAGAACCAGAAATATATAATTTTTTTTCTAAGTACCAAATAAAAACTTGTCTTTTATTTTGTAATTAGCTACTTCAAAATTAAGTATTTCTCTTATCCTACTTACTTTTTTTATCTACTGACTCTGATCCTTGATGATCAACATTCACATCCCTCTTGGATTCACACTCTCTCTGTTTAGGGTGGGACTGTCGTTCCCTCCAGGACGACTGGCAAATACATGGAATATTTTGGAAATCGGTATTATTTATAATGACCTTCAGCAAAATAGTCTGGGTTTCTCTTCTTTGTTGCACTGATGTTTTGTAAGAATTGTTAAAAGTACAAAGCGGAAAAGTGATGTTACTTGATGAACAGGTATCCATGCAGGACACCATTACAGTGTTGGCTGTAAAAGAAAGAGTGCTACATTAGTCAGACAGTCATATAGGACACATGGACATGTGCTTAGAAGCATCATGTAGTGCATATTCCAACCATCTTATGATGAAATGCACTTTTTTTTTTTTTTGAGGGTTATGACAAGATGTTAAATGCATCATATGTAAGAGAAAGCAAGCACAGAGTCTTCTCACAACCTAGATGCTGGATTTTATTTGCTGAATTGTGTTAAAACTCTTGTAATAGTAGCTGGAATTTCTGATGGTATCTAGTCACATTCCTGTTTCAAAGCTGCTCCATTTTCTTCAAAAGAAGAGAAAGCACATTTATGCTTCTTCAAAAGAATGGAAAACTTGTTTGTAGAGGGAACTCAGCCCTGGAACAGTGCAGTTGCAACACTCCAATGTACTTATGTTGTAAAGTAGCTATAATCAGTATGAAAGCTTTCTTTCCAAATGACATTGAAACCGCAGAGTGAAAATACACAGCAATGCTGTGAATCCTCCAGCCACACCCTTCACATTCTCTTATATTCAGTCAGCAAACAGGGACTTTAATTATGACCTTTGGGTTTGGTATTCGTAGTCAAATTTCAATATCAAGGTACCATAGCTAGAGTACATTAATGCAGATCTGGCAACCAGCAAAAACACATAATTATAAATGAGTGTGATTTGTCTTCCACATTACAGTAGAGCTTTATCATGCAAATTTTTACTTGGGTTAACTTTGAACTACTTTTTCAGTAACTTTGAAGTATATTTTCAGATAAAAAACCTCAAGAATAAAAAAATTTGTGTGACCCCAACATGAAATATGTCTTTATGAATAACCACTTCCCAGAGCTGATGCTGCACTAACCTACAGCTTTATGTTTCCCATTCTAGTAGTACCCTTGCACCTCTATAAAGGGAAAATTTTGTATCTAACTCCCATTATGAGCAACTGGAGTAATGTGATCATAAATCCTTATGAATAGAGAGCAAAATATATCCTTTAGTTGCTTCAGTGCTCAGCTGCACTCGGCCACCTGTGCTCACAGAGCAGCAGGTTGACCTCAGAAATGATTCAGTGAGATTCCAGATAGGATACAGAAATAAAATCCAAACTCCAATGTCAAAGTCAATTATCTTCCCTTTACTAACACTACATCAGAGAGTCATGAACTCCTTAAAAACATAATAAATTGAAATGTAAAACACACAGGTATAAAAAAGTTCATTTTGATATAAAAAGGAAGAATAACAGACAAAATTTAGGGTTTGATCTTTCCCTGAGGCAAGACACAGAATTTTTCTGGAAATGCTTACAATCTGACCCGCACAACAGGTCATGGAGCAGGCTTCTGAGATTAAATTCTTCCACCTGAAAGAGGCATTTTGTGTAGAACTTGTCTGTGGAGATGAACCAGGAGCAAAAATGGAATGCTTACTCCGCTCTCATGGCAAGCCATGGCATCTGGGCAACCAGTCTAAAACCACTGCTACAGCATTCAAGGGCAACTAACCATAATTCCCTAACATATCCTTTTCACCAAGAAATCTGTACATGGGCTTGGGAAGCTGCTGACTGCACTGTGACAGACATCTATGTTCAGCACTGCAAAGTCCATTTTGAACTGCACAAATGGCTGAACAGATCCCGGAGCTGCCTGTGAGCCTCACTGTAGGTGTGTCAAAGGCACATTATCTGAGCGGAAAAGGTGTGAATGTTGTTCAGTTAGGGAGGATGCTTCCCATCCTCTTGAAAGGTCTCTACTGAGACAGCAGATCAAATGACAATCTAGTATAAACAAACTTCTTTTTTCCCCACATCACAGGACTGTGGCCTTTCTAAGGAGGGATATAGATTGTCGAACACTTGAAGAAGGGCAGCAACAAAACTACCCTTTCCAAGTGGGTTACATGGCAGACAGAGAGCCATACCATACTCCTTGCTCCTTGCTACAGGACTGGGAAGCACCCTCCCAAATGCAAACATCATTCTGGAAGCCTGAAAAGTTTTGTGAAAGGAAACTTGGAAAGGATTTTGTGAAATCTGAACACAGGCAGCCTGAATAGTAAAAAAGGATTGCTCAGATGAAACCATGCAAAGTAACTCTAGGGAAGTGATTTATATTCAAAGACCTGCAATCACATGCTTAATGTTAAGAAGTTCTGTGATTATTAAATTATTCTATAAAACCTCCATTTACAGGATGGTTTTTCATATAAAATCCAAATCCATTAAAAGTATTCACAGGGAAGATCAAAATTTATAAAAAACTTGCTTCCCATTAAGAAAATCGCAAATATTTCACTTTGCATGGGTTTGACTCTTTCATTCTGCAGTATTCTGTTTTGAGTGAGAGCTGCAGTGTACAGTACAGTTGCATTTTTTATCACTTCCTTATGGAAGCTGGAGTTGCCACATAATACTGCAGAGATAAAAGACCTATGGTACAAGTTGGGGAATGCACAACTGATAGATTAGAGGAGATGCACTCCATCAAGTAGCAGGACCCAAGGGATAGGACTGGGATTGAAAGCATCAGAGCCCAAAAGGATAACCTCCTACTCTAAATCAGTGCAATTTAAAGGTTCAGTGGCTTGTAACCGACAAATGCATTGCTTTACAAACAGAAAGGAAACATTTCACTTCTGGTAATGCTGAATTGTATTCTTTTGAAAAAAATTTAAAGGCTTTTTTTTTTTTTTTTTTTTTTTTTTTTTTTTGCAAATTGATTTCCCCCTAAATTGTTGTTTAATGGTAAATTTCCATTTTTATTCCCTCGCCATAATGAAAGTAAATGCTGGAATTTCCCCTGGGATAAGACATCCAGGAATTAGGAGCTTTCTGCCATTCATTTAGGAACTAACAGAGGAAGAGCCAGTGATTATATTTCACAACTCAAAGATTTCCAACAACTCTGTCTGCTGAAGTCTCATGGTGTAACCAGCAATTTGAAACACTTACAAAAAATTCTATACATTTTAGGTTTGTCACAAAATCTGAAAAAACCAGTTTTCAACAGAAGGTTTTTGATGAACCACAGACCCAAAAACCTTAGAGATTTTGAATAAATTTTTCAACATATTTACTTTATAATGTAATTCAGACATCATTACCCAGTCTGTTATATAGTCATTTAGTTTTTTAAACATCCAAAATGCAGCAATAATTTTAATTTTCCAAATATAAATCTGTGCTGCTCCAACTAAGATTCTGTTCCGCACATATACTTCACAATCTTATTTTAGACATGCTGTGATTAAGACAGAATTGCAGTGATCGCACTATTGCAGCCTAAAGCATGGAAAATAAGAGCAATCTAGAAAAATTATCATGGAAAAATATAATTATTCTTTGATGTTTGACACTAAGATTAATGTTTCCTTCTGGTAATAGTCCTGTAATTGTTTATTTGGATAATCTATGCAACAAATACTTTGTTTACCTCTTCAGAGAGGTAAAACATTAATTATTCCAACATCTTAAACTGAATTATAAAAGTTATGATATTCAAAACTTATGACAGCTTACCAAGCTTGTTCATTTATAAACTATAAAAATTGATACATTATATTCTAATTACTGATATGTCTACTCTTTATGGTTAATGAAATATATAAGTAAATGAATCTGGATATTTTGATACTAAATTATATGCTTCGTAAAGAAATTATGTTATGATGCCTGAGAATACAGTCTTTGTCAAAGGGATGCTTTTTATTATAATAGTTATTTAGTCAAAAGCCTTGTTAGGAATGGATGTGACAAAACAATTTTAATTAACTCATGCAGTTTTAAAAAAGTAACTTGCACACATGTATAGTTTGCATTTATCCTAAATTCAGTATCAGCCTCTAGGATCACAAAGAAGAATTTGGCATTTATGCTACAAGATTTGCTTTACTCAGTTACATCCATTCTGCTCTACTTCTTGTCAGATTACACTGCATATCTCCTTCACAAACAGCATCTCATTGCCAGATAGTAATTGTACACAGTTTTACAGCATTTAAATATAAAAACTTCTAAAAAGTTGTTTCTGAAGACATGAGCACCTGCTATAAAAGAACATTAGCATTTTCACTACTTTCTTCATTATGAAGGCCATAAAAATACATGCATGGAAATAATTACCAAAAATTTTGCAGTGTACGGAAATTATGAACTCATTCCAAATTACCACATATAATTAGCTCTGTTGGTAAAAAATCTAACAAATAGAGTCTATATCCTTTGCAATTTCCAGATGTGTGCAGCATCCTAACCATTGCTTTTAGGAAAGCATGTGCCAACTTTTCAATTGCAGACTTCAGAATAAATAAAAGGTTATTTTAAAAGCTGATCACTCACCTTCATGGATTTTGAAAAATTCAGGTAAACACAAAATAAACACGATAATTATTCCTAGTCCTAATCTGAAGACTACTGGTTTTCTCAAAAGCAAGCACATGTCACCAAGGCACTCCCATCTAGCATAGTGATGGCAACTTCCTTCCTGGTTTAGCTTTTAACTTAGTGCAGACATTATGCAAAATAACACCTATTCATTTCCTTTTCTTATAATGACTTTCCCTTTTACTTCTCACTGCATTAACTTGCAAAAAACCACATTCTGTTCTTACATGGGCATAGATGAGGATGATTCATTCAAATATGCTCAAGATAAAATTCATGTACCACAATGACAATAAGGAAAAAACCCCAACTATTTTATATGTTTGTGGAAGTTTTTGCTTTAAGAACCCCTTAATAACCACTTCCATATACCTGCTAAACAGTAAGTCAGTTATCTTTGTGAAGGAATTTTGTTCTCATTTGGCCAAGAAGATTTTTTAAAAAATGACTCAGACCCTCATCATAAAAATTATTCAGAACCACATGAGTCAGTTATGGGGATTTTATTGTTTTATTTATATACATTTGCATGTGGCTAGGTGGAAGAAAATGTTATGTAATAGACAATCTTTCAGACTTTATTAGACTATTGATTTGACCATTACAAATCTAAAGTTTTTCCACTGGCAATCAGTGATATGCTAAGCACAATGAACTGAGGATGAGTTGTTCATATTATCAATTGCTGCTGGATTCTTTAAAGATGACAGATGTGTTGCCAACCTGTCAAGTGTCTTCAGTTTGCTTTTTACTATTCTTTACACCACAAGAAGACTGGATAGAGCCATTGCTATTTCTATGACATGATAGTCAAAATTTTTCAGCTAAACTTTTCAGTTAAAAGTGAAGTATTAATTCTGACAACCACCATGATATTCTATAAATTTTTATTATAGATGAGACTGCAAAGAACATTTCTGAAATGTTGTGAATAAAACTACCCTGAATGATGCATATGTGAAAACAAATAACTTGACTCAAATATAGAGTAATATAGTATAAAGGATTTCATTAATTCAGAAAGATGTCTTCTGAAGTATCTTTCCCAAAAGCCATTAAATATTGAGTACTAGCCAAATGAAGTAACACTGTTGAAATTAAAATAAGAAATGCTCTACAAACTCGAAATGCTCTTTTTGTCATCTAGTTACCTCAGAACATGAGTAAGGCGAGTGGAAGCAAATACAGTATTCATTCTATAGAAAGAGTCCTATGAAGCTGTAGTAAATATAAATTTAATGAAATTTTAAATGTAGCACTTTCAAGCAATGAAAGCAATGAAATCAAAGCAAAATAAATGCTGATTTTTTGACAGAATGGTATAATAGAAGCAATAGAGTACAAAAAAATCATAGGTATGAGTTGAAAAGGAAAAAATTATGCAATTTATATGTCATCCATTAGGAATTTAGCTCTACTTTGTTTTTGCTAATTTGCATTGCCCCTTAAGTATCTTCCATATCAGTTACTTACATTTTCCTGTTTTCAGTGTTGTATGGTGTTCACCCATCCTATCTGTCCAGAAGAAAAGGAGAAAACACTGCAAAACGGCAGGAGGACTTTTCAAGTACTATGTGTATCTGTCCCTTTCTGATACAGACTATCACCACTGATGGTAGTGTCTAAGGTCAGAATAGATATTCTGCTATAGGATTCCACCCAAGCTCAGGCTGATACAGTATTAACCTGTGGAATACTCTGAGGATCAGATTCTACAGAAGGTGCCTTCCAAGAACTCTGCAGTAAGCCGATGGGCCTATCTATTTTAGGGCTATTGTGATGGCAGATTTTAGTTTTGTTTTGTTTCTGAGTTCAGAGTGTCCATGTATGATCTGTCTGCACATCCCTCAGGGACATCATAAGCTTTAGACACGGCTACCTTTGGGCAGATCTGTGTGTGTGTGTGTGTGTGTGTGTGTGTGTGTGTGTGTGTGTGTGTGTGTGTGAACTGGCTGAATCAAGTGGTGTGTGTGTGAACTGGCTGAATCAAGTGGTGTGTGTGTGTGTTTGTGCACGTGTGAATGTGTGTGTGAACTGGCAGAGTCAAGTGTGTGTATGGGGGTGTGTGTGTGTGTGTGTGTGTTTGTGTAGGTGAACTGGCTGAATCAAGTGTGAGTATGGGGGTGTGTGTGTGTGTGTGTGTTTGTTTGTGGGAGCTGGCCACACACCGACCTGGAAAACATGAGCTTTCTTTCCTGGGGACAATCTTCCCTCCACCTAGCTAGTAACTTTTACACAGCTGGAACAACTATCATCTTTGAAACCCCCATCCTAATGTCAAGTTTAGTTAAAACTGGCTCATTTAATGCCAACTGGTTATTTAATGCCAGCTGGGATGAGACCTGTCAGACAGGTGAAGCACACAGCCACACACAGCCATGCAGGCCGTATTTCCGTGCAGAACGAGGCCCAGCAAGTACTGTGGATCTCATTACTGCATCCAACCTGCACCACCATGCCTCAGCAATGGCCTCCTGCACCCTTAAATCAGTTCGAGCAGTTGGAGGTGCATCTGGCTGTCACACAGTCTATTACTTTGGGAAATTATTCCACCTCTGGATGGCAGCGGTCACTGGTAAGGCATTGCGTGAGGAGGGCAGGAAAGGCTGCGTGTGTTTGCACACATGGGGTGGTTAGGAGGGGCTGCCTCAGCAGCGACTACAGGGTCCTGAGAGCAGGTGAAAGGCTGCGGTATTACTACACGTTTATTTTTCTTAAATGGGACAGCGAGCAGCTACGGAAATGTTTGGCTTTATGTTTTTCTAAGAAAGACAAAGACTCCCAGGAACCGGATGAGCCGGACAGCGCCTTCCCTGACACTTCCCCTGCCCCGCCGGCAGGGGGCGCGCCCCGCGGGCGGCGCCGCAGCGTGAGGGGAGCGGGAGCGGCCCCGGCCCCGGCCCCGGCCCCGGCCCCGGCCCCGGCCCCGGCCCCGGCCCCGGCCCCGGGGCCGGGGGCGGGGCCCGCGGGAGGAGGCGTGTCCTTCACGGCCCCGCCCCTCCGGGTCGCCCGAGCGCAGGGAGGGGCCGGAGCGGGGCAGCGGGGACGCGACAGCGGCGGGCGGGAGCGCCCAGTGCCAGCAGCTCCCGGCGGAGCGGGAGGGCTGGCGGCCGCCGGGCGGGGCGGGAGGAGAGGGCGCGGGAGGGGACGGGAGAGGGTGCGGGGGCCTTCCTTGCGATTTTTTTTCTTTCTCCGCCCCCTCCCAGCCGCGCCCCCTTCCCGGACCGTGAGAGGTGAGGAGGGCGGTGGGGACTCGACAGCGAGGGGAGGGGGCCGCGGCTGCCGGGAGGGGGAGGAGAAAGGAGGAGGAGGAGGAGGGCGAGGGCCGGAGCTTGCGTGGGGTGGGGCGGGTTCGCCCTCACGGCTACCGGGCTCCCTCCTGCCGGCCGGCTGCGGAGTGGGGCTGCGGCCGGTGCTCGGTGTCCGATGCCCGGTGCCAGACGCCCGGGCTGAGCGGGGCCCGGCGGGAGCCGCGGCCCTCGGCGGGGCAGTGCCGCGCTCGCCTGAGCGGGGCGGGGCGGGGGCGGCGCGGCGGGACGGGACGCGGGGTCCGGTCCCGCCGAGACGGGCAGCGGCCGTGGCCGCCTCGGTGCAAAGCGGTGAGAGCGGAGACCTGGTACAAGTGCACTGACACAGCTCTCGGGGACTTAACCCCATGTGTCTTAACCTTCACCTTCGCAGGATGAAATAGTGGAAAATTTTTTTTTTCAAATTTGAGACCGGTCGAACAGAATAGAGCAGTGTCTGACTGCCCCCTCACTGCATGGGGAGCGCGTTATTACACGGGGAACAGACAGAAGTATAAGTGTTGAACATGAAACAGCTGCTGCTTATATACATTACTGGTTTATGTTTTTCCTTAAAGCGTTTTTGTGGCTTAGGGCTTTGAGCTCGGACTGCTTGAGCTTCCTGAGCAGCGGGGCAGCCCATCTGAAAGCCAGCCGCCCCACGCTCCTGCTCGGCTTTTTGGGCAGTAATATCAAAACAGCGAAAAGGGAAGGTTTGGCTTTGTTCCTTTCTTTTACTTAAAAGTCGATTATGAAATTACATGAGCTAATCTCCAAATACAGTCATCTTTTGAAGAAAAAATTATTGCTCAGGTCTTCTACGAGCATAAACAGGAATAAAAACTTGAACTCGTGGTAATGGTGGTGTAGCTTTTCTGTCTAGACGAACTATGTACTGGATAGGTGAATCCTTTTTAAAAGCAAATTACACTATGTATTTTCATGAGCAATTCAGCAATTTTGCCGGAATTAATTTGATCATTTCTCACATAGGTCTTTTTGCCGGGGAGTTTCCAGGGGCATAGTTGGATTAATATTAAAAAAAAAAAAAAAAAAAAAAAAAAAAAAAGCACCTTGTTCTTGAATCTGCCTTCCTGATAGGGCAGATTGTATTCCCATTTTATGCTTTTCCCTTGCTGAACAATGATAGGGAGCATAAAGCAGGATAAAACCAAAATAATAATAGTAAATAATAACCCTAATCTGAGTCAAATAGTGTTTTCTTCTGCCTTGTGTCAACTTCATTGGACCATCCATCCCTCAGTCAGTTTCCTCTGCATGAGCAGGTCCACTACTAAGCACAGCATGTTTATACCATGGCAGTAGACTAACACATTGTGTTTCACAGAAATGCAATAACTGCTAATTTAAAATTGAAAAGAATTTGAGTGAAGATGAAGAAAATCTTCCATTAGACCATTATGGTCAAACAGTAATTGCAAGCTCTTGCTAACAATAACAATTCATATTGATGAACTTGTTCCAACTCTCTGGACTTTTGTATCACCCCTGCTTTTTAAAAGCTTATTGTTTGCTTATGTTTATGTCATGTGGTTTTGTTGATATAATTCAGTGTTTCCTAATATGGTGATATAGATTACCTAATCAGACATAGCATGACCCAATAATGGAAGTTTCTACAGCTCTGAAGAAATTATAATATGATTCTATATTTCCCTTAAAAAATTCTTGCAGTTTTCCTCTTTCCATAGCAATTAAATTGCTTTTCCTTACAGCAGTTTTACCTAGTAGAAAAATGCAGAAGTTACAAACCTGACTATCCACTGCTTGCTTCTTGTCACAAGAGCAGAATCTTTCACTCAAAGTTCCCAGCCAGGCCATGCTGCCCATAGGCATGTGTATTGTTGGGCTGAGTGGCCTTAAGAAACACTCATATGGGGGAGATGGGGTTATGTGCTGCAGGTGCAAGAATGAGGTGGTATTACCCTTCAGAGACCTGCAAGGTTCTGGAAGCCAGTAAGAAAGGCCAGACCATGAGAGGTTACATATTAGGTATCACATTATGCATGCTGGTATCATGTAAGGCTACTTTCTTTCACTGCACAGTGCAAATAGTAATTTGTTTGGTGCCAAGCCAAAAGGAGATGCATACTGTTTCAGCAAGCTGGATTTTTTGAGCAGAGTCTAACTTTGGTAAGAAAATTTTTAGTGGCCTGTAAATAGGTAAGGGTTGAGAACCACTGTAACAGTAAGTGTGAATTTTTATAAGCTGCTTCATTTAGGGAAGCATGTTTAGTGGTGGTACTTGGCTTTATTCACCAATGCAGTCAGTGTTATTCTTTGGCACTAGTTCAGCTTAAGTGCTTCATGTGGCAGATCAGTTCTTCACTGCTTTTCCCTTCAGGGAAGGGAGTCAAAGATAAGGGTGACCGTGGACTAAGGCTATTTTTTTTTTTCAAGAGGTACTGTCTTTAAAAAACAGTGTTTCTTGAAAGTTTACATATTCACATTTCATAATAATTTCCCCTCTTTTTTGTGAGTCTTTGTTGATGGGTATGTAACTTGAAGTTGTGGAAGGAACTGAGGTGACAGTTCTGCAGTGACACTTTTAGCATCTTCCTATCAGTAAGTGTAAGAATCACAAAACAAATTGAAAGAAGCTCTATCTGAACTGAGTAGGAAATCTGCTTTTGAGATTATTACTTTTTTTCTCCCCTCCAGTGGATGGTTCTTACTTGTATTTTTCTGTCTCTAGATTTTTTTCTGCTACCTCAATTTTTCTTGGAAAGAGGAAGATAAATGGAACTACATGGTTCTTTGAACAACTAGAGATGATTCCAGTGTTATAGGTAAGTATTGTATTTACTCAATTCTAACAGTTAATTATGCTACAATGAATGTGATTTTAGCCCACAAGGGTATATACTCTTCCTTACACCTGAAATTTCATCCCTTTTTTTGTATTATATAACACATCATGTAAGGGTTTCTTTTTGCAAGTGTGCATAAGCAGCAATGACTTTGCTTTTGTGGGTTTCACATGCTAGTGTTTGGACTGTTTTTATGTGATTTCAACCCTTGTGCTCTTTATCAAAGTATGCTTTATAGAAGACTGTCAGCATTACTGTAAAGTTCAATTTTGATCTTTTCAAAGTGCATGAGAAGCCTTTGCATCTTTTAATCATTATAGGATAAACAGGGAAATTGATACAGAGTCTGTTAGAGAAAATACTGCTTTTGGTAGAAATTAATATGAATAAAGGCCCACCAAATGCACAATCAAATCTCATCACTCCAATAATAGTGACTAGGTTTCACTTTATTTCATTTTTTTAGCAACAAAGTAGTAAGACTGTTCCAAGTGAAAGTAATTGTCAAAGGGAGTAGCTTTGACATTTGCACAAAAGAAAAGGATAAAAGAATGTTGAAAGCATGAATACATGCAAGAATCTAGCTTTATCTGAACTCTCTATAAAGTAAAATACTGCTGAAAAATAAGTGCTAAGGATGACAAAAGCAATCCAATTAATTTAGAAATACTAGGTTTTACTAAAGTGAAAAAAAATCTGCTTTCTTGACTGAGATGTCTCTGCTTTGGGAACGTTTCCTTCAGAATTTACTCATGTGATACAAGTACGAAAAAGAAATGGTCTTTCTCCCTGTTCATGTCATGATCACATTGTTTCCCTCACTCAATCCATATCCTTGTTGGTAGCTTCCACCACAGATAGTATCAACACTTTCTTGAGCTTTAAACATTGTAAGAACTGCTAAGGTTCCTCCTAATTTACTTTGTGAACAGGCTTTGTATTTTCACTGCTTTGCAGTAGTTGAAGATGTGGTAGCTCCACTTACCAAAATAGCCAACCTCGGTCAGAATTTGTGCAGACTTGACCTGCACCCTTTCTACAGTGGTCATGAAAGTTGAAAGGGATTTGAAACAAATGCCCAAATGTACTACAAAGAGAAGGAACTGAAAAGGTCGATCACTGTGGGATATGTCTTTATTCCCATCTTACTGCAAGGTAGAACAACTAATTAATGAGCAGAGCTGCTGGTTTTTAATTATGTCTTAGGGACTTTGCTGGCATTTTTCCAGAGGACAAATTTCTGTAAAGTTGACTATTGATTTGAATCTGTTCAGAGGAATACTTTGCCAATTAATTACCTCTTCTGGCAGTTCTAAGTGCAACTGATGTTAAAAATCATGATGTCTTCCATAACAACTGGATATACTTAAAAAAAATGTTGAGTGGTAACTTGGATTCTTCCAAGAGCATCCATCAGATTTTCAGAGTAAATGGAAGACTGTTCACAAAATTGTATAGGATGTTTTTGTAAAACAGTGAAATTTAAGGTAGAGTGAGTACTGGCTTAATTTCTTTGAAAATGCATGTGGATAGGCTTGTCTCACTGCCTTAGCTGATGCTTTGTCTAATAGCAAATATAATACAAATACATTGTATTGACTCTATTGAGAAGAACTTACTAAAGCACAATGATGATATGATCTGTCTAGAGCAGTTTTGAGTTGATTTAGGTGGAAATAGTGTCATTTATTACAAATAAAATTCACACCGTTCTGGGACTTACTTAGCCTCAGTCTCAGAACAGAACTTGTCAAAATGAGTCTGAAGTATAGCCTTAAAACAGATTAAATATTCACAGCACCTGGCTGTGTCATATGATGCATATTCATGGTGTAGAGTAAGAGAAGACTCAAGTCCATAGAGGTTTACTAACCTGAACTGTAAAGAATAAAAATAGTCATATGGCTGAATTAGCAAATTAGTTAAAATTTTACAAGTAGCGTGCGTGTGGTGAGGAGATGTAGGAGAAGTTGATAGGAAGATGAGTTTTTTATCAGTGGTTTTGATGGTTAGATTGTTTGCAAGCAAGTTCATACTTGTTAGCAGAGTAGATGTTTTATGTTGACTTTTGCATGAATAAGCCATTAGCCTGACAGTTGCTGTGAAGTATTATATGTTGGTTATTCTTTAGATCCATATGCATTTGTCTGGTAGATAGTTAAATGTATTCTAATATTCTAAAACTAAATACTTTTGAATATTAAATGGTCACTTCATCCTTGCCAAAGATGAAATCAAAGTTTAAATCTTGCTCTTTTACATGCAGTATGGGAAATTATATTTTTGGATGTAAATGTAATCACAAGCTTTTGCATTCAAGCTCTAATGAGAGCATTACGGAGGTAGGGCATTGCATAATGTTATCATAACTTGATATGGCTTGGCAAGATCTTCACCAAGCAACGTAGCATTTTAAACTTGGAAGTATTTTTCAAGGAAATAAAAGTAATTAACTAGAATTAGTCTATGAGTTTATAAACATGTGGGCAGATCAAGTGGTAAGTAATAGAACTTCACTTTGTACCTCTTCTCACTTCCTGACAGTTGTTGTAATTAACAAATACAAACCTAAGTTGAATCTCTGCATAAGAAATTGTCTGGTGGTTCAACTCAAGAACAGTTGTACTTAAACCAGATTGATAGTTTCAGTGAATAGTCAAACATTATTGTTGTTTGAAAACTTATAAATTCAATGAATGAAAAATAATTTTTACAAATACTGAAAGCTAAGTAAATAATTTTTAGAACTTTAAACTAATGAAGAGGAGCAATGGACAAATGATTGCAGACCCTCTAAATCTGAGGAGATCTACACGCAATAGTACAATACATAGTTTTGTATTTCTCTTAAGAAATGGCTATAGTTGATATGAGAGAATGGAAAAAACACACACTAAACAAATAATTAATGTTTTTTATCAATTATGTTTTCTCCTTCTGACAGTTTAACAATCTGAATTCAAGATTTTTCTCTTTTTTGAGCATATTACTTCAGTAATGGGCCTCATGCCCCTGAGAGTGCCAACAGTATCTTGTGTTCTTCTTGGCACTTTATTTATATTGCTGGTGTCTAGTTCTTGCTCTCAGTGCAGAACAGGAAACATTTCAGGGCTCCTTTAAAACCGTGGGTAAGGCAGCTGAGATGGGATCAGTATGCTGCTTAGGATAGCTGAACAGTTAACTCTGCAAGTACCTCAGTGATTTAATAAGTGGTAGGATTTCTGCATTGTTCCCTCTATCCTTAAGCTCATTTGAGTTTTACACAACCATGGAAGGGTAGGAGCTCAGAGCTGTGTTTGAACAATCAATCAGCTTTTGTGTTGATTTCTGTTTTACTTTGTTTATAAATCCTGGGCTTAGGCGATATGTAGCCACCCAGGCTAAGTTGTGCATACTCAGAGGCAAAAGATAGGCAGCTTGTGAGTCTGTAAGCTCCCCAGGCAAGTTTGGTTTATGTCTTGTGGTTTAGTCAGTTCTTCCCTAATAACATTTCTGTCCACTTGCCAGTTTCAGTCAAACTCTGACAGAATGGAGCCCTTGTTGCGTTTAAATTCCTGAGAGATTTTGAGAATACAAGTAGGTAGGAAAAGCCCAAATAAGTAATATTATTTGACCTGCCAGCTGATGAGCCTGTCTGTTCTCAGTCTGAATATGACAAAGAATTTGCTTGTCCTGCCTGTTCTGGTACTTGGTAGGGAGGGATATTCATACATGTGGGATAAGGGAGACTACGTGAGGTGAAACATGCAGAACTGTAGTTTTTGACAAAAGAGCTTGTAAAATAAATCATAGTGGGGAATCTGAGGTTACTGTCACATCACACTGTGGAGACAGAATAAAGAACCTAAGAAACCAGTTTTCTGATTGTGGTTAGGAGTACACAGTGGCTTGATGCATGGCTTAACCTGAGATTTAATAGTATCAAAGGAAAGAATTAAAAGGTATTTTTCCTTATGTGGCTCAGATACATACGATTTTAAGCAACATTGATCCAGGCAGTGGACTAGTTTTGTTTTAGAGTGAAGAGAATAGTTAAATATACTGTGATTTGTTCTGCTTTTTTTTTCCTGATAATACTTCCTTGAGCCAAATCACAGTAAAGTCAATGGAAGCCTTTAGTTAACATCTCCAGTTTAATCATCTTGCTTTTAACTTCGTGAAGCTTATTGTAACATGAAAAATCTATCACCAAGTTACAATGCTTGTCATAAAAGCAGGTAATACAAGGCATTGAATTCTCTCCCCAAGTGGGGTCACCAAGAGCAAGTTGCCCAGGACCATGTCCAGACAGCTTCTGAATATCTCTAAAGATGCAGACCCCACAACCTTTCTGGGCTACCTGGAGTCAGTCACCCTCACAGTGAGAAGGTTTTTCCTCATGTTTAGATGTTGTGTTTTAGTTGTTGCCTATTGATTCTTGCCCTGTCGCTGGACACCCCTGAAAGACATTTATTTATTTATTTATATATATTTATTTATGCACATTGATGGGACCCCCCTGAGTCCTTCATGTTGCCTATGATGCCTCTTCTAAGATTCAACTCCAGGTGGGCAAAATGGTGGTAGAAATCTTTATATTGAAAGGATTTTTCTGAGAAGTTCTGTTTGGCATCTGCAATGTTGTGCATAATTGGGTTCTAAAAACGTTGTAACTCCCAACATTGATTCTTTAAATAGAAGTTGTTTTTCATATTTATGAGACATTATGATTCTCATAAACATTAATCTTGATGCTTACAGATTTTGATATGATTCTTGTAAAGCATTCTGCCTTCTAGTGTCATGATTGTTGGTTTTATACTTTGATCATGTGTATTGCCTTTCTGTGAACCCTGTTTTCTGCAACACTGCTTTTGAGTTGCAGTGATCAGTTGCAATGATCAGTTGCACTCAAGGAATTCCAAATGAGATCACACCACTTGTTTTATAAATATGCAATAAGATATGATATCCTCATATATTATCTCTTATGCAACTTAAATTTTCATTTGGGGGGATGGGCTTAACTGAAGCTGCTAATTAAACAGACATCCTCACTGAGAGAGAAATTGGTCTCTTGAGGTGTTTTTGGTGTTAAATGATTATTTAGAATGCTCAAGTTTGTGTCTTGAAGTGCTTTGCTTCAGTGGCTGTGGCATTGCATAGCTTGACATTTAAATACAGTGTAAACTTTTCGCCCACAGACCTCTATGTATTTCTCTTAGAAGTTTGTGTAGTCTGCCATGGAGTACTATGTTGCTTTACCTAATCACTTGCAAATCTGCTTCTTCACTGTTTTTTAATGTGTTTTTTAACCTGGTGGATTTTTATATGGTGCCTAATGTAGAACTGTGAATACTTGTCATTTTTTACCAAATAAACATCCTCTCTGCTGTTGACAATGTTGGTAGTCTTATCCTTTACCCGTTTTTTCTGTGAGTTTTTGAAGAAATCTGAATACTTAATGGTGAAATAACACTGCTGCTGTCTTGGAAAAATGTTAAAATGTTGTCTTAGTTTGCCCAGCAGACCTGCCTACAAGAGGAAACTATCTCCTTGTTATTTTGTTTTGATTTGTCTCAATCTTTCAATCAGTCCTTTGTGGTCTTCTGTAACTTTATTAGGCAATACCTTCCTAAACTAATTCTAAAGAATGGCTTTGCTTTCAGCAGGACATCTTTAAGTGTCTGCAGAACAGTGCTTTTTTCACCACTCTTTCTTAACAGTGACGTTTCTAAAGGAGATGATTTGTCTCTTAAATTTGTGACTACCTTGTTTCCATTAGAATTGGTGCTACTAGTGTTCCTGGAGTAGATGAACTGGGAATCTTACTTGTCTTCACCTTGTGTGGTGCTACTTGACCCTTTTAGTACAGAAAAACTGGTTCTGTGTTTTGAAAGACTGGCTCTACACAGTGTTGTCATTTTGTGTTACAAGTAAATTTTAACTTAAAAACAGCATCTGACCTGATGAATTGGAGTGCTCATTTTTTGAGTGGGTAAGGTTACTGTGCTGTTTACTGAGGAAGAGCTCTACACTATGGCTTTACTTGTAGATGGTGCAGTCCCTGATGATGCTTCAATATTAACTGAATAAAGCAATGTTAATGTTTTAATCTTAAAAAAGTACAAATGGCTTGAATCAGAACTTCTGTTGTGGGTGAACCAGTATGATATTTGAGCTTGGATCTAGCAATGTTGTCTTGTATTACATGTGGAAATCTCTTTTGTTCCCCACCCCAGCCTTAGCTGAATAAAATGAACAGCAAGCCAGGCTGTTGTTCTGTGCAGGTCCTTCCATGCTGCTGTTAAGCTGGCTGCTCCCTCGTGTTTCGAGGGAAATGTTCAATGCAGAGTGGCAGAAAGTTGTGATGCAGTACCAGTACTTTGGCTACAGCTCATTTCTGCCAGTCACAACAATGAGTTTAAGTCCATGAAGTCAGTAGCTGTAGGACATTTTCCTCTCTTTCTCCTGAATGAACTGTGCCACTGCTGCTGATGTACGGCCCTTTTCACATAACTGCAAACCAGAAGTGTTTGCAGTTATATAAAACTTCGAGATAAGAAGAGATTATTGTTTTATAGAATCATGAAGCATTAATATAGCAATCTTCCTGAAGTCTTGGTTGAGCTGTTTCTGTAACTCTGGGTCTGGAACACAGGAATAGGGAAGGAAAAAATAGTATTTTACACTACTCCTAACATAAGCACAGTTATAAGCAGAATTGCAGTTTGAAGTTCATCTATAGCAGTTTTCTTTGAGCAGTTATTTTAATGCCCTAAATTAATATTTTAAAGTTCAGAAATCCCATTTTTAAAAGTGTTAAATTTTGAATGCCTTTTAATGCTGTAAGTATGTATTTGATTAATTGATGAACATCTTATGGTCAGTGAGTCTTTCTTGTGTTTTCAAATACACATCTAGAATCACTAAACAATGACAATATTGCTTTTTCACATCCTAATGAGTCTGCTTATGTCTAAAACTTATCTTTTTATATTTAATGCTTTTGTTCAGCATTATTTTTTCAAAAAATAACTCTTGCAGTCACAATAAAGACTTTATGTAATTATTTTGACATTTACATTCCTAATTGGCACTTTAAATGATCATTAATATATTCTCAGGACTACCTGAGCTGTTGTGGCCCCTTTTAAAATTAATTTGACACAGTAAATACCTTGAATATATTCTATTTGAATTGCCTTGAAGTTGAGTGGTGAAAGGTGTTGGAGTCAAATCATAGTAGTGACAGAGAGAATGTTACCGTGAAAAGTAGTGTTGAAATTTAAATATTAAAAATGCCTCAAAAAAGTGTTCCATATTTGTTTATTTGAAAACTTGATTGATTTCCTTTGGCAAGAAAAAGGAAAAATCAACAAAAGCACTAGGTCTTATTGTATAAATTATAGTATTTCCATATTTCCTAGTGATACACTCTAAATATGAAGTACACCTTCCCTCAAAATATACAGTAGAGGTATCTTAAGACTAAAATTGTTTAAATTTATCTAGTTACGCTGGATTGCAGTCTTTAATACTTGTATGAGTAAATGTATATAATATCAGAGAATATCAGTGTAATAAATTTTTTGGTTAGTTAAAAAATTGGTTTTTATCTCTGTGCAGATAAACTGTCTGAAGATTTTGAAAAGGGCAATTTCTGAAGCTGTCATGCTATGTTCTTGGTGTTACCTATTTACACAGTTGCAGATTTAACATACAGCATTTATTTAGATGTTTCTTTTTGTTCACAAGCCAGAATCTGGGGAAATGTCCCCCACTGCTAACTGCAGGGATTTATAGCTTTGTGAAGCTCTTCATATGAGATTAAATGTTCAGGTGTTCCACTTGAAGGAATATCAATCTGTTCAATTAAAAATCAGAGTTCTCAAAATTGTTTTCACAGTAAGCTTACACAACCTTGTTAATACGAACTGAATTATGTTCTCAAAGGTGACAGTGTACTTGTATTTGAAATATTTTGATTCACCACAAAATAGAAACTGCAACAGTCGCCAAGGTCAGAAAAAATGGATATAAGCACTCTTGCTTTCTCAATAAATGCAAGCTTTTGCCTTAGTAGATGAAAAAATATTTCAGAATCCTTGCCAAATCTGTGTATACTGTGCTTGACTAGGATGGGTTGAGCAGGTTTCTCAGAAATGAGTTAGTGCTTTACAGGGATGTATGATGGGAGGCCATAGAGGGTGGGCATTTGGATTTGTGAGCACCAGTCACCAGATGAGATGCCAGCATTGAAGTCTGGGTGTTCATAGTCAGTGGAAGTCCTGACAGTCCATTGTTTGGGATCTCCTCAAAAGTCTGATAACTTCTGGCTGGAGATCTGATAAAAGATATCACATTATTCATAGTAACAAAGATTGTCCAGAAAAGAGGCCCTCAATTATTTCTGAGGAATACTGTCAGTTCAAACTGAAGAATTAACTGTCACTTGTCTTATCTTGTCATCTATAACACAAATATTCCTATGAAACAGAGAAATATTTTAGATATTTATGCTGTCAGTCTTAGAACTGTAATTTTGAGAGTGTGTAGAGGAGCAAGAGTTTCTTTAATCTAGAAAAATGAAAGAGAATGGAAAACAGTTTTGTGGTTTGGTCCGTTAAAACTACAGCACATTTTGTTTTCTAATCTATGTTTGAGCCCATAGCTTCACAGCCAAAGAAAAGCAGTAATTGGGCTGGTTTTGCTAGTAAATCAATGAAAAGTGCTGAAAAAGCACTAGAATCACAAATCTGCCACTGTGTTAGTAGACTTGTACTGGGACAGCTTGAATTTTAAACGAGTCTGTTACACAAGAATGAGAATCCAGGTCACTCCTTATGTATAATGGATTTACCATACCAGCAGAAATAAAGGTATTTAAAGCTTACTTTTTATAGCTGGATGGATAATTAAAATATTGCAGGTTTGATGAATGTTAACAAATACACCAGTTGCTTGTCCTCTTTCTTCTCCCTCAATGAACACCCAGCGCCAATAAAAAACAGAAGGACAGGATAAATAAAAAGATGCCATTTTGTTTTTACTTCTTAAGCCTTACTCCAGTTTCATTCAACTTGCAGTTACACAAATGATGGTATTTGAACACTGCAGTTAAGTGTTTAATAATTAGCTATATGTGTACCAGATGAGTGGGGTCTGCATGTCATATCATTTTGGTTAAACAGCCATACAGTTTTCATGCTAATATATTAGCTTTCTAAGAAATTAAGAAATCCTTTCTTAAATATTTCCCTATCTTTCTGTGTTTAAATTAAATCCCAAGGAAAGATGGTAAGAGCTTTGTAGACTTATCTAATTAATCATCTTGTATCTGATGTATCTTCAGCTGTTTTCTGGACATGCTGCAAAGGTCTCAATATTTGGTTTCTGGTCGGCCAGGATGCCGGCAAGGTGCACACTCTGAAATGCATCTCTGTGGAAACAGCTGGAATGCAGTTCCTGTAGAAATGAGCTTTTGCTAGCCTTTGTGAGAAGCACTTAGATCAATAACTGTGCTCTGGGCAATGACTGGTGAGCTTTCCAGGTTAAAACTAGCACTTACAGCATTGTGTTTCCTCAGAAAATAGCATGGTATTCTCGTGGCAATGAATTTTAAACAGTCTTTGGGTTTTGGGTGGTAAAATTTGGCACTGCTTAAGTTTTCATGTGGACTCTGCATATAACCTGTTTTAAATAATACTGCAGGTAGCCTAATTACAAGATGCCACATTTTGGAGTTCATCATGTTTGTCTGAGAGAGGGTGGCTTTCACTTTTGATGAAAACTGTAGGGCAATAAAGAAGCACTTGTATGTTTGTTGCTTATATACCCTGGAGAGTTGAACAGACTAACTGAGTTGTAAAATTTGAAAACATAGATCTCTGTATCAAGGACTGATAAAATCCAGTGCCTCGTTTTGTTCCAAAATTGTTATTACAATTTGCATGTGACTGAAATTAATCTCAGCATTTTATACCTAACTAGCTTCATGTGTCAGAGAGGAAATAGGCTGGTTTTCATGGGAACTGTAAGTTGGTCATTGTGCCTTTTGTGAATAAATGTATATAATATCAGAGAATATCAGTGTAGTGATAGGCTTTCTAGGCCATTCATAGGAATGGCTATTCCTCATTTGAGTAAAAATTTTTGCTGGACATTTTAAGATGTTAAGTAAATTACCAGTCCTAGGGGGAGTTCTGTCTCAAGAGTATGCATCTCTCTTTTTCACTGTTCCATCACAGTACTCCTAATGAGATGTGGAACAGTGTATGATTAGAAAGAAACATTTTGAGCAGTCGTCTTACGACTTGTTTATTTTGCAGGGGTTTGTCTGGTGTCTTGCAGTGATTGGTTTTTTCTTGCTTTCTGTTTTAGTGATGTATAAGTGAATGGAAACCATTAGCTCGTTTCACATAGAAATTTTTGGTTACTGCAGACCTAGATTTGAATCAAAGCATGATGAAAGATGAAAGGCTTTATAGCCTCCACTCCTAGTCCCTTGAGCCTTCCAAGGCTGTTCTTGTCCTTTTTAAGTTCATTCATGTCCTGTAATGGGAAAAAGAATTATTTACAGTTCAGTTTCTCCCCAGCATAATCAGTTCTCTTTGAGTTGGCTTTGATTCTTCTCTGTAAATTTATTTTTTAGCAGCATAGAAGGAATTTAATTTGATCTTTGCACTTTTTCCCCCTCTGTAGTAGCAAGAGTTAACAGAATAAGAAACAGATTGTAAAATGCAGTATAGAAATTGCAGTTTGCTGTCATTTGTGGTTTAAGAAAAGGGGGTGGTATTGAAAGGGCTTGAAAGGGCTTTAATGAATATTGTTTAGTGTTTTTGAAACCTAATGGTCAGAGGCAGCAACAGAAACAGCCTCAGAGCTTTTAGGGTGAAGTGATTAGCATTTTTCCTGATGCAGGTGATTGTTTCACCTCCTCTTTTATGTCAGCGTTTTTCACTGTCTGTTGCCTTTTGTTTATATTCAAATGACATACCGTTAAAGAAGCCTTTTTTGTGTGATTGCGATGCTTTTTCCCCTCCTTCTGTAGAAAATCTGTTTGCCACAGACAGGCAGAGCATGTGTTTCTCTTGTCTTGGTTGGGTGCACAAATCTTCTTTTATGTGTGCTGCTTCTTACGCTGTTGCCTAGACGATCGCTGGCTTTCACTAAGAATGTCTGGTTCTCGTAAAGAGTTTGACGTGAAGCAGATTTTGAAAATCAGATGGAGGTGGTTTGGTCATCAGGCATCAGCCCCGAACTCTGCAATTGAAAACGATGAGGGAGACTTCTGGAATAGAGGACAAAATGTAACAACTGCTGGCAGGAAGTTTTTAGACTCGGGTAACTTACCTTTAACATCAGTTGGTTACAGAAGGTCCAGCCAACAGGATTTCCAGAATTCACCTCTTTGGCCAATGGCATCCACCTCAGAAATCCCTGCATTTGAATTCTCAGCAGAAGACTGTGGAGGTGCACGTTGGCTTGGCAGACAAGAAACAGATGATAGAGCAAGTGAAGAAGAAAATGAATCGGACAGCAGCTCGTGCAGGTTAATTATTACTTTCCTATTGTGAGAAATGTGTTTTCATTTCATGTTTGTAGTTAGTATGCATATGTAGGCTAGCCTTTGTTCTGAACTCAAATGCTTCAGAAACCTAGCAGCTACTGTGCATCAGAAACAGAATATTAATTATAATCGGGTTCTGTGTGTTTACTAGGACCTTTTTAAGGCAGTCAGTGGGGATAAACAAAGTGCAAACATGGATGCACTCGTGTTTTAAACGGTGTACTAGTACATGCTGCTATGAACAAGGTACTGCCCATTACATGGTAACGTTATAGAATGCTTTCTACATTATTTTGAAGTGATACTGATTGTTTAGTTATGTCAGTTAGGAGAAGATTATGAAAATGTAAACTTCTGATTCTGATCTCATGCTTCCCTGTGTATCTATAGACGACAGAGAATGAGCTGTAAAAAATACTTAGACTATAAATCAAAGACAAAAATTGCATCAATTGAAAGTCAATCAATTTGTACTTTAAAGAGGTTCCAGTAACCCATTTGGTTGAATTAAACTGTGCATCTGGCAGAAAAAGAAAAAATGTTTCTATTGCATCTGTAAAGATGTTTCGGTGTTCTTTTCTTACACATCGTTACTAAAGATGAAACTGTAAAACTTGTTCTTGAAATAAAGTTGTTTGCCAGTTATTGTAAATCAGGCAAGTTAATAACCTTTATTGTGAAATATCAGTTAAATTCTTTTATTTCATTTGCTGTATAAGTCAGTCAGTCTTTCACTAAAAGTATTTTTCCTGTTTTGTAGCTCATGTAGTGCATAATTGCTTAACATTTCAGAAAATGTTATGTTTGCTTTCTTGCTTTTAAGACAGCTTTACACTGATGTGGCATTTCAGAAAGTGTGGCTACTTAAAAGGGTACACTGTTTAATAAAGGTTATTAAGGACAGATCAATTTACTTATAGCAGTTGAGTGTTTTTCATTCCTTGGGAGAAGAATCAATGTAGTGGAAAGGCAAAGTAATCCATAATATAAACATGAACTGTTTATTGTATATATGACCTTTAAAGGTTCAAGGAAAGGAAGGAGAGTAAAATTGCTTAGACGTGGACATAGTGTATTTGCTTTTATCACCCCATGTCAAAATAGTAGAATTACTGGGAAAGGAAATGCTACATACTGCTGCATCATAACAGCAGTCCCACTGTGCTGCAACAACTATGTAGCTGTAAGTAACACACTTCTGAAGAGATCCCATTTTAAATGACATTCAGATATAAATTTTTAAATTGCTATGTTATTGGATATGATACAGGTATAACATCATTTTACAACAGCAACATATATTTCTGATGGGAAATTTTTGCATGCAGCATTATCCCAGTTAGTATATTCTCTTCATAGCAAGGCAATCACTGTAGGAAAATAAACGTGTAGTTTTAAAAGATAAATGTGGAGATTGAAAATAGTACAACATTTGGTCTTAATTGTTAGAGAATAATGTGCATATGGTAAAACTAATTTGTTCCTTTGTTGAACTGGAGAACTGCAGATACTTATTTAGGAGGTTTTAAGAAGTCTTGGTTTGGGTTTTTTTTCTGTTGCAGAAAATTTTCTCTAGTTATATACTAGAGAAAATGCACAAAGGATTTGAACTTAGTAAATTGGAAGTATCTTTTAAATTATCTGCTTAATTATGTATAACATCTAGAGGTTTTGTATTTCTGTTACTGTCTTCTGTATGCATTCATGATAATGTTTACTTACATGCTTTAAATAATTTAGATAAGTTTTGAGTTCTGTGTCAGTACAATTTATTATGCAACTAATGGCAGTGTGGGAGCTTGCTTTGTATTGTTATCCGTATCTCTGTCTTATGGAGAGACTGCACTTATGCCATGTTTTGTTCACATCATTTGTTAAAAATGTATAAGCTCTTGGACAGACTACACAGTTCTGCCTAACACCTGGAGTTTCTCTGATATTAAGGACTTAATTAAATATTTTTTCTATGCATTCTAAAATACGGCTTCTTATATGTTGACTCGAGGGAGAAAGCCCCATACCAACACTTTTGTTATGTAGTTTACAAAGAGCTTTTTTTCCCATATGAAAACATTGTTGCCTCCTTTACAAGTAAATCATGTGCATGAAAAAGTCTTTTTAAAAAACCTTCTGTAGAAGCTATAGTTACCTTTCCTCTATGCTCCTCTGTAACTTACTGCCCAGTTAGAAGCCCTAATAACATGAACAGAAACAGCTCTACTTGCTTTGTTTGTATCAGTCCTTCCTCTTTGCCTTGCCATATAGTACAAGGAGAAAAGCATTTAGATAAGGTCTTTGTCACTATGACATCATTTAGATCATTATGTAGTTCATTTAGAGGAGAGCTGCTGTCAGATTAATTTGGTGTTATATAGAGTTCAATTCCAAATTTCGTACCAGATCTTTGACCAAGGTTGTGTGTGAGATGCAAACAGATAATTCAGATTCAAGAATCAGAGCTGGTCAGCTGTAATACTGTTCACATCATACTCCTGGGTGTCATTTGTAACCTGCGTTAGCTCGAATGGTTGTTTACTGGGACAGGGAGTTTTGAATTCTTCTGCAGATGTTCATCTCCTAGATTTCCTCTATTGCTGCTGTTTGTTAACTGTCCTGCATCCCTGAGGCAATGATCATCCTCTTGGATTCATACACTTTTAAGAACTCACCAACAGCTCTGCAGACTCTTGTACAGAAAGTGTAAGACTATTAGCATTAGATTTATTTTTCTTAACTTTTTTTGGTGGTGCCTTAGCAGCAATCTACAGACCTTGAAGGCATGGTGGAGATAAAGCTAAAAATACTTGGGCATACCTTGTGTGCAGAATGTTGTGTCTGCTTCATTGCATTCATGTGTGCACTAAAATACTGGAATTACTTTATTGTAGGTTGAAGTAGGGAAATGTATTAAAATATTTATATTTAAACATTAAATACAAACAGGATTCCAGAATTCATCAGCTGTGTGCTGACCTTGAGCAGTTTAGTAAAATGTCTGTAATTATTTAAAGACAAAATCTGAATGTACCACGTAGTACCAGCTCTGCAGTATTGCTCTGTTTGATCATTCTTGGAGTTAGTATGTTGTAACTTCCAATCTAAGCTTGCCTCCTCACCCTGAGTTTTCAAGCTACAGAATCCTTTGATATGTCTTTTATTTTCACCTCAGTCTCACGGACCTTTGAGGGTGTAAGGACTTTTGGAATTCTCCCAGGTTGTCATTGCTGTGGCAAATGGAACTGGAAAAATATTCATAAAACAGTTTGTGGAAGGAGGGACATTTAAATTTTTCATTTCCAGTTACAGGGTACCAGACACAAATAGCTTTTGAATCTTTTTTTTTTCCTTTTTTTTTTTTTAATTTAATTTTTGCAAATACTGTAACTATTAGAATCTCTTTTTCATGTTCTCTTTATGGACCACTGAACCTTAGTCTTTCTTTCTCCCGTTCCTTCATTATGGAAAATGGTTTGTAAGTTACTACTCAAGGGCGGGTATGGGATTGAACATCTTTAGATGAGAGGGAGAGCTAGGCTTGACTCCCTTGTGTCCTGAATACATTATATTGTGGATGCTGCAGAACAGACACCATTGCAATTATTTTTCCTTATTGAATGAGCGTGATGACTGGAATTCTGTGTGGAAAAGGTGCAGTTTTGAAACTGGCAATGGCTCCAGTGAAATTGTGATCCATCAAGCTTTTTCCTTTGTGGTTTCTTCCTTTCTATCTGCAAAACACTTTCTAAGGTTGTAATGTAGATAAAATTCTGATCGTGTGTAATTTTTTAAAAATGTTATTAACGAAGTTACTTTGAGGAATATGGGTTAATATATAGTTCAAACAAACCAGAAAAAACCACAACATATTAACCCAATTGAGAATGTACTAAATTTTGACATGGAGATACAGAATCATTTCCTCAGTATTTGTGCATTGACCAGCGACCTACCCATTCCACTTCTGGTTTTTGTTTTTCAGGGCTGCTGGTTAAAGAGTTGCTTTCACTGAGAACTTCGTGCTCATTCCCTTGAGAATGCCACCCAGCTGGCCAATATAATGTTGTCCAAGGTTACATGGTTACATCTTTGTGTGAGCCCCGATTCAGTTTCCAAAATGGCCACAAAGAACACTTGTTCCAGCCTGTAAGAGGGCTGGTGGTGGAGCAGAACAAGCTACTCCTGGGCTACAGGGAGCAGGGAAGAAGTTGACACATAAATAAATGGCAAACCACAGCTTCAGCGAGAATATTTAATATAAAGTGCCCCAGGGGAAATCAGTAGGCAGGTATCTAGTTTCTGATCCATTATTAGATTTAGCTCTGAATTAAAGACCAAACTGCTTGGCTTTCTTAGCTATCTGGGTATGTGCAAAAAAAAAAAAAAAAAAAAAAAATTAAAAAAAAAATCAAAAGATATGATAAAACCCAAGACCAAACCACAAAGTTCCCCTTTACAGAAAATCTTCTGTTGGAAATTTAGACTTTGGTTTTGAGGAGCTCTGTCTTGAAATGAGTATCCTACACCAAGGAGTGAGATAAGTTTTATGGTGGATTTAGCCCCAGGCATGCTGCTCAGTTCATGACATCTTTGTGGAAGCAGGGGTTGGGATGCCGATATTGTGAAACCACATCTTTCCAAATGTTATGGTAGATCCAGAGTATTTTATAAGGTGCCTGCATTGTTGAAAACTAAGCAGTGGTCAGTTAAAGAACTGTGAGGAGGAAAGCATGCTTTCCACAGTGTACATCATTGGGATTAATTTCCTTTATCTCCTAGGGTCATGCATTCCTTTTACATTTTCTCTATTCCTGTTTTTTCCCTGTCTTCTGTGTTTGTGTATACAGATGGGAATAATTTTTCTCCCCATCCACCCTTGCTTTTCACTCTTGGTGACTTCTGATGTGGTAGATCTCATATCAGACCCAAGGCGGGCAGTAGGAGTGGTGGTGTAGCAATGTGTTTGTGGGGTTTTTTTCCCTGCATGCCCACATGCTCGTAGTAGCTGAGTTTTGTTCTGGCCACCTTAGGTTAAGTGTGAAACATAAGTGGCAGGGAGGGGTTTGGTTCCTTACTGCCATCCTTCCATTACTTTTTCACTTTGCAGGGCCTTGGTGGATGTTCTTCCTTAACCATCTGACAGCACTACAGATTTAATTGCTGGGCTGATCTCTGTGTCTCACTTAGTTGAAGAGTACAACATGAATTGATTATACATTTACCACAAGGGTCTAGATTTTTTTTTTGAGGAATAAAGAAAATATGAAAAAAATAAAATAGCAGGGAAATAAATATTAAAACAAATAATGCATATTCACTTTAAAATCACATATGATTTTTATTTTACCCTTTGTAGATAAAATTTCACCTGAATATTGTATGAACTAAGATTTCTGTTGTTGTCTTTAGCAAAACCTCCAACAGCAGTCACACCTTATCATCTTGTCAGACAATGGAGCCCTGTACCTCAGATGAATTTTTTCAGGCTCTCAACCATGCTGAACAAACTTTTAAAAAGATGGAGAATTATCTTAGACACAATCAGCTGTGTGATGTGGTGTTAGTCGCTGGTGATCGTAGAATTCCAGCTCACAGGTAAGTTTATCATAAATTGAAATAACTTCATAATTATTTACAAATGCACCATCAAAGTGTGTCCCATGTTTTGTTTAAAAAATGTCAGAACATCCTAAACCATTCAATTTAAACAGGTATATATTTTTTAACATTTCTTTGGAAATGAAAAATTATTTTTTCTAATGTAAGCAATGCAGAATAAAAAAGTTTAAGTTCCTTTTGTTTCTAGGTATACTTATGATATTTGCATAACAAACCCCCAGAAGTCCCAAATGCACTCCCAGAATATTATAAGTTGTAGTGGTTTCTTTACCACAGAGCGATGTAAATTTTTTTCTTAGATTTAATTTTGTTTAATTTTTTTCTTTATATTAGCAATTATGCTGTTGGAGTCACAATTAACAATAAGTACACTCTTCTGTTCACATAAAGGTTTTTTGCTCCTGTACTAAGAAGATAGGAGACTTCTGAACATTGCCAGTATTAGAGGTCTAAATTAGTTCAAACTTTATCCTCTCTGTCATCTGTGTAATCAACAGATCATATGTATGCTGCTTAAAATCTAGGAAAGTACCAAAGATTGCAAAACACAGGCATGTGTAGCTGAAGCACATTATGGTATTTAATGCACAGAATTTGTAATTTTAATAGGAACCTAGGTATAAGTAAGCTGTGGTTTCCTAAGTTGAGGTCTACAACAGAAATAACATCCTAAAGCATTCTTGTTTTCCATTGCTGATTACTACTCCCACAGGGAAACTGCAGCTTAATGCTGTAATGGTAATAAAAAGATGGGAAGATGTTGCTGGTTTGGAGTTGGTACTTTCCTTAAAAAGCCAGATTTCTGCTTTTATTCGGATATTATCCACACTGTTGTGCTGACTCAGCTGAGGGAATGACAGCATGGGGATGGAAACTGACTTGAGAATCAGAGAGGCTTTTAAACCATAGCCTGCTGTTGCTCTCGGAGACTTCATTTTATAAAGTGTTCACTTAGTTACTAAAGTGTGTTGTCCCTGTGAAAAGAATGAGTCAGATGAAAATGGAATAGACACACCCTTAGTGGGCACATGCTCTAGTAATTTAGGGTCAAAAAACTTTGGAGTGGTGTAAACAGGAAAAAATAGTGATTATAATTAAGAAGTCATTTTGCTTTATGGAGCCAAGGTAACCCTTTTGCAATATGTGTTTGGACTGTGGCTTATGTAATAGTTAAAAATGTGTAGAAAGGGTGCAGAGGACAGCCATGAATACCTTTTAAGGACTGGAAGGTTCTATTTACAATGAAATAAATGGATAGAGAACACCCTAAAAAGTCCTTTAATGTGGTTCACGCTTGTTTCTTATTTCTTCAGAGAACTGACTTCACCTCTCCAGTTTGTGCTACTGTATCTATTTCTGTAGTTATTATTATGAAGCATATGCTACTACTGCTCTGGACTTCTCCTCTGAGGAGAAGCATCTTGCTGTAGTTAGGATATTCTGTGTTAAATATGTATGAAAGTTAAAGCCAAAGAAGCACACTTTGTGCTTGTAGCAGGAAGTGGGAGGCTTATGATTCTCTCTTGTTCACTTTATAATGTTGGAGCAACTCACAAAGAAGCTTTGCCTTTTGCATAAAAGTTCTTTCTCTAACTGTTTTGTTTTCACAGAGAAACATAGCAATAACTGCAGTCTTAATCTCAGTAAATCCAAAGTATCTCACTGAAAACTGATTTCTTTTCATAGTGGGAAGGATAAATATGGAAATCTTAAATTTCATTTAAATTTTATAGAAATTCAATGACTGCCTTTATGTATTTGTAGTAGCCAATGTTATAAGAAAAAAATTCTGTAGTATTTTTTGCTGCCTCTGTACAAGTTCTGACTATTTTAGTATTGACTGCAGGCTGGATAAGTCAGTGCATTTCAGAAAACCAGTGATTATTTTGTCTTGAGATTTAATAAGCAACAGAATATGTATTAAATACATCTTAGCTTAATGGCTTGGCATTCTAAAATGAGTAAGAAAACAGAAACTTCATTTACAATGGACAACTTTGTTTTCCTTTATTTTTCCATAAGAAAGATAAGAGTTGTTCATAGTATGTGATCACAGAGCTGGTAAAAAAGAACATTCTTCATTATTAATATTAATCACACTCATAGAGAGGAGTATTCAGATTTTCAGTTTTGAACTTGGTATTTTTAATAATTCCTGTATTTTTAAATTATCAATTTCTACTTTTTATTGAGTGTTGTGAGGTCCATTATGTATGTTTTTAGAGAAAAGAGACATGAGTTTGGTGTCTGCCTTGGTAATAATCACAGGTAATACATCACTGAAATTCTGAGAGGTTTTGTATCTGTGAAGAATTCGGGCTATGAGTCTACTACAAATAAAAGCATCACATATAGTCGTGATTTTTCTGAATATTCTCTATTGTTCCAAAAGTATTTATCTTCTTATTCTGTGCTGAAATCATAGCCAAAATCTTATTTACAAGGACAAAAAGCAAGTAGGAAAAGGGGACATTCTCCAGTAGGAAGAAATGTATTATATTCCCACCCCTTCAGCTTGCAGTTCCATAAAGAAATTTTGGATACTTTGATTTAATTTATGTTTATTTTTTCATGTTTATTTTGTGTCCACTGCAATTTCAGATGTCTGCCATTTATTATGTTCTTATTTATTACATTCAGCTAACTGCAATATCCATAATAAAAGCTTGTTTTGTTTAGCAATAATCCACTGATTAGAACATTCATGTAAGAAAAGGGAAATGTGTGTAAATTCCTGCCCAGAGGACATTTAAAGCCTGCCACATCCTGTAATCAGCAGTGTGGGCAGAGCCATTGTGTGTCTTTCTGTTGACACTGAAAGATGGAAATACAAAAGAGATGGGACTTAAGAAAAGAAGGCAAATGGAACCTTGTGTACTCTAGAGTTTAGGAGGCTTGTTTGAAAGAGCCTGAACTCTTCAGTATCACCTTACAGCTTCAGTGAATGCTGACAGTGAGTTTCCAAGGACGGTTTTCAGCTGTTACACAGCCACAAACAAGGAGCTGCCTAGGAAGAGTCCCTTTTATCTTTCTGATCTTAAGCAGCATTCTGTCAGCTGAGATGGGTTTGGAGATACTAAACCTGTAAATTGCCAGGTTTGGTAGCTGTCATCATTTTACATAGTAATTGCTTTGGTGACCTAGAAAACTATCGAGATGGTGCAGCTTGTGGCAGGTCCAACAAGTATGGGTTTTAAAGTGTGCCACATGTTTTACTGGCTCTCAGTTGAAAATTCTTCAAAATATATTAAGCCGTCATGGTAGATTGTTCTGATTTTGGATTTTGGATTTTGTCAGTATTTAGTGACTAGTGAATATCAAATCACATGTGTATAGCAGTAATTGATTTTTATTGACTAGTGGGAAAAAGAAAAGGCCAGTTGGATGAAAGTCTGCTTTTGTTTTCTTCTATCCTAGCTCAGTGTCACCTTGATGCATTGTCACTGTATATTTTAATCCCATTTCTTTCTTTGAAAGAACTTCTTTTTCTAAATTAGTCGAATTAAGAGAAAAGTGTAGATACCTCTTCTAAGGCTTTTCATTGTGAAATCATTGCAAAACTGCTCTCAGGATAATTTATGCTTTTTCAAATTACCTGTATTAAACTACTTCTGGGCTTCACATCCTCTGTCAGCATGTGCAAGTCACCCTCTGCAAAGCCTTTACCACTGTGAGGCATGCATACCTCCTCATGGATCTGAACGTGTTTGCAAAAATAGTAAATGGATTTCATTTCTGTTAATTTCCTTTGGATGGCTCTTGAGTCTGGAAATTACAGGGAGAAATTTGCTGATATCAAACCTCTGATAGAAGGCATTGGGACCCTCGTGTTATTTTTTGGAGCTTCTTCAACAGTTGTTTCTAAACTGTGTACAGTCCAGTGTTCTGAATAATAGTGCAGCTACCTATTCTAGTTGCACTGCTGGGGGAAGAAAGAAAAGAAAAATCAACTCCCAAACTGTGATATGACTAAGTATTAAATTCCATTTCCCGTTGCAGAAGACCTGTCTTTTACAAGCTCTGTTCTGTGTAGAAGTTCCAAGTCAGAACAGTCAGATGTGACTATGTTAAGTTTTTGCCTTTTTTTTTTTTGCCAATTTTTGCCTTTTTAAATTGTGAATTGGACCTGCAGAGATAATTGGGTTATTCAAACCACTTCCAGTGAAAACACCTATTTTGTACATAGAAATCTGGTCTTGTCATCTCATTCTAGCATCAAAAGCAGTTGCAGAAATTCTCCCTTGATACTTTCATGAATGTACTTTCTAATTTACTCCAGTTCTATAGATCTCTGAGAGGCAGTATTTTCATTTAAATGCAGATTTCATTAAACATGAGGTTAAAATGCCTAGAAGAGATTGCTGGGCCATAGCTTGGCAGAAAGTTCTCATTTTCCTTAGCTAGTCAGATACAGAATAATTCTCATATTTCATTAACAGAATTTAATTTTTCTTTAAAAGAACAGAACTTTGGGGGGTTTTTTACAAAACTTCAATCATGCAAGTTGTTAAAATAAAATTAATATTTTTCCCATGCAATTGTAACTTTACTTTGTTGCTTCAGCAGCTAGAAAAAAAAATTACCTTTTCTTTTCTGTAAGCCTGACCAAATGCTCAATGATCAGAGAGTTCACAAGAAAAATATATTGTGACATTAATTAATCAAAATTTTATTACTTTGCAGTTAATTAAGAGACTGCTCCTTGTGTTTCATTACTTTGTATATGTACCTGTAAATTCTCCCCTAAGCACCTTTTCATTTAGTTTTGCTCTATTTTGTGGTTCCTGACCTCTGCCATTTTAACACACCTGTATAATGATTCAGCACAGCATAAACTGCCTGAAGTATTAGATTAATTGAAGATATGCACATGGACTCTTTAATGTATTTGCAGTAGGCTAAGTTCTTGGGCTTGCTCTTTGTATAGATCCATATACATATCACATCTATTTATATTGAAATCCCTTTGAGCAAGGCAACAGTGAACTGCCACAGCACAAAAATTGATCTAAGCCACAAGGCCATTCCTGGAGGTCTCTTATTCCTCATGAATAGTTATGGTTGGTTTCATATTCCTGCCTCATACAATTTCTTTAACCCCAGTCTCTGTACACATGGAAATTCTTTCACATTTTGCAGAGTGGCATTATTATTTGTAAAGAGTGTTTTACTCTTGATAATCCAAAAAAATGTCCGTTGTGCACTAACATTTACTTGCACAGTAAAATAGTCAGGATTATTAAGAAAGGCTAAATAGATACTCAAAAAAGAGATTACTCTGTATCATCTCCAAGTTTACTTTGACAAATTTTGTTATCAGTGTTAGTAATTGAATGTATATGTGTGCACTAAGAGTAAAAGCATTTTAAAGCACTTTGAAAAAGACTGGTAAGTCATTCTTTCACATTTAAAAATGTATCTAACATAATATAAATGAAAATCAATTCCATTTTATTTTAATAATGTATATTTATACTTCATTTCCAATTTATGTGGATTTGGGGGTGTTTATGTCTGTGTTGGCTATTAAAAGTCATTGCTTTGTAAGGCTAATTAGTTTAGATCAGTAGCAAATGTAGGTTTAGTATCAGTACTTCATTATTCATAGAGAGAAACTAGAGCATGGAGCACTTCGTCAATTTTTAAATGTTTTTCTCACTACAGTGTTTCTGCAAAGGGCAAAGTAATGAATCATAAATTAACAAACATCAGACTGACTAAGATTTTTTTTCTTCTCTTCTGTTTCTCTCCTTTTGTGCTGCATGTCATACTCAGATTGGTTCTCTCCTCTGTTTCGGACTACTTTGCAGCAATGTTCACTAATGATGTAAGGGAAGCAAGACAGGAAGAAATCAAGATGGAGGGTGTGGAGCCAAAGGCATTGTGGGCTCTGGTTCAATATGCATATACAGGTAATTGAAGTGAAAATGGGAAATTCATCTAATGAATTGTCCTCATGTGAGCATTGTATTCCATTACTAGATTTCAAATGCTCTTTACAAATTATTCACATTATTTAAATTCTTATAAATAAATAAAAATAAATCATAGAATATCTTGAGTTGGAAGCAACCTACAAGGATTCTCAAAGTCTAACTCCTGACCCTGCTCAGAGCACCCCAACAATCACACCGTGTGTCCCAGAGTGTTTTCCAAATGCTTCTTGAGCTCTGTCAGGCTTGGTGCTGTGACCACTTCTCTGGGGAGCCTGTTCCAGTGCCCAGCCACCCTCTGGGGGAAGAACCTTTTCCTAATGAAAAAGGAACCCTTTCCTAACCTCCTTCAGGCCATTCCCTCTGGTCCTGTCACCAGTCAGCAGAGAGAAGAGATCAGTGCCTTCCCCCCCTTCCCTGGTGAGAAAGCTGTAGACAGCAATTAGGTCTCATTGCTGTTACCTGAGACAACCTGATAGGATAAAGTTTCTCTGGTAATACTACATTCAATTAGTTAACAAATTATGTGAATCTATTAAATGTATCATGACTGACAAAACAAGGAATCTCATTAGGATTCCCTTTCCTTTCATCATTATAGATACTAATTTTGAAAATTATTAGTTATCTAATGCTGAGGGTGATGTTTACTAAGCCTTCTATTCTGTCATATAATCTGTAAATAATTCTATTGCCTTGGGGTTTTAGGGAATTTGTAAGATTATAAGAGCAAACTAATGTGATTTTCTTTTTGATGTTACTAGGTCGCCTTGAATTAAAAGAAGATAACATTGAGTGCCTGTTGTCTACAGCTTGCCTTCTTCAGCTCTCTCAGGTTGTAGAAGCATGCTGTAAATTCCTCATGAAGCAGCTTCACCCATCCAATTGCCTTGGAATCCGATCCTTTGCTGATGCCCAGGGTTGCACTGACTTGCACAAGGTGGCTCACAATTACACCATGGTATGTTGTTACATTAACTAACATCTGCTTTATTTAGTAGGGGAAAATATACAATGTTTTCCTAAATATGGTACTAATGTTTTCCCCCCAGAAAGTCTTCATAGTTTTCAAACAAGAATATGTTCCCATGATGAAAAATGACAAAAAAGTTGCTGGTTTAGAGTGGGAAGGAAACATATGAGCATAAATGCCCTGTAAACAGAAATGGAATTGTGGGGTATGCATTTAATAACATATTAAATGTTCTTCTTTCTGACAGTCAAAAACTACAGACTTCACAGTGGGGAAGCTGCCATCATCTATTCCAAAATTACACATTACTAAATGGAAGTGTAGAGTTCCTTTTTTGTGATGAACTGGAGTTATCAGGTTCCAAGATGTACTTGGGGTATGAATGTGGATTCAGCAATATAGATTCTGCATCATCCTTAATAATTTAGCAACGAGATGTCAGGCATCAAAGAATTTAATTCTAGGCTAGGTAATATGTGACTAAATACAAACTTGCCAATTATATTTTTCAGTTAACTTCTAGAAATTCAGACCGACCAACTTAAGTAAACTTTATCTGCTTAGCAGTCGTCCTTTTATTTTATACAAAATGTTCTTTTTTTTCTTCTCACAAGTGTATTTTAGTAAAGTTATCAGAAGAAGGCAGAAGAACTATCTCTGAAGCAAGTCAGTTCATCTCCTCTTTGCAGTTTTGTGAGGCATTTTGCTCACTTGTTGATGAAATTTTGCCTAAATAAGCTCTTGGGATTTGAATGAGGGCAAGTAGATACTGCATAAGAGATGTGGGAATAAGGATAGTACTTAATTTGCTTGTGTGTCATGGCATTACCTTGCCATTAAGTTGTTGGCTAAGATCCAAGAGTTGTAATTTGTCTTGTAATTAGTATTAGAAATCCATGGCTCTTCCTCTTGCTGCCTTAGGTTTTGCTGGTTTAAAACAATTTTTTAAAAAGTTTACTTATTGGCTTAAATTTATTTAGCTTACTATGTATAACAGTTTAAAATAGCTTTTTTTTTCCCCAAATACAAGACAATGTTCCTCTGCAGTGAATGGAGCTCTCAGATATTTAATATCATGGACACACAAATTTACTGAGGCAGATCAATAAATAAGGTGCAGATTGTAACTTACATGTTTCTATTCTTGGTCTTCATTATTGCAAAAACAAAAATAAGGAGTCTGCTGTTAGGTAGAATGTGCAATGAAACAGTAAAGTAAATGTGGCTTATGCCTTTGAGGAGTATTGGAATTTATGTTGAGTGAGACCAGTGATAGAAGAAATATGTGAAAAGAGAAACTCTCTCTTCTGATCTACTTGTTCCTTTTCAGAATAAGTATGTATTTTGGTTTGGGCAATTGTCATGTCCTTTTTAAGTGAACTGCCAAAATCAGAGTAGTAAGAATTATTAGACTAATGCATCCTTAAAGGGGAATGTTGACATTCCAGTCTTAGTATTCTGACTGGCAATTAATGACTTAGGGAAAATAGGGCTGTGAACTTTCTTAAAGCCATTCTTCTGCAGCACTTATCTTTTATTCAGACCAGAGGAAAATAGTTCTGTGCCTTTTGGCTGTTGTTTACTTCGGTGGCAAAATTGTTGCTTTTAAGGCTTTGATGTGAATGAAATTCAAATTAGGTGGATTTTAAAATGCCATTTTCAAAACTAATTAGTTGTGCTAGATGAATTTTTCCCAAGGCCTCTTTTAATGTTGTTTAGTTCCAACAGAGACATTAAATTGAATTTTAGAAATAATGAGTAATAGAGAAGAAGCTTCTTTATTTTGAAATGAATGTTGCTATGGAAACTGCATAGAAATGTCTGGTCCAATTGAATCTTCAATTAAAATAAATCCCCAAGTAATTTCATTTGTTTAAAAGCTGTTTGAAAAAATAAAATGTTCAACACTAGTAAGTGCTAGGTACTTGATGCTCTTTCCACTAAGAAGTATTAGAATGTAAGGGTTAAGTACACCTGTAGTAGCTGGCAAAATTCTCTTTCTTAAAACAGGGAATTATTTTTATGCTGCATTGGCCTTCATAGAACAGTGTGGGACTATATTGAGTACAGTTTATTGTTCTGGTTCTTTTAAAATACTTGTAGTAGAAGTTATTGAATAATATAAAATACTTAAATTTTAATTCACACGTTATTTTCTATGAATGTTTCTTTGACAGAAAAGAAACCCTGATTGCCATTTAATATTTTTACAAGTGAAACAACTTCTCTGCTTTGAAGCTTTTTGTTACACATGTAATGAGTTTGTAATCATCTTACCTGCTTCATTAATGTACCTTTTTACATGAAGTTTGAAATTCAGGTGAAATGAGCTTTTGTTTAAACTGGAGGATGAAACAGTGAGTTACCCCATTAGGTCTGCCTTTGTTAATGGGGTTCTTCTGTCCGAGTAAAGTACATTAGTCATTGGAAAGCATCAATGATTAAAAAAAAAAATGAAGAAGGATTTGAATGTTGCATTTCTTCATATTGCAGATATATATTATGCAAAAAGGACTGAAGTATTGCATTACTTTATTGCTTGCTGTGTTGACAGTTGATAAATTGTTTTGACAGAAGGGAACAGTTTATCAAAACTGGTCAATTATTGGCATTACAAACTTAAGCTTGAAAAATCTTCAGTATACATGAAGTGAAACAAGAACTGAAGCAATGTGTAGTGGATTTAATGCTGTATAAAGAGCAACTCTGATTTTTACACATCACAGTTCTAAAACAGAGTTGATAGAATCATGAAATGTATCTGAGTAAAGATATGTTTTGAGCAGAGGTTACCCTGTTTTGCTGTGGTTTGTATATTGTATTTGGGACATACAGTTATAAATTTAGGAATTTTATTGGACTGGCCAATATTGTATCTGCTTGCTTTAATGAATTTGTAATGGCATTTTGTGCAAAAAAAATTCTGCACATTTTTATTGCTGTCTTCAAAGTCAGAACAAAGGCCCCTTTTTGATATCTTGTTTGTTTGAAACAGTTGATAGTGTACCTTGAATGAAAACCAATAGATCCTTTTCCACAAAAAGTGAGCAAAAGGGAAGTTAATACTTTGAGCTGAGGAAAAGCTAGCCTGTGTTATTTCCAGAACATGAAATGTCTGTGGTGACTAGTGAGTTATTCTTAGGTAAGTGTCAGTAGCTTCTTCAGTAGCCAGATTTTAACTTTCTGATTTACAACTAAAAGAGAAAGAGTAGACATTCAAAACTTTGTGTGATGATGCCTGAGTTAGTCCCTGTCTAATCATTGTTGATCAGCTATGCATGCTTAAAGCAGAGTGAAAAGTCATTTTGATTTTCATCAGAAGTCTTCAGAAGGTATGTAAGCAGTGATAGTATTACAAGATTCAGATAAAGTTAGTTTTGGAATTTGTGTGATTTCTGAGCAAGCCAGTGGATGTATAAAAAGAAAAACTCAAAAATAATAGATTGGATCCAAGCAGAGAAACCTAGGTAGTTTTGCAGAAGAAAGGGTGTGGCACATTTAGACTTGCTTTCTCCTGTAAGGCAGTAGTTTGGAAACACAAAATCATTGAGTTATGATTTGGAAGAAAGAATTAAAGAGGGATAATTTGTCCTTTTTTTCTTGCAACAGTCAGGATAGGTTTTTCTTTTGTTAGTGGGGAGTATGAAGAGCAGAGAAATTTAAATGCTTTCTGTCCATAAAGGGCCATAAAGTTTGTGATAGTGTCAAAACAAGGATTTTACATTCTTGCACCTGAAATTGCAGTCCAGAATATCCTGCTCAGTAACCAACTGAGGAAAATACTCATACTTGGAAAATACTCATACATTCACTTCCTTTTCACCTGTGAAAACCCAAGATATTTTTGTCTTTCAAGTTCCCTCAGTCCTGCGTAGCACAATAGATCAGTACTGCCTTATGAAGAGTGAAAAGGTTGCTGCATGCTGCTCAGCCTGTTTCAGAATCCAGAAACAGTGCAACAAGGAGTCAAGCTAAAATATCTGTACTGCCCCTGCACACAGTGCAAGTATTCAGTTGGTTGATTGTTTAATACATCAGTCAAATCTGAGTAAAAGTAAAGAAGGTGATATCTGACAGCTGTTTGACTATTAATAGTTTACCAGGAAGTCAATTAGCACAGTTCTTAGTGAATTCATACTTAGTTGACCAGTGCACTGAAGCAGTCAGCAGACAAAATAACATTTCCTGATTGCTCTCCTTCAGATGCTGTGAGTCAAACACCTCTTGTGTTTTGGTTTCCCAAGTTCAGAGTTTAGGCAGAGCCCTGTGGTTGAGCTGCCTGTTGGGCAGCCTCAGTCCCTCTCAAGCTGCAGGTGTCTGATGCTCTCCAAGGTTTTCATCCTTCTGACACAGTGTGCAGGGAGACTAACCACCTCACTGCATCCCACTGTAGGGATTAAGTATCATTTAGAGATACACATCATGGCATCTTATTTTTATGTGCTCCTAATGTTTTTTGTTCTGTACCAAGTCCGAGGCAGATCTGTGGTTAAGAGTATCAGCATTAATCACTCTGCAGATGCTGAAGAATGAATTTGAGGTGATGTGAATGAGCAGTACCCAGCGTAAGGAGCATAAGGACTGCATGTCCCTGTCTTGGTTAATACATAAGCCTCAGGCTACTTATTTGATAAAGTTTCCAAGCCCTTTGAGGAGCTAATTTTGGGGTTGGGAAATTCCCTTTACTTTCAGGACCAGAAAGAAAGGGATTGAAACAGCAGATCATTTGTTCTCTGAAATATCCTGTTCTTCCACAGAGAGTTCCCATAAGAAGAAGGAAAGAAAAGACTAATGAGGAGGTTAAGAATGCTAGGAGATACACTGGCTCCTTCTTTTTGTCTTCAGAATCTCTGTCTGTAAAGGAAGAGGAATTTTCAGATTCTGGTTATAAAAAAAAACAGACATAGGACAAAGAGTGCCTGTATTCCCAATGGAATGCTTTGATACTCTGTTCAAAAGGAGTCTCTGCTTTAAAAATAGAATGGGAGCAAGAGGAAACTGAACTTGTTCCCATCAGAAAGCAATGGTCTGCAAGCAACAAGAAGGAAAATCAGGCTTTTTACACATAACAGCTGTTGAAGTGGTGAAATCCAGTTGGAAAAAAGCTTTCCAAAGAGGATCCCTGATTGACTTACGCAAGATCAGCTTGTTGTTGCCTTCAGAGACAAAAGAAGTTTTCATGCAAGTGCTTTCCCTTTCCTCTTCCTGAGATCTGGATAGACAATTTGGAAAGTTTAAGGTAGTAATTGTTGGTGTTTCTCTCTGTCAGAGCTCACTGCCTGTTCATTCAGCAAAACTAAAAGCACAGCTCCAGCTTGCATACTCTCTAGGAAAAAGAACGAAAAAAAAGCAACCAGTGAAAACAAATTAACTCAGTGGAATATGAATTCCTGTGAACTGTGTGTTTAAACTGTGGAAATAATTTTGATCACTTCTCAGATTCAACTTTACTGCCAGGCATTTAATATCAGAGTAAAATAAATAGCAATGCATGTGTAGTGCTTCTGAATAGTGGTACAGTTCCTTTCACTGATTTTAATTCATATATTTGTTCAATTTTACTTTTATTTTGTAATACAAATAGTTAAATGAATTAAAGAGGAAAAGACAACTCTATCTCCCTTCTAATCTACTATAGCTCTCACTTGGAAGTACTTTTTTGTGTAGACAATTAGATCTTTGTTGTAGGAAAGCTTTTCACATATTAAATATTTTGAAAGTTTTCTTTCCAAATTCTATCTGCAAGTAGAATTATGTACACCTATAACATTTTGATTTATTTTCCTGATTTCCAGAATTACCTATGGAGTGAAGTAACTTTGATCTTTCCCCTTATAAATTGTAGTGGTTTTATGTACATCTGGCTTTCATGTAAGATGGACTATTTACACCTAATTAGTTTTTTTCTCTTAGCTCAGCTTTTTGTTTAGTCAGTATCTTCGGAGTACTGAGGTATAGCTTTGAAAGCATTAGGCCAAGCAATAAAAAAGAAGTATTAACTTTTTTGCTTTGTTGTCATGATGCCCATTGCATATATAATGCCAAACTGTATTATTGTTTTTGTTGCCAATTTAAATACTAAATTCAGACCTGTTTTGCAGTGCATCTCTTGCTTCTTCTTGTGAGCTTCTCCCCTTTTTTGACCTAAAAATCCTTTTTTCTTTCCAGTATGTGCTTCTAATCTACAGGGGTTTTTTATTAGCATGCAATTCTTTTTTTTAAAAAATCATTAAACAAGGCTCTAAGGCCAATTTTCATATTAGGGCCGCTTAGAGTTCCGTGTTTGTGAATTTCACACATTTTGTCCTCCAGGTGTTTTAGAGGTGCATGTGATGGCAGACCAAAACCAGCACCCCATTAGCTGCCTATCTAGCAATCCACAGTGCATTTAATAAATTGATTGTAACTTTGTTATCATCATGAAGCTACTCTCAGTTTTGAGTGTGAATTTAGCTGCAGTTTGAGCTATCAAAATAAAAGAATATGTTGTGATTTTACTTTTCTGCTTTTGCTTGCTTTGCTTTGCTGCCTTGTCAAAGTATATGGGGAGAGGGGATAGAAATAATATCAGCCTTTTCTGTTACATCAATGTTTTTCACTGTAATGGTGCTGATTGTATGTTCATGATGCTGACTGTGTTTCTACATACTTCTGCTATTCCAGCCTAATATGCTGCAAATTCTCATATTATGAAGTAATCAGATATCAGCATAGGATGTGTTTCATATTATGAATTTCTTGTTTTGAAGTAAGGATTTGTTGCTGAAAATGAAAGGATGAAAGTTAGAAGATTGAATCCTATCAGAATAAATATTGTTAGTGTAGCAAGGCATGTGTAATATTGTGGATTCTTTGTATGTTTTGCTCCCCAGTCAAATCAGATCAATTGTATAAAACCTATGAAATAGCAAAATAAACTTAAAATAATCCATTTTAAATCAACAATAAAATTGTTAGTGTTGTTTATTTTCTCTAAAACTTACTGCCACATTTTCATCTAGCAGTAATGAAAACAGTTACATGTGCCCAGTTGTTGGAGCATGTTGGGCTCTTTGCTTGACAACATGAACAAACTGCATCTTTTTAACTGGATTTCAGAAAGCATTTCTTCACTTTGCAGTGCCAAGATATTAACACCCACAACCTATGGCTTATTTATGTCTGTCTGTCTGTACACTTCGCTCAGTTGTTTCAGCACATCTGTCTGTAGGACTAAATAATTGAGTTGGGGAAATGATCAGGGATGAAAATAATTCAGTGCTCAAACTTTTTTTTTTGGTCTTCTTCCCAAGTCAGTACTCCAGTGGGACGACTGAGAGATGGCGTGAAGGGAGGAAAAAGAAGGGAGGATACAGCAGGTGTTCCATAAAATGTCTTCAAAGTATGATGTTGCCTCTATTAAAATACTTTTCTTTTACAGGAAAACTTCATGGAAGTAATTAGAAATCAGGAATTTCTGTTATTGCCAGCCACTGAAATTGCTAAGCTTTTAGCAAGTGATGACATGAACATTCCTAATGAAGAAACTATACTGAATGCACTACTCACGTGGGTTCGACACGATTTGGAACAGAGAAGGAAAGATCTCAGTAAACTCCTGGCTTACATTAGACTGCCTCTGCTTGCTCCACAAGTAAATTGTTCTGTTCCTCTCTAGTTTATACCATGGTTACAATGGGCATAATGTCTACAGTATAATTATATTGAAAGTGACAAATCTTAACATTTATAGTGATCTGAATTCTTAGAGCTGCATGTAAGAACTTAGCATCTTGTACAGGCGTGATAGTTTGTGTCTCTGTAAACTGCAGCGTATTCTGATTCTAGGACACAAAAAGGGAGGGAGCTTCAAGAAAATGTTGCTTTTTTTGCCTATAAAAATGCTTATCAAAGCTATCTTAGTCACTATAGGCCGTGTCCTTTTTAAATTTCTTCTATATGGAACTTGCACGGTTTGTTTGGCTCATTACATTTCCTCCATGTAGAAATAGCTAGGAAATGCAATTTGAATTAATTGTTTGGAGTGATTTTTCTTCTATTAACTCTTGATAGGCCATCACTGCATACTTCTTGTTCTTCCCAGTCAATACTTTTTCTCCTTCTTGGAGAAGATTAACAGAAAATGTAGAGGGAAGCTTTGGGCTCAGTTTGTTTAAATAGTTGGGAATTACAGTTTTCCTACTCCCCTAGGAATGGCTACTCTTGTTTGTCTCAGACTGATTCCCTCAAAGGCAGGGAGGCCCTGCAGAGACCTCCACAGATCAGAGGACTGGGCAGTCACCAACTGTACAAAGTTTAACAAGGAAAGTGCCAGACTCTGCAAATTGCATGGGGCAACCCTGGATGTACAGACAGACTGGGGAATGAGATGCTGGAAAGCAGTGCCATGGAAAGGGATCTGAGGGTCCTGCTAAACAGAAAGTTGAACATGAGCCAGCAGTGCCCTGGCAGCCAGGAGGGACAGCCCTGTCCTAGGGGGCATCAGGCACAGCATGGCCAGCCAGGCAAGGGAGGGGATTGTCCTGCTCTGCTCTGGGCTGGGGCAGCCTCATCTTGAATATTGTGTGCAGTTTTGGGCACCACAATATAAAAAGGATCTAAAACTGTTAGAAAGTGTCTAAAGGAGGGCAACAAAGATGGTGAAGGGCCTTGAGGGGAAGCCCTCGAGTATAAGGAGTGGCTGAAGTCACTTGTTCTGTTCAGCCTGGAGCAAAGGACACTGAGGGGACAATTCGGTGCAGTTACAATTCCCTTGGGAGGGGAGGAGGGGCAGACACTGATCTCTTCTCTGTGGTGCCCGGGGACAGGACCTGGTGTGAAGTTGTATCAGTGCAAATTTAGGTTGCATATCAGGAAAAGGTTCTTCACCCAGAGGGTGGCTGGGCACTGAACAGGCTCCCCAGGGCAGTGGTCACAGCAGCAAGCCTGACAGAGTTCCAGAAGTATTTGGACAATGCTCCGAAGCACATGGTGGTCCTTGGGGATGTCCTTTGGGGTGCTGGGAATTGGAGGTGATGATCTTTGTGGGTCCCTTCCAACTCTTATTTCATAATTCTGTGATTCACTTCCTGATAGCAAGTTTGTAAACTAGGTTTGATTATTTTTATTTGTTTTTTCCTTTCTTATTTTTCCTTGCTGGACCTTCTTTAGTAATATTTAGTATTTACTATATAGTCAAAGGATTTTGCTTTATGATTTTCAGTTTGCTTAGTGAGAATTCTCTCTTAAATGAAGACAATAGGATTTTTATGGAATCCAAATAATAAGTAAAATTCATTAAGACAAGAAAAAATGAGTTCAATTAATTCATAGTGATAAATCACATGCACTACATTCTGTGTATTTCTTCTAATCTGATGTCCTCTTGCTAGATAGTAAGATTCTCTACCAAGCATTTTAGTATTTATTTCCATACTGATTATTATATATTCAAAAGCAGGATTTTCTCAGTTGTGGCCTTGACTTTGTCATTCATTTTTTCTAGAAACATAATTCAGAGTAAGGCAATTGACAAGGAGAAATCATTGTTTTGTTGAACATTTACTTAATTGATAACTAAGTAGCCCCTCCTGTATTCCTTTTAATTAATTGTCTGTAATTGAAACATCTTTAGGAACTGAAAGTACAGAATTTATCCCAGAAATATGTACTGAAATCAAATTATGTCCACTCAGTAGCTGATTAGGAAAATAGCAAGATGAAATACAGAAGCAAAATTATATTTTATTTTATTATTTTATTTTTAATTTTTAATCTCATCTCCAAATATATGCTTGTATTTCTAAAACAACCTTTTTCTGTTACTTTTTTATTTATTACTTTCTTTAGCACATTAAAGTGTTGGAGCTATGATTTTAATATGGAAACATTTAGTAGATGAGTAAACTTATTTGAAGTGCCCAAAACAGTCTTAATATTTTCAGAATCAAGTTTTTCTTCATGATTATGTGACATTTGACTATCTGACAGCAAATATAGCATAATTAAAAGCTTTTTAGTTTTATGGTTGATGAATTAAAGGTATTGGAAAGAAATTAAATTAGAAGATTGAACATCATGCTGAAACCAAAACCATTGCAAGAAGAGATGTAGATACACTTTAAAAAAATCTTCAGGAAATACTATGACACTGTAACACTGGAAGCAAAAAAATTGTAAGCAATTGTTAGTTTTATTGGTTGCTTTTATGCATCCTTTGTAGACATCTCTGGTTAGTGCTAGCAGTGTCCTAAATATTTGTACATTTATTTTTCCTAAAGATGAATATTTGTCTGCCTCTTTAGCTGTAAGGTGGCAAATATTACTTCTCTGATAAATAATGAAAAAGATGAAAAAATTAGAAATTTCTGAATTACAAGATGGCTCAGATTCCTTTTGGACAGAAATTCCTAGTACTGGAGTATCTGCACTACCTTTCTCCTTATCAGATTTGCAGTTACTATGATTTCATGCTAACATGTGATTTGTAAATGCTGTTAGAAATGCTTTCAGTACAAGGAATGAAATCAAGTTGCTTTCAGAGACTGACTCTGTGCTGTGAGAAATTCTTTATAGGTTGAGTGGGTTAGAAACTGTAGAAAATGTAGGTTGCATTTTGTTGTTGCAGAACTCACATTCACACATAGTGTTGCTTTAAATACTGTGTGCTCCTTGTCCATCAGAAAAATATATTGAAAGTCTGAATTGGTCATGTTGTATTCAAGGCTTACTGTTCATGCCTGCAGTTCTGAGAGTGTCTGATTTAGGACAATAGGAATTAATTGGTTTCTTATATATATATATTTTAAACCATGTGCAATTCTATGGCATTGCACACTGGCAGTTAAAAGGCAGCTTTTAGTTTATTATTTTATAATCACAAAGTGTCCCTGTGAAGTGATACTAGCAGTCCTTTGGGTCAAAAGAAGAAATAATTGAAGGTATGAAAGTAAAGAATGAGATTAAGTTGCCTCTACTAATTTACATGAAAACACTTGATTTGCTATTTTAAATAGTGAGAACTTTGTCCACTTAAAGAAATGCTGCAGAAATCTCAGTTTTCTGAAAATCACTGATAAAGGGCTTTGAGAAGGTTTTTTATTCTCTCTGTGATGGTTATGTTTTCTGTCATATTTTGTGTTATTTTGCCTGATACTGAGGTGTTCAGGTTTAGCCATCTGTACTTACTTGTATCCCTTCTGGAAATATGGTTGTCATGTTTGCCACTTTGCAGCCCTAAGGCAGCTTTATTATAGATAACCATATTGTGCACATCTGTTTCACAGCAAGTCCCTTTAGTACTTCTGATGACTGATACCACAGCAGTTTTGTACCTGTTAGTGTTGGCTGTCAACAGCTCAATAAAGACATCTCATTCTGGTTTGTGGACTTGAATGTCTAATATTCACAAAGTGTTTGGATTTTGGCTTTTCAGAGGCATCTGCCTTTTTCCCTCTCTCTTTTTCTGACAAATGTCCAAATCCCAGTGGGGCAATTCATTTATTTTTTCTGTTATTCATGCCATGTTGTGCAGCTCAGAAAAATGCCAGTTTACAGACTTCTAATAAGTAGAATGGGACTCTCAGTGTAATTTTTTCCTGCAGTTTGATAAATATGGACAAATCACTAAAATATTTGACAAACCACTCCAGAATCTTTGACCTTAAAAACTTCTGTTAGTAGTCTTTACTATTCTGTGGTTTAACTTTATTTAATTCATATTTAAGATTTAAAAGTTGCCAAATTTGCTTGCAAGCTTGATATAAAAATTTTAACAAAGGCTTTTATTAAGTGGTACACTGTGATCTTGGTCACTGTTAGGGTGAGGAACAGAATATATATTAAAATATTCAGCATGTACTGAAAGGGCTTTTACAGACCTCTGCATTGGGTGAATTTGGGAATAAAACCATGAGGTTGGACTGACTTACATACCCAAAGCCTTTTTCCATTTTCTTGAACATTCCTGCACAGCACTGGAACTCGAGATTATGTTTCCTTCCTTTGGACCATTAAGCTGAAATCATCCATTAAGATCAGATGGCCTTCCACTTTAAATATTTATTTATTTGATGGTTTCGCTCAAAATGTGAATGTTCTCTTTATTAGCAGTTTATTTTCACTCTACCCTATTTTTTTTATATGACCATTTTGAAAATACAGAGATTTTTAAATCAGGCAGTGAAAGTGTTTGTATAAAACATTATCTTGGTAATCGTGGTTTTGTTTTTCATGCTTTTATTGTTCATAGCAATACAGCTTGTTTGATTTTCTTTCTTTTTCACAGTTTCTGGCAGACATGGAGAACAACGTGCTCTTTAGGGATGACATTGAATGTCAAAAGCTCATTATGGAAGCAATGAAGTACCATCTGTTGCCAGAGAGACGACCTATGCTGCAAAGCCCTCGCACCAAACCTAGAAAATCTACGGTGGGCGTTTTGTTTGCAGTTGGAGGAATGGATGCAACAAAAGGTATTGGCTTATGTAATGTTTAGCTGATGAGCTGTTTTGGTTCTTTTTAAAAGAAATGCTCAATAGATTTTTTTACAACCTGTTAAATCTAAAATTCAAGGATTTGGCAGTACAGAACAGGAAACATCTAAAGTGTATACAGTTTATTAGGTTAAAAAGGTCTGTATATCTTTGAGACTGCTGTAAATATTCTGGAATCTAGAGTTCTGATTTGAAATTACCATAGAAATAGCTGATTACTGAGTAGTGAAGTTTAATGGAATACAAACTAATCTTTATTTACTTGAGAGGGCAGTAACTTGGAAGAAAAGGTCTAAAAGGCCACAAAGGTGACCTAAACATGCTTTAAAAAAGCCAAAACAACAAAAATATTTTGACTAATTGTTAAATAGTTCTGTCAAAACTACTTGATTTTTTTTCATAGAAAATTCCATACTTTTTAATGGTAATTAAAAAGGATCTGGTAAGTTGGAAAAGTTAGAGCAGAGAAAGTGTTTTCTTTAATTTGTTGTTTTAAAGCTGTTTCTTGGTAGTTCATGTCACATACCATCAACTTTTTTCTCTAATATTACAAAACAGTTGATTTCAATATGTGATTGCATTCCACATGGTTAGTTTATATTCCTAATGTTTCTATTTTTAAAGGCTTGATTCTGCAAAGCAGTTACAAAACCTGGTTTTTGTCTCAAAAAGTACCAAGAAAGTTGTGCTTTGTAATGGTGCAGTTAATTGCTTATGAAGTCAAAAAAGACTATTTGTCTGCACACACTTAAGAATATGCTGCGGGATATCATGGTGTCTTGTGGGAATCAGCATATTACTAAAATGCAAACTACCCTAGTGCTTCAGAGCTTGTTCTTTTTCCATATGTAACTTGCATATATTGTCATTCAGGAGCTACAAGCATTGAAAAATACGAACTTCGTACCAACACATGGACTCCAGTTGCAAACATGAATGGACGAAGATTACAGTTTGGAGTTGCAGTCTTAGATGATAAATTGTTTGTTGTTGGTGGCAGAGATGGACTGAAAACATTGAATACTGTGGAGTGCTACAACCCTAGATCAAAAACTTGGAGTGTAATGCCACCAATGTCCACTCATCGTCATGGTCTTGGTATGTACAGTTCTGTAAAGCCTGACTGCATATTTTTTAAAGGTTACCTGGTTTAGGATTCGTCAAAAAAGAATTCAGAAATAAAGTTTGGGGGGGTGAAAATTTTGTTTAGATGCCAACTGCTTATTCAATGTCCTTTCTCCTTCAGATTATATTGAAGATGATTGTATTTGGTAGCATCAGCTACCAAAAGAATTTTTTTTTTCTTTTCAGTTTTGTGGTGCACACTGGACTGCCACTAAGAAATTCTGATATTTATTCCTCTTAATTGTCTGATCTTTATTCCCCTTAATTGTTTTCATATCTGTATTTTAGGAGTAGCTGTATTGGAAGGTCCCATGTATGCTGTAGGAGGACATGATGGCTGGAGCTACCTGAACACAGTAGAAAGATGGGATCCACAGGCTCGTCAGTGGAACTTCGTGGCTAGCATGTCAACTCCCAGGAGCACTGTTGGTGTAGCAATATTAAATGGAAAGTATGTGAAGGAGATTCTGTTTTCAAATTTAAAATCTCATTATTTTAATGTAATTAAAAGACCATCTTAAATGACTATGAATAATTTCTCTTGATAGATACCAGTTAGTAGCATTAAGAGCCGTGTTTCTTCATTCACAGTAGAGATACTGTGCTGGGCCAAGCAAGCCTCTCCACAGCATTACAGCTGTGTGTCAAGTACAGTGGGGCCCTCATCATCCTAGTGACAGTCAGCTGGACTTGCTTCAGTATGGCAAGATCTTTCTTAAACCAAGAACCTGCTGCATTAGAGTATGAAATTTGGCAGAAAATAATCCCCCTTGCATTCCAGCTGGTCCCCAGAGATCAGAGGGGCTGGGTGCAGCTGGGCCTAATTTCTGTTTATAAGCAGTTCAGTGCTGTAAGTCTGGTTGCATTCAATACTTTAACAACCACAGAGCCACAAACAGTGTGGTTTTTTGAAGCTATAGAAATGCAGATTTGGAGCTGCTGATTATGAATGCACTTACTGCATCAGCACTAAATATACTAAGGCTATAACCAAGCTAAGTTAGCAATTCAGTCTAAATTAACAAATTCAGTCTCTTGCTTCACCCTTAATTAAGCTGAATTTCACCTTGGTATGCACATACTCAGTCAGAGATGCAATTCTTACTAAAGAAGTGTCCCTGCTTTGGGAGTAGAGACAGGTGCAAGCCATGTTTTGCCAGGGTGACACAGCAGACAAAAGCTACTGAGTAGCATTGTGGTTATGGCAGAATATTTACACTCTATTGTCCACAAATTTTCACTTCCTGTTTATGTGCTATCTGTTCATCTCCCTTGAGCTACTTGAATGCTGCCAGGTAAAAAAAGTTTTTTCACACTTTTTTAATTTTGGAAGCCTAGTCACTGGCAAATTAGTACTGCTGAAAGACACCTACAAAGGGTTCTCTAAGATCTGGAATAAGTCCAAGAATGAGTGGAAATGCTCACTGCCTACAGGAGGGAGGGATGAACTTGAACAACCAGCAAGCAGAGTGCCTTGGCTGCCTTGGAACTGCAGTCTCAGATACCTAAGCTGGGTCTTAAGCTTGCTATATATTCAGCAGTGGGTCCCAGGTATGATGAAAAGCACCAGAATTAGAGCCTCACATTTTCCTATTATCATAGAACATTGCCTAGACTCTTAATGGAGGCAGCAACAAAAGATCTCTACAGCTGACCTTTTAAAAACACATGCAGCATTTCAGATGCAGGAACAGTAACTTCTGCACTTTCCTGTAATGTCTGTTTGTAACTTGGTTAAGTTTCAGTGATTGAAACTGAAAAACCTTCATATAGAGAAGTTAATATGGCTTTCTCCGTGTCCAGAATGTGAAATCACTGCATAAATGATCAAAACTCTCTCCATGCTTTGAGGGAAGGTAAATTTGGGAGCTTCATAAATTTTGTGTTGCATAAAGGATTGATTTTAGTAATGAACTTTATGGAACTACAGCAGAGTTCTACAGAAACCTTCAATATATTCCTTACCTTAAACACTGTACTGTTTAAGGTAAGGAATATATTGTTTTACAATAAGAAATATATTGTTGTACTGTTTAAGGTAAGGAATATATTGTTTTACAATATATTGTAGTACAGGTACCACTAGTGTTGTAGTAGTACCTGTACTACTAAACAAAGAAACTTCCATGGATTTTTTTTAAAGCTTATTAAGATTGTTACTGAGAAGGACTAGATCAACCATATTTACAAGATGATTGTATTTAAGTTCCTTGGTCAGTATGTGTAAAAAAACAAACACTAGTATTACCCAAACTGAGGACATCTTGAATCGTGCTTCACGGTAACTGTTGTAAATTCACACTATCATTATCTGCAGTATCTAATGTTTGTTTGATTATCTAGCTATTCTTAGGCTCTGAAATAATTTGAGGTGATTTCTCACTGGATTTTACTTCTGATGCGTTGCTTCCTTTTTAGAATGGCTTCTGTGTTCCTACTTTTCCAAATAATAGTGCTGGGCATGTCTGCTGCTATGCCTAGAGTGCTCATAAATTCTGTTCATAAGCTCTTTATGAAGTTTGATTATTTGATTAGTTTTAAAGGTTCATCTGTGATTGTGTCCTCCTAAACCAATTTTTTTTTCATTCATTTCAGCCAGCCCTTGCAAATAATTGAATTCTTCTGTACCAAATGCTAGAAACCTTTTTCTTAGGACTAAGCAGATTGGGCCACCTAGTGGGTGTGAGGGATTTAAGGTAGTGCTGTCAGTCATGCACTAAAACCCTGGTCCAGAAAAACACTTGAATGCCTAAGATGAGGCAGGGTAGAGATGGTGCATGCATAGATCCACTACTGAATTTGTCCTTCTGACCCTGCAAGTCACATATGTAATTTTGAAATTGTTAGCTATAGGCATAGGTTGAAATATAAATGCTGTGTAAGATATTCAATTTTCTGTAAATTATTGTTGTGATGCATTGATCGTTACAATAGGAGAAGATTGGAGCAAAATCTTGCCTGAGTATTGACAGCAGAGCAGTCTGCTGAAAGTTGAAAGTCCTCTTCTAAACTTCCCTTTTTAACAAACTTGAAATCCTTCGTGTTTCACTAGAAACTGTCTTATTCAGACAACATTTATTTTCTTCTTTTTGTTTTTGTTTTACTTTGTAGGCTTTATGCAGTTGGTGGTCGAGATGGAAGTTCTTGTCTTAAGTCAGTAGAATGTTTTGATCCTCATACAAACAAATGGACTCTCTGTGCTCAGATGTCAAAAAGAAGAGGTGGTGTAGGTGTAACCACCTGGAATGGGTTCTTGTATGCCATAGGGGGCCATGATGCTCCAGCATCCAACTTAACATCCAGGCTGTCAGACTGCGTGGAAAGGTAATGTCCTGCTGGAGGCATATCCTGCCATGGGCTTCTGATTGTGCCAGTCTGTCAGGGGATTTATGGAAAGAGCTGTGAGTAGAAACCCAGTTGAATAGGTGTGTTATTTTTAGCATGAACAGAGGAAACTTACATATAAAAATATGCTATGTAGGCATACTGTGATTCAAAATGTTACCAGGACAGAATATGTAAAGCAAATTCTTCTTAATGCAATTCATCTAGATTATTTTAACAATCTCATTGAATTAATTATGTTGGGTAACTGAAACAACGTGGAGTTGATTGCTTTTAAAAATGGAGCAGATCTTCTTTTACACAAGAAGTCTGAATCTATTCATATAATAACTTCCAAAGGAGTTAACAGTAAGGTTTGGTGAATCTTTATATATCAAATTCTTTCTTGTACCCTCTAATGACACTGGGAAATTGGAATGTAATTCAGTCATTCCTAGGTTGGTATATCTTTCTGTAACGTGATTAATGAATGACTGTATCACAAATTGCAGTAGTACATGTGATCCATAAAATAATTTTAGAAGGTAGTAAATACTTCATAATTCACTGTATTAAATCTTCATTGGCATTTTATATATTTCTGAACTATGCTTTAATTCTCTCCCTGCTCCCCCACCACCAACTGTAAAACTTTTCTTCTTTTCTATTACCTCCCAACACTTAGAGTAAGTCCTCATTGCCCATATTCTTCTTTTACTAAATTTATTCATGCCAGAATATATATTCTACCATTAACCTCTAAAAAATACAAAATAAAAGAACACCCACAAACCAAACCAACAACAACAACAACAAAACAAAAACAAACAACAAAAAAAAAACCCACACCACAAAAATCCACCACAAGAGAGCTGTAGTTTTCAAACTTTCAGAGTCATAGTAGACCTGAAAATAGTGTGGCCCATAGCCCTTAACATGCAGAAGTTGCACTGAAAAGACCCCAGAAAGGTTTGCAGATAGGAAGCTACTTCTCAACAAATACCAAATTTTTAGGGCTATACAGATAATCAGAAACCAAAGAGAAGCAGTAAGTCTGTGTATTTTTCTAAATCAGTATTTTCTGAAACAAAGTTACAGAACTCATTAATAAATAGGAATCATCTTGTAATGCATTTTGTCCTTGTTCTTTAGGTGAGTTGAAATTTAAGACCATCAAATTCATGGAACTAGTTCCTTAAAAAAAATAAAGAATTAAGAAATATTAATTTAAAAAATCAGGCTTTTATGACCACACTGAACTTCTAAATTATATTTTGCAAAAGAAGTTGCTATTCCCAGATAAATATAATTGCTTATAAATTATAAAATAATTGGAAAAGTAGCTTACTAATCACCCTCTTCTGTTTGCATCTGTGCTTCAAGTAGTTTTCATGTTACAGTTATGCTTGCATGCATTTGTGTAATTCTTTGACTAGAGGACAGCAAATAAAATTGCTAGAGCTCTTTGTATCTATGCTCTTCATGCAAATAAATTAAGACTATTGTCTTTCAACTTGTTTTTAGCAAGTATGATCTTAGCCAAATAATTCTTTTCTTTGTACAGTTTTTAGAGCCCTTCAGAGCTCTGTAATTACATTAGTTCTGCTATAAGCATCTGCAGTCTTAAAAAAGATTGTCTCTTTTAGTCAGATTAAAATATATTCCTTGCCATAAGCATAGCATGGAGTCTCCTATGTAGTTCTCAATTTGACTTGTAAAGAATGTTGATAATGTTCTAGAACCACACAATTTTTTTTCATTAAACCATCTGCTGTTTACTGTGCTGATACTTCTGGTTTCAAAAGTGTTGTAAATTGTCTTAATGGTTTTGTATTTCCCATATAATTTTTTCAAACCACTTCTGGGGGTTTGAAATATAATCTTAGTAATGGTAATCTTAGTGCCAAACCAAATTTTACCAGCCTGTGCTTTGACATACTTAAAGCAAGCACTTGCTCTGTTGTGGTGTAGCAGCAGAACTGTTTTTGGCATGGCATGTTTAGACATACAAAGTGTAGTAAGAGCAGCTGTATAATGGCTGTATGACTATTTGGAAAGCAGCATGAAGTAGATATCTGGCTAGTAGTGACTTGTGTTACCAGATGACTAAAGAAGCCGTTTCAAAGGGAGGGGAATTGAGGGGGGAAAGTCCTTTAAAATTGACATTCAGATCTGTGCTGTTCTGTTTTCTACTACCTTGACAGCATCAATTCCAGCACATTTTGTTGTTGTTGAATTTTGGTAACAGTTTTAGTGCATAACACAAATTATCTTTTAGGTATGATCCCAAAACAGACATGTGGACTGCTGTGGCCTCCATGAGCATTAGCAGAGATGCAGTAGGGGTGTGTCTTCTTGGTGACAAGTTGTATGCTGTTGGAGGATATGATGGGCAAACATATCTTAATACTGTGGAGTCCTATGATCCCCAGACAAATGAATGGACACAGGTATAGTTTCTGATCAGACCATACACTACTATTAATATTGTTATTTCAAATGTGCCTCCTTTTGCAAGGAGAATTCAAATATTCCTTCTCTAAGAAGCAGTTTCTTGCTAGTCTGTTGTGAATCTTTTTTCCTTTGTGTACCATCTTGAGATGACTTCTCTTGAACAGACAGTTGTTAATTTCCAATAAACTGCCCTCCTTGCTTTTGCTAGAGTATAGCTACTCTCTTTGACAATTTCAGCTACTTTTAATAAAATGTATTGCCACATTCCCCAAACTGTCATAAAGGATTCTGTTTACATGACTTCCTGTTCTGAAGATAAATGATAAATGTAGATTAGTTTTAGCTCTAATGTGTCGCTCAACATTTATTTCATCAAGGTTTTGGTCATTTTTTCATAAATAATCCCGTCCTGAGGTGAATGCCATGTACAGTGTATTCAGGTTCCAGAAAGCCTTTACCCATTTTTCTTTTTGCAGCTTTAGAATAAAAATAATTCTACAGTTCATGCTCAGAAACTATTACTGTCAGTTCAGAGCTTGGTTACTTTTATATAGCTCCAGGAATATGTCTCTCTGTGGGAAGAGCACACACAAGGACATCCTGAGCTGACTCTCCTTTGGTATCTAATGCCATTTGAGATACCCTAAAGCATCTACATCCACCAAAGGTTGGCAGATACAGCACAGACCCTGGGGGACACCAAGGCCCTCCTGGAGTCCAGTTGCAGACCAGGATGAATGTCCAAGCTCATCTGTAGTAGCATCAGACACCAGTATTTAGGCTACTGAATTCTAAGCCACCTGGATATGTTATTCTGGTAATAGCCCCAAATTCTTAACTCAAAAAGAGAACTAAACTGCTGTGTATAAAAATCCCTGGAAGACAAAAAACTCAACTGTCCATTTCCCTCTGTTTCCTACTGCTGCAAGCTCTTAAAACACAAGTCATCAAGGAGGATCATCAGAGTTTGGGGCATCCACTGGTACTGGTAATGATAACCCATGGCATTGTTAGTCCTGCTAAAGAAAAAAAAAAAAAGTGTATCAGAGGACAGAAGGTGCTTCTCACCAGAGGAGAGAAACTGTGCTTCTCACCATTGCATCTAAATGAATCTCATGAATCTCACATGTTTAGGTGGTGGTCGTCTGTATGTACCTCTGTATCCTTAGCCTTGACCCTCTATGTCTCACTGAATGCCACAATCCCAGTATGTAGGATAGCTGCAAATTTTTCCCAGAGGGATTAGGAAATATTTGTGTACCTTCCTTTTCTCATTATGTCAGCAGTCTGCCACCTCTTCATCCTCACACAACTCAGGAGAAGGCAGTGGAATTTTCTCAGGTGAAGGTTGTCAGAGCCACAGACAGCTCTATAAAAGTCTATTGTTCCTGGGGAAAAAAAAGAAACAGGGGAGTTGGCATAAACAGCTTTTTTTGTCTTTAGGATAGTCTCTGTACCACTTGATGTGCTATTCACATATATTGCAATACTATGAAAGTTAAAAGGGGAAGCAAAGGGGAGTGTTAGAAACTACTGCCCTCTGCTCAAGTCCAGCAGAATCTCAGCAGAAAAGGGTCTTGCCAGAAGTAAATTCTGTTTGCAATTAAAGAATAAAGGCTGGTGAATTTATTCTGATTTCAAGAACTCTTAACAGGATTTTATCAAATAATCCAGTAAAAAGGAGAGGTTGCCCCTATAATTTTAGGCATTTTCTGTTTCTGAGGAATGCATTCTTTTACCACCCTTTACTCAATTGTCTGATTGTCTAGCTCAGGTATCCAGTTTGTACAATAACAAAGGTTTCTTTTTCCTGTCATACTGAATAATTGAAATTATCAATAAGAATGTTTTGATGTCCTTATGGCTTGCTATTGTTTTCAGAGTGCTTCACTCTGTTATATAAAATATCTTTACCTTTGCCTTGTGTTTGTATCCAGTTTTGGACCAATTTGTAAGTCATGTTAACAGAGCATGGGTGATATTGTCATTCTGCTGCAGCCATATAATTAGGGGGGGAAATTACTTAAGACTGATTGCACTCATCTCACAAATTGTTTGTTTGTTTACAGGTTGCACCACTGTGCTTAGGAAGAGCTGGAGCATGTGTTGTGACTGTAAAACTCTGAATTATTTTCTCTGGGAAGATGATATTTTCCTGTGTAGACTCAGAGGATTACTTTTTCCTCAAGCAAACTACAAGTGCACCAATCAGCACCAGGTGCAGGATATTCTACCACAGCAAAGTGTTTGGTCTGAAGTTGACATAATGTTCTTATGGACCAATATTAAGCACTTTTAAAAAACTTTTGTTATGCATATGTTACACGAATTCTTCTTGTAAGAAAGTCACCTGCAACCTGCCAGTTGGCAGTAGAGGACTTCTGTTTGGGAAGTGCTAAGAAAATGAGTGAACTCACTATAATAATCAAATGTTATGGTTCTGGGGCCTTGATTTCCCTAAATGCAGAGCAATGATGCTGTAAATGGATATACTTTGATATAATTGGGTCTATCTCTGGATGAAACAAGTTATAGGATTGGACCCCATAGTTTTAATTTGCCTGTAATAAAATGCAAATAGTATGTGAGTATCTACAAGGCAGGCTAACAAACCAATGCAAACTATTGTAAATGGCAGGTGTCATGTCTGCCTTGGAAATGAAGTTGTGTATTTGGTGAATCTTTTGCACTTTTTAGCATCATTCCTAGTTAAGCAAACGTTTTATTTAACCAAAGCCTTATTTTAAATATTGTCTTATGCTAATAGAAACCTGCTATTTAATAATTTCTGACAGATATTTTTGACATCCAGTGTACTTTTGGGGTTTTCAGAGTTATTATGCAAGATGCAGAACATCATACCTTTTGCTCTGCTTTGGTTCTTGTATTTACTTTGCTGTTTGTATGCATTATTGGAAGAATTCTAAAGTGTGATTAACAATTAACCAATTTAAGTTTAATATTTGCACTTTGGAATTTTTGAAGCATTCCATTACATTAGACTAATTACATTTTTAAATGAGGCTTTGCACTACTATGAGAAGTATACTTTTATAAGATGAAGAAATTGTCTGTCTTTCCTGTAAGGTTATTTAAAAATGTAAAGGGCCCAATCCTGCCAGATGCTCAGCTGCCACCATTTAAGCATGTTCAGCATCTTACAGGACAGTGAAGTGTTCCTCGCAGGGCTGTATTAAATTAGTTACCTTATTTAACAGTTACCTAATTTTTTAAGATACTTCATAATTTGCCTTTCTCGAGCCCTCTGCTGTTACACCGAATTGCTTTGAACGATCTAAATGTTCTCGGGAGAAGCCTATTTGTATTTGCTTTTATGTGCCTTGTCCCTTATGTTCTCCGAACAGCACCGCCCGTGAAAAACGGGAAGATGTGAACTCATTGAATGTTTTGGGTTTGTTTTTTTGTTTTTTTAAAAAGTTTGAAGTGCCCGATACCCAAAGTCCTTTGTACATTTCTAATTTTAAACGTGTGTTTTAACGCTCTCGGCGAACTATTTATTGTTTTAAAAGAAATCGGTGACACTTTGTGATGAAGCTTTGCAGTTGGAATACAGCTGATCTCAAGAGGCTTTGCTGGCGAGTTGTGTGTCTTTATTCCCTGGTTTAGAAGCCCGTTCTGCGTGACCGCGGTTTAAAACTCCCCTTTTCCTCTGAGAATTGGGTGCCGCGGCCTCAGGCAGAGCTCCTCCCGCCGGGGCCGCTCTCTGCCCGCCCCGCTCTGGGTGCCGCGGCCTCAGGCAGAGCTCCTCCCGCGGGGGCCGGGCCCGGGGCCGCTCTCTGCCCGCCCCGCTCTGGGTGCCGCGGCCTCAGGCAGAGCTCCTCCCGCGGGGGCCGGGCCCGGGGCCGCTCTCTGCCCGCCCCGCTCTGGGTGCCGCGGCCTCAGGCAGAGCTCCTCCCGCGGGGGCCGGGCCCGGGGCCGCTCTCTGCCCGCCCCCGGCCCTCTCCGTCTCCGCGGTGACCGCGGCGCCGCGCGCGGGAGGCGCATGCGCGGTGGCGGCGCGGGCAGCCCGCTCTGGTGGCCGCGATGAAGGTGGGTCCGGGGGCCGCGGGGCGCCGGGGCCGGGCGGGGAGCGCTGGGTCCGGCCCGCGGAGCGAGCGGGCGGTGGCGTTTGCGGCCTGGGCCGGGCAGGGAGGCGCGGCGGGAAGGGCCGCCCGGCAGCGGCGTGGGGGCCTGGTGTGCTTGCCGGCACTCCCGCGTTTGTTTACTTTCGTGTGGGGAGACTTCGGGTGGAAGGGAGCTTAAAGGGCATCCAGTTGCGACGCCTCTGCGATGGACAGGCACATCTTCCACCAACCCAGGTTGCTCAGGGCTCCATCCAGCCTGGCCTTGTACCCTTCCACGGATGAGGTGTCCACAACTTCTGCGGGAAACCTGTACCAGTGCCTCTCCACCGTCACAGCAACCTCTTAGTAACTAATCCAAACCTGCTCTCTCAGTTTGAAGCCATTCTCTCTTGTTCTGCGGTTGCATGCCTTTATAATAGTCCCTCCCTATCCTGTATGTTTCCTCAGGTACTGAAAGCCCACAGTTAGGTCACGCCAAAGCCTTCGCTTCTCCAGGCTGAGCAATCCCAGCTCTCTCAGCCTTTCCTCATAGATGAAGAAGTGCTTCTTCCCTCAAATCATCTTGGTGGCCCTCCTCCTTAAACTATTTTTCAAAATCAAACGTCATTGTCAGATGTCGTTTATGAGTGTGGCACGTGGTGGTTGTGTTTTTGCTGGATTTGTGAGCAGAATGCAGATTCAGTGTGAAGAATGCCTCAGTTTACATTGACCCAAAAGAAGGAATAAGAACCTGTGGCAGACGAGCAAACCTCACAGGCATTTGGTGGACAGCAGGGGTTGGTGTTTATCTTATGACACGTAGGGATATAAGTCACGATAGCCAGCTATGGAGCAAACTTGTGGGCTTTATCTTACACCCAGGTTACAGAAAAATATCTGTGGGGGCTGTGAAAGGAAAAGGCCGTTCAGAAATTTTCTCCTTTGGAAGTCAGAATCTCTTTTTATAGTGTGTTGGTTTGGGATCTTAGCTTTTAAGACCCAGCAATTCAGAGTAACCAAAAGATTACCTGTCTCTTTTAGAGTGAATGTTGAGCCTTCTGTGTTTACAAACCAAGGATGCTTTCTGGTCCCAGACTTTTCCATTAAATTTAAAGAACTATTAACGATATGATCTTTGAACTACAAGGGGAGAGTCTCATGCAATTTTTTTTCTTGTAACTAGGAGGCAAAAATAATAGTCTATTATTAATAGAGCTGCAGTTCTCTATGCAAACACCCAGCAGCAGAAACTTCAGATTTTTCCACTCAAAGAACGTTTATCTGGGATTTTGCTACTTCAGTGCATTGGAATCACACAGAAGCTGTTTGTGGTGGAGGGGGGGGTTACCTCCACAGTACTCAGTTACTAACATGCTAGGCAGCTGTAGTATTCTTATATATGATGATTTTAAGATGTATCATTTCCTACTTTTTTTTTTCTTTTTTTCCTCCAGCAAGTATTCACTCTGTATGAAAAAGCTTGGTCTGGTTCTCCTGTGCAGTTTGCTTGGCAGAAAACTTTAGGAAATTTTCTTGCTGTAATAGGGTAAGACTGCAACTATTCATTGCCTTTGTCCATCAAAATTGCTGATAAAGAAAGGGAATTATTCTATATATTAATCTTTTTTAGAGGTGATCGTTCTGTGAAAATTTTTGATCGTCATGGTCAGAAGAGAAATGACATCAGCCTGCCAGGGTATGTCCTAAGATAGGTTTAAATTATCTTCATTGTTGTTTTCTTTAAAAACACTTCTCTTCTGGTGAGGTGCTTAGACAATGGGAGAAATTTGTAGGATGATACACTATCTCTGGTGAACATACCTGGCAGAGAAGACAAATTATGTAATTAACATGTAAAAAAAAAAAGACCTATCACATTAAGAAGGCTCATAATGAGGTTGTGTGCAAAATATCCATGCATTCTTGCTATTGTTGATTTTCTAACAATTTGTTACCATGGCTTTGCTGAGGAAAGGTACTTCTGTGGTTTAGTGCTTGTGCTTACATCAGTGGCATAACTGTACACATTGGCATTGTTGCTTTAGGTCAAGATGAAACTTTTTTTCCCAGCTTACCACACTCTGTTTCACATCAGAGAGTGGTATGGAAGTTTACAAAGTGGATTTTTTCAGATTAAATCTAAAAACTTATGTACTTTGGGAAGATATATTGAACTTCTTAAAAGGTAATGAGACCATAGGAACAGGCTGGATATGGATCAGGGGAAACCTCCTTAGGGAAAAATGGTGTGACATTGGGTCATCATGCTGATTTGCTCAATAAATACTTTTTTATTTGGCATCATTAATACCTCGTGTTAGTTTCATTTGTGTACTGTTCATCTCTTCTTAGCACTTTAACTGTTCTTAATCATCATGGCAATTTTTAATTTTATTTCTAACTACCTGATGAATTTCAATTAAGACAGACCCCTTAGTCAGGGCAAAACTCCCATGATGTTTAAGGCTGAAACCTCTAGTCAAGAGTATAAGTTTAATTTCCAAATCATCACTTACATAGCCCTGTGTCATTGGTTAATATGAGCCAGAATCACTCAGTTCCCCAAGAAGTCTAGAAATCCAGTCTTTGTAGTTTGTGGTAATTGCACCTTGCACCAAATCAAGAGATGCAATTCTCATAGTCTTTACCAGACTCACATGTTTTTCACTGACCATCACACCTTGCTGTTCAGGGTAGGTGTTGTTCATAATATGGTCTGGCTGTGTCAGTCTCTTCTGCTTGGTAATATCCATGGCCCAGCTCTTTCTGTGCAGTGTTTGCACAATGTGTGATAAATTCACATTCTCTCCAGAAAATTGTCCAAAGTGAGGAAAGCTGTGTGGAATCAGAAATGTATTATCAGAAAAGTAATCCCAACTCTGAATGGCCTCTAACAAACCACAACCTTACAGAGGACTTTCAGTGTCTCTTGAAAATCAAGGTGACCGTATTTCAAGTACTAGAATACAGGTAGCAGTGTTTTTTGTGGCCTTCCTCTCAGCCCCTGTCATCAATGGGATTTGAATAATAAGTGGGGTAATAACAATAATTTGAATAAGAGTGGGGTTGCTATAGGAATAGTTTACAGATAAATCTCCAGTCTGGGTTTGCAGGGGAGGAGAAGGGAAAAATAGGGACTCAGTTGCATAGTTCTGGCTGTTTCTGTACACTTACAAACACACTTTAACATTCCTAGTGGTTTTTTTTCCTCAGTAACTGCGTTGCTATGGACTGGGATAAGGATGGAGATACTTTAGCAATAATCACAGACAAATCTAGCACCATATTTCTGTGGGATGCAATCACAAACAAAACAAGCCAGGTAGACAGTGGCATGAGGTAAGAAATTTTGTTTTAATGTGGATATTTAAAGAGTTTTACCATTGCAACTTGTTGATGTGGAGGCTATATTTCAAGATCATCTTTTTATTGGAGTCCTCATAATATATATACTAATTAAACTAATATGCTGCTGTTAATTGCTAAATTATTTTTTATATGATTTGCTGGTTTTGAAGTGTTTGTTGTGGATGGGGATTTTGGGGGTTTCAGGGTGTTTGTTTATTTTTTGAGTGTCAGCAGTGCAATTGTCTCTAGAGCACTTCTCTTCAATGTTTCACCTTTGGGGTAGCAACAAGGATGGGTGAATTTTTCATGTATCTGCACTTGCTACTCTTTCTCATAAGTCTTTCACACCAGCTAAAGGGAGCTTAAAAGTGAGAGAAGTGATATCAGTGGTGCTAAGAATTATTTTTTCCCCTTAAATTAATAAGGGGGCTAAAATGCTGTTCACAAAGTAGAGTAGTTTAAGATGAAAGGAGATATCTAAGGGTCAAAGCCTTACCTCTCTGAGTTTGGCCACAGACTTTAGACTCTTCTGGGGTCGGCATAACCATCAAGCATTGGGTCAATAGATAAGCTTGGTTTAACAATTAAATTTGTGACTTCTTTGAGTCTATTTCTCTAAACTCTTGCATTCTACATAAACATTCTTCTTGTAGGAGAGAGAGTGGAAACAACTCTTTCTTGTGTTAGTTAAGATGTGTGTTATACATATATTATATTGAGGGAATGAACAGATATGGTCTGTTGCTCATGTGTGAGCAAATGCTATGGGGAGAAGAGTAACCTGCCAGTATGCAAGCAAAAAGGAACATAGAAGGTACTTAACAGAATGGAGTCTGCAGTTAATTGCAGTTCCTTCATGATCTTTCTCTCTAATACTGGAGGTAAATTGCTTACTGGAGGCAGTCTTGCTAGAGCAATATATATCTATGTAAGTCCCTGATCCTTTTTTTTGTCATGGTGTTATTGCTTAAGCAGAATAAGCACCAAGACATAAACAGTGTGATAATGAGGCTTTTCTGATATCCTTCCCTTTTTGAAATTAGAAAAGCATCCTTATATGCAAACCAAATATATTGGAGGGCATTTCACCTGTCAATATTTCAAATTTCTATTGCATGCCTAGAGTGAAACTTAAAAAGTTGGGAGGGACTGCACTAATTGGTTTACAGTTTTTTTTGCTTAAGAGGCTCTTGGTTTTTTAACATGATATATAATATCTGCATAGCCTTAGTTGTACACCAAAATAGGCCTTGCTCTATCTGAAACTTCAAATTAAAATAGATCTTTCTAACTTCTTTATTACATTGACTAGAACCAGACCTACTCACTTTTGAGTTGGCTAAATGCATTGGGTTATTGAAGAACAAACAAAAAAATAATACAAAAAGCGACTGGAAAATAACCAGTGATTCCATCTAAGACTCTTGATGTTTGCAGACCCATTTTCAAGTACAAGTCATGCTACATTACCTCATACAATTTTTTATTACTTTTACTATCTTCTGCATCCTTAGATAATTCTGATATTGGTCGAGAACATTTACTTAATTTGAAAGTTCTCGTTGGTCTGTATGACTCATAGAAATTAAAGACAAATGCAAAATTTATTTTGCTAAATGTTTGAATATGTGAACACATGAAAGGAATCTCTACTATACAAAGTAAATTTTTTCTTTGTTTTAGGGATGCAATGTCTTTCTTGTTATGGTCTCGAGTAGGAGCTTTACTTGCTGTTGGAACAACAAAGGGAAACTTACTCATATATAACCGTCAGACTTCTCGCAAGATTTCTGTCCTTGGTATGCACTGCTTTGAAACTGCTCTGGCACATGTGAAAGTGGAATTTTGCTAATATACATAGTTTCCTTTCCAGTTCTCTATATAAACATGCAGGTAAAAAATGTGGTCACACTCAACTTGCACCTTCTACTTTGGTGTACTCAGGAGAGTATTTTGAGAGAATACTAACTTATATATATATATATATATATGGATGTATATATACACAAATACCTAACACTGCCTTACTGCCTCCTGGGGGACTTGTGTTACCTTTCTTGCCAAGGAATTGTGTGATTGTTCATTTGCTAAGTTACTCTTTCTTACCTGCTTAGAGTACCTCTGGGCATAAAGGCTAAGGATGTAACACATTCCCCAGAAATGTGATGCAAATAAATGTAAGAACAAGGGCTGTGCTGTTTCATGTAAAGTCAAAAGATTTTCATCTGAGAGCAGATTTTTAAAAAAAGGGCTCTTGCTCTGACAGGTTGTTTCACATTCTGACATTCTGTGTTTGAGTGACTGGCTGAAGGGTGTGTACTTCCATCACCGATTTTTTGTTGTTGTTGTTGTGTTTGATTTGTGTTCTATGGGTTTTTTTCTTTCTCAGGTAAACACACCAAGAGGATTACTTGTGGCTGTTGGAGTACTGAAAACCTCCTTGCTTTAGGAGGTGAAGATAGAATGATTACTATAAGCAATCAGGAGGGGGATACTATAAGACAGGTAGTATTTATAATGGACATTTATTTTAAGATGTACTGGTTTCCAAGAAAGCTGGGACCTATGGGAGCTTGTGCATTTTGAATCCCAGGGCTTTCAAGGACCAGGAGCTTTTTCTTTTTTCAGTGTTCATTTTATGCCAACATGTCATTAAGACCTAAACTGAGGTCATGTCTTCTCCCAGTGATTTTCCTGATTTTGATACTAAATGCAGTAGTAACTTTCCCTGTCTGTCCTTATGCAAAATTATATGTGGCAGGAGTAATGCCATTATTTATCATCAGCATGGGCTGCATTAACTGTTGATTTCTCAATCTGCACTTCTTTCTTGCAGACCTCAGTCAGCTCAGATCCCAGTGACATGCAGTTCTCAGTTATGAAGACTGATGACAGAGTATCAACCAGGGAAAGCACAGTAAGAAGTCACCACAAAATACTGTAGCTCGAGTGGGAATAATCTAACAGGATAACTCCATGTGACCTGCTGCCTTTTCTTCTGAGGAAATGGAGCTGACTTCTGTAGGGGAAAGTCTTGAATTTGAGATTGTAAAGATTTGAGAGTGTATTCTGCTGAGCTTGCATTTAGATTTGTGAACCACTGGCTTACGAAGGGGAATGTCCTGAAAATCTCTTCTGCTGTTGATGAAGATTCAGAATTCAGATCCATGGGTTTCTTAAGGATTATTCAAATTCCTAGATCTCATCTTCTAGTGAAAATATAGGGCCTTAAAGTAATGCCATTCTTGTCATGTTAATTTTTCTTTTCATTCATTGGCAGGTCAGTGTAGTGGTTGGCAAGAAGACTCTCTTCCTTTTTAATTTGAATGATCCTGATAACCCAATTGATCTGAAATTTCAGCAGCCTTATGGCAGTATTGTAAGCTACAAATGGTGAGCAAAACTTTCTTAATTAATTATTCTAGTATTAAGAAGTTGAGATTTCCCAAGTAGTTCTGATAAATGCTGGAAACAAAATCATCTATCCCATGCTCAGACTGAATTTTTGTTGGCTGCATTGTAGACTTTCCAGTAATTCTTTTCTGAACACAAGGTAGTCTACATTTTCTAACTGTTCTACTCAATGGTTCAATAGCTGTAAAACAGTATCTGCCAACAGAATCACTGTTGGTATGCCCAGCTTTAAACAAAAGTATGTTGCTGTCGTGACAGATGATTAAACTCATGGGTTTATGGGTTGTTTTCTGTTTGGATGAGTAACTGGTGGAACAGCTAGGGGTAGAGTTGTGTCCTTCAGCTAGTTTGTTGGTTTGCAAAGCTGTGCAAAGTTCTTGTAGCCTTCTTTTTGTGCAATACCATTGGTAATGTTTCTATGAAGAAAACCAAAGCTAGAAGTTTCAGATCTGTACCAAAAACGTAGCTGTACTATTTCTGTGTCTTTGAATCATTACAGCTTGTCTTTTAATGCCTGTTCAGTCAACATGGAATTGACATCCCTTTATACTACAGCTCTAAAAATTCTGGAGCTATATGCTTCTTAGTTTATGATCATGTATAACAAGGTGTACCTGGGCTGCTTCCCTTGCAGTGATTTTTCTTGCAATTGAGCTAATGAGATATTGTTTGAATTAATCTTTACATGCTGTAACTATTTGTGCCTTAACCTCATCATTTCTGCTTGATACTATGAAAAGTAAACAGAATATTCACAAATTTGTTGCTTTGGTACTTCCACTGTGTTTGCAGTGCCCTTAAGGGCACAGTGACTGGCATTATTGTTTTAACATGGCTTTGATGGGACCACATAGGCCAGAACCTTGAAATGAAAGTTGCCATCTTCTTGTATGCTTATTTCAATGAGGAAACCAGAAATCTTTATCCTGCCATCACTGCCATGTGTACAGCTTGCTGAAAATAAAGTGGCATTATAACGAACAGGAGACAATAAAGATGGCTTACAAGGCATCTGGGCACAGGCATGATTCTGTCCTTCAGGGACCTTTGATAGTTTTCCCTTAACCTATTTTATATTATATGGTTCAACATGATATATATAAATACCCATTATTTGTTTATTCTTTTCTGTTACTGGGAAGCATTGACTCTACCCAAGCAGTCTGAAAGAAAATGCTTTTTGCATATTGCATTAATAGATCTCTTTTCTAAAATGTTACTTTTTTGTAACAGGTATGGTGATGGCTACATTATGATTGGTTTCTCACAAGGGTATTTTGTAGTCATTTCTACACACATTCGTGAAATAGGACAAGAAGTCTTTCAAGCTCATAATCATAAGGATAATCTTAGCAGCATTGCTATATCACAGTCATTAAACAAAGCTGCATCATGTGGGGACAATTGGTAAGTGGTAGTTCATATATAAAGAATAGAATTCATCTCTCAGGACTGGAGCTAATGGGCATTCACACTCTGCTTCCTAAGCCTTCAAGGCTCCCTGAGAAGTGAATTTAGAAAAGGTAAGATTAATGGCTGTATGGAACTGCTGCTCTGCCTAGAGCTAGGAGAAGCTATTGTTGACAAAAATCTCTGCAACTGTAATTAATATCATTAATTGAAAACAGAAAAAGAAATAAACTTTTGTATGTATTTTTCCTTTTGATCAGTTTTTTTTCTGTTATGTTGCTTGGCAACAAGATAGTCCAAACTTCTTTACTGAGATTTATTGATTGAACATAAACATCTGCTTAACAACAGGAGAAAAATTAATTTAAATCTGCACTGAAAATGTTGGTACCTTATATCCTCCTCTCCAGTGTTCGGTCTTACCTGCAGTCTAGACAAAAGTTGAAAAGGAAATAAATAACTGGAATTAAATACACTGGAGTTTTTCCAAAATGTTCTGTGCATATGATAGAACAGCTCCTTTAGTTCCTCATCTGCTAATCTCTGATTCTGTGGTATCTGAATTCTTCAGCAAAAGAGGACTTGTGTCATAGTAGAGGAGTCAAACAGTTCTCTCTGTTCTCAGCTCTGTGTAGGACCAACTGCTGATTTATGACACTTGTACATCAAGAGTGGTTTAACTGTGAGCAAAACATGGTGAAACTTCAAGCACTTGAGCTATGGTACAATAAGGAAGGGTTATTTCTTTCAGTGGTTTAACTTGCATTGAGTGATGTGATAGCATAAGTAAACTCTCACTCTCTCCCTTTTATATGCAGGAGAATTGAAAGTATTTTTTGCATCCGTGTTTCAAGCCCTGTGTGTCCATCAGTAATGTCTTTTAAAACTAAAATGCTATAACAGATCAAAGCGAACAACAATCTATGTTCCCTAACCTTCTATTCTTTCAAATTGGATTTGTGCCTTTTCCTCAAATTTTAGTTCTCTGAGCAAATATTTTTGTTCTGTGATGCAGTGATGCACTATTTACAGTAATGGATAATAATGTGTTGTTTTAGGAAATTGAAGACATTTTGCATCCGTGTTCTACTTTTTGCTCAGTTAGGCTGTCTTGATTGGACTGTGTTTCTTCCAGTTAATGATTACTGAGATTTGGATTGGTGGGAATGACTGACTCTTCATTTTTGTTTTAGCATCAAAATCCATGATCTGACTGATATGAGAGAAATGTATGCCATAATAAACTTGGATGATGAAAACAAAGGTATGTTAACTTTCTCCATGGGGATAGAAAATTTTACAAATAAAGTAAACTGGAATTTTGACAGTGTCTCTGCTCTTAAAGTAAAAGTACTGCTCTTGGAAAAACTGTTTAAATATAGAATTTTTCAAAAACTCCTGCTTTCCCAACTTGTATTTATTAGGTGACCTGTAGCAAAATGGGAGCATATTTTACCTATTCAAAGTGTAGAGAAGTACAGCTCTCAGAACATTTGATCAATTAGTGTTGTGCAGTTTTGAATCTGTATTTCAATGTGTTCAGATTATTACAATAATACGCTTAACTGGTCTCTGCTTCTTTCCATGATTTTTTTTTGGTGCTTTTTGATATGTCTTGTTCTAACACTGATACTTGATCTGTTCTTGTCCTGATGTACAGGACTTGTGCCTGTGGCTTCCAGAACAGTGTTACAAAACCATTTTCTTGAGTAGTGAGTTTCCACCCTTGTCTCCTCATGTAGTGTTTGTAAATGCTTCAGTTTTTGTAAAGTCGATGGTTGCCTCCAGCATTTTTATTTGTAGAAAACTTCCTTTTAAATTTTTTTTCTTTTTAAGAAATCTAGGATTTTTTCAGCACAACACTTCTCTGTCTCCCTTGGAATATTAGTATTAGCCAGTTGGAGTATGTTTTTTCTAATGGCATTTTCAGACACTGAGGAACAAACAGCAGTTCCTGTGTTTAGTGCTTACTGATTTGGTAGTAAGGGGAGTAAGACTGAATTCTGCTCAGCTGCTTCCAGTATTATGGATCACTTTGAATGTGCTGCCTGAACTGAATGTGCTCTTTTCAGTGTTGAAAAGAGGAAGGATGTTGATCATTTTGTAACAGATCTGTAATCTGGTCTAGTGAAGGTGGGTTACACCTAGATGGCCTTTAAGGTCCTTTCCAGATCAGATCATTTTGTGATTCTGTCAAGTCTTCACTCTGAGGAAAACACTGTATTAGTTAATTATGTGTTTGAGTTGAGTGATTCTAATTCATTTTGGAATTATATTAATAGGTTAGCTTTAGTACATATATTCTAGCTATTAATTCCTACAGTTTTCACAGTTAAGAGCAAAATAATTGCTTGTTGGTTAAGTAGTTACAGAAAGAACTATATTTTTTTATTTTTTAAAAACTTGTGAATATTTTAGGTGTAGATCAGATGGCTTGGACAGATGATGGACAGCTGTTGGCAGTATCTACACGAAGAGGATCCCTCCATGTTTTCTTGACAAAGCTTCCAATCCTTGGAGACGCTTGCAGTACACGGATTGCATACCTCACTTCTCTGCTTGAAGTCACCATAGCAAATCATGTGGAAAGCGTATGATAACCTCTTCCTTTTAAACCTCATGTAGATATAATTAAAGTAAGCATTAAAAGTGGATGAAATTTGTTTTATTTTGTTTTGTTTTCTTACAGGAGTTACCAGTCACAGTCTCTGTTGAAGTAGAGCCCAGTTTTGTTGCTATTGGTGTTTATCATTTGGCTGTAGGAATGAACAACCGGGCTTGGTTTTATGCACTTGGAGAGAATAGTAAGCATAAATTTAGTTCTCTTAAAACTAATGCAGCACTCTATATTTTATTTTATTAATTTAGTATTGTGTTTAGCAGTTCTGGACATTCCACGTTGTACAATAAAACCTTGAATTGCCAACGGTCCTGCTAGGATGGGATAATAATTTTCACAGGCTGAAGCAGTTATGGCAAGACATTGTAAATAATAGAAATAAAACTTCTCATTTGAGATCTGAGGTATTGGTCATGAAATGTAGACTGTTGCTTACTTGTTTTCTTCACATCATCTTGTTAATCAATTAAGGACTTCAGGCTTTTGAGATATTATATATCTTTGTTTTAAAGTACTAAGTTGGGCAGAGTAACTAGGAACTATGATCAGAGTGTTTAAATTTTCAGTTTGGCAGATCTTCATGTTGTTTGTATGGGATAAGGAACAGTTGGTTATGCTATGTCCAAATTTTAGATGGTCGATTTCAAACTTTCATGTTTTTCTAAGCATCTCTTTTTTTCAGTGACAGTAAATTAAATAAAATTATAACAATACTAGTCAAAGTTGCATAGGAAAAGAGTTTCTCTTGTAGTTTCTAACCAGGTCTCTGACTGCCAAGAAGAAAGTCTCTTTATGTGTGACTTGTCCCCTCTCTGCTTAGTTGTGAGATTTTCACATCTCCTTACTCAACTACAAGTTTAGTTAAGTGAAGACCTGTACAAAATCATAACATTTTTACCTTATCTTTTCTGTTTGAATCCTTTAGATGTAAAAAAGCTTAAAGATGTGGAGTACCTGGGGACAGTAGCAAGCATGCACCTTAATTCTGATTATGCTGCTGCTCTCTTTGAGGGTAAAGTCCAGCTGCATATGGTAAGAGCTCTGGCAATTTGGATTGCCAATGTTACCTAATGAGTTGATAAGCTGAGCAAGTTAATGTAATATTAAAAATTAAATAAAATGGAATGATGTTCAGTTAATGGAGGTAAATATTAGAAATTCTCCAGAATAGTTTTGTTGATTAAATAAAATATAGAGCTGAGTTTCTGTAGATTTAGAAATACAACCTAGACTAGAACAGGTGAAGAAAAACATTTTCTTGTCAGGTATTTAACAAGTTTTATTTTAAAGGTCTCTGGTAATGTGACAGAAGCAGATGCTAGGTTCTTAAGAGATGCACATGCAAGTTTTTTTCCGTCTAATTTACTCACAGTTTGATAAAAGCAATACTATGATACCCTGTTGTTAACAGTGGAGATTTTCAGTTCATTCTGTTCTTTATATTTAGATAGAAAGTGAGGGTTTGGGTGCTCAGGAAGAACGAGAAACTCGACTTTTCCCAGCAAATGATGATAAATACCGAATTTTGTGCCATGCTTTAACTAGTGACTTCCTCATATATGGTACAGATGTGAGTATTACTTACTTCAAAAGATCTTTTTAGATGGAGTATATTTATGTTTGAATTTTTTGATTACTTCTCATGCTTTTAGCAAAACAAAAAGTGTATCTGTGAACTTTTAGAGTGGATTATTTTCTATACAAGAACTTTGAGCAAATACAGTCAAAATTGCATCCAGCTTCCTTTACTGTTGCATTTATGTGACATGCATTGGCAGGAATGGTAAGTTTTGCTTTTACTAGTGTTTGTTGCAAAACATTGCTTTTAATAGCAGAACTTAATTCTATTGCATTAGTGAGAGGATTGGCAATCAAAATGTCTTCCAGGTATAGGTAAAAACATAGCACTTCCTTTGCAAATTTGTTGATTTAGGTGGTGATGTGAAAAATGTGGACAAAAAGGTACTGATGTATACAAATGTCGTAGCATAAATGAAAGCCTTCATTTGCTACTGAAGCCTTTGTCAAAAGACAATTTTTTTTACGTGTTTCAACAAGGATAGGAATTAAGGAGTGCACTGAAAAGGGATGTGGACATGCTTATTGATTTTTCTGGAGTTTTTGATGTATGAGGGTAGTTTTTTGTCCTTTTAATATTTTCTGGCGCTAGTAATACAGGACACGTTTGGCATTGTAGTATCATGCTCTTTGTGATATCAGCTGATGTACTGACCTGGTTTAATAACTGATGTAATAACTTGGGTGATTTTGTAGCAGATGAGCCTTTCACACCTCCTCAGCACCTAAACTGGTACTGGTAAATTTGAAGTACTAAATTTGCAACTGATCAATTTGATGTGTGCAAATACTACCACTGATGTCAAAAGCCACATTTTTTTAATATACCTTTAATTACAAATCAGTTTGATTGCTTTTATTCCCTGACTTAGGTGCTTCTCTTCTTAAGAATGTGTGATTCTTCCATGGAAGCAAATTTTACAGCTTTTTTTGAAGATTAGGCTTCTCTCAGCAATGAGGCAGACATTTCATTTGTTTCGAGAACTGCATCGATGTCTCCACAAAGCAGAGGGAGATAAATACCAGAATCAACAGAAAACCCCTCAAACCTCCCAAATCCTTTCTTTTTCCCCAAAGTTTTTCCTGTCTTACCCAAAACGGGATTTGAGAATGAAGCAAAAAAAACCACTTAGAAGTACTTTTTTTGAGCACTCGCTACTCTAAGATGGAAGACACTACAGCCAAATTAATTACCTGCTTGCCACTTACTGATGTAATTATTAACATTTTCTATTATTTCTCGTTAGACTGGAGTTATTAATTATTTCTTCATTGAAGACTGGCAATTTGTGAATGAATATCGACATCCTGTCAGTGTGAGAAAGGTTTTTCCAGATCCCAATGGAACCAGAATGGCTTTCATAGATGACAAAAGTGATGGCTTTGTCTATTGTCCAGTAAGTTAGTGTGGGATACCAATACAATATATGTACAAGCAGGCTCTTCAACTATATAGTGTTTTTGTTGGAAAATGAAGAATATTTTGGCACTCCAGCATGTATGGTGATAGAAGAAATTGGCAAGGAGTAAAGATAATTTAATGGTAATGTAAGGAAATAAAATCTGTCATAGTAGATCAGGACAATTCCATTATACTAAGTTCCTGATCAGTAATTTTCAAAAATGTATGTGTTTGTGTATTTAAATACAGATAATTTACCCAGCTTCACTGCCCCTCTCCGTACCTTTTTTTAAAACATAGTAAATATCATTTATATAATGTGCATTTTCTCCACTTCAAATTTAAATTCTTGTGTTATTCAGAATCACTGCTTATAAGGAAACTTTTTCTTAAAACAATTTTCATATTTCTGCACTACTTATGTTATTTTTAAAATTTTTAATCACAGCTGGGATGAATATTTTGTTTCTCACCTTAGTCACTTAGTAGTAATTTTACTTTTGCATTATATGTAGGTAAATGATAGAGCATATGAGATTCCAGACTTCTCACCAACCATTAAAGGAATCCTGTGGGAAAACTGGCCAATGGATAAAGGTGTTTTTGTTGCTTTTGATGATGATAAAGTATACACTTACGTTTTTCACAAGGATACCATTCAAGGTACCATAAGCTCTTTAAATAGCTTGTTCTTAAAGATTATACTATTTTAGTTAATAAAGTAAAACGTGTTCTGAATCTTCATTTGTCTTAAATAAAATATATTTAGAAATAAATAGTACTACAGAAGATTTGAAGTGCAGCTTATGTATAGAAAACTAGTTACTTTACAGGTTTCTCTATAAGGCTTCAAGGCATTTTGGTGTCAGCTCCATAAGCTTCTTGCTATTATCATATTTCATCTGAAAGTTACACATTGTGCTTCAGTTGTATGTTGAAACATTCATGAGAAAAATCTCAGGGTCACAAAACTTGCATCAGGGTCACAAAACTTGTATTCATTAAAAGTGTTAAAGTTGTAAACATAGCCATTTCTATATGTGCAAGAGAGAAAAACTGAAATTTACCTACCAACATTTGGAAAAGGACCTTACTGGTTTAGAAGCTTTACATTCTGTATATTTACTGAAAGATGTGTGCTTGTGTACTTGCTGCTGGCTGCCAGAATTACAGACCCTGAATTAATGTCCTGCAAATATACATGTTTTCAGCTGCTTGCTATACTTTTTACCATGTAAGGATTTTTACAATACATCTTTTTTCTTCCTGATCTTTGAATCTAGGATCAAAGATTATTTTGGCAGGTGGCACGGAAGTCCCCTATTCCCATAAACCTTTGTTGTTGTACAATGGAGAATTAACTTGTCAGACTCCAAGTGGGAAAACAAACAGTATCTATTTAAGTACTCATGGTTTCCTTGGCAATTTGAAAGACTTTGGACCCGATATGCTGAGACAAATGCTTACTCAGACTCTAATGTTGAAAAGGTACATCTGCATTTTAATTATATTGTATAAATTGTTTTCTTCTGTGCTTATAGTTCAATATATCATATCCTGGTGATTTTAAAGTGTCCTGCTGAATTTTGATAAATCAGATTGATCTGTAAGTTCACATAGCTCTCCAGACCAAGCAAAGGAAATGACCCAGTGATGGTTGGGAGTTTTTTTCACTGTCAAGTAAAAACCGAAAATAATTTTTTTCAAGACTTATTTGGGATTTTGTGACAGTGACTCTGCCAAAACTGGCTGAGGATGCTTCTGTTGTACTCTCCTCCCACTGTAATGAAGCAATGTAAAATTAATACAATGGAAAGAATGCCGGAGTAGGGAAAGCAGATGGTTTCCTAAAAAAGTGTGGTAGAAACAGGAGAAATAGAACTGTAAGGAACACATTTGTATTCTTCCATTCTTCCTGATACATCTCTCTCTCCATGGTTTAGAAGTAAATGTCTTCATGTTTTCTCTGACAAAGAGAAAAAAATGTTAAGAGGTAGTTTTGAGTATGAGTAATACCTAAAATTAAAATAGTTGTAAATGTGTTTTACCTTCTATAGGTTTTCTGAAGCATGGGAGATTTGCAGGCTTCTGAATGAGCAGTCCTGTTGGAATGAGCTGGCCAAAGCTTGCTTACATCATATGGAGGTGGATTTTGCAATCCGTGTTTATCGAACATCTGGTAATGCTGGGATGGTGATGTCACTAGAGCAAGTAAAGGTAAACTATAAAGTCTTACCTAGGAAATATGGTAATTTAATTCCTCTTTAAGAATTGCTGAATTCTTGGGGGTTTTTTTGTGGGGGTAAAGGGTTGATTTTGTTCAAACAGAAGTTGAGTTGCTTTCAAGGGATATAGAGGATAAAGTGTCCAAACTACAGACTGTTTGCTTGGTTTTCTCTTGGAGTGTTGCAGTCTCTACTGTAATGCACAGTATTTCTTTCTGCATTTGCTTGAGAACAGCAGAATATATTCATGTCTCAGGCACTGGGAGGCTCTTATTTCCTTTTGTTATTTTTTAGAAAATGTTGAAGACTGCTATTAAAAAATTCCAAAATAAAACCAGATTGCATCTGTACATCTAAAAGTGAAATAGTACCTTAAAATTATACTTCTGCAAATTGCTGATTTTAGACAGTGTTAGCTGTAGTGGCACATGAGGGCTTTTTCTGGTTTGTAGAATCCAATACACATCATTGTAAAATGTAAGGATATTTAGTTTTACTATTTTGCTTTATTTTTCTTACAAGCTTATGTTATTTATACAGTATTTATTTTCTTTTGCACTACTTCTGCACCTATTATGTCTTTCTACAGGGGATAGAAGACCACAACCTTTTAGCAGGACATCTTGCAATGTTTACTAGTGATTTTAATCTGGCTCAGGATTTGTATCTGGCATCCTCCTGTCCTATTGCTGCTCTTGAGGTATTCATTTAAGATGTGTATATTTTCTGCTGGTTTTGTTTCCAGGGTAATGCTGGAGTATTTTACTTTCTGACAATTTTGTCCTTTTATGGTTTTGATCTTGCCATTGTGTGACTAGAATCAAAGACTGTCCTGATTTAGAAGGGAACCACAAGGAACATTGAGTCCAACTCCTGGTCCTGCACAGGAGAACCCCAAGGGTCACACCTTGTGCCTGAGAGCATTTTCCAAATGCTTCTGGAACTCTTTCAGGCTTGGTGCTGTGACTGCTGCCCTGGGGAGCCTGTTCCAGTGCCCAGCCACCGTCTGGGTGAAGAACCTTTTCTTGAATGATATTCAATGTAAAACTGCTCTGACACAGCTTCAGGCTGTTCCCTTGGATCCTGTATCTGGGCACCACAGAGAAGAGATCAGTGTCTGACCCTCATCTTCCCCTCACAAGGGAGTTGTAGACTGTGACAAGATCTCCCCTCAGTCTCCTCCAGGCTGAACAGACCAAGTGACCTCAGCCACTCCTCACATGACTTCCTCTCAAGGCCCTTCACCATCTTTGTAGGCCACCTTTGGACACTCTCTAACAGCTTTAGAGCCTTCTTATATTGTGGTGCCCAAAACTGCACACAATATTCAAGATGAGGCTGCCTCAGCCCAGAGCAGAGCAGGACAATCCCCTCCCTTGCCTGGCTGGCCATGCTGTGCCTGATGTCCCCCAGGACAGGGCTGTCCCTCCTGGCTGCCAGGGCACTGCTGGCTCATGTTCAACTTGTCATGGACCAGGACCCCCTGGTCCCTTTCCAGTATCTCATTCCCCAGGCTGTTTGTACATCCAGACTTGCTCTGTCCCAGGTGCAGAGTCCAGCACTACTCCTTGTTAAACTTCATACAGTTGGGGAGTGCCCAGTCCTCTAATTTGGCAAGGTTTCTCTGCAGAGCCTCCCTGCCTTTGAGGGAGTCAAGAGCTCTTTCCAATTTAGTGTCATCATCAAATTTATTTATTATACCTTTGGGTCCTGTGTCCAAGTCATTTATGAAGATGTTGAAGAGCACAGGACTGAAAATGGAGCCCAGTGGGACCCCACTAGTGGCAGGTCTCCAGTCTGATGTCTCCCCATTCACTATAACCCTTTGTGTCTGACTCATGACCCAGTTGCTCACCCATCCCCTGATGTGTTTATACAGCTGTGGGCTGGACATTTTACAAACTCTATGAGACCACATTCAAAGCTTTTCTGAAAGCCAAAAAGATTACATCAATTGACTGTCCTTGATCAGCTAAGTGGGTTACCTTCTAATAAAAGGAAATTAAGTTTGTCAAGCAGGACTTTGCTCTCATGAAGATGTGCTGGCTGTGACCAATGAGTGTGTTGTCCTTGCAGTGTTTTTCAATAGCTCCCAGAATAATCTTCTCCATAATTTTACCAGGCACTGAAGTGAGACTGACAGGCCTGTCATTTCCAGGGTCAGCCTAACAGACCATCCTTCAGGATGAACATCTCTCAAATTGCCTGAATCTTTGTAGAATATTAGCTCAATATTTGTATTTAGAATAATTTAAAGTTCAGAATAGAAGTCCAAATTTGATACTTGCTTCAGACAATGTTACTGTTGTTTGTTAATAGATGCGAAAAGACTTGCAGCACTGGGACAAAGCACTGCAGCTGGCTAAGCGCCTGGCCCTGGACCAGATCCCTTTCATATCAAAGGAATATGCAGTGCAGCTTGAATTCATGTAAGTTCTCCTGTAAGGTTGTAGCATAACAATAGTAAACCAATACTCAAGCTCAATAGAACACAGAACTAAGATATTTCAGATGACTGCATTGCTAAGAGACAATTCAGTGAGGTCTTACAGCTCTAGTATGAGGAAGAGTAGTTTTGCAAGGAATCTTTCATGCTAGAGACATGTTAGTAAATCATAGTTCCTTTTCACTAATTCTGGTATATGTAGGTTCTTTGCCACTGGTAGGTCCACTATATACTATATGCATCATCTACTATATAAACACTTTGGTGCAGGCATGTGCTTGGAAAATAGAGAAAGTCACAATTATTTAACACTTCTTGCATTGGATGAAAGCCATGTCTTTTGCCTGTCTTTCTTTAAATATCTATAAGCCTTTATTTTCTTAAATCATTTAGGCAGGGGTGTGTCAAATTTCAAGGCTACCAATCCCTGAAAGACAGAACACATGATATCATTTGACAAGACATCATTTGACATGATTTTAAAGTCTATTTAATAGTTAATTCTTCCCAGATGATGCCTGGTCTGTTTAATATCTAAGTCAAGAGGAAAAACTTACCTGTTAATAGTTTGTAGACAACTCCCTTCCCTTGGCAGTACACCTGGCATTCAGAGAGAGAGGACACTTGCTGGTCACAGAAGGGAAGGAATGGACACACATGAAACAATGCAACCATCTGGAACTTGAATTCTGAATATACTCCAGGAAAAAAAATTGCCTTTGATTTTGTGTTGCAAAAATTCTAAATAATTTCAAAGATTAGTTTCATTTGTCTTCCAGGAAAATCTGGAATAGAGCTGAGACCACTGAGGTGTATTTTGCAGATAGATTATTTCTATTTTCTGCCTTTCAAGGGAGGTTTATTGGTCCCTGTCGAACAGAACTGAGAGATGGAATTGCCTCTTTGACTAAGAGCTTGATTAAGTCCATAGGAAGTGCCATGACATCCTATGTTACTGTCCACCTCTACATACTTCACAACCTTCTCTGTAGTCATTTTGTATAAATCAAAACAGATACATGCATAATGTGGTAGAAAGTCAAACATCTCTTCCTATTGAAAATATTTCTCTGTATAACTTCCAGTTTTCTTTTAGGGGTGATTATGTTAATGCTCTGGCACATTATGAGAAGGGAATCACTGGAAACAACAAGGTAATTCCTTTTTAGTAATGATAGCATTGTACTGTCACAATATACATTAAGTTGTCATGTTTCAGACTCATTTGAATTCCAGATTTTAAATTCAGCTCGAAATTAAATGTTAGTAAGTCTGTAATATTTTGTTAGTTTGTTTCAATGCTTGATTACAGTCTCTTTTGTGACCTGGTGTTTCTGATGTGTACTCTATAGTTACTGCTTTCCATTTTCTTGCCAGTACCAAGAGCACGATGAAGTTTGCCTTGCTGGAGTGGCTCAGATGTCCATTCGAATGGGGGATGTCCGGCGAGGGGTGAACCAGGCCCTGAAACATCCCAGCAGGGTACTAAAAAGAGACTGTGGAGCTATCCTGGAGAATATGAAGGTACTCAAGAGAGTTAATATAAGGCTGAATATGTGATTTCACTAGGTTAGTAATTTATTTATGGTCTTAATTTAGAAATTATATTTTAATGGTTTCTAATATTGTAGCAATTTTCAGAAGCTGCTCAGCTGTATGAAAAGGGACAATATTATGACAAGGCAGCATCAGTGTACATCCGGTGTAAAAACTGGTAAGTACAGGTTTCAGGGCAATGGTACATTTCAGAGGATTTTCTGGGGCACTCTTTGGAAAAGAATGATTCTCTGAATAGAAAAAGTGCCTCATTAACTATGTTTCATTAATTTTATTGTTCCAACTTCAGGCTTAAAGATTCTCTCAGAAATTTATGTTGTTTTAATATAGTCTTACTGTAAATGGGAAATAATTTTTTTCCTTTTTTTGTGTGTTATGTTTAAAGTTTCCTGCAGTTTCAAGTCCTTTGTGGGTGTGTGCACATGCACACATCCACACTGAATTTAATGCACATTGAATATCGGAATTATATTTGTGTAGTTACTGTTTAATTAATTAGATCTCTTCGTTTTATAACATGCATAGCTGAGACTGAGTATTTGGACAGTTGGAAATTATTCAAGAGTAGCCAGTATTATAATTTTCTTTTTTTAAGTTAATTTGATTATTGTGAAGTGTCCATTGGAAAAGTCCAATTTTCTGAGACATTTAAGGACTCAGTTCTGGTCTAATTGCATTTTATGGACTCCTCGCATTAGGAACCAATCAGACAGTTCAGTAAGACTTCTTACATTGAGTGCTCTAAAGATTAGGTTGGAATATTTTGTGCATTTATTTGAAAAATAAATTTTTTATTCTATCAGAGAATTATCAGTAGTATCAAAATGAGCCAGGAGAGTGGTTGGTGAAGGGGAGTGGCTTGCATCTAATGATCATCTTGGGTTGGGAAGTGGGAGGTACAAGCTTCGTTTACTCTTGCAGAGGGAGGTTCAGTTTGAAGAATGCCCGTCTTTTAGTCAGAGAGGTGAGATTTAAGGTCAGCCTCTGTTGAGTCTCTCATGTCCTTTGTCCTGAAAGGCCAACTGCTCAGTTTGCTGGTTTTTATAGATCTTTCAGGTTAGAGTTTTAATGCTATCCTTCTTTTTTTAATCCAAAAACACCTGAGGTAAAAATTGTTGGTCTGGCACTTCTTACGCTTATAGACCTAAGACTTAAAAAAAGAGAAGAGACTGTCTTCAAGCCTGTGTGCTCCTAAAGCAATCTGTAATTTCATGTTCTTACAAAGTGCAGCTTTTTGAAAATATTAAAATTACTTCAAAGCTTATCCATTATGTTCAGTTTCTTCTATCAGACTCCTTTTCAGTGTTGATATAAATATGCCAGTTTTACCAGAGAAAACTTGAACCACCTGTATTTATTAAATAACTATTATCTTTCTAGGGCAAAGGTTGGTGAACTTCTTCCTCAGGTTTCATCTCCAAAGATTCACCTACAATATGCAAAGGCCAAGGAAGCAGATGGCAGGTACTTTTGAATGCTCTTCTTTAATATAAAACCTATTATTGCTGTTGTTATTATTTTACATGAGTGCTTTTGTAAAATAAATTAAAATGCATACTGAAACTTGGATAAAATAGTCTTGTAAAAATGGATTCCAAAATATGTAAACTAAAGTTTACCCTTTGTGTATTAAAAATTTGAAACATAATCTAAGGACATTCATCTGGTGTCAAAGATGTGTTTCTAATTAATTGTTTTCCAGTCTTTCTAACAAAAATCATCAAAGGTTTTGAAGTACTGAACATCATTCCATTTAGCAGAGTACTCAAGTTCAGTTTGTTTCTAGCAACTCCTTAGCTGTGATTTTAGAGGTCACACAAAGGGAGAATAATCATGAAAGAAATTTTTTCATTTTAGAATCACATTATTGGTACATCTTAATGGCTGCACTTGCATAATAATAATGCAAAGTTATTAGCTGAAGTGAAAGCCCGAGATAGGTTGTATTTAATCACAGAATGTAGTTCCTTCAATTCTTAGTGTAAGTAAACTGCTTCAGAATAATGATACTTGAAAATATGAAATAGCACCAGACTTCAATGTTTGCAATGATGGGACTAGAAAATACTGTTTCTGTCAATTACATAGTGAAAGAATGAGAAATTTCTTGATCTTGTCTACAGAACAGAAAAGAGGTCTTATTTTTAAAATTGTACACCTAGCTGTCACGTTTGGTTTTTATTGTTCTCTTGCCCTCCGGGGATTTCATATGGAAGAGATGAACTGTTTTTAATATATAGCAAAAGATATACTGGCAGAGTAGGTTAAAGATAGTATTGTGGTAGACATTTTTCTATTGCCTCTGCTTTCCATTTTCCTAAGAGAAAAACCAAAAACAACATAGTAAATGCAGAGCAATGTGATTACATGCAAACTGAAAGGAAGTTACCACAAAATAATCTCACAGATATAAAATATTTTGTTTCCTTCGCACCATATTATGAAGAGTTATTTACAAAGTTAAAACTGATGTGGAGCCATTATTTTGCAGGTACACAGAAGCTGTGGTAGCTTATGAACATGCAAAGCAATGGGATAGTGTAATTCGACTATATTTGGATCACCTAAATAATCCTGAAAAGGCTGTTAATATGGTGAGAGAAACACAATCTCTTGAAGGAGCAAAGATGGTGGCCAGGTAACAATCATATTATGCACATTCAAAGGAAATCTATATCTATTGGGAATTTATGAGGCTTGCTAACATATTAGACTCTGGTTATATGTATTTGGCTGGAGACTGTGTAATTCAATTAATTGATTTGAGTTCTCTAAGATTTGGACAACTAAATAGGTACTGATTTTTTTTTTTTTTTTGTTCTTGTTGACTTTTTGAGTAAAATTATATTAACCTGAAGTAATAAGTTTAGACAATAAAAATTGCCATTCTGTATTATTAATACTAAGTTAATTTTAGGAGCCTAGTTAAAACAATCAAGATACAAAATGGATCAGAAGTGTGTCATGCTTGTATGTATGTTTTGTACTATATTCCTAAAACATTTGGTGTATTCATTAAGCTAATTAGTACTAAGGTGTTAATTTGTCATTTGGATTAGATTCTTCCTGCGGCTTGGTGACTATGGTTCTGCCATCCAGTTCCTGGTTATGTCTAAATGTAATAATGAAGCTTTCACATTAGCTCAACAGCACAACAAGATGGAGATTTATGCTGATATCATCAGTGAGTATTGCAGGCTCATAGTTTGCTTGCATTGTGTTTTACTGTTCCTTTAGTTAATTTTAACCAATTTGAAATCATAAGACAATGGGTGTTTAGTTTTGTTTCCCATTTCCAGTCATCGTGCCCAGTTTTGGTAACGTGTGTACTTCAGGCCTATAAGCCAGACTTTGCTTTCGGCTTTGCTATCTCCTCGTTTCAAATCTTGCCTGTCCTACAGGTTTTTTTGTTTACCCATAGAGATAAGACATTTAGACTATTTTCTTGTGCCCATTGACAAATCCCTTTCTTTGGCCTTGATACAAAATGGAGCATTTCAGTGGTACAGTTCTTGATTTTTGTTTCCTTTTCCTTTTCTCTTGGTTCCAGCTCTTTTCTTACATGTCACTTTTTTCCCTTTTCTACTCTTTAAGACCCTTTGTGGCCTCCTTGTGTCTCAGTGAGAATTGGAAAGGAGACCTTACTGAGAAGCTGCCTTTTATCTTAGGCCATCAAGCTAGAGTCCACCTTGTCAATTTGCACCAAATTTTATAGTTTGTGTGAGGCACCTTTGAAGAGTGACCTACCACCTCTACATATGTTACCTCCCAAATTCTCATGTTTTCAATTAATCTCTTTGTTTAGACGTTGATTTCTTATTGTGAAGAAACAAAAGCTTGGCAAGAGTTAGCTTGGAGATGTATGGTTACAGGTGATTGTCAAGGTGACCACAATTGTTCTACAGTTTCTTACTTCTATCCAAAATAGGATGTCTCAAGCTGTAATCTAAGTGGGTAGAAAAGGCATTTAAAACTACCTTTGGAGTAGTGTCTGTCCTTGTTTTACATGTGTCAGCAGAATGGAGTCTTGGTTAGAAGACTTAAGTAGTACTCCCTGCCACCACATGGTTGCATTGTCCCTGATAGCCTTGCTTTGTACAAGTGTGCTTCCATATTCTGAAACTGTGAAAGTGATTCAGGTGATAATCTCATCATCACTTGCCCTGCTTTATTGTTGCCAGGATATGATGGAAAAATTCATTATCAGATCATAGCAATACCATTTCATTATGTTTTTTAGAAGAGAATGTAGTGACAGGATGAGGGGGGATGGTTTTAAGCTAAAGGAGAGTAGATTTAGATTAGATATTAGGAAAGCTTTATTTACTGTGAGGGTGGTGAGGTGCTGGAAAAGGTTGTCCAGAGAAGTTTTGGATGTCTCATCCCTGGAAGGGTTCCAAGGCCAGGTTGGATGGAACTCTGAACAAGATGGTCTAGCAAAAGGCCCATGGCAGGGAGCTTGGAACTAGATGATATTTAAGATCCCATCAAACCCAAATTATTATATTATTCTATGGTTCTGTGAAAAACAGAAATCTCATTATGGTGTAAGACCTGCGGAAACAGTTATTAGTCTGACATTTAGTCTGATTAAATAGTAAAAAAATGTGCAAGACATAATTTGAGTCTGTCTGGCTTTGATTTTCTTTGAATGTCAGTAGAAAAACAAATAGGAATATGTTCATTCAGTAGGATCTTTATCTAATTTAATAAGAATACCCTGCTGTCACTCAGATCTGTCTGTTGCAGGTTCTGAAAGTACTACCAATGAAGATTATCAGAGCATTGCACTCTATTTTGAAGCAGAAAAGAAACATTTTCAGGCGGGGAAATTTTTCTTGCTGTGTGGTCAATATGGACGGGTCAGTACCTAAAGGATAAGCCAGTGAAAGTTAAATGTTTATAGAAACTGTTCAAGATACAGTCTTCAGGAAAGTTCATATTAGATTGTGAGTGCCTTAACTGAAGACATAGTGATATTTTTTAAAAAGGGTGAAAATGTAAGCAAACTATTTATGTTTACAGTTATCTAGGCTGTGTTCCATGAATGATACATTGCCATGCACATAGGTTTTTCATAGCAGTAGAAGCTTGGGGTGAATCAGTGATAGACTATTGTCAATAAATCTCTGAATGTCATGATCTGCAGCAGCAATTTATTACATTTCATTGGCTTGACCGCTGGAGACTTGGTTGCAGAGTAACTAATTCATTTAATTGCTGTAGCATGCCCTAACTGAAAGCTTTTTTTAAAAAAAGAAACTATGTTAATTGAAGTATGTTGATTGACACACTTTTGATCAGTTACAAGTCTGTGAACTGATGCTTGTTAGATGTTTGACTTTTGCATACTGAACACATACACAAAAAAAACATTGATTTTTGCAAATTGTGGCCATTGTAGATGACAGCTCCTTCAGCTGTGGCATGGAGGGCTCCATGACATTAAAAACATTATCACATTAATCACATTGTGACATTAATTACAGTAATCATTAAGTTGTTCTCACCACATTGCTGTGAACATCTTTCACAGTTAGTGGAGGTGAACACCAGCATTTGGCAAAGTCTCAGTTGTTTCAAGAGCAGCTGCTACCTCTGTAGTTGGGATAAGCATTCAGTGTGCCACTTGTCTTATCAAAATGCACAGAGAGAGAACCTGATAAAAATTAGAAAAAATGAGTTTCATGTATCTCAATTTTAACTTTTCTTCTGTATCATTTTAGGCATTAAGGCACTTCTTGCAAAGTCCAAGCACAGAAGATAATTCGGCTATGGAAATGGCCATTGAAACAGTAAGCAACTTTGTTAAAACAAAATATTCTCCATCTTTTTGAGAACGTTACCTTCAGTACTATGACATTTTCCCAGCATCACTGAGTGTGTTTGGTTAGATTGCAAATAGAAGGAAAACTGTATCAGTAAAGAAGATATCTAAACATGTCCAAAATTCTCAACACATTAGAAAATAAATACAAACTGCTGCACGTCAAAGCTGATGAACCAAAGAATCATCTGATTTGAACAAACAGAACTAAAAAAATCATATTCTATATCTATCTGGTTTCAGTGCTTTATTGAAAGGCTCCTTGTAAGTGAGTTATTTTTCTCTTTTTCTTTCATATCATAATTTCTTGTGTCTTTTTTTAATAGGTGGGACGGGCAAAAGATGAAACCCTAACAAATCAGCTGATTGACTATCTTATGGGAGAGGGGGATGGCATGCCCCAGGTATTGTATTTTTATCACTGCTGTTGTGTCACATTTCTGCACTACAAGATACTTTGAGCTTACTTTGTCCTAAAATTATTGGTAGGCACAAACTGTGCTTTTGCTTTCGTTAGGTAGCAAGACTTGTATGATCATTCCACGAGTCATTCAGTAACTCCAGATTCAGGAATAAAAGAAAGGAAGCAACTGTCTTAGATACAATATTTTTTCTTCAGTCATCTTTATGAAAGCAGGTAGTTGGACAGAGGAGGCCCAAATTAATGCTCATAGTGAGAGTAAGAGACAAAGCTTAGCTGCTTTGTCGTTGCCAGTTTGCCAGCTGGCTGTTGCCTTTCCCAGCTGGACAGTCAACATGTGTTATGTCTCGAGATGAGCTACAGCACTGATCTCTTCCTGCAGGAGCAGAGTTGGTCTGACTTTTGCAGTGGAAGAAAGTAAGGTACAAAGTAGGAGATACAGGTCAAAATCCCAAGGTTGACCAGGCTACAATAGTTCTTGTGTTCAACATCAATGTAAGGCATAAAATGTTGCAGACAGACTTTTTAAAATCAGCAACTCCTTTTTGATTTCTGAAGGGCCTTGATGGTAATAGAGCTTGTTGTACATTCAGTCATATTTGGGCTTGAGTTCATGGAATTAAGTAGCTGAACCACTTGAATTTTTACTGCCTGTTACAGCAGACCTGGAATGTGAGCTAACTGGGGAAAGTCAGACCTCAGGTGAGGGTGTTGCAGTCTACTGTCAATTGCTTAGTCAAGGAATTTAGGGTCTCAAACAAAGTCATGGTAAATACAGTCAGGTGCAATATGATACATATGGAAGTATAAATTATGCCTTGCTGAGGGCAATAAGGCTTGGTAATTATGGAGATGACAGGGGCTCAGTGCAGTAAGTTGATTTCACCCCTAATATTACAGCTGTGGTTTACAATTCTGTTAGGAAGCTAGAAACTTCTTGTCTCTTTCCTCTCTGTATGAATTAAGGGTTTGAGATTTTAGACTTTTAGAGACATTGGGCATTTGATGGCCAAGCAAACTTTGCTTTTGTAAAACGTAAAAAAAGGAGAGCCAAACCAAACCTCTATCTCTTTATTATTTACTTCTTACTTTACCTCTAATATGAAATGTGAACTTCAATAAAATTATGAGAGAAGCAAAACATAGCAAAACAAACAGAATTCAACTGCAAGAGCCCAAAGGAAATTAAGCTGTTGGAGGCACTGGATGAAAAACCTATGCAGTAGCAGTGTAAGCAAGACTAATTCCATATTTATGTTGGAATCTGGGTGGAGAGAAACTGTAGCATCTGGTCTCTTTTCTCAGAACAGCAGGCTAGCTGCCTCATTCAGAGAAGTCCATGGGACTGGGTAAGGGAAGTGAGCTACAGTATGATCTCCATAGTGAGGAGGTTCTAAAGATTTTAAAAAAGATTTGGGAATTTTTTGAATGCCATTATTGCTATATTGAACATTGTTTTGAACTTCAGTGCAGAGCTTTGTTTTCCTTATTTAAAAGCTCTCTCTTGTTCTTCTGAATGCTTTAATCCAATCTACCATAGTCTCTCTCAGTGAGTAACAAAATTTTACTTTATCCAATCATATAGATTTGCTTTAAAAGCAATCATTATCTTCATTATGCTATGGAGACTGTTCTTGAATTTATCACGCAAGATATTATTGTTTTTAGAAAATAGAAGCTTCTATGTCGTGGCATTTTTGTAAAGCTGAAAGTAAGAGTGAATTTATTGGTAGCCATGCAGCAGAAACTTGCTCATCATTTCAAGCATTGATCTTCAAACCAGATCATTACTGACTGGCTGATTGGTTTAAATCTTTCACAGCCAACAATTGTCTGGCATTTTAATGAAGTGTCATATTATCAAAATTATTATGCTCACGAAAATTTTGCTACAATATTGTCTGGCTAATTATAAACTATTTCTTAGATGTGTGATTATGTCAACTGTTGTGTTTGTTAATTTCAACATATATTCTTAATTTGTCATGTGCCCTCTTTCGGGGAACATTATCTAGCAAGGTTCTGCTGTTTTCCATGTGCATATTTTCTGAGTACATACATTTAAAAAAGAAAAATTAAACTAAAATGATGAATATCTAATACTAAATCAGATTGCAATAGCAAATTTTCCAAAGACCTTAGGAAATGTATTGTATTAGAAAATCTTTCCTGCATTTTCTGCTCCTTAACTTACTGATTTTAAAGGTAGGAGTATCAAAGTAAAACATGGGAATATTTTTTCTTGAATTACTTTCAATTTTTTTCCATTTTTTCTTATTTTTTTCCTTTTTTTGGGGGGGGGGGGGTAAATATTTAAAATATATTATTTAAGTTAAATATAATTAGGAACATGGCAAATACCATATAAGTCCACTGGTCCATGCTGGGACAGCATCGTTTCCTGCTGCAGCACGAGAAAGGTTTCTGCTAATCATCAGTGGAATGGCCATCTGTGGCCATTAGGTGGTATCAGAAATGGGGAAGAATTATAACCAACTAATTTTACTAATTTTTGGTTTACCTCACTAAGGGCATAGCAATTTTTCTTTTTAAGGCAGTTTTACAGTGGATAATTAATATCTGTTAATGTAAGTAGTTGCAGTTACTTTATTATCGAGATAACTATTTCATTATTCTTAAGTTACAATTCTTAATGATGTTCAACCTTCTGATCATGTATTGCCTAAAATTCTGCTCCATCATTAATTTAACAGTAATTCCTTTTGGTCATTTAAAGTTTTTCCTTGTATTCAAGTTAGAAAGAAGTCTAATTTTGTCTTCTCTTTTCTTTCCATGTGCACTTCTTTCTCTCTTGCTTTCATTTCTGTGATTTTTTTTCTTTCTAATTTTTTCTTTGCTTAAGTACAGTCTAATCTTTGCAGTCATCTTCTCTACAAGGAAATATCTTTATATCTTTAATATATCCGTTCCCTTGAATTTCTACTTTTTTTTGCTGTGCCTGAGCCTTACATACAAAACCCACACAGTATTCCAGAGAATAACACAACATTGATTAATACAATTATTGTTGTAGTAATTTTCATGCCATTTTAACATAGAATACACACTTTAAGTGTTTAGATTTACTACTAATATTGCAGAATTGGCTGGTTTGTATTTTTTTGCTAAGCTCTCCATAAAGTTGCAAGTGTTGTCTTTTTTTTTTTTTTTTCATTTTTACATTTAAGTTGGAACCATACCATTATATACAATATTTAGCTTAATTTAATTCCAATTTACTAGTTATAAGATTATCATGTACAGGGTTTACTTTGTATTGACCCCATTTTAGAAATCACTGCTAATGATATAAAATAGTGACACTCATCCAATTTTTTTGCTCTTAATATTTCCTTTTCAACATAAGCAAGGTAATTTTATTTTGCTTTTTATTTTTTATACTTCTTTAATATCAATAAATAGAATGTTTTTAATATTTACTTTTTTCTATTCTTTCTTTTCTATTCCTATATTTTATTTTGTATTTTTAGGAATTACCTCTTGAGGATTTCCTCAATCCCAATTTTCTCAAAACCAAGCAAACTCTGATTTCTTATCAAAGACCAATTCTTTCTCTCATTGGTATTTTTTTTTACTAGTCTTCTAGATATTTGAGTACACTTACAAAAATAGAACTCATGTTTGTTTTCTACAATATTACCATCCTGTTTTTTGGTTTTGTTTTTAAATTATTTCACTAATTTGGCTGCTGTTAGATTGCCAGGTTTTGGGTGAACTGTTTGCTGCATTTGCCATTCTTGAGTTATATAATTATCAAAAGTTCCTGGTGTAGCTAATCATAAATTTTATATGTCTTATTCAGCTAGTTGTCCCCTAATTTTCAATTTTTTAGCTCTCTTGGATGTCCACCATCTGGTCCCAGAACAATACATTCATTAGGGGCCAGATTTTGTCATCTGCATCCCCACTAAGCAATGTCTGCATCCAGATCCGTAACACAATTTAAGCATTTCTGGCAAGACTTCTGTTTCTAAAAGGAGTCCCTGGGTTCTGTTCTGACACTGTCAATGCCCACACAGCTGGAGCAGTTTGGTTTCCCCCTGTACAACTCCCCATGTGCATGGTGGTCTGTGGCTTTCTGCACCCTCCTGCCAGGGCTTGGCCAGCACCTGCCAGCACTGCCTTCCCTCGGGCCCTAGCCCTGGCTGTTCTGTGCCTGGGCAGCAGCCAAGCCCTGCTGGGGTTCATACAGAGAGCCCTTCATGGAGCAAGCTTGTCTGCTTTCTTTGGAGAGTGTGCTGCTGGGATGAGCAAGTCAAGAAAGGGAACACAGCAGTATGAATTTGGTCAGTACTAATTGCTTTTGTATGGTTTCATTCAGGATGCCAGGTACCTGTTCCGCTTGTACATGGCCCTAAAGCAGCACCGAGATGCTGCCAGAACTGCCATAATAATTGCCAGGGAGGAGCAGTGTTCAGGTAAGTCTGTTTTCTCTGATGTGATGGCAGCTCTCATGCTGCCTCCTTAGGTGCCCTCCTTAGGGTGCTGCTATTTGTGTAGAATTCTACTTAGAGAAGACATGTACTGGTGCTTTTAATCATATTCAAGTTCAGTTTTGAATTTGGAAGTAGACTTGGGGAAAACCTGTGGACTCACACTGTTATATTAAATATTGGGGGGAAAAGAAACTTCTGGAAAATAACTGTGTTCTTTATACATTCAAGTAAACATAGTGATTGAGACAGCCTGTGGCTTTACCTTTCTGTCTACTACAAGTCATAGAATTGCCATTTCTGCATATGGTTTCTGGGTTGGTACTGATCTTTTATCAGTGGAAAATTGGCAGGGGAGTTGATTTCTGTTGAAGGACCAGACATATGCTTACTTTAATCTTGGTTTTGGGTTGCTAAAGTTAGAAAATGGGTTGCTAAAGTTAGAAAAAAATAAGAAGAGAGAGGGCTAGTAGCAAAATAGCTGCCACCTCCATTATTCACTCTCCTCTGTAGCCATGGCAACAACCCTACCATAACACTGCTTGCTTTTCATTTCAATTATGTAAAAGAAAAATCTATAGAGGAAAAATAGCAGTCTTGGGAATAACCCAGGGAAATTAACATTTATGGGCTGCTCTTTGGCTGCTCCTCAGCACTGGGCTAAGGAGTGGAAAAACCTCTGAAACCCTTGGCAAGTAAATCTCCCAGTCCATCATAGAAGTGAATAATGTATTTGTGCTAATTATATAAGCAGGAAATGCAAAGGCTCAGGAGTTTAAATATTTATTAGCATCTCTGAATCTGAAAACTTGTATCTAAAATGCAGTATCCCATGGTGTGTTTCATATTCCCTAGTAGTATAAATATGTTCTGCAACAGAGTAATAAGAAGCACCATGTTTGTGTCATCAAAAGCACCAATCTTGCACTAACTGTTTCTTCTGGAGAGACAATTTTACATCAGCATCCTCTTTCTTCAGCAGATTTCAGTGAGCTTGATTTTGAAATTTGCACCAATATAGTTTGTTCTTTCCTTAAAAATCCAGCTAATTATAATATTTAAGTCATACTGCTTGGTATTTTTCTTTGGGAATGCCATTTTAAGTGTAGTTTTGCTTGAAGTTGTTTTTATGTAATCACGTGATTACAATATAAGACTGTCTTATATTGAGAGTCAGCAATAGAATATAAAAGGATAATGTTGTTTTCCAGCAACTAATTCTGAAGTGATATTTAGCTGTCTCACACAAATTTCACAGTTAGATTCAATTGTAGTGTATAACAAAACATTACAAATTGCTCTGTAGAGTGAAAACATCTGCTGATAGAGAAATACAGGGAGGCAAAGGAGAATGTTTGCTGAAATAACTAGAATTTCCTTTAAATGCCTCCAGCTGTGAAGAGTATGACTTTCTCAGCCTCTATGAATGTAAAAAATCCCAAAACAATCAGCAAAATAACCCCAAAACAAAACAAGAAAAAAACATCTTAAGAATAGGCTAATTGCAAAACACTACTTGATTTCAGCTACATTGATTGTTTAATGAAATCCTGTGGTTTCAGGACAATCCTCGATCATAACCTTGAAACAGTACAACCTAGTGAAATAACATTCAAGTTTTAACTACCCCTTGACAGGTGTTGGGTTTGGTTGCAGAGGCAAGGAGTTGCCAAAGTAAATGATCAAGTTAAAGTATACTAAATTAATATTTAAAAAGTGGCTTTTGAATATCTGACATTGAAGGACAACAACAAGAAAATCTTTAAATGCTCTAAAAACATCTTCCACTTTTAAAGTTCATTATATAAATTGCCATCATATTTATATATCATATATATTTTGCTACTGTTTAGATTACTTCTCCTAGTGTAATTTCTTTTTTAAACTTCCTGGCTGATATTGTTTAGGATACTGTGACAAACAACTACTTGTGGCTTTCCAAAGAAATTGTCGCGCAATGATTTTATTCAAAGGATCAGCATAACTTCTGCTTCCCTATATTTCATTAGTAAAGATATTGTTATGAAAAATTTAAATTTACTGTTAATTGTTGGGGTTTTTTTCTTAAGGAAACTATCGAAATGCACGTGATGTTCTTTTCAGTATGTATTCAGAGTTAAAGACCCAGAAGATTAAAATTTCTTCTGAGATGGCTACAAACCTTATGATTCTACACAGCTATATTTTAGTGAAGGTAAGGATGTGTAAGTTGCAGTGTCTGATTTACTGAACTCTATGTATGGATGTTCTGTGTACATAAATTATATTGTCATATAGATTGTATCACAGAATCCAAGTGCATGCCAACAGCAAGCTTCAGGAGGACAATCCATAGTTGTTTCTGCCTCTTTGAGTAGCGTATTCTTTTTTTAAATACTGAATAATTGAAAATTACTTATAGCTTCCTGTTTTTCTTTTGCATTCATGCTTACAAATACTATGCTACAACTATTTATTATTGTTGCTGTTGTTGTATTTGAGGTTATTGTCCATAAGTAGATCGCTGCTTTTCAGTAAATGAAGTTAAGCAGGGGCTCAAATGATTTCTCTTTGTTAACCCATGGATGCCCATCAGGATAACCATTCCTACAGCCAGCTTTGGCCTCCCTCTCTACCAGCAGTGGGGCAAGAGCTGCAAGTGCTGGGCTGAAGGCCAGAAGGACTGGAGAAGGGCCATGCTGAGGTCTCTGGTCCCTTCTGTAGTCAGCTCTGCTCAGTTTCATGAAGGAGCTGTTGGCATGCAGCTCCCAGCAGGATGGATGCATGCCAAGAGCAGGCTGCTGGAACTCCTCTCCCCCAAGGCTGCAGTAAATGTGGTTTGTGTGCTGTGTTCCAGATTCACGTGAAACGTGGTGACCACATGAAGGGAGCGCGGATGCTCATACGTGTGGCCAACAACATCAGCAAGTTCCCATCACGTGAGTGCTGACAGCAGAGGGACTGTGCTCTCCAGGGGGCAGCTCATTAATCAGCACTGCCCTGCAAGGTTCATCCTCCCCTGTCATCCTGTGGGCAACAACAAGAGTGTAACTGCACAGTGTGCTCTGCATGCTCCTCCAGGCAGCTCTCCCATACACAGTGCTGGGATCCTCACCAGCACTTCAGTCTGTGCTCACTTTACTGCAGTACTGAGCAGCCTCAGCCACACAGTCTCAGCACTGTGTGTAATGAACTGACTGGTTCTGGGACTTCATCGCCAATTTTTAATCGATCTTTTTTAAAAGTTATTTTTGGGTACATGGAAAATGTAGACTGAAAAGTAGACTTTAAAGAGTGCAGACAGGATTTGGGAGAAATGGCTAAAATCAGAACATTCCTGCTGCCATGCTGAGCTTCAGGAGTGTGAGGCAGTGAGAGTTGAAACCATGGTTTTCCTGTATATGGTTCCAGGAATGCCCCATATTGTACAACTGTGTACCATGACAAAGAAGAAAAATAGTCTTTTTTCATCAGTACTTTTTTAGCTGTATTAGCTTAAAGGTTTTAAACATTAATATTGGTAAATATTTGACATAATTGTTTCATTTGATTACAGATATTGTGCCAATCCTGACTTCAGCTGTGATTGAGTGTCACCGAGCAGGATTGAAAAACTCAGCCTTCAGTTTTGCTGCTATGTTGATGAGACCTGAGTATCGGAGTAAAATAGATCCAAAATACAAAAAGAAAATTGAAACAATGGTCAGGTGAGTGATGTTAATCAGATGCACACAGTTTCAAGGCTTTACTGTTTTTTACTTTTTATGTTTTTGCTCATAAAGCCTGTAGAGTGTTTTCACATTATTTCACTGTCTTATATTTGAAAGGCTAAGAACCATTTTCCACCCTTCTTTGAGATTTAAAGACTTCCTTTGAATGTGATAAGCCTTAAATGCAACGTGCATTTAAAATGTTTCCTAACCAGCAATAGTGTTTTCCATCTTCTCCCTACAGACACAAGTGCAGCCACAGAGCCTTAGTTGGTTTCTAGTTGAGAATCCACAGCCAGAATCCACCACAGGCTACTACAGCAGCAGCATTGTGCTCTTCTGTGATTTAGATGACTAAATTGCTAAGATAAAAAAGAATGGGAGGGCAAATAAAATATAGGAGTTCCTGCAGTTCCTGGCATTTTCTTACTTATCTGAAGTTTTGTTTTGATCCTAGTCAATATTTTCTGCCAGAGGAGGAAGCATAGTAATAGTAGGGCAAGCATATGTAACACTTTTGTCATTTATTCTACTTGTCTCTAACCAAGGCTCAGGGACTTGCTGAGCTCATACTGATGCTTTAGGTATTTATTTGTGAAGTCTGTAAGCTTTCCATGAGCTTATCCAATCACTCTGCTTAAACAAAATATTTAATATTTAATTTAAATGTACATATTTAATGACAGTTGATTCCTACAACAAGTTCCATTGTGTCAAGACTGGTCTTAGCTAGTTAAGGCCTCGTAGGTTTTCCTCTTGGGAGAGATTTACCCTTTTCTGTGTAATTTATGATTTTAAACATGATTGATTTATTTCCCTTCTATCAGTTTTATCTTTTCAGGACCTAAAGAGTCTCAGCTTATATAGCTTTTTATGGATACTGGTTTTTATGGTGTTTCTCTGAAATTCTTACATTCTTCTGCCTTTCTGGAGGCAGTTGGAAGCTGTATGATCTTATCATGAAACCAGTTTTTTCTTACTCCCATTCTTTGTGGTCCCGCCACAAAAAAACTCTGAAATAAGGAAACCATAACTTTATAGTCAATACATATAGACTCTGAGTTTTGAAATCTTGTAAAGTATTAGGATTAGTTACACCTTTTAAAAGATAGTGGTGTTTCTAATTAAATGGAAAGTTATCTATTATTTCTGAGTTGACATAATTGTGATGAAGATTGGGTGATAGTTAAAAGGAAGGAGCTGATAGAATGTAAAATAACAGCTGGAAGTTATGCAAGTAACTCAAAGGAAGAACACTTGCTAAATATCAAAGGCATTGGAAACCAGCTTTGTTAAGTTCAAACAGCTTGAAGGTTTTATTCACAGCTGTATCTCTGTTTTAGACGTCGGGACACAACTGAGACAGAAGAGCCAACCACAGCCTGTCCCTACTGTGCTTTCCAGCTCCCAGAGTGTGAACTTCTGTGTCCCAGCTGTAAAAACAACCTTCCATACTGCATTGCAACTGTGAGTGCCTGCTGTGCTTTCTGCACTGTGACAGTAAAGGCAAAGCTGCTTTCCCTTCTAAAAATAAGTTCATTTGAACTTCTTCAGTTTGCTAGTGGATCCAAGCCAGATATTTTTATGCATTTATGGGTTTTTCTAATCTGTTGCCAAATTTCTTTTTGTCTTTGACTATTGTAAGAGTGTCCTCACTCACCACCTACAAGTAGCAGGCACTTGAGGGTGCCAGTAAATTCAGGAAGACATTCTGGGAGACTTCAGCTTCCTGAGAAAGCAGGTGCAGCACCAGGAATCCCCAGCACACACATTTGGTGTAGTTGGTGCACTGGGGAGAATACAGACTACTGCTGCTGCTGCCTTCCCAGCTCAGCCATTTGCCCAGGGGCTCAAGTGCTCAGAGAACTAACAGAAGTCCCTCTTTCCTTTTCCATGTACAAGAGCTTGTGGAGGTCACAGCTCACGTCCCCTAAGCTACCAAGACTTAAAAAACAAAAATTAAAAACAAACCAACTGAACGAAAAAAAAATCAACAAAACTTCAGAAAGCTCTTTTGGGAAATTAAGTGCAATCAATGCTAATGCTTCAGGCAGTCACCTCAGCAATTCTCACATTACTCATCTTTACAGAAATGAGAAGTTCTACCATTTTTTGTTTCTTTAGAGTGTACTGAAAATGTAGGGATGGCATACATTCTTGGTGGAAGTTCCTGTACAGCTACTGTATAACTAATACAGTTTTTACTGGGTTCATGTGAATTGTTATACTATAATTGCAGGAAAAAAAAGAGAAATTACTTGAACAGAGAACAAATATTGAGTTAACATCCTTTATTAAAACTAAAGAATTAAGTCTCACAAAAAATATAATATCCATTATATGGGGGTCTTTTTGTTCTATTGGTTTAGCAGAATAAGATGACAGGTATACTTTAGAAGTACTATCTTTAGGAAAACAAAGGATTTTAAACAGAACTTTATGAGCCAAACACAAGGTACATGTTAATGTATGTTGCACAATATTTATTTAGGCTCCATCTTGGCCACAGTTTGTTTATGTCACAGTGTTTGCAGATATTAGGACTGTGGCATTTTCAAATATCAAACCAGAGTCAGTGTCAAAACAGTCTGCTGTTGCATATCGTATTAGCACATAAATCTCTCAGTATAGGTCAAGGTGCTGCTGTGTTTTTTTACAGTATTAAAAAGATACATATAAATTCCTTCTATCAAAAGTAAACTAGTAAACTGTAGCAAAAAAAAGAAAGTGTAAAGAGGCAAAGGCCAGGCAGGCTCACAAATGAGTGCTGAATGTGACCTACTGGGCTCAGGTGCTGTGGCTTTTGGGGGCATTTTTGGTATGTTACATACAACACCAAAAATGCCAGCAGATTTAAGTACAGCTCTGGGTACAGATCTACAGATAGCATTCTAGAATTGCCAAACGAGAAGAATTTTAAACACTGTAATTCAGTATATTCCTAGATTTCCATTTTAAAAAGAGGAATGCAAATGCTAACACTGCATCTGTGAGAGCTCCTTTTCTAGTTACAGAATTTACACAGTAATCAAGCTACAGTAACACTATGTGGGGCTTTTAATTCAAGATCTTAGAACTCAGTTGCTGAGGCTTTCTCATAGCAACAGGTCCAAAAGGAAATGCTCTGTAGGCAGGCAGCACTTGCCCCTCAGTTAGCAGCAGTTTCTGTCTGCAGGGTCGGCACATGGTGCGCGATGACTGGACAGTTTGCCCACACTGTGACTTTCCTGCCCTCTACTCGGAATTCAAGAAGTAAGTTGGGATTTTTTTCTATTGCAGTATTCCAATGTTTCTTCATGTTTTAGCAGCTAATGGATCATTTGGTTCTAAAAACATGTAATAGGGCTGGGCTGGGTGGAAGAATTCCCCTTACTTGGTAATTGCACGTTAGACTCTCAGAGAACTTTGCTTCAAAGTTGACCAAAATGATAGGATATGATAAAATAACTGGGCCAGGGATGCAGGGCTCCAACTGGAACAGCAATGAAGATGGATGGTGAGCTTGTGTAAGTTCTCAGCTCTGTCCGGGAAGAAGGCCTGAGATGGGGGGAGGGCAGGAACACAGACACACCAGCAATCACCAAAACCAACAAAGTGCACATAGAATTGGGTACAGACTAAGACAGCAAAAATGTCTTGTCCCTCATAATCACATGTGACAATGGGATAGCTCTGTTCCAGTATCAGCAAAACCTCCTTTGTTATATGTTTAAATGCAAACAGCAGCCTTCCTCATGTCGTTCTCAAATGCTGAAAACATAGACAGAAGCAGCCATTGCTCTGACCTGCACTTTGTTAGGAACTAGCACTGGTCAGAACTCTGGTCTAGGCTTTGTGCCTCAGGCCCAACTTCCTTTGAAAAATGACAGAATTTGCTTTTGACCAGTTACCCTTCCTTTAAAACAGCCTGTTACAGACTGAAAATGTGTGTCCCATGTGTTCTGAAAGGATAAACATTGCTGATCTTAAGAAAATAAATGACTGCACAGAGTACCTCAAACTAGAAGACGAGGACCAGTAAATTCAGGTATGGCCTACAGCCTGTACTTCTTACTTAACAGGGTTCATTCTAGACAGCTCTGGAGTTTTTCCTAGTAAGGAATCTTACCTTAGAGCCTAAGTCAATGCCTCAGATAACTTGAGACCCAGTTCTATCACGTATTTGCCCTCAGGCATGCAAACATCAGTAGGTTTTGCTACTGCAGCTTACCTGGTTGTTAAATTGTGCTTTAACTCAGTTTACCTCTATGACTACATTAACATCCCCAAACTGTTGTGGTTTGGAACATGTTCCTGAACATCAGGTGTGCTTGAGTAGCACAGAGAATAGTTTGAAGATCTCAGCATCATCCAAACTTCCCCAGCTCTTCCAGCACAGGTTTAAGTGTGGGGGGAGAGAGAGCAAGAGGGGCACTAACTGGAAGGAGCAAATCTAAAATGCAGGTTACATGATCTTGCCTATTTAACAGAATCTATCCCAGGATAACAGCAAGTACTGGCCTGAAATACTCATCCTTCTAAGAATGAGAGCATGGCTCTGTCTATACCAAAGACTTAGATCCAGGACTTCAGTTGGTTTTTTTTTTTAATGGTAACTGAAAATGAGTTAAGTGTTCTTCAATAATGTTAATAGTTTCAATGATTGCAATTTACTATTGCAAACACCTTATGTAAAAACTGAGCTGTATGTCACAGTAATGTACTCAAGTTCTTTTGGGGACTTTTTAGATTATTTTATTTTTCCTGATCTGCTATCACAGTATCTCAGAATATAATTAACCACCTCTGTTTATTTCCAGAACTGCTTGTGTTGGCTGGCAAGCAGCAAGGGAAGCTCTATCACTACATCACACATCTCTTCCCCAGGCCTATTAACAGCCATGTCACTTCTATTTTGTGATATTTGTAACTATTTAGCTTTTGATAAATTTTGTACTTTGGTTTACTGTAGCAATAAAACTGATAATTATTACAAACAAAATCTGCATTTCATCTTCAAAGACAAACCACAGAGCCATCTTTGTAATATGAGTGGCAGGAACAAAAAACACTTCCCCCTACTGTTTTCTTTTTCAGTATCTGTTCTGAACTGTTATGAATATTTTCAATTAAACATTTTTTACTCTTTAAATATTCCTTTCTGGTTTTGATTAAAGATATAACTTATTCAAGTACAGACTTTTGGAAGTAAATCCCTCACTGTTTTTCTGTGTCTCTAACTGAACAAAAAGGAAGTTGTAGGAAAAGAGGAATGCCACATCATGTATGTAAAGGAAAACCAAAAGTGTGGAATAAAGGAGGGAAACAGGACAGAACACTCCATGAACTTAACCAAAGCTTTAAAATAATCCTGTGAAACATTTTATTGTAATTTTATATACTGCTTAATTTCTGTAATGTACAAATAAGCCATTTATGTATGGGAGTTTTTGCATCATGTACTATTTACAAGACTTCACCACATAATGTCAGGGGATTTATATTTAAAAAAAAAAGCAGTGAAGTCCTAGGAAGACTCAGCAGAAATGCCAGGTAACTGAGCATGACATTTTCAGCATGTTCATGCACCTGGTGTCGTTGCACAAGGAAGTTTAGCTTGTAACATGTACCATGTCAGGAGTAAGCACAGCAGGGTGAGAGCACAAGGGCTACAGCACCTCTATAAGAGGAGCATTTTCAGTGCACTGGTTCTGCTTTCCCAGCAGCAGCACTGCATCTGTTTCATGTTTCTGGCAGAAGTTAGATATGCAAAGCTGTGTCCAAAGCAAGGTTTTACTCTAAATGCCTTGTTTTCTCTTTTCTCTTCCCTTCTTTTTTTGTTGTTTCTTCATTTTTCTCTCTTTTTGGCAGCTTGGAAGACTTCACCTTTTTTTGCTACAAACAGAAATACAGGCAGTTTAAAATCCAGCTGACAAAAGTTTAAGTCAAAATGTAGTCAAGTGTTAAGGAAAAAGCCACCTCTTTCCCTCCCCTTTCAGGTGTGAATTTTCTAAATGCCATAGAGAGTACAGGCTACCATGTTCAGTCTTAAGGGTCCCCATTTGGTGATACCTACAAAGGTCTTACTAGAATTGTCATCTGTAGGAAACACAGGCACAGGCCTATAGTGGCTCCTTGCCACTGGCACTATCCTCATCAACACTTGAAATATTACTAAGTTTTGGAATTGGATGCAGAATTTTAGATTTAGAGTGATGTCTCACTTTGGTCCAACATAAGACAATGGATGGAAGTAACTTAGACTCTTCCACACTACCACCAGTTAAAATTTTAAAAGTTGAGAGATTGTATAATACTTCTATGATTTTTTTTTCTTAATTCATTAAGATGATGTTAGAAGTCACAGAAAGGTAACTAAAAACAGAAAGGTAACTAAAAACAAACCAAAAAGCCCCAACACTTCAGTGAGATTTTTTAATACTGAGGAAGTTAAATCACCTTAATCATTGCATCACTGTCAACAGTGTCCTGCTCATCCTCATCAGACTGGATCTCTTCCACAGCCAAGTCTTCACTGAGCTCTAAGGTCGCTGCAGAGGCTGACTGCCTTTTGGATGCCTTGGCAGCACTGAGTGAGTATGGAGTCAGGTGTGCCTCTTTGTTGTAGGCACGTGTGAAAGCTGCTTTCACCTGGAAGGAAGGAAACTGAGCATCAGTTTAGGAACTGTACATTGTTAGCAACTTACTGAGAGATTCCACATCAACTTTCCTTTGGAAAGGCATGACCAAAGATACACAGAAGATGACACTCTCAAAAGGACACAGAAAGCATTTAAGAGCTGTATGGCAAAGGCTCCTTTTAAACAAGTCCCACATAATCCTCAGTAAAGTGTGTATCTTCAGATGCTTGCTCAGGCCTACAACAGTTTCAGCAAAGTCACACCAGAGCCCCCTTCAGCAGCACTGTACACTTGCCAGACTAAGCAGCATATTCAGACTAGGGGAAAACACCTGATAGTAGTGTAGGTTTCGTTACCAGCAGGTTCTTCTCTTTCCATGAGCACCTGATCTTTTTCAGACCACAAGTGCCTAGTTTGTAAAAGCAATTTGAGCTTAAGCTCTCCTTTCACCAGGTGAGGGGCCCAACCACTGGAGTGCAGTGGCTGGGTGCTGGAAGAGCAGCACACAAAGCACCCCAGGTCTGGCAGTTCTGTCTGACAGACTGGGAAAGGTGTAAGCTGCCAGGCAGCCTCTGAAGGCAGTGCCTGCTCTGTAACACAGGCAGCTGTGTGTCCCTCCTCCTTTGCACGATGGTAAGACAGGCAGGGCTGTGCCTGAAGGACACAGACCTTACAGCCAGAGCCTCCTTGTAGAAAGGTACCAGCTTTCCCTGTCCTGTCCTTCCTGTGTTCTGCTTCTATACCCAAGACACAACTGACTCCTAGTAATCCTTTACACCAAGAACAAAAAGTGTAAGACTCCTGAGTGATGCACAGCCTGATTACCTTTTAGGACTTAGCCCTGAACTTAGTGGTATGTTTCACAGCTGATTCACAAACCCTAATGTTAATTATGGTTAAGCTGGTCCACCAACTTCAGCCTTTCCAAAGCACATCCATACCATAGCAATTATTCTAGGATTTCTATTTTTAAGATACAGAAGAAAACAAAAAAATTCACTGTTGAATTTTACCTTGGGATCCAGCTTTGAAAAAGGACTGGGTTTGCCTCCCCACGTGCTTATTTCCATGATATTTTCAACATCTTCTTTCATCAAGCAGTAGGAGTCCATAAATGTTATAGCTTGCTGTACACCATCTGCTCCAAAGTCTCTCAAGGGCTGGACAAGTGCATCCCGCAAATACGACAAGTATTCCATATTTACTGTCCTCTTACATGTCTGAGTTCTTTGTCAAATTGAAAATAAAGTATTGAGTAAGTAAATCTGTCCCAACCAGGAACACTGACTTCTAAAGACAAGAACAAATAGGTAAGGAGGCCCTCAGCAAATCAACAATCAGCTGCCTTAAGAGCAAACTGCAAGTTGCAGTGTGCCATTCCTTTTGCCATACCTGCACTGGGGAATAACCAATGCAAGGTATTTGAACACCAGACAGTCTGGGGAAACACATCTCTAACTCAGAAACAACTTCAGGGGAAAAAAGAAAAATGCAAGGTACTTGTGATTGACTTGTACAAATTAAGCACTGAGAAAAGTGTCACCAGTAACACATTCACAGAACACATGACTGTGTCACTTATTTGCACCAAGCACAGCAAGGAACTGATGATAGGTAATGAGCTGCACAAGAAAGAACTGTATCAGAGGAATGCCAGTACTACCTGAGACTCATGTGCATTGCCAGTTCTTGAATGATACGATCGTGTTTGCCTGTGGATGAAAATTTCCCCAGCCAGCTGGGAAAGACAGGAAACTGGGACATGTAACCCCTCATCAGCTCCCCTGGGAGAACACTTGCATAAATAGCCTGAAAAAGTAACACACATGCCAAACTCAGATCACACTGGAAGTCTCATGGACACCATGACACACTGCCCTGCACTTCACTGTCCCCAGGGAAGAGGGGTGGTTGACACAGGGCCACAGTGGAAACAGTTTATTGTAAGAGAACTCTCTTATTTGCTTATTTCTGGTCAATCCCTCAATAGCTTCATCCCTTGTACCACCCTGTTTATTACCATGTTCTAAAATATCTGTGAAGTTATCTGGGTTTCAAAACTCAAAAGAAGAAAAACCAAAAAAAAACCAACCCCAAAACACGACCTTTTCTCATGTCCAGTTTAGAGTGCAAATAGCTGACTTCACACAGACAAGTGATCTCCAACACACAGACATGGTGAAGGAGAGCTTTCCAAAGAACACTGCAATCTACATCAAGTCAGCTCTGTTCCTAAGCATACAGCTCTTGGGAGCTGTACTGAACTAGATGACATCCAGAGGTGCCTTCCAACTTCACCTACAATGCATTCTCTGATGCCAGTCATAATCCTCTAAGCACAAGTCTTGTCAGTGTTTCAGTGAGCATTAAAAGAAGTACAGTGACCAAGTTTCAGTTCTCTGTGCTTTGAAAGAAATCCTACCCATGACCTAGCAGGCTTGTAACAGCACAAGTGATTCACACCATGTGCTTCTATGCTTTGTGACTGTCCCCCTTCTCCACATTTCAGAAGACTTTATTTCATGTTGCAGCATGGGCTCAACAATATGGATATAGGAAACTCTTCTGATCACCAGTGGAACAGAAAAAACTACATGAAGTACAAACTGTACAGATTATATAACTACACTGAAACACCAATTTCCACAGATCCACCTTTAACACTGGACATTCCCCCTGCCCCTTGAAGAACATAAAATGAGTGTTAAGTGCTCACCTGTGTTGGAAGAAGATTCCAGTTCTGCTTGCTACGAATCTGTCTGTCCACTATATCACCATCACATATACTATCAGCTGCTCTACTCAACAGCACCAAGTGCTTTTTTAAATTACCTCTGGGGAAAAAAAATGAAGTTGACTTTGTTACAAGGCAGAAATATCCAGATAGGTTTTGGCCTACTTTGACTCCCCAACACAAAAACCTATGACAATTTAGGGTTTGGAGTAACTCACCCAGCAGCAGCTGGTTTCACATGCACATAGTTCTCTTGGACAAAGAGAGGTGCTAGTGAATAATCATGGAAGAAAAGATCTGATTTGTCTATAAGAGACATACGGGCAGCCTCCTCTCCAGTAGCAAAAACCTTCCGGACCACATCAAAGGGGCCCTAAATAAATGGCATTTCAAGAAGTCAGCAGCTAGAAGGTCAACACAAAAAGTAAAACACAGCACAGTATCAACAAAATCAGTATCCAGAAGTATCTCCACTCATCAGTACAAGCTCCTCATTCAGTATTTCCACCCTAGAACTTTACCAGTTTTAAGAACTGTCATTTATTTTTGGTATTAAGAGAATTATCTCCTAAACAGAGAACAAAGGATGGGAAGTATGAGCTTCATAACTGCATCTTATGTAAGAGAAGAGTATATCAAAATTTATATTCAGTCCTGGATGTACTACCCTTCAATTGTTTGTGCCAAATGTGATAGCTCTTGGCACCTAGGCTTTATTCAGTGTTTCAGTTCAAAAGATGCTTATAAAGCCAAGTGATTACATCAGAATATGACAATATAAGCCAATCCAGTATTTGACACTTACCAGTTTGATGTCTTTTTTGGCTCTGCTGGCATCTGTTTTAGCCTCATCATAAGTCAGTGATTTATCTTTTGCACACCACATATTAAGATTATGTAAAACCTAAAGAACAAAATTTACAATTTTGTAGCATAATAGAACTTAAATGGAAGACTAAAGCAGTAAGAGCCTGATCTTTATACATAAGAATACTGTTCAAATACTTTGAATTCAATGTACATAATCTGCTACTTGAATGGTCACTAATGCTGAATGGGTACTGACCTGTCTGATGTCCTGATTTGCTGCCAGGATTATCTCTTGCATAGCAGGTGGGGGAATTTTTAAACCTTCTTTAAATGCAATAGACATCATGGCACCCTGTAATCACAATTGGGAAACTGTCACTAGAGAATTCCTATGAGTTCTTGCCCCAGCAGAAAATACTGACACATCTATGAAAGAACACTGCATATTTTTCTAAATTTTTAAAGCACATATAGCTAAAATTTTCTCTCATCATCATAAGCCATCATTTACCACTGGTGTAAAAAAGAGCACGTTTGTTTATAAAAACCAATTTTGGATATATTTTCAAGACAGACATCTAAAATCCAAAAGGCTTTGAGAAGAGCAACTCAGGCAATTCATTCTGAAAAGCAGTTACTCGCTGAGATGAAGTGGTGTATCCAATTCTGAATAAACTGTGCCACATGAAAACTGAAGTTCCTGATGGCAACTCAGTGCAGCCCACACAGCCACAGCCCACTTACTTTGATCTGCTCCAGCCGAGGTCTCTGAAAACGAAGGTCCAAGCAGTAGTGCACCAAGGAGCGCATCTTGGGGTGGTTGCGATCGTTGCACATGCAAATGATGGGAACCTTCGTGTGCCGGATCAAAGCAATCAGCTCCTGCAATTTGAACACGTGACAATGCCATCAGATAACCTGCATCATGAGAACAATCAGAATGTCATACCAAGCAGCATTAGTCCCTGCCTTAAATCAGATCCTTGACAGCTGCCAAGTCCATAACACTCCTGCTGTAGTCACATTTCTACACAGTGCAAACCTGGCCCCTCATCAATGCTTTTCCACTTCCTGTTCTATTCAGCTGCAAGGGATCTGCTGCCTACCCGCTTCCATTCTCTACTTCCAGCAGTTATGTTTGGAACTGTCTTGAAGAAGCAATGAAGACCAATAGCCCAGAGCACAGCTGTCCACCTACAGAATTAGACTCATTTCTCCAAAGGCCAGTTTGGCCTGGCTTATGCCCAGAGGGCACACACAGCTTTCTGGCTGCACCCTGCCACAAAGAATGAAAAGGCAGAAAGTAAAAAGATCAGCTCATCTCTGCTCCAAGAGGCTTCATCATTTTTAGGCTTACCAGAACAAACTTTGCTAGCTCTAGTGAAGGTGAAAATCAGTTCAGTTTCATTCCTACAATGAAAATACCTGCATCTAAACTAAAAATCTGTATGCCCTTCAGCACCAAAGTACTGCACGTGACTCTAGGAAATCCTCAGAAGCTAAAACTGGAGCTACTGAAGAGAACAAAGGGTCCTCCTGCCTATGCCACACATTAGTTACTCAGTGTTACTGCCTTTGCAAAAGAGCAACAGTCCCAGCCAGACTGTGAACCTCCCACTGCAGGGAGATGTCACCTTAGAGACACCTTAGGATAAATGTACCTGTTCTAAACTGCACACGCTCAAGTTCAGCACTCCAGGCTTCTTCTACACAAATATCCTTTTCCCCCCATCTACCAAGGCACAACTCTTACACAAAAACAGGCTTCTAAAATGTGTCAGACTGTACTCTGCAGAGAGTTTGTTTATGGACCATGGGCTGAGGACAGAGTGGCTTGACTACCTTGTGCTATATATGGCACACACTCTTGGCAATGGCATTAGCTAGGAACTACAGTGGCTTCACCTGAATCCCTCCTCTGTCTTCATTGCCTGCCATACCATCCACTTCATCCATGATCAATACATGCTTCCCGCTAACTGATGAAGATGCACCTGGAAATGAATATGGATAAGAAAATGAGATGAGAACAAAGGAGTCTGCTCAGAGTTTTACCCAATGCTAAGTGAGGTAACACCATCCTAGGCTACTGAGGTGGTGGCTCTGCCACTTGATCACATGAATCTATGTTCACAGACCAGACTATAACTTCATGTTATTTTCTTAGAAACAAGTCCCATGGAACAGAGGAGCAACTGCACAGTTCTTCAGTAGTTTGTGCAGATTAACAACTCATTCTAGAAGTAGTAGGATTTAATTCTAAACTGAAGAAGAAACATAACAGCTTACTACATGAATCCATCCCTATTAGAGCCAGGCCCCTCCACCAGACAAGCAAGGTAAATTCCTAACATTGTTGTGCAATAAGGAAGCTCTGTCCTTCCTCTAAGCAGACTCTTAATAAAACAAAAATCTGCTTCAAGCAACAGACGTACCAGAACAGAAGTCTTTGATGCTGGTGTTGTTCAGTGACTCAGCAACCACTTCCTTCAGACTGTTCTTGCTGCGAGTGTCGCTGGCATTCAGCTCCACGTAGCTATACCCCAGCTCCTGGTCCAAACACAAACCACACAAAAAGTGAGAACACAGATCAGTGACAAATCATACAGCTTTAATTAATTTCTCCCCTTATACTCATTTTCTCTAGCAATTAAAAAAAACTTTTAACCATGTGTGGAACAGATAGGCCCAAAAGAGACATTTTTTGTTTTGTTTTGTAGTGGAGTTTTTTGTTGTGTTTTTTGAATTGGTTGTTTGTTTCTTTTGGGTTTGATGGTTGGTTGGTTGTTAGGGTGTTTTTTGTTTGGTGAGTTTTAGTTTTGTTTTAATTGAGGGGGATGCGGAACCATTGGAGTCAGTGGCACATTTTAAATTTTGGAAGATTAACAGAACTGCCAGCAGGGACAGAAACAGAGCTGTGAGCCAAGGCTGGCTAAGCTCCATGGTATTTCCAGCTGCATAACAAAGAAACATACCACATGGCTCTGAAAGCTGCAGGAAAGAGGGCAATAGGAAACACATGACTCCCCCAGCAGCACTAACACTCCTGTCAGTCCCTGACACAACTTAACCCAGCTGCTCCTTTATCAGCAAACTCTCCTGCCAGAGGCAGCCAGAACACAGCACTGAGCACACACAGCATTGTTCTGTTCTGCTGGCATTTCCTGTGGAGCACAGAGAAATGCTCTGTAGACTCCTGAGGCAGCTAAGAGCAAGCCAGGTTGGAAAACAGAAACGGAAAAGACCATGCTTTGAGGAAAAAAAGTGAGCCCAAGACAGCACATTCACCTTTTCTAGTCTAGCTCTAGGTGTGGCATCAACTTGTTGGCACAGAGCTCAAAGACATGCAGTGGGGGAAGGGAGAGAAAAGGATTAAAGATTCTCTATACAACAGATTTCTAAATTCAGATTTAGAAATGGACACATAGCCCTGTCAATTTCTCTCAACCTGAAGTAGCACTTCAATTTAGAAGAAATCTGGGAAATATCTCACTGTTAAGACATAAAAACCATGACCTTAGCCTTTCAAAAAGCTTGCCAGAATTGGACTCCCACTAAGTGCAAATATTCTCCAACTTGCAGAACTAGTGCTAAATGCTCACAATTTTGGAAAACTGTTTCCTATTATTCAACATACTGTAGGGGATGTTTCCTCTCAATGTAACAGAAAGAAATGCAGACATCCATTGGTACCTTCTCACCTCAGACCTGATAAAGGTATCCAAACAGTCACATATTTTCACCTGTAACTCTGTTCTGAGCAGGTGCAACCTGGCTGAGAGCAGACCCTGTCATTCAGAGCACAGCCACCTGCACACTGTACCTGTATCCAGATTCAGAATTAATATGTAACAAAAAAGTGTTGGGAACAACCATCACTATGAACTCACCTTACAAACCAAAGCAGCTGTAGTAGTTTTACCAACTCCAGGTGGACCAGAAAGTAATGCTGCTTTAAAGCCTGACCCATCATCTTTGCTTCCAGTTTTACTGGGTTTTGCTAAAAAAAAAAAAAAAAATTAAAACAATTCAGGTTTTACCTAGGTATGTCATTATAAAACAAACTGCATGCTCCTAAACATATCAAGCATCACTGGAATTTTTCCTCATTTAAGTACCAAAAAGAACATCCAAAGATGCACACACAGCTACATCCTAACTACTCAGGTAAAAGCAGCTTAAACCAGCTTGCAGATTACAACTTGCAGTGATTTTGAACTGAAAAATACCAAAAAGTGCTGTTAATGTAATACAACCATTTCAGCAATTTCCTCTCAACCATATCATACACATAAAAAACCAAAAACATCACCAAACCCACACACCACCACAAACAAATTAAGCCAAACCTCAAACACGCCCCATACAAAATCCCACTATCTACTAGAGCTGAACTTAAACCCTCTTTTAAACACAGAAAAACCTGTCTATAGGATGGCCACCTGTCTACTTGAGACATGCCCTTCTTGCCAGAGGCAGGACCTGACAATTCATCCCTGCACAAGAGCAGCCCTTCAGACCTGTATCTTCACTGTTGGCCAGGCCTAACCTATTTCCTCTTGCTGAAGAAAAAAACAGTAGGTTCAACACGAGGCCATTTTTAGATACATCACAGTTGGATATTTTAGGGTTTTTGTAAAAATGAAAACTCAGACTTGGGGAAAAAAAAATCTTTTGAGACACATTTTTCTTCTCTTTTTTCACTTGGGGAGGTGGGTAGTAAACGAACAACTACTTCACCTAAAAAACCTCAGGCTCAATTGCTGCTAAAAACGCATCTGAGTGCAGCCTTATTCCCAATTTCTAGAGCTGCTCTGCTACCACCCAGGCCCTCAGTGGCCCAGGGAACCAAAGAGCATGATTACCATGAAAGAACATAGAAAATTAAGCAGGCCAGTCACCTTGTCCATCTTCCAAGGTGTTCTTGTGCCAGTTTCTGAGCCATCGGAGCAGTTTATTGGCACAGCTCTGCTCACCCTGCTGTCCAATAATTGCCTTAAGAGATACAGGCTTATATTTATCCACCCACAGCAATTTCTCTGTGCCATCTTCATTAACCTCAGAAACCAAGTTCCCCTTAGGTTTTGGGGCTTCTTTCTCCTCTACAGTCTGACGTTTGAAGTCCGTAAGTTTTCGGACAGCAGTGGTTTCTTTCTTGACAGATCTGATGGTTTCTCCTTTTTCAGGAGTAGACTTGTATTTTTTATTATTAGCTTCCCTTTTGTAGGGGCTAAAATTCTTTTTCCCAGCCTCAGCTTTCTCTGGTGTCTTTTTGGGTTTTGACTCCACTTTCTTTGCCTTAGGAAAATAAAAAATTAAAAAGCAATTAAAGGAAAAATACAGTAAATAAGCAGCATATTTATTTTAACAATTACAGGGTGCTTAGAAAGTGACAAAGCTTATGTATTGATTAAAAAAACTTCAAGAGCAGATACAGAAATACTTTCTGAGAAATAAAGCACAGCTAAAAACAACATCACCAGGTTCCATAGTACAACCCACAAAAAAGAGGTGGGAAGTGTTCTGTCATTCCAAAAGGGGGCCCCTAATTCACAAAGCCTGAGGCATCCTACAATGCTAAACTGATGACTGTAAGGTTGGAACAAAAGGGTCAGACACCCTTGAAACTCTTGCAAAACACTTGCAAAAGTTGCTCAACCCAAAACAATTCAAAGGGAGCTTAAGTGATAGCTAATAAGTTCAGAGTTGCTTTTCCCTGGGACACTAATGGTATCTTTGCATAAATAAGTCATGTCTGTAATGAACGCACCACACATTAGAGCTAACAGAGATTCTAATAACATTCTATCAGCCATTACAAGCTAAATTTAAATGTGCACAAAAACCTTGTTACCTCTTTTTTGGTATTGCCTGAAAAAAATCCCTTTAATATTTGTAGTTCAAGTACCACATAAAGAAAAGATCTGTTATGCATACAAATAGTTTACGTATTTCTGGGCCTGTCTGGGTACCATGTGGTATCAGTCACAATTACTTATTCCAGAGAATGAATGAATGAATACTCCTTGTTTCAACCCAATACCATCTAAGCAGATGCAATTACCTGCTCTGTCAGGTACCTAAAATGCAGAATAATGTCGGAGCATGAAAATAATCTTTAGCTCCCAAGTTGAGTCATCTGTTTTCAGCACAAACAAAAAATTTTCACTTTTAACCTAAAAGGTCAAACTGATGATTGTTGTTACTGGAAGAGAAGACAAACTCCTTTCAATTAAAAACAAACTAAAGCAAAAAAAGCATACCTCTGTTTCAGCTGCCAGCTCGTATTTTGACTTTTTGCCTGGCATAGTTCGAATAAGATCAAACAGACCATCCTCATCAATAATTTTTGTTCCTAAAGCTGATGCCTGGAGCAAAAGAAAGAATTAAATGTGTAACTACGTTACATTAGGATTTCTGTAATTAATTTCAAAGTGTTTCCTAGTAAAAAAACTATGACTAGGAACACAACAAGAGGAGATAGAGATAGAGATAGAGATAGAGATAGAGATAGAGATAGAGATAGAGATAGAGATAGAGATAGAGATAGAGATATCTCTGTGTGTTGTATGTATGCACAGAAGTAAAAACAAAACAAAACTGTAAGCCACTTGGCAACTTTTCATTTTAAAGATGCACTTTGTTGTGGCAGGGAAATTAACAGATAAGAGAGGAACAATTGAGCTGCACTTTGCCTCTGGCCAGGCAGGAGCCCACTCACCTTCTCACACTTGGCCTGGCCGCAGTCCCGGCCCATCACCAGGTAATTGGTCTTCTTGCTGACATTGCCGGTCACCTTTCCCCCGTAACGCTCAATCAGAGACTTGGCCTCATCCCTCTCAATGCACTCCAGAACTCCCGTAATTACAAATGTCAGCCCCTCCAAGCAGTTCTCAGCTCCCTGAGCACCAGAGCATTGCAGAAAATGCCATTACTGATACAATTCACCCGAACAGCTCTTAACCATCAGCTATTTTAACCCTCTACCACATCAAGTGCCCTATGAAACTTTATTGATCAGACTATCATACCTAGGTAGGTAATAGTTCTAAAAGTTCCAATGGGAAAACCAACAAAACTCCACACATTGTTTACTTGACCATACTTGTAGCACTCTGTGCTTCAAGCATAGCATATGAATCAATTGAGTGAAAGCAATCTTCAACTTTAATACCAGTAACTATTTTTAGTGATCATGACTTCCTAAACCAAGTTCTGAGTACAAATTCTTTAGTACACTTCCTTACTTAGTCACTGCTTAGCATTACAATTTATATCTTTCTAATATATTCTTCCTACTGGGAAAAAAATACCAGTCTTTAAACAGTTAAGTTGGTATTTTTTAAACTACTTACAGCAGTAGGTTTACCAAACACTCCACATCATATATAGAATCCTGCAGCCAAGCTTACCTGAGGTATCTCTTTGGAGCCCAGTGCTTTGGGACCCTCACGATTAAGGAAGCTTCGGTAAGCTTGGTAATTGTTTCGCTTCTTTTCAGAGTCCTCAGGACTTATAGACTGGGTCAGGAGAGGAAAAAAAACTAATATACATATTGCAGATATAAAAACAGCAAAACAAACCCAAGCTTCACAGCTTAAGACATTTTCATGTACCAAAGGAAAACCAAGTTCTAATGCTTGTTTTTAATCTATTAACATGCAATACTGAATCTCGTTCTCCTTTTGGTGCTTGTGTTGAGGTGTTTTTCCTTGTTCCTTTTAAAAATACTTCAAAAATGTGAGAGTTTAAAAAATATGTATCCATTGTTTATTGGCAGGTTTCTGTAGATTCATCTGTTGCACATATACATGTTCACTCAACTCTTACATTGTCACTTTAAATTCACATCCTATTTGTGATCTACACTTATATAAAAGTAGAAATACTATGAAGTACACTTCAAGAGACACTTAAGCTTGTCGATCAGCAAACAACTGTTAAAAGCTCACCTCAAAAGGAGGTGCAGGCTCTCCCTTCTAATTACAACTGCTATTTAATTGTCAAAATGGGGTACTTCATACTCTATAATTAAGAAGTACATTTTAATGTTTCCAGTAACTGCCAGTGCTCAACAAATACAGTTACTGAATCAGATATAAAATCCCAAATTCTATTCTTACATAGCACATCAATAATAAGAAAAAATAGGAGACTAGGGAGAGAAATATAACTACCTAAACAATGCCACCCATCATTTTAACTAACCATAGAACAGATCCTTAACTCACCACGCTGACATCAGTAAGTCTGCACTAACTAAGTGTCAGAATTCCTGCATTCTGCATTTTCCAGCCAAGTTAAACAAAAGAAAGCACAGAACTGATTTTGCAGTGTACCTGCACACCTTAATGGGCATTAGAGAACCTCAGGTCCTTCATCTGTTTAATTTACACTTTGTCAGATAATTTTTTCCACTTAGTTTTACAACTGCTGTAAGGAACTTACAGTCTTACCAGAATTCAAAATCTTAAAAGATGCTCAGGAGATTCAAAGCACCAAGTTACAACAGTGACACCTATAATAAATGAAAACTATTTTCCTGCAAACTCCACCAAGACATCTAAATTAATTTTGATAGCTCCTACCTCAGTCTTCTTGGGAGAAACTTTCTCCTTCTTTGGTGTTGTCTTCTCTTCTTTCCCTGAAGCTGCTTTTCCTCTTGATAGTGAATTTTGAGCACCTCTTTCCTTTTCAGCAATCTCTTCCTTTCTACCATTAGATGACTGTGGGGGTAAACAAGAACCTTTCAACTGTTCAGATTTAGTTTGTGGCTTCGCAGAGTAATTCATGGCTGCACCAGCTGAGTCTGTTGCTTTCACTTGATAGGAGGCAGAGGGAGAAGAGTTCATATACAAAAATGTATCTCATTAATATTATAAATTAGTGCAATGCTTTGCAGTTTCTGTGTCCTACCTCTTTCTGACTGCCTGTACCCTGCTGTTGCATTAGGGCTGCTGTTGATGCTCTGTCCTGTTTGCTCTCCTTCTGTGTTTTTCCGAGCCTAAACAAACACACAATGCCAAAGTCAGGGATGTGTGCCCCAAGCTACCACAGGCACACAGCAACACTCTTCACTTAACTGGGACTAGAACTTAAATACCATCCCTACAGAGGCATCCAGCACACACTCACTGTCTGATTAGGCAGGACACCCTTTACTGAGCAAGGAGAAGCCAGGAGGGAAGTATAAGAAGTGAGTATGCTGCTTCCATGAAAACATTTTCCTGCTGTTTTTAATGCATTTGTATGGAAGTCTCAAAACAAAGGTGTATAAATAAGAACACTCCCAGCAATGCAACTCCTGAAAGTGTAAGTTTAAAAAGAATTCAACCTTTTTCTTCTGTGGTGTTTCATCCAACATGGCCAGAGTTCTAGCAAATTCTTCATCATCATGCAGCTGTCTCTCCAGCTGAAAGGGGAAAAAAAAAAGATTTTTAGGCTAATGCCAATTAAGTTCTAACTCTAGTGTATTTTTACAAAAACTCTTAAGTGAGCACATAGCTAGAAAAAGGGTGTCCTATCAGAGGCAAATAAATTTCTGGAAACTGAAGAATTACTTGTCTCCCCCAGAAAGCAAGACTAGTTAAATCTAGTGAGAAAAATTTACTTGTTGCACTAGAAACATTATTATGCCTGTATAAGCTGCTTTCAAATGAGTTTTTCTTTCATATATATTATTGTTGTGTACCCTTTTATTTTAAATAATAAAAACTTTGAAGGCTGCACCTCACAACAAACAGCCTGCAACAACATGTAACCTGCTGGCTTTATCAAAAGCAGTCCCAAAAGACAAGTAGTAACAATGCCTGTTAAAAATTATAATATCTCCAGAATGAATGCTTTATTTTCATTTACTATTAGCAAAAAATATATATAAAAAAATTCTGTCTGTTTTGGAGGACTTAACTACTGCCCTTAGCCCTGCTCTTAGTGTCAGTTCTATTTACTTTAGGGAAGTAAATATACTTTAACTTTCTATTACTTATACTCATACAAGTGTTTTTCTCTGATGGAAGAACCAGTAAAAACAAACAGTGGACAACATATGTGAGAGTTATTTATTAGTTGTAAAAAAACCTCACCAAAGTCAGTTTGGCTTCATTTTTATTTCACTTAACAACATAAACCTGACATCTGCAATGATAACTGATCCTTTGGTTACCTTTCCTGTGCAATATGGTACCTTGGGGAAAACCTTTTCTATTCATGAATAGTGTTCATTATTGCCAATAAATATTGACCATTGTTTCAACAAGAGAACAACAAAATTACTTTCATAATTGAAATCCAACATGCCATGCTCTAAGAACCCACTGGATGACTTTATAAAACCAGCATGCCACAGGCATTGTTGGTATGTGTCCATACAGTGAAATCTACCTTCCCTGAGTACAGTGAGGAAGGGAAAGGGCAGAGAGCACCCAGTGCAAAGCAGACTGAGGCAGAGACACCCCTGATATAAAGTACTGGGGTGCACACAAACTCTGACTGTTAGGGATAAGATCAGTTCAAATAAAGACATCATCTTATTTTTCCTGAGAGGTTGTTTAACTTTCTAGTAGGGTAAAGCTGGATTCACTCTCTCTCATCCTTACTTTCAGAGGTGCAGATTTGTCTGTACAATCTACTTATTTCAAACAATACTCAATATTACAAATATATGTGGGAAATCAAGTTTTCCCAAAAGCAAGTAAATATGTGTACCTTCCCCTCATAGTAGTACTGATTCAAATAGGAAAGTTTAAGACATGTAAGGGCCATTCACATTTTTCTCAACTATAAGAAAATTTAAAAGACATATAAGACAGATCATGGATAGCAATGACTTTTAATTTTTTACTCCAGAGAATGAAAAAAAAGTAACACCATCAAAACATGAGGAAGCAGAAAGTGAATTCTGTGTGAAAGACAGGATTATTAGAAGCAGATCAGCTGCACAGACAGAGAAAATATATTTTCTCTCTATCCAGACTAAGTGATACATTCTATTTACATAACTGAAATAGTGCCTATAAAAATAACTGTGTGACCAGGCTTGCACATATTGATGAATTTTATTACATTTAGTTATAGCATACCTGAAAAGTCCATCTTAACTTCCTAAGGAAAACCAATTTTAAGTTAAACAAACTGCTCTTGATATAGAGCATTAAATTTGTAGAGCTTTTACCTCTGAATCTTCTTCAAGCTGCAGTTGCCTAGCAATAGCCTCATCATCTAGTGTGCTGTCTCTGCTCTGTGAAGGCTATATTAAAGAAAAAAAGACCAATTACTCAGTTACCCCATTACTGTGTCAATTATAATAATATCATATGTATAGATTCCTTCTGTATGCTTCTAGAAAAGGACTGTGAATGAGACACGCAACATCAATTTCCAGCTCTCTAACCTAAACACTATTAAACAAGGCTATTTTCAAGGGATTTTGTTATTCAAAACAAGACCATGCTACAATATCAGTATCTCAACTCTTTAAACAATGCTGAAAATCTCTCAAGCTATCACAGTTACCCCACTTGAAAAACACATCATAACAGCACTGGGAATTTTTAAGTTCCCCCATACTTTTACTTGGTGCTTTGTTATTCCATGAATATGTGCCCCATAAAGCTTGGGAAAACAACCTTCTCCCTCTCCTGGCCTGCCCTCCACCCTCAAATATAAGCTATCTCTTCCACTCACAACCTCAGAAAACTTAATGGATTTCAAGGAAAGTCACTTGAGAAGGGGCACTAAAGAAAATACTACCTTCAACTTTGTGCTATCTTATGGAAACACTGCTCAAAACTTGTATTTGAGGACTTGACATGCACACACAGATGGACCATGAGAGCTCAACTTCTATGTGAGTGCTCATACTGAGTAACAGGAGGTAGGAGCAGCACTTCAGCATTTCTGAGCTGCAATCAGACACACAAGCAGCCTAAAGGAACCTTACCAGTACTCACCTCTTTCCTTTTACTTGCTACCAGCTTCTTTTCTGAGCGTTGGACACTCCTTGTCCCAAAGAAATCAAGTGCAGAGGTGGGAGTTTGTTTCACTGGAGAGAGGGGCTTACTTTTAGCTTGTGGTTTTACCTCCTCTTTTTTCACACTATTTGTTCCTGGACAACCAACCCCTGACGTCCCGTTCTCCTTCGGTTTCAGGGAAATTCTTTTATTGGCAAAATCATCATCTTCATCTAAACACAAAGAGAATTCCATTACTTCTGGTACACAGAACTCAAGTTCTAATAACAGAACTGCCAAGAGAACTATTTTGGCACATTACATCACCTCAAATCCTAAAAAAATGCTACAGGCATTCAGAAGTTTTCTGAAAAAAAGGCCGAGTTGCACAACACATAGCATTTAACACCTTGAATAGCATAACTCGAGTCTGAACAGATTCAGTACTGAAATAACAACACAACATTGTTACTTGTGCTCACACATTCCCTCTCAATTAGACAAGTTCACAAGAAATGCCTTCCCTTCTTAATTGAGGAAAATAAACTGAAGATCTAGATTAATGAAATTTGAACTCCCTCCTTAATTAATGTCAAATTGTACAGTACAACTCTTCCTTCACATTTTATGTGATGCACAAAGGCACATTTATTTTATTACTTTATAGTACTCATCAACAAAGCAGCTAACATAGGATTTGTAGACATGTATTCTCAAAAATCAATCTTACGTTACAAACCAAGGAAAAATATCAGAACATTTTCTGTACCAAAAAAAGGAAAAAGGGATTCTTGAGTAAGCTTCCTAGTTACTGTTTAAGTATTGCTCATAGTTTATGAATATTTTAGCAAAAACATTTCAATGCCATTTTTTCACTTTTTCCAATTAAGAAAAAGTGAATTTCTCTACATCTCTGCACTTAAACACACCTCCTTCCAGTACAGTCAAAACCAACTAAAAGAAAAGCAACAATTTCACAGAACACAGAAATCAGACAAGGTCATCAAGACAAAAATGGATTTTTCAGTTTGAAAGGAGGAGGAAAAGTGGCATACACAGTCTTACTGAGAATTAGCCCATAGACCACTGAGCAAAATTTTAATCTCTCCTTTCCAGACTCTTCTCTAATAATCAAGACATGGTCTGCCCAGCAATGAAAAATAAAGAGGGTTTGGTGGCTGTTCATTAATTCTGAACCCAAACTTTTCATCCAATCAATCAATCAATCAACAAAAAATGAATACCAAGTACTTCAAAGAGTTTTATGTCATGTTGTGAAGTCTTACTGACAGTTCTACAAATGAAACCCTCTCACTGAGGCATACAAAACCCCCACATATTTCACTGCCACATGATTAGATTAATACAACAGCACAGAAGACAAACATCCCTGGACAAACTTCTACAAATGGTAAAAGCATCATCTGTGTGAATTCTTCTATAAACTCAAAGTGAGCAAATACACTGAAAGAAAATGCCCAAACTTAATACTAGACACTATAAAAGCGGCAGAAAGACTTGAGAGGAACAGAAACAGAGGCAGTTTTATTTGCATGCCTCTAACTGAAGTCTAGTTTTACTTTTCTCAAAATAGAGATGCTTTAGACACTCACCTCAACATATCATAAACACAGATTGTTCTAAACATCCTCATTTCAACAGAACTTGAATTGACAGCATTATCACAAAAACGTGCTCATTTTCCAGCAACACCTAATTTAAGTCCCCACATATTTTTTCGTACAAAAATTTGTTTTCTTACCACTTCCCTACTTGTCATCTCTTGTTTTTGTTTATATCTATCCCTAGTCTGTCACCTCTTATTTTTGATGTATTCTAGGCAAAGATGGAGGGAAACAATTGCTTTTTGTTTCACCTGTTCTCAACAGATGGCAGTGTTTTGGAGTGTTTCAGGCATCAGCCAGAACTTGCTGCCACTGAGCACTTACTAGGCAGCCTATAATGAGAACCAAGCAGGATTACACCTATTGCTGGGAGAGCTAGTTCAGAAAGGGAAAAAACTAACACAAAGATGCATCTCTAGAATGCCTAAAGACAAACATTTATCCAAGAGAAAGTGGCATTTCAGCCAAGTCAATTCACAAAGCATTATATGGAAGAGAAAATTCAATCCCAGGCCCTCAGGTGACAGCAGCAGGTTTTACACAAAGCTAAAAGCTTTACTATTCTCAACACAATTTACTTTCCCAATGCAGCAGTAAATGTCCTGCTGCCATTTAGCTCAATTTAACAAACTGTGACTATTCAGGGAGATTTGGACACTAGATGCTGTAGACTCCTGATATACAATAGTTTCAAGTCTGAATAGGAGATTACTTATTTCAAACAACTTCAAGAATATTTCTGGTTCTTTCAAATTTTTCAGTTTAACAAAAAAAAAACATTTGCAGGAGTAAAATATACTGTTACTGTAAATCAGCAGTTAACATAGAAGTAATTACATTTATTTGTCTTAAGATTACACAAATCCTACTCTGACCCCCAGCTCCCAGCTTTTCTTAAACTAAGGACTGCTCAATGCTAAAAAAGAACTTTTACTTATCATTACTGTTATCAGAGGATCTGTGTGCAATATTGATTTTTTTCATTATTCCCTTATAACCATAAATAGCAATAAAAACCAACAGGATATTGCTTTCTCTTAAGTAGAAAGAAGTAGAGTAAATACAATTAGATTTTAATTTAAAAAATTATGCACTCAAGTCATTTAGGAAGATAGCACTACATATTATCAATAGTTAGAACTTGGCTTTAATTATGTTGTTCCAAGAAATGACAGGATTAGAAGCATTTATTGACTGCAAGCAGTGGCTGAAGACAGACAAGAGACTCACTTATGAACAAACACTGATAAATAAAAATAAAGAAAAATGAGAATGAGAACATAGAAGTTGTCATTAGGAAACTAAACCAGCCTGATTCTATTAAAAGTGGGTTTCAAAAGAGGCTTTAGGGGACTGACACTCAGGCTACATTTTCATCCCAGGTTCAGGAAATCCATGAGCACATCACAAATTCACCTGATCTCCAGGCACTCCCCTTAGTTCAGGTACTGATAAACACCAACTTCTTTAGCAAAACCTCAACACTGTTCCTCAAAACAAACTGCTCCCACACACCTGCTGCCACAGAAGTGAACAGCAAAGTTAATCAGCTGCACACTTCCAGTCTCCTTATAAGCATGAAGGCAACTTGATTTACAGCTCTGGAAGTGCCAAGACAGTGGTGATACTATGGCTGCTGCACTAATCAGGTCAATGGTGCTCAACACATGACCTGTAAAAGGAAAAAGATGTCTTCTTATTTATAAGAAGCAAGACAATAATTTGTGGAAAATACAAATGAAAATTTGGGTTTTAACTTGCAAAAATTGTAGATTAATTGCATTCTTATAGCAACTGCTGGGCAAACCTCAAGACAGCCTTACATGGGAGAATGGACTTCACTGAGAAACAGGAATCAATTTCAGCATCAACTAGATGACTTTTCTGTTGTAAAACCTTTCTAGAGCAGAACACAACTATTCCAAGGACAGTATTTCCTGTTTACATTGATCCATTTTTGTGTGCTATGAATGAAAAATGAAATAAAAATTAAAAAATAGCCTGAACATACATTATTTTTTCCCAGCAGCTCAGAACTACAAACACAAGTAAAGACCATATATTCTAGTTGAGGCTTCTGGAAATCAAGTACATGCAGCAAAGGGCAAGCTAATCATGTGATCAATGGAACACACAGGCAGTGACCATCAGGAGATTGCTTTTAATTATTTTGTACACAAACACTACACATGAAGCTGGGATCTGTTATGCCAGGCAATGCAGGAGGACAAACTTCCCTAGCAACAAACAACCACCATCCTGGGGGTTTTAAGAGCTATTCCATGACGTTAAAGCACAGCTGGCTTTCATTTCATACACTGTTCCAGCAGCAGCACAATTATGTTAATAACCCAATGCCAGCAGGTCACTTGTATTCCTCTTTCCTACCCTCATCCTTTTTTAAAAGAGTTTCACCTGCTGATTACTGAACAACACCTGTGGTTGTTCCCTAACTGAGCCTGATAAAAATTATCTCAGCTGTTTTAAAAATAAATTCAGATCCTTTTAAAAGGCTTGGGTACAGGAATGACCTCAGCCAATCTAAAAAGGGAGCACTCTATTGCACAGAGGGACAATGGCAACAAGCAGCATAGGACAAGCCCCAAGAACAATGTATTTTATTAATTTATTATTTCTGTACTGTTGAGTTGCTCATCACTAGAAAATGTAATTTCCTGGTTCCTATTCTACCTAGGATACAAAACATTTGAGGCAGGGACAGCCTGTTGCTATGATGTCATAAAACCAACTCCAAATATAGGCAGGGCATGTACAGAGCATACCTAGTTTCTACTTATTATTAGGTATGTTGAATGGCATTTGTAGACTACTACATACTACTACATAAGGATTTCTGTATAGAGCTAAAGGACTACATCCTAAAATCATTACATCTATGTTACTTGTAAAAAATTATAATACTCTGGACATTTTTCAGTTTCAGTGACACCTCTTCTGCACAAGTACTTAAACAGTTCCTGTGCTACAGGACCTGCCATCTCCAGCAACAGGCATTGCAGTCTAAGCTAAATGGAGGGTGCAGAAAATAAAGTTTGTCCACAGCCCTGGTATTGACTTTATTTACTTTACCTATGCATGGGTCAGCAGCCAACACTCCCAACACTTGCAGGATTGAGTTTTGTACTTATCTTTTGCCTAAAGTAACTCTTTAAGAAGGTTACCTTTAAGATAACCACTTCTCAAAAAAGCCAGCAAGTCTATTCCAACTCCACCCTTGCAACTCCTTCCAAAGAACAGATGCTATATGTGATTAGCAAAGTGCATTTTTTCTTTCTCCTCATTTAAAAAAGCTAGTAGTTGCAACCTACATTTAAAAACCTAGATATTATGTCATTAAGTCATGTTAGATTTTTCATGCCATTTCTCAAAAAGCTAACTGATTTTAGATGTACTACAAACATGCACTTTAAACCACAATTGTTAGCATTTGGCCTATATTGACATGTCAAGGTTCTGTGCTGTTATAAAAATATAAACCTTACATGAATCATTTCACCTTTACACTCCTGAAACAAATTTACCTTTGGATTTTTCAGTTACAGACTTAGAAAGTTGCCTCTGCTTTATTTTTCACTTTGAGATAAAAAGGTTTAGGGATACAACACTGAAATGCAATTAACTACCATGAGTTAGACACTTGAGTGCCAAACTACACAGCCTTTGATATCCTTGGTGCAACACATACCAAATAAAATTGTTAGTCAAGTCTATATGCTTAGTTTGGGACCACTAAAATACATAAGAAGGCTGAATATATTTAAACCAAAGTAAATTATCTTAATCTGCAAACCCATCAATTATAACAACTCCTTCCAAATGAAACACTTGCACTTGGCAAAAAGCAGCTCTGTGTGTAACCTCAGCAAGTAATTACAAGGGATCAGTCCACTAACTCATTCCAGCTTATTATTATTGAAACTTTTATTATTGAGCAAGTTACTTTCCTACAACAGCAGTTCACAAAAGCAGATCTGAATCCCACCATGCAATGAAATTTCCTGCTCTGTTCTTAATTGCCTGAAGTCACCTGTGTGACAGGAATATTCAGCAATGCCATGTGAATCATTACAGAATGGGAAAAAAGGTAACTTTGAGTAATCCAGTCAAGTATAAATGTGCTAATTTTTTCCAGCTGCAGCTCAGGCAGCTCAGCTTACTGAGCCTCTCAGGACACTGTGCTCTGTTTGCAAACAAAATCCATCAGCATAGAAAAAAAATCCAAACATAAATCCTCTTTTTATATTTTGAACTAATCCAAGAGATTAACCAGTTAAAACCAGTTACTCTGGCAGCTCAATAAGGAGATCTGAAAGGGAGAAAGAAGGCCTCCAACATGGAGAATAGGAATAGGCAGAGGAAAACGGCAACATCTTGAGCTAACACAGCTACAGCTTAAAGACCTGCTACAGAGACTAAACTAAAATTAATTTTTTTTCATGTTTGAAATACAGGCTGACAAGTAATTTTAATACCTTCTGATACATGAATCCTTTTTTTAGTCAGAATAACATTTATTTCTCAGTATTGCTGTTATCCTAGTTTCTGTAGAAAGAAAAAAAGACCACTTCTATAAGAGTAAGATTATAATATTTCATGCACACCCCTGGTTTACAGCTACTCTCCTATTCAGGGAGTTAACTACTATCATACACTCACTATGTTCATACAACACTCAACTCTTAAGAGTTTGAGTACAAGAGCACATTTACCATTGCATGGCCCTTACTGCAGGTATTCTCAAACTTAACCAAATCAACTTTAAACAGGCTCACTCCTCAGTAACTTCTGCATTCTCCTCCACAACACCCATCCCTGCCTCTTCACAGGATTTCTGCCAGAACCCACTCTCATTCCTCAAATGCATTTCAAAACTCCCTAAAGGTTTAGCTACAGCTTCTCAACTGACCTTCCACGAAACACTTCAGGGCAAAGTTGGTACCCACAGTACTATTTATCTCCTCCTCACATTTTCACTCAAGTATAGCATCTTCCATAAATAAGTATTGCCCAGGAAGTGCCAGTGACAACATTTTATTTCCCTATGAAATATTTCAGTGAAAGACATGCTTATTCACTGACAACCTGCTGCTCATTTGAACCTGTGCTTGGATGTAGGGACTATTTTTTTGCCCACCAGTATTAGCACTTAATTAATTTTTTGTCTGAGGTTGTTTGGGTTTGCTTTGTTGTTTGTTTCTCTATCCCCAATATTCTCTACATTAAAAGTGTCTGTATTATCAAGGACCTTCACAAGCTATTCTTTTTGTCTTGTCTTCTAAGCTCTAAAGAAACCATTTTCCAGTAACCTGCAGACCTCCCCAGTTCCTACCTAATCATTTTTTCTACCTTTATAAATAATTCTGCCTGCCACTACTATAAGGTTTTTCTATTTTTAAAAATATTCAAGCAATCAAGGCAATTGCTACACATACACGACTGCCTCTACACAATGTCTATGAAAGGTAAGAATTCACTTCAAGCAAGGTCAAAATTCTTGCTGAATAACCACCTATGATGAAACCAGAGGAGGTTCAACAAACCACACTAACAGGTCACCTACAAAGCTCAAGGTTCCACACTTCATTAAACAGTGCAAGTACTATTTTAACAAGTACAATGAACACTTGGATTTGTCCCAATTCCCTAAGACTGTACTGCTAATAAAAGTCTTTTTTTGCCCCTTGTTACTGTGCAGAATAACTTAGTTTTATCATTGACCATCATTAAACTACATATTTATTTAGAGTAAATGTATCAATAAAAACAAAGAGCAACTATTCTTGTTTTGTTTTTTTGCCTTTTAAAAAAATTAACTTGCTCACAAGCCAATAAGAAAAGCAACACAATAATCCACATCAGTCTACTTTTATACAAACCAAAAGGTTCATTTTCCCAAACACTTCTGGAGAAAGCTGGATACCACAGAGATATATAGATCAGCTGAAAAGAAATTCCAGCAATAAGAGGAAGAAAGTTTCAAATTAAATTGAAAAATAGGTTGAGGCAATTAACTATCAAACTTCTATTGCCTTCTTGATGCCAAAAGGCTCTTTAATACACTGCCATAGGCAAAGCCCTTGAGAAAGAGATTCTGACTTTTGAGTGAGTCCAAGCAGCATATTCTTGATATTAAGTTTTCAGTTCTATAACAGTAAAAAAAAAAGAAAAGAACAAACATCTATAAATTTTGTTATGACCTTTTCTATCTATATGTCTATATTCCTATTCCTGTAAAACACATTTATCTCAAGCCAACTGCTGTATCAATACCACTTCAATGCACTCAGCTTGACAGTTCCATCAAGCTGAAGAAACCATTTATAGAAATTATAAGTAAACAAAATTCAAGCATTACATCTCAAGGTTATAAAGGCATTGTTTTAGAATACACTGTTAAATCAAACCTGTGTGTACTTCAGACTCTTTTGATAAGAGTAACCTTGAGCCCAAGGTTTTCAGGGATTTCACTAATAACCTTGACTACTGTTCCCATGGTATCCCTGTGCAGAAAAATTTGATTACACCACTTGGAATTGCATAATAAACCTAAAGATATGTTGCTTATCCCCCAGGAATTTGATCATTTACCTACTCTGGGATAAATGCTTTTAAAGATCCTTTTAATTAGGAAAGAATAGTGTGAAAAACTGTTAAAGGAAACAAAGCTTTGAGTAAAAGGATAAATAAGACAAATAAAACATTCATGTTATTTTGGAAAATTGAGCTAATTTGATGTGGCACAGCAGTATGTTCAGGTCAACTACCAGGGGCAAGCAGAATAAGCTCAATGTATCTATCTTAGAGACATAAAAGACCCCAAGGAGGAAGAAAGGTGTAGAAAAAAACAGCTGAGCCACACTTCTAATGCAATACTGCAGCAAACAATCCCTTTTTGTTTTAAAAATGCATGGTATTTTTATAGGGAGGCAATGTTTATGTTCAGCAATAAACTTACAAAAAAAAAATACTACCATACCTAAGGACAGGGTCCACTCTTCCAAAATAAGTACAATAAAACTCAAAGAGGGATTACAGAAGCCCTACTGAAATTCTATTATTTAAAAACCATGTTTTATCAAAACAGATTTGGATTCAAGTCTGTTAATTCAATCACAGTTTCTTCAGGAATTACTGAGGCTAGTAAACAACTCTACTCCAGAGACAAATACAGAAGGAACAAGACAGAAGGTACAGCTTCAGACAACCACTGCAGCAACTGACAAAATAAATGTTTGTGAGAGGTGAAAGATCTTTTTAGTGACCAACATGTCACACAGAGATTAGACATGGAAGGTTATACACCAGGTAAAATAAAAATCCCTGCAGCCAGCAGTCATTTCAAAGGATGCTGGTGAGCAGCTAAACTATATTATAGGTACTTAACTTCCTCCCCCAAATCTACTGAATTCTCTAAAGCAAGCAAGCATTACCTCATTAAACCATATGCCTATTTAAATCAACCTAAGCCACTACTCACCATCACCTCACTTTTCACCCTGCTCCTGACTTTATAGTACTTGAGGCTAAACTTCTGAAGTGTTTTTGGTTAACTTGTTTGAGGAGAATGTAATTTGTCCTCCTCAATATTAGGTTTATGGTCACATTTGAGTTTCTCAAACCATCCATCCCACTATAACATAACCCACCCACTACACATATAATGATACATTTCTTCCATTACCTGTCTCTGAAATATAAACAACAGGATCCCGCTTTAGAACTTTACCAGGTTTTGAAGCAGCTGCTTTTTTCTCAGGTGACTTCTTAGATTTTTTCACTGACTGCACCTCCTCTTCTGAATCTGCATTTTGACCACAACATAAATGTAGATTTCCTCCACATACACACAGGCTTTAAGTAACAGATCACATAACAGTCAACATGTGTTCCCATACATTCAAGTGAGTGAGAGAAAGACTCCACATTCCTACCATATGGCACAGCTTTCCTTTCCATCCACCATATAAACGACTAAATGAAAATCTGGTCAGAACTCAGTCTTGACAGTGTTTTTTGTTTACATATCAACAAATACTTTGCTTCTTATTTCAGTAACTGCTATATCTGTACAGCAACCTTTCTGAAATTGAATGCAACCTTCAAAAATACCACAGCAATTTACTTCAAAAAACCAAACACCCAAAATGAAACAAAACAAACGAAAAAAATTTTAAAACAATCCCAACATTAAACCCACAAAAAATACACTATTATGCGGATGTGTTACAGTAGATGGAAACCTATTCCAAAAACTAACAACAACAGCAGAAGACAAAAAACTACAGAGGTGGTACTCTGATTTTTTCAGGAGAACACTGGTGAACTGCCACTCATATCACCAAGCATTCTGCATATCCTAAAAGCTGTGGAGATGACAGATTTATACTACTGTGGATTATGGATCCCAGCATCCACATGAATAAACAGGAGAAACTGAAAAAGCAGAGACAACCTAACAAGTGTTAGAGGGCTAACCTTCAGAGTCTCTTTCCATGATAAACACAAATATATTGTAATTATATCTAAAAACAGTGATTATAGTCAATTGACTTGCATACTGGCACCCTGTACAAAACAAACCAAACAAAACCACCATCAACACCACCACCAAAAACCCCCAACAAAAAACAGTTTTCCCTTTTGAAGAGCTTAGAGCACTGTTCCTCTTTTTCTGTCCTACTACTAAAGGATTAGAACTTGCCAAATCTCCAAACAATATCAGTACTTCAGAGGTAGCAGCAATATATTAATTTTGTACTCCTACTACTCCTCACTGCTGAACAGGAACTGTTTATAAACCCAACCCACTAAAACTTTCAGATGTACAATTTACCTAATCAACCTTGCATGCTGATGCAAGAAACACAAAGGAATATTCAGAAACAACTGTGAACACTACCTGAATCATAGATTATTCTTCTCTTCTTTTTCGTCCGCTTCTGTTTGGAATCATCTTCACTGGGTGAACTATTCACCTAAGTGTAACAGTTCATTAGTTCAACCATTAAACAGATCCTCTCAGCTTTTAGTCAGTCATACATTCAAATCTGTGAGCTTCAAACAAATTCTAACAGAAAGTATTTGTTTCCCAGTATCACATTTAGAAATGGTCTTGTGCTAACTCCTGCCTTGGAGGGGAAAGATGCAGCACAGAGAAAATAAGGAAGAATTTTCACATTGAAATTACATAGTCAGAATACTTATTTAAGTAGTATCTCACTACTAAACTGTTGTGTTTCACATTACACATTCCATCTTATTGGAAATGTTTCTACTCTTTAAGTGATTTTTAAACTAGCTTTAGCCATTGCTCTTTTTTATACAGCTCAGAAGATTAACATGTAAAGTAGTCTGAAACCAGAACCCAATTTAGTTTTAATTTGTCATTTTAAAGAATTTGGTCTTTGCAGTAGGTTTAGGGAAGTGATCCCAACAAAGACAGTGTTCATGTTTCCTGCACAGGTGTTACAAAAACTGGTCAGCAGGCACCACACAACAGACTTTCACCTCATTTGTAAGCATGTCACATTTATGATATGCTTACATCTACTGGGCACAAACCTTGGGTTTATTAGACTACATTAGCAAACCTACTCAGAGAGCTGTGGCCAATAGGCAGAATAACTTCAAATATATCAGACTGCTCTTACACAAGCACTTAACTGTAGCAACTTCTACCTACCTTTGTCCTACAAACCAAATTTTTTAAATCAGCAATTTTCTTCACCACCTAAAAAGTTTTACTGCTAGAAGTTAAAATTAAGTGTCAGTTTCCTCCCGTGTCTGTAAAAATTAACATAGTCTGTTATTTTAGTATATGAGAAGAACCATGCCTTTAAAAAATGTTAGATACGCAAATAATCCAGCATCAGTGAAAGCAAGTACTTCATAAACGTGAAAAGCAAAACTAACCTTTGTCTCCTTTTCCCTTTTCTTCCCACCTGAGGGTCCTTCACCATTTCTAATTTTTTCACTCCTTTTCACAGTCTCACACTCTTGTCGCTTTCCAGGAGGTATAACACCAAAGAATTTCCGGATATCCTAAAAGGGAAAGAGATTTATGAACTTTTAAATACAGACAGCTCTTCACACTACATAATGGCAATGTACTGAAGGTCACCACCTCAGCAGCTCCATTACATTTACTGATTTTGAAATTTTGTTTACAGTTCAGCTAAGAAAGGCCAGATAGTTAAAAGTAGCTACTCAGACACCCACACCTCTTGACTCCAATCTTTGAATCATGAAAAAAATTTATTTCTTCCTTAGTTGGGATTTCCACCAATACAAACTGCAAGACAAAGTTCCAGCAGCAATGAAATACAATGACTTAAGACAGATGTATAATTACAATTTTTTTCTGATTAATTATCATAAACCTAAACCAAACTCCTTCTGTAGTTAAAATTATTAACACAGCTATGAAGTAGTGTCCCATGTGGAAAGAAAGGACCAGGAGCTTGAAACAGTGAAGTAATGGCACATACTGCATTCTCCACCTTCTCATAAATTTTTAAGACAGTAACTTACATGTCACTACAAAACTAGCCAGCAAGACACTTTTTAAATTTAAATAAAGAAAAATAACACCAAGATCTATTTTGTTACCTTATTGTAGTACCTGACCACAATACAGCCATAACAAGCTTTCTAAGCATGTAAAATCAGCAGCTGCAGCCTAAATTTTAGAAAATCAATATTGTACACACAAAAACCCCACCTGACTACTCATTTAAAAAAATCTAGCAATCCAGTTTTATTAAAAGAACTTGAGGAAAGAGGTACCTGGTTGGTATCACCACCTCCAGGGTTAGCAGCCATTTTAGAGCAAGGCAGTACCTCCTGTGGCCTAAATCCCAGCCAGCAGGTAAAGGCTGGGGCTCAGGACTCCCCTGGACACAGCTGGGAGCTATTCCCCACCATGGGCTCAGCTGGCACTCCCTCACCATCACAGGGAACCACAAGTCAAGTACTGGCCTCAAGTCTGATTGATAATAAGGGGTCTTTGAGGTGCTTCTTCTAACAGTCAACCCCTGTCAGTTTGGATTTAGGGCTTAAAATCAATGGAACACATTATTTGAAAGCATAAACAAAAGTTGGGACATGTATAGATTCGTTCAGTGCACTTAAAACAATTTTCTAGAATTGGAAATGTTGTTTCCTGTAAAAATTTAGGCTCTTTGTTTTAACTGCATATATTAATACGGATTAAACAAATGGTAGATTGAAAATCATTCTTCCTCAACGTGACTTCACACTTTTCTGTCCATGGAATTCATGCCTTGAAGCACAGATTTTCAACACTCTACTATTTTACATATATTCCTACAATGTAAATGCAGTACTATACAACCTCTGAAATTTTGACAGCCAATACCTATAGCTAAGAGGTCTGAAGAGAGCATTTATTTAAAGTCTCCAAGCAGATATTTGGACTTAATTACTCAATTATACTCATTATTACTGACTTCCTTTTAGGCTCAAGGTAACATAGGCAAAAGAAAAACAAGAATCATTAGATCTTTTATGTAGTAAAATAATTTAAATGCTTTATACAACATTGCAAAATAAAGTGACTTTAAAGTTCTCTTTTTTTAATAGTTGTTACTTTAAATCTTTAAATGCCTTACTTTAAAATATTTGAGAATTTTAGATCAAGGTTCTATTCATTCTACTGTTTTCACTAAAAACTATTAACTAAGTGAAGTGCTCTGCAAGTCTACCTTGCTCTGCCAACCTCTGTGCTACCTGGAAATTGTTGAGAGGGAACATGGATATATCCCAAAATTACAGTCATCAAGCTTGTACACCTTGTAAGTGGTAGCATGAATATGTATTACATTGGCTAGCCCAGCTAAATACCACACATGTCTGCTTTAATTAATTTCTAAAGCTTTTCAGCAGGCTTCTCCAAAGGCTACTTAGCAAATTTATTAATCACTGTGCTTCCTCTAACTTGATCTTGAGTTTGGATTCCAGTTCTGGAATCAGTTTTAAAGTGTAGGTAATTCTGGCAGAAGCTTTCCAGAACCTTTTGGCGTTTTGAGAACAGGCAATACTATTAGAATTCTTTAAGATTTAGACAAGTTTTATGAAATGCAAACTTAAAATACACAGCCCTAAGCTACAAAGGAAGATTGACATCTATGCACAGGCTTCTTCAATATTCTGCTATAAATTCACCAATTTCCTTCAGCTATCCTGCTCCTCAGAGGAAAAGGTACCCTTGCTGACATAACAGTGAACAGAGAACTGCTTGGGAGAAAAGTATGCCCCAGGGCAACAACAAAGCTACCTTCCAGTGAAGCTTTTAGCCAGGAATCATGAAACAGATTTTTCATGCTTTTTATAAAGGCGTGCCAGATAAATTATTAATTCACTGCATAACTAATTGCAGAAACCAAGCCAACTAAGTATCTATCATACCAGCTTAGATCCTAGATGGGACCACTTTCCTCCCTCCTGGGCTTATCTATTTATCATACTCTGACTGACCTTCCTCTTCGTATATTATGCCATCCATACATATATAGGGCCACCAGCTGGAAAATCTCTATGTTCATATTTACCTATGCTTGTTGCAACAAGGAAAGGCTGCAGCTATCAAGTTTCCTCCCAGGAGATGCCCCCAAAACCCACAGCAATGTGTCCTGTGTATCCTGGAGATGCTCACCAGCATGGCTGTTCCCTTGCCCAAAAGGCTAAAATTAAAATAGGCTAAAATTTAGGTGTGGCTGCCCAGGGCTGCTTCAGCACAGCACCAGCAAGGAAGAACTGTGAGCAGTTTCACCTAGGTAGGAGCTGTAACTAAGAATTCTGATCACTCTCACTCAGGGCACTGGTGAGTTATGCCTGGCATCTGAAAGGCCTAAAAAGCTGCTCAGCTCTCCTAGAGCTGTATGGCTGTGCCATCCAGCCCTTGCCTGTTCTGCCCACTGCTGCAAATCCTCCATCTTACACTGTAAAAGAACACCACAGTAATTAATCATGCCAGGCTGCAAGTTCTCTTTTGGGAGATTTGTATCTGTCTCTTTTACTGGGGAGAGAAACACAAACAGAAACTGAAACCCATTTGTTAGGTAGGACAAAGACTGGCAACTCCAGGAGTGCTTTACAAGACTAGTCTTTAGTAAGGCAGATTATTTTCCAAAGTAACATCATATAATCCAGTCTGCACCTCAAACTACAAGATAGAAAACTGAACTTCACCAACCTAGCTCAATGACTGCAGTAGAAAGTAATGCACCTTACTTCAGGTACTCTGTGTCTCAATGAGGGCCTTACATCAAAACAATCACATTTCTTTCCAGTCTGCCTATTTCAGTGCAAGTTTTGCTCACATACCAGCTCTGACACTTGGTGCTTCCAGAAAAACTGCATTGACTAAAATCAGATTTATATTATCACTTCAGTGAATCCAGTAACACCTGCTTGGGTAACTACACTTAATGAACAGTTACTGAGTGTGCTAACAGCAGCAGTTTTACAAGCAGTATCACAGCTGTAAGTGATGCTCCAGCTCCAGCCAGGAGCATCCCTCTCAGAAGGGGAAACTCAAGAAACCCCTGCTCCTGGGCACTCATTCCCTCAGGTGTACTGCTGTAGCTGGCTGCTTGGGAACTGGGTCATGGCCACTAATCTGGGCAAAAAAATAAATCCCTTCTAATGCAAATCAGTTTGTTGTGTAACTCTGCACAGATCAGTTCGGCACAGCTGAGAATATGCTGCAGAATCAAGCTAACGGGGGCTACCCACAACTGCAGCAGAGATGGCTGAGCAGCCGCTTCAGCACTGAAAAAGAAATGGGATGAGGCAACTTTTATACTCCCAAAAACCATGGTTGCCTTCGTCCCTTCTAGGACAGGCCCAGACACTGTGAGATGTGTGATGTTCAGAAGATGACAGAGAGGGAGAAGGCCTTTGTCCTGGCAAGGTGGGAAAGGAGGAAGCAAGCCTTCCAAGAAGATCAGTTTTCTAACAAGGTGATAGCAGGGACATAGGAGAGGCAGATCTCTTCCAAGAATTTGAAGTCATCAGCCAGCCCATAACAAACCATGAAAATATCACAGTTTAATAGTGTCAGGAGTCTTAGTGCTGGCAGATCTCTGTCAGTACAGCAGAAGACTCAGACTGTACCACTCACCATTGCAGAGCACCAGGTGTAAGCTATAAACAAGCCTAAACTCTTTGGGGAGTCCAAAACTAGAGTTGCACCTTAACTTGCAAAATGACATCTGTAGTTAAGCCAGTAAAAGATGTCTCAGCCACAGAGACTCCATCAGAATGAAAGCAAACTTATTTGAGCTAGAAATAAAAAGGCGATACCATCTTATGGTGACTGCATAGGTGAGCGGCACTTTGGAAAGCACAGGAACGCCTATATGTTCATGCTTAAAATCTCTTTACATCCTGCTGAGGGTTGCATCGTTATCGATAAACACTTGTTTACTTCCAGATTTTCAAGCTCTTTTTCCCCCCTCTTTTTTCTGCAAGTACCGTGCACCCTCCAGCTCGTCATCAGCAACGCCTCACGTGTGCTCCCGCTGGAATGAAGGAAGAGGTAACACTCCGGCACACGCCTTCACAGCGGGCTCGCTCATCCGCATTCCTTCCCCGGCCGAGCGCACGCCCCGCGCTCTGCACCCCACCCGCCTTCGGGGAAAAGGAAACTGGGCAGCCTCAGCCACGGGGAAAGGGAAACTGGGCAGCCTCAGCCACGGGGAAAGGGAAACTGGGCAGCCTCAGCCACGGGGAAAGGGAAACTGGGCAGCCTCAGCCACATCTCCCTCCGGCAAGGGCATTTCCCCGGGCACGGGTTCGCGTTCCTGGCACGGCTGGCAGCCTCGGCCGCCGGGGCAGGAGCGCGGCGGGGCGGCCTCTCCTCCCGGGGCCGCCCGGGGGCTCGCTCAGGTCGCGCCGGGCCCCGACGGCCCCGCGGCCGACCCCGGCCCCGCGGGACCCTGTGCGCTGCCCCCGCCCCGCTCACCCCCGGCCCGGCGGGGAGCCCCTCACCATGGTGGCGGCGGCGGCGCGGTCGCTGTGCCCGGCGGGACGCTCCCCGTGCCTAGCGGGACGCTCCCGGCTCCATGCTCCCGCCTTCGCGCCAACTCCCGCCGCCCGGCGCGCGGCGCTGCCGTCACGGCCGCGACGGGCGGGGCTGCGGGGCGGGCCCCGGGCCGGGGCCATGGCGGAGCCCCCGGGGCAGCCCGGCTGGGCCCCGGCGCGCTCCCGGACCCGGCCCGTCCCTCTGGGCCCCGTGCCCGTTCGTGCGCGGGCCGCAGCGGCCCCTCCGTGCGGCGGGGGTTTAACCTGCCCCGCGGCCCCGGGCGCTGTCCCGGCGGGAACGGGAGCGCTGGGGCAGCAGCTCCTCAAAATGGAGCCGCGTGTGCTCCGGCACGTCCGGCTGAGCGGGCGAGCCCGCGCGGTGAAAGCAGGCAGGAGAGCAGTGCCAGGCCGCCATGGCTCCCGCCTCTCTGTGGGGCACGGAGGCACACAACGCCCAGAACAGGCGGGCAGGCCGGGCCGGCGCAGCTCGGAGGGGCATGTCCTGGTCATAAACGTGGGACAATCCCCTGCTGCCGGGCTGGCGGAACGCCTGCTTCCTCTAAGGGTGTGTGCTCCCATGCGCTGAGGCTGGGGAGAGCTCAGAATTTAGGAGTCCAAGAGAAATCAAGGAATTGATTAACGTTGTGTTTCTTCTACTGACTGCTTAATTTTCTAATTAATTTCTAATGAAATCTTCTATATTTTCTTTCACTGAACACACTTGCTATGCGCTGGAAGGGGATAGATTTGTTCAAGCCAAATAAAAACGACTGGACTCTCAGATGTTTTCTGATGTTTAGATTCTGTCAACCTACTGAATTGCTAATAATTGCTGGGCTTGGAGAAGAATGGGGAAGACAAACTGAATTTGTGACATAACAAATACTGCCAGTGATTTGGGAGACCCTTCATCAAGGAAGAAAAAAACCCAACCAGAGTACAAGCTCAATTGGTAGCTGTCTCATTCTGTCACTTGTGTTCCCTCTGTGTTCACTGCCTGGTTGGTGACATGGTCTCATTCCACACATCTGTTAATGATATCTATTACCATTCCTGTTTCATTCTTGAAATTGGACTTTTGTAACTGTAAGATCCTGTTTCTACAGGAACTGCTGTCGTTCCTTTATGATGACATGTGGTTAGGTGGGATCATGTATTTTCAGCATTAGCATAGCTTGTGAATTTGTGTTTCTGCATAAGGAGCGCAGTGAGTGAGTAAACACAGACCCACAGCACAGGCTGTGCTTTTTGGCCTGTTTTGCAGGTTATTCCGTATGCACTCAACATAATGGCTATGCAAACAAAACCAATATTGCTTTAGAAAAACGTCTCCAGTGATAAGTTTGTATTTACATATTTAATTCTCATTATGTAACTTTGAAAGCTGTGCCTATTCCCGATACCAGAACTAAAGATCAGTTTAAATGGCTGATGTTTGTGAGAGCCAAACTGTTCAAATAATGCTCAAAGAGTTATTGCAGGTGGTTATCTCTGCTTGTGGTTGATAAAGCTACCTGGAGCAACATCCAGCAGAGGAGTATCTGTTTGTGGGTTTGTGACATCTTCATGTTTCTTGGAAGGCAAGAGTTTAATCCTCTATGGAGACATCAGCCTGGACACCTGGGGTGCCTGCTATTCACTCCTGGCTGTGGTGGGGAGACACAGGATACCTCTGTTCCTATGGACATGCCTATGGAACTGGTAGAAGTGGGAAAAAACTTGCTCCACCACAGGAAAGAAAACTGAATATTCATTATTATGTATTATGATGTGCTTTTCAAGTTAAAATCAAGGCAAAATCCCTTGAGTCTATAATTGATCCTGGGTAGTGTTTTAAAGGCCTATTACCCAACTAAAATTACAGCTTTTTAAAAGTAGGTAAAGTACACTTGATATCACCACTCTATTTACAACAATGACAAGTAATTTTTGCAAAATTAGTGTTGTTTTCTACCTTGCTGAAACTCGCAGACAAATGTGGCTTTTTATGTTGGGGTGTTTTTTCCAAAAGAAATTTTAAAAAGTGAGATATTAAATCTTGAACTTGAGGTTTTCCCCCCATATAATAAGCCCAGCCCTACTGTTATTATTAGTGAAGGCTTTGTCTTGCTTATTGAGAGAGGAGATTCTTAATAAGAAAATTACATTTTCTTCTATTGAGAAATAAAAAAGTCTGTTTTCTTTTTGTTAATATCTTGTTTATTTCCACATTCTTGTATATTGCTATGTTGATACTCTTGGAATTGAAACAAACTTTTAAAGGGAGTAAGGAATATTTTTCTTACTAGACTCTCTAGTAAAGAAAATAAAATTGTTCAGGCATTGTAGAAACAGAAATTAGCATTTTGTTAGAGATGAAAAATTCCAAAAATTCTTCATAAAGCTGTGGTGTAGTTTCTATTGGCACTAGGCTTTCTATAGTATCCATCTCAATGATGTGTCTTTAGAAAGACTTGATCCCATGTCAAACAGTTTTTGCTATATAAGGTAAAGATAAGGGATTTGCAGGGGATTACATAAACTGTGCTTCTTTGAGCACCCAACAGTAGTAGATCTGAGCAGCTGATGTAAATGTAAACATTACACTTCTTCTGGGTGAACTTTGTCTTTAGGTCTTTTTCTTCATTTACATATCTAGGCAGAATGAATGTGTCAACTCACATACTCAGTCTTACATTCAAAATACTATCCTTTCAACTAATGTGTTCAGCATTTCTGTAGATCAAACACCAGATTTTCAAGCCTACCCCCAAAACAAGGAGAGTCAAGTGGAAAATAGTTTTCTTCATTTGAATCAGATGCCTTGGCAAAGGCAAAGAATAAAAGGAAAATTGATAAGTAAGAATTGAGCTGAATAATCATTAGGCTTCCTACCCACTGAGTCTGTATCAGCAAGTGCCCTGGAGATTTCAGCTTCTCCCAGTCTTGATTCATTCTGAACCCAGATAGGTTCAGTGTGTGGACAGAGGCAGGAAATCCCACTGTGCAGCATCATACAGCATCAGAGTTGGAGCCTGGCCTGACTGTGCCACTTGGGCCAGTGGAATCATTAATTCTCTTCCCCTTCTTTCACACCCTCGTTTCCCAGCACCCCCTGATCACATCCCACTCTTCTGTGCTGATTGCTTTCCAAATTAACAACAGTCACAGTATTTCCTTTCCCCAAGTCTTTGCTCAGATAATGAAATCCTTCATCCAAATTCAAGTCACTAGATGATTCTTATCACTTAAACTGCTTCCCCTTTAACTTCATGAAGTTAAATTACAGCCCAAACAGTTAAATATGACCAGGCAGTAAGAAACTGGATTCATGGAGGCTTGAAACATTGAAACAATTGCAAACCATGATTAGAGCATGCTCCCAGTCATGTCAATAATAAGGAAAGAAGTACAGTTCATAGCCTTATACAGACCAAGCACCTGAGAGCACCTGTCTCTGCTGCACCTTGCACATCTCAGGCAGGTGCCCCACACTGTCAGCATCCTTGTGCCAGTGGTGCTAACACTGCTGTGGTTCGTGGGGAGAAGCCTGTTGCCTTTCCCTTGCCCACAGATTGCCCATGGGGTTACAGAGCTGTTGCGGGTACCTGGAGCTCAAGCATCTGGTAATGAAGGTGACTAGCTGCTTTAGAAGGGTAGTGCCATTGATAACAACTTGTATCTGGGTTTTCTTTCATGAAGCAGGACGCATAAAATCAATGCTTTTAAAGGTCAAAATAGAAAGATGATGTTGATGCAGTAACTATGAAACAGCATTTTAAATGCTGTAGAACAAAAAAGGAACATTTCAGTTTGTACTGTAAGCCAATTTTGTACAGTCCTTGTCTGATCCTCTTGTTCCCAAGCTGCCTGTGTGTGGTAGGATCTTGGCTGAGAAATGTAGATCAGTTACTGCTGGTAAGAGGAGAGATTCATGTTAGATGCCTGGCTACCCCACCACCAGGGACCTGGAGTGCAGAACATGTCAGGCTTTTTCTTCATCTGAGGTGAAATTGTTTCTTGTAAAGGCTCTGCAGAGAAATGCTTACAAGCATGGATATTTTGTTTTTTATCCTAAAAATAAATGAATTGGCTTCCATTTGTATTCATTAATCATCTTTACTGATAAATTAAAGGTGTGTGTCAGTGGCATTCTGCAGTGCTGAGAGCATGCTCTCACAGGGAGCAGGAGCACTAAAGCAGCAGTACCCAGCAGTGAATCTGGACTCTCATGGCCCACATGGCAGCAGGGCTGATTCATCTGGGCAGAGTGCTCTGCTCCACTGATTAATTGTCCCTATGCTCAGATTTCAGTGTATCCTTCTTACCTGCAAGGCTACTTCATACTTCTGTGTTGTTCCTCAGGGCTCTTCTGCAGCTGTGGTCACACAGTGTCTATTACTATATGTCTATCGCTATATGACTATTACTATTAATATTACTATTACACTTTATACTACTGTATCTCAAGAAAAAACAAAAATGGCAGGCATCAGTCCTACTGTGTTGAGTAAATTGACTGTATCTCAACACACATACTGTTGCTAAACATGTTAAAAGATTAAATTATACTGCAAAATTGCTGTATAAATATTTGCTCTACTGATGCTCCAGCTGTGTATATGAATTGTTAAAATAATCAATACTGAAATAGGATTTTTCAGGGCTAATTATCTTTGCTAATTGCTATTTGAAGAAATCCAGGAAAATTGTGTAAGAACTGGAGCAGTCCCCTCTTGATTTTGTAGCTCTGCTGTGTATAGTGCTATACAGGAGACTTTTATGTAGTATAGAAAAATGGTTGCATTTGGTGTTTGAAAGAATTATTGACTTGCTTTGTGTTTTTATATAGTTAGTTGGATGCATGCATATCTCTTGTTCACAACAAAATTTCCCACAAGTCCAGGAAGAGTTTTTCAGCAGAAGTAGGTTTTTTGGGCAGGGTAGGACTGAGGAACTATGCACTGCCCTTCCAGCCATCCAGTTACACAGATTGGATAAATCTCCTTTAAATTGATGATTATGTAGTGTGATTTGTATTAATATTTCCTTGAAATACAGCTCCACAAGAAATAAAGGATGTGACAGCTTCTTAGACCCTCTGTCACCTGTATTATCCCACCAGAATGACTGACCTTTAAATGATGATAAATTAGTTTCCGGCATTTCTGTTGTTGAGGCAGGCTGCAGTAAGAAGCCAGGTAGGTGTCTCAGTGGTCATACAGAGGCCACCTCCCTATAAATTACACCATTCTCAGATCTGTTCTATGTTTCACAGTTCAGGCTAATCATTGACAGGGCTTTTACAATCACCAGCTTTTAGTGAAGCTTTGATAAGACACTCCAGCAGCTTGTGACAAATGAAAACGGTCTGCACGGCGTGAACTCCAGCAAAAGAATGGAATTTTTTCAGCATCAGTACAAGAAATCTGATTTTTAACGCTGGCACTATAAACTGGCACAATGTGTGGCCAGCGACTGGAGAAGATTGTTGCTTTTTGGATGTTCGCTTTCGTAAGGATTGTTACTGGGCTTACTGGAGAGGGAAGATCTGTGTGGAGAAAGGACTCCCACTTCAGCCCTGTGAGCAAAACACAGATGTTTTTATATGACACTTTCCCCAAAGATTTTCTCTGGGGGGTAGGGACAGGAGCTTTCCAGGTGGAAGGCAGCTGGAGGAAGGACGGGAAGGGCTCCTCCATCTGGGACCGCTTCAGCCGCTCGGAGCTCAGGGACGCTGACAGCGCCGGCACCTCCAGTGACAGCTATACCCTGTTGGACAAAGATCTGTCTGCTCTGCAGTTTTTGGGAGTTACTTTTTACCAGTTTTCAATTTCATGGTCAAGGCTCTTCCCCACTGGAGTGGTGGCAGCTCCCAATGAAAAAGGACTTCAGTATTATAACACCCTTATTGATTCCTTACTCTACAGGAATATTGCCCCCGTGGTTACACTGTACCACTGGGACCTGCCCTTGATGCTGCAAGAAAAATTCGGGGGATGGAAAAATGAATCTGTAATTGATATCTTCAATGACTATGCCACGTTTTGCTTCCAGATCTTTGGGGATCGTGTTAAATATTGGATTACAATCCACAATCCCTATTTAGTTGCTTGGCATGGGTATGGCACAGGTATTCATGCTCCAGGAGAGAGAGGGAAAATAAGAACTGTCTACTCAGTAGGACACAATTTGATCAAGGTACAGTATAATAAGATTTTACAAATTGATCTTGCACTGCTCTGGGAAATAATAAGAGGAATTGGTCCTGTGATCAGTGTTTCTTTAAAAAATCACCTACTGCGAAAGCACCAACAAATAACCTTTAGCTAAGGCAGTCTTTCTATTAACCCTCATTTTGATCTTATTTCTTGTCACAACAGCTGACCCAATAATTATTTGTTTTAAAGTGCTTGTTTATTATTTTATTTAAATTAGTTTTTACATACAAATTCCAACTCTTCAAGAGCGTTCTTTGTTCTTTACATTTAGTTAACACATTTGGCCATCCTGAAATGATTATTCTATTAGTTTAAAAGGAAGTTCATTTGTATTTGCATATTGAATCAACTTTACTGGCCATAGAGTATGTATATGTCAGTGTGATTTGTTCTAGCTTAGTAAGATCATATTGCAAATTTTTTGCTTCTAAACTAGCAAGGCTGGCACATCTGGAGTTTGGAAGAAAACAAATGTTCTCTTCAGTACTTGAGAGTTTCAAATTATTTCCATGATGTACAGTGTTTTTTGCATCTGCCATGCTCACAGTACTTTACGGAGCTGGTCTCTATCCCATCTCTGCAGCCAGTATAATCCCCCTGCTGAGACTATTCTTAACTGTCACAAAGAACATTTTTCTACAACTTGCCATACATCACACATGTAATTAACAAATAAATCTGAAAGGGCTAATCCTACAGAAAGAAGTATACATGTAGGGAAAAAAATTATTTGCCAGAGTAGTTAAAATATTCTGCAACAGCAAAGTTTTGTATTTACCTCTGGCCTTGAACGTTCAGAACATCATTTTTCAAAAAGTCACACTGCAGTCAATAGAAGTTTTACACACAGAAAGGTTGTCAAGCATCCTGAGTCACTAACTGATTTCAGACTTGGCTGAAGAATGATTTAACTATAAAGACTTGTGAAGCATCTCAAAGAAAACTGCTACCAAATCATTCTTTCTATTTTCAAGGGCTATTTTATATAATGCCTGTAAAATATATATAAATTTGCAATATTTCTTGCCTTCATTTCTGAGTGTCACAATCAAATGTGGAGTACCAACTAGGCAGTCTCTGCACTTTCTGTAAAATCCATGTAAGCAGCACCCCACACACAGGGAATGTTATTCCTCTGCCAAAGAATCAATTGGATTTTCCAGGAAGGCAAGCACAGCTGGGTCTAATACACAAATTACTGACCTAATTTTCTTGTTCAATATTATTTGTCTCCAAGACTTGATTTGATAGTTGCTTCTTGCTCTAGAGTATAAAATAAACCACTTGAATGGAAGAGTTAAGGAGACTTTCAGCAGCACACAATCCTTTAGCTACCATTTTATTATCCATGGGCAGAAATTATTCTCCTATGTACCCTTCTTACAACCCCATGAATATTATCTAAAGTATTAGCAGTTCTCTCCTATACTACTGTAAAATTTCTGAAGATTCTAGATTTGAGATCAATGAAAAATCTCAAATTTGTAGTAAAGTATTTCAGGAACTGGAGTTTTCTGGTTAGGGTTAGGGATGGAATGGAAACTCTTGAGTTACCAGTCGATATCAGTCAACTCTTCTTGTCTCTAGACATAATAATTTATTTCTCTTGATAAACTGTAATGCCAGCCAGCCATTCCACAGAAATCACATCTGGTACTGGATATTCAAAGCCAACTACCCAGAATCTTTCTCAAAGATTTTTGTGCAAGTTTAAATGTCCGGTTCATTTTGCATTGATGACAATACAGTATTAATAGAATGTATTGAGGCACAATCAGGATTCATGTGTTGTGAAATATCTCTCCTTTGAGAATCAAGAAAAATTATAAGATTCTCCTTTTAAAGAGATTTCACATGGGTTTTTATTTCATGGCTGGTGTATACTGGTCTGTTTCTCAGACATTGTATTATGGCTACCTTCTAATTTCCCGCTGCAAATGAAAACCATTATCCCAAAAAGAAAAGATCAACCAAATGTCAGGATTTGGCAGTGTGAGGCAAAGCCTTGAAAAGATTGCCATTTATGTCATCAGCTTTAGGAAGAACCACACTCTTGTCCATGTCAAGGCTTCATTTTTGGACAGGCTGTTGACAGACCTGGTCCTCAGTGCCACCCTGTGCACAAACCAGGTCCATCCATTAAATATACAGAGCAGGAAAAACAGGTCTGTAATGCTGAAATGAAGCTAATCTGGCCAGCACACTGTTGCACAGCAATTTGCTGAAAATCATTCTCAAACCTTTTTGTAGTATCTTTGGAGAAATTAAATGAAGCTCTTGTACGAATCCTACTTTTAGTTTAATTTCCTTGTGTATCATTGCAGTCGTGGTGTTATCAGAACTAATCACTGTTTATATAAAGGAGTGCTTTTTTGTGATTTATCAATCATAATCTGAAGCCAAGTTTAATAGAATCACAAAAACAATATAACAAACCACAAACCTCAGCTTTTTTGGACTTTGGATTATTTTATTGTAAGAACAATTGGAAAGTTGCTGGAGATTTTTGTGTCCCTTGAAAAGGGCTGGAGAAATTCCTCTTAGTTTTAAACTCATCAATTTTATTGCTTTCAAAAGCAATATAGTGTCTTAAAACCCAAGTAATTGACTGGTATATCAAAAAGTTCATAGAATACCAGGTTGGAAGAGGACCTCAAGGATCATCTCCATAATGAGATACATTTTAGAACTGATTAAAAAATTATCTGCTTCCATGAATGAACTCATGTAGGTAACTAGGCAGACGATCATATTAGGGCTTTCTTACAAAAGTAAGGTTGGTCTGCCTTCATCCAGCCCCAGAGCTCTGTGTGTTGGCTGGCACAAGGCATTGCTGATGCTGAATCACCTCAATGCCCCAGACACATCTGCCTAAGAGACAGCCCTGCCTTTTTATGGGCCTTGCTATTCAAGATCTGTAAAGAGAGGTAGTGAATGCAGGATCAGAGGCTGATAAGCAGGGTGCTTAGGAGATCCACATTGAGAAAATAATTCAAAAGAAGAATTTCAAATGTGAGTTTTAAAAAATTTTAATTTAAAAAAAACTAACTTGCATGTTACTATGTATTCTGTTCATACTCAGAGGGTAATCATTGCCACTGACCACTTCAAAGGACTCACTACTACCTCTACACAAATTAATAGGGAATCTGAACTTTGATGCTTATTAATTGCAAATTGCTAAGAGATTCTCTTAGATAAATCTCTCTTGAGAGATATGGCTTTAGGGTGGACACCAGAATCATCTGTGCTTGTAAATGTCTTTGCTGGAAGATTTTTCAAATAGTGTAGCCATCAGTGATGATGTAAAATTCAGCACTGATTCATAGTTTTTTGATGATTTGTTATTTTCAGGTTAGCTTTCTTAGATTTCTTGGTAATCATTAGGGAAAACACAATCCAAATGCAGGACAGTTAACATACAACAAATTATGATAGCAAAGCCTCAGTCCTTCATAACACCTTCTAAAGAAGTGTAGTCACCTGCACCTTGAGGTGTAGGTAATCCTTCACAAGGATTGAGAGTCAATTTGCAAAAGAAAGGGTTTAGGTCTACTTTAGCTCTACTGACTATGGGGCATCTTTACCACAGACCAAAAAAACCCTTAACAGAAATACACTTTCCAAATAAGCCACACAGCCCTGCCCTTCTTCTGAACTGTAACATCACCATCAGACTATATTCTAGTTCTTCGTGGTTTAAACACCAAACAAGTAAACAAAAGGCCCAAATAATTTTATTATCATTTTTTCAATTCTAATTTTTCTAAATATTCTTGACTTCCAGCACACTAAAATAACTCCATATACCCCTGGCATTGTTTCGTTATACTCATTGCTGTTCAAAGAAAAATTGCTTGACTAAAGTATCTTAAGGATTTGAAAATATTGCTCTACTGAAAACTCTTTGCATGTGCATATGTTAAATTACAGGATCAGAATTTCAAGGAGTATGAGAATGTTTCAAAAAGAGAGAAGAATAAATACTGCTGTCTTCAGTTTATTAAGTTGACTTTTCTAGCCTTCTACAGGGTTAGTACTAACTGACATAGCACTCTCTGTGACTTTCAAGACTAGAGAATATTTTCTACATTTATACCAGGAAAATATGCTGAAATTAATGAGTCATACGTATCTAGAATAAATACCCAATATTGATCCTCCTTTAACTGTGTATTTAGCCTTGACATTTGTCCTTGCTCTAACAAGGAAAGTGAAAGATTAGGGATTAAACTCTAACTGAAAAAAGATTAGTCAAGATTTACTGAAAACACCCAATTTGATGTATGATACAGCTTTTAAATTGATGTTTGTTTCATATCTGGTCTTAAAAAACAATTTCTATAAATCAGCTGATTCCATCAACAATAGTTTGCATTTCTGTCCGTGAATGTTAAGCTTCTTTACAGATAATTAACAACTCAAATCAGATTTGTACGCAACTATGTGTCTACTATGTCTGTAAAACCCTTACTGTAGATTGTGAGAAATTTTCTACAGTAAGAGTTAATCCTCAGAATTCAGTCACCAGTGATACATACAAATTTGTATATGAGGATTTTATCTTGACTCATATTAAATGTACTTATTTATAATTGAGGTCTACTCCTCTAGAGTTTTACCTGGGGCTGTATCCTCTACCATACACATTCTTTTTAATAGTAACTTTATTTTCTTCTAATCACCTCCTGAAGATGTTTATGAATACAATGAGAGATTCTTGGCTTTTACATGTCAACATCATATTCTAATTAGCTGGGTTTTTGGCAATTTTTCTCCACTTCACCTAGAAAAGTGTGATTGCTATGATTTACCTGGTGCTATTGTCATGGTACTTGGCACTGTGCATCAGACACTGAGTGCAGGGCGGGTTTCTTGTTAAGCCAGTGCAGCCATATGCCTCTAATTCAACAGTGGTGTCTGTGGGCTTTGTCTGCAGAAAAACTCTGCAAACCAGGTGAGAAAACCCTCGGGGCAGAGCACAGAGTGAGCCTGGCCCCAGCAGCCCCCCAGGCTGGAGGGACCTTCAGGAGAGGACAGTGAGGGCAGCTGAGGAGATGGCACTGGCCACTTAAATTTTCTGATGAGGCTACTAAGAAATCGATTTTATAATACTTTAGTTCTATCTTGCAATTTGCCTCAAGTGTCCATTTTTGCTGGCTTCCCTCTTCAGCTACAGAAGCTGCATTTCAAAGGTTAGAGTCACTTTATCAGTATTTTCAAAGGCAGACTTTGAACAAATGTTACGAGCATGACCTTAGAAACCATAAACAACTGACACAGAAAATTTCACAAACTCCGATTCTTTGGTATCCCCCAGCTTAAACAAATACCTATCTGACATCAGGCCTTCTGGAGTTTTTTTTTTAACTGTCAAGGCTGTGTGTTTCTAGATAAATTAACAGAAATTATTGTCAAAGGCAAGCAATGCTGTTTGGCTTAGAAATGATGACAATCTAAGTCAGCACTCAGTGTTTCACAATGTTTTTCTCTGGGTGCAAACTATTATTTTCTTTCCAGCTTAAGAGTTTAATGCCACACTTCAGGCACGAGGTAAACTCTGAGTTACTTGTCAGCTCTTCAGCTGGGAGAGCCAGCTGCCCTCCCCTGTGTCACATCACCTGATGTGATTCACGCTGCAGTCCAGGGTCACTCCTCCCTGACCAGCCTGTCCTGTTTCCTTACAGGGCTTTGACAATGCTAGTGGCTCCTCAGCCTCCCATGTATTTCTGGTTTTGTGTAAACTTTGTCTGCTGTATACCCTTATTTGAAGCTATTGTGACGTGTAATAACAACACACTTACTAAAACATTATGAAAATAATAAAATCAGTATTAAGATGTGATACAGTTCAGTGGCCATTTCAAAGAAGAAATTAACTAAAATCCTGAAAAAAAATTCACATTTGGGTTCAAACGTCACAGCTGGGTCCTTTGCCCAAGTTTCTACATTTAGGGATTGTGCAAATATCAAAGCTTGAACACTTGCTCTTATGACTAGGCCAAAATAAAACAACTAAATCCCAAGAAGAGGGATGGGGTGGATGTGGTTTGATCAGAGTAAGTCCAGGTAACCCTCGGAGCACAGAGCAGTTAGTAGCACAGAGTCACCACTGACAAATGAAATATCATATGAGATGCATCTTTGATAGAATAATTGTAAAGATGGTTTGAAATTTTAACCATATCGGGAATCACCGTTTCACAGAGAAAGACTGGCTAGATCCCAGAGTTGAAATCCTCTTGTTAGAGCTGTTCCAAAGTGTCTGTGAAACAACAGCTCTTCTCATCCTTGCTGGGATCTCCCCTGAAATTTAGACATGCGCTAAAAGGCAAAAAAGCCACAGCCCTAAGGTGTCATAGGACATGAATTACTGAGCATTGCCCTCATTCCAAGGAGCCTTGCAGGGGGACAGTGATTGCCCATTAAACTGTGCAGGGTAATTCATGTGCCTTAACTGATGCTTCCATAGAAGCCTGCAGTGACTCAGATGGAGCTACCTGCCTCTCTGGCTGCCAACCCACAGAGACTTGTTAGAGTTACAATTTAATGCTATTTTTCTCTCATCAGGCTCATGCAAAAGTTTGGCATACCTACAAAGAACACTTTGAACCCTACCAGAAGGGGATGATATCCATAGTGCTAGGATCCCACTGGATTGAGCCTAACAAATTGGAAGATGAGTTGGACATTTCTAAATGTCAGAAGTCCATGGAGAGAGTACTTGGATGGTTTGCTAAACCCATCCATGGGGATGGGGATTATCCAGAAGAACTGAAAAATGAATTCTTATTTCTGCCACACTTTACCGAAGATGAAAAAAACTACATCAAGGGAACAGCTGACTTCTTTGCATTTTCCTTCGGTCCTAGTAACTTTAAACCTCCAAACACTCTACCAAAAATGGGACAAAATTTGTCACTCAATTTGAGGGAAGTACTGAACTGGATTAAACTGGAATACAACAGTCCTCGAATCTTGATTGCAGAGAATGGCTGGTTCACTGACAGCCACGTGAAAACAGATGACACCACAGCCATCTATATGATGAAAAACTTCATAAATAAGGTTTTACAAGGTTTGTACAGAAATTACTTGTTGGATTTTTCAGAGAGCACTTTTGATTTTTTGATATTTAGCTCTGTAATAATTTAGTCCTTTTTTAAAATGAGATAATGGCAACAAAGTTAATCATTAATTATTTACACTGCATGAGTACAAGTCATGGATCAGGATCTACTCGTGCTAGGTGTTGTACAAACAGAAAAACCCATAGTCCCTGTCCCAGAAAGCTAAAGTCCAACATCTGCATTGGGTTAGGCTTGGTTAGGGTTAGGGCTTCCATACTGAAACTATTACTCCTGCAGGGCTCTAAGACTCCACCTATAGTAGGTACAGAAAAACCTTGAGATCTTCTGTGAATGTCACCTCTGCTGACATAAGGACCTTAGTTAACTCCTGACTTTTCCTACCTTCAGCCCTTTGTTTCTGCCCCAGACCTTCCCCTTATTTTTCAGGGTGCTTTTCTCATCCTAACTCTAACACTCAGTCAGGATCCTGACCTGTTTCTGCCTTCTCCTTTCACTGTCCCCGCAGACAGTGCTACAAACATACTCTCACTCTGATCCACCACATCTCTACCTGTCACCTGCCTAACTTTTAATTTTCTTTACATAAAGCATACATAAAATAGTAATTTTGCCCATACCTATTTAAACAGCCACAAAATCTCAGCATGCACCATCTCAAGTGCCACAGCATCTTTTGCTCTGACAATTAAACTTACCCCCATATATTCAATATGTTTCTACAAACAAAAATGTTCTCAGTTGTCACTTGCTCCCATTAGATGTCTGCTCCCATTTGTTCAACCTTCCTCAGTGCAGACACCAAGTACTCATCTTTACTTGCCAGGCCATTCTAGCTTATCTCTTTATCCTCTACATCATTCTCTGCCTCTGCATTTTGCAATGGGTATTTTCAGACATTTTTGTACTTTCTCCCATGGTTTCTCTGATTTAGAAGTTGCCTTCTTTGAATATACTTGCCACTGTATTGCTTTGTTACATTTCCTCATCTCCTTTCCAGTATTCTGCTCTTGTCTATCAGCTTCCCGTACACTCACATTGAAAGCTCTTGGGCTTTCTGATTTCATCTGGCAACTAGAAAAACATCCAGCCTGTGCTGCTGAGTACCTTGGAACTCTGCTGCATCAAGACATGCACTGTGCAAAACTGCTTTCTTTGCAGCCTGGTGTGACTAGGGCAAGGAAGTTCAGTGGAAATAGAGAATGATGCAAAATTACATGTCCTGAGAAAATGGAGCTAAATGATATTGGGAAAGAATAAACCAGAAAACTTAATCTTTGTTCCTTGGCTTACTGGTGTGGTGGACTACATGTGCTAAAATATGGCTTGTCCACCTGTCTGTGTCAAAATCCTCAGGTAGGCTGGACAAACCCTACTTGGTCACTGCTTTCCCTAGGTCATTCCAGCCCTTATAAGGTTAACATGAGGAGTTATCCAGTGTTATTTCGTAGTTTTAAGGTGGTGACAGGCAGTGAACATGACTGACCATGGAGTTTGGACTTTTCCTTGCAGGCTGCCAGCTGGCACGAGCCTGCAGGGGTGAAAAGCATTGAGGTTAGCTGGTGCCTGCTGAGCAGCTGCTCTGCAGGCCCTGCTGCCCTTCCTGAAGAGTCAGGGTCCACATCTGAGAAAGCAGTTGTGTTGTCATCCTTCTTATATATTACATGTAAAAGATCATATGTAAACTCCTTTGCAAGAGGGACATTAAGATTGCCTGAAGAAATCAGCATGCACTGCATCCATTTTGTAACTAAATCAGTCTCTGGGTTGCTCTGCCCTACTTCTCTAAAGTCATTAACAGTCCCATGCCAACAAAATAGATTTTTCAATTTACAAGCTGAGTAGACATTCCCATGAGCTTGCAGACATCTTTCAAATAACAGTGGAGAGTTTTAGCTTCATGACAAAGTTACAAACCAGATCAACTGTTGCTCCCTTTATTTTGACTCATGATTCTCTAGTTTACTGGTATTATTCTACTGGCAAATTGTCAAATGCAACTTCAAACATGGATGTGGTATAATATTTCTTGTTTGGTCAGAGCGGAATTTAAAAATCCTACAGTAATTTAATTTCTTAAGGACACCTTAATTTCTTAGTGACACCTTTTTTTTAGTAAATAAAGGCTAAGATATATACATCAGTTTTGCAATGATTTACAGTGGGTCAATACAAACATTGAGAAGACACACAAGATTTTCAAAATAAATAGCCCTTTCTCATAAATATCCCTTATATATGTTAGAGTAATGAATATGGGACTCATGGATGTTACCTTCTCTTTTGCAGCTATTAAATACGACAACATAGATGTGTTTGGTTACACAGCCTGGTCCCTCCTTGATGGCTTTGAATGGCAGCATGCTTACAACATCAGGCGTGGATTATTTTATGTAGATTTCAAAAGCAAAAAAAAGGAAAGGATTCCCAAGTCATCTGCACTTTATTATAAACAAATCATACAAGAAAATGGCTTCTTCCCAAAGGATTCTACCCCAAACTTGCAAGCTCAGTTCTCCTGTGACTTCTCCTGGGGCATCACCGAGTCTGTTCTCAAGGTAAACATAAAATATTAAGCGGATCACTGGCAACAGAGTGATCAGCAGCTCCCTGAACAAATGACCATACACAGCACCTTGCATTCCAGAATTCCAGTGCACACTGCCAACAGAAGTTAAACCACAATTGCATTGGTCCAATTTCCTGTGTTTCCAGGTTTTCAGGTGAGCTGGGCACAGAGTGCTGGCTACTGCTGCAGCAGCAGGCCCTGCTGCAGGAACCCTTCCAAGCGTGGCCCTCCCTCTGCTTGTGTCTCCATGTGGCAGATCCGATGAGGAAATTTAAACCAAGAAGTTGATCCAACCAATTGTTACTGGGTTATTTTTCAACCAGGAGTTTCAAAATCCAGTTTGCAGTGTGGCCATAGGGATGCTTGTGAAGGTCTGATGGAGAGAGTGACAAAGGGCAGGGACAAGGTGATTATGCTGGTGGCAGCAGAAAGATCTGCAGGCTCCAGGTCTTGTCTACAGCAAAAACACATTCCTGGGTTAGGCCTGGCTCTGAGTGCCACTCAGACAAGTGGGTAAGAAGCCATTCTTTAAAAAGACACCTAGCACAGGTGAAGATAGCCAGCCCTGAGGTTTTACCATCTGAGCTCACATTAGAAAACAGATCATACAACCTTTTGTCCAAACTGGCTCCCACAGGACCTATTTATACTTTATGTATCTTCTATTTCTGCTTTAAACTTAGTAAATAAGCTAACTGTATGTATGGGCAGGTTGGGATACCCTTCTTGTCATTGCACACAGACAGTCCCATGACAAATATGAGCCTCAAAAACTAACACCAACATCCCATAATTTAAGCTAATGACTGACAACCATAGCAGAAGAAAAAGTCAAGCTTCTATGTATCTTCTTAATATGCAGCACAAAAAATCCATTTCCTTTGAAAAAAAAGCAATCTAAATATTTTAAACTTTACTTTGAAACCTAGAAAAAGCATTTAAAAAGTGGAATATTAAAAAAATGTTTTATTCTGAACTTTTTTAACTAATAGGAAATAGAAAAGAGATAACTAAATGCTACAAGCTGTTCGTGTCAGATAAGTATGCCTCAATTTCACAAGGTTGATCACAGCAGCAGTGCCAAAATCATCCGTGCCTGCCTCTGGTGCTTGTTCTCACCAGCTGCTCTCCAGGCAGCTGCCTGAGAACTGCTGTGTGCATGACCAGAGTGAACTCGATCAGGGAGAGCTATCTCTCTGAAAACATGTCATGTAGGCTGGTGACAGGGCAAATGCCCGTGTGTAATTGAAAAAAGTGCAATTTTGATGTTTTTCATAGGGAAAGAAATTATAAGATGACCACTAGCACATAGCCCATATAGGTGAGTTGGTTATCCTCTTTCCCCTGGAGCATTTAAGCAGAGACTTCTGACATCCACCACTAATTGACAGCTAAACACAGGCAGAAATGCAAATTACAAGCAGATATTATGTTCATTTAATTAAAACCCATTGTAACATATTTTTATTTTCACAGGCAGAATCGGCAGCTTCCTCACCACAGTTTTGTGATTCCAGCTTGTACCTCTGGAACGTCACAGGAGATGGGCTTCTGCACAAAGTTGAAGGGGTAAAGCTAAAAACCCGACCAGCACAGTGCACAGATTTTGTCAGTATTAAAAAGCAACTGGATCTCCTGGAAAAAATGAAAGTCACCCACTACAGATTTGCACTTGACTGGTCACTAATTTTACCCAACGGAGATTTGTCAGTGGTCAACAGGCAAGTTCTTAGGTATTACAGATGTGTGATTAGTGAAGCCCTGAAACTGAACATTCAGTCCATGGTCACCTTGTATTATCCAACTCACACCTACCTGGGCCTGCCGGGTCCTTTGCTGCAGACAGGAGGATGGTTGAACCAATCCACGGCCCACGCTTTTCAAGAGTACGCAGCTTTGTGCTTTAGGGAGCTTGGTGATTTGGTTAAACTGTGGATTACAATAAACGAGCCAAACCAGCTAAGCAATGTCTACAAGAGGAGCAGCAATGACACCTATCGGGCAGCACACAATTTGTTACTAGCACACGCCATGGCCTGGAGAACGTACGACGAGCGGTACCGGCCCTCTCAGTACGGCAAAGTGTCCCTGTCCCTGCATTCCGACTGGGCTGAGCCTGCCAACCCCTTCTTTGAATCTCACTCAAAAGCTGCCAACAGGTTTCTTCAGTTTGAAATAGGCTGGTTTGCCAATCCCATATTTAAGACTGGGGACTATCCAGCTACTATGAGGGAATACATCACCTTTAAAAACAGAAAAGGCCTTTCATATACTTTGTTGCCATCTTTCACAAGTGAGGAAAAGCAGCTTGTCAAAGGTGCAGCTGACTTTTATGCACTGAATCATTTCACCACCAGATTTGTGATTGATGAACCTCAGAATGGAAGCCAGTATGAATTTGATTGTGACATTCAATTTCTGCAGGATATCACCTGCCTGAGCTCCCCTTCTCGTCTGGCAGTGGTGCCCTGGGGAATGCGCAAAGTTCTCAGGTGGATCAAAAAAACTTACGGTGACATCGACATTTACATCACAGCAAATGGAATAGATGACCCGTCCTTGGACAATGATGAGCTTCGGAATTATTACTTGGAGAAATACATACAAGAGGTTTTAAAAGGTGAGTACATGACAGATTCAAGTTCCCCAGGGCCATTTCCATGGCTCAGAGCCAGGCACAGCTAAGTCTCGCCCTGGACAGAGCGAGGAGTCCTGGCTCAGATGCAGGAGCCAGCAGCACTGAGCCCCCTGAGGGGCCCAACTCTGCAGTCACACTCAGGGCAGCTATGACACAAAGGAATGGCATCAAGCGCCTTGCACAAAATGCAGCTACAGCTGCCTCCACTTTAAACCATGAGAGAAGCTCTCTGGGCATGCACATACAGCAGAGTAGTTACTCAGAAATTACTAGGAAGTGGCACTTCAGCCCAACAACTCCCAAGAAATAAAGTTTCTATTCTCCAATCCTTGCTTGCTGAACTAGTCATTGGACAGGAAAGTGCAAGCAAATCCACAACAACCTAGGGGGACATACAGAAGAAATACAACAGGGCACCAGCAGCACCAGCTGCTGTTGAAGGGAGAGTCCAACTCTGGTTCTTGTTCCACTCCTTGTTTTCTCCTGGGCACATATGGAAATCTACTTGTTCACTTTAGAGAAAAACTAGTAAAAGTTATGGAGGTAGAGGACAAAACCATTCAAGGCAATGATCTTCAGCAGCAGCTTATTGTATGAGAAATGCTGCAGGGACCTCACCTCTCCCCTCCCTCTTCCCCCAGCCAATCATTAAAGCAAAGCAGCGGGACACAGGCTACCAGCAAGGCCTTGGTTCCTGACCCATACAGGCAAAATGAGATGTGCAATACATCCCTGCCCTCACTGTTCCCTACTGGTGAGCATTAGAGAGATCCCGATCAGGACACGGGGGATTCAAAAGCTTTTCTGAGGTAACTGACATCAAACACAGTCTAGGGATCCTGGTTTCTCCTCTTGAGGAGTTAATAAAAATGAGACAAATCTTACTCATGGCTAAGCATGCCTTAAGATTACTTTTAGACACCAAGAAAAAAGTCTTCTCTCTCCAGTGCTTAGCCCTCTATAGGACTAATGTAGTGATGATTATGAGCATTTGCTGATTTATTTTCCATGCTAATTTCATACTGCAAACAAAACAATATGGTACTAAAGGAATTAAGTTATTAAATGTTTACATGTTCTTAGTCTGGGTCACATTCCCAACTATGCTTGCTGATTGCACATGACTTCAAGGCCTGCTATTTTTAAGTATTCTCACCCAGCACTTGGGTGCAGCAGTGTAACACAGAGCCATGCATGCTGAGGGATGAGCAGCTGAGCTTGGAGCAGGGCAGGAATTCTTGGAAAGCTGCTCTCAAGGCACTTATGGGCAGCTGCTCCCAAGTCATTGCAGTTGGCTCCAGTTAAGAGCAGCATCTAGCTTTTCCCAGAACAGAACAAACTCCCAGCTCCAACCCTGTACAAATCCAGTTTTCATGGGGTAGGTCCAAAATTATAAGGACTTTTTAAAACAGTAATGCACTGTTCCTATGTAATTGAGACAACTGAGTATTAGAAGCAGAAATATTTTATGAAGTACACTTTTCAAATTTCTAACAATTTGAAATCTCAAATCTTACCAGAAAGTATGCGGGTTTTACTTGAAATGTAACCTTTCATTAACACTTTGTTTTGCTTTCTTTTCCTTCTCAGCCTACTACATTGACAAAGTCAAGATTAAAGGCTACTATGCGTTTAAGCTGACTGAAGAAAAATCTAAACCCAGATTTGGATTCTTCACTTCAGATTCAAAAGAAAAGCCTTCAGTAAGATTTTACAACAGCCTGATAAGCAACAATGGCTTCCCTGATGACCACTCAGTCTGTGGCCCCTCTGGCCATGAAAAGCAGTGTAGCTTCTGCTTGTTTGTTTCTCAGAAGAAGCCGTTAATATTCTTTGCCTGCTGCCTCTTCTCTACCCTCAGTTTGCTTTTAGCTATTATTTTTTTTCACAAAAGAAAAAGAAGGAAACGTTTTAAGGCAAAAAGCATCAAATGCATCTGTGTCTCATTTTAGAAGGGGGCACAAGCCCACTTTCAGTGAGATCCATCACTGCATTCTACGGTGGACAATACCACTCAGACAACTGTGGAAAAACACTGAGTCACTCCAGCCACACACACCAGCATTTCATTCAAAAAAAAGTAATCACATCCTCAGGAAGAAGAGCCATGGCACTTGTTTCTAGTGAAACTACTTTTATCCACCTACTCTACCTAGAAGACAACTTCATCTGTTAAAAAAAAATTATGAACCTCCTGTGCCTTGGAATAACCTTTAAAACAGCTTTACTTGCAAAGAGCAACTTTTGAGAACTGATATGCACCTTTCTACGTCTTGTGATGTGTATTCATGTTATGAGTGTTGTTCAGCATGAAACTGAAGCTGTTAGGGTTTAGAAGTGTTATTAAACCCCACAAACCTTCAACCAAGTACATCAGGAATGAAATGCACCAGGCCAGCTTCTGAAGATACCCCTAAAGGAACAAAACCAAATTAACTCCATTATTGACCAAGAGATATCCCTTACAGATTGGGTGAAGTAGTTTTAAGCAAATGTAACTGGAGACAAAACCATATGCAATCACTATTTTTCATCTCCAAAATGGGGCAGCCATAAAATTTTTACTAGCAGAGAACATCTAAATAAATAGTAACTATTAACCCACTCAATAGAGTGATTAATGTAAATTGCACTTGTCATTATACAAGTGGATCTTTGGGCAGTTTTTGGAATTTTTTAACATGTGGGATGCTTTAGCAACTTGTTGCCAAGTATGTTTCTGCACTATCCCAGTATTTTATATACTTTTTCCAAACTGAATGCAGCAAGTGACAATGTGGATTTTATTACTGCACAGAAATAGTACAACCACCCAGTTAGATGTTGCTACATAGCAAGATTAGCACTGAAGAAACCAAGATATATCCCCAGATAACAAATCACTGCTGGTGAAACTCAACAATACACTCTGATTGAGCTTTGAGGTCAAGTCCCTTGTTTTCTTAAGTGAGCAATAAAAATAAAGCATTGTATTTTCAGACTACTCCTTCTATCTATGTATTTAGTTTAAATGATCTTACAAATCTTGTTCTACTGATTTCAGTTTTGTTTTTCATCTACTTCAGATTCTGTCACCAAAAGTCTGAGGCTTGAGAAAAGATGTGAAAGAACACTGGTCTCCCCTGTGAGAAAAAGGCTTTTATTATTTCTCAACGCTGTGATTCAAAAATGCCACTTCACGATTTTGTCACAGAAAGATCACGGTAGCACAGCCTACACATTGCCCTACCAATCTCTGAGCATGTTCATTCAGTCTGAAGTCAGTCTCATGGTTTGAAAACACATTGGCAGAGTGGACCCACTGTGCATCTGCTTCTCTGAAAGCCATCAGGTTCATGCAATCACCATTTAGTTCTTAAAAAAAAACTCAACAAACTCAAGATAGGAAATATAGTTTATTCTAGTAAGCCTCCAAGGGTATCATCACCTTGTACCAGCTGGAATAGCTGGACAATGTCTCACGGTAAATACCGCTGGGGGTCCAGACAGCTGTAAATAAAACATAGAGAGCTTTTAGAAAGATTTTAGCAGTGCAAATGTGAAACTTAACATTTATAACCCTTTGATGTTTATTTATCTGATGATTTAATGCAAGTCAGACATTAATAGTTTAAAGAATTTGATTTTACACAGACAAGATTACTTAAAGATGCCTTCAAGCACAACAGCTCAACTGCTCAACAGATGTAGTAAGTTGCTCCCTCTCTCAAGGCACTTGGAACAATACTAAAAGTTATTTTTTCAGAGGCTTGCAAATTTTGGTATCTGGAGGATGATTGATAAAAAAACGAGTTTATGAAACTCACTTCATCTACATCCTGCCTCAAGCTTAGGCACACAGCACAGAATTTATTTGCAAGTCAGACTGTCTCATCCTGCACAGGTGTTTTGTACTGTGTAAGGAACCACACACAGCTGAATGCATTCCTTTAGCAGTTACAATTCCTAAATTATCCCCAAATGCTCATACTCAACCTCAGTAAAATGCCCATGGACAATGTAAATAGTTGTCCTTGTTAAACTGACCTGTTTACCAGCATTTACCTACTAACTGCTCAGGAGGCCTTTACAGATAAACTGGGCCCTGTCCACCACTGTAGTGAGGGCAGTGGCCAACCAGCAGGAACATGAGTTTGAGATCTTCTCTGTAAATCTATTAGGCCAGGACTGCTGTTTTTAAATCTCAGCTAGCACTGCAGCTTGCATTCACAAGAGTACAGCACTGGAGAGACAGGTTTTCTCCATACAGCAGCAAAATGCCAAGTTGATGAAAGATGGAAAACTGCTGTTGAAAGACCTGCCAAAACTCAAGTTTTATGATGCATCTTATGACATGTTTTACAAACAAAATTTCATCCCTATTGGGAACCTGTTTGACCATGGCCATGTTGAAGCAGATAAACCTTGTCAAGTCCCCATCTCTACAGAGAAGATGTACAATGTGTATTAAGATGATACCAACCTGTGAGTTTTACTCATCTGCCTGCTGCACTGTTCCCTTCTCAGAAACATAGATACCATCCAAGAATTTCCTGATATCTTTGTTCTTGACTGTGGTGGCTTGCTGGATCAAAGCAGCTGCAGACAAAGTGAGACCATGAGCACAAAGCCTAAAGGTCGAACCCAACATGCAGCCTTTGTTTATGCTCCAGTATTTCATCTAACAAACAGGACTGTCATCTAGAGACAGGAATTACCAACTTTAAATCCTGTAAGGTCTAATGAAAATAGGATGCATTTCACTGAGCCCAACTCGGGGCAGTGGCACTTCATTACTGCACACATGTACAACTGAAAAGCTGAAAAGTTTGGTGCCAAAAAGGCCATAAGTGCTGACCTGAAAAAGGTTCTGCAGAATTGTAAAGACACCTTTAAGCTTAGAAACAGAGTAAGGAACTATGAAAAACTATGAAAAGCAATTACAGTGACTGGAGCAAAAAAAAAAAAAAAAATCTGTGCTGTTGTTTACCTCAGGGTTTGAGGTAAAGAGTTTGCTAAGCTGCCATCTTCAGATAAAAGTTTCCATACAATTTTCCACACATCTACTTTCACAAACCTGAATTGGAGACCAGCTCAATGTCATTCCCTTCAAGGATCAGCTCATCTTTCTGGGCCTGAGATACTGCACAGGTAACACCTATGGAAAGGCAAACACATAATCCACACTGTTGAAGGTGTTAAGTGTATTAAACAAACAATATTAATGTCCTGTCCCAATTTACATATCTAAACACTAGTGCCCAAGACAATAATTAGCTTCTATGACTTTGTTAAAGAGAGTCCCTCAAATCCATTTCAGGGCTGTCCTCCCTCACAATTTCAATTAAAGATTAGTGCAAGTCATGCTCTGGAATGAATAAAGTTATACTCCTACTTATCCCTTATTACATTAGAGCATCAATCACCATCACTGTGTACAAGCCAGCACTTTGCCAGCACAACTCTGTCAGCAAGGTGTGCCATCTCCCACAGGCTTGTGCTCATTGAGACAACACTGGAGTCAGCAATCACAGAACAATCAAGGCCATTAAAAACCACCTGCCCCCTGTCATGTCATGTACTGTGTTTACACTAGCAATGGTGCAAATACTCACAAGGAGTAAACATGATGGCATTCGAGAATCTAACAGGAAACTTGAATTTTTAAGGAGAGTAACATTAGTTTTACAGTTTCATCTATTTAATCAACAGATATCAGATTTTAAGCCAGCCTATTACTAGCAGTAAATGCTGACTTTAAAAAAAAAACCAATACAATAATCAAACCCACCCTTAATAACCCACAGTAAATCAAAAACCCTGTAACTCTGCTGCACTGTTATCTACCAGTGTTTTGGGACAAGTTCTAAAGCATTCCTCTACAGTCACCCCAAAACATCACCAGTCACTTTAAATGTCCTTACCCATACCCTTGCCAGAAATGGAATTAGAAAAAACCAAATGGCTAAGGGATGTCTTTCCTACAGTCTTTGTGTAACTCTGTTTATGACATGTTTTGCTGCCCCCTTTCAGAAGTTTAGCAAGCTCCATCAAGTGCCTGCTTTTATGTTAGATATTTTACTGAAACTCCAAGTGTGCAAGATGTAAAAACAGCTAATAAGATGATAATTTTTAAGTTTATTGTGAATGCTCCTAGATAATCAGCAAATTCAAACTAGAACACCTTAAAGACCAAAACTACAATGTGGTATGGAACTAGTTCATGTGCAGTGCTTTAAAACAGAAATGCAAATCTAACACTAAGCAGCTGCCAAGTATCAACAGTGTTAAGATCTCCCAGTGATTGAAGTAAATCCTGGATCCCTTGTACTACAGTAACTAACTCCAGACTGGTTGTTAGCTAACTCTCACTAGTAAAACTACAGAGGCATTATTAATAATAAACCCGAACAGTGGCAATGGTAGCATAAGTAGATTACATCAATTCAGACAAGCACAGGCTGCTCCAACAATTATTCATCCTCTCCCCTTCTCAGAGGCAGAGCCCAAAGCAAGCAGCTTGGAAAGCCTAGTTAGAACCAGCAGGATGGACCTGCAGAGAGGCTCACCCGGCCTCATCCTCACTCTGCGGATGTACTTCTCCCCCAGGAAGTTGCGGATCTCCACCAGCGAGCCGTTCTCCTGGATCACCACGTTGATGGGGAAGTGAGCGTACACCGAGCGCATCTTGTAGCGGAAGCCCTGGGCGGGGACACAAGCACACGCTGAAAAAGGCCCACAGGCAGAACGGGCTGCCAGGGAAACTACAGCCCAGGAGCAGCAACAGCTCCTGGAAAAGGGCAGAGACATTCATCCTCCCCTCCACCCCCAGAACCCGCCTGACAGCGAAGGCAAGACAAAAAGCACAAGGAGAAAGAAGCTGCATCCTGGATGCTTAGCAGTGCTCTCCCTCCATAAAGGAAAAGGCCCTCACTGCGAGTAACAAAAGGGCAGCAGTGATCTGGTTCCCAGCACAACTTACCAGAGTGACCCCCTTGATCATGTTCTGTACATGGCTGCAAATCGTGCGAACTGTGGCCAGCTCCTTTCTGTTACCCCACCACTTGTCAACACGCAGCTGCATCAAAAATCACATTGACAAAGCTTTCAGCTCACCTCAAAACCAGCAACAAAACAACTTCGCGAAAACCCACATGTGGAACAAAACTTTCAGATAAACTACGTAAAGCCCACCAAACAAAAACACAGAACTGTTTTGTTTACTTGACAGACTACTTACTAAAGGCCCACCTGGCTCCTCTTTTAAATCCTAACCTGAGACATGGGAGAAACGTTTGTTTTCTTCAGGTCTTGCCACTAACAAGTCTTCAAAAGAGCTGGGGTAGATAAATATACAATCTTGAGCTAAAGGATGCATTAGCAATTGCTAAGCATATTGTTCTAAAGTCTGCCTCCTATGCACAACCAACTTAAACACTCTGTGAGGATCCACTGTTTTAATGAAACACTCGATCTCTGTGAAACAGTAGCTGAAATCAGTCACTCTTGATATTTTCTTATACTTTTTGAGACAATATGAAAAATCATGCACTTATTTATCTCTTCTCTCCTAATATAACTTGCAGTTTATGGAAATCCAAAAAATATTTATTTTTCTCCTCTAAAAGAGACAGTTTGTAGAACAGCATACAGTAACCAACCCCTTTTCCTGTAACTGTCACTACAGAATAATGCAATCTACGTATTCACTCCCACAGTGCCCGAGGAGGCGCCACGCTTCCACCAGACCAACCTCGCTCAGAAAACACAGGAATAAGCAAAACCCACCTAACAAGTCACCCGCTGCTGAACGTTTTTGGTCACTCTCCTCCACCACCAAGAAGTTTTTAAACCAACTATAAAGCACCCGCCTGTCTCCGGGCAGCGAAAGGACCTGTGCTGCACCCACCTTCTTGTGCTTCTTCCCCAGGAGGGACAGCTCCACGTTGATGTGGTTGAAATCCCTCCTCAAGGTTCCTCGGGGCCCCTTCACGATGACCGTCCGGCCCTTCAGCGAAACTCCCACTGCGGACCAAAGGCGGACACGCGTTACGGGCTGCGGGGGCGGCCCGGCCGGCGCCTCCCGCCCGCGGCGCGGACTGACCTTGCTCGGGGATGTCCACAGTCTGGTTGCTGAGGATGGTCTTCATCCTGCGGGAGACAACGACAAACGCTGGAGACCCTCGCCCTTGTGCCCGCGGGGCCCCGCCCGCTCCTGCCCTGCACGACCCGACGCCCCCTCCGCGCTGTCACCGCCGGGCTCCGCTCCCCGCAGCGGCGCCTCCCACCCGGGCCCGGAGCGCGGCGGCCTCAGCGGGGCCTTGCCGGGAAGGCGCCGCCCCGGGGCCCTCTCGCGCAGGGTGCGGGACAGGAGGCGCCGGCGGGGCTCGGTACCGCCCTGGGGGGCTGCCCGTGCGCGGACGGGGCGCTGGGGAGCCGAACGCCGCGGATGGTCCCGGATTGTCCCGGAGATCCCGGGCGATCCCGGGGCGCCGCCAGCCCTCACCTTGCAGCGCACAGAGCCAAAAGAGACAGCGCATGACGTCATCACGTATTTGTAGCCTCTCCGGGATCCGTGACGTCATCGCGCCGAGGAAGCCGTCCGATAGGCAAGAGTAGCCGAGCGGGCCGAGCGCGTCGATCGGGCTGGGCGCCGCCATGTCGCTGCTGCTGCCGCAGGGCCGGTGCGGGGCCGCCGCCGCCGCCCGGGGGCTGCTGGTGCCGCGGGGCCGGGCCCGGGTGAGTCTCGCCTGTGCCCCGGGGGCCGCCGGTAACACAACGGGCCGGGCGGGTGGGGACAGCGATACGGCACGGCAGAGCAGAGCAGGAGGAGACGCTGCGGGGCACACGGCGGTGCCGGTGCCGAGCGGGTCTGTGGCGGTGCGGGGCAGTGCGGGGTGGCCGCGGGCAGAGCCCGGGACGGACCGTCCCAGCCCCGCACGGACACACACATCCCCAGGACACCGAGACCCGGCCCCGCTCCCATGCACAGCACCGGGAACCCTGGCAAAGGCGCTTCCCGCGGCCCCGCAGCACCGCAGTGACCCGCACAGCGTTATCCACAGAACCGGCTGGGTTGGAAACACCTCTGCGGTCATCGAGTCCAGGCTGTGACCCAGCACCAGCCCGTAACCACAGCACGGCACCGAGCGCCACATCCAGCCCTGCCTTAAACACCCCCACGGACAGTGACCCCACCGCCTCCCTGGGCGCCCATTCCAATGCCCAGTCACCTTTTCTGGGGAGAAGTTCCTCCCGATGTCCAAACTAAACCTCCCCTGGTGCAGTTTAAGGCTGTTTCCTCTCACGCTGGTTGCCTGGGAGAAGAAGCCCATCCCCACCTGGCTCCAGCCTCCTTTCAGGCAATTGCAGAGACCGGTCAGTTCCCCCTGAGCCTCCTTTTCTCCAGCTGAGCGCCCCCAGCTCCCTCAGCTGCCCCCCACAAGCCTGGGGCTCCACACCCTTCCCCAGCTGCCCCCCACAAGCCTGGGGCTCCACACCCTTCCCCAGCTCCGTGTCCCTTCTCTGGACACGCTCCAGCCCCTCCGTGTGGTTCTTGCAGTCAGGCCCAGACCTGGACACAGGATTTGAGGTGTGGCCTCCCCAGTGCTGAGTACAGGGGAATTGTGTGTTACGCTGCACAATTTAGTGTGGTGTCATGATAGATGAGTCTGTTACATGTAGCTTAAAATAAAAAGAGGATTATACATTTAACTTAAAAGCCATTGGGAAAGTGCTTACACAAAGCATGTGTTAACCAGCACAAAGGCAAATTGTCGTTTAGTAATGCCACCATGTTTGTTACTAAATAAATTACAATTTTGCTTGCTTTAGGTGTCAGGAAGCCATGTGTGTAACCAGTATGGAACATCAGGTTCTTTACCAGGGGAAAAAAAAGAGTTCCTGCAAAATGGACCAGACTTACAGGACTTTGTCTCTGGAGATCTGTCAGATAAGAGCACATGGGCTGACTATAAAGGCAATTTAAAGCGTGAGAAAGGAGAAAGGTAATAGTGATTTTAAACAACTTTAGTTGTTCCCCAGCATGATCTTGCATGTTTGGTAATAACTACAAAATGTATGCTATGTATCTTTATTAAATTTCACCCTACCGTGCTGCAAATTTAAGGATTATTTGAGAAAGGACAAATGTCATTAACTTCAAATCCATAAAAAAATGTGGAGACATGATGGTATGTTCTTGAGTGCCTGTAATTAAGTTACAAATATACATCAGTAGGTGGAAAAGTGTTGAAAAAGTACTACTGATAGAGAAAACAAAAAATGAAGACTTATGTTAAAAAAATTATTAAACCCCCATATTTCCAGTTATAGAGTGACCAGACTTTGTGATAGCTGTGCAATGTCTGCTGCCATTAATGGCTGCAGTGTCCAGTGTGGCACTGTTCAATCCCTCTGGAACAGTGAACAGTTGTAAACGTTTCAATGACAACAATTCCCATACTTGAGTGTTGGAATGATGATGAGCAGGAAAGAGAAGTCTGATCTGGCCATGAATGATGTTAGTTGCTGAGTTGTATCAGTTTTCAAGGGCTCTTTCTTTGTTTGAATCTGTAATAAATTAAAACAAATCTCTGAATAAAACTTACAGTGTAAGTAGTTTATAAATCTTTGTGTTTGCTTGGTGTTATTCAGGCTGCGTCTTCCTCCATGGCTGAAAACAAAGATTCCCATGGGAAAGAACTACAATAAATTAAAGAATACCTTGAGAAGTTTAAATCTTCATACGGTAAGTCTGGCACCAACCAAGTGTTCCTGTAGAAGTAAGGCAGATTTTACATTTTTCTGTGTGGAGGACAGGTAGAAATCATGTCTTGCATGATCTTCAGAGCTGAAACCAAGCTCAGTGCTGATCCTTTTTGCTAGCAGTGAATTTTACCCATAGAGAATAAGGGTAAATCCAACAGATTTAGTGTTTTTCCTACTGTGATTTTAAATACTGGTGTTTACTACGTACATCACCAGAGATTAGAAGATGCTATGTGCAACTGTTTTTAATGGAGACACACAGAATCTCAGAGTTACATACTTGATTTTCATGAAAAGAAACTGTGGAAATTTTGTTAATTGTACTTTCCAGATAGTAAAAAGCAGTGGGAATGCATGGAGGGGATTTATTTTTTTTTTTTTTCAGACTAAGTTCTTTGTGCTTTAATGAATCACATACTTTGTGAACATTTTATCAGTTCTTAAATTTAAAATAATAATATTAACGATAGTCTGTGCTAATTAATAAGACAGTTATGAGGCTGAGCAGTTTTTGGAGTTTTGAAGTAGAGAAAATAAAGGTAATGGATATCAGGAAGCAGTTCTCTTCCTATCTGTTCTATTGAAGTCTTGCAAACAGCGGGGAATTCTTAACCTCATTTATCAGAAGGAATTATGTTTTGTTTGTAGGCTACTATTAAAATCCATCAATAATATAATAATTATTTTCAAAAATAATATGGAACAATCCAGGTACAGTACAGCCTTTCACCTCTAGGTGTGTGAAGAAGCACGTTGTCCCAACATTGGAGAGTGCTGGGGAGGTGGGGAATATGCCACAGCAACAGCTACTATTATGGTAAGTCATGAACCATTTCCTAAGTGTTCTGTTAATGTCTGGGCTGTTTGTACTCTATTGTTGGATCTTTACTGTAGTGGAGTGGGTTTATTACAATAAAGTAACTAAAGCACTAAAGTGCTTTAGAGTAAAATACTGTCCTATTTTTTTTTTTTTTTTGCTTTCTGCTGTAGTTTATGCAGCTGTTTCCCAGCTGAGCTATAGTGCTATGTACTGTGTAAGGGTAGGAATGTCTTTCATGTTCCAGTTGATGGGTGACACGTGCACCAGAGGCTGCAGATTTTGTTCAGTAAAGACTGCCAAGAACCCCCCTCCGCTGGATCCGCAGGAGCCCTACAACACCGCCAAGGCCATCGCCGAGTGGGGCTTGGACTACGTGGTGCTGACCTCTGTGGACAGAGACGGTGCGTACCTGGGCTCTCCTGTGCCTGCCTGGGCTCTGCCAGTGCCACCCAACCTGGGCTCTGCCAGTGCCTGCCTGGGCTCTCCTGTGCCACCCAACCTGGGCTCTGCCAGTGCCACCCAACCTGGGCTCTCCTGTGCCACCCAACCTGGGCTCTGCCAGTGCCTGCCTGGGCTCTCCTGTGCCACCCTGGGCTCTGCCAGTGCCTGCCTGGGCTCTCCTGTGCCACCCAACCTGGGCTCTGCCAGTGCCTGCCTGGGCTCTCCTGTGCCACCCTGGGCTCTGCCAGTGCCTGCCTGGGCTCTCCTGTGCCTGCCTGGGCTCTCCTTGTGCCACCCAACCTGGGCTCTGCCAGTGCCTGCCTGGGCTCTCCTTGTGCCACCACCCTGAGCTCCCACTGGTGTTCTGTGGCTACACACTATTACCGCACCTGAGTGGGCGCGGCTGGTGAGAGAGAGACAGTGAATCTTGTTTCTTGAATCAGAAGGCTTATTTATTAAGATATTATATATAATACATTATTACTATACTAATAGAATATAGAGAGAGGTTTGCAGAGCAGCTAGGCTAGGCTAAGAATACATAGAAAGAATCCATAACAAAGTTGTGTCCAGGGACTCAGTCCCCTGGCTTGCACTGGTGATTGGCCCTTAATTATAAACATAGGAAATGAGCCAATCAAGGTGTCCCTGTTGCATTCCCCAGCAGCTGATAATAATTGTTTACCTTGTCTTCTGAAGCCTCTGGCCTCCAGAAGACGCAGAAAGAAAGGATTTCTGTGGAGAAATGTCCGCGACAACACACAGCCCCCAGGAGCATTCATCTGCACTGCTGCCCAGGAGAGCTGTGTTAAAGGGGACAACAGTGCTGAAACTTTGCACAGTTCCTACATATTCTCAGTATTTCTCCATGTCTGGTGAAATACAACAAAAATTACACTTCTAATAAACATCAGTAAATACCACAACACTAAATATATTTTATTAACTAACTTTTGGCAGAATGCATGCATATACACCATGTTCTATTACTTGGATAGCAAAAAGGATACTGAAAAAAAAATCTTCACCAAACTGAAAGCCATCAAAAGGTACAGGATGGCATCAAGGGCAGGGACATGCACCAAAGCTTGCCCAATTGATCCCCATTGAAATGGCAAGAATTTGTTTCCCTTCCTGAAAGGAAATGAAATTTCCCAAAAGGAAACGAAATTTCCTTTGGGGAAGGGAAACGAAATCTTGCAAAACAGAAAAGAAAGGCTTACAAGCACTCTGGAAAGGAGGTATGATCAAATGAAATGCAACTGAAAAAACCCCCAAAAATGTATACAATACCAATACAGAACTTCCTTCTAAACCTAGAATATATTATATGTAACAAAACTGAAAGTTGTGTTTTCCTAAGGCAGTAGGAAGTAGCTTCCTTGCCGTAGCTCCCTTGTGGTGACACCATATAGGTGAGGAAAGCCATTGTAAAAGCTGTTCAGTGTGATGGAAAGTCCAGTGGCTTCAAAGGGGCTTAAAAGAGCACTAATATATACTTCTCAATTTTTGTACAGCTGTTTTTCAGACCAGAACCATAAATAGGTAAAGCCATTTGGTGCTCAGGGAGACAGGGAACCTAGAGACAGGTAAATCTGAGCTCTGCCCTAGACAATCACAGACTTTGGGCAGAGGCTTGGTAGGATATCTTTTGTAAGCCCTTGGTATAAGCAGTGAGACAAGACTGGGGTTTGACTGCTCTATTATTTTGCATTTAAGATTTGAATTGGATGTGGTTTTTGGCTTTGCTGTTAAGTAAATACATTTCTTGAACAGAAAGATTAACTGAATAATTGCAATGCTTCTAGATATGCCTGATGGTGGAGCGGAGCACTTTGCAAAGACAGTCCGGCATCTGAAGGAAAGGTGTGTCATTGATGTGTTACTGTTGTTGTTAAAACTTCAGAATGTGGTGCTGCATGGAGGTCACAGTTCCTTCAGCTGGGTTATTCCAGGGGCCATGCAAATACAAAAGTCTGCCTCTAGCCTGTCTGTGCCCCCCTTTTTTTTCTTTTTTTTCTCCTTCTTCATCTTTCTCATAGAATGGCCCCAAACTGTTTTGAATTTGGATGCATTTCCAATTCATCCCAGGCTTATTTAAAGCTAAGCACTGGATTCTTTCTTTGAGCAGACAGCTGGTTTCCAGGAAATTAATACATTCTTCTGAGGTATGTTCATTCCTGAAGCTTGGGCTCAAACACAGCAGTTAGGTAACTCTGTCACCATGTGACCAAAGGAGTCTGGTTTCTCATTCAGCAGTGATCAAATTGCGTTTCATTTTGCCTCAGTGGCCATTTCCAAGTCTGTGATTGTATCTTCCTCCTTTCCCTGGCTGTGCTGCCTTTACCCTACATCGGTGCCCTGGATGCCATTCAACAGCACACTTGCCTGCCTGCAGAATTCATTTGTATAACTTTATTTAAGTCTTCATCCAGTGTATCTTTGGACTTGAAGGGTTCCTGCAGTTTTCCCCACCAGCCTTTTTGAGCTGAAATCAGGCTCCTGAACACCAAGACTAGATTCTAGACTCAGTCTTCTTATTCCAGTAGCAGAATTATAGCTCCTCTCTATTTTGGAGCTATGATCTTAAACAAAACAAATTCCTGGTTTTACTGATGTGAACTGAAATACAGCAGAAGCCAAATAATAAATATAAAAGCAATTCCAACAGTCTCTCAAACATTTGCATGCACTGTATTTTTTTAATGTGTCTTTGTTGCCGGTTAACTTAATACGAGTTTGTTATAATGTGTTTGCAGAAACCTGTTGGTTTGGAATTATCCTGAGTTAACTTTGCTTTGCTTATTAGAGTGTCATGTGTTCAGTTATGGGGGTATGGGGTTTTTTTAGCAACAGGGACACAAAATGCCACAACACATGTGTTCCTTTTATCTCTTGTTTTCAGGAATCCAAAAATCCTGGTAGAATGCCTTACTCCCGATTTCCGAGGTGACCTTAAAGCAGTGGAGAAAGTCGCCTCGTCGGGGCTGGATGTGTATGCCCACAACGTGGAGACGGTGCCGGCGCTGCAGAGGTGAGCAATGGCTCTGGGTGTACCGGGCGCGGAGCGGGACCGGCTGTGTAGCGGGGCCGGGCTATCGGGCCGGGCAATGGGGCCGGCTGTGTAGCGGGGCCGGGCGTGGAGTGAGGCCGGGCTATGGGGCCGGCTGTGTATCGGGGCCGGGCTGTGGGGCCGGGCGCGGAGTGAGGCCGGGCTATGGGGCCGGGCTATGGGGCCGGTGTGTAACGGGGCCGCGCCCGTTCCTGTTCCCGTTCCCGGCCTGCCCCGCGCGTGTGCCGCCGAGCCCGCCGGCAGGGGGCACTCGCGGCGCGGGCCCGGTCCGGTCGGTGCCGCCTCACGGGGCGCCCCAGCCCGGCCGCGGTGCCTGAGCCGGGCCCGGCCCGGTGCCGGTGTCCGACTGGGCGGCCCAAAACCCTCTGCTCCGCCGCTTCGCAGAAATTGGCAGAACGCGCCAGTGCTGGCGTCTCTAACTTCTCTGTGCCCTTCCACGTGTTTTCCCCCTTGTGCTGGAAATGCGCGAAGGAAGGTCCGCGACCCCCGAGCCAACTTCGAGCAGTCGGTGCGAGTGCTGAAACACGCTAAAGAGGTGCAGCCCGGCGTCATTTCCAAAACCTCCATCATGCTGGGGCTAGGCGAGACGGATGAACAAGTATATTCCACAATGAAATGTAAGTTGGTGTTGAAGTAGATGCCAGAATTCCCAGGTATGAAATTGAAAACAATTAGTGTTGGAAAACAATTGTAAGCGTCTTCGCCTATCAGTTTGCTGGTGCAGGAACTGTTTTCCAAGTTCCATTGAAAAACAATAATTTGGTTAAAAAAGACTGAATTTCTGAAATATTTTGTTTTCTTATAGCTTACAGGTTCAATTTGACAGGTAAATTCATGATTTTCCTTGTGATCCTTCCGCCACTAATGAGGAATTTTGTTTTTACAGTATTGCGGGAAGCAGATGTGGATTGTTTGACCCTAGGACAGTATATGCAACCAACAAAACGTCACCTAAAGGTAAAAGTGCCTTTAACTTACAGGCAGAGTTAAGGTCCTTGCACAGTTGTCCTTACTCTAACTGCAGATGTTGAGAAAAACTTCCTTCCTTGTTTAGCCTGACAGTGATCATCTGTTAGGGGCTCTTCACTAAAAATGACCTCAGCCACCTAACCCCTTGTATCTTCTGCAGACTTCCCAGTGCTAGTTTCTGCTGTTAGCCAGGGAGACAGCTGGAGCTGAGGCGTGGTTCTGGAAAACAAGAGCTTCAGTGTATGTCTCTAACATAATTGCTCAAGCCAGTGCCCCTTTGCTGTCCTACAGCCTCTCCCTTAATGGTGCCCCTTCAGCTGGGATATTTACCATTTTCTGCTTCTGCAATCTGTCCAGAAATTCACTCTCTGTTCTGTTCCTGTGTTTCACTGAATTAACTGTTAGTAAAGAGATTTGTAGGACTATTGTGGTTTTTCACTAACTTGGCCAGAAAAAAAAGGTTTGCTTGAAGGGACCATTCAAAAACAGAATGAAGAAAATTATAAAGCAAAAACTAGAGATTAAATTCTGAACTTTTCAGCTAAATATGTAAAACAAATAAAATACATTTGTTTGGTAGAAAGCAAAGCAAAAATGCTGTTTGTGACTTCACTGATGAAAGCTTTGGAGTGAAAAATTTTGAAATTGTAATATAGCTGTATTTCATTTCACTGTATGCTAGTTATAGCAATTTCCTTTGCATTAGCACCTGAGCAAAATTAATTCTTTCCCCCAGGTGGAAGAGTACATAACTCCTGAGAAGTTTAAGTACTGGGAAAAAGTAGGAAATGATCTTGGATTCCATTACACTGCTAGCGGGCCTTTAGTGCGTTCTTCCTACAAAGCAGGTAAGTTACTGAAAGGCATTGGGTTATTTAGCATGTAACATTTTATTATACAAAACTAAAACAGTGAAGTAATGTGCATCAAAGCTCACCTTAGCTCAAAGACACCTCATAGAGTTACCTGTATTTTAAAAATTACTTAAACTGTTTCCTGTAGGTCATCCAAATGCATCAGTAGGACAGTAATTAGTATTTGTACAATTGCAGTGCTGCTTAACCTATTTTTTTTTCCAAACCTATTCTGTACTGTACTTAATGTGTGAGGCAGGATAGAGGGTACCAAATTTTCAAGTTTTCCTTCATGTTCTGTCTCTTGGATGCTTCTGGGTTCAATGAGGTCCCTAGTTGTGTTGCAATTTTGTTGCTATAGGCAGAATTTATTTACAATGCTTTAAAAATAGTTAGAGACACTTACAGCAGTGCTTTTTCTGATAAAGCACTGGGTATGAAGTAGCAGCTGATATTAATGGAACTGTGGTGTAGGTACAGCATCACACTTTTTACTAAGGAAGGAGAGAGAAGACTCATCTGGGGTACTGTGCTGCTCAGTCTGTTTTAATGACAGCTCAAACAAGATTTATAGCTGGTTTCACTACAACTTGCTGATACTTTATGAAACAGGAATTAAATTTTAATTAAATCAATTCACTTTTGCCTGTTGTAATGCACAAAGCAACAGAGCTATTTCATAAAACTGGATAGGAGGAAAATCAGGATTTTGGGAGTGGAGGGATGCTGTGTTGGATTATAGTTTTGAGGGTTTTTTAGATTCCTGCTGTATGTATTGGAAATACTGATATATATAATTGAAATTCTATAAAATAACTGGTGAAAACAATTGTATTGTAGAGTAGAACACTCATGTTAAGAATGTATTCTTCTGCCTTATTTTATTGAAATACCTACAAATCATTTCGGTGTCTATTTTATTTTCCTTTTAATCAGGTGAATTCTTCTTGAAGAACTTGGTAGAAAAAAGAAAGACAAAAGCCATCTGAAAATGAGAATGAACCTATTTAAAGCAGCCAGTTTTAAGAATCCTTTTTTCAGTGCATAATTATACTCAGTTCCAGAAATGCAAAAGGACAGACGGTGGCTATATGAATAAACTTACTATCTTTCCAGAACCATTTTTTTCTCACAAAAACACATTAATTTACCTCATTTCTTCTGGCAAGGCTACAGCAACAGAATACCTGAGTGCTCAGCAAAAAGACAGAAGATAGAATCGATTTTGAAAGAGTGGTGGAACTGAGGTGGAAGAAACAAACATAAGCTGGGAGCAAAGACTGGGCAGATTTATAGGTCTGCTACAGCAGTCAGCATTGCTGCAGTGAATACCTGTGAAGGTGCTGATAGTAACTAGAAAGGCACTGGTACTTTGGTGTATCTTACATTATGTAACATAAGCTTGCAGGGGCTCTGGGTACTATAGGAGTTCTAAAGAAAGACTGTGTGTGATAACGCACCAGATTAGAGCTTTCTTGAACTGTGCCAGAGAAAGTTCAGTGATACTCCTTCAAAAGATTGTATCTCTTTGCTGCACCAGAGAAAAAGAGCTGTACCATTCTGACAGCTAAAGCTTTTCCAGAGCTTGCCTGTCTCCAAGTGTGAGCCTTGGTGCATACAGGTATCAAGCAAAAGAAAACCAAATGTCCTTTCTGGCAAGACAGTTAACTCTGTGTAGATACCATTAATTTAAACAATTAAAAATTAATTAATAATTAATTATTTCTTTGAAAAATCAGAGTTAGCGTAGGAGCATAAATGAAGCTACCCCTAATTTATGTACATGACTGTAACAAACCCCACTGAGCTGCACAGATGCTTCTTTGGTATTGAGTATGCAGAACTGCAGTTCTGTACAGTGCTCCTGTTGCATGGCTATTGTCTTGTCATTAAGGGAAAGATAAAACCCCAGTGGTTGTGTTTGGTGGGTCTGGTTACTCGCCCCTTGAGGCTTGCTCTGGCTGCTAAATGTGAGTGCAGAGAAGTGAACCACATTGTGGGTAAAACATGAAATCCACTGTGTATCACACTAAGCTCAAGCAGAAATAAAAACATGGCATACATTAACAGCTCTACTTGCCTCTCTTTACAGCAGTAATACCAATCATTCTCTTCCTAATGCTCAGCTCTGGACATTAAATACCATCTCTGAACTAACCTGACCTGTATCTTTGTCAAGTTATTTGGGAAACATCCCAGGACTTGCTATCTGGCCCAGAACTCCCATCATGCAGGTAATTCTATGACTGGCTCCAGGACTTTTCTAAACTCCTGCAGTCTGGAGAAAGAGAGTGGACCCTGCACACTCACCAACTCAGCAAGATGATAGAAGGAAGACATCTACCAAGATAATATATAGGAGAAACTTCTATGAAATAATATTGTACAACTGAGGCCAGTGATGCACAGCTGACACTTCACAAAATGAAGTACAGCAATATTAACACATTATGAAGACAAAGTTTTAACCAAGAAGGAATGTACCAATTCACCAGTGTAAGGGGAAATGTGAGCCATCAGGAACAAAGGGGAAGAAGGGATAAACAAGAATAGCTGTACTTTGTAAAGGCAGAGAGACAGGCAAGGCTGGTTTTTTAAAATAAACAATATTATTAATAAATTTTAAAAATCAAAAGGTCTGATTGCTATACATGGAAAGCCCAGGTGTATTTTGAGCCAAAAATGTCCTGCTTCAGCTAAAGTACGCATGAGTACTAGAGCAGAGAAAGGAAATTTCCATTGCAAGGAAATTCAGCGCTCCCTCCACTGCAGCAGACGCAGAGGGTTGCAACATCAACTCCAGGATATCCACACATTTAACAGCTGCCAGCCTTTATTAGAGGTCCTGCTGCAAAGAATGGTTTTGACTTGCCTACAGAGCAGATTTAACAGAATATGACTTCACGTTCTGCCAAGTTACTGCTCTTTCAGCATATCAACACCAGAAATAGAGAAAAAAGGAGCTCTGAGCCACACAGCCATTATCAAACAAGAGAACATTGCACAGGAACTTCCTTACAGTTAATAAAATAATGTTTCTTGAAGCACAGTCCAGTATTGCTTCATGTTAAAATTATCTTGTGAATTGCTGCTGGGTGTTCCAGAAGATGATTTCATGCCCTTACACAACTGTCTGCCAGCAGTCTGGTACCCAGTGTCAGAAGCTACACAAGCTTTTCTAGCTGCATGTTTTGCTGTGGATTCTAGAGAAAGTCATACTTTGACTTCATAGAATGGAGAGGGTCTTTGCCTGTTTTTTTTCAACATCTGGGGACAAGCCCTGAAGTTCTTTTCCTGGTTACAAATTCCTGCTTGTACAGGCATCTGACTTCCCTTATTGCCCATTCAGTTTTTTCCATAACTATGTGTTAAAGCACCAAACTCTCACAAATATCCTTTTTATAATTCAGCACAGGTTTCATGACTGTTTAGCTGAAGTTTCATGTTTGGTGACATTTTCATTTTGTATGTCAATCATGCCATTCTGTCAGTTTGATTCACAAAGCAGCTATATTTTAAGAAACATTAATCATCCTTGCAACCAGGAAAACATTAAACTGAGTTTTGGGAATAAGATTTAGAATTGACACAGACAGTTTAAAAGAATGAATAGTCTTTTTGGCATCATCACATCAACCTACTACACTGTCTGAAACATAATTAAATGTTATTCATAGAGAATTGTTGCATCTGCCAGTAACTGCAAGTCCTTAGGTGAACTGAACACTGGCTTTGTCAATTTAAAAACAGTTTTGAATTTTTTCCTGCTTGATGAATAATTTATATTAGTGTCCCCTCCATTAAAAAAGTGTGAAGCATTTAAGCTTCTTTATTACCACATGTGGTAACATATTGCAGGTGTTCAACTTGGAGCAGAAATTGTAGCTTGATTCCAGCATTGCTAAATCAGATCTCCATTATGCTTCCTGCATCATTTAACAATTAAATTTCAAGTTTAGATGTTGAACAATATTATAGCACTAAAAAAAACTGAAATGAGACGTATAAACTTTTTGTCCAGGACAAAATCTCACCCCTAACTGCTACTATAATAACTAGTCTTGGTCAAAAATGTGTGTTCTCTTCACTTGGAATAATCTTGGCTGCTATTGTATTCCTGGAACCAGACTCGTTTCAGCTGCACAAAAACACGAACACACATGCTCAGAACAAAACCAGTACATCTTGCATAAGACCCAATTTATGCATTCTGTATCATACCACTTCTAGACTTGTATTAAATCCTGATTTTCTTCAGCTGTTATGTTCTTGTTGTATTTGTGCGCTGCAAAGCATTGTTACCATGGAATTGCATTTTAAGAACCCCGTAAAAAGAATTGCAGAGCTCAGGAGTCTGTTGGTCATGTTACACAATTCTCCCCCAGAATGACATGCTGGAACATCCATACACAAAGATCCAATAGCATTAAACCCCATCTCTCACATCTGCTACTCAAGCTTTCATGACAGGAACTCAGGTCATCTCCAGTTCTTATTTCCCTGATAACTGTACTCTGAAGACAATGGCTGATGATTCAAGGTGCTGCACAAGCTTCTGAAGCTCTTCCTTTTGGCCTGTGGGAAGGTTCTCTGGCATGTATGCAAGGTATGTATTGCTGTATCCTGAAGGAATGCCCCACTGGATTCATCCCCCAGTCCTCCCACTAAAAGAATGCAGCCACCAAGAATCTAAGGTGATTCGACTCGAAGATTGAGCAAGGGAAATGCCAGTACTAGTTTTACCTCTTACTGCTCTTAAGAAAGGATCTGGTGCTCCCCCTTTCCTAAGAGAGGGAAGTGAGAGTGATCCCACTGTAATGAACTCGGCCATTCTTTAGTATCTTTATGACTAACCCACAAATCACAATTCAAGGCTTTGACTAATTCTGCAGGAGAAACAGGGTAGCAATAGGGGTAACAACATTTAGTTTTCCCACCTCTTTGGGACGGCTTGTGAAAAGCCACTGGAATCGCAGGAACAATTTCATATTCCTAAAAGGAGCAATTCTTCACACAACAGTAACAGCTCATCATCTGTTTCAAACTGATGAAGACAGGTCCCATACAGGGGCACTACTATTGCAGGTGCGTGCAAGTTTCAGAAAGGCATCCTGATTTTCTGACACCTCTGCTCACCCTCCTGGTTAAGATGGGCCCTGAAGCAGTGCTGTGCTAACCTGAACAGTCAAGGACAAGAGATCCTTGGAGTACTACTTGTCAGCACCCTCTTCCTAACCCCACAAGAGCAGGGAGCAGGTACTACAGGGCCAGAGGAAGCCAAGAGGACACTCAGCTGCAACACCAGGGGCTGTGCCTCTGGGATCACAGTGCTCACAGGGGCTGCACTGCAACCCTGCTGCATCCAGGGCTGCTACGTGAAAGCAGCACTCATCAGTAGGGAGGAAATGGCATGATGAAAGATGACAGTTTGATTTTAAGCCCCCATAATTCCCACTCACTTTGAGTGGTTTTTGACGTGTGAAAAATCTTACAGGACAAAAAGCCTGAGGCATATTTGCCCAAAGTGCCAAATGATTGCTGCAGAGTAAGTCCCTTCTTGGAAGCCATTAACTTGCAGAACCTGGAAGCACCTGGTTCAAGGATACAACTATTTCAGTCAGATAACAGTGTCTTGTATTGTTTATCCAAATTGTTATACAATTCCCTCAATCATCAAGTAACTGTCCTAAAGCTTCAACTGTACCCACATTTCTGTAATCTACCCATTTCTGGGTAAGCAGTTACAGTAACAGCACTCATTGCCAAGACTCTGATCTTACCTCCTGCTTAACTATTGATACACCATGTCTGAAGGCACACCAGTCAAATAATTCAGAACGTAACGTTTGACCAGTTGCAGGATAATTCTCTACTATCCCCACATGCTATTATTCAACTAAGATGTCTATACCTTCTAATCTGAAACCTGTTCATGGTCATCCTTCTCTATCTTGCCCTCCATTTCAGAACCCCATGCAACAAGCCAAACACGGACAAACACTGTCATCTCAAGGATTTTAATAGCACTGGCCAATTGAGAATAATAAAAACAAGTAGAAACAAAGTAACATTAAAGGCAAAAATATCAAGAGAACATTGGAAGTATTCATTCCTGCTAGTCAAATGAGGTAGGAAGCTGATTTATGGGGCTGAATTTATTTTTAATGATTTCTTCACAGCAGAGATTAATTTTTTGCAGATTCATTAAAAAGACTGCTTTCAGATAGAGTATGTCATGAAGGAAAAAGATAACTATCAGGTAACATTAAAGCCAGTATCTGTTTTCTACTTGGGCTGATATTAAATTAAGGTAATTCTCCTTAAATTCAATGTTCAAACAAGCAGAATGCTCTTCTGCTGAAGACAGGTTGTGTTGCTGTGACTTAGGGAATACTTGCCCCAGGAATATGATTAAATAAAAAATGAGTGGCTGCACATGGAATGTAGGCAGGACAACCAAAGAATGAAAACTGAAGATCTGCCAGTGGATCAGTCTGCAACTGCTCTCCACTGGCCCTAATTACACAACTGATGCCTGCAGAACTGCGTGGTCTCCCAAAAGATGCAGTTTAGACTGCACCACTGTCAATGGATGCCAACCAGGACTGGGACATTATTTTTGAAGTCAGTTCTACCTTAGGGCTGGACCTAAACCCTACCAATTTACTTAGAAAATATCTTTTGACTTCAATGCCAGTTACAGCACGCATTTAACCAGGCAGAGCATCACTCCAAAAGAAAAAAAATTGGTGAGACCAAAGTTCCAGTCCATAGATCACAGTTTATAGAGACTGATTACAGTCTGTAACTGGACTAAGGTAGAAAGATATTCTATTCCTTTTTTTTTTTCATATCATTTGAAATATTTAAAGTGCTGTTCAGGAACATTTCTGGAAGCAGAAATCTGCAGTTCGAAGGTAACTTTTCACTTAAAAGATGATTCATTATTAAAAACAGGTTGTACCATCTTCAGTAACCAAAAAAAATTGCTATAAAAATATAGATTTGAAAATAGACTGAATTCACATGTACCAGGTACCATTTCTAGTGTAAAACTGGTTTCATTTATGAAAAATATATTTCCTTAAAAAAAGCATAGGCTTACAGTATTGTCATTAGGAAGATCAACAAAATTCCTTCAGTATGTATTACACATTATACTCTAGGCTTTTTGACAGGTGGATCCTGCAGGCTGAATTTAGGAATTTCACAAGAAGAAGCAAAAGGAATTCTTTTGGCTGACACCTTCTTCCCAATTGTTTCAATCTGAAAAAGAAATCACATTTAACAAGTCATTTAACAATGTGGCAAGCTAACAATCATGTCAACCTATGAGGAAACTACAAAGAACACATTTAATTAGAATAAAACAAGCCACAGAGCGCCCAAGGACAGTTCTGTGACTGGAGTTGCAAAGAGTTTGTTAAAAAACAAAAACAACCAACCAGCCTTTTACAGGTACCTGCTTTGCCTACTTAAAGCTGCATCTTCACAATTTGAACATTGATCTGCCTCACCTTCCACAGGACTACAAATACAAGCACCATAAAATGTTTCTGGGTATCCATAAAATGGGGCCTCAGACTCCTTTTCCTAAAAATTTATAGTAAATTAGCACAGAAAAAAGTTTTTTCCCTCCATAAGGCAGTAGGCTGTTTTGGAAGAAACAAAACTCTGAAAGACTAAAGGCAGCCAACACAACAAGTGAAAGCCTGCTACACAGCCAACACACTCAAGCCAGGTATGGCAAAATTCAAAGAGCAAGGCAAATTCCTCTAATTTCTAGGTCAGACTAATGTGGATTGCTAAGGACAGAGCTTGTAGAAGACAAAACACCAACTAGGTAAGACAGTTCAGACACTCAGTAAATAAGCAGAACTGTAGCTTTCCTCTTAAGTAATGCAGGTCAAATGCAAAGCTCCAAAAGACAAAATATTTCAACTATTCTATTTTAACAACATTTTTATGAATATATTCTAGGCAGAGTTAACGCTGAAGAGCATTGTTTAAACAGTCAAGAGGTACACTGGTATGTACCAATGTATATGGTACATACATACAGTATGTATGTACCATAATTGCCTTTAACAGCTTCAACTGCCTGGTTAAATGGATTTATACAAGCTGGTTCACAAACAGTGCACAGACATGTAGCTTAGACACAGAAAAAATATCCAGAGAGAAATCCTATGGCCATTATAAGAATAAGCACAGTACTCAGGAGTACAGGGAATGTAAAGTGACTGAAACATGCATCTGATCTGGCTTGCAGATTTTGTTCTTATGGTATCTGGCTGAGATGCTTCCATCAGATTATTCTGGGATTTGGTGATTTCAGTATTAGTCCAATTCCATCTATGCTGAAAGTGCTTCAAGCCCTTCAATCAAGGCTTACTCTGCTTTTCCTGCTTGAGACCTAAGCAGGCTTTTTTCTCAAATCAGAAATTACCCTGTCTAGAATCACAGAGCTTCCCATTCATATTTCCTGAATGAAGCTTTAACTGTGGAAACAGGTTATAATTGAAATGGTAGATGTGTTTAAAGTTATTTAAATGCTAGTTTGAGAAAAAAAATTAAAACTACTCAAATTCATAGTTTTGGATTGTATACAATGAAATTGCTATCAGCATCAGTCTAATGCAACAGCTTTTCACAAGGGAAGTTAGAAGATGAGGGCCCTAAAAACTTCCATTTTGGGATTGTCTGTTTAAGACAAAATCTTTTTTATTATTTTATGTAGAAAATATAGGTCAATTGTTAAATGCCTTTGCAATGACATTCTGGATGAAAAATCTGGATAATAAACCTGGATGACTAATTGCATTCTGGACAGGAAACTCACAAATTAGTTAAAAATTCAAGCAGAATTCCATAGAAGAAACACAAAAGTACAGTCTCCAATCTATAAAGTCTAAGCCACAGAAGACTTCAGAAGATAAATTCCTAGGAGAAATATCACACAGATTAGAATTTGATCTAGAATTTGCTATTAGCTTAGCAAAACACTTAGCTAAAAAGTTAAGCTCCTGGTTCCTCTCTCTGGTATAAACAAACACCATTGTTTGGATCTTCTGGCTGATCTTAATCAAACTCAAAGGACTAAAAGGACTAATCAGTCATCTCCTCCAGCCTCTCATGTAATACTTGAGCCTTTCACTGACTACCTTCAAATACATCTTTGCGTTCACTGCTTTCACCTCCAGTATCAGCCAGCTTTGTTTCACACACCTCAAGGAGAAGACTTCCAAAACTTCCCTTAATAGTTTGTCCAAGTGAAGATCTCACTGACTGATAAACATTTATTACCTGCATTGCCTCTTGTTCAGTGTTTAAGTCTCATGTCTCCAGTAAACCTGCTTATGTCTTTTGCGAGGAGCAAAAATGGTACTTACAGCTTACATTTACTTCTGCAGGAAGTGTGTTTTGCTATCCTGTCACTGTCAATTTCAAAAGCTTTTTTTTTTTTTTTTTGGTGATATTAAAATAAGACTCCAAGTAGGGGCTATGGCACAGATTGTAATACAAATTCAGCCCCTCTGCAAAGACTGCAGATCTGGAAGAAACACTGCAGGGGCTGGTTTTGGAGTCAAATATCATGCCAGAATAAATTCAGGCATGAGATTTAGCAGTTTTTCACATCCATTATTTCCCTGCTGCAAAGATGGGCAGAGCAGCATTCACATGTTAGATTTGTGGTTACATTCCATGACCTCAGATGTCTTTTCCAACCTGAATGATTCCAAGGCAGGCTTATACTGTGGATTGTTAACTGCACAGCCTCAACTTTAAAAGCACAAGTCTGTGAAAGTAGTAACATAGTGGAGGAAGACAGTACTAATGAACACTTAAGAACAAACAGGTTTGCATTTAAATCCTCACCTCTAGAGGTTTTTTTCCCCCTTGCTACTCAGTCACTGAAGAAGGAGAGCAACAGGGAAGAGAGCAGAAGGAAAACAACATAAGAAACATCACCAAGATGATTACCTGGAAGCCAATGACTTGTAGCTCATTATGGAGATCATCTAGAACTCTCCTACCATCAAAGATAAATGCAGGCTTGAGCATTTTCTTATGAATACGTTCATAATCCAACTCCTGTAAAGAGTAATAAAGCAGATACAATAAATAAGTAGCATAACACTCTCTATTTTTTCTTTAGTTTAAATTGAAGATGGCATTTACCTTAAACATGTCCCATTCAGTGCAAATCACAAGGGCATGAGCTCCATCACAGGCTTCATAGGGATCTTTACTGATGGTGACCAAGCGAGACACTGTAACAGAAGGAAAGCACTTTTACTCTGCATGTCTTTAGCATCAGTCTGGCAAATGAGTCTCCTTCCTTGCCCTGCACAAACAAGTGGTTTCAAGTCACTCACCTTATTTTCTACCAAGATACTTAATATTTTGACTTTACTTATTTAAATGAAAGCAGGTCATACCTGGCATCTGAGCAGAGCACTTACATATTTGAAGTCAAGAACTCAAATTTGATGTAAACAGTCAAGCAAATCTCTAGAATTTGAAGGTACTATGGAGTGCTCAAATGCCAGCTCTCACCAAGGTCATTGTCTGTACAACAGCAGCACATCAGTTTCTATTTTACACTCAGTTCACACTAGAGCAGAGACACACGTGGCTCCCCAGGGGTTGCCTGAGCAGCTGCCTAGAGGAAAGCCTCCCCTTTCCCTCTAATTCAAGGCCATGTCTAATAATGTACACCCTTCATTCTTCATCACAGCTCAATTTGCTCCATAGAAGTTTCAACCATTCTCCCCATCCATCAGCTCCATTCCCCCTCTCCCCAGTAAGAAAACCAAAGTCCCAAATACCCCTTACCCTCTGTAATCACAGGTGATTATTTTAAAGGTTTCTTGAGTGTAAGGAAACAAAGTAATTTGGAAGTGATATGAGGGAAGGGAGAATGCTGTGTAGTACATTCCAGAATCACTTCTTTATTTCTATTTTAGATATGTGAGAAAGAACTAAGATAAAACTTGGGGCACAAAGGAACTGTCAGAACTAATCTGTCCTGGACATTCTTCTTTCTCCTCTTAATTATTCAGAGATAAAATTCTAGGCATCTATTCAAATGAGTATTTATTGGAAGAAAAATATGCAGTAGTTGAGAATTAGCATTTATCTACAAAAGCTACAGGGAAAGGAAGAAGAATGAGAGTAATCCTCTGAGCTATAACAATCATTTAGTAAATGCAACCAACAGCACAATGATGTCAGGCTGAAAATTGTATATAATGAGAATAGGGTGGGAAGAGGGGAATAAACTTTATATGAGAATTCTTACCTTGGTTGTCTTCTGAGACACCCAGATGTGAGAGATCAAAGATGATTTGTTCCTTAGGTACTTTGGGGTCATAGATATGCAGCTTTGCTCCTTCATCCATTAAATACTTGCTAATGTAGATACTGGATGACTCTCTAGGGAAGAGAATCAATCAGTTAAAGAACCAGCTGGTGTGTTCCAAGTAATGAAAGTTCTCAACTATCACGATATGCGATGCCAGAGTTTTTATTTCATTTTTACATTCAATATCTTAGTGGCAACCATGCCAGCAGGAAACCTGTCATCTTGATGGACACCAAGGAGAATAATATGAAACAGTTTGTATCTCTTTTGCTGAATTGTCCAAGAAAGATGAGTCTGATGACTCCTAGTGACCAAAATTATAAAGGCCTAGACTTTATAAGCTTTCCCCACAAACTGCAGTTGAAGAGTTGCATCAAGTTTGATCTTTACAGGAGAACAGAATATGCCACTTCAGGAAATCAAGCTGAAACTTTATTTTCACAAAGCCACTAAGAACCAGCTGCAAAAGTGTTTGCATTCTTTTCTGTGGAGAATGGAAGGAGTCTGTCAAAATCTGTCTCTGCTTGTGCAAGTTAATAAGGACTAGAATTATCTGCAACATTCTGCATGATTCAGGTCTGTTGTAGAGGTCAAGAATCAGTTCTCATCCATTTAAGGAAGACTAATCCTTGTTACAAACCAATGCAGTCACAAGAAAAAAAGGGTCCCATGTCCAGCCATTAATTCAGTTCAGCTGTGGGCATTAGCTGGGGGCAGGTGACAGCTGTAGGGAGTCCATGCTGGTGAGCTGAGCTTACCTTGTGTCCCCAGTATCCTTTTTGAAAGCAAACCCTAAAATAGCAATCTTCTTGTCAGTGACAGTATTAAACAAGCTGTCAATAATGCGGGAAGCAAATCTTCTTCTCTGATAATCATTCATGTCTATTACCTGAAATTACACAAGCCATGATGGTAGAGAGGGGAGCCATTTTAAACTATAAACAGATTCTATTAACAATCAAGCTGAACTACCCACACATAGATTTAATAGAGGCTTAAAAGAGAAGGCTAAACAATTCTACTCAGTATCATAAGCAAGCCAAAGATAAATTTAGTTAATTTATTACATTCTGAGATAAATCCTATTTAATGAGTGAATACTGATGCACATATATACATTTTAACATGCATTATCTAGTTTAAAGGCTTTGAATTTTTTCAGATTGCTTTTTTCAAAAAATTAAAACATACTGCTTTCCATGTCTCTGCCTAGAACACAATGTCAGTGGTAGGGTACTTGCTAGTAGTACCCTAATTTGTTTCATGCCATGTACATCCCATTGCCAGGCCTACACATTTTTACATGCCATGTGTAACATCTGTGAGAATATTTTTAGCCTTTTTAATCCACACTAACAGATGCCAATACACAAAACCTGTGTAATTCAACCACACTTAAATTCCTCACTTCTGTTATTTTGTTATTACATGCAAGTGCTCCAGTTGTTCCTGGGATGGAGGAGTGAAGGGAAAACAGGCTAACCAAAATGAAGACAAACAAACCAAAGCTTCTAATAAGGCAGGAAAATCATGCACTTGGTATTCTGGGAGCATTTGCTAGGCAGCCTTATACCAGACCACCAGAGACAAACGAGGACAATAAACCAAAGGGGTTGTTTGAGCACACCACACATCTCAAAGCTTCTCAGTCAGGACTAGGGAGAAAGGTGAGGTGCTTTCACTGGCTAACAGGGATTGCTAGTACAGATTGGGTATCATTGCTGCATTGGAGCCAGGCCTGAGGGCATCCACATATTCCCAACCATTCCTAACATTAAACGAGGGAACAACAGTAACCATGTTTATTTTTAAAAATAGCAAGATTAAAAATAGCAAGTACTGTGTTCTTTCAGAACTGTAAAACTAGATCCTGAGGAAAAGATTACAAGTTCTGAATTCAAAGTGGACAGATACCCAACTGGAAAAGAAAGGAGACACATGCTTGTACTTCACATCTTCTACTGCTGCTAGACAGCTTCACAATCCATTTGGTCCAAGTAACTTAATTCACCCCAAAAAAGCTGAAGCACCCACATGTATCAAATGTCAGTGATAAGCTGAGGGCCCTGAAATGTAAAGGCAATCAGCACTAAGGTATCTGCTCCTTGGAGTTGAAACAAAGGTTGCATGGACAGTGCTTAAAATTTCAATGCCTGAAAGCTGAGTGCTGAAGAAACAACCCCCTCTGAAAAAAATCTGTGACCAACTCATACCTGCTGCCAGTAGCGAGCCACCTCAGGTAAGTTCAGGGCCTCACAGAGGTACACTAAATTCAAGACATCCTTCTGAAAACAGCTACCTCCAAACCCTGAAAGAGAAAACAATTATTTTACAGGTGACTAGGGTACCCATCCTAGGCAATCTGTGGCCAAATAGTTTTTGGCAATCATTGACATAGTTGGCATTATAATTTTTCCCAGTATTTCACTGCTAGCAAAAGAAAAACCTTAATTTCCTAAAATCCAACTCCTGGACCTTCTCAGTCAGCGACAGAAGGCTTAATTATGCTTCAGGTTCCACTGAAATCAATGGAAGTTTTAACATAGAAACATGAACCTGTATGAGAAAAAGCAACTATGGGCTATTATTAAAAGTAGATAGACAAGCTCCTGGGCCTGCTCTCCCCCCACCTCAAGATTTAGACTAATATTTCTCAAAACAAGCATGTTAAGATTAGGTTCCTTCCTCTTGCACCCCCAAATGGATATCTAATCATTGCCAAGAATGAAAGATCACCACAGCTGACCAAGGATGAACTGAGACAGAGGGACCCTTGAACCTAGAACTTTGCTCAGCAAGCAGAGTCCCAGAAACAACACAATGTGGAAGGAATTATAACAAACTAGTAGCAATTGATGCACCAATCACCACTTCATCACATTTTACTCTCATAAATCTAATCCAGAAATGACTGCCTATGGCATTTAGTGCCACGGCCTAGCTGACAAGGTGGTGATTGGTCAAAGGTTGGACTCAATTCTGGAGGCCTTTTCCAACTTTATGACCCTATGAATTCACCCCACAAATTAGAAGCTGTCATCGCACATTCTGAGCTAGAGCTGCAGGCCACTGGCAGCAACTCCCAAACAAAACTGCAGCAACTGCAATTGGGAAGATTGGGAAGACATCTTAAGAGAGCACTGTTGGCAGTGATGCTTCAGAAAAATTAAGTCACAGCTTTTCTTTCCAGTGTCACAGGCAGGATAAACCATGCACTCTGAACTCTCCAGTTTCAGGTAGCAGGGGTCTCTAGCAACCTCAGTTCTATGTATTTTACAAGAAAAAATGATTTATACTAGTATTCTACAATAATATTTTCATACATTAAGCCCATCTAATGCTGTAGAAAATGTTAGAGAATCAGAGTACTTATTTCAAAACACTGCTATTATATTTTATATACATATACATATCTAATATATTATATTACACTATTAAATAGAAGCCCAGTGGGGAAAAATAAAGATTTTTTTTTACATACCAACACTGGCTTTGAGAAATTTATTTCCAATTCTTTGGTCTGTTCCAATCGCTCTTGCTACTTCTTCAACATCTGCTCCTGTAGCTTCACACAGAGCACTGATTGAGTTAATGCTGCTGATTCTTTGGGCAAGAAAAGCGTTAGCTGCCTGCAAATAAAAAGTATAGTAAAGAACTTAGTTTTTCCAGAAACCAAGATGTCCACAGACCAAAGGGAGTTGCTACTGGAAGGATTACTTTAGTATCTATGCAACTCCATTGACATACAAAAAGGTAACCTAATGAGTTTAAGATATAGATGCCAGTTAATGGGATTTAAGCAAAACAAGATAATGCTTAACTTGCAGAGTTTGAACCATTTTATGATGGTAATTAGTTTCTGCAGGTCTGGAGGCTTGCTGTTACTAATAAGTAACAGCAATAAAAGTGGGAAAAGACTTCACAGAAAGTCAGAATCATCTATTAACTAAGTCAGCTGATCTGAAAAGATCAATATCCTTTGACATATGCACTGGGCCCTCCCAACCTCACCTGTCTTTCCTAGCTGCATCACTCAGTGTCAACAAAATTCTGTTTCTGAGCCTTGTCTCACACCCCTTGCCTATTGCAGACCACAGCAGGGAGCAACACTAACCAGTTTAGAAAGTTCTGATGACCAGGTGTTGGTTGTGAGGATTTTTTCTTTGGGCACCCAGTGCTCATAGACAGCACACAGAGCACGGACAGCCTTCTGTCCCTCTGGAGAGTCATCCCCACCGATGAGCACTCGGTCTGGGTTCTTCAGGTCCTTGATGGCTGTTCCTTCAGCAAGGAACTCGGGGTTAGACAGCACCTACACCCACAGCAGAACAACAACAAGTAAAAGCCAAAAGCAACAGCCAGGCTTTAAATAACACAACTCGAAGATTATGCTTACCTGCAAATCCAAGTTAGGCTTAGTATTAGCATCAAATATTCGACGAATGCTCTCTGCAGCACGTACTGGAACTGTGCTTTTCTCAGTGACAATTTTATAGCCATTTGAATTCTGTACAATTCTTCTAGCACATGCTTCAATGTATTTCAGATCAGCTGCTCTGCCTTTTCCCATTCCATAGGTCTTTGTTGGTGTATTAACCTAATTACAAATAGGTGAAAAGGGAAGAAATGCTACAGGTCAGTATCTCTTGTGTTAAGAGGCAAACTGAAATTTTTAAGACTGAAGGACATTCTCCTTCTCAGAGGAAGAAAAATGCTTCTACCTCAGAATTACTGTGGTTACCACATTAAATGAAGAGGTATTTGCTGTCTCAAAATTACACATTTTGTTTCTTACAGAAAGCTCACTGGTCTCTATTTAAATAGGATTTAAACAAGAGCAATTCATAGCAGTTCTGCAGGCTTTGGTGAAACAATCCTTATTCTGGAAACACCAATAATTTCTACATGATTATGGCCAGTCACTTTTTGTTACCTATCCTACACTAGGAGGGCAAAGACTCATCTAAGAATCTTGTGGCCAGTGAGGCAACTACAGCTTAAACTCACTTTGCAATGAAACCTAAGCATAGGACTGATGAAAATTAATATACTGATGTACACAGAAAAGGCAACATGAGGGAAAACACGTAGTTTAGATGAAGACAGAGGGTCCTTTTCATTACAAATGGAAAGAAGAAATGGCAACAACATGTAAAACACAACAGCTTGTTTTGAACCAAGGACAGGTGGCAATATATGGGCTGTATTAGTGGCTGTCATCCAACCACACAGCATTCATTTGAGACTTACTGCATGAAGGAAAATACTGTCAGAAAGGGAACTCCAAACTACACTGCCCTAACAAAGAGGAGACCTCAAGAGCAAACAACTTTAACAAAAAACTTAACTTAACGTGGTCTACCAAGGCAAATAGCAATCAGTTCTTTTGGATTCTGCATTAGTAACAACCACTGATTACAAAAGGTTAATCTTTGACTAAATCCTCTTTCTAGTGGTGTCAATAGCCTTGAAACATTAAAGCTATCCCTGCTCCCATTAATACACTATTTTGAAAAGATTCTAGAAATAGGTGATCTTTGTAAGCAAATAACCAGCATATAATTTTGCATGTCTGTCTAGGAATTTTATCATTAAGATTCCACAGGTCTCACCAGTACACAGCAATGACAAAGCTGCACTACATTCTGCTCTGACTCCATACACCTAACCAAATTAAACACCAACATTACCACTTTGACTTAAAACCTGTTCATTTGTTAAAGGTGCTACTGGCTATAACAAAAACAAATAAAAAGCTTACTGAACACTTGAACAGCACTACACAGAAAGACAAGGAGCAATCTGTGACACAATGATGTGAAACTGCTAACTGAATCTACGTGACAAAACAAAGGCAACTTCCTAAAAGAAAAGTAACAATGATTTGATAAGAAAAAAAAAAAAAAAAAGAAAAGAAAAACAAGATGAACACGACCACCTTCTCCTATACTTACAGAAATAAATACAAGATCAGCTTCTCTAATGGCATCATCAATACTGGTGGAAAAGAAGAGGTTTTTTCCTCGACAGGATTCTACTACTTCCTGTAACCCTGGCTGAAAAAGAAGCAGAAAAAAAAACCCAGTTAAGATTAATGCAGTTAGAAGAACAGCAAACTCTATGCCCAAACAGAATATAATTTCAGATACAGAAAGATTTTCTTTTTTCCCCTATCAGTGTAGCATGTTTTCAGCCTGGCAGACATAAAGCTTCTGAAAACTACTTACACAGTAAAAAATGTTAAACTCTTTCTTATTCAAAAGACTCACAATGCTGCCCTGAAACTTTCAGCCACACTGAATTGCTTATTTGCACAGCCAAATTTTAACTTTCAGTTATTCCTGTGCTCAGTTCTACAACCACGAGATGCAATTTAAGAAATACCTGTAGAGTGATGTTAAGTGAATTCAATAAGAAGTCTTAAAATATTCCCTAGACTGCAAACAAAGGAGGTGGTCTCAATTCTCCTGTTCCCATTGTCCACGATCCTCTCAATATCAGATCTAAAACTGCTTCAGCACAAAAAAACACCCCACAAAATCTTTCACCAAGTAAGCAAGCCCAGAGCCAGTGAAAGATAGGCAGAAAGACACACAGGAAATCAAGACCACTCCTTTAGCAACCACCCCTCTTTGGGCCAGATTAAACTTATCCTGGCACCACTCCTACAAGTGTGGGAGAATCACAACAGCCATAATATGATGAAATTCTTTCCAGAGACACATACAGTGCTGTAACACTTTCCCCTCTCTTAACACCTCCACTGAGACAAGAGAGGCAGGAGGTCACATATAAATGAGCAATCCTCCATATGGATTTTTAAGAATGGTCTTTAAAAAAATTGAACCAAGATATTTTGTTTGAATAGTCAGTCATGCCCTTTCACGTGGCAATCGTATCTCCAACTCATTACACCTATCACGACATTAGATACTTGAGTAAATGCCAGAAAGGCAAAGGTTCACTGGATGGAGAGAAGCAAGCAAGCAGAAATTTTACTGTCTCATTTTATATCAAACACCACCCACTTAGAAGAAAAACAAAGGTCAGAACAGGCAAAATAAGATCCTACAATCCATCAGATATTCCAACTACGGTTCTCACAAAGGGGTGTAAATAGAAAGGCAGTCCACTAGACAAATTCTGACACTGAAAAGAAATAATCCAACCCAAAAAAACCCACAAAAACCTCACTGTGCAATGACTCAATTTTACAACTGTCTGAACTAACTCTTGGCAGTTTTTGTACATTCTTTGTAAGCAAAGGACACCATTCCAGGAAACAGATGTTACAAGTTTGGGTTTTTTTTTTAAAAAAACCAACATGACAAGGCGAGCTCTACTTTGGCTCATTCAGTCTAAGTGTTAAGAGAAAACAAAGTACTTGCTTTCAAAAACTATATTCAGGCCTCACCTACTAATCTGAACATAATACACAGTTTCCTTTGAGTTTATAGGACAAAGAAGGTCTATTCATCTTGACTTAGTCACAGTATAGCTCTGGTTTTTAGAGGGAAGAAAACTTCTTATAGCAAAAGAGCAACTGTTAGTACCAGTCAGTTCCCTTGTCTTTGGGAGATGAGTGAAGATAAATTTTCACTCCTATTAAAGAATTCAAATCTATAAAATCTGTATTTCATGAAAGAATGAAAGAAAAAGACCTATTCTTCTATGATGAAAAAGAGTGGAAAAAAAAACAAATGCTAAAAGAAGGAAAATAGAAAAATGCTTGATATATTTTTAAATTAAAGTAATTCTGCAATGAAAGAGTGACAGTGTGGTACATTTATGTGTCCTAGTCTTCGTAGGCCAGATTGAAGATTCATGGTACAACTGAATCAGAAACATGACTGTCCTGATCTTTCCACACAGATAAAGCCAGGCAGCACAGACTGGATTTTGGCAGTTTTTAGAATGCAAATAAAGCTTACAGGTCAGTATTAACACATTTATACTGTGCTACAACCCAGCAGATAGTATCTGTAATTGAGCAAGAGGACTATGTCATGATCAAGTCAGGTCTCAAAATAAAGTCAGCATGATTAGCACAATTCACTATATACAGAATTACTTTTTCCTTACTAGGCCCTTCATATAATCACTAATACACATCAGCATCAGCTGCATTAAGTTATTTCAGAAACCCGGTTTAATGAGCAGTAGGGACAAGCAGGTGCTCCAGAATACTCTTTCTGAAGGACATCACTGACATGCTAAGCTTGACAAGCTTCAGAAATTGGCTACAGGGAAATGCCATGTAGTGGGAGGCAAGCAAAGGCAACGCTGGCTGGAATAAGAGACAATAGTGATGTTTACCTCGTAGATTGGGAGTGTGTCTGAATTCCAGGCATTGATTCTGGCCTCATTGACATCCACAACAGTAACTTTGATACTGGGGCACATTTGTGCAATAACACTACAGGTTGGCCCACCAACATAACCAGCACCAATGCAGCAAATCTTCTTAATCTCAAACATGATTGCTCTAGTAAGAGGAGAGGGAAACAGAAAATCCGGAGTTAAAAATTAAAATACCGGCCAACAATTCAAGGAAAACAAAAGAGTATCAGTGATTTCAGATTTTATTAAGCTGCGGCCCACATGAGCGTTTTCTTTCTCTTGAAATGCACTGCTACTCCTCTCTCCAAGCCGGGAAGGCGTTGGGGCCGGCCCCTCTCCGGAGCGCCAGCACACACAGACCACCGGAGAAGGTTTCTGTGCCCGCTTTGAGTCAGGACACTGCGATCACCCCCTCGGGCCGAGGAATCGCTGATACCGCCGCAGCCCCGGCTACGAGCAGCGCCCGCCGCTGCAGACAGCGCAGGGCGGGCCCGGGCCGCGCCCTGCCCCCGGAGCCCCCCGGCCGGCACGGGGAGGCCGCAGCTCCGCCACCTCCCCGGAGCAGCGTGCGGGCCGAGCCGGCCGCGCTGCCCCCGGGCCGGGCCGGCGCCGCGGGCTCCATCCCCGACAGCGGCGGGAAGGGAGCGGCTCCCCGGCCGCGCTCCGGGGCGGGAAGGGGCCCCGGGGCGGCAGCGGGGGACTCCGGCCGGCACCGCAGCACAGACACTCACCGCGGACAGGCAGACAGGCGGGCAGGCGCGGTCCGGCCCCGGCGCCGCGGATGGAGCGGGAGCGCTGCGGCGGGGATGCTCGGAGAGGATGCGCGCCGAGCTCAACGCGACGCTCTGCTACGAAGGGAGCGGCGGTGGCGGCGGCCGCTATTTAAAGGGCTGCGGCGGGCCCGAGGCGGCCGCTTCATGGCGAGGACGCCGAGCGGGGCCGTCCCGCCTCCTCCTTCCCCCGGGGGCGGAGAACGGCGCCAGCCCGCCCGCCCCGCGCTCCCCGCCCGCCGCGGGGCCGGCGAATGGCCGCGGGACGCCTCGGGCAGGCCCGGCCCAGCCCCGGCAGGGCGGCTGAGGGGCCGCAGGGCCCCCGGGCACGGCTGGGAGCTGCTGGGCTGGGCCGCTGAACTGCTCCCGTCCTCTGCCTCAGGGTGCTTTCGTAAGAGAACTTTATTGTGGTGGTTGGATAATTCTTTGTCCTTCAGCTATGGTTACTGTGAAGTAAAGAAGGCGGTGTTCGTCCTCCTGTACCGTAGCACAGTCTCCACAAAGAGAAGTGAAGGGAAGCATGGATAGGTTACAGTAAAATTCAGTGTTTAAAGTTTAAACTTTGAAAGTCCACTGGTAAAGCTTGCTCTCTTGTGACCTGGGCACTGCCCAGGGACTTCTTGCCTAGCAGCGTTAAAAGTTCTCAGATACTGCTCTTGCCTTTCATGTAAACGTGGTATGGTATTAGTAGACTACATGTGACTTTGGGAGCAGAAAGATTGTGAGACATCTGCTGTCTTTTCTTCTCCAGTACATTTAAGTTCACTTATACTACCTCTCCTAGAAGCTGGGTGGGGGACTTTGCTCCATCTGCATTTTGACTTAGATTAGACTTTAAACAGATTACAGTTGCCAGTCTAGGTGAATAGGTGTGTTCTTATCAAAGCAACTAAACAATTGCCTTGTTCTTATGTGGCATTTTCATCCATAGCTCTTAACATATATTTTTAAAAAGTTGGATCATTATTTCTGTTTTATGTCTTATCCTGTTACTACTTTGTAGGATCTGGTCTTTTCCTAGAAGAATCTCTACCTGAGTGAGTACAGTCTCAGGTCCTTTAGAAATGGCTGTAAAATGTGTGTGTTTCTACTGAAAGAGCCTACTGAGGTTTGCAGTCAGTGCAGGATCCTGGCAGATTCAGTGTGGTTAGTCAATGAACCACCTGGCAAAGGCACAGGGTTCACTGTGTTTATTCTGAAGTAAAAGCAAGTCACACCTTTTCCCGTTGCTTACTGGCACAGATGTCTCAGTTTTAAACACATCTAGGTTTTTGTAGGGTTTTTTTCCCCAGGGAAACCTAAGCAAAGCAAATAGAAGCTCAGTGAGTGGCTCAGAAGTCAGTCTCACCTATACCATCCTCTTCGAACCCCCCATCTATCTCCTTAGGTCTCAGAATAGCCATGAATGAATACATTTGTACTGCAAGAATGCTATCTGCTCCCTCTGTACCAGCCACGGCCAAAACCACTTCAGGTCCTTGGAGTGGTCTGCTGAGGGTGTTGTAAGTGTGCTTTGTGCGTGCCTGGCACACCAGGAGTGCCTTTCCTAGAAACACCCAGGGTACAAGGTGGGGTGTGTGTGAGAAGGACTTCTCTCTGCCTGCTGCTGTAGGTGTGGGTAGTCAGCAGCTCACTAGAGTCAGCTAACACCTCCCAGTTACTGAGTTTGCTAAGAACAAGGGCAAGAGCTTCAGAGCCTTCCTTGGCTGGGGAGTTGAGGCACACTTACCTCAGGAGAGTGCTGTGTGCTGAGGATTATAAACAAACACGTGGATCTAACACTCCACCTGCATCTGTGCTACTTGCCAAGGAGCTTCAAAAGGGATATTTTTTGTATCTGGCAATCATGGCCCTTTTCTGGGAGGAGAAAGGTCTGGGTTGTTGTCTGTTATTTGAGAGCTGTTTCAAATGTCTGAAGAGCCCTTGGAACAGGCCATGGACCCCAGTCCCTTTTCTCCAAGTAAAGGACCTTCACTGATAGACAGTCACACCCCTGCCTGGGACATTGATCTCACATTCTCTCTTGCAAACAGCACAATTTAACCCGAAAGGTTGGATTGCATGATTTTGGCGGGCTTTCCCAGCCTAAATGATCTGTGAAAGGATGACGAGGGCTGCTTTTCTTTCCCTATAGCCTGCACTCTGCTGGTGAGGCTACTGCGGGCAGATTAAAAAATGCAGGGCTCAAAGGCATTGCAAATAAATGATGTGAAGTTTGGGTTCCCCTCTTCTTACAAAAAAAAAAAAAAAATCTGAATTATGGGATGGGATCTTCATGCTTTTTCCATTGAGGCAGACCCATCATTTACCAAGATGTAGAATTTTTTGCAACAGCATGCAAGGCAAGAAAGGTTATGTAAGGCTGCTGCAAAGCAGATGAGGCTGGTCTACTGTTGTCCATTTTTTAAAATAAAAGTTGTGAATTCTGCTCTGCTCTTTTGAAGGCTCAGTGTAGACTGTGAATACTTTTGCAGTGCAGGATAAGTAAACTAAGTAACAAGAGGAATAGGATTTCAGGAGTATGTTTTTCTTTAGCATAGGCAATTGATTAGGTCAGGTGAATCCCTCTTCCAGCATATTGGGGAGCGGGTTTGAAGCCACACCTTTGCCTTTCCCACGTAGGGAAGAGCGATCTGAATACCAAAGGTGGGTGGAGGGGCCACTTTCCACCTCCCATGTACAAGCTGTTCTGTTCTGCAAGGGAGAAATCATGGTTTTTGAAGGATTTGGGGGATGAGGGGAAGGAGAGTGAAGACAAAGAGCAAGCAAGTTCATGATTGCATAATCTCCTGGCTGGCATCCTGATACTGGAGGTGGGAGGAAAAGCCAGCAAAGGACCATGGATAATAAAGATTTGAATCCTGTCTGGTTATTGTTTAATGTCAGACTGATTGCCAGCCAGATTTAGCTGATCATTAACTAAAGGCAGCTGAGTTTGTGTAATCTGTTTCTGACACTTCTGACCCAGATTCAACAACCACCATTATCTGTCAAGCCTTTCTTTAACTTCTGACAAAGCACAACTGGGAGGCAACTGCACCTGTAACGGGGAAATCCAATCCAAGGTGCTCGGCACAGTCCCAGGCCAAGGGACAAAAGTGCCCTGAGACCAGTTGGATCAGTATTTGAATCCATTCCTTGTGTTTTACAACATGAAGAGGAAGGAAGGAGATGCAGCTCAAGAGATTATTCAGGACGTGTGGGACTGGCTCCAACAGCTGCATAAAGCAGCCATACGCTGTTTTTGAACACAGATGAGAACCTGAGCTCTGTGCGTGCTCAGAGCCAACATTGTCTTGCTACAGGAGACATTTTCTGCCTGGCACATGCCTACTTCACACCCTCTCCTCATCTCCACCTCTCTGGTTCACCAGAACTATGACATTGCTGAACAACCTGACAGTTTGCCAAAGCATCTTATGATTAATCTAATATAGTATTTTCTTTACTGGTGACAACCAGCCTCTCAAACTGCAATTATTGGTAAAATTTGTTGCAAAATGCAGTGAATTTCTGGTCAGGTTGAACATGCCTGTTTGCATATGGCATGGAACAGCTGGACAGCAACCTCATCAGGTCTCATGTACAATATTGCCATGTAAATAAAACCCCAAAGCCATGCAGAATTAAAACTTTTGAAGCTGGAGGAAGGGCATTCTAAGAACTCTGATGAACATATCCTGTCAAACCCCATTCTTTAAGTAACTGCACGTTTTGTTTCCCAGTACATGACATTCCTCTAATTAAATTATTTAAAGCTCTCAGTATACAGAGCAATTATTCACACTTCCTTCCAGGCATGATTACATTTGGTGGCCTATCTGTTGTTTTTCTAAGTGCCTCTTTTTTTTTCCATTCTTTTCTGATGTTTTTCTGGAAACCATACACTTCATGCCAGACATCAAAGCTGCTGCTCCAGAAGCAGTGCTGTGGGCAGCAGCGTTGCTTTTCTGAACACAGGGTACCACCAGGAGAGCCATTTCAGGCTAACAGCCGTCTCACCAGAACAGTCAGGAAACATGAAATGCTGAAACTAATGCAATGGAAGGGCAGCTGGATGAGGCACTGCTTCTCATCACTGCCCCACTGGAGAGAAATGGTCCTGTAGCATCCCTTCTTTAAAGGGTTTTACTCAGCTGAGCTGCCCCATTCCCATAACAGTTGTTTGCATAAAATAAGGTGAAGATTTGATCTACCTCACAATATAGTGAAAGGCCAATTTGGTTTAATTTCTTCCCCTTACATACTGAAGCCCAAGACAATACAGCAGGAGGGAGTGTCAGAGACAAGATGCATTGGTGATTCAAATTGCAAGCTAATATTTGATGAAGGGGAGAATGATTATTTGGATTTTCTGCTTCAAACAAGACTGCATGAAATCACTAAGGCAGTTGAAGAAACCCAATTTTTACTCATCATCACAAGAAAGCAGATTTTGATGCATTACCTGTGGTGTTTGGTGTAGTGCCAGTCCTGTGGAGGCTTCCTTGGGTTGTTTTCTTGCTAATAATTTTCATTTCATCATTTATCATTTCAAGTTCTGCCCTAAACTGAACACCTTTTTTAAGATTTGCTTTTTATATCGAACCAATCAATGGCTGTGACCTTCAGAATGTTGTACAGTGGTGGGGTTTTTCACTGGTCTGCTAAAGGAAACATATTTTCTCATCTCTAGACTTTAAGGACAGTTTCTGCAGCAGAAGAAATTAATTTTAAACCAGTTATAAGTCTGAAAACTATATAGTCACAAAAATTATTCCTCTGCTTCATCATTTATAGCTTGGAAGATGAAACAACAAAACGTATAAAAGCAAAGGCCTGTTTTCTTAAACCTTGCTACATGTGATCTGTGATTATAAATTACTGTTTTATTTTCAGTAATTATTTAACAGTAACACTTTCCATAAAGGCAAGAAGAGTGAAACCTTTAAAATTCTGCATATATAGGGTGAATTAATATATATTGCCAAATATTGAAGCATATTTGTTTCAGACACCCTCTCTGGCCAGTGCTCTGATCTGCAGATGTTAAAAAGGTAGTGTGGAAGCCAGATTCTTCTAGCTATTATATTTAACTACAAAATGTCTGCTATGGGAGTTGGCAATTTGGATACAAGTGTTCAGTTACTTTTCCTATATGAAAAGAAAAATCTTCAGGTGATGTTGCCTAAAAGTTGGTAAGAGTTGTGTTGTTTTACAAGTGAGGATGTGGTTCAGCATGGAATGTTCTGCTTCTTCCCCCACCCCAAGGTGCAGATCTTTGCAGTGAATGGCACTGTAGGCCATTGGCTGGCACTGGAGAAATAAAGAGAAGGAGAAAAGGATGTAAGTAGTCCATTTTTGCAAGGAATTCACTTAATGGGATATTTTGCTGCAATGATTTGGTGTATTTTTCCTAAACATCCTAAATAGGGTAATTTTTTTTCAGGCTTTGGGGCAGAGTAATTTCAAATTACTGGTGATCTTGAACAGCTAGGCTATGTACAGATCTATTCAACAATGTAAATTTAGATTTGTGGCAATTTTCTTTCTGCATCACTTTTCTCAATAGGCATCTGCATATCCTTATCAAACTTTTTATCAAGTGTACTTAGAAGTTTAGCTTTAGTTTCAGGGATTATTTATGGTATCATGTTTGAGTAAAAGGGTAAATTTTGATGAGCAGATATTATTGGTATTTGAGTAAGATCTCGTATTGTTTAGATTGACTCAAATGCTAAAACACTTGTTACTTGTTGTTGTTGTTATTATTATATTATTCTGATTTTGTTTCTGATTCTCTGGTATTTATTGCCACTATCTCTGGATAGCTCTACATTATTTTAAACCCTAATGCTCCCCTGGTTTCTCATTTTCTTCCTCAGATTAGCATAGGAATCTTTAATGAGGGATCTGAGTTGCTGTTGAGGCAGTGCTCAGAATTTTGTGCTCTGCTTCCAGAGAAGAGAGCTGCACTTCATGGGAACAGTGAGGAAGCAGCAGGTCTCTACTGCTCCTACACACTGCCTTGGAGCTATTGCAGCATCTTCCTTCCTCAAAGTCCAACACTGCCAAGATCTAGAGCTGGAAAACAGATTGCAATCCCAAAGTAGTAGGATTTGATCTAAAACAAAGTAACACAATCAGCATTTTTATCATTACTTTTCTTCCTGTATTATTTCTAACTTCCTAGATTGCACAACTACTTAGAAGAGCAAAAGGCAGAGGTATCCATGTTGGTCATCAAAGTATCTTAAACCTTGGAAACTGCTTTTTATTTGTTCTGACTTGTTTGAGACACATACAGTAGACAAGTGTCCATTAGAAAAGGTAGAATTTACATTTTAAAAGTTACACAGGTGACACACTATTTTTACTGACTTATTTTTAGATGATTTCAAATTACCTTAGAAATTGATAGGTTGGTGCAGTCCCTATGTCTTATATAAAAACTAAAAGACAAAGACAAAAGTTTACTAATGATTGCTATTTATTTTGTTAAGTCAATAAAAAGTGCATAGTACAAGCCCTTTATCCCAATCCAAGTACTCAGTAAAAGATTACTAGGAAACTGCAAATGGCACAGACGATTTTTTGTTTGGCATAATTCAGATATTTTAAACCACCGATTTACATTAAGTACATGACATCTTCACTCTTCCTTTTTCAATCATTAACATTACAAGGCTAAGTGATCTGCAGACAGTGCATGGATACATATGATTTCTCATTTCAGAATATAGTAATTGTGTTAAGCAGACTCTAAAATACTATTGTTTTAACAAAGTTAAGGTATAATTGTAAAATTTCCTTCCACATTTTCCAAGTTGCTACAACTTGCATCTCTGACTAACCAAGCTTAAAACCATCATTACAGAACTGGTCATACCCTAGAGCTTTGCATACCACTAATCTCTTCCCAAAATTTACCATAAACATCTGTAACCATGATACAATTATTTAATCACAAATTACATCACTAAAGACCAGATTTCTGCCACCCTTACTAAAGCTGCTACTAGTACATTATCTCAGAGTAGTTCCACAAACTTCAGTGCAACTACTTGATGAGTAAGGCACTATTTAACACAAATAAGAGTGGCAAAATACAGTCCTATGGTTACTTACTTTTATTTTAATTAAGAGTGCTGATCTGAATTTTGTATCTTGGAGAGAGTATCTGAATTTAAAAGGCATACATTTTGATGTGGGATAGTGGCCTGGCTCTTTAGTAAAACATTTTACAATAAAATATTTCCAATGTTCATTTTCTTTTACATAAAAAATTTAAAATAGCCATTTACATGAGGAAAACATACATGTATAAAATCACTGGGACAATCAGAGGAATTTCAAGCAAAGACATTTAATTTAAAGGTAAACCACAACATTCCTCTGAACAAAAAGTTCATTTGCCAAGACTTTTAGAGCTGGGTGCATGGGTAAGTTTTATAAATACATAAACAGACATTTAAGTGAGACTGATCCTCACAAGTGAGGAGCATCTCCTGTAAATCTCACCAACTCCCAAGAGGATGAGGAGTAGTGCTCTGAATAGAAGCCTGTTTCAGCTGGCTTTTTAATCATCTGGAAGCTTGTTTTATGCCTCCAATAGTGAAGAATTCTGGCCAAAAATCCTTGGAGAAAAAAGGTCAGTGTGGGAGATTATATAGGTTTTCTTGTGGGTTCAACAAAATGATGCTGTATTACTTGTACTGAACAGCATCCCAAACATAAATGTACATGGAAGGCAAAAAGTAAGCACTGGCAAGAGTGCTTGTCCCAGTGACATCTTTACACAGTGTTTGTGGCCTGTACATTATTAGACACAATGGGACAAATTCTCTCAGTTTCTCTCCTGCAGTTTCATTGCTTTACATGGCACTGCACTGATGTCACTGAGAGCACCTGGCCCGATCTTCTTCTTTTTTTCCTTTTTTTTTTTTTTTTAAACTTACTCCTATGCTTGGGAGGACAGTATTCCATAGAAATTCAAAGGTCAATTACATCAAATTACAGAAGCCCTTCTTCAGCTCTACACTGTACCCTTAGAAGGGGGCTTAGGTGGCTCACCCTTTACCCGGAAGAGCAAAACCCTGCAGCTGTCAACCATGGGATCTGATGTGAGATTTTTGTTAGAGCCTGTTAATACAAACCTTTTTGAAATTTAACAGTTAGTTCCTTCAGCTCCATAACTAAAGTCCTCATGAAATAAAGGTTTGTAGAGTAAGGCTTAGAATTCCCATATGTCTGTTCTACTGACCTTTAAGGAAAGAAGTTTCATGTTGGGAACATAAAAATGTTCTTTACATTATTCTGATCACTTTTTCAAATTGAACAAGAAAAATATACAGTGTTGCTTTTCTGTACATCTTTAAAATGTTCTTAAATTAATGTACATAAAAAAAGTCCTTCCCATTTTCCATAATGGGAGATGTGCACAGGTGCGTGCACAGCCACACATACACACACTGAAACACACCACACATACACACATTTATTAGAGGGAAGAGACATGCCATATGTAGTCACCTGCAAGTTTGTTATTCTACAATTACAACTAGTAGATAAGGATGAAATGTTAAGAATTGCTGATAACATACAGGTGAAAAACCTGAATAATCCAGTACATGTTGTATACCAAAAGTTGGTAACCATGGTAACTTCTTGGTATGATTTCATCCTGTCCAATATCTATTATATCATGGCTAAAAACTTGTTAAGGTATCAATTATGAAAAGACTATGCCAGGACAGAAAATTCTACCAAGTTCTTCTTACTAAATTTCTCTTTTGATAAAGTCTGTAAGTAAACACACCTGGGTTTAGAGTATGTTTTTTCACAACATATTGGATAAGACATACAATTTATTAATGAAAATGGCTGAATTAACTTTTTTGGTGGTATAATCTTTTGTGTAAAGTTTCCAATATATAGATCAAAGCTTTGACAGTGGCAATCCTCATGTTCACTTATGTGTGCCCTCATGTTCACTTACAGTATTATTCTAGTGGACAATCCATGCTTTTGCCAGCAACCCTGAAAACTGTGTTAGTGGTCCAAAGACCAGAATAAAAGCTGCTCTGAAACCAGGGCAAATATAAAACAATTTATATTTTTCAGCACATAACTAAGTACTTCCAACCATAATATAACTCTCAAAAGCATACTGGAGAAGAAATATGAATTAATCTGAAGAAAGGTCAGTAACCTTCCATTCTTATAGGTGGACTGGGATTTTCTTTTTCTTTCAATGCATATCAGAAATCACATCAAAGAAATAAGGATCACTGTAACAGAAAGAGATTAAGTGGAATGTCCACAGTAACAACCAAAAAACCCCTGCAATGCCTTACCATTAATCAAATTACAATTTTATAGGAATTGTAATAACATACAAAGAAAAAATTAACTTAAAATTGAAGTTGCTAAAAGCAGTTCATGAAGATTACTGCTGAGTGATAACTCTGCTCTATATAAATGAGAAAACAGTATTGAGTGGGAGTTAGGAGCCATCTGGTCACTTCGTTCATTTGGTCGTGCAAGGTTTTAGCTGCTGAGCTTTTCCAATATTGAATGCTCTAGTCCACTGGTGGGGCTGGTGGTTCTTGTCCCTTGGGAGAAGAAAGGAGGAAAGTAAAAAAAAAGCAGGTACAGAATTAGACACTGTGTTTCACAAAGGAGGATACAGCAATAGAAGAACTCAGAAGCGTTACATTGTGTTTTCTTTCATGGTTTTTCAACATCTCTGAAAATAATTAGAGAAAATGAGCATCAAAAAATTACTTTTTCCTGTATTAATGGAGATTTTTTCATGATCCCACATCTAGGACAAGGATCACCCTTGTCAAAGTATCATGCTGTAATTTTGTTTACTGACTTCTCTTAAAGCTGTGCTTGTCCCCTTTCACCTAAGAAGGCAGGAGGCAGTTTCATCCAGGGACAGACAGTGTCCAGAGGACACTGCACCTGCTCCATCCCAGACTTAGCCTTCAATATTCCTTTCATTTTGGACTAACTCATTGTAATTTTAAATGGAGTTCCAAGAAAATACAGTGAAAAAAGGGAAAAATTAATTTGAGACAGTGTGTATCAAACCAAAATAGATTTAAGCTAATACACAATCTCCCTGCAGGGCATTGAAGATGCACTTACATTGTGTTGGCTTGTTGGCTTTCCGACTGTGTTTGATCCTCTTAGATTACTGGGTCTCAGTAAGAACAAGACAAGTGCAATCACCACCCAGGCCATCATTATCATGGCAAAGCTGATGCCATTGTCACTGGAGGAGTTTGGTCCTGGCACTACAGACAAAGAAAGGTCAAGTTATAACAGAGTAACAGCAGAGTTCTTTTCCCCAAGTGAAACAAAAAATGCAATCTCAGGAAGAAATCCCTGAAATAGTTTTTAATGGAGTGTTCTCCATAGTCCCTCATTTTGGCTTTGAGACAGTAATACTGTATTTTATCATATTTCTTACCCATCTGAAAAGAGAATAATCTATTTCATAATATTTCACTGGTATCCTTAGAATTATCATGAATATTTCTTATTTCATATTAGCTCCTAGTAACTGGAGGTGATAAACACGCTCTTCACATTTAAGAAATCAAACTTGATTTTTAAGAAATCAAACTTGATGCAGAACATATAGGAAATGCCCCATATGTATGTTGGTCTTTGGTTTTTTGCCTCAAACAAATAAAACAGTAAGACTAAACTGATGAAAGGTTAGGCTCCATTGTTAGGCCCCGCACAGAGAACATGCTAATTTTTAACAAGAAGGGAGCAAATTAATGGTAATCAATTTCTTGAATCTACTCTTAATTTATTTCTTGAGAGTTTGTTTGAAGATGTTTCAGTGTCAATATGCCAGATCTCCATGACTGATCATCCAGGTCATGTGGTATTTCTGCTAGCAATGTATCTGGCAGGAGGTGAAAAAATGCTGCAGAGATACATTTCAAAGTGAAGCCCAGGAACACAATATAAAAACTTTACATCAAATTTCTATACAGAATACCTGAAACATCAACACATGGAAGTAAATTTAAGAAAATACCTTCAGGCTGGAAATGGCTAGTTGATCTCTTTAGATCAAGAAACTTGTGCAAATACCTGCACATTTTAAAACTACTTTTCTCCTCTGAAACATAACTTCAAGTAATCAAGCAGTAACTAATCTTGTCAGCTGAAGTGTAAACCCATGTATAGATAATTACCTATGGTACTCACATGAATCCATTTATTATAGTATCTGAAGGCCTAACATCTTCATTACTGATCTAGATGATCAGCTGATACAGAGCAATTGATTCAAAGCTATAATGAATAATAATGATTATGGAGTCAAGTCTGGATTCAGTATTGGTTGGATTGTTCTTATTCAACACTTACTTGATAACTCATAGCCTGCTGGAATAATTTCCTTGAAGGTTAATGCTGATAACCACAGAACCACCCCCATCACTGCCATCCTGGGTAGCATTGCTAACAGAGGCTCTTCCTTGGAAGGGTTTGTTCATGACACAGCACAGGGGCCCTGCAGGGAAGCTTAGAGCTTACAGCTATGCCAATCTCCACACTGCTGCTCTGGGAATAAGGCTTCATGAGTTGGGGCTGTTGGACTGATGTGTTTTACTCACATCACATGCACTCACAAATGTCAAAGAAGAAAAAAACCCATGCACCACAGAAGTTCATGCTTCTCACAGCACAAACACCTCCATCAACATGTATGAGCAAACGAAACTGCTTATGCCTTTTAAATGTACAAAATATAGACATTTCAAAACTCAAGATGTTGCTAATGTAAGGAATTTTATTATTAGAATGATATGCAATTACAAGTGAGAATTCTTTTTGAAAATCTGAGTGAATAAAGGGCTTTGTATATGGACCAGATGGCATAGTGCAGAATATAAATAAGAAAGCTACAGCCTTTAATTCACTAAACTCTTACACAATTGATTTTGAAAGCATATGGAATTGCGAAGGTAAGAGTTTAGACCTTTAGTTTTGTTGACCAAAATATTATTATTATCAGCAGCATATATCAATATTTTAAATCTTGGAAAATCTTATATGCAGTCCAGGAGACGAGCATATAATTTGGCATGAAAAGAACAACTGCTTTATTATGGGGCTTCCAGACAACACTAATAGCCACTCTGAGACTATCTGCAGCAACAAGTAAGAAGGCCTTAGGTAACTGCTTTGGCAAATATTTCTCGTAGAAGACTGAAAATTCTGGTGACTTGTTAGGATTCCCCATACAATGCAGAGAAATGGACTGGTCCAACTGCCTTCTGGAATTTGGCTGAACCTTGGTGCACTTAGGGTCTGTGGTGGTTAACCAAAAGTTGGGGTAAGCAAATGAAGCCAGATCAGGTCATGCTACAGGTCAGGGAAGGGAGCAGAGGGGACCACAGAGGGAACCCAGAGGGGTCCATTGCAGGACACAATTTCTTCCAGCCTGTGCTGTAACACAGTTCAGACAGAACCAAATGTGCTGAAACATGTTCTGAACTAAGTTAAGCAAGACAATAGCTGATCTAACTGGCCCTGTACTACCTACTCAAGGCATGCCAGACACAACAATGTTTGCATTTACCAAGGAACTGATAAACCCACACCTCTCACCAATGAGCGTGTGCTTTAATAAGGATGTGAGATATTTCAGAATCTGTTACTTTAATCTCTTACAGGGAAGAGGATAAGCAAAATTTCACATAGTTGGGGTTGAATCCAACTTTTCAAAGCTTTGCATCACAAATCAAGAGAAGAGACAGGAAGCTATTTCAACTACTGAAAGCAGTTATATGTAGGAAACAATAATCTTGCTACAAAGACCTCCATCCCTGAGATCACAAAATAATCATATAAAACCAGCTTATGGATAAAAGAACAGTTGAGTGAAGGTGAAATCAAGCAGGATGGAATTTATGGTGATGGGCAGAAAAAAAAAATCTTCTTTTTAAGAGTTCACAGTCACAGTTCCTTTATCTGTAACTGGTATGTTTTTGCAAGTAATTTAGAAGTGATGTTTTGATTCCTTGAAGAATAAAGGTTATCCTCCAAGAGCACCTGTGAATGGTATTTTCTAATATCTTCAGATGGATAGAAGATTGTCCTGGTCTGAGATGAATGTTCCTGCCACCACCCATTCTGATGGATGGATCTGGTTATTAATCTCCAGTGCTCCAGACACACCAACTAGTACAGAATTTAACATCACATATTCCCATGTCACTGAGAGACATTACCCAGTCTCTAACCTACCTTTCCATGCAACACAGAATCCAGCCCAATTATTTTCACAGTATCTGGTCCCCTGGGTTTGGCATACATATATATATATCCTCACACTCCTGAATGATGCCTGTGAGCAGTTCTGGCCCTGTGGTTACCTGGAATTTATTTATTTCTTTTTTTACAGCATGGCTGAAGCTGAATTATCTCTCTGCAGGAGAAAGCTTTATGAGGAGCTGGTGTGAGATTGTGGGATTAACTCCCATGGGAGTTAGAGACTATGGTGAATCCTATCTGTGGCTCCATGTACACAATGCAGTTTTTGGACTTGCTTTTTCCTACAGAAGCAGAGACCAGGCCACACAAACTAGTCTTCACCCAGAAAGAAATGGGAAGTAGAAAAAAAATCCTCTGTGACAGATGTTTGCAGATTCATTTGAGGTTCTAGAAGGCAGTTAAAGCTATTAAAATTATGAGTTTGGTAAAAAGAGTTTTTAAAGATTAAAGGTCAACCAATTACTGATTGTGCAACTGAAATCTCAGGAATACAATATTAAAACTAAGTGCCCAGGTTAAACACCCTTACATGAACTTAGTGCTTTTAAAATGCAGTTTTTCCTTCAGAGTGAGGCTGCACTCTCAAAAAAGGAGAAATTTCATTTGTTTTACTGTAAAAGTGTATTCCATGTGGTGCTTTTTGTCTGCCCTCTTATGGTAGAAATATCTTATTTTGGAGTATAAACAGATTGACACTGGTAAAAACTGTTAAACTTCAGCATGCAGGAAGGCAAAAAGCATGGTCTCTGACTTATGTCTTCTTTTCATGGTGCTTTAAGCCTTGCTTCTTCTGTGAAGGAAAGGCATAAAACTGTATGAAGAGAGATATTTTAGAAATTAATAATCAGGGAAGACAAAGAGCCCATGGGACCTTCAGGACATAATGCCTGCAAGCTGACACTTTCAAAGGCAAGGATAAGGAACCCAAAGAAAGCCAAAATGGTCTTGAGCAGCAGAGGAAGGGAAAAGGGAATTCCCAGAAAAGGGAGGGAAGGGTTGGCAGACATTAGGCTGCTGTGACTGCCCTAGATGAATACAAATCAAGATGAATCACATGTACGTATTCACTTTAAATTGCATAAAAGTTTGGGAGTAGACAACATTTGAGACAGTCACCTCTGACCACATTACAGCGTAGCAGAGCACTGAGAATAGCGCTGAAAATATGAGGTGTCAATGTCTGGGAATTGCTAGAACACAGAAAAAACTCCAGCAGTAGCCCCTCATTTCCTTTGACAGGGGAAGGGAAGGCTGACTGTGAAGGGCCATGAGCCACCACAGCAGATCAGAACCAGCTGGGGCCCTCCCTAGGCTGGATGAGTCGCTGATGTTGCAACTGCCACACGTCAGAGAAGCGCCTGCTCCGCTTGCATTAGACAGAATTCAGAAAGGAATTACCACTCTTATTGCTCATTTCAAGGGAAACTCTAAGATCTTCTGATCTGCTGAGCATTAACAATCCCAACAGAAAATTCAATGTGCTGCCTATTCAAAACTTACAGCCTTTTCTTTCTGCAAGGCACCCACTGAAATTGAGGGAACAGTCATCAAACTCTGACACATGCTTTAATGCACGGCAGATACTCTGATGGAGAACCAGCTGATGAACAGCCATCAAGCAGAGGGCCCAAATGCTAGCTGAAGTGGTGCTCATATCTTCCTATACCTAAATCCAAAAGCACTGCTCCTGACCCTGGCAGGAAACTCTGCAGGGGAGTCACTATGACATAATGGTGCCAACAACTGCAAGTAAGAATTTATAGATAATAACACAAAAAAGTGAAGGTGGGAAACCTGGTACTACTGCCTTGATATGGCTCTAAAAAACAACAACAAAAAAGAACCTAAATCAAGGGTTGGAAAAACAAAGCATGCTTAGAAGAATCAAGAGAGGGTGTTTCTGAGAATTTCCAGCTGGTAGCAGCAGCACAACACATGATGCTGCTGTGACATTGGCTGAACCCCAACCCTGACGTCTCCCAAAACAAAACCACATACATCTCATCAGTTATTCCACAACCTTGCAACTTAAGAATCTGTGTATGACAACATTCCCAGCTGTGCTTCCAGAAGGAAGACCAAATTCTGGGAATGAGTGAATTGGTGAGAGTGAAACAAACTTGTTCCTAGTGAGATTCTGAAATGAGGAATCAAAGTCAACAAGTACCAGAAAGTGGAGCTGTGGGACCTAGGGAAGAGGAGACCCACCTCAAATGTAAGCTCATCACTTTACAGCTCATAAAAACAGCATGAAGCAATGGACAGAAGACTGGCCCAGAATTACTTTAATATGTTTCTTAAAACCTCTCTAGAAGCTTCTCCAGGCTCAATCTGTTTATTTTTGCCTTTGACTCTCAGGGTCTTACAGACTGCCACAAACACAGCATCACAGAAGCACCACAAAATAATGACAAATATGCAGGCTGTGTCATTGCATCAGCAGAAAAATACCTTTGCTAGAACTAAATTTAAGCAATATAATAACATAGGAAAAGATTTACTCTGTAATTTTTGCTTTGGTTTTTGAAACAAACCACTGGTTTGGAACAATTGCTGCCAAATTGCTTGCATCTGCACAGACAGTTATTGCAAGAATCTGAGAATGGAAAGCTATTTGTTGCAAACCATTCAAATCCCCACTGTACTATAGCTTGGTAACATTAAAGCTATCCCACAGGCTTTGTGGCCACACATATGAGAACTTACTCATTTATACAGTCCTTAGTCTAAAAACTTCATAAGTACTAATGATCCAAGACTCCCAAGGCATGAGAATGACCTACCAATGCTTGGTTTTGACCGTGGACTAAAGCTCAGAAAGCTCCACACCCTGTCTCTGCCTCCTTCTAATATAGAAAATATTCTGTCTCCCATCATCTGCATCTTTCCCTCTCCTACATGCCTGTGATTAAAAAAACTACATAGAAATCTAAGGTGTGGGAGATGAAAAAGTCTGCCCAGGTACGTTTGGAAGAGGAATAGTGATGGAAGCCCATAAAGAAGGAGTAAGGCAGCAGCACTGTACAGCACATGTGCATCCCACCATCTTTTCCTCAGGGGGTTATGTGGGACAGCTCAGTTTCCCCCTTCAGCCCAGCATGGCACTGAATCTGGGATTGTTCCACACTGGCAGAGCCCAGTGCAAGTCTGAGCTGCATGCCCATCTCTAAACAGGTTTTACAGAGGAGTGAAGAGGGAGGAACATGAGGGTCAATGGAGCCATGCACTCTCTCCAAGATGCTGGAAACCTTGCCTGCACTGCTCCTACACCTATAAAAGATACAGGCACCAGCAGCTCTTGCTTACAAGAACACTGCTCAGGTGCTTGCTGCTCCCTCAAGGCTTTACAGCAGTCCTGATGCAAGCTGAATGAGTTCACATGCTCAATTGATGTAGGAAACACAGACCCACTTCACTTTTATTTACAAACATTTGACAGCATTCCCTCTAGCTCAGGGAAAGTGTCTCAGGGAGTGTCTCAACGCCTCAGGGCATGCTTACATTGCTGCATAACCTCCACACAGCTACGCTTCACTGTCCATTCTGGTAATGTCTGACTGACCTAGTACTGTTCACAGTTTGGGAGAGGTTTTTTGATGCATTTCATAGCAAATTCCAAGGAAGTGTACACATCAGTCCTCTGCTTCATTAACTACACAGGAGCCAGATCAACAGAGATGCAGTCATGGTGGATGTCAGCTTATGAGTCAGAGCCTCCTCTTCCTCTCAGTGGAGTAGAGGGGTCACAGTACAGACAGTTCATCACCCAGCCCAAGCTGTGAACATGTGTGTCTATGTCTGTGCTCAGTATCTACTCTTTATTGGTTACGCTGCTCTGAATCTGAGGAGGACAAATAAAGCACTTTCCAAATTTTCCCCTCTCATTCCCCAAATTATCCTATTTGGAGGCTAACAAGATTCAGTAATGCTTGGGACCTGATTGATGGTTATGCTGGTTTATTGATACCTCCAGGACTCTCATCAATGCTGCTTCTAATGTACAAATGTTCATCACAGGTTCTCAGAAATTACCACTCCCCAGCACATCAATTTTATTACTGCAGGATTTGATTTACTGTAATATGTTCCTATAACATTAAATCAACTGCCGCATTTTAAAGAACAGTCAGACTGTGTTTTAATTACTGCTGTTCATTTTACTTCCATGAACCTGATATGAACAGTTACTCACATTCCTGAAGGCATTCTGTGTCTGTGCAGTACGACTGGGATTGTCTCAGCTGAAACAGAGAAAAAGAAAAGCATGACATGTAACAATAAGTCTTGGTCGGCTTTTACTGAAATCGGGATTAAATATATTGTCGGAGTAAATTAGAATAACTGATCCTTTACTGGATCACACTTGGCTTATGGTTTGTGAAGAATCCCAGGTATGGAGATAGTTTCTGAACACTATTTACATAATACCCTTAAATCACCTGACTACAGTGTGATTGCTTCCAATGCAGCCATTTAATACCTTTCAAAATTCAGAGAAAAGAAATCTGTAGTGATATAGGAGCTATTATATACAGATATACTCTCTGCACCTGTCCATCATAAATCCCAAAATATCTGTTCTTACTATTATCTAGAAAAAGTAACATTCAAATACTCTGTGATTACATCACAATAAATGATCAGACTGTGATAATGGTTATGCACAGAGAAGCTGCATTAGTATTTCACATTTAAACTTAGTACTTACTATTTTTTCCTCCAATATCTTTTTTAAAAAGCAGGTTTTAATATGTATTTTACTGGTTTTTCTCTTTACTAATGGGTAAAATTTAAAACATTTTTAGTGACTGTAATAACTATTTGATTTACAGACTAGGTAAGCTTGCCTACTGCAAGAAAAGTCAACACTGGCTAACCTGCAAATCAGTACAGCTATTTTACAGATGACAGAGCCAAAAAAGAAAGACAAATATCACATTCTTTATTCGGATCAGAGATGTTAAATGGATGGGATTTAATGTGCAGCACTATAGAAATAGATTCTATACTCTGCTTAGGTAAACTACATGGATTATTAGTAAAAGTTTTTAAAAGTACAGAATTGTTACACTGCCTTGGTTAGAAATAACATTTGCTTTTTCACAGGTTTTATGATACAGTTGTGTCACAAATCCCAACACTTTTTGTCACAACAGGCTAATCTGTTTATTACCAGTGTAAATATACAAATGTTAAACAGATGAAAAAATGGTGCTCTTTATGTAAGAAATACAACAATCATTTCCACAAAACCCATTTCCTCTTGTATTGGCATAACTGACTTAATGTATGTAGTCATATTATGCAAAACACATCAAGGAAACAGATGAAGAACTGAAGAAGGAAGACATCTGGGAAAGTATAAGCTCCTGCTTTTATCATAAAGATTGTCAATGACTGACACATTTGAAAAAGGAAAAAATGTAACTGGAGATTGATCTGTCCAGAACTGGACATTAATTCTTTCATTAATATATTAAGATCTACTAGCAAATTTACTGAGACTACAAAGCAGTCTCTTAGGAAGGAATCTGGAAGGCTGGATTTAACCTTTCAGCTATTTCTATAGTTAAAAACAGCACTGAGGGAAATTCAGGCAGAATATTTCTCTTTCTTACTAAAGAAAAAGAACTATCAAACTATGCATATTTCCTGCCCTTCTTATATAAAAACTCATTTTACTTTAAAGCTTTGGAAGTAATTTACAAAGGGGAGGTTTTATTTTTTTTAACTTAGCAATTGTACCCATGTGAAATATTTGAAAGATTTCTGAGCCGGGAAAGCTGGATATTTCTATACCCAAATTTTAAAGAGCTCAGCAACATAATTATCTTCTGTTTGTATAAGAGTTTAATTCTGAGAGGGGCTTAATTTATAATCTCTACTTAAAACACTGTTTACAGATATTCAACACAGAAGGATGACCAGAATTAAAATGGACAACAGATACATGATCAGAAACATTGTATAAGCATCTCCTTTATCCCCCTCTGTCCCCAGGACGGCAAATCCTCATCCAGTTTATCTAGTTTTTCTAGATATAGAACACTGCCTGGGGCTGTTCTAGCCACAGTATTAGTTATCTCCCATTCTAAGTGTCACACTCTGTCCAAGTACAACTTTTTTAAAGCTCTAGGATGTCTCTCTGAGCCAGGTAACAAATCTGTTTTTAACAGCTCAGCAAGAGGCTGCATATTGTCACTGTGGGATGAAACACAGCAGATCATGAAAAACAGGCAGCAGTAAAAAGAGGTTTTTCTTCATTCACTCAGGTCAACAAGTCCCTTACTGTGTAACCCAATATGAATCTGATTCCTTGTGATCACTCATTTAGTCAAAAGACAAGAAACTCTTCTGGCACACGTATGAAACGCTTACGTAAATTGAATGGCTGGGAAAGGTAATGCCTTTCCCTGAAAGAAGAATGTTCCTTCTCCCAGTTAGCTCTCTTTTGACAAAAACACCCTTTAAGGAACACAGCAACTGTTGGGGAAAACTCAAAGTGCAACGTTTCAGTAGCAAGGCAATTGAAAACAGAGCAATTATCAGGCACTGGAAAGAAATAGTCCTTTGTATTAAGATTTTTCTAATCCAATGTGGAGGGGAAGTTTGGATGAAAGTTTGTGGAAGAATGGTATAAAGCTGAACCAGACTTCACCTGTTCTCAACAAAACCCTCAAAAAGACTTCAAATACACTGAGTGTTTTCAGACTGGGAACACTACAGAGCTGATGAGAAAAATTTGAACAGAGAAGTGATTCTTCAAATACATTAACTCCTAGATACTTTAAAACAATATTATTAACAATGATTTTGATTTTATTAACACTTCAGAGATCCTTGTGTGGCTGAAAGTGTGAATTCAGTGAAAGATTAATAGCTGACTGTCTGATCTAACATCTACTAAAGTCAGCAACAGCCTTTTCATCTTTTTCCATATATTCTAAAACAGTCCCTTAAGAAGAACACAAAAATTAGGCAACTGAAACATAAGGGCGTATTCAACAAAAGAAGAGAGTGAAAAATGTTGCAAAACTAAATATTTATTCTATTAATAAAAAAGATCATATCCAAATTTTAACAGTCCGTGCAGTTTGTCATTCAAATATAATAAATGGCTTAGTGCACATGTGCCAAACAATGAATTACTTTGTTTTTTATTGTCCAAAATGAAGTAAACAAAAATTGTAAACAGCATGAAAGCTAGAAGACAGCTAAAAAGAATAAAAATTTTACAGTTTTAGTACAGTACAAACTTGAAAAAATAAAAGTAAAAATATTAATTACAAATGTATATTATTTAAAATACAACTGTGAACTTTTGTTTCCTCCAAGTACATTTAAAGTCTTGAATTGCCTAAGTTAAAGTAATTTAAATTAATAATCCCCAAACCACAAGAACTCTTGGTCAATAGGAATATTTGGTTTCTATGAAAGCCCTCACAAATTCCTGGAAGAGGCAGGAATGGCAGAATCACAGCAAATCAGTGCCCACTTAGTGACATATCGTGAATCCAAACTCAACACAATACCAAGAAAAAAGAAGCAACCAAGTTACTTCCAGTGGTAAGAGAAAAGGGCTCTTCCTCACTCCTTCCCCATGACACTCAAATTTTGCATTGCAAAAAAAAAAGGTACATTTCAAACAGCTCCTAGCTCCTATTTGAAACTATTCTTCCTTTGTTTTCCTTTTCCAAATTATACAGCTTTTAGCCCCAGTTCATACTAACACAACAGTGTTTAGATGCTGCTCCTTTGAGAGAAGGACAGTTTCAACATGCCATCTTGTGGATCAACAGCATCCACCCATCCAGCACACCTGAAACCTGTGTCCTGCTGCTCCTCTTTCAGCAGATGCCATGTTATGGTAGGAGTCTGCACAGCTTTCAGCAACGAGAACTTCCACTTTTTACAGTCCCCAGCTGTGAACAAAATGTGAACAGTAAAGGGACACTGCTGGTGGCCTCTGAAAACTCTTTTAGGAAGTCACCATATTAACTAAAGTTTGTTTTGGTTTTTTTTTTCATGTGCACACAAACATGCCACTGTGTGGTGAAAACAGGGTGTGAAGTTTCACTGCATTTTAGCTGCTCCACAAAATCACTGCAGTCCAAGTGAAATAGTAAGCCCAGTGAAAACAGCTTCATCTAGCTAAACAGAGACCTTGTTTTTCCACCACAGGGACCTCAGCCACTATGACAATTTCAGTCTTCCTTGAAAGAAGTTAAGCTGCTTTGCATTGCTCATCACAGATACCTGCTGTGGAGAACAAAATGCACACTTTGTCTACCTATATAGTAAATAGTTCTTGCTTCAATTCCTCTGCTTCCTCTTCAGACCAGTTTAGTGAAACTCTTCAGGTGAATTTTCAGAGTTTGCTACACCAGAGTTCAACAGTCTCACAATCTCTGTGACTGATCCTGCAATCTCTGCTCAATTTTTTTTTAATGGAAGTCAATAGCATATACCTGAAAAAAAGATTCAGGGTTTCTATCCAGTGTGAACTCTTTTTCTTGAGAGCTAAATGTATTATTAAGAAATAAATAAATAAAAAAAAAGGACAGCACACAAAGATGAGGGAGATACTAATGATCAGACAGCTCACGAGTTTTTTCAGGAGAAACAGCAGCATAATCCCTGTCCAAAAGCACTTTCCAACTCCAGAAATGGTGTACTATAGAGATAATGAAACAAGAACAACGGGACTCATGGCAGGAACAAAGCAGTCTAGTGTGAATGGCAGATGAGGTGAAAATATATTATTAGTATACTCTTTATGTAGGGATAAAATAACTACATTTTAGAAGAACTCTTGAGTCCACTCAAAGCAGAAATAAGTCCTTGGAAAAGACACCAAGGAAAAATTAGTAAGTTCATGAGACAGGTCAGGGAAAGACCTCCATACAAGAAATTTTGATAGATGAAAGCCCAGAGAAATGTGTGAAAGAAATAGATGAAAGAGGTACAAACATAAGAGAGCAAAAACACATAATGGCGGGAATGAAAAGAATAGTTAAGTAGGAAAGCAAACAACTAAATTGATATGGTCACTTATTCCATGAATACAAGTAAATTTAAAACGGAATCAGAAAGAGTGTTGATAGAAAATTTTACGTGATAACGAGGGCAAAGCATCGTCCCTTATGAAAATACTTTTTTGCAATTTAGACCAGCTGGAAGCTCTGCTTTTGCTCTCCAACAATGCCAGAAGATGAGAACACAATGGCATACTCCTGATTGCAATCTCATGCTTCTGGGTAATGAAATCATTGTTTAAGCTTTGTTGGCAGCCGTGTCTGTTCTCTCCAAACCACATAAACGATCTAGTAAACAACATGATAAATAAATTGCTATGGTAGGATATGCCAGCCCTGAATACAAGCCAGGCTGCAAATTGAATTGCAGCATTATCTGTAAGAGTTCAGATTTAAAGATGCAAAAAATGACACCTACATGCATTAGTCTGCTACAAGCTGGCAAAGAGAAATAAGAGGAAAAGAATGGCATACTGATGGAATTTAATTGTCTCTTAAACTGGACTAGCTTCTCTCAGAGGAACAAACAAGGAAAAAGTGAACACTGCCTTCCCCACTCCTTCATTTTCTATGAGTAATTAGAGAGAGAATTAGAATAAATTATTGTTCATACAAGGACAGAATAACAGTATGAAATAAAAATACAGAGCCTGGTCCTATGAGATGGCATGTCATTTTCTCCCCAATAGCAAGTGAGAGAGAAGGATGGTTGCTACATTTCAAAATAATACTCCTAGATTACAAACCAACTTTTAAGACCCAGAATAACCAGCCAGTAATGACAGAAGGAGAACATCAACTTTCATATTGAAAGACATGACATTTTATGGAGGAAGATGCATCAGAAGTCCCAGGGACCACTACAATCTGGAGCCCTGATCTGGACACGAATACATTCTTCTCTTCATTTTTTCATTTGTTCTGGGATTGCTGTTTCACCTTGATGTCATATAGATCTTTCTTTTTCACACTTCCCTCACTTCCCTACAATTGCCTGACTTACTGGTACTTTATTTTACCATTTTGCTGACCTATGATATCAATGACATCCTCCTTTTACTGAATGCAAAGCAGAATGAATTAGCAGTGAAAAGAAGATGAAACAGTGATGATCAGGACCATTACAAGGAGCTCACAGCATCTCTGACTATGTGAATTACTAGACAACAAATACACAAACCAGAATATTAAACAGAGGCATCTGAATATGTGCACAAACAACATACATATCTCCCCAGAGGACATTTGAAAAGTTATGTCTAAAATGTAAAACCAAAATATGTATAGGCTTTTTGACCTAATAGTTGAGTATCTTCTCCAAAATTAGGCATATTAGCAAAAGAAAAGTGTACTCCCACATAGGCAGCCTTGAGGAAAAGGCTTAGAACCCACAGTTCCAAAAGATACAAACTACAGTTTGCTCTAAGTGTTGATTACATGAGGCCTGAGAGAAAAAGCATAATTTTCTCCTTTTTCCTCAAAAGAGATTGCCGTACACATCTCTGGTCATCGGAGTTCAGCCATTCATAGTACAGGTTAGATCTATTAATTATTTCTGGAATATCAAGCTGAAAGAATTTTCAGTGCATGATTTTTTACACTGCTTGCAATACACGATGCATACCTTGAGATGATCATGAGGAGTGACAGAGATTTTTCCTTTTTTTCCCCAAATATATATTGGTTAAAAAGGAGCACTTTCAAGCATACTACAAAGCTCAGGAATGGGAAATGTAAAGAATGACAGACATGTTCAGAAAGTCCTGATTCCTAACCCCTTAGAGACTCAAGTGGACACCACTTTTCACAGCTGTTTTCTTTTCTAATATGTCTAAAAAATAGTCTCCATTTACACTGTTTGAAGAAGAATTAGATTCTAGGTTATGACATGCACTGGCAGTACATGAATTCTGTAATACAGTTTTTGGCCTTAGCCTGTGCAACACCAGTACCTTGAGCACTCAGTGAAAGACAGGAAAATAAAAGTCAGTGGAGCATGAGCACTCAGGTCCAGTCTTACCCTCTGCCACTCCAACCCTGTGTCTTATTCTTTTGGGCTGGTGGCTAAGCAGGTGCATGAAGGCTTCTCCCCTGCACCTCTGAAGAATGACAGCTTCTCTGTCCTAATGAACAACCGAAAGTTCAGCTGTTGGGAAAGGTCCTCCTTGAATCAGCTTCAATGCAGAGGACAAAAGGGGCAAGTGAGAGCAAAATGCAGTTTCCTGCTCTTGGGATGTTTGGCTAAAAACTATAGTCTAGAAGTATAATCTGCTATATAAAAAAATAGAAGGTAAACACCATGGAACATGTGTAAGAAGTCTCCAGTGCAGCCTTCATATTTTAAAGGACATTTAAAATTATAAAAGTGTATTTCGTATAGCTCTGGCATGCTTTCAGTAAAAGTCCCCACCAGCAGGGAAAGCCACTTTTGCTGACTTAAGTTGGGCTTAGCTGTGCTAACATCTTGAGAGCCTTTCAATCATTTGCAGCACATATCTATTTTAGTAATCTGTGTTTATTTTGTGCTGTTTACACAAAGTCTCCTTTAGCCAAGACTTGTGGCTGGATGCGATGCTGGATACTATCTCAGACTATGCCAGTTTGAAAATGTAAAACTCTAAAATGGCCTGGTCAAAAGAATTATGCGGAAACTTGATTGACAAAAGAGTTTTTGAACCAATTATGTTCAAATAGTTTGAGAATTTGCAACTCTTGTTATAAAAATCTAGTGACAAATCAAAACACAAGAGAGACTAAAATAGAGAATGATTTGGTCTATACCCTGAAGTTTTGATACAGCAACATAACTAAGCACGGACCATTACTTTGCAATTAGCTACTGAAGGACAAAACATGAGGTTGTAATTTCCACAGTGGTTTGTAAGTAGAACTGTTGGCAGATTATCAAAATGGGTCCTTTTACATTATAGAATTAGGAATATTTTGGGTTAAAAAACATACCACTCATTTTTGTAAAAACCAGTATGAGAGAATTCTGAAGCCAGTTTTTGTAAATCAAATAATACTATAGCAGAAGGAGACAGAAAAAGGATGATAACTTGACACAAAGTCATGTGTGTTACTGGCTTGCTTGGACATTTCTGGCCACTCTAAGCAGTCATAAGCAGGTTTGAGTCTTCACGGAAGATGCTCTATGTATGATTATTCCTCACCACATAAAACACATAAACTGTACTTAATGAGACTGAACTCATTAAACTGTGTTTTCAGTCTAGTTTTCAAACTTGAACTGACCCTTGGGCCAAGATCAGCCTCACCTACTAAGAGACCATCGATAGCCAGAGGAGTAACATAAGGGAATCAGATTTTTGTATTACAAAGTAAGTGAAAAAAGGGGAAATAAAAAGGTTTAAATACAACATCATTCTCATCAAGGGATCTGCTATCTTTTGCCAAAACTAAGACAGGAACCATTTCCTCTGGGTACACAGAATGTCCTTCATTGTGATTCTTTCAAACAAGCATTCCCCTTGTCTGACAGATCCCCCCCAATAAAACAATTTGCTGTCATTTGCTGTTCCTCATTCTTGAACTTTGGCTCTTTCTGTCAAAGTAAGTTCTGCAGGGGGAGGAGACTGAACTGGAGATAAAGTCATGCAAGCTAACAAACCTGTCATTGTCTTTTGACAATTCTGGTGCATCTGCAGAGGATGGAAAATCTTGTGATATTTTTCTTCTATGCTTACTTCCTCTTATGGAAGTTCCCAATTAACTGCTATATCCATAGAGTAAATAGTGAACCCAACACACAATAGCCAAATTGTTATTACACAACACCACCAAATCATAACAGATGGTGCCATGGGTATCACATACTAGAAATGATATTTTTGAAGTCACAGTCAAAAATTTTAATTTTTAGTGTTTCCTAGGAATATTTGGAGATCATAATATCTGCTTATTAATTACAATAGCCATACTACAGAAACTTACATGTGTGAAATGTTCATATTTTGACACCAAGGAGAACCCTGAAAAATTCACTTCAGTTTACTTCAGGAAAATAATAGAGCATTCAGCATAAAATAATTCAATGCCACTTAAGCATGTATATATACATTGTAAAAACTTTGTGTATGAACAATATCACCAAGTTAATCTAATAAGCAGCAAAATATCTTTTAAAATATTATGTATATTAGAGATACACAGTTCACTGACTATAAAATCATGGTATTATGAATTAAGAAGGAAAAAACCCAACAAAAAAAAAACAAAGCCCTGCTTAGTCAAGGAAAATGAAAGACAGATAAATAACCAAGCCACATAACTAAGTAAGAGGTGGACTTTTAAACAGCTTTCTTGTTTGTAATTTCCTGTGGTGTTGCTGACAACAGAGAGCAAGAAGAGTTTAAATGACAATAGCTTTTCTTTTTTCATTGTATTAGCATTAATTGTACTATGAGATGAACTGAAGTCTGCATTTCAAATAGAGATTTAAACTATATGCTATATAAAACCTCCAAAGTAATGTATTCAACCACAAATTAAACTTTGAATGCCACATACACTTCATAAGAGTGTCAAAGTAAATATACCAATTAAACTAGAAGTTAAAATTATCATATTGGAAATTAAAACCAGAACTTCAGGTTCTAGAGGCAGACTTCTTGACTTCCTTCTGATTTTGGAATAGCAGTGTCATTCAACTCTTCTGCACAGTTAATTCTAACAGAAATCCTGTGTATTTGAATGAGCTAACTCTACACATAATTGTTACAACTGAATATATTATAACTTATTTATTAGCAGGAGCCTTAATTCTTATCAGTGTTGGTTTAGATATGTATAAACAAATCATTCTGTAAAAATTAGTTTACTTAAACAGAAGTTTAAAACATCTACAATGAGTCATGGGGGTTTTGAACAATGTCTGGATTTGCACAATTACTGGATTGAAAGACCTTGAAAGTAACATTTTCACATTTGGGCATCTCCTATAATTACATTATAATCCTGTTAAATTAGATTCTATTAAATCTTATCTCTGAACTTCTGCATTTACAATGCTCAGTCTGGAGATAATTGCAAACACTTTTTTATACAATTTGCTCCAAAATCCTGTCAAGTATTGCCAGCTTTAATACCATTCAAATGTACTCAGGTGTGTTTTATACCTATCTATATTAAAAAGAATCAACAATTAAATACATATAGGGAACCATTCTGGGTACACAGCATGTTTGGATATATTTTTCTCACCCAGACTCAGAACAGATCACTTAGCTTTGTTTATCAAAATTTTGATTTTGAAGTTAGAGTTTCAACTTTTAGAGGCAGTGTGTACCCAGTCTCCATTGAGACTGGAGGGTTCAGCAATTTTGAGAACCAACATTCACATGTTCTTTTTAGCACAAATAGTAAAACTTCTGTTTGCTTATATCGTGTAAGACTGAGTGACAAAACAGCAGCTTAGAAGGCAAACTCTTACTGAAGCATAAAAGTTACAGATGCAAAAATGGCTTAGCAAGTCTCCTGCTGAGATCATAGCACAGGTTACTTGAGGATAGTCTGGCTGCTGACTGAGACTTCTGAGACTTTTCTTCTCTAGATTCTGCTAAATTATCCTAGCTAGTGATTTGGTCTTATAAATATTTAGGAGCATCTGCTTTGCTTTTTAGAGAGATGAAATCTGGAATTTCCCTTTACTCCTCACAGTTCCAAGTACTAATTGGTATGATCTTTTTGGAGGGTGGATACTGAGCAACAAACTCCATTCTTGCAACTGCACAGAACACTGTTAGACTGCTCTTGGTGACTGCCCAAGAGCATGCACCTATTATGTGCTCTGTCACATTCATAACACAGCAACTAGTGCTCCTCCAAATGATCCATTTTTACCCACCTCACACTGCTTGCAGCAGCCCAGGAACAAAACCTCACACACATTTGTGGCATTTCTTTTAACTTTGGACACAACTCACTTACACTGTTCATAACTAGAATCCTCCAGCCACAACAAACAGAACTGGCTGACCAGTGTCATTGCCTGTCAGTACCTTCTAGCAAAAAAACCAAAAAGATTTAAAAATGCTGAATGTTTTAATCCAGGGGGTGAAAATTCTGAACTGTGCTAGTTTAGATTTGCATCTGACAAGCCTGAGGAAAAAGGGCAGCAAACATTGAACCCTCCTTTCTTCCTCCCCACTTCAGAACTTGATTCTGGGGTTCCTTTCTCACGACTTCAGCCTGTGTTCAGAAGCTTCAAGGTTCAGAATCAACACAACTGTGGGATATGGCACAAACATCATGTTGAAGACAAAAAGAAAATCCTTCTTGGGAAAGAACATAGATGATTTTGAAATTGTGCCTCTAACTGGGAAGCACTAGGATGGCTAGGCCTGATGTAAAGGCTCCACAGAAAGGGCAACTATTCTCTACAGAAGTCTCAATTTTCTGCACCTATGTTTCAGCAGCACCTTTCCAAAATACTGTTAAGAAACCTCTGATCCTAGAGAGAATCTTCCTCACACAACTGCCTTGAACAGTTGACGTACTCAGTAACTAAAAATAATATTAATTTAGGCCCTAAGAAAGAAAATGTGATAAAAACAAATATATGAAAATCAATAATGGGAAGTACATCAAATGAAGCTGATGTATGCTGTAATCTTAAAAAGAATTTACCAAATTAGAGCTGTAATCAAATTCACCTAATTGCTCACAGTTCATAATTGTTAATGTTATTTTAAAAGTATATATACTCAGAAAAAAAAGAAACACTTTATAGCTTATTTTTCAATAGACATTGAATGAAGTTCAATACAGAAACAAAGAAACAGCTATTTTACAGGTTACAGTTAGAGCAATGTACATAACTTGCTCAAAGTTGCTCAATCTATCAATGACATGGCAAGAAACAGAACTCAAAACTCAGACTCACTGGACTCTCAACTTCAGTAGTTTTAAGAGAGCATTTTTAAAAATTTAGACATCATTATCTTGCCATATGAGTATGTGCAACTTCATACGTGTGGAACTACCTTGACCACAAAGACTTTGCTGGGTAGTTTCCTTGGTTTTTTGCAGACTGAAAAAAAGGCATAAAAAGAAACCTTTCAAGAGAAACAGTGTGAATGGTGTCAAAATGCAGCTCTGGGAAATAAACAGAAAGCTATCATTTGTATTGACTCTGCAAAAGCTCATCAGAAAGTTGGATACACAAATTCTAACTGTATGTGCTACTGAATAAGCAGAATCAAAAGCACCAGTAATTGCAAATCTGCAAGAGCTGAAGTAGTGCCTGAATAAGCACCCTTCCAAATATCCTCATGTTATCCTTACCAGATTAATCAGTCTTCTCATTGCATGTTCATGTGAGCAAATGCATTCACAGGGATCAAATCCACCTTCTGCCATGGCTCTCTGGATAAACCTGAACTTGTCTCTGAACACCTAAGAGGAATAAGAATAAAAGGACAATGAACTCTTTCTCAACTGACCTTATTTTCCAGAGACTCACACATCAAGTTTCAGTTCATTTAATGCCAGGGTGAAAAAGCAAAACAAAGCAGGGTAATCCTATTATTCCTTTGGCAGTATGAATGAAGAAGTCTGGTATGTGCAGTTACATTTTGATGTTGCTGAAAACACTGTCTCACACAAAATTTTTTTTGCAAGACTGTGTTTCTCTCCTGGGTTTTCTCACATACCAAAATGAAATACATCCTATCAAACAAGAAACACGTAGATTAAATTCTTGTCTCTCATCTGCACAGCGGGACTCTTAAGTGTACATATACAAATTGAAAGGTCAGGGGAACTTGTACTCCTAAACCCTAGTAAGTAAGTTTTTTGCTAAAGGAAACAACCATCTTTGTTGTATATTGAAAGCAAACAGCAGGGGTACAAAAGTGAATGTACTTGGAAACACTTTAAAAATGGAGTTATACACACTAATTTTAGATCAAAGAAGTAGGTGAATCACTTAGCAATACAGAGTGTTCAAAGAAGCTGTAATGGACATGGCAGGAAACCAATTGTAGATTATTCATCTGCTAAAACCACTTCTACCAGACATGTCAGGCATATTCAAATGTATGTTTAGTATTTACCAATAACTTTTCAGTGACTTAACTGAGGGTCAAACCATGCAGCAGACTGCAAGGCATTTCTACCCCTGTGGTCAAATCTGGGATTGATTTCTCTCAAACGAGGACTCAGGATATATTAGGTAGTTCTGCAAAACCATACTTAAAAAATATTTTTCACTTGCCATCTGTAAAGCTGTATTCAGAATGTGTTAAGTGTTGCATGCACTCAGGCTCTGATGTGACACAACTGGCAAGCTTGCAAAAAAGACAAACACAGCAGTGCAGAGCAGATGCAACCTCTCAGTTCCTAAAACAGGTACTTTATGAAGGTACCAGGCATTTGATAAGGGTGTGCTGAATCAACAGACATGTTCTGCAGTCATTGCCTATAAAAACTTACAGCCTCAATCACACATGAGCATTTTAATGTTTCAGTCTCACTAGTAGGAAGAGGCATAACCTATATGTCTGTAAGACATCTTCATTCAACAGAATATAACACTGCTACAGTTCTACCCTCTTGGGGGGAGAAAAACACAAATGCATTTCAGAAGTCCTTCCTTTGTTAATGCCGACTATTCTTCTGAATAAATCTTTACTATGCTGGAGAGACCAGAGAGTAAAAGAAACTGAGAGATATCTGTCTTAATTATGGAGTTTGAACATCCATGCCCTTAATCTGTTAGGGTCTCCACTTTTTAAAATGAAAACTGAAAAAGGAAAAAAAGTTGAAGTGATGGAGGAAATTCTTTTTGCATCTAAGAAGGCATACTCTGGCTATGTACTAAGAAGATGACCTGATTATGTAGCCCACAAGTCCCTTTGAAAAGAAAACCAGGCCCAAGTATCAAATTTTTCAATGAAGAGGTAATCAAGAACCAGTAATTGGAAGCTGTTATTAACCAGATTGAAAAGAAAAGCAAAGCATACATTTTTACCATCATAGAAGCTGATCAGTGCAACAAACTGCCCAAGAAGCAGTGGGATTTCCCACCCCTCACTGCATTCAGATATGCTTCAGTAAAATACAGATTACTGAGTAAAGTACAGAAGCACCCAAGTTCAGATATAATGGCCTCCAATACATAGGAGATCAGATGATCTAATAACTATTTTAAAGAATTATTGTAAGGCTACTACACTAACTTACATGAAATTATTTCAGAACCACTAGAACCCCATGATAGCAATAGAAGAAATTCTTTAACTACACAGTCTCCCTGAGTACCACACCAAGCACAGGAGCATTTCTAAAACAATCTTAGGATAAGGAACAGATAAAAGCACTGATTACTAAACAGTGAAAAATAGGATATAATACTGACATCCACAAGAAGGTATTTGAACAAGAAATGAACAAGTTGCAAAAAACTATTTAATTGTAACTTGAAATAATTTAGGGGTCAGTAACACATAATAATGTCACAGAAATTAACAGACAAGTGTTTATATTAAAGGGGACTGAAAAAATACAAACACCAAGTAAGAGTCACCACTGATAAGACCAGGATAACATTCTCTATAGAGCATATAAGAGAAAAAAATTAGACAATAAATGGGAAAAGTTAATCTGTCATACAACATCATAAATTTAGGTGGAGGTGAACTAAAAGGAATTTACCCCAAGGCACCTGTACATGACAAATTACCTCAGTGATATCTAAAGAAAGCACAAGACACATCACCAAGTAAAATGCCATCCAAACTTTGAACAAAAGATCTCTTTAAAGCTTTCCCACCTTCACATGATGCTGAAAAGAACCATCCTTTCTTCCCTCCAAGCCTATAACAAACTCTTTCATTGGCAAAGAACCAATATATTTTGGGAATAGCACTAGGTTTTCCCCTAAAATAAAGATGCTAAAATTGGGTTAGTTTAATATGCTTAAAATCCAGGTAAATAATTCCCCTTTATGCAATTATTTTTGATGGAACTGAAGGAAACAGAGATCTTATATGTCTGCCCAATTACAAAGAAGAAAGAAACACTCTATACTATGATTTTCATGTGCAAAATGAAACTCTCATGTCTTTATTTCTCTTTAAAATATTCTTGAATTAACTGTTATTTGTAACACACCTCAAATGCATAAAGTACCAAGCTCTGTAATCAGATCTTAAGCTTTATTAGCATTTTGTGACCCTGTATAAGAGACTAGTATTTTTATACAGCACGAAGCAGGATTTCTTGGCTCCTTAGGCAGCCTGTTTGTATCAAAATCCTGTTCCAGAACTGCAGCGTGCTTCCTGGCTGCCTCCCGGTACTTGCAATTGTCTGATCTCACGTCAGCAGCTAACTCGCTCTGCTCAGCTCTGACCTCTTTGCTGTGAGTCACACAAGCTCTCCACCTTCTGCAAACACAGTCCTTCTACACACAATCTACCACAATGGGAGTATGGGCTCTGCTCTTTTCCTCCTGACTTGGAGAAAGAAATAAAATGCTTGTAGCTTTCCTTTACTTATTATTTCCAGTATGGTTTTTTGTTTATCATCACCTTGCTTTCCTTGGAGTTGACAGAGCTGGTTGGTATCAGCTGGTAGGATCACAGCAATTGGTAAGGCTATGATGTGAAATACCTGCAAGTCCTCTGACGGGCAGTGTCTTTTGCACGACTCAAAATTACCATATTTTGGATTGGCCATGTTACTGCTAGCACAACATTTAAATCACAGCATTTACAAACAGCTGGAAGACATGGTCAGTAAATATGCCAGAGCTCTCTATGATAACAGCTGAGAAGATACCTACTATGGCCTGCAGACTAGCAAACCGACAGAGAGCATAATAAAGGAGAAACTTAGTAAACATGAACAAATATGATGTACCATCAGAGAGTCAATATGACCATTGCAGTGTAAAGAGGCCCACAGAGGTAATCATAAACAGAACTGCTGAAATTAAAGCACTGTGGTCAGAATTTGAATTACTACAATTCAGGAGTAAAGTGGAGGATGGTCTCTGATGATTTAAGTCAGAAATAAAAGCCCCCCCACTACTTTTTGACTTGAGTATCTATTTGAAATTGCAGCCAGTGAAGCCATATGGAAAATATTTCTAGTCTTTCATGATTTAAAAAATAGCATTCTCAGTTATAGTAACTATTGAAAATGGTTTCTTTTATCTTCCCCACTCCCAGTCCTACAGCAGTGTGTTATATTTTATACATCCTACTATCAAACCCACAATCTTTATGGCTACAATCTGGCTTGCAGGGGGGGGGGGGTTGTCCCTAGAGATTGTTCTGTATTTTGAATTATTGCAATCACTATACATTATTTCCCAATTCTGCAACACCACTCCTGAGTAAATAGCATGCAGCTGGTGAGCTCTGGGAGACACAAATTATACTCTGCCTTGCTCCACTGTAATAATTACAAAACTGGATTCCTTTCTACTGTGAAGGCAAACAAGAATGTTTGTGCATTTTCCATGTGCTAGATGCCCTCCAATGTGATTCTAATATGATGCTGATTAGCAAGATGGTCAAAGTGTACACATTGGTCATCTCTACTCCCTGGTACAACAGACTGTCTAAAAGTATTTATCACACCAGTATTTGAAGAAACAGTCACTTTATAAGATACATAGATCAGAGTAACTACAGATTTATCATGGACTAAAGCAGGCATCTTCAGATCAAAACATTAAATTCATCAACTCTTTTCTCTCCTGGATCCAGGCACTTAAAATGTAGACTATCACAAACATGATAAATACAATGACTGAAGATTCCCCTGCTAAGAACTATTTCCAATGTATTGCTATTTTCCTGAAGACTGAAGGTAAGAAATCCTTGGGAGCAAAAATACCTCATAGCACAACAGGCAAATAATATAATCTTGCCACATTACTTTAAAGAGAAACAAAAATCCTATTCAGATCCTTGCTACTGTTTTTCAGCCAACTGCAATAACTTAGAATACAATTGTCAAATACCTCTAAGAAGCCATCAAGTTAATTTTACTTTTGAGTTCAGTTTGGGAGAAGTGTGGCAGAACAAATGAAAATCGATACCAAATTTAAAATAAAATTACAGAAAAAAAGCAAATTAATTGCTCTGCCTCTTGCAGGCATTCTGAAAATTATAAAGGGCTAAAATAGCAAAAGCCATACACAGAGCACAAATTATTCATTGGCCCAAAGACAAAATGCTCATTTTTATCTTACTGTCAGAGGCAGAAACCCTCTCTCTTTTACTCAACCATTATCTTATAAAGTATACACATTTACTTAAAAATTATGTGTTCCCTTGCCTTTTCACCTGGATCTAAGACATACTAGTATCCATGTCTTCTCACAATACCTGACTCTTTTTGTAATTCTTCTATTCACAGCATGCTCCAAGTTTGGTTCTTTTGTATAATCTTTCCCACCTCCAAATATTTTCTTCTAGAATCTAAAACATCCTGTACATTGGCCTCATATAAGATGACATAACACCCTTGCATTCCTGCACATCAAGTCCTGTCCCAGAGAAACTACCAGGCACTGGGACTGCGTGACCACAGTACCCATTAACTCAGGGAGTGAAAATTTGCATCAAGCAGGAAGAGACTGGTGTGATAAATTCCTCCTATAACTCCTGATCACTGCTTTTATAGGAATCTCTCCTCCTCCTTGGCCATTCTGCCCCCTAGGTACTGTGAGCACTCAGGGGGTAACCGGGACCACAACTGACTTGATACTGGGCATTTCAAAATGTCTCTGGGTACAACTCCAAAATCCGTGTCTGATCCTGCCTCTTCTAGGGAGTGGTCCTCTGAACCCTGCCTAGTCATACAGAGCCCAATTCAACATCTGTTAGCTGTACAGTAAAATAACAGATAAAGGTAGGGCAACACTGTTTACTAGTCACCAACCAAGGGAAGCCAAAATATTCCAAAACAGTGAATCCCAGACGAACTCAGAATTTTCTGTATTTGTTATATAATGCATTTTCCTGTTGATTACCATCTTTTGTAGTATTTTTACTTCATGGACATCCCACCCTCCCACAGAATCCTGAGTGTTTTGTTACTCTTCTGATGAACTACCTACATCCAAATCACTAGCCTATTATTTAACTTCCTGAGTAAGACAGGGCAGGGAATTTTATCCACTGATTTCTGCAGCATATGTTTCTTCAGACTAGACTGCAGCACAGAGGGGGGAAACAATATGCATGGATTTTGGGGTTTCCTCTTTAAAAAGCCAAACAGATGCATGTGTACATAGGACTGTCTGATTTTACCAGCACTTAGCTTTGTAAAATTTCTAGTTCAATTGCTACTACCAGAAATGCAACACATTTCCTATCACCAGGGCAGTATAGAGGAGGAACAAGGCAAAAGTGGTAGCAGAGCCATTAAAAAGGCGAAGGAAGGCAAACTAAACAAAACTACAGGACAGTGCAAGGAAACAAAAGCATTACTAGTTGAATAGGGAAGAAACTTCACAAAAGCAACTATGAGAATAGGGACAAAACTGAAGAGAAAAATAAGCAGTACTTTGAAATAAAGAAATGCTGTTCTGTTTAAAGTTAACAGGGGCATGATTCTAAGGCAATAGAACCCGCAATAAAGACAAAGACACCACACTAAATCAAAATCAATCCAGAAGCCAAGGGCCTGGTATAAGTAACCAGTGGAGGTGGTCTTCATCTTCTATAAAAAAGTTTTAAATTGCTGGGGTTATAAAATTAGCAAAAATAAGCTTGAAGTTTTCTAGGAAAACTTCCTTTACAAAGCAACTTCCTCTGTTCAAACAAGGCTAAAAATAACTTCAAAAAAGAATCTTGTATAGAAATCGATACTAATTAAAACATTCCAAGGATCTCTTCTGCTCTATTGCTATAATTTAGATAGTTCAAGTAAATATTCCTTCACAGAACTAAATCCTGAAACATGGCAACATTATATTTGGCTTTTTATAATGTTGATTTTTAATCCCTTTTATTAATAACCCCAGAGAAGCTCTCTCTCATCTCTTTCACACTTACAGCTGCATCCTATTTTTACTGGAATAAATACTATGACTCTCATCAGATTTAGTGCACCAGGATCCAGTAGCTCTGCATGACCACAGATCTCTAGAGAACTATTGATGATCTTTTTCTACCAGGCACCCTCCTGGGCATAAAACTGAATTTTCAGGACAAATAAAAACAAAACAAAAAACAACTGGCTAACTGGCAGAAAAAGCAAACCAGCCAGATATGAATGTGGGTCCTGCCAGCAGGAGAGCTGCCACAGTAAAGCAAGGCTCCAGTTACAGCTTTCTTCAACTAATTGTCCCAGTTCAGATCACCCATTTAGCTTTTCTAGGAAAAGAGCTGCCATGATTTTGATGGCTGATTCCAAAGTGGGTTCCTAGACACAGCAACACTTCCATGGTACAAAGCAACCATCTCCACTCTCCTTGTAATTCCAGGAGTGGGGGGAGAGCAGCTGGGTTTGTACTTGAAAGCATCAGCATGTCTCCCTGGACTTCCAGCTGTAGCCTAATGAATTGGCAAGTATTTTTTTACAACTTTTCTCAGGATAATTAACAAGATCTAAGATGAACACTTCAATGCAGATTGAGCTAAGCCAGTTCCCTTCCTCATGGAAAAGTCAGTGCTTACCCATACACACAGATGGAAGCAGCTGGGGGAGTTCTTGTTGGATTCAACCAAATTGACTCACACTGGTCAAGTAGGAGCTCGAGACTCCAGCAGGGCTCCACACAAGAAATGCTCACCCAGCCACATCCTGCTCAAGGCATACTAATTGGGTAACTTTGCTACTGTCCCACAAATCACCTTGTAAGTAAACAATGAATTCATTTTCCAGTGTCACTCATCTGATGTTTCTTAAAGATACAAACATAGTACAAAACTTCTTAAAAATAGGACAAAGCCAAAGAAACTAAGAAATGCTGAACCAGCCGCTACAATGACATCTGAAATCGGGGAAGGAGCTTTAGAGCAGGGACAGACGTGAAGCTGAGAAGAAACTGGTAAAAGTCTGAGGTATTTTCATGGTTGTCTTACAGGATTACTAGATACATCCCTTGTCTTCACTGTGTGACTACCATGATATTCTGAGCATTGCTGGGTTGGTAACATTTTCACCCTGAAGTGGACATTTGGAGTTGCTCTGTGTGGGGCAGAATATTCTTCTGAGCCCATCTGCCAACAACAGTGCTAGCACCTAGAGCAATGAAGCAGGAATCAGAGCGTAAAAACTTCAACTACTTAAAATTATGGTCAAAGCCCTTTCACAGCCAAGCATCACCACCCTTCTCAAACTGAAGTATGTGAAAAAGTTAACACCCCTTCAAAGAGTGGCAGGTTCTAATAAGAACCTGGCAGGAAGCTTACTATTTCTGGCCTGGGCTAACCAAGGTCACAGGTATGCTGAGGTGCATCAGTTGAAAACAGAATGGCATATCAGGGAAATACAGATTATACAGATGCTTCTTTCAGCATAGTTAAGTATTGTCAGCGTCAAGTACAACTCTCAGAGGACAAGAACCCACCCACTGAAATTCCTCACTGTTCCTGTACTGTTTGCCCCCTTCTCTTTCCTGGTCAGACCCCAGAATGTCAGGACAAAAGATTTCAGGCTTTAAAGGCAATAAGGCTGATGTCAGTGACCAAAAGTGAACTCCCTAAGGGAGCTAAATAAGATCTACCAAGATTAAAAAAAGCTATTTACTTATTCCCATGCAGGTGGCTCAACATTTCCTCTGGGCAACACTAGAAAATGAGCTAATTATGCACATACAGTCATGGACCAAAAAAGCAGTCCAGCTATTTTAGAATTCATTTAATGATATTTGATACAGAATGTTATTACCAAACTCCAGCTGTCAGCTTTGGTCATCCTTTTGTTAAAATGATGACATTTTTCTGAAAGAGAGCTCTCAGAATATGAAAACCAAATAAGAGAAGATGTCAGTGACACAGAGTATTGTCCAAAAATAATACCCTCTTTCTGCTAAGAAAAAGCTTCAGCCTCTTCTAGTGTAGGAGACTGACAGTGGTCTAGGACAACAAAGTTATTCCTATTGTGCTGAGTAACTAATGGCTATTAATAATTTTATTTCACATGTTAATACAAAAATGTGAGCTATCCTCTGTAAAATTCCTAACACATATTTCAACCAGTTTACAGAGCAAACTGGGAGCCCTCTCCTGTGGTTTTCAGTAAGGCAAGAACTCTTACTGACTTTCATGGTCCTTCCACCTCAATACTAGGTAGAAAACCAGGGCATATTAGCACACTCTCCTGCTTTTGGTTAGTGTCTCCAGCATTACAGACTGCCTCGCTGCTTGCTGACATTCCTCTTCCCATTCCCAAACAAGCACCAATCTCCCAAATTCAGCACTCCTGCAGCTGTAGCTGCACTGATGCAGGAATTAACACATATTAATCCTGAAAACTCTGCAGGCAGCACTTCTGCACCAGCCCTGCAAGGACACCCATGCTGTGCCAGGCCAAGCAGGGCCAAAGCCTTGTGCTGCTTTGGGAGGCCAGATTCTGAGCAACTGGCTGAACAGGGAACAGGAGCACACCTAACAGGGGACAGACAGCACCCACACAGGGAACAGGAGCACACCTAACAGGGGACAGACAGCACCCACACAGGGAACAGGAGCACACCTAACAGGGGACAGACAGCAGCACACAGGGAACAGGAGCACACCTAACAGGGGACAGACAGCACCCACACAGGGAACAGGAGCACACCTAACAGGGGACAGACAGCAGCACACAGGGAACAGGAGCACACCTAACAGGGGACAGACAGCAGCACACAGGGAACAGGAGCACACCTAACAGGGGACAGACAGCACCCACACAGGGAACAGGAGCACACCTTCCAGGGGACAGACAGCACCCACACAGGGAACAGGAGCACACCTAACAGGGGACAGACAGCACCCACACAGGGAACAGGAGCACACCTGACAGGGGACAGACAGCACCCACACAGGGAACAGGAGCACACCTAACAGGGGACAGACAGCAGCACACAAGGAACAGGAGCACACCTTCCAGGGTACAGACAGCACCCACACAGGGAACAGGAGCACACCTAACAGGGGACAGACAGCACCCACACAGGGAACAGGAGCACACCTAACAGGGGACAGACAGCAGCACACAGGGAACAGGAGCATACCTAACAGGGGACAGACCTGCTTTTGCAGGGAAGCAAGAATAAAGAGCACCCTTGCAGATGGAAAACTGCAGAGGTGAGGATCTCATACTAGCCCCCCATGGAAGCAGAACAGGGAACCTGACTTTCCTGTTTATTACCCCATTTGAGAGATGCTTTGGGCTTCACTTTTGGGCTTCATAGTACAAAACTAATAATTTAAAGTATTAGAAAAGCATGCTTCCATAAGAAACTATATAACCTATTGTGCTGGTTTTGGCTGTTGAAACATGACTTTGCTCAGTCTGTAAAAGAAAAAGGTTATGCTGAAACACACCAGAGCTAACCACGAGCAGCCAAGCAGCTACTGCAGCTCAGGTGGCCTGCAGTAACTCATTATTTCAAATTATTCTTTTATAAGTGTTCATCATTCAGAAATTTTTAGACATTTTGTTTCTTTGCAAAATTAAACATGAAAAAGTCTCTTATTCAGTCCTTTACAAAAAAACATACAGTTTCAAAAGGAATAAAAATGAAACTTTTTCCACCACATTGAGGCAGCAAATGTAGCCCTACCATGAGCTACGAAGCTTTTTTATACTAGTATAATAAGAGTACAATTGCTTGCATTAAAAAATACCTTACTAAATCCTTAAAACTATAAAAATACACTATTCCTTAATGTCACTCTGATCACATACAAACACAAAATTATACTGAAATTCTTGGGAATGCTTTCATTATTTCTTTCTCCAGGGATGACATATGTTTCTAATAACTTGCCACTGAGCAAACAGATTTAACAGGGTAGCAGCATGCTGAGAAAGATAGCAGGATTTTCAATTTTCAGATGAAAGAAGCTCTATTCCCTGGCAGCCCTACTCCTAACCCCTTTAGGCCAGATCAAATTTTATCTGAAGCTAGCTGGTGCCTGTCTTCAACTTCAATGGAAGTTCAATCAGCTTGTTTTTTTTACATACCTGCAGTAAACAATTTGAAGCTTATCAATTAGAATTTTTCAAATCAGTATTTTTACCAGAGGGAACCCATAGCAATTAACAGGATTTCTGGACTTGGTTATTTACATATGTTTAGCTACCAGATGACCCAGTTTTTACCAGAGAATATCAACCACCTAAGTCAGCAGACTCACAGACTAGTTTAGATTATCAAAAGGAAAGTGTTATGCAAATTACACAACATTCCCCTGCACCTTCTAGCAATAGATTTTAAAATCCATTATATTAATTGCACAACAAAAATCTACAGTTCTGTTTCACAAGATCAGGATCAGTTTGCAGTACACATCTTACCTTTTGCTCCACCATTTTCATAGAGAAAATAATGTATTTTTCATCTTTAATGACTTTTGTTCTACATACTAATTTGAAGCTAAACCATCTGACAATCTTCATGGCTCAAAAATGTCTCTTTTATATAAGAAATATAATAATATAATAAGAATATTTCTACATTTCACGGAGCTCTCTGATAAAATGTAGTATTTTACGTAGTATTTTCAAATAGGGGTTCTTAATTATGGGTCACATCTGATGAGTCTCATCTAGATACCAGGGTGAGGAACCCCTAACAACACTGTAATCACTTGCACTGGAATCCTTGTTACAGTAAGGTTGCTCACACCAGGAAGCTTGCTTTCACACTTGATTTAATTCAACTGCTTGAAGAGCTAACCCCAACTTCTCTTCACACCTTCATGTAATTTCATTCAGACAGCTGTCTTTTTTTTTTCTAAATAACTTTTTAATGTGTGAAAAAAAAACATAAATTATTTTATCAAGTTGTCTAAGAATATTTCCCTGCTAAAAATAAAGATTTTATGATTAACTAATGGGAAATATATGAACATATGAAGAAAAAAGACCAAAGCTCTAATACTAGAGGTCTGTCTTTGACAAAGATTCAACAAATAAAGTAAATGAGCATTGCATCTGCTTATATAATGTAAATGGTTGCTGCTACACTTTTGTCCAGCTTTTCTGGGTTTTTTTCTGATAAAAATATTTTCTTTCTGAGGAGCGCTCAGTGGTTTGGATCTGACATTTGTTTAAAAGCTTTATAAAGTAAGAATGAAACTATATTTAGCTCCAGAAAGCCATGCTTTTTAATGCATGCAAAGCTGCAGAAGAATCAGAAGTAATCTTAATGAGGAAAACTTTTATCAAATGTAATTCAATCTGTTCTCACCCAAATGGGACTAATTTGTTCAATTATCTATAAAAATACCAGTTAGACATTCAAACAAAAGCTTCTGAAGCATATCTGTACAATTAACAACAATGCAAATGCACGATCACTCAGTCATGCCAAGGGCTGCTCCCCTAAGCATCTTCCAATTTTTCATGAAAAGCCCCATCAATCATCACTAAGGGACCTTTTTCTTGCCCCAGCCTCAGCCAGCAGTGTGGAACAGGTGGTGGGAATAGGGAAGAGGATAGGACCATATTTCTTCTCTTACTGCTAGCAGAACCACTGTTCTGTCAGCAAAGAAAGACTAACACAGCTAACACACACTGATCCTTCTCCTGTCCCTGACTATTCCTTCCTAATGAGGAGCTAAGGAGTCTTACTTCAAATGAGGCTCATTGGGAACTAGGGATGCTAGATGCTAATGTGTCAAGGCATACAAGCTGAAGGAGCTCTTCTGGGAAAATAATTCCTCTTCCTTTTCACCTGTACAAGGACTGCAAGATTCAGCTCTGTGGCAGAGCTTTAGAAAGTTTTCTTCACTTCCAGTGTACTCACAGAGGGTTTGGGAGTACTTGGATTTTCCAAGAAGTATTAGCATTTTGCAGAATCAGCTGCCTCATTAACAATTAGGTGGATCTGTATGCATTCATAAATTGAATCTCTAACCCAGAGAGTTAAGGCAGAATGTGCTTAGCATCAAGTTAATATCTAGGTATGTAAATGCAAACATGCAGAGTGTGTAACAGCATGTGTGCAAAGTGGGGTCACAGGCTCTGACCTGTGTCCCAAGCAGAAAATGGCCAGATGACAACAGGCTGTATATGCAAAAATGCATCTGCCAAAACTTTTTCATATTTGTTATGATGAGGAATCTGATAAATGTTCAAAACATAGAGAGTAAGAATTTGATACCTGGTATTGTCAGGCCACTGTGACATTTGCCATTCATATGCATTTATAAGAAGAGAAGATCTTGCTTAATTTCATTGTACTGGCCCTGTGAAGTCTCATGATGTTGTAAGGTCAAATTCTGGTATGACAAACTTCAGCAAAGACAAAACTTGGTCTTTAAGAATGTATGTCAAGTACCCATAATACCTAGGGGGGGAAATTCTAAATGTACAAACATAGTTTTATTACACATTTGTTATGCAAATAACATTCACACACCACTTATTCTGAAGTTTAAATATATGAAAGTAGGAAATGAGAAGTTAATAACAAAACTAGAAGTCAGTTAGAAACTAACTTTCTCCAAAACTAAATACCAACTTCTTGAAAGCAGGTAAAATAGTTTTAAAATTATTGGGAGAATGAATTGTTTTAAATGTAAAATATTTCTTTAATAACAATTGTATTATTCTCATTTTTCCCTTAGAATAAAAGAACATGGACTGCAGAATATTGCTCATGTAACTGGGCCATGCAGTTTGGAACTTAATGGACTTGATTGTGGTTTATGTAAGGTGTTGCAAAACCATCACTGTGTGCACAATATGAAGAACATCATAGAACTTTGTCGATTATATTTATTTCTATAGTCAGCAAAATTGTATCCAACTAGGCTAAAAAAAGATCCACCCAGAGCTACAAAACTGCTTCTACCATCATCTGAGTTCTACAGCAGACCAGGGCTTTTGGTCCCCAGTGGGTCAGGAACGTCCCTGCCGGCCCAAGAAGGACGTGCAACACCACAGTGTGGAACTTGCAGTAACACAACCTGTGTAACTTTGCCCTTACTTAGCTCCATATACAAAACAATCTTAAATTACTTAAAATACAGAACTCTGTACCACTCAACAGTTAGACAAACATTGTAAATCTTGCCTTTTACAAAGGGCAAAAAGAATCAAAGATGTTGGACTCACCCACCACAGTGGCAGGAGAAAGAACAGTGCTTAGAAGTGAATCAACTAATGACTGCTAACATTACAATTCATTTCATTTGGCAAACTGCTTCTATCATTTCAAGCCTCACTATCAGTGACAGGTTCACTTTTTAAAATCAAAGACTGATTTCTTTCATCTCATTGAGTCACAGGAATTGGATGAAATTATCAAGGATGTAGGAAGAGATAAAAAAGTAAAACTGATCTCCCACACTTCTGATTTTTTTGAACTTATGCCTTCTTTTGGAATGTAAAATGAACGAGTAAAGGTGGATAGCACACTAATAGCTAAGCATTTAAAGACTTCTAATACATAACCCATTAACACTCACTAGAGATACACACCTTCCCCAGCAGGCACACTAACAACATTAACGCAAAATGCTATTAAGACCCAAATGTTAGATGTCCTTGCCTCCAAAAACGGGAGTTGGTTTTCAAGACTTATCTATCTGCATAGATCTGGATGTTCAGACAGTATTAAAACACAAACAGTCTACAATCTAAACGGCAAACTTGAAGACACTTGACAAGGCAAACAGGTGTTTGTCAGGAAACCAAAGTTTTTGATGTAGGTCTTGCAGCACATTCACGCTGGTTAGCCAAGGCCTCAGAACTGCCGTGGAAGGCAGCGGTTGAGCTGCAGGGCAGGACAGCTGGGGAACCCAGCACAGTGGCAGCAGCAGCAGAGAAATAACCACATCTTGTGCTCTCCAAGGCCAATATACCCTTCTTCACCGATTCTCTAGGAATCACATATTCGAGCATACATGAAGAGCTCCTGACAGGAACCCTATCTTTCATAAATTAACAGCAGTGTGATACTGTCCTATTCCCGAGATTATCTTTCACACGACATTGTTTCATCTCTCCCACTTCAGCTGCACCCTGTTCGCAAAGCAGGGAGCAGCCTGGCAGCACACATCCTGGTGTCTGCACGCCACTGCCAGCTTCTTTAAAGAGAGAAACCTAAACCTCTTTGGCTCAAAGTATCAGACTGCGATCCTTTAAGGACAAAAAGAAAACCGACAGAAGAGTGCCACTTCGCATGAAAATCCCCAATAACCAGAAAAACCACAATCAGACCAGCTGATAAGAAGACAAGCCGACGTTTCTCTGGTTTGGAAAAGAAGGAGAGCTGCCTGACACCGAGTGGAGAGGTTCCGGCTCTCCCGGTGTTTACCTTCCCGGCACCCGGGAAAGCGCGGGCGGCAGGGACGTTTCTGCACTTCAACAGGCTTGAAGTTACCCCGCAGCCCCCACCGGGGCTCGGCCGCCGCTCCCCGGCCGCGGAGGGTCGGGCGGGGATGTCCGCGCAGACCCTCGGCCGCCGCCAGCCCGCGCCCTCCCCGGCCCCGCCACGGCGGCCCCGCTCACCGTTCTCCGGCCGCCGTCGCGGAGGGCTGGGGGGCGGGGGCAGGGGCAGGGCGGCCGGGCGGGCAGGGGCGGCCCCGCGGCTCGGCCCGCGGCTCGGGCCGGCTCACACGTCAGCCCGCGCCACGAGACCCGGATCTGCCGGCTCCCGGCGGCGGCGGCGGGGCCGGGGCGGCGCCGCGCGGTCCCGCCCCCCGCTGCCAGCCCTCCGCCCGGCGCGGGAGCTGAGCCCTGCTGCGGGCAGGGGCGGCCGCGGCCCGGGCCGCGCTGTCCGGCAGGGCCCGACTCGGGGGCCCGGGGGGCCGCAGCGCCCAACAACGCGGCGGCCATAAAATAAAGCTCGGTAGGTCAGAGGAGAGGACGCGGGGACAGGACTGCTGTAGGGCCAGGTGTGCCTGGGGTCCGCCACAGCCCCCGCGGCCAGGGCTCCGCGTCCCCGGCACAAACACGGGCGCTTCGGCCGCTTGGCCCCAGCCATCCCCGCTGAAGTACGAGGCAATTTACAGGCTAGTTTTTCATCTTGAAATTCAAAGCCTGTTCAGGAGCTCGTGACTCACGGGCTTCTAAGCAATTAAAGCATCCATCAAAATAGGTATTTAGATGCTGTGAATGAAGTTAGAAAGGAAAATCAGATTGTGGCTTCTCAGTCAGCCAAGGAAAGGGAGTGTCATACTCCCAATACAGAAAGATGGACCACATCCTGTCTTGGAGACACTGATACCATGCAATAATGCAGTGGGGATTATACAAGAAAGAAAATCTTGTTCTCCAATATTTCCAAGGCTGGCTTACCTCCTCCAAGCTAGAAACAAGGACAGTACTGCAATCAGAGTGAGAAAGGAGAGTTGGAGAGAAGTTGCAAGTGCTCTCAAGTTGGTACCTCTGACCAGTGCTGCATAGTCTCATGTGACCCACATATGGCTGTTCTCATTACTACTTGCAGCTGTCATGGGGTTTTCAAGCCTCCTTTCGTGGCAACAGCTTTTTTTCTGAAAGTTTTTTCCTAAACTTGAGTGTCTAGCCTGTGCTACTTTGCCAAGTCTTGGATGCACTGCCAGTTGGCAGCCTTGCATGTCCAGCCATCACTCGTGCACAGAGCCACCTCTCTCTGAAAGATGCAGGTAGACCAACTCTTCCTGGTTAAAGCTGGCCCTGAACATATCCATTCCACTTCTGAGAGTCAGGAGGTAGGCTGCCTTTGTGTAGCAATGCCACACAGTCCTGACTTGCTGCGGATCTTGCTTCTTCTTTCCCACGTTTTAGTCCTTTCTCTTGTCTTAGCACCCAACTAAGCAGTGGCAATACTGAAAAGGGAGGCAAGGCACTGACACAAAGCCAGGCCATCACACAAAAAAGCTAAACTATGCAGAACTGGTATCATCTTGTTTACCTCCATCCAGGGAACTAAGACTCTGGTAAGGTACTAGGGGTGCTAAAACTTACCTTTAATTTGGAAGTATGAAGCCATATCCCTTCAATGTTTCCTGGGAGGACAGGTTTCTTTACAGCCCGTTCAGGAGTTTGGACTGCAACAGGAGCTATGAAGATTGACAATATCAAGGTATGCTTGCCTTGAAGTTTACTTTGGCTGTCCTGGCCAAACACTAAGCTAATCTAGACGATGGTGTCAGAGGGTAGTCATAGGAAGAATGATCAACTGTTGGCTGTATCCTTCTTTCCAGCTCTCCCTTAGCCATTCTCCTAACCTAACCCTTCACCAGGAACAAGCCACCCTTGAAACAAGCAAAGGCAGCTTCTCAATACCATAAACCAGTCTTGCCTGTCTCCCACACCTCATACACAGGGCTAGCCATTGTTCTAGAAAATGGATCTGAGATCCTGAAATTCCCAAACCAGACACAGCTTGCCGTTAGTCCTGATTCAAACAAGAGAGGAGAGAAATGCCAACAGCACAGTAGCAGAGAGAAGGGTTCCTTCTGCCAAGCTGAGGCAGAAATGCCAAACACTTCTATTTTCTTGCCGAACAGCTCTTGGACAAGGTCAAACAGCAGTTGCTAAAATGATATCAGGCATATTTGGAGGAACCATTGAAACTGATAAGAGAATCTCAGTGATTCATTCTTGGAGAACTGAATTTGAACAATTCTAGAACTGGAAGGGCAAGACTAAGTGAGCTTGACCAGCAGCATGAGATGCCTTGACAGAAACAATATGAGCCTGCAAAGAGTCTATATTTGAGAGGCATGAATTGAGAGTAATGGCAACTGTGTGATCTACAAGGAAGCAGTATGCAATGGTGGCAGAGCTAGAGCTCAGGTGTCTTCCTCACTTTGAATCAAATGCAGCCTCCTCAGACCTCAGTGCATTATATCTTTCTGGCTCATTTCTCACATCACCCCATCCAGGTACTTGCATTATATCTGGTAATGTTTTGAAATTGTGCCTTGAAGAGGTGTGCAAGAAGCACTACCTGGCTGGCCAACCAGCCCCACTGGGTGAGATAAAAGCTACCCCTCCCTACTCTCATTTCTTCACCCCATGTTGTATGCTGCAAAGCTCAGCATATCTGAAAATAGTTTTACTTACCTAGTCTCAGTAAAAAGCTGAGGATTTTTCCAGGATCCTGCATTATTTGCACTTCCTTTTGACAGCAAAATAGCAATTTTTTTCCGATTATTTTTCTTTGTTCAACATATATGTTTCCATTCCCATGTTTGGAAGTACGGGAAGCTGATGGGCCTAATGAAGGATGGATTTGTGAAAGGGTTATCCTCATGTATGAAACTTCAGAGGATGAACGGCCAAGGAAGAGGGGCAGGCAACAGGAACCACAGAAAGTAGGGACCAGGAGCAAGAGAAACAATGTATAAGCTTATTGCTTTCAAATCAGCAAGAACATACAGGTGTGTGCAGAAAGTAACTGTGTGTTTTAAATAAAACATTCTGCCAGAGCATCCCTCAGAATTTGTCCCTCCTGGTTCCAACGGGCAAATGAACAAGGCATAGCAGGCACTGATTCTATCTCAGCTTCCTACTCCCAGACTTCAGCCATCTGCTCCCCCTTACACTCACAAATTTAGTGCACAATACAGCAGTAAAACAAGATCCTGATATGGAGGCTATCTTCAACTCTCTCTATGAAGTCTCCATTCTGGCAGTCAAACTACGATGAAAACAGTGATGTAGACTACTTTAGGAACAAAGCCATGAGATGCATTCAAGTAGTAACAGGGATAGAATGGTGAATCTACTGATTTTGGCACACTAAAAGAATTGTGCTGCCCATTGCCAGGCTAAAACTATGAAGACAGCTCTGATTAAAGAGCAAAGGGTGGTAATAGTCCTTCTACCAAAACCCTTTATAATGGAGGAGGGTGGAAGTTAGCAAAAGTGACTATACATTCTCTACATCCATAGTCTGAAAGTAGTGTGGATTGGGCATTTTGTAAGCAACAGGCAGGTGTCACATTCCACATCACAGTGCTAGCTTTCAACTTTTCTACCTCAGCAGGCAATGGTAAATTAGGTGTTGTGTTGGTGATCTAACCTGCCAAACAATGAATGAGCTTGTTTACAGACACAACATTGCTTTTCCCATTCTCAAGTTCTTTTTCTGCTGATGTTATTTTCATCTTTGCTGCATAAGTCATGTCACTAGGCATTGTATTGCTGACATCCAGGTATTCTGTGGAGTGGAAATTGTTCATCTGCAATTCATGCAGTTTCATCAGATCTGAAAAATGACCTAGAAATGGGACAAATCCTCCTAATGTAACTCCTTTTCTGTCTGCTCCCTCTTTTCTTGTATGCAGTTCATAATAAGGAGATAATGCTATTCTAAGGAAATTCTGCTGCAAATTTTGATACCAAAGAGCCATTTGGAAGAGGTCTGCAAAATGGTCTGAAATTGGCACCTAGGAAGTGGAAAGGAAAATATTATTAAATGCCCTTGTAGAATCAAGGTAAGAGAGGCCTTTTGGCAGCAACACTGAGACTTTTGGAAAAGGAAATCCAATTTTGGAAAAAGAAGTCCTTAAAAAAGTTGCCTGCAAGCATTTCTAGAATTCAGCTAGACTGGCATCTCACAAAGCTCTGGAGAATTGAAAAGCCCTTTGGGATACTAGGCAGCAAGCCTGAGAATTGGCTGGCACAAAGACTACATTGTGTACTTATATTAATTTTACTGATATTTGCTCATGTAATCACCACTGAACCAAATGTATACTGCCGGGTTTTCTGTCAATGTGCAGATCTAAACTTAAACACTCAACTGCAATTGTCAGAACTCACAGTAAAAATATGGCTCAGTGGAAACAAGAAACTCCAGTGAAATTGTCTGAGGATCTATGGAGGATCGTTTGAGCTCCTGAAGCATCAACACACCAACACAGACTTTTGGGACCAATTAGCCACAGTCTAGGGAAAATGACCACAAAGGATTGCTGCAATGCTGCCAGACCACAGCTGCCCAGTGAAGTTTTCCACACTATGAAATGGGTGAAGGAAATCTGAAGGTGAGGGGATGACAAGGATTATTTTACACTTAACTAGAATAATGACTAGTAATTTAGAATAACTATGAAATGCAAGCAAGCCAATTGGGATGGTTATAAGGTCAGGCTTGCAAAAAGCAATTTAAAAATAGAGGATTAAGTCCTGAGCTACTAAATTGTTAATGATAACACTCACTGGTAAAGATACACCATCTGAATTAGGCTGAAATGGTTCTGTAGTATTAGAATAGTATGTTCTCAGTAACCACATAAGTTAATAGTCCACTAAATTTCATTGATAATTATCCAATCAGTATTGGGAACATTATTTTGCAATAGCTTAGGCCAGTCCCCTCTAAAAATGTGGTCTAAGTGAACCAACACTGCTATAACCTTAAAAAATTGTTTTTCCTCTGGAACAGAAATCATAATAGCAGCTGTTCAACTGTGGTGGCTTTCTTGCAAAGAAAAGATGAGAAACAGAGTGAACTGCTTCATAAGCAACTGTAGTTCACATAAGCTATCTGCAGCCATAAATTTACCAGCAGCTAACGTTGCTATATTCATCTGAAAACTGCTGCCACTTGGGAAAAACACATCTCATATCACCCTCTATGTTCAGAGCCATTTCAGCATTTAGTCTCAAAATGCCTCTGAACATGAGTCAGAGCCCTCAACTGTTACAGTTCTCACAGACTTGAAATAAAAATGAATCCCTCTTCATTTCCAAGTGAATGCCTAGTAGAAGAAGCCATATCTGATAGACAAACCACAAGCTAAAATGCAAGCAAGCAGATTTGATATTAGGTGCAGAAGGGAGAAGAGAAAATGAAAACAAGATCCTAAAGGATTTTTAAAAACACTTTACTAGATATAACTAAGAAGCAGCAATGAATTGAAATGTTCTGGTCATGAACTGAAAATTACTCTGATCTGAAATTGATATATGCAGTTTGCAGTTAGTATTAAGCACTTGGTATATGATTGAAATGTAAGAGTACTATCCATTAAAAAGCCGAGGCATTATTTACTAATAAAAAATATATGGCAAGAAGAGAAGACATTTCATGTGTTACTGAGGAGGTATATCAAAAGGCATAACTCTGTCAGTCAGCAGTTGAAGATCAGTATTCTATCACATAAAATGTGGCAGCATCTCTGTATGGACTACAGAGAACTAAATCACATTGTTGAAAAAATATCTGATCATAGTAAGTGATACTCTGGTTTCTGTAGTGCATTCAAACATGGTTTTTACTTTGGTTATTAGAACATGAGTGTTGACAAGTGTACAAGAAATGACTGCTCTCTCAACTGGGCAAGATCCTAGACATAATGCAAGGTTTTTAACTTGTGCACGTTTGCTTTTGAGCAAATTTTGTTTGATGGTGTGGTATGATGCAGCTGGATGCTTGCTGTAGGATGTCACACCTTTTGAAGAGGAGCTGTAAACCCTACAAGTGGTTTAGTGCAAGAAAGAAAATTTGACTTTACAGAACTTGACAACACTGTCTGGTCAGGGAAAAAGAGTTCTTCTGTAGTATACCCTCAGCAAGTTTGTTGACAACACCAAGCTGAGTGGTGCAAACAAGACGCTAGAGGGAGGCGGGTCTGTGGGAAGTTCAACAAGGCCAAGTGCAAGGTCCTGCACCTGGGTTAAGGCAAGCCCAAGGACAAAAGCAGGCTGTGAGGAGAATGGATTGAGAGCAGCCCTGCTGAGGAGGCCCTGGAAGTGCTGGTGGAGGAGAGGCTGGACATGATCCAGCAATGTGCACTTGCAGCCCAGAAAGCCAGTTGTATCCTGGGCTGCATCAAAAGCGTGGTCTGTAGGTCAAGGGACACGATTCATCCCCTCTACTGTGCTCCTGTGAGACCCCACCTGGAGTACTGCATCCAGCTTTGGGTCCCACAACATAAGAAGGACATGGACCTCTTGGAATGAGCCCACAGGAAAGCCACAAAGATGATCAGAAGGATGGAGCCCCTCTCCTGTAAGGAACAGCTGAGAGCTGAGGCTCTGGGAGACTTTAATGTGTCCTTCCAGTACCTAAAAGTGTGCAAAAAGGCTGGAGAGACTTTTAACAATGAGTTTATTAGGATGAAATTTCTTACTGTGAGGGTGGTGAGGCACCGGAACAGGTTGTCCACAGAAGTTGTGGCTGCCACATCCATGGAAGTATTCAAGGCCAGGTTGAATAGGGCCCTGAGTAACCTGGTCTAGTGGAAGGTGTCACCCATGGCAGGGGGTTGAAAGTAGGTGGTCTTTAAGGTACTTTCCAACCCAAACCATTATATAATTCAATTCAACTCATACTTCAGAGATTTTGCAAAAACACCACACGGATTGAGGGAGACCTTTTGGGTGTTTGAAAGTATGAATTTACATTTTTGGTGTTGAAATGGGTTCTTGTGGTTACCTTTTGTTAAGCTACTGAAGTAATCATTAGACATAGATGACATCTCTAAAACTGAAGATAATTACTGAAAGAAAGGATGGAAAGATTGGAAGCTGAAGCTGTATTATAGCAGAAGCCCAACTCCTTTGTAGAGAAAATACTGAGGTAGCCAGTCCTTTCACAGTGGTGCCCAGTGACAGGACAAGAGCTAAACAAGAGCTAACACTTCTTTTTTCTGATGCTAACTGAACATTGGTAGTGGTTGCCCAGAAGGGCTGTGCTATCTCATATCCATGGAGACACTCAAATGGACATGGTCCTGGCAAGGCAACTTGCTCTGGCTGACCCCACTTTGACAGGAAGAGTGGTCTAGATGATCTGAAGAGGTCCCTTCCAACCTTGACCCTGCTGTGATTCTGTGATACTGTGCCACTCAAGAGGGAAGCCAGGAGTAGATATACCTGCAAAGCACTTTGACTGCAATTTCTGTGGGAGTAAAATTATTTGGAATAAGTGATATTAAGATACAGGGATATATGGCACCTATAAATAAGTCTGTTAGGAGAGTTAATACCTTTTATATCTGCTCTGTTTGGGGAAGGGACCAACAGTGTAATGTTACAATATTCCTAGGACAAATGATGCCTTAAGTTTTAGCTTCTGTATTTTTCAGATTCTGTGCTGCTTTAGTGTGTAACTCTGAGCTTTATATAAAGTGTTAGCAAGTTCTCTTCACAAGGTAGGTAGACAAAACAATCCTTTTCCAGCTTGTCCAAGGACAACTGTTACCAGTTCCAGGCCCAAAAAGTATAAACAAAGGTGGACTGAAGAGAGAAAATAAGGAGGATGAACTTCATAACCTAAAGCTATAATTGAACAATTAACTCCAATATGCAAATGGACCAGAACTTATAAAAGTGAGAGATTCTGTGACCGGTCATCCATTTTTGTGACCATTTTGGGTTCATCTTGGCTGTAGCCCTGGCTGGGCTCTTACACTGCCCAAGGTGTATCCATTAAGGCCTTTTAATAAAGCCCTACTTTATTCTTTAACTCTGTCTAGCCTCTGTTCTAGGTCAGCCTTCTCAAGGCATCACCAAGGGTTAGAATCTGCAAAATCAAGAGGCAATCATGCAGCATGACTGAATACTTTCCAGTACGACTGAGCCCTGTTTGGGGGAACAAAGATACAGTCCAGAATACTGCCTTTAAAAGCTTGTTCCAATTCACCATGTGATCTTTTTGCACTGTCAGAAAGATGGGAAAGCTGTAACATGGAATTTTATGAGATGGATTATCCTTCAATGAAACTGCTATAATTGCTACCCTTTGTTTGAGAAAAATGTTCAAGACAAGAAACTCCTTACATCTAAACCAGATCTTCCACCTAAACAAAGGCATATGCTATTACTGAAAAGACAGACACATAGAATAGTAGGGATTTTCTAGATCCTGCTTTGAGAAACATTGCATGCCTGGCAGGAATCCACAGACCAGAAAAATGGCTTGTATCTGCTGTGTTCAGGAAAACTGTACATTACTCAGTACAGGACACTATTTGAGCCTTGTTTGTTTAACCTGACTTTATCCTCAGTGTTCTCTAACAAATTGCCAGGTGCAGTGTTCTTGCTAGCCATGTGGACAAACTGAAGACAATCAGGTTAGGAAAACAACAAAGATCAGATTGTCCTGGCTTCTATTCTTGAATTGGTCCATACTGGTTTCTGTGATTTGCAATCCTATTCAATTAACTTTTTTACAGAACTGTGGTGCAAACACTGACTAGCAATTTAGACTTAAGGCTTTAATTCTAAATTATTATTCTATTGTAGTAAAATTAATAGAAAAACTTGGGGGTTTTTTCCTAGTACAAAATTGTTCTAGTCTCCAAAATGCAGCTATTTTAGGATGGTATCTACAATAACAGAGCCTGATAAATTACCCATCTGTCAGAGCTGAGCTTTTTCTAGATGATCTCTGACAAACTTCACTATTTTGTAAATTTTTGTTGTAGACAGTTCCAAAAGGCTTCCATCAGTTGTGGATTTGGTGCACATGATAACATGGTGCCCATGTAGTTTAGCAAAATGCCCACATAAGAGTAAGTTCAGATTCTAGATACAATTTTCAAAAAACCTCAGAATCAAAAATTGCTGGATCAAGCAATAATAACTGAATTCAAGAGCTCCAGATTGCTTTTTTATTATTAGCCCTACCTTTCAGGATCCCTAAAAAGCCCTGTGCTTTACAAAACAGAGAGACCATTGGAGGAATTCTTAACAATTTATATGCAAAGTATACTGGAGTCTGTTGTCTCTGTGGCTTGGCTTGTAGTTTTCTGATTTTACTGCATATATTCTTGTACTATACTGTTGTTATTCACACATCTTTAATGCACATTCTCTTATAGCTGGAAACTTTTTTGAGGTGGGACCCCCTCATAAAACCATTCATGAGACTATTGCCTGCAGGAGCATAATACACCCTGCAGCCTGTGTTGATGGCTCTATGTCCCAAGTTATGTACATTAGGAGGAAAGGTGTCCACTCTCATCCTTTTCTCTTGAGCAGACACAGCAGTGATGCAGATCAGTTTGCAACATAAACTCCCTGAACAAGTGTTGCCTATCTGCTCAAAGGAAAATACAGAGAGCCAGGTGGAACCATCCCAGAGACACAAATTTTTTTATATTTATGCTGGCAGTTGAACCTCTTTATACAGTGAGCTTCCCAGCACTCAGCTTATCTACATTGTTAGGAATATGAAAATATTTTAGCAGTAAAGATCACTACCAAAGTAAGTGGGTTTATTTCTGGATTCCCATATTCATTCAATTACTGCTTCACAATTTTTTGCTGCTCCAGTTCTAATTCCAAACTCAGATCTCCTAATGAGAGACTCTAACTCCACCCCCCAAACAGTCACTTCAAACTATCAATGCCATTTTATCTTCTCTCTTCCTTACTTGCTGCATTTAGGCACTTCCCTGGCTACCACTACACTGAACAATAAATTTAAGCTTCTAGCTAAAAGGTCAGATATACTTCTGTCCTGATGACTTTTATAAATGGAGGCTTTACTGAGTATCAGTCTGGATCTGATTTTAGCCCCTATAGTCATTAAAATAGCAGCAAATGTTATTCAGTCACAAATCCTACCATGAGGAGAAGATAATGTCCAGCTGGCCTTTTAAGGCAGCTCTAACTCCCTTTTGTACCTTTCTGTGAAAGAAAGATCACAATATTTAATTAAATAAAGTTACACAGATTTGATAACATACTATAAGTTATTACATTAGTAGATGATAACACAAAATACTTAAAATGGTACAAATCCTTCACTCAAGGTAGTAAATATTTTTTGAGTGGACAACAATATACCGGCAACATAGCATGGTCACCAAGTTCTTTATAAGATTGGTTAAATCCTCTCTTCCCTTATAACTCTAATATTCATAAAACTACTAATAAAGCCATGTTAGGTTGTGAAATCTATTTCTCTATTCGCAGCTTACTTTCACTTTGAAAGGATCCTCAGAAAGACTGCTATCTTCTTTTTGTAATAGGAAGAAAGGAGCACACTTTATAAGAAGTGCTTCTATTTCCCTGTAATCAACTTGTCAGTCTTTGACTGCCAAATTTTCAAGGTAGATGCCTGATCATTAAGAATATTAATCAACTTGGGAGCTCCTGCGAAATTACAAGAACTATTTCACAGCTGAACCTAATTCCCCCTCCTCCCTCTTTTTTTTGTTTCTTCATGAAGCCACAAGAATTGGCCCATGGACCTCAAGGTGTATGTACTGTCAGTTGAAAATCACTCCTCCACAAAAAAGTGGAAACTTAAAACACCAGTAATTTTGCTCACAGACTCAAAAGCATTGGGTATTTTTGTATCTAGGTTTTCCTACTAGAAACATCATGTTCAGATATAACATTAATTTAGAAGATATTGGCAGACCAATATCAAATTAATGAAAAGTCCAGGGTGTCCTCTCAATTTCTAATAACAGCCCTTAACAAGTGAAGGACAATAGGGTGTTATTAAACTACAAAAAAATTCTGCCTATTCATTATTTAATGAAAATTTTGCTATGCTATAGATTGATGTCTGATGCAACTTCACTAATTCAGATGAATTGCATCATATGAATTCAACCGGAGTGACTTCACATCACTCTAATGTTTAGTTAGAACCCTTAGTGCCTTTTAGTGCATATACATTTCATCTGCTAACAACATGAAAAGTATCATTTGGTAAGCGCAGGCATCTCGAGTGAATACCTCCCCTCTCTTCCTGAACACCGAACAATTTCTGTTCTACTGGTTTTGCCATTTCTGCCTACAGACCTCCTACAAGTTCTCCATAAATACTTTTACAGGTAGGGCCGGACAAAGGAAAGCTTCCCAACAGAGGGACCCGTCTCAGCCGAGCAAGGCAAGCTGCCCTGTTCCACCCAGGAGAGGGCACTCTTACACCTGGCCACGCAACCGGACATGGACACCTACGGGAGGAACAGCAAAGTTAAGATGACATCTTAAAACTCGGTCAACTTGCACGACCAGTTCGTTATTTTTATGATAGTGCTAATCACAGGTAAGGTGAATCATCCAGACGCTGCCACAACAGGAACGCAATATGACAGACAATAAACGTGTGGGCTAAATTTATTCTTAGTCTCTGAAATGTGCTGAATGATATGCAGATAAAAAAGACAATTTCTGCATTTCTCTGGTAAAAGCTGGGATCATAGAAAGAGAGCTGTAAGTGTACCTTCCGTGGAAAACGAAGGTTAAATTTTAAAATAACCTAGTTCTATAAATATTAATTGTTGCCTTTTTTAAAAATAAAGCACTATTATAAATGAGCATACAAACATTTAAATGCAAAGTGCATATAATCTAGTACTAACACAGCCTGTAAAGTTAATCTTTATATGGAAATCTGAAATAAATAAAATAAGAATTTTAAATGCTACAGGTTCAACCCCTGTTTCTAAAGGGGTTGAAATCAATATACATATCTCTTGAGACAGCTTTCCTCTCCAATAAGTAATCCTCCAGCAACAAAGAGAGAAGATCAAGCCTGACATTTTTGATTTTTCTAAACTAAAGAAGCCAAGATGAAGAGGTGGTAGTTTTGTTATGCAAGACATAAAACAGCAAAAGAGAAATAGAATGCTGCATACTGCAAAGTTAATGTTTCAAAAATCTCATTTTCCTCTAATCACAGGGGACTATCTCAATAATTCCAAATTTTCTCTGAGTAATTATACTATAAAAATGTCCTATTGATATGAAAAGAATAAAATTAGGAAAATATGGAAATGAGAAAAAGATCACCAAGAATCTTAACTTGAAGAACAGAAAGCACTTGGTTCTGTCAGAAGCATCTTGGAGTCCCCAGGCAGTGCCCTGGGGCTGGGGGCATCCACAGTCAGAGAGAAGAGCCATGCAACTTTGCATGAGCCACAGCCACTTTTCCATGAAAATGGAAATGACTCTTTCCTATATATAGTTACCTGATAGACAGCACTTCCCACATTACATGGAATGGCAGTGTTTAGGATGTTTGGTTGTCCCAGCATTGGCTAATGAATATTGTTAGCCTGTCCTTATTGGGAGCTTGGGCTGAGGCCTTACCACCACTGACCCTACCAACCTCCCTCCTGCAATGACCTTACATTGCTTCAACTTCAACTATATCTCCTTCTCCCACTTCCAGAAGTCTTTCCAAACAATATGCCAGTCATAATAACCAATGCATAGATACTCAGAATTGTATCTCTCACTCTATTAGTTGTGATCAACACCAACAGGCAAAAGCATAAACCGATCTGCAGCCAGTTTGTAAAAGCTGCTATTGAAAGAGTTGTTCGGTATGAGACTAAAATGGTGATAGGGTCAATGAGGAACTATCTCCTGAAATCATATATACTACAAATATTTTTAATTCAAAAAATAGCTATGTTCAATGGACTACAGTTGTACATATTGTGTATGGATTTTTCTAAGGGAAAAATACTAATGACAACTTAATTCAGGGCTTTATTATCAACATATCATAAAATATATTAGGGAGTCAGACATGGAAGTCCCTGAAATCACACCAAGAGGCTATATTCTCAATTTTTGTCCAGGCATTATCTTTTTTAACAAAGCAAAAATAAAACAACAAACAAACAAAAACCCAACTCCCCCCAAAAAACCAAACCAAACCCCAAAACACGTATTCAAAGTCTATGGTCCTGTTCTACCCTAAACCCCTGTAGAACCTTCTGTAAAATAGTAAATTATAATAAAGTATAAAACAGTATTGGAGGTGTAAAGTGATACTTCCAGCATGCTGATTATGTAAGGTACTGATTTTTACACAGATTTTGATCCTGGCAAAACTCACCACTACTCTGTTCTACCATCCAGAAAGCCTTTCTGTATCTGTCTTTCAGCAAAGAGAAAATTAACACAGTATTATGGTGAATATCAAACAGTTGTAAGTGAAAAATGCCTACTTAAGGACAAGGCAAAGGAATGGGACATAACAAGGAAAAGAGATACAGTAATTCATATTAATTTCATTTTTGCAGCAGCAGACTCTGACATTTGTAATCCAAATGAGCACATGAAAATGAACCTAGGTACAAACCAGACAAAATCATTGCCCTTTACCATGGCTGTTACTGGATGTTCACTACCTATAACATAAAAGCATATTCACAGGAACACAAAGGATTTTGACACTTAATAAAGGTCATGTTTTCCACTCCATTCAGTGCAAAATCTGAATATTGGAAGCTTAGCTTCTTTCTGTGAGCTGTCTGAAAAGACATGAAGGATTTAACCAGGAGATTTTATGTACCACCTTTATTATTTTTGTCTATAGTAGTCATAGTTGCTCAGCACACTACAAACCTAACTTTCATCTAAGAGGCAAAAAAGTGTTATCATCCTTTTTCTATTGGTGACAGAAAAGCCATGGCCGACCTCCTCGAAAAGAATTTGAGACATATCAGTGGAACTCATATGTCTAAATTATTCTGAAAATGAAAGTACAAGATCCCACTATTAAGTCATTAAAAAGAAACCAGGCCTACTGAAAAATGGTCCTTTTCATAAAGGTATTGAAAACCTCAGCTGAAAAACTGGATTGTATAAAACGTTTTAAAGTTTTCATCTGAAAAGAAAAATTTATGAACAGATGCACATGCAGCAACAATTTTACAGAAAAATGAACTTTTCCCAGTCAAACTACATAGGAAGAGTAAACACATTAAAGGGACTACATGCATCTGTACATAGTTGACAGATTTAAAAAAAATATTTTTTGTTGCTTGTATTTTCTTTATAGTGTATATAGTAGTTAAAATGCTGTGTATACTAATGGAGGTGAATGAATGGCACTTGTAGATAACAGCCCTACCAGAAGCTGACATTTGTTGAGATAAATGTCTGTGTTGTACGTTGTCCTGCACTGCACCGTTAAAAGGGGGCCCTATAAAGTGTTCCTGTAAACCTTAATGTCTTGAAAGCCTCTAGCTCCTGAATAAATAGTTCAAAATCCAATCTCATGTTCTCCTCTGAAGATCTACGCTCTTCGATCCCATACCTTACTTTATACACCTCAGGTTAGAAGTTATGGTTGCTGTTTCCCTATTTCAGATTTCAGAACAGAAGCAGCATCGTGGGTGCCCACGTTTGCTTCTGCAATAAAATGTCCATTACATAGGGCTGACCTTTGCCTTTTACTCTACTTTCAAAACATTGTAGCAGAATCTGTGTAAAGCAGCAGTTCCTTTCACTGTCCCCATTAAGTAACCTGTTTCTGGGCCTGCAAGTTCTCCTGCTCCCGTGTGAGGAGACACCAGCGCCTCCAGGGGGAGGGGAGAAGAGGACGAGGAGCAGGTCTGGGGGAGAGACGTGGAAGGCATAACATTTTTCTCTGCCGAGCATAATGGGGGAAAAAAATAGATGAGAACCGCTGTTATGGGCCCGGGTGAGCGGATTCTCAAGTTACGTGGGAGCCCCCTAGTTCTTTTTGCTGGGGGCTTCAGCAGCAGACATACCAGCTGCTCCTTGAGCCAGCTGTTTCCTCCGCGACACCTCAGCCACTTCTCCGCTGCCGCGGACCGGGCCCGGCCCTCCCAAGGGCGCTCCTTCAGCCGTTCGCCGGCCCGCCGCCTCAGGGCTCACCCCGCTGCCGGTGCAGGGCCGGGCGGGAGCCATGACGACACAACGGCCTCAGCTGTGCCCCGAGGCCCGCCCGCGGCGGCGTTCTGCCTGAGGGCTGCCTCCTCACGCTCTCGCCACGGGCCCGCCCGGCCCGTGACAGGGCGAGCGGCTCGGGCAGGTGTCTCCCGGGACGGGCGGGTGGGCGGCCGGCGGGGAGAACCCCTGCGCCTCCACAGGTGGGCAGCGCACCCTTCCTTCGGGGTCAGCGGGGAGGCGGCGGCCCAGAGCCCACTCGCCGCAGTCGCCCCACCGGCAGCGTCCAGCCACGGCCCCCCCGGCCCCACCGCCGCCCCGGTGCCGCTCCGGCCGCGCTGCCGCGGCCCCTCCTGAGGAGCGGCGGCGACCCTTTCGCGCATGCTCGGCGCGGGCGCCATTTTGGTAGGGCCGGGAGTTCTCCAGCGGAGCGGCGGCGGAGCTCGCTGGGCCCGGCGCGGAGGGGGCGAGGGGTGCCCGCTGCGGAGATGGCCAACATCGCGGTGCAGAGGATCAAGCGGGAGTTCAAGGAGGTGCTGAAGAGCGAAGAGGTCAGAGCCTCTCCCCCCACCCCCTGCGCGTCCGCCGCCACCACCCTCCCCCGTGTGAGCGTGGGCAGCAGTGGACGGTGCGGGTGCCCCGCCGGCCTTCGTGGGGACCCCGCACCCCCTCGGCCCCACCTCCCCGTGCTGGAGGTGGGCCCGTCCCACGGCATCTGGGAGGGGAATGGCGATTCCCGGGGAGACGGGGCCCGCCAGCCGTTGGGAGGAGGAGGAGGAGGGGGCCGCAGGAAGCGCGGCGGCAGGGCCCGAAGAGGCCGGGCGGGCCGGCCCCCGGCCAGGGCTGCCGGCGGTCGGTGCTCGGGAGCGCCGCCAGGCCGGAGGCCACGGAGCGGAGCGGGTGGGGCCGGCCCGGCCTCCGCGGGGACCCCCGGCACGCGCCCTCCCGCGTCCGCCCGCGCGGCACCGGCAGGGATGGATGCATGGATGGATGATGGATGGATGGAGCGGACTGGGGAGGGTGAGCCGGGGTACGTGATCCCACACATCCCCTTCAGCTGACCCCTTCGGCTCGCCAGGGCCAGAGGCTGCAGGGTAGGGGTTTAATGTTTGGGGTTTTTTAGCGGTTGGTATTAAACCTCCATTTAGCTTCCCTGTATACAGAACTTCCTTTATCCCACTGCAGGCTTACTCACCTTCAGAAGGATGCTTTTAAAGCCTCACTCATTTGAGTCATGTTACCTCGTTTCCCAATCAGTATGTTCAGAGGTATGTGGTGGTCAGTAAGAGAGGCTGTCTACTTTGAGGGCAGCAGTAAAGAAGTTCTGATCAGTTTGGGGGAATAAATAGCAGTGTTTGCAGGCTTGCATCAATACAGCTTTTGCTGTGTCTGTGTCTGAGTTGGTGGACGTCAGCCAGATAGGTTTTAATGGTTGTGTCGTCATTGTCGTCCTACTTGGGATGATGTTGCAGGTTAGATCCTTGTGAAATATTAATGTGAATATGTAACTCTTGAAGCTGGTGTTTCAGAAATCTGGACATATTCACAGAGAAGAAATGAGAGGATAATTTTTGAAAGGTACTAATGGCTTTAGGAAAACACGTTTAGGGTAGCAGTAGTTGATGTACTTTTAAATTGTATGCTAAAAACATTGTTGCTTTGCATCTTGAACTAGCCCCTAGAAAAATGTACGTGCCTTGTTTTACAGCTGCCTTTAGAGCCCAGGCTGATTTTGCCAAGCTATTGCACAGCAAACACAGAATTGCATGGAGACCAAGAGAAATTTCTAGGTGGATACCTTTATACCAATGCTAGAGAATGTAGACCTCATACCCTGTATAACCAGCTGATACTGTGGAAACAAAGAGGTCTATTTGGATGTGCTTTCTAAAGGCTTCAAAACCCTTTCCCTTTGCTTTATGTAGAGAAAATAAAAGAAACCTTAACTTACATATGTTTTGGGGAGGTGAATGGTAAATTTTCTTACTGTAAAGGTTGGATCTAGTGTGCTCATTTTTGATTATTTCTGTTTGTTTAGTCTTTAGGACGCAGTTACAGAATTTTGAAAATGGATATTATTTGAAAATAGCCTTTGAGCTGCCTAAAGCTATCCAGAAAAAAGGTCATAATTCTTATGAAATTCAATTAATGGAATTTCAAAATCATAGTACAGCAGAATCTTGGTATTTCTTTTTTTCCTGCCATTAGCAAGCTACATAAGTGTCATGATACATTAGTATGTATAAAATTGCTGTTTACAGGCTATACTGACTCCCATGTCTTGAATGCAAAATTTCAGCATTACTCAATGGTTATCAAAGTTGCAAGCAAAGTTTTTTTGTGAATGTTTGTACATTCCAGTGCAGTCAAACTATGGTGTCATTATCACTGGGTGTGGAAACATGTGGAGTGGGATGATGAATGAAAGTCCAATTAAATACTACAAATCACAAAACAAAAAGGAGTTTTCTTACTATTTACTAAAATTATTATTAAATGTGGTTTCTTCAAAAAGAAATAAATCTTTTTAATGAATGGCAATGTAAAATTTGTTGGTAAGAGGTTTGTAAGTCCCTCTCTGAAAGCAAAGTGGCTCACATTATCTGTTCTTAGATTATTCCTGATTTAATGCTTCAAACTACTTGAAGAGCAGCCCCTCCTCCCGTTTTCCTTGTAGATGTAATAGGAGCCCAAATGCCTGGGAAGGGGGTAGGCACACAGGGAGAAAAGTACATAGGAAGTTTGTTCTCTGTCTTCTTCCACTACTCACCTTTATGCTGAAATAGAGGGGTGGAACTAGAAATGTTTTTAATTGGAGCAGCTGGATGACAGTTAATTCCTTCTGCATTTGAAGAATATGTTGGAAGTGCTAAACTCACTGTAAAGTGTGTTTATCCTTGCTGTGGATAAGGATCTAGGAATCCTTGCCACTCAGGACTAAATAGACTTTTCATGTTACTTAGCACTTCCTTTTTCCTTGAATGCAATTCCTGGGAAATAACTAAAATATGAAATACTACCTTGCTGTCTGGTTTACAAGTAAGAGATGAAGGATCTTCCATATTTTTAAGTTGAGTCTGGGACTTCTTAAGTGTTTTGTAAAAGTATTTAATGTCTTTTCACACTTGAGGAAGAGAAAAGTGCTTCTGCACTGCTTGCTTTATTATTTGTAGTTTTGTTATAAACACACATTACATTAAGAAGTAGGGTATTGTTTACATAAGAGGGATACCTGTAACTTTGCATCTCTTAATATTTGAATCAAATAGATAAAAATAATCAAAGTTTCTTTGTCAGTACTGCTCTCTAAAGTATGATTTTTAAACTTCTTACTTTTGTGTGTGGAGAAGGCTTTACAGTTCTGAGGTAGGTGAGGTATTGTGCATCTGTAACAAGGATAAAGTTGTTAAGTTCATCTAGGTAGTGACTTTACTGGTTAAATATGTGTAGGCAAGGGATCAGATGTTCCACTTTATTTCTCTCCTTGTTCTGTCATTTCATAAATCTGTTTTCTTGTTGGTTTTATGGGCTGAAATTATAAAGCTACAAAATGCATGTTGAACAAAGTATGAAGCTGCAGCATGATGGAGAAACCAATGAAGAGGTGGAAGGAGAATAGTATCCTGCTTTTACTAAGTAGGAGAAAGTTTTAGTGAAGGTTAGCTGTGTTATTTTTAGATTAAGTTAGTGGAACGCTGCATTGGGTAGTCAAATCCTTACCTGCTCTCTGTTTGCAAGTAGCTGTCTTGTGAGAGGGAGAACTTGCCTGGCATTTAATAATGAATAGAAACATGAAAGTTCTTGTGGTCACTTAAAGACTGATGGTGAGATGTATTGTAATTAATCAGTATGTTAAACATTACGTGAAACTTGTTTTTTGTAATTTAATAAAGCATCAGTGTTTACTTTGAAGAAATTAGACTGTGCTAGCAGTGAAGGATTCAATGTTTAATTGGCCACCCAATTTCTTTTATCATGTGGAAATGTAAGGTGTTTTCTACTAATTGATAACTTTTGCAGTGAAAACTCTAATCTGGTATTGAAGGTGACACTTTGGGAAACATAGCTTCCTTCTAGCAAGAGGAGAATTGCTGGTATGTCTACCATGGAGTGTTCTTCTCTTACAAATGTGAAGAGACATTTATGGCAGGTAAATCCAGGTAGAGCTGCCAGTAAATTTAACTCAGCTGCAGTTATGGAGTGTGAGTATCTTCATGAACAGTTATGAAGTAGCAGTGTAAATTTGCAACTTGCCTGAACCCAAAACAGCATTCAAGCAAAGATAGTGGGTTAACAACAAAAACTTCAAGAACTTGATTTCCAAGAAGGAAATGAGTGTTTGTTTTGGAGTCTGCTGTGTGTTTCAGTGATTTGCAGGCAAAAGGGAAGGGAAAAATAGCTGTAGTCTGCCATACCTTTCTTGGACTTGTAAAGACCTAGTGAGTAGGCCTTTAGAGATCTGGTGATTTATTTCAGTATATAGCAAGATACTAAGTAACATCTCTGAAAATGTTTTTGCTCTTTGGAAAAGCCATAGATATTTAATCTTCAAGCTCCTAAAAACTTCATTGCTTTAGTTTGCTTATATTTGGACAGTCTTAGATACTGAATCCACTAATGTGGAAACTTCTGGTTGTAATTGTACTTTAGCATTAGTAGGATTCTTGTTTTTCTTCCTATTTATCATGCAGAAGCAATGCAGGTATTTATAAGAATGAATTTTCTTCTATTATGGTTCCTGAGCCAGCAACATACGTATTTTAAACAGTTTCCATTTTGTGGTGATACATGTGCTTAACCTTTGACTTGTAAGAATAGTCCCGTTGAAATCAGTAGAAGTTTAGTGAGTGCAGTGGGATTGTTGTCGTTGTTTAATCCCAGGGGGCAGCAAGGACTGTGCAGCTGCTCAGTCAGATACCCCACTCCCCACAATGGGCTAGGAAGAATTGGAAAAAAGAGAAAACCCATGAGTTAAGAGCAGTTTAATAATTTAAGTAAAATATAGTAAAAATAATGGAAAGGAAGATTACAAAAAGAGAGAGAAGAATAAAGCTGGATGAAGACAAGGGATGCCAGTGCAATTGCTCACTACCTGTTCATCTGTTCCCAGCCCATCCCAGCAGCAATCAGCAGCTCCCAGCCAATCCCCGCAGTTTCTGTACTGAGTGTGACATCCTGTGGGATGGCACATCCCTTTGGCCAGTTTGGCTCAGCTGTCCTGGCCATGCACCCTCCTGGCTTGCTGTTCCTGTGCTCACTGGCAGAGCATGGGAGACTATAAAGTCCTTGACTTAGAGTAAGCTGTAGCCAGCAACATCAGTGTGTTATCAACATTATTCACAGACTAAATCCAAAATCCAGCTCTGTATCAGCTTCTAGGAAAAAATTAACTCTGTTGTGGCCAAAACCAGGACAACTGTGAAAAAAGCTTGAGTGTGTTTAGTTGCTTGAGAGGCATAAAGGTAAAAAAAGGTGTAAACATAAGAATGCCTAAAGTGTCATTATTATATTGGTACCAAAGGCCTGCATATGATTAAAAAAGTGTGTGTGAAGCTTGGGGCTGCTATGCAAAATGGAATCTTAGTGGGCTGGAGAAATGAATGTCCTGGCAGGAACCTTTTGAAGATCAGCTGAGGTAGGTGCCAAGTGCTACACCTGGGAGGAAGTAACTCCATGCATCCATATGTACAGTCAGGAGACTGACTGGAAAGAAAGCAGTCTAGCAGGAAAAGAACTTCATGACCTAGTGAAAAGCCAGTTGAACGTGATGGTGGCAAAGAAGTCCAACCACATACTGGATTGCATTAGCAAGAGTGTAGCCAGTGAGTTGTGGGAAGTGATACTTCACCTCTGTTCTCTGCTTGAGAGAACACTGTGGTGTTCTGTGTTCAGATACAAACACAAATGAACTGATCAGAAAATTGTCAAGGTGGTTAAGAGCACAGGGTGTGTGAGAAGACAGTGAGAGAGTTGATGTTGTTGAGAGAACTATTGAGAGGGACATCTTCCTATTATCTATAAATGCCTAATAAGAGACTCCTGAGAAGAGCCAGAGTTGTCTCAGAAGTGCATGGGAATATGGTAAGAGGTGGCAGACACAAACTGCAACATGGGAAATCCTGGCTAGACACTGAAAAGAAATTACAATGGTAGTAGTCAAACATTTAAGCAGTGTGATCAGCAAGCTTGCAGAGTCTCTGTGCTTGGAGTTGTTCAAAATTCAACACATTCTTAAACAACTTGCTCATATTGGACTTGCTTTGAGCAGGAGGTAGGGACTAGAAGCCACCCAGCTGTCTCTACCTGCATGATTACAGAATCTCTAGTATAAGTTTGGTTTTTAATTACTGCTTCTGTTTGTCAAAGAGAACATAAAAGGGTTCCAACTCTGTTGCCACATCTGGTAAAGCCTTTCCCTGTAAGCAAATAGAAAAATTTTGAAGCAGACCATTTCTTTTAGTTTAAAAATTTTCACTATTGTATGATAAATTGGAGGCTGGGTTTTTCTGGTAGATGCAATGCTGTCAGGGTTTTTATGTTGAACAAGTTCTAGTTTGGAACCCTAAAAGTAGAACAAATACAAGATTTGTACTACTTCTTTAAGCTTCATTTCTCTGAAATGTGAAGATTATCTTAACTTTAAAGTAGTTGTTTGTGAGATCTTTGGTACATCACCAAAAATAATTTTGTCTGCTGTGTTTTTAGCCATGCCTACAGTTTTAGGCAAGACAAGGTCTAGACCTGTTTCCTATAACTGCATAAAAAGAATAGTGAAACACCATTGCTGTGCATCTTTGGTTTCCTTAATCCTATCTGGGGTGTGTTGGTTACATCTTCTAGTTTGTACTGGGGAATAACAGAGAATGGTTCTGTACATCTTTGCCATCAAATGAGTTTGTCCATAAGTGATGAAAAAACTGCATGTTATTCTCACACGTGGGGTGGTATTTCAGAATTATTAGGTTTATTTATAGTTAACACCCCTTTACCTGAACCATGTAGCTGGTCCTCAAATTCTGTGAGTATAATACCAGTGCACTTTTAGGAACAGTATTATGTAGATACTAATCAGTACTAGCATTAAGTCTGTGATTTAAAATATATGTCAGTGATCCTTTGACCAGACCTATGAGTTTGCCAAGCACTGGTAGCAGAATATTTGTGCAGAGAAGAATAGATCTATTGCTTTTGCCTGTGTCACTTGGTGACTTTTTTATGTTATTGTGTATCCAGTTGGGTCCAGATTTCCAGTGAGTGGTCTACATATCAGTTGGCAGAATCCTAAACATTTTGGGAGTAAGTGGAAAACAGAAAAACCTAAGTCTGCATTGGAGTCAGACTCATTTGGTTGTTTTTGGTAATGTCATAAAAACCTGAGGAAGGAGAGCAGTCCCTCGTTACAGGAGTGGATTAATCAGTTTAGGACCAGGGGATAGATTGGAGCTGATGATGGTACCCTCTGATAACAACCCTCTATGAACCTAAAGCAGTGCTAAAAATTAGCCAGTCCTTTACCAATTCCAGTCTTGCATTCATTCTTCTGTGCTTGTTTTCAGGAGTTCTTTTAATAGAAAGGAAGTGTACGAGTCCTAAGGTTAGTTCACTTTATGTAGTATGAGATTTAAATAAAGTTAACATTTTATCATAATAAATTTGTGTAAGTATAAACTGCAAGAAACTGCTGGGTAACAGTCCAGTGGTCTTTATTTTTCATTAAGCTAGTGCAAGTACTTAGAGTGTTTCTTAAATTATTTACCTGTTAAATGGTCTTTAGATTCCTGGATTCCATAATCCTAATAAGGACTGTTGTCATTATACTTCATCACTTTTACACTAATAATTGCTGCTGATATTAAATTGAGAAAATGCTTTAGGTTAAAGTTTATCATTAACAGGCAGGCTATCTCATTGTCTTTGACAAGCTAAGTAAAATTTCTGCAGTTTAGATATAGCAAAGGAATCGACTCAGTTATTTTATGGCAAAGAGTAGGAAGGTTGGCAGATAATATTCTATATGGCACTCGAGGGAGGTTTCACAGAATCACTGAATATTCTGAGTTGGATGTAGTCCACTTCTGCAGTCTTGATTTATCCAAAATTTTCCTTTGAGATTATATCAGTGTTAATATTTGTAATATTAGAGTTGGGAGCACTTGAATATGCTTGCCCTGAGTATTTAATGAACTAATATCTGCATCATAAATAAAGTATCTCTGTGAGTAGCAAAAGTAACTTTCTTTAGTATATTGCAACAGAATTCTGCTAAAGTAATGGATTGCTCCTGTCTGTCCTTCAGTGTCTGCACAGGAGGGAGATGCTGTGAGTGTCAGTGGCTGCAGAGGAAGCTTCATTCAGTGTTGTGCTTTATGGGACACTGTAAAAGTCAGGCCTGCAGTGTAACTCCAGTTTGGCTGTGCCAACATCTGGGAGAGCCGGGCTCATCCTGAGTGTCATTCTTCTGTTGGATGGCTAATAAGGGCTATCCTGTCTATTTGTCACAAAATATGTAGGAAACTAATTGAAGGTCACTATTTCATAATTTTTATTCATTATTAGCCAGTATGATCAACAGTTCAGATTGGGAAAGACTAATGAAAGACTGTAAGTCTAATTACTTTTAAAGAAACAAGTTTAAGGTAACATGCCTTCAGATTCTAAATACATCTATGGAATGTTTCAGGAAGGGAGGAAGAAACTCAAACACACAAATACATTAGTCCATATTTTACTTAAACAGGTATTTTAGTTCAAGCTGATAATATTTTACTTTTTATTTTTAGCTGAAAAGGAGCTGTGAGGAAGTATTTTTGAGTTTTTGCTGTGTTAGGATGTGTTAAAGTACTGGAGGCTGTGATGGAATAAGGCAGCATACATGAATGGAAATCATGGTAGCTGGGTTGTATTTTCTTGGGAGGCTCTTAGAGCCTTCATGGTGTTTAGGTAAGCCCTTCCACTTTGGAATAAGGGTGTCCATGTGGGAAGCTAGCACAGAAAAACTGTTCTTGAGCTATTTTTGCTAGTCTTCAAGCTCTGAGACTGTGATTGAATTAGCATAATCAATTTAAAATGAACTGAATCCTGTGATTCCTTCATATGTAGAATTGCTAACCTAAGTAGGGTAGATACATGGAATTTACTGCAGAGTCTGCATCAAATGGGTTTGTATGTTCATAATATGGCTAATTCAAAGACTGGTTCAAAATTATTATTAAAGCGTGCTTTATCTGCAGGGTATTTCAGTTCTACATCAAAAACAGAACCATGCTTAAAAGATAGGAAAAATGCATATTTTCTTTCAGCCCTTGCTCTTCTGAAGGGAGCAGGAGTCCTTTGCACTGTGCCCACACTGATGTCGAGTATCTTAGCAGGCTCTTGCACACAGTTTGTGCTCTGAGGGCCTGTCAGTATCCTGCATAGCTGGACATGGCCTGTGCAGGGGCCCTTAGAGGAGTGCAGGAGAGAGCATGAGCAGTTATGGACACACCTTTCATGGCTGGCACAGCTTTACCAGTGTCCCCACACTGTCCCTCAGTGACACGAGCAGTGACTGTGTAACTGCACTTGGGGCTTCTGCCACAAGAGCTGGGGCAGTCACACCTCTGGTCTCCCAGACTGATGTGATGGGTTAGTCAGAAATAGTTTGGACAGACACTGGAGCTGAAGTTTCAGAATTCTTTTAACTAGTCCTAAGGCAGTTCCAGGGAGCAGTGTCACATTCCTCTTCCAGACTCATCTCTTCTTCCTGTTTTTGTGCTTCTTCTCTTACTTGCAGTGTTCAGTGGTGAATCAAATCAGGGGTTGGGTTAAAGTGAAAGAACTGTCTTGCTAATGTGTGCTTATTTCAGATGTTTGCTGTGCAGTTGTGTGAGTGCTATTACAAAATCTTACCCCCTCGTTGACATTAATTCTGTGATAAAAAGGGAAGTAGGACCTTGGCCACCGTTAGGCTGGTTTAAGGCACTGTGGAAGCACAGTGTCTTAAGTGTTTTGGTAGAGTGATGTTTCAACAGCTGAACATTAGCAGGAGTGGGTATTTACCTACCTTAAATTTAAAAAAATTGTGCTAAAACTTTGTGGTGCTACAGGTCTAACTCTTGAAAAATGAAGATGGTTTTAATATTTGAGATGTTTTGTGTTCTGACAGGAAAAGAATATCCCTCAGTATTGTTCTTTTATATTGTGATAGATGTGAACATTCTAGACTGTCTAAGCAACAGTAATACAGAATTCACACAGTATTCATGCTTGTAGCTCCTTAGATACATTAAAATACAAGTTACTTATTAGTAACATAGTATTTTTATCAGTAAATGAAACAAATAGTATGCAAAACCAATGTCACCTAGTTTTACTAGGACAGATGTAATATGTCACATAATCTATGTTGATATGGGGGGATGAAATAGAATGTGAAATTTGGTAGAACTTCCATGACTGAAATTATTGATAGGTTTAAAGAACATGGGAGCATTTTAAGGAAATGTATTTCTTGGTATTGACCCTTTCTTATCTAGAGAACTGCTCTTTAATGTGCTTTTGACGGAAGTGTTTCTTCTCTTTGCCCTGCCCCAGCCCTGGGTTGTTTCTGTGGCTGCTCTGTGCGTTGAAGGTCAGCAGGCCCTTGCTCTAGAATGCAGATGTGACCTGCTGAGCTCAGCTGCTAGTGCAGCCTGTGTGCTTCATAGCACTGTGCTGGTTATGTGGCATTTCTGCTTCTCTTAATCATAATAGGCTCAGGGTATGCACTTGATTTTGGCTTTAAGCTGGAGTGAGTCTGAAGGAATATTTTGGAAGTATTGAACTGTTCCCTCTTGCTTTGGTAGCTCATTGAGGGGGTGGCAGTGGGATTATAAAACTGGTTTTTGGTTTGTTTTTTTTTTTGGTACGTTGAATTTGCTGTTTTTCTGCATGACAGTACACTGCACTTTGCTTTCTTGAGTGACACCTCCCTTTTTTATGTTTTCCCATTTCTTGTGAAAGAGGGAACTGAGTGGATGCAGTGTAATTACTCTGGCCTGCTCTGGGGTAGCAAGGGGGTTAAGAAAGGAAAGTGTTAGTTTGGAAAGAAGGGAGATGAGAGTCTGGTATTGACTTCTTAGACAGCAGCTGAAGACACAAGCCTTTATTAGGAATCTTCCTTTCTAGTGTGTCAGTGAAGGAGGGAGACCTGAACCATTTGGAATAAGTTCAGAATGCTGCCTTAGCAAAAGAACATAAGAAAGTAACAAGATAAATATTGCAAAGCAAAATTCCTTTGAATATTTATCCACAGATTTGCAAAGAGTTGGTAAATAGGATAAGAAGGATGGAGTTGGTTTTGGTTTTTAATTTATTTAAATGATTGTTTTCTGGAGTAAATTGCTGCTGAAATATTGGAGTCTTTTGCTCAAAACAAGTTGACTCAGAGTACTTATGGCCTTGTGCAAAAATCATGTTATGGATTTCACAGGGATAGTCAGGTGATCTTTTTCTGTAAATCTGGTGAAATATGTTCATGAGAGGTTTTGATGTAGAATAAGACTGTTGTGTTGGCATATAAAATGAGTGGGAGGGTAAAAAGAGTTTATAAGGCACTAGTAACTTTATAGTACAACAATTTAATTTTGCTATCATGGCTTCAGACTAGGGTGAAGGATTTCTCACTTAATTTGGCTTATTAAATATTGAACTTTGTAATGTCAGTATAAAATGTTTGGATGTTCAAAAGTACCTACTTCACATTTGTAAGTCATGGTTGTAATTAAAGAAGTAACTAAATTTTTATTATATTTTAGTGGGTTCAAAAGTGGTTATTGCCAGTTTACCTCATGGATGAATCAAAAATTTTAAAATCCTGTCACAAAGATAAAGAAGTAATTTTATTTTGTTTCTGTGATTAGGGAAACAATTAGTGATTGAAAACATTTTGCGTATACAAAACCTCCTTCACAAACTTTGTCCTTGGTTGAGAAAATTCCAGAGAAAGTTTTTAAGTTTATTTCTTAATTTTTGCTGAAATTTTGCATGTACATTTTTAAAGATTTTTGTCACTTCCTTAAAACTCTTTCTTAGTGTGTAAGGGGCTAGTCTTAAAGCCCTGAATGATTACAAAGTTTTAATACGTAGCTGATTTTAGTGCAATGTTTGTATGCATCATTTATCACATATATGTATATTTTCAGGCTAGTTTTTTCTGGTTTAGTTTTGTTTATGTACATACATGCATCTATTTCTAGAGTTTTCTGAGTTATCTTCTGTAAAACAAAGTAAATTAACCAAAAATAACAGCACTTGATCCAATATAGAGTATGTATAAATAATTTTATAAGACCAGTAAAATCACAGACTGTAGGTAATTAATTCCTGTGTGGAATAGCAGGGTTTTGTGATTTTGTTTGGTTTGGTTTTGTTTGTTTGTTCTTTTTGTTGTTGTTGGAGGTTTTTTTCCCCACATACAACATAATTCAGAAGTAGCCACTAGGTTTTAATTTCCAGATCTTATTCTGTTTAAGGTGATTTTGTGTCTTGTTTTCTGTTTTTCTAAATGGTATTTATCACCTTGTCCCTTATACCCAAAGATGCTTGATTGGAATTTGCACATGGTATCTAAATATGTAAGGAGAGACAGATCAGGAACATGCAAGTCACAGTTTGACACTGCTTTATTGTTTTTAAAATAACGTGCTGAAGTTACTAATATTGCTAATAAACATAATTTTCTTTTTTAGTTTTGGCACCAATAGTTAAAAACATATTATGTTTGCTAATGGATGCATTCATGTTTCTGTAGAGTAATTTATTATATAGGGATTGAGGGTCTGATGTCAATAAATTGTCCTGGGGGGAGTAGGTAGAGCTGATTGGTTCTAGGAAAACTTCACTCAAAACTTTTTTTGTATGTTGCCATCATCCAGTATTAAGTTTATGATGTTTGGTAGCCGTGGCTGACATGGAAATGTGAGGGATTTATTTGGAGTTTGGGTTGGTTTGTTTGAGTTTTTTTGCTTCTACTCAAGAGAGTTCAACACATGTCAAGACTGCTGGCCATGTAATTAAAGAAAAAATTATTAGAAACATCTTATTCTTTAATTTTTAGTTAAGCCTACCAGTATCTGTCCATATATCACCAGCTCTGATAATAGGCATTTTTATGCAGATTACTTGAGATTCACTATCTAGTAGTCCCTTATCAAAATAACTGAAGAATTTGGAGGCTTTTTTTAGAAGGCATAAAAAGTTCTGGTGTAATTATAATTCCTATTTCTAAAAAGCTGTTTGCTCTGCTTCAGTCTTTATGAAGTAGACTTACCCAGGATCAAACTTTGAATATATAATTTTCTTCTGCTTTTAGTAAATCTAGTAAATAGTATTTTGTTTGTGAGAAATAAAATTCAGAAGAACAATGCAGTTTTTATTATCTTAATATGCTCTTTTGTGTTGATATGTAATGGTTTTGTCTGTTTTTTTATGTCAAGGAAAACACTGGATTTTTAAGAGTAGAGGTACTGGACTAGTGAAGAGGATAATAGGCCATGAAGAAATGAAAGAGGTTTCTAAAGGCAGGTTGAAGAAGAGAGAAGGAAATGGTATTGAAAGCTCAGGAAAAAGGTTGGATTTCCTGCAGAAGGCAGACAGGCCCTCAGTATGGGCAGGCCCTCCTTATTGAGGCCTGTAGACTATGGTGAGTAAGGAGAAGAGAAGAGCTTGTTATCTGCTGAGAGTAATATTATGGAGTCCAGAGCTGCTCTCTAAAATGATTTTAGTAGAGGTGAAGATGTGTGTTTGTCTTCACAGTGGCAGAACTTACTCTTCATATTTTCTGGTGGAGTGGATTGTGTGTTCTTTGCAAGGAAGTGACTAAAACATGAAATTAGACAGTATCATTCTGGAATTTTTTTAAGAGGAAGCAGGTGAAGACAAAATATTATCGATAAATGGTTACTGTGATTAAGTGTCCTGTCTTTGGAAGATGCTCACAGAATGACACTTCATGAAGGATTGATTAATTTGGGTTACTTTTTAGAGATAAAGCTTTTAGTAGTGAATAAAAGGTCATCGTATGAATCTTCTCCAACTTGTCTGCAGCATACTTTTAGTTTACTCTTAAACTTGGGTTTAGTTTCCACAAGGTTTCCAATAAAATTGGTTAAGCAGGACTGTAGCATTGCAAAAAGAATCTTAGCAGTTGAGCTGGTCTAAAAGACAACAAATCTTTTGACTAGACCCCAGTGTGAATTAAAAAGAAAAATGGCTATGCATAATCCATCCAGACTATCAAGAAAAACAGAGGGAATGGCATCATGCATTCCCTTGCATGATGCAACAGAAAATTGTTGCATCAGTTTTCCTTTCTCTCTGTCTTGTGTTCTGTTTGTTGTTTGCGTTTTTTTGATCAGTCTTGATCAAAATGATTTTCAGGTGTGATAATGGAAAGTTCTGCTAGTGTTGAACTTGTAGATTTCTAGAGAAGGATTTAACTGATGGACTTCTGTGCACTGCATTGTTACAGAATTCTGCTCTGAAATTATGGAAATAAATGCTGTGAGTAATGGCATGGCTCATATTTCAGGAATTGCTAGCCCAGTGAATTAGTCACTAAATTGTTACTGGATCAACGGGAGGTGAGGCTGTTTTAGACTTGGGGTGGAAGTGTATTGAGGTCTTTGTAGGACTGCTTCTGGAAAATCAACTTGGGGTGTGAGATCACAAGCTGAGTCATAAATTCTGTGCTAAGATTATTGGTGTTAGAAAAATTTTGAAGACCACTATTGTTGGTAGAGGTGGAGGGAAGGATTTGTTTTGTAGAACTGCTAAAATTAGGTAATTTTATCCTACATGATCCTCATTAAAGAGAAATGTTGTAGGAAAACACTCCAGATTTAATTTGTTTAATAATCACTTTGGTGCTGTTTCTCCAGGAATGAAGGATAAAGCAATACTTGTCAAGGTGAAGCTGAGCTGAACCTTGAAAAGTGTCAGAATAACATGGAACAAAGGATCTTCAGCTATTTGAAGAAAAAATTAATTTGGTATATGGAGGACATGGTAGAATTTAAACATGAATACAAAATTAAGTTAATCCCTGCAATAAAACAGTACAGTATTGCTGTTTTTCCTTAAGGTGCTGTGCACAGCAAATAAGGGCATGGAGACAGCTACAGCTGTAGTAATGGAAGCAGTCATCTCAAAGTGGGAACCAGGATCACTGACTGCTGAAAGAAACTGATCTTAGGGACAGACCGTGTGTTTGATTGCTTTTAAACAAATTTGTGGAGTTGGAAAGGATTTGTTGTGAAAAACAGCCAGTGTAATACTAATTGAAACTGAATATGAAGGAGGATATCCAGGCTGCTACAAGAGTGTGCAAGAGGTCACTGAGGAAAAGCAGAATGTGAAGTAGGAAATGAAGCAAGCTGCAGCATGGATTAACCATAGATTGTATCATTGAAATTCATCCTGTTTGCTATTAGTACAGTCCTCTAAATGAGAAGTTATTTGCAAAGGACAAGAACTCCTGGTGTCAAGGTGGAGCTTGCCAGGTGATGTTGGCTGAGGGAGAGCAGGAGAAGCTCAGCTGAGGTTTGAGTGACTGCAGTACCCGCACAGAGAGTTACAGTGACTCACCTGTATTGGTTATTTAACCCACTCTGCTGCTTTGGCAATGAAGAGTCCATGCACAGGGGCAGTACCTCTGACAAAGCTCTGTGCAGTCACTGGAGAGGACAAAAACTTCTGCAGGAATCCTTGCTGGGACTCTTGTCTCTTGATCTGAGCCTTTTCATGCTGCCATAAAAAAGACAGATTTCATCTTTCTTAGGTTATACTGGTTGTGATGTGTCTTCAGTGGGTGCAACAGAGTGCTCATGGCACAGATTCTGAGACATTGTCTAAATTTGTGTATGCAGGGCTGGTTAGGTGATCATGGGACATAGTAGTGAACCTTTTATAAAAAAATCAGTATGGTGAGATTAGAATTTCATCTCGTTTAAAGCAAAATTAAGGCTGGAAAATCAGTGTAAATGCTATCTATTTTACAAGGGGAATAAATACTAGATATATGAAAAACTTGTTGAAGCTGGGAAGCAGTGCTGTCACAAGTGGGGATAAGTAGATTGTAACTTCTAATTGTACTTGAGAAAGCTTTTAAGAATTGTGAGGTGTTGGACCAAGCTGCCAGTTGGAAGCATGAGAGCAAAAAATTAAAAGTGATGTTGGAAAGCTTGCAAGAAGATAGGTCACATAAGATCAAGTTCAAATTCAGAGAGAGAATTTTTGACAGTGCCTGGCTGTTGTGGAGAGCTGCAGGTGCTGCCTCATTTGTGTGGATTGGAGGGATCTTAAGTTTTAAATACAAATGTATGTAACTACAGATGTTAAAAGCTCCCAGTTCACTATTGGATTAATTTAGTGAATTAGAATTTTTTACATGGTGAAACTTTTACCTAATCTTTGATTTTTCTTTATATCTGTGGACATACCTGGTCAGAAGAGCACTCTTTGTTTTGGTGGGACTGATTGAATAGAACATTTGCAGGAAAGAAACAGAAGTAATTTCCCAGCTGTTGTCCAGTGAATGCTGTGTGCCTAATGGTTCATATCACTGGTAGATTCAGGAACCAGCTCGTGGCACCCAGCAGCTTTATATGACTTAATCCTTCTCTAGTAGTTGCCAGCAACCACTTTTACTCTGAGGGTGAGAAGAATCACAGCTGTATAGAACTAGTTGGAACAATTTTAAAAGATCTGAAAAGATGCTAACAGTTCTTGCAAGAAAATAACACAGGAATTAAGAAATCTGTATTGCAGTCAGTGAGCACAGTATGCAGAAGTAGCAGAATGGAAAAACCTGTAATTCCTTACCTCTGAAAACTTGATGGTACATCTTTCTAAAAGGAGATTGTGCTTTGCAACTCCCCAATAAAAGTTACTGGCTGGGAGATTCATGGCTTTCACTAATACTGCTCTCTGGACCTGGAAAGCAAATTCAATGGCACGAGTAGTTCTAGCCAAACATTTCTGGGGAATCTGTTTCTGGAAAAACATATGTTTTCTCCAGTATCAAAGTACATTATTTTTATTTTGTAGAGAAGTTCATATGGGGTGTGAAAATGTTGAGGAGGTGACAATAAAATTCAAGTGCATAAAGTAAATTGTATCTTATGCCTAAATATTAAAGATATACATGATCTTAAGACTAAAATATTCTGTTTAGATCTTCGTAATGTTAAAAATACTACTCTGTTTGGGGAAGTCTTTTTGTGCTCCATTGCAAGTGACAAATGTCTGTTTTGAAATAAATTGGTCTAAATGTGAAAAGAACTGATGTGTAATTTGGTCAATTTAATTTTATAATTTAGATATGTAGAATTAATAGCTGATTTGAAAGATCACAGTCATTTTAAAATGTAGTCAACTTTGAAGTACAATTTTAGATATGTTGCTGGATTGCTTTGCATATTCTAGTGATAGTATAAATAGTACTGAAGTTTCTAATGCTTCAGAAGTAGTCTGTTTTTAATGAAGTAAAATTTCAACTGGAAGATAGCTATTAACTTTAGGTTACTATATTTTTAAATGTTTACTTACTTTAAAGTACTGTTCTAAAAATTTAAAGCAGCATATTTTGGGGGAAATTTGTATGTGAAATGCTTACTTATGATTCTTTGTTTCTCTGTTTATTTTTAAGACGAGCAAAAATCAAATTAAAGTAGATCTTGTAGATGAGAATTTTACAGAATTAAGAGGAGAAATAGCAGGACCTCCGGACACACCATATGAAGGCAAGTAAAGTTTTTGTGTATGCAATTGTTGTACATTTCAAGTCATGTGTCTTGAGATGCTTTGTTTGTAAAAATAATTACAGTATAAAATGTAGAGGTACATGTTTTAAAATAGTGTTTTGTTTTTTTTTTTAAATAAGCTTAAAAAACTCTTTCAGTTCAGCTTCTGTGTTCCCTGAGGAGAGATCTGTTTGGCAGTAGGATAGACTATCCCATATCAAGGTTAATTTACAAATATGAGCAGAGTGGTTTAATTGGTATAATTCTGACTTCTAGTTGTTTGTTTACTGTCTTGAGAGCTTGAGCTCCTTAACCATGAAGCATTAAGAAACTTAGCTTCAGTGCATGTATTAACTGTGCATGTATTTCTGTGATCTAGAGTGGTGATCATTCATAAACATTGCATTTCTCCCATCTCAAGCAGAGATGCTGTTGCAAGTTAAATTTGGGATTAATTTTGGGCATCTGTGTGTTCCAGTACTTAATTTATACTGATGTGGGGGAGTCTGTAAGTAGAGCTTCATATCTTTAGCTCTCTTCAAAAATTATACCTTACTGACTTTCTAGTTTATTAAAGCTGGTATTACTAATTATGCATCTCTTACAGTCTGGTAAAAGCAGGGTAACTTCCATAAAGAAGCTTTAACAGAGGCTAGTATAACATGCTTCTTCAGAGATACAAAATTACTCAATAGTGTTGGTACTTGTAAACTTTGTGTATAATATATATGGAACTGGCAGACATACCTTCTATTTAAAGTTCTTTCATGATAAGTAAGGATTTTTAATTTTTAAATAAAAAATTTGAATGGCTTTAAAACATAGTTTTACTTCACTTTTCCATGCCAGGTATCTACTTTGATTTGAATTTGTACTTTCAAAAAAAAAGTATCAAGGAGTGTCTCAGGCAAATAAATTGTTTTTTTTGGAATATGAAACTATTTTGCATGTTCTTCAGGTGCTCTAGTTGCTCTATGCCTTTGAGCTAACACTGAGACTTTAGTATTCCCTTGAGATTGGACACATGCCATTTGTCATTATTTTGAAAAAACAAATTTTCATCAGGTGGGGAAAGTACCTGGAAATTGTTTTACAGCTATAGGAAGTGTATGCACTCAAAAGCATTAGTGACTGCTAATGAAAATCTGGTTGTCACATCTTCCCTAATGGAGGACATCCCTTGTGATTTGCTTTTCTGGGCTAGAAGCTGGTGCAGTAGCATTGGACTGAGAGCAGGGAGAGTCTCCCCTCTAGCTTTGGGACCCAGGACAGGAAAAGAAGGAAGAAATAGCCTGACAGTGGTTGACATGGAAGAATACTGGGCAGGGGTGGATGTCAGAAGCTGACAAGAAGGGAAATTAGTCTGGAAGAAAGAAAGTAGAAAAGTGGAAGCAGCTGTAATGGTGGGGGTGCCCTGCAGATTCCAGAGTCCCTCAACATTCTAGTAAATACTGGTGGTTTTTCCCTCTCCCTCCCTTGTCCCATGTGTCTCCATCTCATCATCTGCAGATGTATAGTTGACAGATGATAATGTCTGGAAACAATTTATTCTGGTTGTGATATGTTCCTTCAATTTAAAAGGAGAACAATAAAAAGGAGAGTCTCAGGCAAATAAATTGAGAATGTTCACCTAAAATACAGACTCATGCTGATGATCTATTGAGAAGGGAATCATTCTAGTTAGAATTTAGTATAATATGGGAATCTATAAAATCAGAGGGTTTTAGTCTTGTAAATCCAAGACTTAGTATTGTAATAACTTAATATCTGTATATAGGCAATTGAATACTAGGAAACATCTGAATGGTGGTAGAAGGGTGTTGGTTTTGGTGTTTATTTTCCATTCAGAGAGAATGAAACCTTCTTGGGTCAGTTGGTTTGTCAGAGCTTGCCATTTTCCCCCCCTCCAGGTCAGTATTACCTTGGCTTATAAAATGGGCCTGTTTTAGAGAATGTATTGAGAGTTATTTGAAATTAAATATGTAACACTCATGAGTGTTACATAAGTTAAAAACTGTATAGCAGCTCATGTGGAGGGTAAAAAAAGATTGAAATATCTGTCTGCAGAACTGGGTTCTGTGTGATGCTGAATGATTCAGGTAGACAAGAATTTCAAAAGCTGGGTACTGTGCTCAGATATTCAGCACATCCTGCTAGTGGAAAACAGCAATATGTTTAGTGCAGAATTTGTTGATGTGAAATGCATGCACGCTTGCATACCTTTGAGTAGATTTAATTATGAGGATATAGTAAATACCCCTTGGTGGGGGGGAGGGGGGGAGTTTGAACTTACTGTTTATTCTGATTTTGGCAGGGATCTCATGGAAGAGCAATGTGATTGTATGCTTACTTTAATCTAGAAGTCATATGCTTCGAGGAACAAAATGAGAGTTACTGCCAGCCCAGTTTCTGGTGTTTCCTGACATTAGAATAATTTGCTTTGGAATGTTAATATTTCTGTAATATAGTTATATGCATTTATTCCCTTACATAATTATGAAGGGCGTGCCAGTGTTTTTTGTCTTCATTTTATGACTATAGCAGTTATGCATGCTGCACAATTACTGACTGATGTTTTGTCATCTATAATCTGAACAGTGACACAGCAAGAAGTGCTTTATGAAGAAGTTTTATGCAGTAGTTCTGGTCAGACAGTCCCTGTGATACAGGAGGGAATTCTAGAACCATTGTGAAGTGACAGAACAGTTGTTGACCATAGTTGGTGAGGTATCTGAAACCAAACTGCTGCTGCAAATTTTTTTATAGGTAATGTTGGAACATTAGTTAAGAGTGACTGAGAGGAAGAATGCCATCTATTGACAAAATTTACAGCTTTTATTTATCTGTTAGTAGTGTCAACTCATATTGATCAATTACCAGAATATTGCAAGACACCACTTAATTGAAACACATTTGCATCCAATGTTAAAATGTGTTTGGAGAGAGGACCTTTGAGAGACTTGATTAATGGCTGCTGGATTTTACTTGAGTCAAGAGCTTTTCAGTAGATAGGTTGAGGTTTTGTGGGTTTGGATTTTTTGAGGTTATTTTTTTTTTAAAGCCTGTGTAATATTGTTATTAATTTCAAGCCAAGCTTGCATGTGAGCCACAGCAACTGCAAAATTTATAATAGGTTATTTCTTCAAGGGAAATAGCTAAAAATTGCTCTAACTCTTGTGAGACCTGTTCCAGTAGGACTACAGAAGGAATATTATGCCATTACTGTTTAATTCAATTTCAAGCATTAAATAGCCACAAAAAAAGCCATACATATGCATCCTCTTAAAAAATGCTGAAATATTGGCTTGCAGAAATTAATATATTAGTAATTTGTATTTTAAATTTAGTATTTAAAAAATCACAGATTTGTTTGGGTTATGTCTTTAAGCCTGTATTTTTAACCTCAAAGTTTAGTGCAAAACAATACTGTATAAATAACACTACCAGCTCTTCAGTCTCTGGTGAAAGATATTGGTGGCTGAATATCCTATTAGGCAGAAGACTGTAATAGTTTGTGGTAAGCAGGAGAAATGATAATACCTAAGGATAGATTGCATATTACCTTACAAAATGATGTGGCAGCAAAATTGTAGAAGGACTGATGAGTGCAGCTGGTTTTTTTCTTAGAAACAGTTGCTGCTGAATTATGCTTCAGTTCAAAGAAAAGGAAAACCAAACTTCCTTGAGGTGTCTTATTGCTGTATTTCTTCAAAACTGTTTATCCTGTGCTGTCCTGTGAGCAGACAAGCAATCAACATAGACATTACTGTTATAATTTTGGATTTATTGGTCTTTCTTATATAGTACTATCTATTAAAATGTCTCAAGTTACTTTAGAGTTAAGTGAGAAAAAGAACAGCTGTAGGCAGTAGTGTAAAATTCCAAACTGATGCTAACTAGTTTCAGGTGGAGTGTATTAGACTGAAATACATTTTAAAAATGAGAGCTCTTAGGAGCTACTAATGTGTTTTTTGGCACAGATGAAAAGATGCCATATACTGTAACTGCTGAGAGGAGTACTTGAAGGCCTTTTTTCCCTGTGCATCTCGCTGCCAGTATTGTAACTACTTGAGAGCTGGTTCTGTATACCTTGATTTGCAGAGTAAATCACTGGAAATCTCAAGGAAAATAGATTGCAAATACTTCAGCGTTAATTCAAGAAATTGTATAAATTGTAACACATTATACTGACAGAGGGAAAAAGTTTCTGAAAGAAGAGCAGCAGGTTGAAGAAAAAAAAAATGCAAATGGGAATAAATGCTTTCAATTTTTATAAAAAATGAAATGTCTAAAAATCAGTGTATGTTTTTTAATACCCTGTTCTTTTTGTCATTGAACTGCTGCCTGGCAAATGGCCTTCACTGTGCAGCCAGAGATAGTCTGAGATTGCTCCAGAAGACATAAGTATTGGTAGTGAACTTGAATGTTAACAGAACTATAATGGAAATAGGATAGGGAATGATACTGTGACAAAGAAATCAAACTGAGAAATGTTTAAAACTGGGCAGTAGGAGGGGGTTCAGTCTTCAAGCTCCTGTTATCCTTTATTGTATGCTTTGGCTCTTCATGTTGTATTTATGATGCTGGTGTGTCAAAGTGCTGGCAGAATTGAAACAGAAGTAACTACTTCAGGTGGTAATGTAGCACATAATAAAAATTAAACACTGGTACCTCCTTTATTGTTTTTTTCCCAAAGTGGGGGAACTTTTCTGAAAGAGTTACTTGAACGTATTTGAATTTCAAAAAGTTTAAAATTAAATACAGGTAATTTCAATTGTGTAATTTGAAGAAAGTTTGTCATGAGGTATCAGAAAAGAGCCAAAATAATGTAATATCCCATGTTGAGCCTGAATATTCCTGTGTCCTCTTTTTTCATCTGTTTAGGAGATATTTGGTTCTTATTTTCGGTATATTTTACTAAAATAAAGCATGGAAATGATAAGACTGGAAATGAGAATGTACACAATAAATATACCTAAGAAATATAGGTAGTGATTTGCACAAGCAAACACAGCTTTTCTAACTGACTTTATTGCATTTGTTTGTGAAATAGATGAAATCTAAATGAATGTCCTAATTAATACGGCTGGGTGAATTTGAATTAACTTGAAAATCAGCTCATTTAGAAGTGTAAGCTTTAGTGTCATGAAAGACTTAAGTTTGAATAATGTTCTTTTGGTATAATTTCCAACTTGTTCTTGTCTTTTGCAGGTGGAAGGTATCAGTTAGAGATAAAAATCCCAGAAACATATCCGTTTAATCCTCCTAAGGTACTGCAAACACATTTTTGGGTAATACAATTTGGCTAACAAGTTTGGTTTGAGTATTCTTATATACTTGTTTGTTTGTTGATATTTTTGTTGGTTTTGTTGTTGTTTTTTGGTTTTTTGTTGTTTTTTTTTTTTTTTAATTCACTTCTAGACAAGGATTGGAACTGTTACATCTAGGTAGAAACAAAGCAGGATGCAAAACTGTGTCTAGTCAGAGGTACACTCTGATTGTTCCTAAAAGTACATACTGGGAAATTTTGGGGGAGGAGCTTGGGCCTTATTATTGACCCTAATGTAATGTTTTTCTGACAAGATAAATACAGTTTTCAGGTACTTTTAAATTATGTGGAGGGTACAGCTGTCTTCCCTCCCCCTCAGCATTGTTGAAGAAATGTTGTAATAGGGATTTATTGGTTCTTTTAATCTCTTGGGCTCCATAAGTTATACTTAAAAGGTTTTTGAATCTAACCTACCAAGTTTCTAGTAATAATTAAATAGAGACTTGTAGTGTTGTGTGTCTTGAAGAACCAACAGAGAAATATAATAGATAACATGCATGTGGATGAGAGATGAGAAACGGCTGTGGTAAAGTCACTCATATTTTTCACAACTTACTGGCCTTTTAACTTTACTGCATCTTTCTAGAGCTTCAGTTTTGTCATTCCACTCTGATTAATGTTCTCTCCAGCCATGTGCAGCTGTAGATTCCTGTGCCCTGATTTAGTCCACTCTTCAGTGCCTTGAATCAGTAGACACTTGAGTTGTCTGACTCCACTTCTTGATTGGTTTGCTTTTTGTTTGAAAGAGGTCTTTCATGAACATGTCCTAGATTCTTATTATTTTCACCCTTGTATGTAATACTCGGAAGGAACTGGGAAAGAGGAAGGAGGAGAGAGGTGTCAGTTGCTCATAGGTTCTTTGAATTACTTCCTTGGGGATGGAGCAAAAGACACAGAAAATCTTAAAGAAATGTCTGTTGGTCTTCAGTTCTTTAATCTGCACACATTGTGCTGGGACCTAAATTAAGGAGAGCTGAAACAGGTTGCAGATGCTGAAAGATCAGTCTGTATACCATGATTTAGTTGCTGCTTTAGGGCTTGGTGGTCTCAATTTCCAGAGTTCACAGGCAGCTGTTAGAAACTCAGTGCATTGTAGCATAGTACTCTTATTCTGGAGTCTTGAATTGGAAGCCTTTTTGCTTGTGTCTGGCCCTGCCTTTCATCTGGAAGAGTTCTTTAGCTTGTTCAGTATGTGCTTTGACAGCCATTGTTAGCAGTCATTCACTGTGAGAAATTATTCAGTATTTACATCGCTTTTTACATTTTCCAAGTGATTTCTAGAGTGGAGGTAGTTAATAAGTGCCTCAGCTGACATGATAGCTTATTTTTGTCCTGGAAAGCAGAACTGTTCTGGTCTTGCCTATTTAGACACCAGGATTGCACTGATTTTATTATAGCCCTGTATGTCTGGTCTTTTGCTGTAGTGCCTGGCAGGTGATCTCTTCACTGATTTGCTTGCAGGTCAGGGGCAAAAGTCAAAAGATCTGTGCTATACATAAAATGTTTTTCAGGAGTTTGGGGTGAGGAGGAGATGAGAAACAGATGGGTCAGAATCACTAGAAGACAATTACAGTGCAACATGAAGAAAATGAAGGGGGAATTTCCAAAGGCACGTATGTCCTTTCTGAGGACAGCTTTGGTCTCTGAGACCTTTAAGAGAAAGTGCTGCTTTTACCTTTCTTGGTGTCTTGAAATACCCAGAAAACCCAAACCACCAAAGCCCGGTTTTAGTAATGCTTTGTAAACATGAATACACTTTACTGTAAAAATATGGACATGATTCATGAGTGAATGCTGGGACTAGATCCTTTCGACAGCAAAAAAAATATTAGGAATCTGATTAAGTTTTGGGTTGGTGAACAGCTTTCTGCATATGAGGTAATGAGACAGGATGGTTGTAGACGTAGCAGCATCCACTTTCCAACACATCTGTAGCCAACAGTTTAGCTCAACAGTGAATGATATCCAGTTTCTATGTTAAGGGTTTAGGACTTTGTGAAATCTAGAAAGCCCACTTTTAGTAATGTTAGAAGTTTTTAGTCTGTATTTGACCATCTGCTTGTGAAAACACTTGTATGCTGGAGGATATTTCTAAGTAGCTTTGTGTGATCCAGGGATGTGAACACATGAATGTGGGAAAGCAATTAGGGATGAGTTTGGGGAGCTGGAATGGGCAGTAGTCTGTTGTGAGTAAGGCCAGGCTCTAACAGACAGCCTTACAAACTTGAAGCCTCCTGAAATAAGCAATATCACATCTTAGTTCCATTTGTAGTACTATGTTTTCCAAATTAGTATTTCTTCATACTATTATTTAAAATGGTGGATTTAAAATGTTTACTTAGTATACTGCACTTAATTCCTGCTTTCGTTTTAAAAAATTGTCTTGTTTTTTAGGTGCGGTTTATCACCAAAATATGGCATCCTAACATTAGCTCTGTCACTGGGGCCATTTGTTTGGATATTCTGAAGGATCAATGGTAAGATTCCACGGGGGTTTAAATGTGCAAAATCAAGTGTACTGGTGTCCTGGATAGGAGGCATCAGCTCACCTTGCTTTTTACCTTGTGCTTATAATTTGAGATGTCCTTAAAGCACACGTTATGGTATAGTATAGTGAGGTGCAAATATCCAAATGAAATTATTGGGTGATAAGTTTGGAAAGCACTAAGTATTTATTATATACACAGAGAGTTCTTCCAAAAATTTTTGCACTAGGATGAACATTTCATTGTTGACATTTTGGTGGTTTTATATGAGTTAATTTTTAATTTTAGTGCTTTTCTATTAACAAACACTACCCATTGCCTTCTTTGATCAGTTAATTTTACTGCAGAAGTTTTAATAGCCAAAGTCTGTGGAATAGACTTGTGTCCAAACTAACAGCTGCACTCACTGTTCATTTGTTTTTCAAAGTAATTGATTTCATGTGGTTTGAAGATTGTGTACAACAGTTGTATGATAGACATGATACTTAAGATGGCCGTTTTCCTCCATGTCTGCCCCAAAAGAATAGTACTGGAATTCCCCAGCAGACCATACCAGTGTCTCATCCATACAAACTTCAAATGCTTGTAAAGTCAGCAACTTTGTCAAGAGTGCTGTTGGCCAAGCAGGTATCAGTTGGGTTTGAAACAGAAACTTTACAGGAGAATGCTGAAGACTTGCAGGTGACACATCAGGGTATTAATCTTTTACAGATGTATGAGATTATGGCAGTCATCTGGCACAGTATAGTGTAAATTACTGAAATGAAATTGTAATGGTCATAAACTGATGTTTTTCTACCTTTTGGAATGGCATGTTTTCTTACCCTCTCAGAGCACTTGATGTTCTTTCAGGCCATAGAATCTTTCAGTATACATGCTGTGGTACCTGGCAGAGATTTTCTTATTTACTAGAAGTAAAGCTAGTTCACTTCTATACCTGCATCTAATTGTCATACCACCCTACAATTTTACTGGAGATTAATGACTCTTCAGCTGTCCCAAGTACAGTCTCCTGAGAGATTGTACTCTGGAGCAGATTAATGAATGGGCATGAGGTTGTCTGGAAGTATCAAAAGGCAACAAAGATGTAAAAAAACCCATGAGCTTCAACTTAATTTATTTACCTTTGGGGTTGTTAGTCAAAACCTTTGATATTTGAGAAGGACAAACAGGAGAGTTGACCTGTATTCTTGTAGTCTTTGAGTTATGTCTAGCACAGATAATTTGATCTGTGTCTTATTTCTGTTATTTCTGCATGATGAAAAACCCAAACAATAATATCTTCCTTCTCCAAGACGTATATGGAATAGGAGTATTGGAACAAGAATTTTACTTCTGTTTAATTATCCCAGCTGACACAAGAAGCACTAGTATTATTCCAGTTATATAGTTTTAAACTCTTCTTTTGAAACAGTGTCTTCATTTGGAAGCACTAAGGAGAGAATTGCACAGAACCTGGTGGTGATGGAGGGAGATTTCCTGTATACTATTAATCCCTCTTCAAATGATTCTTAATGTAGTGTGATCTCTTCCTTTTCTAGTGGTGCTATTTGTAAGTTTTGTTTATTTTCGAATCATAGAATGGTATGTGACAATCACTTGAGCATTGTTGAAGTGTTTGTCAAAGCCTCTAATCTTTTGATAAGAACAACCTTATAGCTGTCTCCACTGTTTACTGTTTGAAGCATTTCGTATTGTGGTAGATAGGACTGGTTTTCTCCTGAGTATTTTCCTAAAACTCAATAAGCAATATAAATGGTTAATATTGTTTAAATAAGTTGTTTATTGTTCTTCAATGTATGCAGCTTTAGTTAATTAAGAAATGCCCACAGCATAGAATCATAGAACCACAGAATGGTTCGGGTTGGAAGAGACCCTAAACATTATCTAGTTCCAAGCCCCCTGCCATGGCGAGGAACACCTTCCACTAGACCAGATGAAATTTGAAGTGGCAACATTCATAATATACATGCACACAGACAAAAATAAGTATGTACCAAGGCATACTTGAAAAAAATTACCCTCGGGTTCAGTGAAATACTTGCAGATGCCTTTGGATCTTCTCAGTGGGCAAAGGATTAAAGCTTGAGAAATGGTGAGGGAATTAGCCCAGGCTTCATTGGCTTTCCATGGCAATCCTCAGAGTCTCACAACTTGAGAGTTTGCTGGCTCTGAGAGTCATCCCACTCTGGGAAATGTTGGTCACAGCCTGCTGTGGTCCACAACAACTCAAAGGGTTTCAGTACCATTGTTCATAGATAGGGTCACAAGATGATTGACTTAATTCATCAGTAGATTTCCATCCTGGCTGCAAGGATGAGTTGGTATTTACTGGAGTATTCCTTGAAAAGACCAGTAATAAAAATACTGTTCCACTTGATCTCTTGTTCAATGGAAGAAGGAACTCAAGGTTTTTTGTTGGAAAACAGGAGCTTGCTAGACAACAGAAATTCTGGGAGCAGACAGGGTTTTTGGTAAGCTCAAGGAAACCTAACTGTCCAGGTGCCATTAATGCAGGCTCAGGCATTCCTGACACCATAGCTGGCCTAAGGAGGGAGCCAGGGGGAGGATGTACCACCACACACAACCAAAAATAAGTTTTTTGCATGTCTAGGTTGAAAAGTGGTTTGAATAAGATAGCTTCATTAGAAAGCAAGCAAACAAAAAATAAGCAATCCCAGCCCCCCAGATTAATATTTTAATATTTATTAATATTTTAATATTTATTTCACCAGGGATTCAAACTAAATTGGCCAGATGCAATTCTGAAATATACCTGTGGAAGTATTCTAGAAAATATATTAGTTCCACAATCTCTCTTGTCAAATCTTTTAGCAGCAACGCCTGTTTTTGAAGTGCCACTTCCTTGACTTGTAATGCTCTTAACTGAATAATGCTCATTTTGTTCCTGTGTTTAAATATAAGTCTCAAATTTCACTACATATCTGTTTTTCAGTGAGGTTTGAGAGTTAAAGGACTGGAGAAGTTTGGCCTATGGGCCTCAGCAGGATTTCTGAAAGAGTTAATAAGCTGATAAAATACTCATTTATAGATAGTGAATACAAATACAATCATTTAAATGCATTTATATAGTTTTAAAAAGTCTCTTCCCTAATCTCCCATCCTGTGGTAATTTGCTGTTCTAATGAGCATAGTTGAGATGATATTCTGCATATTGGCAGGAGATTTTATCAGTTTGAAAAGTAATGTCTTTAAATTATTTTTAATGAGTTTAATGAAATTATTTTTCAACATTGTGGGCTTGATACTGAAATTCTTTGCAGCTGTGGATTTTCATCATGTTTTGATTAAGTACCTGTTATGCCAGTTTGTTTGCAAAGCAGCTACTGTTTGCCACTAGAATTATAATAGGGGTAGGATTTTGTAAAAGGAATACTGTTTATGCTTATCTGACATAATTTTCATGATGTGGTTTCACTTACTATGGCCTATATTTATCTTCTGGGCTAGTACTGTCTCGAAGCTTTAATCTGAAATATACACGTATCTAATGCAGTTCATGGAAACCTGAGAACTAAATTACTTGAAAGCTGTTCTGCATAAATCCCTTGAGCAGAGATCATTAAGTGAATGTGTCCTTGCTGCATATATGGCCATGAAAACTCTTGGCTTTTGTGGGTTTGACAGTCAGTAATGAATAATAAGAATATTTTGTCATAGTGACTACTGGAAGATGTGTGCTTCTGTTTTAGTTGAGATGCAGAAATCATTATAAGAGATAATGCAGTTTTAATAGATAAACAAGCAGCAGCCAGCTTGTAATCTTCCTGGGTACCCAGTACTGCTGGGTTTTGTTCAGGGTGTTTGAGGAGCGATGAAGCTTCTTAAAGCTTTGAGAGGAATGCATGGTTTTACATGGTTTTAGGGAACCCTTCAGCAAGCAGGCTGTCTTTCCCCTCTGTGCTGTGTCAAAGCTATCCTATTATTCTTTTTTTTTAAATTTTCTTTGATTAAAAGAAAAGGGTGCCTGGTCTTGGAGCTGTCCTGTAAATAGTGACTATGCAATGGGCTTCTGCTCAGAGGCCTTATTAATTTTTGTCCAGATTCCATAAGTTGTTGGTACAAGGTCCCAGAAATTTTCTCTTGGATTAACAAGCTTATTTATTTCACAAATGGAACAAATATTGCAGATTATTTAGAAAAAAAGTGTTCCCATAGCCATGTTTGGATGACAGAGTGGAGTAGCAATCTGCTGGCTGCAGCTGTTCCTGGCATTCTGCTTCGTTACCCTCTTGGAATAATGAGAGAGATTTGTTTCTTAGAGTGGAATGTAAAGAACATAAGTAAATACTTCCTAAATGGAGAATTACTTAGCTTTTAAAAATGAAGAAAAAAACCTAAAACCTGGCAGTGTTTTGTAATCCTCTTAGGACTCTCTCTGCTCATCAAAAGGTAAAAGAGATTTCTTTCCTTGGGCATGCTGGGCACAGCTGGCTTGCTGTGCCTTTTAATGTTAACACTATAGTCACCCAAACTAGGGGTGCTCTTTTTTAATGGAAATGCCCTGAGATACTACTAAAAAAAAGGAGGAAGAAAGTGTAAGTGAACAAAATGTATATCAGCTCTCTTTGTTCTGATTCAATCCAGATTTTCCTTGTGGTTTAGCAAATGTAATGCCAATAGAAAGCTGAGCTTTTGGTTTGGATGTCCAGAGTGGAGGCTTTTAGTTTCAGGTTCTCTGAGGGCCAGTGCATCCCTGTAGGGAGCTCTCTGCAGCTCACTGCTGCATGACAGGAGCCTCCTCCCACTTTGCAGATGGCAAACCTGCAGGACAGCTAAGCAACATTTTGGGGTGGGAGTGGAAGTCAAGGAGGAGCAAACAGGAGCCAGTAATGTCATGGGACAAAGGCAATGTAAGGTCATGTGCAAGGCAAATAGGAAGTCTTACCTGTAAAACTCATTATACAAGCTGGCTGCTTGTTGCAGGTTTCCATTGAAGTGGTGTACCTGCTTAGAGAGTTGTTGTACAAGAAAGATGGAAAGAGAAGAAAAATCTAGAGTGAAGTAACAAGAATGATGGTCTAAGCAAAAACAATGTACAGTGAAAGATTGGAAAGCCATCTCAGTGTGCAGAGTATTATCAAGCATGGTGAAGAATTGAAGTGGATTTTCCAAGAGCCTTCTGAGGCTTCAGTTAAGAACAGATCAGACAGAGTCTGTCAGGAGCAATACCAAACCTTGCCTTTGGTAGGGAGGAGAGAACAAACCTAGAACACAGCCATGGAGCTGACTTGAGTTACCAAAGAGAATTGCTTGAACTCCATGAGCTGTTGCACATAAGTCAATACCTCTAAGTAAACTTCAAATGTAAGAAGAGTTGGAAATACCTAATTTTTTCAGGGTTCTATTCTGGATCAATAAACCTTTGAGGTGCATTGGAAAATTCAGAAGATCTGTATCTTTGCACTGGAAATTCGTTTTAAGGAAAATACAACTTTTTTTCTTTTCATTCTTCCCCTGGACATTCTGTCTTTGGCTTGTGAAGATGTTGAGGAAGGGGGTGGTGGTGTGTGTTGGGATTTTTAGCTTTGTGCCACTATCAGTAGAGATTTTTTTTCAGAACTGATGATGGAAATTGGTTTTGCTTTTTGCTCATGAAGCACAGGTCCTGCCTTACTGATATCTGTAAATATAATTCTAGGCAGTCATCTCCATTCACTGCGTTCTCACAAAAGAAGGTAACAGGAAGAAGGAAGAGCTTTTAAGTTCATGGGAATCAGAATCTATTTTTAGCTGTTCTTTCAATTTCTTCTGTGAATCTTAATATCTATCTGAAAAATTAAGACTAAGCTATGAAAAAATAACAAGCTGTTTTTACTTTCTTTGATCAGGAAAGCTAATTGGTGTTCTAAGGATAGAAGATTTTAGATGATTATACAATAGTTACACAAAATATGTCAGTTTTTCTTTACCAATAATCACAAACTCTAATTTCTTCTTTTGTTTAATACAACTGAAGCTGTAATGGGTTTTCTTTTATGATTTAAGAATACTTCTTTTATGATTTAAGAATACTTCTTTCAGTGTTTCTGTCCAATACAGACTGTCTTACTATGCATGAGATGGGAAAGCTGTTTTGAGGCATGAGACTTGAAACGAAGTTGTAAGCTACATTTTTAAACCTTTTAATAAAGGTTAAAACAATGTTGTCTAAAACTTAGTATTTTAGAGTTTAAATTCTCTGATCATATAGCCATCTGTGTGTGTGTGTGCATATATATATATGGGTAAGTTGTTGCTTTTTATTGTTATTTTGAAGATGGAATGTCAAATGTCCAAGTGTCAGTGTGCTTTGTATAAAAATCTACAAATATAAGAGGTGAACAGGGATTGGAAGAACCTGGCAGTGTGGAAAGCTGGAGGCAGCTGGTGTCCATGGCACCCTTGGTTCTTAGCAATGCCTCCTGCTCTCCAAAGTGTACTTTATACTCCTCTCCTAGAGGGTACATGGAAGTGGAAGTAAATTGCATGTAAAAGTGGCACAAAAGGCTGTGATCCTTTTTATGCCATCTTCTCTACATTTTCAGATGTCTGTAATGTAGAAGGATTTCTGCAAAGGAAAGGGCAGAACAACTTTTATGTGGAGAAAGTGACTATAGCATTAGTTATGGTTGATAGATATTTCATGTTGAGCCAATCTTTAAAACCCTACAGTAAATAACATAATAAAGTTACTTAACTGAGAAAAAGACTAAAGGTTTTACAGTGGGTGTTGCAGATGTGCTAGTACCTGAAATTGACTGCATAAAAATAAAAATTATTTCATCCATTTGAGCATAGTATGGCATGAAAGACTTAGTATTCCATGACACCTGAATGCTGGAATAGTAAATATGTTGCATTACACTCCTGTAATGCTAGGAGATGAGACTGTGAATTATGTCATCAGTGTGTACATTAAATAGGTTAATTTAAAAATTGTATAAACCAGTAGAGATTACAAGCCCAAGGAAATTATAAGAGCAAAATAGCATTAGGAACATGTAAAGAAAAGAAAATTACTAAGGAATAGGTTTGAAAGAGGAGAATTGTATGTTGTGATGTTGTGATTTTTCAGAATTTAAATTTAAAAGCATAAGGATTTTTTTGAGATTTAAGTATACCAGGTTCAGCTTAAGGGACTTCAAGCTGGTGTGGCAGTTGGAATAAGACACTATGTGCTAATTAAAATCTCTGTCATTTGGGATGTTTCTCACTTGCATTTTGATGTAGAACACTGCACTGCGAAAGCTTAGCAATAATTATCAAGCTAAAAAATAACTTACTGAGAAAGATCTTCCAGAATTACAAACAATTAGGGAAGAATGGCATGTTTGAATGGTTAGTGACACAGCAAGTAAGCATCTAGGAACATAATATTTGGGTGCCACAAATGTACCTCTGACATCTTACCAGCACCTATGCTTTGTTCATGGGTATACACTGCTAGAGGACCTTAATACAGTGACTCAGTGCTGGGAAATACACCAGTTTCTGAAACCTGAGCCTGGAAATGCACTTGCACACTGTCTCCTTTGTAGCTGGAATGTCAGGTCAAACTGTTCCCCACTTATTCTAACAAAGCCTTTGCATTTATTTGCAATCTTCTGAAAAGAAGAAACTGTTTTCTGTTGAGTGAAAATTGAGGTTTGTTTGTAAGAAATTGGATGCCTGTGTTTCACAACTTTGCTCTGGCATTCATGTGTCATAATCACTGCTCAAATCTAAAATGTCACATCTTCCCCACTCACCTCACTCCTAGTTCTTAGGCAGAGGAAACAGATTTGTGGATTGCTTTGAACATCTGTCTGTGCCATTGCCACCGTGATTTTAAGGATCTAATTGTTCAAATCAGAAATACTCAACTTTCACAGGGTCTGTGGGGTTCTTACTTGGTTTCCAGTGTGTGCCAACTGAAATGGTAATTCAGAGGAGTTATTTATGATCAAAATCTAATGAAACTATGTAAAGGTTACACTTTTCAGACTTCCAGTGTGCAATTATTCCATGTGGTTACTTTTGAGTAATTGATGTCTCTGAGCATACTGTGTTTTCCCTTACTAAATTATTGAAGTGTCTTATTCTAAATACACTTTGACATCAAGATGAATGATAAGAACCTAAAATCTTAGAAGTTCCAACTCTGGGACTGTGCTACCTTCAACAGGGTTCTTCCTCAGGGGCAAAGGGGAACTTTACAGGACCGTTGTGACTACAGAATGTTTTTCTGCTGCCAACAGTCAAGCTGTAGTGAACTATTTTGATAGCATGTTCCATATTTAGCCTAACCATTTTATTATTGTAGTAGTAATTAACTATGTAAAGGTTCAATTTAATGAAAAATGTAATGTTAAAAGTGGTGCAAAGAGACTTAGTGTATAGAATTGCTTACCTGTTGGGCGTGTTTGCAATGCAGGTCGCTGCTCCTGCCCGCAGAGCGCCGGCAGAGGGAGCAGCCCGGGCCCGGCCCCGCCCGCCCCGGGACCGCGGTGCTGGTACCGCGCTGAGGGAGGGTGGCACAGCCTCGTCGGGCCTTGGCTTCCCTGGGGCTTTTTCTCCAGATGAAATGAATTGCTTTCAATGGGCATGGTGAAATGTGTAGGTCAAGGTACTTTCCAAAACTTCAGACAGCGTTGTTAATAGGAAAGTCCACATTTAAAACCTTATTTAAATATATATATAAAAGAGTATTTTAATAAATGTAACCTGCAGCAGTTTAAAATTATGTTTCTTGGACTTAAAATTTGTACATGAACTCATAGCTTCTATGATAGTACAGGCACAGGATATGGTTAAGGATGTTTTGAATTTTCACTTTTAGGGCAGCAGCAATGACTCTAAGAACAGTGTTGTTATCGCTGCAAGCATTGTTGGCAGCTGCAGAACCAGATGATCCACAAGATGCAGTAGTGGCAAACCAGGTAAGATACTCAGTTGATTGTGATTTTGTAACACTTCTGTCATCTTTACTGACTCAGGTTAGGTCCCAAGGCTTACAGAAGATAAAAGATTTTAGACAATTTATTGTAAAATGGTGCATTCTAAATGTGAGCTGCTACAATGTTTTGTGCTCTTTTTGATTCCAGAGTGAGTATTAGTTACTCTACAGTGTCAGGAGGATTTGTCCTTTATTTATATCACCTTGTGAGAAATGTCTGGAGGTAACAGCATAGTTAAATGAATTCCAGTGTAACTGGCCTTTCAAAATCTAAAGCTTCCAGTATAAGAAAAGCAATATGCTATTTGTTTTAAATGAGTTTTAACTTGGTGCTGTTTATTGGATTTGGCTTGGAATGTAGCTCCTCTTCCAGATTCATATGAATGTTGTAGAGCATTATATTTGTTTAATGTCAAAATTTTATGAATGATGACTTGGGGATAACTGTTTTCATCACTGATTGAATTGCTATCAGTAGAATTGTATAATCAACAAGGTGTGTTGCCTTTCAGATTAGTGATAACTTTTCATACCAAAAGAATATCAGTTGGATCTTGGGCCATACAAAGACTGGCATGATTTTGTTAAAAGTGTTGCTGAAGGATAGAAACAGTTATTCCTCTGACAATTCTCAACAAAGTGTCAAGTATGTGTGTGTTTTCCTTCCTACTCTGAGGAGGAGAAGGGCAGCCTGGCTTCCCCACTGGCTGACAGTGAGGGTGTATTTCAGTTACAGAAGAACAAAGCAAGCTGATGCTGGAAGAACATTCTATCTCACCTGTATCTTCTCTTAGTCAGAACCTTCCAGGATAGGGTGACAAGGTGTGCACTACTTCCCTTTAAAAGCCAGTGAAGAATGATAGATAAACTTTTTCTTCAAACCTGTCAGGATTCAGGGGAAAACATGGAGGTTAGAGGTAGCCCATTGCACTGCTGGGTGTATGAGAGTGGCTTGCTACCACTGTACTCAATAAGTACAGAAGGTTTGCTTGTGGGATTCTGCACTAAGGCGGCTCTGAATAAATGTCCCCAAACAGTTCTGACAGACTGAATTGCTCTGCCCAGGGGGAAGTGTTGCAAAGGCCAGAAAGGCCACCAGGCATGTCCCTGCACTGGGTTTTTTTCCCAGATGTATGCCCTTGTTGTCACACTCCTTCATTAAAAAAACAACTATATATCCTTTTTTACAAAGAACAAAAATAGTGTTTCCTGTTCTGGCTCTGATGGTAGAACTTCGTGTGGGAATCGTAACAGTAGAACCCTTGAGCTGGTAAGAGTTTTTTCCTCAGGTAAAGAACTCCATGAATCTTTGTAGATTCCAAAGAGCAATTTTCCAGGCTGCCCCTTAGGTGCTTGTGTGGGTGTGTCCTTGGGACTGTGGCATGGCTGATGTTGGGGGGATTCAGTTTATCCTGTTTCCTGCTAACACCTGTATGAAAACTATGCTGGGGTTTGGCCTTGAGTTACAGGCATGTGATTGTATGTAGAAAGTGATTATAATTGTTTTAAGAGAGATATTGGTAAACAACTGTTTTTTTCATGTGTTTATTTGGTGTTGGGGTCTCTTTTACTTTGTTTTGGGGTAATTTCTTTTTCCAAGACAAACATTTCACAAGGAATTGATTATTCTCCACACTTGTGCTATTTTATTAAACTGTGTGCTGTCCAGGTAAATGGCAAAAGCTCTTGAGAGAATCCCAGGGAGAATTCCTGTTTGAGTAAGAGCAGTATTTTCAGACTCCAGCTGTCTGGTGTATTAGTTGCTCTGATTGCTGGGTTTTTTACAGTACAGCAACACAAACTGCCTCAGATTCCTGATACTGAAACATCAGTGAAAGTTGCCTTTAGGCTTTTCTAAATTCAGTGAGAAACTGGATTATTTACAGATACCTCAGTAAAGTAATTCTATGAATAGAACACTGAAAGCTAATTCTGAGTAAAATGCAATTATGACTAAGTTTTTGCACTTCAGCTAGTTGCTTTCCAGGCTTGGCAGTGTTCTCAAAAATATTTTTAAAAAATTAATTGGCGAAGATCTCTTAAGAGCAGAAGAAAACAGTACTTCAGGATGCTACTGGTGTTTAACTTAATCCTTCTTTTTTAATCATTACACCAAAAGAATTTGTTACGGACCACTGCATTTATAACAGTGGTTTATTTCCAACAGTAGATTGCCTCCCATGTTTGTTTCAATGCCATTAATGTCACCACATAATAAATATACAAATTATGACACGTGGATCACATTTATAGGGAGGTGGGCAAGGCACACAAAGCAGTGTAGATGGTGTGGGTTGTTGTAGGAGAGGCAAAATGAAATGTACAGCATTTTACTGTGCTTTATAGAGCTAATCATTATTTTCATGTAATAATGAAATGTCTAAGAATAATAATCAGTTTCTGTCCTTAAAATGTACCTAAATATTTGAACAATGTATTTCCTAATATCTTGTCTTATTAAAGTGATGATCTAAGGGAAGAGGTTTTTTTAAGACAAACTTGATATTGCATACAGAAGTTGTTAAAATAGGAAAATCATTTACCTTTTCTGAGTACAGTTTATGACTGCTGACCCACTTTCTTGGCAGCTGAGTTCTTGGCACAGGCTAAAAATTCTCTGCAATATGGTCCAGTCTGTTGTTTATTGGAAAACTGGTTAGTGGTGAGATTGGTACAAAATAATATAGTTACATACTGGCATGAATTTTTTTTTCTTTGGTAAGTAATAGCTTTCATGAAGAGTTGCATCTCCCTAGCTTTCTGTGCCTGCTTACCTGTGTGAATAAGATCCTCATTCTCAGGAAGAAGCCCAGTAGTAGAGTATTGGCCTGGACTGAAGAACTGCAGGCCTAGTTGCAGTGTGTAAAACAAGATATATTTTGAACTGGTTAGAGAAGTGCATTAGAGAAGTACCATGTTCAGGAGATGTTAACACAGGAATAATTTGTACTCTGTTGCACTGAATATAAATTTTCAGTAGCTGTGCTAAATATAGCTGCTTTACTTTGATCCGTGCAATTGAGAGCAGTACCTGGCTGCACACATCTCATACCAGTAGTGCATAATTTAACCTGAAGGCAAACTCATTATATCAAATGCTTGCATGGGTTTGCTCTTTGTGTAATCCTCACCTCTGAATTTACTTTAAGAATAGCAGCATGATCAGTATGAAACATTGTGGAAGATATCGTAGGAAGAATGATGGGTTGCAATCTGCCATATTGTCTTGCTGTTTGGTTGGATTGCTGAGTTGATTTAACTTTCTGCTTTTCCCCCTCTCTCTTTTGTGTAGTACAAACAAAATCCAGAAATGTTTAAACAGACAGCTCGACTTTGGGCACATGTGTATGCTGGAGCACCAGTTTCTAGTCCAGAATACACCAAAAAAATAGAAAACCTCTGTGCTATGGGCTTTGATAGGGTAAGTACAAATAACCTAACTATTTTTAGTAAGGGCAGGGCAAATTTATGTGTATATTATACAGGGAGTCATCAGTATCATCAGAATCTACTAAAGTAGATTCTCTACTTTCATGATGTTGTGTAGGTCCAATTATTCTATTTTGCTAATTATTTTTAAGAATTGGAATTTTAAAATACTACATTATGAATAACTCTTGTGAGCTCCCTCTGCCTTTTTGAGACAATTTTTCTATCAATTATTAGTTGGGATTTAAGAAATCGTAAACTAATGTGTTTTGATTTTCTGTGAACTTTTCATTTCACTTCCTGGAGCTGCAGGTTCACCCACTGAAAATATTATTGCTCTTGTTTTCTCATTGCAGAATGCAGTAATAGTGGCCTTGTCTTCAAAATCATGGGATGTAGAGACTGCAACAGAATTACTCCTGAGTAACTGAGCCATATAGAGAGAGCTGCTTCTGTAGTCCAGCTTGCCCCTTCTGGAGGAGCATCACCATCTGTTATTCCTAGGATTCTATATAGATTCTCTTTCAAAACTGGCACTCTTGCCTGATGATGCTATCTAGGCACTATTGGAGACTGAAAAAAAAGCGCTCTGTAAATAAAGCTAATTAAACGTCTGTGTAAATTTAAAAAGGGGAAATACTTTAATTTTTTTTCTTACTAAATATTGTAAAAATTCTTTGAGCTCAGCTAAGATGATGGGGGAAAACAATGCCTACTTTAGTGTTTAGCAGTGTGACAAAGACTAGCAGGAACTTGCTTCAGGATTTTGATTTAGTAATTCAGAAAGCAACATTTTGAGTGTTAGTCATCAAAATTGTTGGTGCCACTCATCACAGTTATCTTACTGTTTTTAACATGGATCCTATGTGCCTGTGGATTGACCTATATTTGCATGCTTGTACTTAATAGACATATTAGGTAGGGTTGCTGAAGAGAGCACCATTGAAATACTCAATTGCTTTTGTAACTTTTCCTGCCAGACTTTCAAGACTTACCCAAAGTTCCAAATGGTGACCTATTCAGAACCATTTTCTTTCTAGCTTATTAATTGGGAAACCTGATTCTCCTCTCCCTTACATCATACTGTTGATTATGTTTCATCATATGTGGCTATTATGTGTGCCATTGCAGTAGTCTAGGCTCCCCTTTAAAAATATATATTTTGAATTATCAGTAGTGATTTTCATCCATCATACTTTCTACACAATCATGTAAGGAGTATGCCTCAATACAGCACAAAAAGATGGAGCTGGTTTAATTTCCTTTTTTTTTGTCTTAAATAGCGCTAAAGTGTTCTTCAGTACACTCTGGATAACATGATTTCACAGGGTTTGAAGGAGGACACAGCTGATTCTCCAGTGTACTGAGAATGGGAAAAAAATTTTTTTGAGTACTTGATATGATGCAATCAGCTGTTTTTTGCAGCAGTTTTCTAGCTTTATTTTGGGCTTCAGTTTAAGGATTGCTTACCAGGTACTTTAAAATTCATCCTTGCTTGCATTTTTCTCTGGTTAACACATGGAGGCTGTGTTGGTGTTTTTACTGTACATACTTCAAATGCACATAGAAGTAGTGTGTTCTCAATTTAGCTTTTTTTTTTGATTGATATTTCTGATAAATGAGAACTGAAATCTTACCTTGGCTTGTACATACAGTCAGTCTTTTTATTTGTATTAAAATGACATTTCATCCTGAGTGCAAAAGCTTGAAAATTATTAGTCTTGCAACTTCAAACACTAGTACATCTATTTAAAGAGAGCTGTAATGTCTTTGTGAATATGATGCTAACTTTTGAGAGTGTATCTGACAAGGAAGTTCAGAGAAATCCTGAGACTAGAAAGTGGGGATTGTGGATAATGGAGTACTGTATCAGTCATCTTTTCTATGACTCTTTTGTTTTGTTCTGGTTTGGTTTGGTTTTTTTTCTCCTAGGCTGTGGATTAATGGGGTGGGGAAATCTATGCCTGCTTGGGGTTTTTCTAGAGCTGTGAAGTACAAATTGAAATGGTTTTGCACTTCATGGTCTCTTTATAACTCATACTAGATGAAATCAGGAACATTATGGTATCTGTTAAATACCTGGAGCATAGTAGTAGGGGAACAGAACCAGACAACAGAGCTGGCAAGACCTGGCTAGTTCTGGGGTGTTCCATGTACTGCTCTGTCTGATGTGTCCAAACTTAGAACAGGGCACAGACAGTAAATACTTTGAACTCATATCAGTGCAATACTAAATGCATTTGCTTAGTCTTTATACTTACTGCTTTTTAAGGTGTAGTCAGTGATCAGTTTTCTTGGGTTTTCTTGAGTTAGTGTAAATCATTTGCAATGATGCCAAAGGAAGTGAGTTGTTTTGACTTTCCTTATATTTATTTATTTTTTTAACAAGAAGCTGCTACTGTTCAGCTGGTTTGCTAAGTGAAAACCAGGGACGGTAGGAAACTGGCAAAATGCTACTTGTGTTAATCTCAAGTTACTGTCTTTTCTGTTATACAGGCTAAGAACTTCTTGATTACATCAACACCTTTTTTTTACCCTGGTGGTAAATATGAATTGCTGACTACTTTCCCTTGTTCTTCGCTGCTATTTATCAAAAGAAAGAACTTGGAAATCACTGTCGGGGACATAAAACTTCTCAGTACTGGGCTTCTGAACGTGTCTTTCCATAGAGCAGTCTCCTAAGAACAGCAGGCTTCTCCAACAGTATGTAAAGTGATAAAGGAAGCCAGGGAATGGGGAGAGGGGGAAAAGAGGTTCTTAGGTGAGCACAGTCACCTCTGAAAGAATGCTCGGTTAAGTTTTACTTCTCTCATGAAGTTACCTCATTTTCTTCTCTACTGCAAAACACTTGTCTCCCCCTTCCCCCTCATATATAAATGTTGGATTCTGGATTTTGCCCTACATCTATGTGCTCAGTAGCTTAATGCTAGCTTGGGTGCTGGCAGGAAGCTACTCAAGAGGTGAGCTGGGAAAGAAACATGACCCAGCATTAAGGAGACACTTTTGGTCTGAAGTCCCTCTGAATTTTGACATGTTACTCCTTTATAAGGAATGCTTTTGTATTCTTGGTAATTATCAGAGTTGAATATAGGGATAATGTTGTACAAGGTTAGTTTAACTGCAGCTGGGGCTGAGCCCTAGGAATTGTGCTGTTAGTGTTCAGCTTGTCATTGTGAGCCATTGTACATGACATGGCAGTTCTGTTGTGTGTCACTGAACATCGCTATATTCAGGGCCCTGTGCATTCACAGACGGGGAGTTGCTGTGCAGCCCACTCCAGCCGTGGACTCGGGCTGCACATTGACCACTCCTTGCAACAAGAACATGAAACATGGCTACAGTGGCTAAGTACAAAATCATGCTTTGTCTTCCTCTGTTGTGCCAGAAGATGGCTTGAAACAGTCATTTTGAAGTCCAAATGGCCCCATTTTTCTAAACAAGGTCTTAGTAATAACACAGATTACCAGAGCATTCATTGGATTTCACTGCTGAACATTTTAACATGCATCCAGCAGAGTGGTTTATCCTATCTTACCCAATTCCTCCAAGAGCAAAGTACAGCTTTGTTCAGAGGTAGAGAAATGCCCTTTCCTGTTGCCAAAAGCCTCCATTTTCCCATGAGTACCAAAATCCCTGACTGTATTCCACCTCCTTGCCAAATTCACAGCTTCCTCCCATTCCTTCTGTGAACAAACTGTGTTCTCAGTGTGGCAAATTGGTGCATTTTGGAGACAAAAAAACCGTAGGAACATATCCTGGAAAGATGCATCATTTAGTGCATTCTGCATACTCCAAACTTTTTTTTACTATTTTGTTGAAAGCTTGCAACAGAGTACATGGGGCCTTGACTATAATTGGTTCGGTAGTATTTATGACCAATTAGGTACTACTGGTGTATGAATATGTCTTAGTTTTTTTCTAATTATCACTGTATTCAACTGTTTTCCATGTAAATTAGTATTGGAACACTGACATAAGGAATATAAAAACTTTTTTTGTTGTTGTCTGAAAGGAGGAATTAAATAGCCAGAAAGAATCTTACCTTGTAACACCAAATCTGCATTTGATGGTGTGGGTAACAGAGACGTTTAAACTATGCAAATTTAAGCCTAACAGCTGTGACTCAGACTAGGCACTTCAGAGCTTATGTCATTTGGGAAGGGAGAAGGGGAGTGGGGGGAAATCAAAACACAGATTCAAGTGAGTTCTTGTTTACTGCATTGGTCATGCACTGTGTTGGGAAGTTCTATTTTTAGTGCAGGGGAAGTCCACTGTGCATGTCCCTTGTTCCCTTCTGAAACACCAAAAGCTGGCTTAGACTTGGAGGCTTGCCTGCAGTGGGAAACGTTAAGTTATTTAGCAAATAAATTGGTTTTACTTAAATGCTGATGAGAAGAGGCAATGAGAAGATGAGGTGTCCTCCCCTGCTCTGTTTTGTTGATGGAGCTGATGAGTGGGGACACTGATTTGTGACCAGGTGCTTAGTTTTGTATGGTTTTGATGAGCAGCTGGCTCAACAAGAGATAGCAAAAGTGCATTTCCTCAGCATCTGTTGCATCATGGAACTGAAGAATGAAAGTCAAGATGCTTGAAAGTCAAGCCTCTTCTGGGAAGACAAAATAGGTATTTTCAGTGTTACCATCCTTGTTTTCCAGGCACAGCTTTCTCCTAGGGCTAGGCAAAGGGGCAATCACTTCTTTCTTGCTAGTTTTCTTATCTGTTCCAAACCAATCTGTGAATGATGTAGGCAGCTCTTCCTGCTTGTGGTGTTTGTGTCATCAGCTGATTGATCATCAGACTCACAAGACCAACTGTCCTCAACGCGTTTGGCTTCTGCCTTGGTTATTCCAGCTGCAGTGCTCTGTTGGCAGCAACCTGACTTTGGATTTGTTCTCACTGGACAAACCCTTGTGAATCATTTGCCCTGTACTGTGCTGTGATGTTGGAGCTGTGCTGTTTCCTGCTTTGTAGGCATCAAACTGGCTCTGGGATCGCTCGTGGTGCTGAGCCCTTCAAGGATAATGGAAGTTCAGAGGAAAGGTCCTGTGACAATGCTGTGCTTGTGTGGTGTGTGAGACTGCTGCTGCTCTGGTGCAGTGTCTGAAGAAGGCTGCCATCATAGGAATGCTGATGTCAACTGCTGAAGAGCCCTGCTTTTCATTACCTTTTCCATCCTCTATTCTGACTTTTCTAGTAAATAAATATTTACCTATAAGTACTGCAGGAGGTTGGTTCCTGAGCACCAGACTTCCTGTGGAGGTGGAACAGGGGTGGGGAGGCTGGAATGCGGCATCAGTGTTTTTTTGTCTTGAAAATAAAAGCTACACAAACACTTTTGTAAACAAATGATTTTTTAAATAAACACACATTTTAAAAGATGTTGATTTTTCACTGGGAATGCTTAACAATAAATGCATGTCTCCCTGAAAACAGTTTTCATTTTATTTCTGGCAATTCAGATTGTTCTAAGATTACAGGGTCTACTCCTCCATGTCAGTAACAAGAGAGAAAAGAATGATCATTTTCATGGTGCACATTAAAAATTTTTGAAGAAGAAAATTGTGTAAATAGAAGCTGTGTAATGGAAGCGTGTGTTATTTCAACCAGGACTGCCTCGTGATGGCCTGATCATCCTGCACCACCTCTTGTCTCCTTTCAAAGGCTGCATCTGAAGAAACAAAGCCAGTAACACAGAGGAAAAGTTCTCTCTGGATTTCCCTGCACCGCTGACATTCATGTCATCTTTGTACATTTTAAACTGTGTACCTCAAACTGCAGTTGGTTCATGCACAGGGAGGTGACAGCCTGGTGGCCAATGGCACTGCCCTGCTGCTCAGCTCTAGAAGAATCTAGGAGGGATGATGACTATGGATTTACTACCAGTACAACTTCACTTTTTTGGCATTTGTCAACGTTTGTTAAATTGAGTAAAGCAATTTAAAGCAGTGGCTGCACTGCTGAAGCAACAAGCAGAGGTTGCTGTGGAGCTGGCTGTAATACTGTGCTTCAGATCTGCACCCCAGCTTCAGGTGTGTGTCTGTCCCCGGGCAAGGTTTGCAGGTTCCTGGGCAGGCTCTGCCAGCTGGGATGGTGCTGCACTGGTTTATGGTGTAAGATGTTGTTTGGGTTTTCTGTTTAATTTCACTGTCATCAGGAGCTGTGTCGTATTGTGGTACCTCATTCTTTAAGAGGGGTGAGGGAGAGGGAGCACTCCCCAGTCCCTCTCTCCTGCAGGTCTTAGCCTGACATCAATTCAGAGTAAAAAAAAAAAAAGTACAATTTCCCCAGTTTGTGTAGTTAGACACTGACATGAGTAACTGAGAGCTGCTTTATACTGAAATATTTGTGAAGTTGTCCAACAGCCTTGTCATTTCTTCCAGCACCCCAAAACTGGAAGCGAGTTCACAGCTGAAATGGACTGATGGTGCTTGCTAGCTTGACTTGTCCTGTACTTAGTTTTCTGTTTCAGTGGCTGTAATACTGACACATTTGGCTCTCAGACGGGTAACTGATACCTCCAATACAGCAAATCCAGGATTTTAAATTGTTTTTAAGGTCAAGTCTGGATCTGGAGCACCCGTGTCTGATACAATGTCAAATAAATTACATTGCTTCACTTAGTGGCTGCTTTGTGTTGAAATACATTAGGTGGGTTATGACAGCCTGGTATAACATAAAGGGCAATAAGCTGGGCTGGTGAGGAAAATATGGGGGGCAGGGGGAGATGGGAGAGAATCTGTTTTGTGATGATGATACCTGAGCCACCAGAGCCCTTTAGCACCCCAAGTCCTCCATGTACAGCTGCCCTTGCTTGAAATGGTGTGGGGCACAGGCTTGTGGCCCTTGGACCTGCAGTGGGTGGGGAGAGGGACAGTGCCATGGTGTCTTCCCTTTGTCTTCCCCAAAAGCTCTTCTCACAATAGGCAATTTAAAAACATCATGATGGCGAAGTTAAAGCTCCTGCTGACCCTGAGAGGTTTGGGAAGTTCCCTGCAGCTGAGCCACATTACTGTATCAGGGCAAAGCTGCCTGTCCCCATTTTTATACTTCTGCCTCCTGCCCAGGTGCAGAGGTGGGGAGGAGGGTGCCTTTCTTGGAGGAACATTTTGCTGGTTATAGCCTCCTAAAATAGGAGCCAGTTATGCACCAAGACAGATTTTGGTTCAAAAGCAGAACTGACTGGTGCCATTTCACACTGCAATCAGTCATAACAGAGTGGGCACAGAAATCCTGTCATTGCCACAGCTTTAAATTTCCATCAACACAGGGCAGGAGAACAAACACCAGACACAAGGTGGGTTCCAGGAAGTGGTGGCCATCACATCTTCACCTTGCTGCAAGAAACTGCTGGGTGTGAAGTGGTTTATCTGTGTAGAAAGTGGCTTAAACGATCCAAAGCTGGCAGTGCAAATAGAATGAAAACATCTGATTTTCTTTTTTTGCTGGTAAAGAGGCAAGAAACAAATCCTGTGTATGAACATCCTCGTGGAATGGGAGCTTGCTCACTCTTTGCTTGGCATGTGCGTTGCCCACTACAGCTTATTCCACGTTCCAGTCCTTTAATGGTCTGAACCACATAAAAAATACTGGGATAAAATGTCTCCAGGCCATGCTTATCAGGAGAGAGAACTACTTGGAAGAAAACATGTATGAACAAAGTAGTTACCAAAAGTTCACTGGGTCAGACAGTGCTGAGGTAGAGGGGAAAAAACAAAGCGCAAACCAACCCCAAACATTTCTTAAAAAACAATAAGGGAAAGTAATTCTTTGTAATGTCTGTGTGCCATTCTTTTCACCTGTGAATGGTTCTCATCTATGAGGAATTCAGGAAAGGGAGGTGCAGAGTCCTGAACCTGGGGAGGAAAAACCCCAGCACCAGTACAAGCTGGGACAATTGTAGAGCAGCTTGGCAAGAAAAGACCTGGGGGGGTTTGGGATCTGGACCGAGCTGAACATGAGCCACCAACCGGTGCTGGTGGCAAGGGCAGCAAACTGGGCAGGATCCTGGGCTGCAGGAGGCAGTGTCAGCAGCAGGCTGAGGGAGATGATCCTGCCTCTCTGCACGGCCCCAGCCAGCAGCAATGCCAGGCCCTGCTCTGCGGGGATGGGCTGGAGGGAGCCAGCTGTCCACACAAGAGACTCTGTACTCAGGGGTACAGAGGGTCTGGGTCTGTTAGATGGGGCTGAAAAATAAGCAAAGAGACACAAAAGGGGCCAGATCCTGCAAGTGTGAAATGACAACGCCCTATTAATAGCAAAAAGGTTAAAAGTCCCACCATCAACCCAGAAGAAGAAACAACCTGTTTTGGTTTAAAGGTGTGTTTTTGGAAAGAAAGCAGCTCAGTGATGCAGAATCAAATGACACTCTGCTTTCATCTTGGCCAACTGCTCGGGGCAGCTTCCAAACCCACCCTCATGAACGAATGTGTGCAAGGGAAATGCTTAGAGCAGGAACCCTGCTCTGCTCCCCTGGCAATGAGCACCCTGGCAGGTGCTGCAGCTCCCGTGTGGCAGCAGGAAGGGGCTTGGACACAGCAGGGTAAGTGGTCTTCTGGAGGAGAAACTCATTAGCATTTTCAAGGCTGAAGAGTGACCAAATGAAAAATAGACTTGAGCTCTGAGGAAGTTGGCAAATCTGTGGTAGTAAATTTAACAGAAGGCTCCTATGCCTCTGATTGTAGCTCTGGGGATAGAGGTGCCCTCAAAAATGGCCAAACAGCCCCACATACCATGGTTCCATGGGAAAATGGTGTGCTGGTCAGACACAGCATGTTGGAGGAAGTGTGTGAGGAGATGGAGCGAGGCAGTGGGGAAGAAGTGGTGCCACAGCACTGGCAGGGCCCATCTCCCTCTCCACAGGCACAGAAAAAGCTCCAGAGAGCAGGAGCCTAGAGCCAACCTGGGGGGTGATGAGTCAAGGAGTGGATGCAGTGATGGGTGTCTTGCTGTGACCAGTCACCTACAAGGAATGTGATCTCAGGTTGGTATTAATTGGTTGGGAAAAAGTTTGGCCTGGAAATAGGAAAATTTTCCAATTTCCATTCATTTCTCCAGAGATTTACCTCTGGCTCTGTTTCCTATTTGGCATTTACACACATTGATACACTCTGAAGGATGATCTCACCAGGAAGGTATCTGTAGCAGAGATACCACCACATCTACCTCAAACACACCAGGACTGCTGTGAATGCCACTATGATCTTCTATGTGCAGTCTGTGAGGGTTTGGGCTTTCCTACAGGTGTGGAAACTACTATTAAAAATACACTCAGAAATATAAAAAAAAATTCTGTATGGGTCACCTGTCATGTCTTGTAGTATGACAGGAGACTGATGGTTCAGACCTCTGCCATCAGCATAAACCCAGGTTGTTTCTGGTTTGGGGACAGAAACTAGGACACGCTGTGACTCCCCACTTCCTTGAAAGCCACTAGACCCAACACCAAAGAAACAGCCATGATCACCTTCCATCTCATCCTTCAAGAGCTTTGGTGCCTCAGTCAACACATCAATTCCTGCTTCCAGGGCAATGAGAGAATTAAATTCCTGAACAAAGAAGCAGAACATGTATTTCTTGTTCTGGAGCATGCCCAGCTTGCAGCATTACGAATACACATCTGAACTCTTGAGGCTGGCAGGGCTACAGGAGATGCTCAGTCTTCCAGAGTTATTTGGTCAGGTTTTTTGCCTGAGCTGGCACATTGCTGAGACTACACAGCTGCCAACATGATCTAAGTGAGTTACAAATTGGCTTGGATAACCTCTGTGCTTCCACTGAAAAGTAGGTGTCTCCTCATGGCTGTCCCTCCTCACCAACCAACACAAGACTCAACTGCACCATCCACTTGTGCTGCCCATGGGGGTCTTGGTTTTGCTGGCCATGGGTAGAGCTGCACAGTTGGTGATGAGTCCCCAGGTTCAAAGCTGAATGACTCCTAAGTCACTTCTTGCCAAAGCTGCAGGGGTCACCATGAGACTGACTTCCTCCTGCTGGCCCAGCCCCTGCAGGCAGAGTCCTGGTTAAAGTGTCAGGACCTTTCCCAGGCAGAGAGAAGATGCTCTGCTGCAAGTCAGAAAGGTCCTTCCAAGAGATGAATGGGAGGATTTGCTCCAAGGGTAGGACTGCCCTTTGCCTGGGCTCTGAGGAGCACACTCACACACCCTCCAGCATGTGTGGTGCTGAGAGCTGGGCTGCAGAGCTGCTCCCAGCAGGGTCCGTGTGTCTGTGGCTTTCTCAGTGAGGGAGCAGGAGCTCTGAACTGCAACAAGCCCTTGGCTGGGCTCCACTCATCTCTTTACAAGCAGGTGCACGTGCCAAAAACTTGCTCATCTCCTTTCAGACTGCAAAAAATAGGGCTGGGAAGCTCCCCCAAGTCAGAGATGTTCCCATTCTGAATCTAAAGTACATTAGGGAGTGTGATTTGTGAAAGTAGTCATCCTGTGGGTCACACACTGACTTGGTGCTAAGGAATCTCTGATGGAGTACTGGGTCATTCACCTGCTTTGGTCTCCCATTTAGAAATTAAAGGACATCCTGACTCAGGCTGTGCAGCTAGGAAGGGACAGGCTGTCAGCAAGCACTTCTAAGTTCTGCTTCTGAGGATGTTCTGTCTTGCTTTCCATCTTTGAGGAACTGAGGCAAATCAATCCACAGAATGTGTGGATTAAGAACTCTTCAGGAATGGAAGCTACTGTTGGTCTTTGAAGTTTAACAGTACTTTATAGTATTGTTTGAGCTTCCTTCTGGCCATCTGAATACCCAGGGTACTCATCATCAGCATGATGATTCCCTCCTGTCAGAAATTCAAGCAGGGGAAGCCCTCAAGGGACACAAACTGCTGCTGTACAGGACTCTGCTCTCCCTGCTTTTGAACACCTTGCTGCTCCCTGTGCAAATCTGTTCTGTGCCAAGATACAGTGCCCTGGGCTGAGCCCAGCCACTCTGTGACTAATGCTTGGTTATCAGCTCAGTGCACCTGCAGCCAGGCTGGCAAGCAGACTGCACAGCCCAGCCTCCTTAGTTTGGGCTATTTCCCTGAGCACCAATTTGAGATTTGATTTTCAGGCACAAACATAACTGCTGCTAAAGACAATAACCAAACACACAGGCAAGAGAACTAGGATCCACATGGATGATTTCTTAAGAAGCAATTTTCCTGTGTATTGCAAATGTTTGGTGATCCCAAATCTTTCTTATCTTTAGAGGAAACAGTTCAGCTGTTACAGCCCCATCAGCTAACTTGACATTCAAGAGCCAGTCTGATGCTGAACTTGGTCCAACATTGTGAGCTAAGTATCTACCAGCTGGAAGCACATTTTAGACAATTTTTGTTATTTATCAGTTATAAAACTTACAGGATTCATCAGCATGTGCAGAAAAGGTTTGTAGTGCATGCTGTTTCTCCTGTTTAAGATTGCTCTAGACAACATTATTTTTTAATCCACAACAAATATTCAGTTTTGTTGAGTGGTAGGGGTTTAATTTAGTACATTACAAAGCATGTCCTCAGAACAGCTTTCCTGTCTTACTGTGACTAAAGCTATGCATCAGAAGACAGAAAAAACCAGAAATAAATATGTATCTGCTAAGAAACACAGCCAAACTTTTCTGAAGATGGGAACTTAAAAGATGACAAGAACTTACCTCTAACTATGTAACTGAATGTGAAACCTCAGCACCTTTAAACCCTGCAGTGGTAAAAAGCCATAAAGAATGGGTTTTATCAGGCTTCCTATTAATTGCACATTAACAAGTGAAGAAGTCTGAGCATCAGTTTCCTTATTATAATGGGAAAATCCCCACTCTTATGTACTGTATGTATGTAGTATTTATGTAGTATTTGAAAACTGATGGATGGTCAAGCCACACACATACACCCCACACCACCCCCCTTTCCTTTGAAATACGTTGCCTTCAATTCCAGTTAACAGCTCTTCATTTTAAGGGCTCAGCAGCACTGGCAATGCATCAATTACATATCTGTGTGAGAGTGGTGCTGTGCTCCCTGCCCTGGCTCTCCAGGCTGCCCCTGTGCTGTCAGTGCCCCCCAAGGCTGGGGCTGCCCCGAGGGCTTTGCAGAGGGAATGGGGCAGGCAGGGGCACTCTGGGCACAGCCCTGGCTGGGGCAAGCTGTGCAAAGAGCCACTGGGGCCACCCACCCCTCTGGTAGTTCTTGTAAGCTGCACTCTGGCTCAGCCTATTATACCTAGCATAATTAGCTACGTGAATGTACCAACTGACTACTAATAATCAGCACATGAAAATAACTCAAATGTCCACACTAAAAAAACAAAAAAAAACCAAAAAAAAACCCAAAAAACAAACAGAAAAAAAAAACTCAATAGAATTCCATCTGGAGAAAGACAACTAAAAACCATGCTCTGACTATGGAGTGAAACTCCAGAAACCTCTTCTAACCTATATCATTCTATGATGACTCATTGAGTAATGTGACAATTGTAACTAATTAAAAACTGACCAAAGAAGATAAAAAGGAAAAAACCCAATAATTATCCACTTCATAAAAAACAAAGCTTTTGGAAATAAATCTGAACCATTTGCAAGATTTGTCAAGTCCAGATTTCAGATTGTTAAAAGCACACCATTAAGTACCAGAACTCATTTCTAAGAAAAAGCAAGTTGTTTTTTTCTGGTAGCACCAGAAAACTTTGAACTGAAACATTTTAAAATTAGTTTAAACTACAACACTCGAACTTTCATGAAACTGAAGCATTTGACCAGAGCACTAAAAAGAAACTGCATTACAATCAGTAAATCCACCTTGTGAAATTATTGCAGTTTTAGAAATCAAACTCCTGACAGATGTATAATTAAGCGATTCTATAATCTCTCTGTCAAAAGCATTCCAAATCCTTCAGGTCAAAGCACTGCAGGTTGCTTTAGAAGAGGAGCTGCTTTATGCACAAAGCCTCATTTTTGTTACAGAAGAAAAGTAACTCGAGCTGTGCACACTTGCTCAGAGAGACCTCAGTCATGCTGAAGAGCACACAGCTGCACCCTGCCCATTCCAGGGGCACAAGCAATCCCCAACTAATGCCACCAGTACCCAGCTCTTCTATGTAAATCAAGGGATTTCCAAACAATTTGCAGAAGAGAAATGGGGAACTGAGGCAGTGGGAAGCAAAGCAGATTCCTCTCTGTCACTCTGCCCACCAACCCAACCCCTTCACAAGACAAAGCACTGTAACTTCACCTCAAAAATGCAACTGTTTAACTACACCACTGTCTGCATTACAGCTCCTTCGCTCTGCACAGCACTTCTGGCAATGTCCAAGCCCATGTACAGACACAGCAATTAAGTTTTCTGTGAAAGAAAAAAAAATTAGAAAAAGACTGCCATGTGACACCTAGAAGCGTTTATTTTATGCAACAAACTTAAATATGATCATGTGTACATAAAAGTGTACACTGTATCTATGCTGAACAATGCCAGGAAACATAATATTGATGCAACAATCTTCTAAAATAAACATTAAAAAATGAGCCTGGACAGGAAGACAAAATGCAAAACAGACTTACTTCCAATCAGCACAATGCTTAAAATTGAGAGCAATCCTAAACATTTCCAACTTTCCTTACAAAGCTGCCAAAGTCCAACTATTTTTAAAAACTGATTTTTTTTTTTCTTTACATCAATAATAAAAATCTGGTGACAAACATTATAAAATCAAATGCTGGACTGTCTTTACTCCTTTAAAATTTAGAATATTCCAACAGAACCGCAGGAGTAAAAACACTTAAAAGTGATATATGTTTTTATAAAACAAACATCAATATGTACATTTATTGCAAATTATATTAAACTAAAATGGAGGGGAAATTAAAAAATGAAATGTCTACTTGCGAATTAATAACAATTTTAAGTGATTACTTTCCCACTCTGATAGAAATCAGAAAGCAACATTTATAAAATTGCCACCACATGACTTTTCATAGCAGGGAACTGAAATCTGTACATCTTATTTTTGCAGAAAAGTAGGCAGGCAGAAAGAATTATACATAAAACAGTCTCCAAAAGTAAAGCAAAAAAACTTTTTGTGATTTTTTGTTTTTCCTCTAGTCTTGTTTAAAATCCACTCAGTAGACTTCTACCTTTTCTGTGAAACATGGGAATACCTGGCTCTAGGATCATGAATTTTCAATGTCAGTGTAAGGACCTTCTCTGACTTCCTTTAAAAAAAAATGCAGCATGAAAGTTAATGGTGTAAATACACTTTTAAACTCCAGAATGCAGGAACTGGAACCAACTGTTAAGCAATTTGCTTAATTATTGACTTTTCATAAAAAAAGTCTCTGGGGAAATAAGTACAGATGCTTTTAGCCTCTTTCTCAAGAGTTTCTGCTTTACATTTCCATTGAGAAGGATTAATTTCATGTGAAAGGGAAGCATAGTTTTCCTTCTGGTTTCAGAGCTGAAAGCTGTGTGTTTTGAAGTAATTTCAGTTCCTGTACAGGAAATTTCTGAATCCTAGTTTTTGCAGAAGCTTGGAGCATGCCTTTATTTGGCCTTCATTTCCTCCCTTTTCGAGCAAGTTTTCTTTTTACCTTTATGAGGGGAGAAAAGAAAATGAGTTAATTGTGAGGACATGGAAATCACAAGTGATTCTGTCTCAAAATCCTATCAAACATTGTTTAGATTTTAGCTTTTACACTTCTCATACTGTGATTCTTCCAACTCCATCTTGTATCTTCTTAACAATTACATAATTATTGAATACAACTGAACTTCCTCATTGTACAGCACAACTTCCTGATAAACTTGAATTGTGCATTTTGTAATTCCATACCAAGTAATGTTTTTTTCAGCATAAATATAAACAGTTATCCACTGCTTTCATTGGAATAAGAGATTAAGAACAGCAACTTGATCTAATTAACTACAATTACCAAGGTTTATAAAAATAGCCCATTTTACTTCAGAAAAGGCACTACTTCAAATGTTTTCCCAGTATTTACAGTAACTTGTACAAGTCTACTTAAAAGCAAAAAACCTATTAGACAGAGCATTTTTTACACACAAATTTCTTTGAATTCTCACTGTATAAACTACAATAAAGAAATAAAAAGAGAGAATTGTCCTATATAAGATGCCTGCTACACCTTAAGGAAGCCTCCCTCTGCTATCTCTGTATCCTCAGTATCTTCCTGGCTGCTCCCACAGGCCTTAAAAAGATCCATTGCATTTTGAGAGTATTCTGAACTTGAGTCTATCTCCAACAGTGAATCTCCATCACTTCCAAGCACCTGGCTTCTGAAAAACGTTAACAATGTTTTGGTATTTTGTCCAAGAAACACTGAGATATCACACATTTTAAAGATGTTACCTGATACAGTAGCTTATTAAAGGCTATGGATAGTGCAATTTGTTCTGAAGACTTGAAGGAATTTGACATATTAAACAAACATTGCAAGGCACTACACAAATATTACACTCTTGACAGACCATTTAACTGCTGTGTAAAGCTTACTCTTAGAAGAAAAGGTGTTTTGTTCAAAGTTCTCTGCAAGATCTTCAACTTACAAATGTCTAGAAAGAAACGATTCCAATGTTTCTTTCTTCCTTTAGATCACTTTTGTGATTTCTTAGAGCACACTGGTTGGCAGACCTTTGGACACTTGCATTAATTATGTACCAGGTCCAGCAAAACAAACTTCTCATGTTAATGCTTATTATGAATTGCTTGTATTGCAAACCAAGTCATGCTTCAACACTAAAGTAGCCCAATTATCATCCAAAAGCTGTTTTGTGGTTTACAAAGTTCCAAATGTAATTTTCAGTTACTTAAAATAGACATTACAGTACTGCTAACATTAAAACAAGCACAGACCCAAACTACCAGAAAATAGCTACAGCTGGCATTACAAATTTCCCTGTGCATTAAAGACAGTCAGCTTCCAAGGCTTTGCTATCATTGAAGGGAGGCACAGCAGAGTAGTCAAATGCCAGAGTGCCTGGCATTAATGAATGCACTAAACACCATCAACTCTTGGTTCCTTTAGACAGCAATTCTAGCAAGGGGATCCAGGATGCATTAAAATAGCATTTGGTGAAAACAGGTTAAGTTTATCCTGTTCTGACCAAACAAATTAATTTCTCCAATTCCAGCTGCCCAGGTACTTTGAAAAATAGAACTCAATGCAACATATGGTTGCAACATCTGCTGTGGTTTAGTTGTGCCCTAAACTATGCTAGGTCTGTTGTAATTGTAAACTCAGGGTCTGACTTGAGACAGGAAAGGACCACCCCCCACCCCATGTATTTAATTATGTATTTTTACCTCTGTAGATCAATTTGTCTCTGTGCTGCTGCTGGCTTTTTTGCTGTGTCTTGCTGTTTTGGTGCTTTGGCATTACCTGCCTCTAAACTCCCTGGGCCCTCCTGGTTGGCTGCTGCCCTCTTCCTTCCCCTGACAGGTGCTTTGTTTGTTTCCTCGTTTTTTGCAGTGGTGCCCTGAGGTTCTGGTTTGGTTGGTCGCCCTCTTCTGGTTTTTGCTGCAAGCGATGGGCCTGTTTCTTCTACACTTTTTTCTTCTGTTTTTTGATGAATATTCTCAGTTCCAGATGCTGTTGCTGTTCGCTTTTTCCCACGTTCAGTGCTATTTCCTTGTGTTGTCTGATCAGAATTCATCTCCTAGAAAATAAAAATCATGAATGTGAAGAAAAAAAGATTCCCAAAGGCAAACCCAAACTGTTACCTCCTTCCATCAGAAACATGAGCTTTTAAAACCATATTATTATGAAAACAGATCACATGGTCTTAGATTTTGGACCTTATCCTTGCAAAACCATTTTCTACATATTGTGTAATGTTACTAACTGCAGCTAATCTATCTTTTAGTGGTGTGAGAGAGATTACAGTAAGAATAATTATCTTTATGAGCTCCTTCCATGATCATTTTTCTGGACAAGTTCCTTTTACTGTCTCTTTGTCAAATGACAAGAGAAAACTGAGGAGCAAAGAATTATTTCAATACAGCAGTAATTACTGTTTACTTCCATACATGCAAATTTTGAGACCAACATTCAGTAAAAGTGCAGTTTACTGAAGACCTAAGTGCCAGTAAAGAAAAACCCAAGAAATAAAGAAGTAAGATCACACCAAAAATTCAACTTGCTGTGTTTGTTAATTCTTCATCATGTCTGAATGGGTATGGCCTACATGAGTGTTTTCTCAACACACTGAACAGGGTAATGAAGTGATTGAATACCATGCAGAGGTGTCTGTATACATGGAACAGAAAGGGTGAGCAATGTGCTTCTCTACAGAGAGCAGTATTCATATGGAAACAAAGAGGAAGCAACTGGATGCTAAGCCTTCATTTGAACACTGACTTCCAAAGCAGCTGGGAGAAGGGGTGGAGAAAAGGATACCGAAGAAGTATGGCTGGGATGATTCAGCAATTTCCAACAAACCAACACCACTATTCTAAGTGCTGGATCTGAACCAAGGACTGTTTTTGTTAAATATTCTGCTATTGTTTCTTATGTGTTCAATGAGTCAGGCAATCTCTGTAACCTTCACTACTGTTCCAGCAGCTTCATAGTAGCCACTTACAGTTGCTATTCATATGAACTTTAAAGATTCTCTGAAATTCCAACTTCAAGAACCTAGAAAGCATTTTTGAAATTTTTGAAATTTACTTGATATGTGCTTTGCCTAACTCTTCTATGTGATGATACAAATCCAAAACACCTGCTTATTACTCTGATTTCATCTAATAGAAAGAGATAAAGCAGATATATAACTTCTTAAAAAGCCTAAATCATCTATGTATCCCTACATTATTACAAAAATCTACTTTAAATCACAGAATCATCTAGGTTGGAAGTGATCTTTGAAAATCATCCTGTCAAACCTGCTGACAGTGGGGCCTCACTGGCTATCCAGGGCTTTGACAAGTCAAGCCACGAACACTGATAATCCATCACTTTTCTGGACAGTCTGTTCCAGTGTTTCAATTTCTCCAGTGTTTTGGGCGTTTTTTGTATTTTCTTTTCCTCCTTGTATCCAGACAGAATTTCCCCTGAAGCAACTTCTTCCAGCAGACTTTTATCCTTCCAGCAAGCAGCCTTGAGAATACTTCCTTCCATCCATCTTTTCCATAAATACCTTGTAGATGTTGAAAGACTGACTGATCCTCTCCAAGGCTTCTCTTCTCTAAGCTGAACAAACTCAACACTTCAAACCTTTCTTCACACAACAACTTTTCCATGCCTTAAACATCGTGGTGCCCCCTGCAGGGCTCCCTCCAGTTTTTGAGTATCTGCACCAAACTGGGGGGGCAGCCCAGTATTCCAGGTATGGCCTAATGAATGCCAAATGGGGTGGAATAACCACATCCCTCTATTGCTGACTACCCAGGACACAGCTTGCTGTCCTCACTGCAGCCAAGGCACACAGCCAGCTCATGCTCTGTTGGTTATCCACTGAGGATGGTCCCCAGGTCCTTCCCAGCCAACCTGCACTCCAGCCAGGCAGATCCCAGCATGCTGTACAGCTGCTTGAGTTTCATCTGTCCCAGGTGCAGGACTCAACTGTGTTAAAATTCATGCTATTGTATAAGTTAAAAAATCTTTATGATTTACACATGGTGTTCTCTCTTTAATGAAAGAGAGAACCATACAATATATTTTTAATAGATTAAGATTTTAGCTGTGACAAAATTTTGAAGGTAGATGTCAATTTCATGCTGTAGGACCACTTGACATTTTCTTGGCAGTAATTTCAGTTAAAGCTACTACAGGTGTGAATTTTCACTCTGAATCCCAGGCTCGCTGTTACTTATATTGGAAAATGCAGAATAAATGTGGGAATATTTTGGAATTTTAGAAAAGAAGAATGAAGTCCATTCAAATGAGTGCTATAAATTACTCTGGATAAAATAAATAGCCGTTCTGAAGACATGGGGTCCTCTGTCAGGCTGGGAAACTGACACAACTACATGAAATGAAACTGGATGTTACCACTCCTCAGAGAACTGGTGCACTGAAAAAAACCCCAATGTCACACTTATTACAGACATCAGTCCATAAAATTCCTGGACATACCTTGTTTTTCACAGGTTCTGTCTTTGCTGGTGTGACTGAAATAATCCTCACAGGATTTTCATCATTTTCACTGACTCCGGTTTCTGATATATCTGAACTTTGTTCCCTGGGAACATCATGGAAGACATAATAAACCAAAAATATACAGAAAAGAAGAAAAATGTTTGGAATTATTAGGGGTAAAGAAAAGGGGGTGGGGGGAAGGGGAATCAACACAATAGGCTAAATCAGTTTAAAAACAATTGAATTTGCCCAAGTCCACACACGTATTTTCTTTCCCAGAACTGGGAAAGGTCTGAAAGGAATTGGCTGGTCATTGAGCCAAATCCCTTACCACAGACACACCACTGTATAATGACTTCTGCAAACTTAAGACCAGAGCTCTAAAACAGGCTGTGTTATTTTCCCAGATAGAAAGAGCCAATAGAGGAAAATATAGTGAAGAATAATAAACACCAATAATGCCCCAGTTTCACAGAAAACAAAAGAATAAAAAAGAAAAAAGTAAGATTATTGCAACTTATATCATGCACACTTTACAGAATGAATTCTGAATGCAGTTATACTTCCCTTTCGCCTTATGAAATGTAGCAACAAGACTTACTTAACTTTCTCTGCTTTCTTTAATGCTTTATTTTAGTCAGGTAATCAATTCCAAACCAGATTAAATAGTACTAAAATCTCAAAGTGCAAACTGTTTCTCCAGATTTACAACAAATTTTCAAACTTCACATCCATATAAAAATAATGCTTGCTAGAAGAAACACTGAGTATTGCCATCATTTGTTGCATCTTTCCACCGAGACCCTGGCCTGCTTCAACAAGCTCTTTTAATCATCCTTAATCTCACACAGATCAGAATATTCTATCTATATGAAAAAGGTTTCTTGTTTCCAATCAGGATTACTCGTAATTTATACATCAAAACATCATAACACAAACTGAACCACAAAGCAAGAATGGAGATTTTATCTACTGAGAACTACATTTTCTAAAACTGGACAAAATAAGGACACTCTTCCAACATGTAAGCACACACAACAGATCATCTCCTGTCCTAAAACTTGCAAGCACAGTGGAGACTATTAAGTAAAGAGGTGATGAAAGAAATGCTGGACTCCCATACCTTGATCTGTTTCCTGCAGAAGAGCTCAGCTCAGAGTTTACACTGCTTCCAGTCTCTGATCCTGTAGTCCTAATATATGGTCTCCTTCCAGTTGCAGATAATGGTTTGTTTACTGTGCCTAATACACCGGTTGGTTTTGGCTAGAAAAAAATGTTTAAATATTAAAAATCCAAACTTCAGATACATATTTAATTTTACAAATATTTGCTTGAGTATTTAAAAATACTTTTCCTGGGATAACAGTCTTGATCACAATGCCATCAGTTTAGAGCTACTAACCTTATCTTTACTTTAAAAACATTGTTTATCCTTTTACTTCTTGTGATTTAAAAGCATTTCATCAACTGCTCTTCTCTCTCCCTTGCTTTGAAGACACAGCAGCTGGAGAAGTCTCAACAAAAGGCCAAATTTTGGGCAATACTAGAGTTGAGAGCCTCTGGGTAAGGATGAATGGGAAAGCAAACAAAGCTGATATTGTTGTGGGAGTCTGCTACTGACCACCCAGCCAGGACACTACCAGCAATGATCAGCCTACAAGGAATTAATTACAGGATCCTTCTGGATCAACTGCCCTTGGCCTTATGGACAACCTTGGCCCTGGATATGGGGGACAGCAGACTTTGGGTGCTGTAAGACTTTTGGGTGCTCTGGAAATCTGCTGTTGAAGGTACTGCCATCTATGAATGCTTGTCCCTTTTTAGGAACATCTTTTAAAGCATAGGAGCAGGCAACTACAAAGTGTAAGATGTCAAGCAAGTGAGGCAGAAATTTAGCCTGGCTGAGCTAGCTGAGAAGGGATCTCCTTCTGGAAGTACACAATATTTGGAAGCAATGACAGACAACATGGCAGGATTACCATGAAATGCTGCTCACCACTGCAGGGAGACAATTCCTGTGGCCAAAGCTTGATTAGGGTTCAAGTTGGCCAGCACCATAAAGGTCACAAAAAGGGCTTTTTAAGATATGTCAAAAGCAAAAGGAGGATCAGAGATAACACTGGGCCATTACTTGATGAAGCTGGTCATGTCACAAACAGGAGGTGACAAAGCAGAAACATTTAACCCCATATTTGCCTGTCTTCAACACCAATGATGGGGCCTGGGACCCCAGAGCTCTGTGTTACAACACTGTGTCTGGAGGGGATGATAAACAACCTCAGCTCCCTCAGCTGCTCCTTGTAAGACTTGTGCTCCACACACTTCACTCATTTTGTTTTCCTTCTTTGGACATGCTGTAAACTCAGCCACTCAGCAAGTGGAGTAAATAAATTATTATATTAATAATATCTTTAAGTAAATACTGTGCAGAATTAGCACTAGGATGATGCAGCCACTGAACATGTGTCCAGTAACAAGCCTTTTCTACAGAGATTGTTGCTTTTTTGCTAGTCAGTGTTTTCCATCATCTGTAAGATCCTTCTTCCACCTGCTCCATCATAACTTCCACCCATGGGAATTATATTTTCTTCTCAGGAATACCTTAATTTATTACCTTGGCCTCTAAGGAAATGTAAAATCACATGAAGAATGTGACATGCCAGTTATGAAAACCTCCTTAACTGGTCTCCGGGGACAAAATATAAAACTTCCTGTTGCCTACTCAGCCTGAGCACATGGGTCAAGTCATCAGCCACAGCAAGATCTAAAACATTGTAACTGTATCACAGAACTCCAAAGAGACAGTGTTCACTTCTAAATCATATTTATATCATTATATGCAGAAAAGTAATATAACAATATAACACAAATGTATAAATATAATACTTCAGTTAAAACTCATGCTGGCCACTGCAATGGAAGATAACAAAAATTTGACAAATACATTAACAACAGCAGGGCCAAGGAAAACCTCAATGCTTTACTGGATATGGAGGGAAACATTGTAACCAAGGATAAAGAAAAGGCTGAGGGATTTAATGCCTTCTTTGTCTCTTTAACAGAAAGGTGAGTTATTCTCAGGCTACCCAGCCCCTGAACTGGTAGTCAGGGACAGGGAGCAGAATAGATGAATAGATCCCCTGCAATCCAGAAGGAATTAGTGGCCTGCTGAGCCATTCTGACACTCACAAGTCTATGAGGCTGGATGGGATCCCCTGAGGGTGCTGAGGGAGCTGTTGGAAGAGTTCACCAAGCACCTCCATCATTTTTGATCAGTCCTGGTTAACTGAAGAGGACCCAGATGACTGGAGGTTGGCCACTGTGATGCCAGTCTACAAGAAGGCCAGAGGGAGGATGTGGGAGATCTACAGGGCTGCCAGCCTGATCTTGGTGGTCAGTAAAGTTATGGATGATCTGCTGGTTATCTTGAGTGCAATCACAGGGTGTGTACAGGGCATCAGGCCTAGCCACCACAGATTTAGGAAAGACAGGTCCTGCTTGAGCAACTTGATCTCCTTTTATGATCAAATGACCTACCTAGTGGATGAGGAAAGGCTGTGGATGTAATCTACCTGGACTTCACTGCAGCCTTTAATGCTGTGTCCCACAACACACTCTTGGAGCTGGCACTCCTCACTGGGTTAAGAACTGGCTGGGTGGTCAGGCCCGAGGGCTGGTGAAGGTGCTCCATGCAGCAGTGCCCGCTCACTGCTGGCATTCCTGAGGGAGCAGTGCCAGGGCCAGTCCTGTCCAGTACCTCTACTGATCATCTGCACTAAGGGATTGAGTGTCCCCTCAGTCAGCTCACAGATGACACCCAATTAGTGGCACTACTGTCTGCTGGAGGGCTAAAGGCTCTGCAGAAGGACCTGCACAGGCTGGATCCATGGGCCAAGGCCAACACTATGAAGTTCAACAAGGCCCCTGCCAGGACCTGCACTGGGGTCACAACAAGCCCAGGCAGTGCTGCAGGCTGGGGCAGAGTGGCTGGAATGTGGCCCAGTGGAAAAGGAGCTGGGAGTGCTGGCTGAGAGCTGCTGAACATGAGCCAGTGTGTGCCCAGGTGGCCAAGGAGACAATGGCATCCTGGCCTGTGTCAGCAACAGTGTGGCCAGCAGGACCAGGGCAGTGACTGTCCCTCTCTAGTCAGCACTGGCAATGCCACATCTTGAATCCTGTTCCCAATTCAAGGTCTCTCACTGCAAGGACACTGAGGTGCTGGAGCGAGTCCAGAGAAGTGCAATGCAGCTGGTGAAGGGTCTGGAACGAAAGTCTTATGAAGAGCAGCTGAGGGAGCTGGGGGTGTTTAAAATTCTTTACAACTGGCTGTAGCCAGGTGGGGAGTGGCCTCTTCTCCCCGGCAGCTAAAGACAGGAAAGAGGCAAAAAGCTGTGCCAGGGGAGGTTGAACATCAGGAAAAATTTCTTCACTGGAAAGACTGTCAGGCATTGGAATAGACTGGCCAAGGATGTGGTGGAGTCACCATCACTGGGAGTATTCAAGAAATACTCAATATGGCATTTAGTGCCGTGGTTAGTTGATATGGTGGTGTTTGGTCAGTGGCTGGAATCAGTGATTTTAGATTACTTTTCCAACCTTAATAATTCTGTGATATCTCCTACTGCTGTACTGAACCTAACTCTGCATTATGTTTTGGAAAGCCTCTCCCAGAGGTGCTTTGCTTTGCAAATAGAGGATGTTAGAATCACAGAATATCTACAGCTGGGACTCCCTGAAATAGATGTTCAAAAGTGCATAGACATTTGCACCTGAATTTAACAGCAATAAAAGCTATATTAAAAATATTACAACTGAAAATTTAAGATCACCAATGCTAGTGGTATCACAATTCTCTATATGCATCATAACTTTACACCAAGCTTATTTCAGTAATAGAAGAAACTAATCAAGAACCTGTACCCCAGTGCACAGGTAACAATCTTGGTGCTGTGTACTCATCGGGTAGTATGTTCAAGGAATTAATTATATGTCATCAAATAGAGTTACAAAATTACTGTCCATGGAATCTTAATATAATTTAAACAGCAGTCCAAAGCATTTTAAAAACGACAAGTAATATTCTAAGGCTTGTAACTTGCCAAAATACAGTACCTTTCCTGTCAAAAGAAGAACCCTTGTCTCTTCTGAAATGTAATTCCTGTCATTGCAGAAATCCTGCATAAAAAAATAAAAATTAGTTCGTATTTGATGTCTCAATCTCACCTCTTTTTTTATAAACACTCAACTAACTTCTCAGATGCAATTATCAAGAGTTACACATATTTCACACCTCACAACCTGCTGGCTAATGAATCAATCTAATAAAGACAGGTCAAACTCATATTTTGGTGGAGATTTACAGTGAGCATTACTGAATGACAGTATGCCATACCTGAAATTGGGATAACCATTTTTCCTTCTAAAATGACATTAATTTTTTGAAATTATACAAAACTGCTCTCCCTATTTGTTCACTTGCACGTTTTTAATGGGAAGTCCTAACAGAGGAAAAGAGGTGCCATTTTCTCTAAACAAGTTGAAAGTTGTTACCTTTGTCACGCTGAGTATCAGAGTTTACACAGACCAAAATCCCGTAACTGAATAAAGGCACCAGCCCACTGTTACATGGCACCTGCCATTTCACAGTTAATAGGAAATAAATTTTGCTTAAACAGCCTCTGGAAAGGCAGTTAATTAACAGCCTAGGGCACTGAAAAATGTCAGCCAGTACATTCTCCAGGACAACTAAAACATCAGGTCTGGTCCCCTAACACTTTTCAGAAATAGGTCTCTTGGAGAGCAGCAGTGCCACTGCTGACAGCAGATCAGTACTTGCCAAAGCTAGTAATAAGAGGACCAACTTGTACAGCAAGCAGAATAGCCCAACAGCTACTGAGAGACAGTAACGTATCACAGATAACAATGTTCCCTTTTTTTCTGATTTGCATTCTAATTCAGACATACAGTCAGAAAAATACATATATTCTCATATATTCATTTGTAAAAAACACTAATGAAATGATTCAGCAATTCATGCCAACATATCAGCATTAATTCCACTTAGCTGTCACTTGGTTACAAACATTTCTGTCATGTGTTCATAATACAGACAGCACAGCATAGAGCTGACTTTAAAAACTAATTGCTGATAATAAAATATGCATTTTCCCACTCATTATCTTACAGAGATGACCATCTAGCAATCTTCAAAAAAACCTATTTCCCCTTATTACTTTGGAAATAAAATTAACAAATTTACCTTTTCAGGTTGTGTAAAAAATTTGGTTGGCAATACAGGGTCCTTCGGTGAATCTGCATTGCACAAAGCACTTTTGCTGTTGATTACACATAGTGCTACATCACACACTGTGTAAAGTTTCTGGAGAAAAAAAGAAGAAAAGCATGCTTTAGGAATTACTCACTGTTTTTATAGTGTAGAAAGAATGCGGTAGTTCAAAAAGTTTAAAATATGTGTTTAAATAACCACCACTAAGGACATTTTAAATAATTATATCATTAACCATACTGCTGAGTCAGATGATACTATTTATAAACCTAGTAATACTTTACATGACTATGCTGTACAACTGAAACTCTTGCTCAATCAAATCACCTTAGATGGTTTCTCATCTCTGCTAGAAATGAATGTGTTTAACAATAACTGTATAATGCAATATTTCCTTCCTCAACAGCAGAAGACACTTATGTGAAGAAACTAGGCAGCTGTTAAAATAAGGCAGGCAGTACCAGGAATACTTTCAAAAAATGCAGGTATTATGTACTGGCTGAAGTCAGCAAGGTTTTACAAGAATGAGATTGGAAACATACAGACAGTGCTTGCAATTAGTAGTGTCTTTAAAAAACCATAAAAATGTCAGAGCTAGTTCTTTCAGACTTCCTGCAAATCCTGCTTTTGAAATCCTCAGCTCATCACCCAGAACTAATCTCAACTGCATTTCTTACTTCATTGGCCTTTGGCTCATCAGGAGACTGAGCATCTCGGGTAAGCTTGATGTTTTCTGACATCTTTTTCATGAAGGCATGGCTATTGTTTTCATTCTTTGTCATTAAAACTTCAAGCATGAACCACAGGCACCTAAAAAGTCATAAAACCACAAGCAATTACACTCCAGCTTTTATACTATAGCTCCTACATACAGCAAAGCTTCACAAAATTTTGTTAGCTGTATTAGCTTTTTCTTAAGAAACCAAAATCAATTTGAAGACATAAACAGATAACTTCATATAATGGAGTAAACAGAATTTAGACCTTTACCACACACAGTCTTAATTGTACTCCTTTGAGTAAACCTGTCAAATTAGTGTGCTTATTATTACCTCTGTAAATACTGCCCAGCCAATCAACTTTTTCCTCTTCCATATATGAACAGAAATAGGAATTCTGGAGCTATCCTTACCCAAATGAAATTCTGTAATGACTACCTTGAGCACCACGTCCCTATCAACAGTGCACCATGAGCACACTCAAGGCAGTCTTGAACAAATCATGCTGCTGCTAGACAGTTATTCACATGAGGTGGATTAAATACTGCAGTTCAGAGAGGAGAGGAGACCCAAAAATCAGATCAGATTCTTCCTAATGTTGCAGGTAAAACTTAATGGAATTAGCCTTCCTAGGTTTCTTTCTTTAAATCTTGCTTACTTATAGTGAGACTACATTAAATTTTGACTGAAAGTTTGTTTTACATTTTTTTCAATTATGAAATAAAGCCCAACTGGTCCATCCATGCTATCACATGCTATCAAGCTCCACCACTGCATATGGTTAGAGGGTCAACAGTCACTGTAAGGTAAAATAGTGCTTGGTTGGGAAAGACATACAAATTCCCTGCTCACAAAAGCCCCCATCTTCTTACCTGATACAAACTGTAAAGAAAGAGATGAAGGAACATCTCTCTCAAAAACTCAGAGGCTAATGCTCCATCAAAATACTTACAGAGCTATCTGATGTTGAAGAAACTAAGATGCCTCTAGTCTGACTTGCATCCAAGAGCAACAAAAGCTATAGTAAATCAATCACTCAATCACTCTGTCTTTACATCCACTGTAAATGTCTTTACAATGGATGTAAAGACAGCTTTACATCCATTACTGTTTTCAAGAACTTGAATAGGATGAATACAGGAGCAGTAACATACCATCCTGACCCAGGTTCTGCAAAATCCAGTGTTACCCCAAGATTACTACTGATAGCACATTATACTCTGGTAATCCCAGTTAACTCATGTCAAATTCAATAGCTTGACTTTCCTACTAAGTCAGCAAATTACATAAATAATTATCAACTTTGAACAAGAACTTTGCAAAACACAGTGGGATTTTATGTAAAAAAATATCCACCAAGAGGAACACAGTCACATGAAGTCATTCTTTGTATCCATTTCAGTAATTTCATATTATGAATTAGGAAGAGAAAGACGCTTGAGACAATATGAAGATAAAAAACAACCAACCCCAAACACAACCCTACAGGATAAGCTTAAAAACAACATCAGTAACAGTAAGTATCACAGATAATGGTTCAGGAACTGCTAAGCAGGCATTTACCGTACATCACTGTATCTAGGCCATCTTAACCAAGACAAACTAGGGAGACACCTACAAAACACACTGCAAAGCCTGTTTTCCAACTTTGCAAGCATCTGTGTTAACACTTTGAAGCGAACACTAAGACATTCAGAGCTGTTAAAAGAAACACTGTATCACATTGAATGGAAAACATTTTTCTCATATCTCAGGAGACTCTTCAGAGAAATATTCCTGCCAAAATTCCCCTACAGAGTATTTCTTTGTTTGGAGCAGTCCCTTCTGGCTACTTCAGCCAGTCTGTGACAAACATGAGGGAGGAAATTGGACAACAAAGGAAAGCTATACAAGGACTGTCCAAAAAAGCTCTGCGCACTAGAAAGTGCTTCTCAAAGGAAGTATTAACTCAGTGGCTGCCAATCAGAACTTGTTCCCATGCATTCTGGATAAAGTACATACTGGAGGATGCTTTCAGATGGTGCCAAGAACAGGGAGTGCTGGGACAAAATGTAGGCTTGTTGGTGAGGTAAAAAAAATCTTCACTGACTTCAGGTCTGACCAGGTGTGAATCAAGAAACTCAGAAATCAGAACACACCAAGCTTTTCACTTAGAGAAAAAATCAGACTTGGACTCTGAGAAGTGAAGGTGCAAAAAGCATTAAGATCTGAACTAGTCTATTGGTGCCAAAACAGAACTGCTTTTTGGATGATGTATATTGTAGTATGTGGTCATACATGCCTAATACAAAACCAACAAAGCTCAGTTTCATCAAAAATCAATACAACAAAAGACTAAAACATTAAAACCAGAGCTGTGTGGTGAGAGAGACAACATACTTAAACAATTTTTAAGTGTTAATGATTTTCTAAAATTTTAAAATTCACTGCAAGGCATAAGGAGCAAAAGAAGCTATAATTAAGATGTGAAATATTATTTGAGTCACACAAGAAGGTCTGAATGTGGAAAGAGTACAGAACAAGCTCCTGCCAAGTATGATGGTATTGTATACAGTAATCCGTGCTGAATACATTAAGAAGTACTAAGCCTGCACTGCTGATTTATAGTGCAAATCTAAGTCAGCAGCAATTACTTAGAATGAATTTTAGTAGGCTTGCATAGGAAGGAGAAAATAAGGTTTCAGCGAGGCAGGACCTACCCAGCCTCACCGTTTTCAAGTCTTGGAGAAGCACCCTATTTTAAAAGTTCCAAAATATTTGAACTAACATTACCTGACATCCTATAAATATTCCTAGGCACAAAGACAAGACTTTAAAATCATTGCTTACTTTAAAAGAAGCATACACAACTCACTAATTTGGTATACTACAGTGTGACCTACGGGTTACCATTTGGGCTTTCAGAATACACTAAGCAGCTGTTGATGCCTTCTTCCCATGGTTAAAGTGTTCCATATTTCCATTTTTCATTTACTGGTTTAAAAGATACTGTTGATAAAACAAGTATTTCTTCTCCCTAATTAGTATTTTCCTCTTCCTAATCAGTTTCTTTCCAAGTGCAGAACAATTCTCAGCATAAGAATTCTAGAATCACTTGACACTTACTCTTTGACATCACGAAGCTGATCAACATCCTGAGGTTTTGTGAAATCTGGATCATGTGCCAGTAAGTGAATCATATATGGTACCACATATTCAGGCAGCAAGGACAGCAATTTTTCTACAGTTACAACAATAAAAAAATGCTTTTATATTACACACATACACATGCATCATAAGAAAAACTTTTTCAAAGTACAACTTTTTCAAACATGAAATGTAAAATTTTGACTGGCATTTTCTTCCTACTGACTTTACTTTTATTGAATCATTAAAAATAAATCAACAGTTACTACTACAAAACTACTTGGTCTTGCTTCAGAAAGGTGGTCATAAAGCCTAAAAATATCAGGACACGAAATTTTGATTTTTGAGCAAAACAACTACAACCATAAGAGCACTGTATTTTACATCCATAATTCTCAGCAATGTACAGAGTAGTATTTTATTATTTATGCTAATACTGAACTAGATAAATTTAGATTTGAATGTGTCTAATATAAAGATGAGGAAACAGATTAAACTTACCTAGTGCTTCTTTAGAAAAACCAATTGCTTAAGGTTTAATAATTATTCCTTCCAGTTTACTATTACTGTATTCTTAACAATTTTAGTGAAATACTAACCATTAGCCATAGGATTCTGCTTAATATATTCTCTTCGTATACTGATGTTTTTGAGCAAGCACTGTCTGGCATGTGCTCTCCTCTCCTTCACAGGGTCTTTGGCACACAAAGCAAAGATTGCCATATATTCCAAAGGGAGCAGTAACTTCACAAGTGCCTTATGCAGCTTCTGGGCAAATATCTGCCTCACTTGGTAGCACTCATCCTATAGCAACACAAACCATAAAAGTGCAACCATCAAAATCCTAGTCTTTAAAAAAAAAAAAAAAAAAAAAAAAAAAGGCATTCAAGGTGGAATTTTGAGGAGGCTTTCTAAAAATATGAACAGAAGCAGAACTATTAACATGTGAAATTAAATCTTCAATAACTTGTGAAAGCTGCAGTGAGGAACAGAATATACTCTGTAGCAGCAACGAAAGCTCAGAACTCAATTAAGGGTCACTTCAATTCTAATGCAGTTACTTACATTAATGACGAGGGCACAGAGCTGGAACTGTTCTGGGGTAATTATTTCATGGTAACAGGGCTCCTGTGCAAGCTTCATTATTGCACTACCAGCAGCTAATCTCAGTCGAGACATATCTGATTTACTAAACATGGCAGAGAAAAACCCCAAATAATTAATCACAGCTCACCACAACTATCTGCATGTCTCTAATTTCTTCTTTTTACAAAATCAATGACATCCTAGCAACACAGCTCTAAATCAAGCTAAATTAACCCTACCAAATTTGTAAAAAATAAAGTGCTTTACTTTCCCCACAAAAAACCCTCTACTTTGAGTAAAACAATGAAATAAGATGGGTCAAGTTTCTTGTTTTCCTATCACTGTCTAAATTAAAGCAATGCTTTTGCCAGTTTTTCGCTTTCCTTCCTTCACCCTCAAGATGAAGTGGAGGTGCAGCTACCTCACAGCTGGAATGAAGAAGTTCCACCCAAGATAAAATCTAACATGCTTGGGAGGTGGTTATCACTCAATTGTTTTCAAAGATAGCTCTGCAGGTGTTCTACTCTCTACAATGTCTTTCACTAGGAAAATCATCTAATTTGGAACTCTGCAGGTAATAGCAAATTGCAAGAAAGGGAGTATCTAACAGAATTTCATGCTGCCACTCCACTCCTAATATTAATACTCTGATCAAATCTGTAGCTAACATGATGCTGACCTTAACATTCCACAAATACTCTAAAAGAACCAACATTCTTTGAAATTCTAAAACAAAATGTGTGGAAGCCAGCAAGGAACAAACTCTGACCTGATTCGCTTCTGTTCTGTCAAGTCTCCTTCGCTGACGAGCATAGCTGACAACAACCGGAGTGTGGAATTGGCGGATTTTGACTGGTTGTTCTTCATACCCAACAACCAGCGCACCAAAAGTTTAATTGCCTGCACCTATCACACACAAACAAATCAACAATCAACTTACTTGCCAGAGCTGGTAAGTTACTAACACCTACTGTTGTCAAATTGAAATTCCCACCGATTCCTGTGTACTAGAGCGGATACATTTTTAAAGGAACAGAATGAAGCAATAAACATTTAGAGTGAAAAAGAAGAAGCAGTATTTCTGACCTCAGGAGACTACAACTATGACGCACTGTCTTTGCAAATTTGCATCTGCAAAGGATGCAGGAATACTTGATATATGATTAAAAGTAAAAGCAACTAGATAAAAATTCCTAGAAATGGCCATAATTAGATTCCCATTCATTGGGGCCTCAATTTATTTCAAATCTGTTTACAGTCAGTAAAGTCAAATCTGTTTACAAGTCAGTAAAGTCAAAGTCACTTTTCTTATAAGGAAAACTACAACTTTTGAATTTCTTGTTCTTCTCAATGCTCTGAATAATTAATATCAGTAAGTGAAGACAACAGAACGCATAGTTTCTATCAGTTTCATCAGTTTTGTGTATAATCCACAAATAGAATAATATTCTGATAGGACTAATACAAAAACACTTGAATGGATTTCTTCTAATACTCCCCACAGCTTGAAGAAAAGTAAATTTTTAATTGCAGATATACACATTATTGCTGTCAGCAGATAACACACCTTTGCTAGTACTTCTGGAGAGACTTCTTCATCTGGAGACCACAATTTTCCATTTTTCTCACCTGTTGACTATAGAAATTCATGTAAGTATACAAACTGCTTCAATCCATACAGAAAACGAAGAAGTAAAAATAGAAGAAAGTAATGGATTAGGCTTTCTTTTCCAAAAGTACGTTTTATAATGCAATTATCACTGTACTAACCACTTACAGAACATTACTTTACAGACCCGTTTGACAAAAAAAAAGCTCTATTCCCCACAGAGCTCATAATAGGCTAACAGCATAATAAGCACTTACAAAAAAAATAAAAGACAATCTTACCCTGTCATTCATTAGGAGATCTTTCACAATGAAATTTGCAACAACAGATTTCATTGGAGAAGCAAACTGGTCTGGAGCCAACATAGAAATATGACCCAAAGAGACCAAGGGAGTTATAAGCTGTTCTGGTACATCAGCATTCAAACTTCTACTAAGAGGCTGGAGAAGAAAAAATAAAAAAAAATCAAATTTCAGCTTCAGTTAATAAATTAACATGTCTTAAAATAGTTTATTTTACTGCTGTATTGCTGATGCATTTCACTGCTTTTCCAAAAGAATTAATACAATTAGCAATCAGAAATATAAAGAATACAATTTCCTATCCAACAGAGTAAATAAAAATCCCATATAAGGTAAGGGCAGAACAAATTCTATATTCTCTTCTTATTTTAAAGAGAAACACGTTCAAACCTGAGCGACATGGGAAAAAACTTTGACTTAACTTTGTTCAGAAGTTGTGAAAACCTGAATCCCAATTGTGAATGGGAGAAAACAGCAGCCAAAACCTTGGAAACCACCAGGGACATTTCTACTAGCCATCAGTATTTACCTTCCAGGTAAGTCACCATGACAAGTCCTGTATCACCCCACACCATAGCATCAGATTCTGGTATTAGGGAGGGAATAAGCACTCTCACAGAACTCTAAGCAGAAATCGAACTCTGCAAGCTTAATTCAAAGCTTTTCACACTTATAAATTATGCACAGGCTCAAAGACAGCCAAGATTAAGAACCTAAAATATTTTACAAGTGCAGATTAATAATGTTATTATTTAAAAGACTACAGTGAGAAGTAATAAACTGCTCTGTATAGAATATCTTTTTGCTTAATAACTTGTCTAAGGAAGCAGTAAGTGAGCAGTAAGCTGATGCTTGAGCTTACAGCCAAACATAGTTTTCTGCACTCACTGCCTCAGTGAGGCAAGGCTGTATGTGTAAAGACCTTAAAGCTGGGTAATTGAATACAGCTTGAAAGCAGGGAACGTTATCTCCCATTTAGTATCTGCTAAATGTGTCCCCATGGGATTTGTGTGGATAGAGCCAGCATATTCAGCTTACTTCCCCCAAACTTCTCCCATGCAGATAAAAAGAAAACCCTTTACCTATCAGACATGAGAATATTAGTAAACTGTGACTTTAAGAAACAAATAATAATAACTTGCTATTGTAAAATTGATTACTTAACTACCATACATCTGTAGGCTTCCTGATCTCATAAACTGTTACCTGTTAATAAACAGTAGGAATTAATTTTAATTAGTAGTATCAATTAATAACAGAAACAAATCTTAAGGGCAACACATACCTCAAAGATCTGCGCAAGTTGTACTTCTTTATTTGAAAATATGGCATGTATACAGTGAACAGCTTGTTTTGCCTGATGAGGAGTGCCTCTTTTTGCTTTCTGATGCAAAATCGGAATTAGTGTTCTGTGTGAACATTAAATAGAATACTTCAAAATGCAATTTGCAATCTACAAAAAAATAAGTATCTTCACACACACAAATCTATCATCACTGTCTTATAAATCAAGTATTCCTTTGAAGTCTGTTCAGGAAAGATCACAATCATAAAGTAAAAAGCAGGATGGAACTGTATTTAGCAATACTTGAATATCTGACTGTACACATACAAGAAGGAAACAACCCACAGGAAAAAAAAAATCAAACGTAATAGAAAATAATGATCAAAATAAAGCTATTTAGGAAGACAAATGTAAGGTGGAGGCAACATGACAGTTTCAGCTAGGATGAATTCCTGGACTTATCATCCAAGCCTGGGAATAACAGGGCTGAAGAAAATCTGTGAAAGCTAAGAATAACCACTGAACATCAGTGTGCTTACAAGCTTTTATAGCCAGAACTTTTAATCACAATGTATACCCAAGCAAACTACTGCTTTGCTGTGAGATTTTGAATCTCCTGCAGTATATCTGCTTTTAGATTTTGCTTCCTATTTTGTTTAATAACAAACATAGCTGTTAACTACATCAGAGATTGTATCTGTGTTCCTTACAAAGATAGAAAAAATGGTGTGAAGGACAGAAATGAGTAGAAATTATGTCAAATAATCATATCTTTGCTGTATTTTTGTTGTTGCTTATTTTATAACCTAAAAGATTTGCTATGCACTGGTTTTAATGTCTCTATTGTAAGAAGATTTTGAAGAAGTATCTAACACATTCAATAAACACATAAAAGTGTGAGAGCACAGAATTAAAAAATGAAGGGATAGGGACAGAAAGGTGCTAAAGGAAATCAAAATCACAGAAGAGAAGTTGTTCATATTACCAAGACTAGATAGGGACAACACATTGAATAAACTATCAAGAGGTAGAATTCCAGATAAGAAAAGCAGAATGTAACAATACTCACGATCTTATTTGTGGCAAGTCTGTTTCTATTTTGTGACCCGTGTTTCTGAAAATCTGTATGGCTGCCTCAGCTACCTTATCATCTTCCATCCTGAGGCACTGCAGTAGAGACTCATAGGTCTCTGCAGAGTGGAACGAGGTAGGATGTGTAAAGGACAGAACCTGCAGACACACATTAAAACAAAGGTATATTTATTCATAGTAAATGAATAATCAGAAAAACAAAATTATGGCTGTTTATGGGCATTACCATCATCATAAATAGCTGTTACATGCCCATACAAAACTATTACATTCATTAAATGCATTGCGGAGAAGATGATATAGAAATTTTCAAATAAAAACACATTTCTTCAAACAAATGCTTATTCAAGAGTATTTGTTTATATTGCAATCTATTAAAGAACACTTATTTTCAACCTGATTTATCTGAACTGTAATTATAATTTTTCCAGAATCTATAGTCCCTGAGCAGAAAAGAAACCAAGAAGGTTAAGACATCTACAAACAAAACATGTGCTACTGAAAGGATATTTCAAATCCTTTCTCCCCTTTCCACTTCTCAGCACCACTGAACACAAGTTCCCTTTTTCTCATTCAATAACATGGCTCTTGAGCTAATTGCTTGCTCTCCCTCCAGTGTCACAGACACCCCAGAGAAGGTGTCTCTTCCAGTTTCCCCGTTTCTCTTCCTCTCACTTTACACCTTTTTCTCTACTACTTCCCTAAGTAGTAGAGCAATTCTGCTTCCCTAAGCAGAAACCAGTTTCTGCTTTAACATGTACATTTCAATGCTTGGCACCCTTTTCAAAACATACTTCTTCCAACAAACCATCTCTTCCATTATTCTTCTTTCAAGTGAGCATTAATAAGCAGTTTCATACATTAAAAAAGTAATTATCTAAGTAATAACTACTAAACCCATGCTAACATGAAATTGTTGCTCATTCCCCTTTTGCCCCTTCCATTACAGCTGCATTGATGCAGATTACCTTGAGAAGTTCAAGTCCTGCACGAATAGCAGTATCAGGACTTACACCCTCCTCTTCATCATCAGCTGTCCCCTCTATGGATTTATTCATTAGTTTTACTAGTGCACTGAAATGAGAGATCAAAAAAGGAACAAACAAGAAAGTATAACAATGTTAAAGGCTAGAGATACAAGCAAGATTACTTAGTTTTCACAACACATAAAGGGAAAGTAACAGTCCTTGGGGGTGGTTGTTGGCATTGCTGTTTGGTTTTTGCTATTTTTGATTTATTACATTATTCTTTTTCCTTCTAATTTCACTTTCTGCAAAACCAATTCTTCAGGGGGGAAAAAAATCCACCCAAAAAAACCCCCTCCGTGCTGGTGGCATTAGATCAACACATACTTGCACAAGTTTCAGAACGTAATTAGGGTGCCAGACAAGTCTCAAAAGAAATCAAAACATTCTCTTACACAATCCCACAAAAGCTAATTAATTCAGATGCTCTATGGAAGACTGTGCTGCAGTTAACTATGTGAAAATTATGTTCACAGTTTTCACCTGAAGCCCCACAAATAGAATTTTCACCATGAACTGCTACATTTTAAAAATCATTTTATGGACAGCACAGCAAAGCAGCATCAAAAGAAGTTGCATCCTCTAGGTTGCTAGGAATGCATACATCTACATAATTTTGATTTAAAACTCACCCACACACTTAGTGCTAGGACAGACCAATTTAACCACCAAGAAAATAATTTTTTCTTTAGCTATTTCTAGTATATTTTAATCATTCATGAGTTAATTGTTCATGATCTTTCAAACTTACCTAATGGCTTCTGAGTCAATATGTACAGGGGCAATTCTTTCCAAAAGAAATTTGACCATTTCCAGAAAAGGATTTGTTGGCTGCTTAGGATTTGCAAGTTTCCGGGCTATCTCCCTCTACAAGAATGTTAGATACAAACAAGAATTACACTCATTTTACTTACTTCTTTAACATGTTGAGCAAGCTAAATATAGTTACTTTTTTTTACCACAGAGATTGTCCATATAATCAGTGAAATCTTTTTAAGAGAGGGGCTGTTGGTATCTCCACACCTCTCTTGAACATGTTATATTCAAAGCAGACATACTTAACAAAACTATTTAAATAGGTTTCTAGTTAAGAGTTCTTCAGGGATTCTTAAGAATTGCAGCCCAGATTCAAAACAGATCTAAAGAAGAGTGAAGTGCAGTACACAGAATGTATATGTCTGTTGTCAAGTGTAATCCAGAAAACTGTGGGTAACCCTGCAGTACTTGAGATTTCATAACAATGAAAAAATTGTCCTGCTCCTTTCCCTGTAAAATTTCTGAGCCTTTAGACTAAACCCAAGAAGGCTATGTCTGTTCATAGATGCTCTTCGTGATTTTTGCAATTCCTGTCAATGGAATTGCTTATTTTGCCTTAGACCATTACAAAAAAATCTGTGGTGGGTGGCAGAATCTGGAAAAGTACATTTTAATATTAAGGTGTGTGTTTTTAAAGAGGTTAAATAAAATGAGAAAAATAAAAGAGTGATCTCAAAATACTATTCTAGGATGAAAAATAAATCAATAATATGCAGATGATAACAGATGACTTGCTGGTACTTGAAAGCTGAATCAGTGTGAGAAGACAGTTTGGGAACCTCACCACAAAAGAAGCACTTGAAACAAAATATTTTGAAGAAATAAACTGGTTTTTTAGACATTATGCTTGCTGCTTATAATCCCAGGAAGGAATAAAGCCAATGTTTTCTTAAAATAATGACCATAATTATCTTTTCCCTAATCTCTACATGTTAATCAAAAAGGCCTTTTTTGAAAATTGGAAACACGTAAAAACCATGTTTAGGTAACTAAGATGACCATTAATTACAGGCAGCACTTTTAAGCACAAATATTTATGGTATAAAAGTTTGCTTTTCCATTTCCTTACCACACAGACATCTGCCTGTTTACAAGAACATGTAGGGCTAATTAACAGTTCAAGCTGGGACCGAAGTTTCTCATCATCACCCAAAACCTGATTGAATTTCTTCACAAAATCTTGTGCTTTCCCAGGATCTGGAAGGTTTTCTGTATGGTTAAAAACAGTTTAATGTGAGATAAATCTGCAACTTCAGCAGGCCAAGATTCACAGAAATACAGTTTCCAGGAATGCTGTAGTAGCTTACAGAATGTTTGTAGAAAACTATTAAACTTACTTGCTATGGTCATCAGCTTTCCAAACATGGCGGCACTGTTTGCTTCTGACTGAGGACAACAGCAAAAACAGACAAACAAATCAGCAATATCTCCTTCATAAAATACACCTTTAACCTGATCTGTTAGTTCTTCTGCAGCACTACTTTCTACTTCTGAATTCTATGTTTTATATTTTTGTTTTAAGAACAGATACTAGAATAGTGTAACTATCATTAGCAGCTACTACACGGAATGGCGAAAAAAATCTTCTTGCAACATCAAAGAACTGCAAAAATTCATTAATTCATGTAACAGGTCAAAATAATGAAAATGTCCCCAGTATCCCCCAGAACAGAAAATTCCCATAAGCCCACTCTCTCATCAAAACCTCAAAGCAATGCCCTTCCATTTCAAATTTCTACTAGTAAAATTCCAGAACAAATACTTAAAAACTTGTTTTTTTCCTAACTAATGAAGAAATCACTGCTTTATGTTACAACATATTCCATATTCAATTTTCAAAATCTCTTAGAAAGTGAGAAAGAAATAAGGTCTGTGAAAAGTGAACAAAAACCTTTGAAACTTTTAAAACTTGTTTCAAAGCTTGAGCAGTACTATGAAAAAATGATCAACAGAAGGAGGTCATATACCTTCAAGCATTACAAAAAGCAACTTTACTTTGTGAGAATGGAATGTTGTCTACATACAGAAATCAACTGAAGTTACATTGACTCAGTAATACAGTATTAAAATCCTCCAGTAAATCAGTCCCATAGATCCACTAGATAAAGTATAAAGATTTTCAAAACCGTACAGTGGGCTGCTTATGCAAATCCAGCAATTCTCGTACATGACTCCTTAGCATGTTCTGGCACTTCCACATCTCATTCAGTGCCCTGCAAAAATGGGAAACAAGAAAAGAAAGGCTTCTTTATGACAAAAACATGCTGGATGTTTTAATAAACAAGATTGTTAATTTATTTATCTTAGAAGTGCAACATAACACCTATTAGGTACAATGAAAACCTACCAAATATTAAAAATAAGTGTTGAAAACAAGGTGGAACTGATTTTCTCTTTTTACAGAACATCATCTCTTATTCTTCTAGGAGCAACTTAACATGTAAAGGACACCTGTAGTATTTCTTACAACCACTCAAATAAAAAACAGTCCACCATCAACCAGAATTCAGTTACAGACACCTTCCCCATGGTTCCTAATACAGAGCAAACCTAAAAGTCATCACTTGCACACTTTTAAATCTGCATGAAAGTGAATGGATAAACTCGCTCTTCTCAAATATGATGGGATCCTTTTGTCTAATGGATGTGTCGGGTTTGTATATAAAAGGGAAATGTTTTCAAATACTATGCTACTTGCAAACAATGGCCAAGCATCCATTAGCTGTATTTTTATTATATAATATAAGATAACAGAGATGCTAGAAAAGCCTAAGAAAGCAAGTATTTGTTGAATAGAAACTATACTTACTTGACAGCATTTGGATCCAAGCTAGCATACAAATAGTACAAGCACTTCATTCGCTCTTCCGTTTCCAAATTGTGTGGAACAAGATACTGAGCAAAGATTTTCTCTACCAGTAATCTGCAGGAAAAGAAGAAAAAAAAGAAGAGAAATCACTACTGTACATGTCAAATAATACCTTCCAGACAAGCTGAAAAAACAAGAAATAGCAGAAGTCATTAAAACCAGATTTTTCAACACAGAAAGAGAACAAAAAAATAGTGGCATTTTTCTCAGCTGTAAAGACTCCTTCCACTACTGACAGACAGATTAGCAAGAACTGTTCCTTGAGAGCTTTTCCACATTCTTTCACTTTCACCTCTAAGAGGGAGCAATCTGTCACCATCCGAATTCTCCTTGTCTTTAAGATCTGAGAATCTCCCTTTGTTTATTTTAATATATTGAAAACACTGACAGTGAAAAGCTCAAATAAAGGACATAACTCAAAGGGGAGGAAAAGTAAAAATCCGAAGTATCCTTGAAAGAATGGTTAAAATTGAACTGCAGTACTTGAGAATCTACTCATTTGAATATAGAAACTAAAAATCAACACTAAAAAGGTGGAGATGAAGGAACACCAAAACATACACAACTAAAGGGGCAAAAGGCAAACTGAGAACAAACCAAACCAGCAAAATCAATCTCCAATTATCTTTTTTAAATACACATTTGAAGTTTTATATTAAATATCAACTTTGAACTACAAAATACAAGTGAGTAGTTCATCTAATTATAGCCCCCCAATGAAAGAACATTCAAATGTTAATTCAATTCATACTAATGAAAGCTGTGCACAATGTTCAGCAATACAATTTGATACTTATTGACAAATACTGTGTGTGTTTGAGTTTTAAAACCTTTTCACTATGTACCAGTCCACTGGTACTAGCAAGAACTCTGTGAGTGCCTTGTACAGAGACCACAGCGGCACAGATCCAACACACCTTATTTCTGCTCACACAGCTTATTTTTGTTGGAAGAAAATTCCAAGATACTTGATGAATAAAAGGACAGAGGAATAAAAGGATGACCTTGAGTATGGATACAACTATATCAAAACAGCCCATTAGTATTAAAGAAAATTTGGCTTTGTCTCTAAATGTACACCTTCCTACTGATGACTCCAAGAACTATATTGTTTGGGGAACAGGATCTTCAGAGCTCAAGGGACTCCATCTGTTTAACACACTAGGAGACTGGAGGCATCAGAGTTCTTACCAATTTATGAACATTGCTCTAGTCCATGTCCCTACAGATACATGTTCTAGAAAAGCATTCAATACAAATGGAACGACTGCATCATCCCTTCCCTGGTCCGTGCTGGTGAGGGTCAAGATTTACAAAATGGGAACAACACCTCTCTCCTGTGAATAAAGTGGCTGGCTAGCATAACTATAGCTGGTAATAGGGCACTGTTTCAAATGTGGTTGTTTCACTCCATTCCCTGTATATTTATTGTAAAACAAAGAAGTTCAGAGAATGAAAGGCAGCTCTTATGGTCAGAAGTTTTAAGTCTTGAGCAGACATGCAAATCAACAGCCAAGCAACAACAAAAACATTATAAAAGTGAGCAAGTTATCAATGTGTGGGAAAAAATCTGTTCTATTCCACCTCATGCCTGAACTCTGTGTGATACTTCACTATTATCTCCTGAAAGAAACAGTGTTATCCCATGCACCCTAAGGAGATACTCCAAGGCTCAGAGCTGTCCACTGCTACTTTTTATCCTCTCTGCTGCATTACTGAAGGAAAATAGGCCAGAGCTGGCTAATTTTGGTCCATGCTTGCTTATGCGTTTAAAGGATTGAACAGATCTTTTATGTCTTAAAAGATCATAGCATTTCTACATCTCTTCAGGTGCTAAATCTCTAAAATCCTGACAAGTTTACAAACACATTTATCCCTCCGCTGAGATCAGGAAACCAACCCAATGGTGTCACTGAGCAAGAACTTAATTGTCAGCCTTGAAGACTAGTACCATTTGAATTAAAATTTAGGGGATCAAACTGACCTAGAAGAACATTAAAAATCAAGCCAGCAAACGTTCTGTATGGACAGAGAAAACAAACGGGATACAATCCAGGCCTCCTCATGAAAAAGCTAGTTTCAATAGCGTAATCAGGCTTTCTGAAATCACGTCAGAGAAAGAAACTCAGTTTTGATGACACACTCTTCCCTTAAAATTCCCTGCCTCACTTCCATCAGTGTTCTGCTTTTGATTGAGCAGAAATACAGAAAACATCTGCCCCATTCACTATACAACTGATTCATTCTCTGTCCACTATCAAACCTGTGTACTGAAAATGAGATGCAAGCATGGTAGAAAAACCAATGCAAACTAAAGTATATATTCACATATATGCTGAATTAGCTTTGTATAAACCATGTGAAGACTTCCTGATTTTCAAAAAAGGTGCCAACTAATCAAATATGGCCCACTTACAACCAGCTAGATGAACAAAGCCAGAGCCTTCACCACTGCAGTGCTTAAAAATTTAGTATCGTAACTGGCAACTGAAGGAGGCTATTGGCCCATTCAGACTAGTCACCAAGGTAACAAAACATTCTGAAGTACCAGGCTGCATAAGCAAGGTGCTAAGAAACAGTAAAGAATTTTCTGAGTCCACCATACTAAATATCTAGGCTGAAATTCTGCCTTTGTGTGCTAATCACAGCTTCTCTCTTCCTGAAAAGCTATTGATAATCTTCCAAAACCTTGGCCAAAATACTTTTTTCGACACCAAAATAGTATTTCAAAAAATCAAAGGGACTGAATGACAAAACACAGACAAATCAAATGTGAAAGCACCCCTGATGTTTCTTCAGCTTTTGGTCTACCTAAAGGTCCATATGCCAAAAGGAGAGATCTGTGCATGCACTGTGGTGTGGACACACATAACACTCACAGAGGATGGATTTTAACAGCCTGGCCTCTGGAAAGGAGTAAGGCAAACAACAGCTGGCATAGTAAATGCCAGATTTAACAATGCTTTTCTTACACAGTAGTTAGTTAATGCAAATCATAGCTCTAGTTCCATCAGTATATAAAAATGAATCCATGAACAGATAATGAAACAATTTTGAATATGTGCATACATATCTTAATGATTAATTAAATACACGATACATCAACCCATAAATGCAGAATATAACAGCTTTCGCAGGATAAGAACATATTTTCAGAGTATCTCTTACCACTATACAATTAAAATTAGGAAGACTTAGATTGACTCACTTGTCATCAATGCTATTTTGATAATATATGTGCAAAAGTTTATCCTTTATCCAGCTCACTTTCTCTGCAGCATCCTTTCCAGCCTCAGCATGAAGACAGTACTTCTTGTACAGCTGGGCAAGACCCATCATAGCTTCTTTTCTTACTCGCCACTTGAGAGGGAAGAAATTAAAACAAGTTGGGGAATTGGTTTTGGTAAATAAATAAATAAATAAATAAATGATACAAAATACAGTAAAGATGTAGAAGCAAGAAAGATAAAATAGCCACTTTCTGATCTCCTGTATTTAGACACTTCAAAAGCTGAAAAATGCTGTTTGAAGCCTCTAGATGAAAATTTGCAAAGCCTATGTAAGAGTTTTTTTGCCAGTACTGTGCAGATTAAATACTGTCAGTACCCAGGACTTCAGTACTTCTCTGTGCTGAGTGTAAAAAATCTGGGAGCTAGCCAGCAGAATTGAAGTTAAGTACAGCTTAACATGTATGCCTGAATAAGTGTCTTACTGAGTCAGGATTTGGAAGGCTTATCTATTCAGAGAAGGCACCAGGTAAGTGGCAGACTTCTTTCTTCCCACTGCCTTGCACCATCTCATAGCATCCTTGCCTAGACACAGGAGATCTGGAGCCTAAGCCAAGCCAAACCTGCCTGGCTTGAGCTCCTAGGGCACCTTCCAGGACAGTGGCAGAGGCCCATTTTGCTGAAGCCTTGAAGCAATTGCTCTAAGACTGGAGGGATTGAGGAAAAAAACCCCAGAGTACAACAGCTACAGGAGTTCATGGGTTCTCCACCTTGCTTTTGGCAGTCATACTTTATCCACTCAAATAAATAACAAATATCTCATTATTAAACAATTTAACAGACAAGACCCATAAGACATCCTGTGCTGATTCTGTGAGGAATCATACCAAAACTGACTTCAGGATTAATTTAGGCAGCATAGTGTCTCATGCTGAATGATTTACACAGTAAACCTCAGAAGACACTTGTTTTCCCACATCATTTAGAAGAAACGCATTAAATTTGAACTGAAAGAGATGATTTCTTTCAGAACACACTAGGTATCACTTTTGGCCTTGAACTCCCAAGGACTAACAATGCTCAGTCTATGAAGCACAAATGTAGATACTATTATTCATACTGTAACTTCCTCAATCTTGTTAAATTGAAGGCTTGACTCAATACCACTGAGGTATTGCACATTTAATTTCTTAATAGTTTTACTGAATTATTTCCTTTTCTTGAAGGGCAAAGACAAAACAAATCTTCAAGATAATATGGCTCAATGTCACCACAAGACACCACTAGCTGTTGGAGTAGGTTAATACAATAAGATGGAAAGAATAAACTTGTGTTTTGTTACTTGTTGTATTTCTTAAGTGACAGATGAGTCAAGATAGTAATGACTTTGCTAGAACATAATACAGTAATCAGTTTTCACGAAAGAGAAAAACTTTAGCTATAAACAGATGTTTTTATTTAACTTTTCAGCAGGAATTTGTTCACTCCTGTTACAGTCTAAAGCACATTTTAAAGAAAATAAAGGCCTGAAAGGGAAACATTTTCAGAAAAGTATTAATCTTTTTCTGCATTCAGATATACCCTTCCTATGCAGGTGGTAGCTCCATCAGATCTCCTGTATGAGACAGAAATGATGGATGGCAAAACTTGTCAGAAGAAAACAAAAAATCATTTCTATAAATGATTCCAGAAAATTTAAGCCTAAAACGTGGGAGTAAAAAGGAGTTACAAAAGAAAGGAGATCTGGATTGCAAATAGAATTCTGATTAGTGAAATAACTGTAGAGTAGATCTCAGAGCATGTAGAAAGCCAGCTGCAGTGACAGTAGGAGACACTGGACCAAATCCCTTAGAGAATGTTTGGAACACCTCGGAAGCAAGTCATTAAATAGGAGATATATGTAGGGAGAAAAAAAGAGTAAAACACTTTTGAGAATTAAAGCTGAAACAGCAAATAAACATAAAGAGGAATATAATAATCAGTTTCAAAGACAGCATACATAAACACAGCTAACAGAATTACTACCCTGATTCAATTAAAAAAAGAATTTTGATAACCTTAGCTTCCTTGGTTGACCAACATAATTAAATTCCTCCACCGATGACAGTGGGGCTGAGTTTTGAAAAAAAAACTGCTATTGAAAATTCAAAACAATAATAAACACCTTACAACAGTTCTCCTTTATCTGGAAAAAAGCCACAATGGTTTTCAGTACAGTTAAAACTAATGCACATGCAGAAAAATGCATAAAGAGGAACCAAAAATGGGTGTATGATTCTATGGCTCCTCACTCTATAGCTTTTGACTTCAAGCTGATGATGTGCAAGTCAGTTCTTATGAAGGGCCTGAGTCTCTACTCCATAAGGACTGTTGGGAGAAATGCCAACAAAGTCAGCTGTCAAAACTCTCTTAACTTCTCAGGTTCTTAAGATTATTCCAGTATTATGGACAAGAGTATTTTTGTTATTTGTTTTTAAAATGTCTCCTAATTATTCTGAAAAGTGAAGATGCTGGAAAGACCTTTGAAAGAGTGTTCCAAAGGAGCTTTCCTAAGAACAATTATTACCAAAGACTAGCTTTCAGTTTTTGGGGAGCACGTTACCAGAGTTACTTTTCCACGGGGAGCAATAAAAACAGATTTGAAAACTACTGGCGGAAGTGGGGTTTGTTCGTTTGTTTTTAAAATTGTTGTTGTTTTATAAATAGTTACAATCATCATGCAAATGTCTATATAGATCAAAACAGCTAAGGACATTCCTTTAAAAAATTAAGTAGTGTCTTTTAGCCAGAAACTTTCACTTTAGGAAGTGTTTAGACTATCTTTACCAATACTGTGTCAATTAGAATATGGTCAAGAGAAAAAAACCAGATCACTTAAATGGTGTACCAGTTAGCATGACTTAAATTTTTTCCCTGCTTTATACAGATAAGAGGCAGAACTGAAATGACAGGTTGGCACTTTACTTCAGCCTGTTGGACAAGCATTCTTTCCATAGTAATAGCAACACTCATTTGACAAATGACTGCAGTCTTAAAAAGATGAAGTCAAATTGATGAACCATCATTTAGGAGTTTGCAGTAGATGTATCCAACAGAAACCCAGCTACAAGGGGTAAATGCAGTCAGCAAAATACAGAGGTCTTTTAAAGAAAAGGAGTGATTAAAAAGGTATAGTGCACTCAGCCTGGAATTGAGAAAATCCTACCCAGAAAATATAAAGATAGTTACATGGATATTAGCAACGCTCCTCTCCCAAACGGGAGAGAAATCCTAAAAATAATTTTTAAAAAACAGATGAAAGTTTACAAGTCCTTGATCTTCATTCTACAGTAGTAACTATATTTACTAACACATCCTATATTGCTAAGGTCTACTTCAAATGTGAAGTATTTGTTGTAGTAATTTCTAGTCAGCACTCAATTTTATTTTCCCCTCAGGATATACCTTTAATAAAGCTCTCTCCAGAGATTTTTATAAGAGAAACATCATGTACAGACAAAGTTATTCTTCACTGATCACCTGAAAAAGCACCTAACCTTGAAATGCAATATATCAAACCTACAACTGGTGTGAAATGACTTAGTTTAACGTATGAGGAACATTGCATGCCACCACGCTGATTTAAAGCCACACAAAAAAAGACCTAGCTTTGTAGAAATCAGTATTACAGCTGTGCAGTAATAGCTGACTGCCTCTTACTGACAGCAGCATGCTAAAGGAAAACAGAAACACTCGTGAAGACACAGTAACAATCATCCCCTTCTCACTAGGTCGTAAGTCCCAGTGCAAAGTGGTGACTATACTAAAAGTTTTTAGATCTCATAAATGAACTTTTGGACATGTTTAGGGGCTGAAAAAGAAGGAAGGTGATCTTGATCACTTCTGAGAAACATGCAATGTCAAGCTGCAAGTACAGCTATTTGAAGAGCTGCTTTATAATAGTGAACATACTCAAAATCATTATTTCTCTGTATAAAGACGACATTATTTTCAAAATCAATCATAGTAACATTCCTACTTAAAAGGAGAACAAAAAAAAGTAAAATTTAAAAAAAACCACCTAGAAAGACATAGGGGGTATCCTTTCTATAGCCTATCAAAAACCAACAATAATAAGGGAAAAAAATTGACATAGCTACATTGTAAAGAGAAGTCTGCTATTAGGCATCACTCTCCAAAGAGCATGGAGCCACATCTGAAAAAATGTAAACAGGAAACAGTATAAACTCTGGCAAATTGAAAGTAAATCCTTGATGAAGCACGGGCAACAGTTTCAAAATTAAGTTATTAAAAGCATACTAAGTAAACATCTTCACCAAAGACTGCAGAAGCAGGAAGCCTTCCAGACCCTTTCTGTATGGCTGAGAGACAAACAGATTTATTCCAGGAGACCTCTGAAGAGGTTTCTTAAAGTATCATTAAGAGACATTTAAAAAAAATTAATAAAGCAAGCAGGAAGAAAATAATTAAGATTCTGTAATCTTAATTACAAAAGGTGGTAACCGATCTATGACTTTTACAAGAATTTAGATATTATATACCAGATACTAATTATTCTATTTTTGCAATCTGTCCATAAGCAGATTGAAGACAGCAAATGTGAAAGAAACCAAAAGGTGTGAAGAGGAACAATGTGCCTCTCAAAAGAACATCTGATTTGGAATGGGCAAACAGGTTGAAATAGAACAGTAATGACAAGAAGGAGCTGACACTACTGAAAAATAAGTTACAGAAATTTGTCTATAAACTTTATATAATGGCAAGTTTTATCTAAGAAAAAATAACTTTTAGCAGATCCAGAAGTCCATCAGTAAAATGCATTAGGATCCCAAAAAATTTCCAACAAAGCCTCGTACCAGAGGGCCTTAAAATAAAAATTCTGTTGTGAATTAATTATCAACTAAAACATAGGGGGAAATAGCTGGAAATAAATGACTGATTTTCACAATGAAGGGAACAAAATAAACGTGTAGATGAAGTCAGAAAGGAATCTCTGACATTTACCATATGAAAACTTATTACAAAATGAACTGAACAGTGTGTGTAAAATTTACTGAGGTAGTCAGATGTAACATAATTAAGAATTGCAGAAAAATGTCATGCTACTGAATGGTTACGGTATGAAATGGAAGAAATTCAGATTAAGGATAGGTTTTCCCACCAGCATTAACTGTGCATGTACAGTATCTGGCAGTATACCACCTGAAGTTATTAAAGAAAAACACCGACATTAACATGAATGTTTTCCAAATCTGTCAGCTCAGTGCTCAGAAACAGCAGAAGAGACAGATGGAACATTTCAGAATAAGAAAAAAAATTATCATCAAGTATGCAACATGGTGCAAACTCTGAATGCCATTCAAAATCAGATGTTCTGGTGAGTAGCATGCTGCTCCTAAGTCTGGTCACCTTAGTTCCAACACGACAGAGAACATCCAGACAAGAATGATCAGCAGTATGTAACAATCAATTTGTGTGGAAGTTAATCAGGTGATTCTTTAGAATAAAAAAGAAAGACTTAGAGAAGATATGGTATTCATATTTATTAAATATAAATGAGTCAAAGAATATTCATTGTTTTATGTAATCCAAGATCTATGAGATATCAAATCAAATGATCAGACAAGTTAAAAGCAAGCAAGTGCAAACAGGCAATAAACTTTAATTTACTGATGCATATGCAATGGAGGCTTGTAAAGTACAAATAAATTCAAGGAAGAACTTGATAAATACCTGGAATAAAGTTCTGTTGAAAGTTATTATGAGTATGGGCCAGCAGACTTCAGAAATCCTTAAATCACAAATTGTTGGATTTGTGATTTAAGGATTTAAGCCTTAAATCACAAATCCAAAGCTGATGACTGTGAGAATTATAATGGGTTATAGTGACCTTTGGCCTAAACATGTGTGACAATTCTTATGTTCTTACAATGTAACTGTGGTTATCACAAGTCAACGACCCTATTTGCTTGATGGATGCCACCATAATATGGAATTTTTATTAAGATGTTCTTTTAAGAAAATAATTTTTTTCCCGTGAGTATTCCTCTTAATAGTCAACTCTGAAGATTCTCTGATTCCATGGCTTCAGGTTTTTTTATTTTACTTTTAGTGAAGTATCTTAGAAGCAGGTCACTGCTGAAAACACACTATTAACACACTTACCCGTTTGTCCAGCGTTCTTTCCCTCACAAAGCCAAGCAGCTGGTCATTGACCAGAGAGAGATCTCTCTTGCCCGCAGTGATAATTGTAACAATAACATCGTGTCGAATGGCTTCTTCTGGGTCGTGTGATCTAACCTTCAAATATTCTGTCATGAGCAGAAACAATGAGAAGCTTGGCTTTTTTATGTAGGTGTGATGTATTCTGATTTATTACTAATGTTTAATCAATTAAATGTCTTATATATCACAACCATGTAATCTATTAAATATAGAGCCACCAACAGGAAACATCTGTTCCAATGTCTTCTATGTTAAAGTTTTATAAAACAATTAGGTAACTGTAAATATCAGAAGAATATAGGAGTGATAGCTTTTATGATAACATCATTTGCAAGAAGCAATAAAGTGAAATAAAGTTGACTAGAATATACTGTAAGTAAAGGGGAAGTGAGGGAATAAGAAGAAACAAAAAGAATTCTCATTCCCTAAAAGTGAAAAATGTGAATAATAAATCAGAAATACTGACAATTGTTGTAGAATAGCTCGCATCAAAAAACAACAGTATTTTCTGTTAAGCCTGAAAATCTTCTCATAGTTAATGTGATACTGTAGAGAAAGAAGAAACTTCATAGTTTAGATCAGCAAAAAGGCTTTTTTTGAGGTCAGTGGAACAGAGTAGTGGGGAACTCAGTGACTAATTTTGAAAATAAGCCAGGGTGTTGAACCAATATTGGCTTTGGCTTACCCAAAGTTTCTTTACAACTTGAAATTACTTTAAAATTCATTGTACAATGTGTGGCTTCTTCACTGCTCACTCTTACAAAGTCCACACAAAGCCACACACTCCTCCTCTTTCTAATTACTAGCACTCTTCTTCAACAGAAATCAATTACTCAGCAAATACCTCTTCCATCCCCCCTTATCAAGCATTGGACTTGGTGCATTTCAGAACTAGACTGCTATGTACAAAAATAGTTACACAGTCCCTTGTTCATTTTGTAGATTATTCTAAACCCCTGTATGAGCATCTCACCAGTGAGGTCTTTTGCTAAGTCTGGATGGTTCATTAAACAATGACTGGCAAATTTCACACTCTCTAATCTCACAGGGACATGGATATCATTGAACCTAGAGGGACAGAAGATAATGAATGTTAATTTTTAATTAGCTTTGCAAATCAGTATTATTCTCTATGTAGTAACATGTGTTGATACTATGTTCTGTTAACTATTAGAATACTTTTATATGGCAAAATTAGAGAATATAAATGTTTTGAATTTATCTCAATAATGTACCTCATACAAATATTTGTTATTTCTTGTGAAATTCAGTCAGGACTAAAATTAAGGAATTAATATGGTGTACGTAGATAAAATGTTAACCCAATGGATTCTGCCCACTGACTTCTGAACACAGGTCTCCATACAATGTTGATTGTATGTGTGCATGTACACACACGCACACACAAAATTACAGAAATGTAAACGGGCATCACCAGGAACCATTTGAAAATATTCTCTTTTTAAAAGATTATGAACTTCTCATTTATGTAAAAGAAAGTATCTCTTCACTCAGAAAGGTAAATGCCAAGCAAAACAGAGCTGCAGATACAGCAGAACAGTATGAGATTTCAGACAATGCTGGCATGGCTATTGTGTAAATTCTGCTATGCATACAATGTGCTGTCTGTCTAACTTATATGGCCTTAGCTTATAGCAATATAGCAGCGGTCTTTCAAGGCTTCTTCCTTCTAAAATATAACTGTATGCAGTTTCCTGCTTTGATGATTTAATAAGGAATTCGTTCAAATATAAATAGTTATATCCTCTAGAAAGAAAATGAAAAAGGCAATACTGTAAGAAAACAGAAAAAAAGAACATCAAAAAAAGAACAGAAATTCAGAACTCTATCCCGTTCCTCTTACCGCCCAAGAAAGCACTGCCAAAGAGGTCGATTTTGTGTGGCCAGATCAGAATCTTTGGAGCCAAAGAGTTTTGCCAGAAGTCGAACAACAGCCAAACGTTCTTCTCCATCATTGCTCTAAAAACCAAAATATGAAAAAGGAACAGTAAATCATTATCTGTAATATCTTAGTAATAATTTTATTTCTGTTTTTTTAAACAGTTAGATTAAAAACTGAGTTTGAAAGTATTTCTGATAATCCTCACCCTCTTTGATTACCTTATAGGATTCATACGAAACAAAATACACAAATATACATATTAAGCTAATGCATTACAGACACTGAATAGATGCCTGTGCTTTTAAAGAATCTTCTTTTCAGCAATAAAAACCCATATACAGTACTCTAATATACATCTGACAAAATAAACAATTAATGATTTGTTTTAAAACATTTTATGTGTGCGGAAAAGACACCAATTAAGATGTTATAAACACATATGCACTAATGAAAGCCACATGTAATTTCACCAAATACCTATTTCTTGGTTACTTTTGTTGGTTGCAACCATAGCCTACATGTACATCCACACATGCAAAATTATTTCTCTTGTCCACTTACAATCTCAAGAAAGTCAAACAGCTTTTTAATTAAAACCCCCACAGACTTCCAAATTAGGATAAATTAACTGTTTTCAAGGAAATCAGTCAGCTAACTTATTAGCTGACAATAACAAATCTGATGAAATATTAGGAAATACTTCCCCTATTATTAAAGCATTATTTTATAAAAGAAAATTCTGTAAATCAGTACTGAAGCTAACACATTTACATTTCATAAGATAAGCCAACCACAGCCTAATTACTTTATAAATTTTGGGTACAATCCAAAGATTAAGTACATAAAGCTTTTGCATTAGACTGCATTAATTTATCATTATAATGATTATATATGTTGTGTGTGCATAATACATGTTTGGAAGCACAATAAGAACATAATTGCATACTAATTTCCAATATCCTTTCTTTAATATTATATTTACCTTCAAAATAAAGCAATAAATATAGGATTTTTATTTCCCTAGTAGAACACTTATTAAATCTACAGTTCTGCACTCTTAATAAAACAAAAATTTTTAACAAAACATTTAACAAAAATTTTACTGACTGTCCAAAGCTACACTGTAACCCACCTTCAGCTTGAATTCCAGCTGTGGCATGACAGACAGCAGTAAGTGAGGATCTATGGCAAAAAGCTCTTGTATCAAGTCAAACACATGTTCTGATAAGTCACTTACTGAAGACTTTCCCAGTACCAGAACCTGGTTAAAAAACTAAAATACAAACAGTATTATGTAGTATATTTTCCTTCATTAATGCAAACATTATTTCTAAAAATTCTTTTAATGTAGTATCATTAATGGTTTTACACTTATGGAAGGCATTCAAAACACAATTTCTTCACTACATCAAAGCATTTCACCCTTACAATTTTGGCTCAAGGAAATTAAAAGCATCCTTCCCAGTTCAGTCTTATTAACTCTATCAAGGGAGTTTAATACATGACAATCTGATAATTTCAAATCTCAGTAACTATCTCAAAAGCAAAATTAACAAGTAATAAAAGACTTGTTAACTTAAAATGCATATTCATCCAGTAGAACACTGAACAAAAAAAAACCCAGTGCTTTTAAAAAATTTTCTTATAACTGAAGCCCAATCCAACTGAAGATCATCAAATACTGAAAATAAAGGTCCTCTGCTTCAAATCCGTTTTAAAGAATGTCAGATGTCTTTATATTATGTCTTGCAATATTTGATGGCTAATGTATCAAGGTCATTAGTGATCTAACAGAAACAAACCAAAGTAGCCTAAATTATGAATTATTTATTTTTGGATTTATATAAAGTATATTAAAATTTAATATTTCCTTTTAGATATTGTGTGTTAATATTATCTCAGCAGTGCAAATGTAATAGCAAAAAAAGCTATTACACACTTGAAAAAGAAAGTAAGGAGAATGATATTAACTCAACTCAAGGTTACTTCATGTACTATCCTGTTTTCATATACGACTAATTACAAAGCTTAAAAAATACAGGGGAATGTGGTAACTGTTAGTCAGACACCTTGAGCTTTTAAATACTTATTGAATAATCTTTTATGAATCTAATTCCCTTTTAAATTACTCTGAATTTTATTAATTCTATTGGCTTCAGCACCAAGGGAAGGCAACAGAATGGATCAGAATACATTGATCAAAGACTGCAGTAGCTGTATTAATGTGCAGAACATACAACACTTACATTCAACAAGAAGGAATTGTAATTTGAAGGAAGCCTTGCAAAAAGCATAGTTCTTTTACTCTTCATGACTACAAGTCATAGCAAGTTTAGGAGGGGAAAGAAAATCTAGCAAAGAGCCAGTAGGCTGAAACGCTTCATCCTGAAGCTTGGTATGAAATAAGGCTGCCTGGTTGCTGGACATATGAACTACTCATAATTCCTTTTGTTGTAACAGAATTTTTAGTGGTCAGCCATTTTCACAGCCTAGATTTAGGCTTAACATTAGAACGAGATGGATAAAAATTAATTTCCTCTTCACTTATTTGAAATACTCCACACACTTCACAACCAAGCCAACAATATCCTATTTGGAAAACCGCAGTAGCTTCTATAAACAATATTTAAAAGAATAAAAATGCCCATAAAATCTCCAATAAATGAAGACAGTAACAAGAACACTTATTACTTGCAGGTAACATGGATTAATTTACATACATTGGCAATACATGGTTCAATGGTCTGGACCGTCCTTTTCAACAGGACTTTTGCAAGATCAAACGCTTGTTTGTTAAGGTTCTGAAATAAAGAAAATAGAATAAAATTTTACAGAGTTTTCACACACAATAGCAGATTTTGAAGAAACATTATCATTCCTGAATACTCTGAAAATTAACGTGCACCAAATCTGGCACTGAAGAATGAATGAATTTAAATTAATATTTAAATGTGGTTTTGTCTGCCCCTCACATACTCATTAAAGATACACTCTGTAGCAAGTTCAGCCTTGTCTGGAGAGTAAAACTGGGCACTGACTTCTCCACAAATTGTATCATATGCTCTGAGATAGCCCACAATGAGACTACACAAAGCACCTACACTTGGAAAGAGTTAGCTGTTAACTTTCCAAGTAAGCATTTGATTGTAACATGACAAATCTGAACACTGATATATTGCTCTTGAGCAAGAAAAAGAATATCTGAAAAATTTTTCTGTCCTAGTCTGTACAAATCCCATATCATCTAAGGATTAATGCAGCTTGGATGGGAAAAATGATATGGATGAGCTGATTGCCCTGAAAACTACAAATCATTGCAGACAAAATGCAGGTAAAACCTAGGGATGACTGATTCTTGGAAATATGGTATTTGGCAAATCTACACCGAGAACAACTCCCTCATGTTCCTTTAATTAATGAGATGACAAAGACAGTTCATCAACAGATAGTAAAGAGAAACAAGGTGGCCAAAGGCTCAAACAAATATTTCTTCAGTCACCAAAGCACTAAACTGATGTCTCATCATAGAAGACAGACATATTTGTATGAATTCTTCTCAAAGAATATCCCAAGACTTTCTTCCCAAACCCAGCCATGATTAAAACCTTGTTGACTGGTATGCAGGTATAAAACTGAAGGACTGTGAATCTCAAACTTTAAAATACATTTTCTATGGAACTTCAATCCGGATTCTTCCACACAACCAAACCAACAACCCAAATACACACACAAACAAAGAACACCACAATAATGAAGAACCAAACATCAAAACAGACTAGAAAAGTAATATGTAACTTAATAAAACAAATCAACTACTTCAACTAATAGGAGAAAAGAAACCCTGTCTGGATAACTCAAGCTGTAGGACGTACAGAAGAAAATACAGATTTTTAACACATGAAAATGTTTTTAAGGAATAACTTATGTAAGACTGGGAAGAAAAATATTCACTGAATAGTACTACTTTTAACGTTAATATAAGGAACTACAGTTTGAGGCCACGGGTCAAAATGTGAGCAAAATGTGACATGCTACTGCTACTGAAAACCTGAATTTACTAGATGAGTCACATTAGCACACACAGAGAACAATGTACACCACACCATCACTTTACTAAGAACAGATGTACAAATTAATACAATCTAGTTTCAGAGGCAGACTGTATATCATGTCTGATTAAAAAAACACCACTTCAGACTGCATTATCCAAACCACATTATTTCAGCTTCTTTACAAGGACAAACTTCCATCTAGTCTTGCCAGACTGATACTTTTCTTATGTCATAGCAGAGAATGACTGGTAATTTGACTGCTCTGCACAGATCTAGAAGTATTGCTATTGCATGCATTCTACAAGAAAATCAACTGTGCTCTTAAGGCTACAGTGCTTCGGATTTACATATCTAAAGGCAAGCAATATAATCACAGAATTTTCTTGCAGATCTGTTCATGAAAGGAGAACATAGTTACAATAGTCAAACTCCCATAGGCAGCTCAGACAAAAGAACTTTCTGGTTGTTTTTATTTTTTCTTTTTTTGAACTACCATGGTAAAGCAGTCATTTAAGTGCTGTTGTTACAGGGAACAAAGAAAGTAATACAGACTGACGTACTGACCAAATTACAATACTGAGCACTGCCTACAGGACATTTTTTGCTCAGTCACGACCAAGAGCCAGTAAGAATGGCACCAATCCTCTAAGTGACATTAAATATGCATTACAACCCAATATTTACACCAAGTTTGTCTCCCTCTCTATCAGAGCTTCACTTGACAATTTTCTTCATTAGGCAAAACTATAACAACATTAATGTTAAATGATCATATTCACTTTTATTTACTTTATTGTGACTACTAAATCAAGTAGTCACAACACAATGTTAAGCTGTGCAAGGTTTTACTGGGCCTTTACCCTCAGAGCAATGCCCATCATTGTTAACAGCATTATCTCAGATCACCACCCTGTACTTCCACTCCTTATATCTACTTGCTTCTAATTTATTACAAGCAACTTACAAAGAACAGTGTATTTTCACAAGGACTCTTGTTAGAAGAGGCTCTCTGTTTTAGCAGTTTCAGCAAGACATTATCTCATTGCTGTCAATAAAAATGATTTGATAGAATGGCATTCCTGTCTCATGATTATGACAGAAGGAATGCAAACTCATCTCAGGCAATAGATAGTTTTATAAGCTGGATGAGATTTCACAGGTAAATGACAATGGCCATACTAATACTGATTTAATTGTCTAGTCATGGATGGACATGCCTTAATTTTTCTAATTATTTTAAATCAACAAATGAGCAAACAGAAACAAAGACGTGGTAATCTGAGTGTAGTTCATCTCCTCTTATTAATAACTGGAATATTACTCCATACTTATCAAAAATAATACTCCATACTATTTTTGATAAGTGTTTTAGCAAGGGAATTTTCTTGGTCAGTGTAAGGCATCACCACCATCAGCCTGCATCTCATTTTCCTGTATTTTACAGCTAAAGGAGTTGTGTTTATTCACTTTTTGACTTTATTAAGGCATTACAGTGAAGGTACTTTAAAAGCTCAAGTGCAGTCCCAATGATCTCCTCTTCAAGGAACATACAATTCCTCTAGGAAGGGGAGTGTTCTGTATCACTTTGCTCCTTATAAGTGAATTAAATGAAGAAAGACAATGGAAGGGGTGGGAAGCACAACTAGGAAGGTGCAGTGAAGTCTGACTGGCAAGCTGGGGAGAACAGACAGACACCACAGAAATCTTGGGAATATCTTTCCCCCACCCTCCTTCTTTTAAATTCAAAAACATTTAATATCTTCTCTATTAAAAAAAACTCAGCATACCAAAAAAGTGAAACAATCAACTACCTACAATCCTCAAGATACAATGTTTTCCTATTATATCTGCTTGAAAACACTTTATTTATGTTTCAGTGAGGTGGTACAATCCCTCTGTAACAAATAATCTAGACACAGCTAATCAACAGCAGCAGGTAATCCCCAAATGAATGTGAGAAAATAAAACAGTCACAATAGCTGAAGTGTATAAAGAGATAAACAACATGCAGAAGGCAGTAAGTATACTGTTATAATAACAATAATTCCATGATAACATTTTACTTGGCAGACCTTGTGTGCAGGAATGAGGTTAATCAAAATTGAGTCCAGCAGCTCCTGAGTTACTCCATCGCCTTCCATGATGATAGAACTCATCAAATCCAGCATATGCATTTGTACCTTCTGGTTGTGGCTATTACTAAGATCATAAAGAATATTTTCTATATTAAATTCGCAGACTCGGACAAATACTAACAGTATGATCAAGAAACAGCATCAAATGTTGTTCAGCTTGCTCTCCCTTACACTCTCCACATCTCAAAACTGTTTTATGTGCCTTTCTTCTCTTACAGAAAGGTTCAAAAAATCTAGAACAATCTAGCTCTGCTTTAAGACAATCAAAATAAAAAAGGACAATAACAACCAATACAAAAATGTAGGTAAACTAATAGGAAAGAAATATACTGCTGTAACATGGACAGCAAATTTTAAAGCATCTACTTTCAGACACACACCCCTCCATAATGTCAGCAGTTCACACTCATTTGCCTTCCCAGTAGCTCCTCATTTAGGGAAATAAAGACTTCTGTTCAGACATATTTATCTGTAGACTATGCCATGATTCAGTCTACTCCCAAACTTGATGATATTTTGACAATTAATATAATGGAAATTATTCGACTTACTTGATAACTGAAAAAAGAGTCCTAAAAAGCTGAATAAAAATGTCATTGCAATCTTCCAACTCAAAGCAGATGTTGTAAGATTTGACCCAAGCTAAATTCTGAAACAAAAATGAGGATATTTAGGCTAGTACAACTTCACATTAAGTAACAGAAACATAATCATGTTAGCTATGGGTTTTTTTCTATTTAAGGAAAAGTAATATACAATAGATGTAAGGACTTTGGGGAAAGAGACTGGATATTTGCTTTGCATATAAAGAGCTCCTGACACAGGGGGAGCAAGATATATCCAGAAAACTCTAAATACAGAATGATCTGATTTTTTAAGTATGAAAGCCAATTGACAGAACTTCTTAATATAATAAGACCTTATTTTTCTTCATGCTATGAAACAATACAATTTTAAACATCATGTTTTAAACATCAAGTATCATTTTTACAAATGAGATACTATTTCTAAAAGCACATTGAACCCCACCCCTCTGTTCTTGTCAAAAGTATAGTTTTGCAATGTTTTTAAAACAAAAATCTTACATTCCTCCTCCCATCACCAATATAGGCACATTGGCATTTTAATCAGCATTTGAGATTTTTCTCTCTTGATAAAAAACCCCCAATGCATGGAATTGTAAGATAAAGGCTAAATTTCAATACATACCAATTGTTTAGACAATTGGTCCTCCACTACAGATTAACAAACTTATTAAACACAAACAGCACTGTAAGTATTAAAATATGCAATTCACTGAACTTTAATGAGACTGGTGTGATTTACAGAATAGAAGAAATTTGCCAGGCATACTGGCACATGAGGAGAACAACTGATTACACTTCTTAGGTTTACAGATCTAATACCATCTACTGAAAGTTATAAGTATTGTGTTACCTCTAACAAGTAAAAGTATCTGTTAAATTGAGGGCTCTTCGTGTCCTCCAAGCCTTTTAATTGTCTTGTAATAAACAAGAATATGTCCTGTCAAAAAACAAAGTTTACAAGCTTGATTCAGCAGAAGATGAAAATACAATCCTTTAGTAGTGACATCTATCCACATTTTCAAATTCATAATGTGAGAACATCAAATTGTCTTTTTTAGGCATTGACAGAAAGCCATCACCAACACAGATAATGGCCATCTAGCATTCCTTTACACATCTCTGGCCCTTAAGTATTACACTGACTTACAGGATTAAAGCAACTTCTCTTTAATAAAACTAAAAATCAGTATACATGGGAATAAAAACATTTTTCTGGTAATTTTTGGGGGTTTTGTTGGCAGGGGGAGACTGTTTGGTTTGTTTGGGTTTGGTTTGGCTTATTTTAAGGGGGCAGTTGATATTTTCTTCAGTAAGAATAAGGTAGGAGAAAAGCCTTGATCTTGTGAGGTACTTTTACCTTAAGTTTGTCATGGGAAGTATATGGAGCTTCAGGAGCATAGATACGAAAGATATCAGCCAAGCAACATGCTACAAGGAGGCGCACATCTTTATTGGGATTCCTGAGGAAGAATTCAGAGGCAAGGTGCAAGGCTAATGGGAGATACTGCTGCTTCTCATCTTCTGAGTCCTGGTCCATATCCATGAAGGTTTTCACCACCATCTGAAAAACACCAGAAAAAAAAAACGGAGTTCTTTCTGCTTTTATTTCTTATACTAAACAAAACTTTTTAAAAGGATGCAGTGCTATCAATACATCTTCTGCTGAATAATCACAATTAGTACTTGAATTTTTTTGTTAGGACAAATATCAGAAAAAGGGGAAGTGTTAACCTGATACTTAGAGGTTTATTGAACTCAATAATTTAGATTAAAACATGTTTAGATTAACCATGTTGCAGTTCTGCTTATTTTGTCAATCTTGGCCTGAGGTACAGCACAGAAACTGCTGTGCACAGATGAGGTTGGAGATGGCAGCATCCCCTCCCCAAGCAGTTCCATTGCAATTCCAAGTGAGGACTCACCTCAGTATGAATGGTGTGAGGGGCTGTAAACCATCTGGCCTAACACATGGCTACAGTACACTGCAGCTGCCTTAGAGCTGTGCCAGGACCAGAGCAGCCTAAGAGGCCACTCTTAACACTGCCTCTACTGAGGCACAGACCTCACAAAATACTTTACATATGAACAATCTTTCTATCTAGTTTAAACAAACTAGATACTGGATAATTTAATCCCTCATGTAAAATAAGTCTTAACACTGCAGATCTCTCTTTCTGCATATTTAGAGCTGCATCTTTAGCCTTATTAACATAATGTAATAAATTAACCACATGGTTTCCTTGTTTCTTCTAGCACAGCTAAGAACTACTAATTCCTATGAAATGCCACCAAATTAGTTTATTTTTAATTATTATACACCTCCGGTTAACTGAAACTTCTCAACGTAATGATCTGGCAAAACCGAAAGTAAGCATTTAGTTTGAAGTAATAAAAAGTTGCAAATTTTAATTTAGAATACTGTTTGTTAAAACATGAAGATGACTTCAAGGATGTCAGCACAGAACAGGCAGACATGCTGGAGACTCTAAGAACGACCTTAGTGAAATCAGTCTTTGTGTTCCATTCCTCCAAGTCACTTGAGCACCATTAAGAGTTAAAACTGAAGGACCACTGTATACCAACAGGATTTGGTATGCCCACTACAGACACAGTATACACAGTGCACAAAATGAAGAGATACCAGAGAGAGCAAAGAATGAGAAATCTTGATGGGTCAAATTCACCTCTAAAATAATAATAGTAAAACACAAAAGAAGACTGAGCTCACACAGCTAATACATCCCTTACTCTAACCAGAATTTTTTTGTTATGGTGTCATTCAAATGATTCTAGGGTTGCTTCTCCATTATTAAGCACATCCATGCTTCCAACATGAAAGTGCTGTGTTCCAGCTTTCTTTCCTTTCTGAGTTCTGAAATATAGTTTTAAATTCGGATCTTATAAATTAAAATAAATGTTTGACAGCAATCTCTCCTACAGTACATTACTTAAAAATCCTCCTCCCTTTCCAGAAATGTACAAGTATAATTTGCCACAAGTTGCCACAAAGACTAAAAAGAGGAGATAGGAGAAGAGAAAAACCCTACACAACAATAAACAGAAAAAAAAGAGAACCTTAAATCTACAGCCCAGAAAAGCACAAATTCTACCTTATTGGTCTGTTTCCTTACAAATATTCTTAAGCTATGTTTTAAAGCCCTAGCTGAAAGCACAAAACCATTCTTGTACTGACAACTCAGGTCTGCCTGCTACAGGGCCTTTTGTTGCTGTGTCCTGGGGTGCATCACACACAGCATCACCAGCTGGTCAAGGGAGGGGACTGTCCTGCTCTGCACTGGGGTAGCCTCCACTGGAGTCCTGGATATAGCCAGAAATTGATCTGCTAAAATAATCTGCTAATGAAACTGAAAACCTAAAATAAACTCTATAGATACAAAAGGCTAAAGTCCAAATAATTTAATGTTTTGAATGTCCAAATTGGAAACCACTCATTAACACGCTAAGACAAAAAATGTGATGAAATTGTAACAGGAATTCACTACTTTTTCAGACTACAGTAGTTCTGTCTGATGTCTGGCTATACAGTTGAAACTATTTTGAACACTAATACTCATTTATATAAAAAGCGTACAGACTTAGCAGCTTTCACAACAAAAAATCTGTTACTGTACTCTGTGCAAAAAGCAAGAGACAGAAAAATATTCTTTAATAATAATAATGTAGCATCATCCATTCCTTTCCAAACAATTAAGCAGTCAATTTAAACACTAATGCTAGCAAATGTAAACAGAATACAGTTATGCACATTTATGATTAAATTAATTTGGCATCACTTTTGATTGAATGCATCTCCATTAATTTGTCACATACTAGTACTTTAGTTAGCTTGAAAAAATAAAGTATTAGAACTATTCTGGAAATTGACATTATTGCCACTTTGACCACAGTACCCTGAAATTCTCATCATCAGAGCAAAATTTTACTCTCCAGGCTCTGCAAACCAGTAAGTAAAAAGACAGGATTGTAACACTGAAACAATGCAAATGTCTTCATTCAAACTTGCAAGAACAGCTAAATGAAGACTGCCAAAGTCACTCTCAGCATGTTAGGAACATACTGGAAAGTTAAAGCTTTCAGGAAGGTGTTCATCTGATTCTATCAACCATGCAGTGTGCAAGCCAGTCTAGGTTATCCTTTCACCCACTGGAGAGAAATACACAGACTGTGAGTTCAAGCCCAGATGTCTGATGACATCTACAGATGCTGGCTCAGCTTTGCCCTGGAACCCTGCAGCAGCCATGAAAGCAGCTCTGTGTGACTCGAGGCCTGAAACGAGGCCAGATGAACAATACCTGCAGCTTCTCGTGGGACTGGCAGCCTTTCAACTGCACTGAAACACACACAGGGCTGCCCAAGGGCTGTTCACACACTGCCCACATCTCACATGCAGCTTCCAAAGACCAAAGCAGCATGGTAGCTTGCCCTGATGTGACTCAGCTGTGGCTCTTGTGCAAGAGCTATGCCTCAGACAGGAATATTAACTTTTGCTGTTCCATCTGTAGGATTCAGGAAAATGATTTGTTGGATCAGGAAGCCCTTCTACTGCTGAAAGATACTGATGATTCCAGCAGTACAGGGGAGAGAGGTATATAAACACCAAGAGAGGACAGGGTAATCAAATCAGTAGAAATACTGAAAAGACTCAAACCAGCAGCTGCAGAGAAGCAGGCAGATCCAGAAAAGCCTTGCTGCAGTTGGCAGGACAAGCATAAACCTCCAAGCCAGTCACAGCAGGGGAAGGCATGTACATGTTGCATTTGTTTTACTGTTCTTACACCAGCTTATTCACAGGGCTCCAAAGCACTAACATTTAACAACCCTTGGCTTGTAAAAAGACCAAGGAAAAATACTCAGTATTTAAAAAATCCCTTTGCAATCACTGAAGGAAGAAATTCAACCATTTAGAGAATTTGATACCGTTTGTTGTAACTGGGATGGTACTGTAAATTAACTTTAGTACTAGGATTAAATACAAAAGACATTTGAAAGTAAAACTTATCCAAGTGGATGTGAATCCAGATGACACTTCAAGAGCTAAAACAATTCAAGGAGAGATGCCAAGAAAAGGCTGAAATCACAGCAGACTCAAATAATGCAACTGTCATCAGAGTGTTTTTACATCTTTCCTCACACAATTTAACCAGTACTATAGGTGATTGTTGCCATTAACCATTAACAGTAAATTATATTTTTATCTCAGATCTCACAGTAAAACATAGCAAAATGTTGCACAGACATGTGTCTCTGAAAAAAAATACTTCTATGCAGTGCAGATTTAGGATGACAAACCTTCATCAGCCCCAGATGCAGCTCTATCTGTCAGCCAGAAGCATCAAACAAATAAGAAAAAAGAGACACTAAAGTGTGAAGAAAAATAAAACACTCAAATCAGGAGGATCAGATGATTGTTATTTCAAAATCTTTTAATTCCTGACAAATGAAATCACAAATGTAGTACCACATGTTTTGTTGGCTTTTCTTTAAACAACAAACAAGCAAAATAATCCCAAACAACAAACTATATACACACACCCCACCATCACCTAAGCTTACACTGGAATAAGGGAGATACCAACTAAGCAGAAAGCACCAAATATTGATGCAGTCATCTAGAAAGGACTTCTTGCCAATACACCCAACAGGCTGACATCAACAGAATTTTATAATATAAACCAAACCTGGAAGAGGTAAATAAACCCAGAAGTTGAGAAAAACAGGATAACACATAAAAAGACATTACTTTGATAACCCTCATCTCCAAACAGGTCATGCCTTTAATAAAGATAATCAACACCTTACACAAGACTTAGTCTGAGTGTCAAGAACAGCATCACATTGAGCCACACAGAAATTGAGAAGCTTAAAAGAGAAGAACATTTTGCTACCATTGTCTCCTTAGCCCCTTCCTAAAGAGATAAACTGAAAGAATCTTTTGGAACCAAATGCATTGATTGGTGGAGAATGGTATTATAACTGACCCTATTACCATACTATAACTGTGGTATGACAAGTAGGAATTGATGGTGATGGCACAGTTACAGAATGGCAATAGGACAGGATACTATATGAGAAGAGGAGAAATACCAAAAAATCACCATTGGTAAATTGTCATATGCTTAGTGCTTAAATTCAAGATCATATTCAGCTGTCTTATCTGCTGTAAACATAGAAAAGAAAGATGGATATTAAGTAAGTAGTTATAAGAATTTATGAGCCAACTGCAGGCCATGTACACAAAAACAATGCAAATGCAATTGCAGGATGACAAAAGAATGAAAGGAAAATAACTAGCAATACAACTCATGAAATGCTAAAAATACTAAATGCTGATTGGAAGCACATTACTTAGTCCTGATTATCCTCACTAATTAAAAAAAAATTAAAAATGACACAGGTACAGAATGTATTTGCCAAAGGAGTCTCAAATGCCTTTTCTTGTAAGGAGACATTTACCAGACTCTGCTAATTAAAAACAACAGCTGAAAACCTTTCTTTGGAGCCAGTACTGTTTAATATCTTTATCAATGATCTGGACTAAGGGATTGAGCGCACTCTCAGGAAATTCACAGATGACACTGAGTGGGTTGGGAGTGTTGATCTTCTGGAGGACACAGAGGCTCTGCAGAAGGACCTGGACAGGACAAACTGGTGGGCCAAGGGCAGCACCATGAAGTTCAACAAGGCCCCTGCCAGGTCCTGCACTGGGGTCACAGCAAGCCCAGGCAGTGCTGCAGGCTGGGGCAGAGTGGCTGGAAAGCTGCCCAGAGGAAAAGGAGCTGGGAGTGCTGGTCCACAGGCAGCTGACCATGAGCCAGTGTGTGGCCAAGGAGCCAATGGCATCCTGACTGTGTCAGCAACAGTGTGGCCAGCAGGACCAGGGCAGTGACTGTCCTGCTATATTTGGTACTGGGGAAGCCACACCCTGAATCCTGTTTCCAATTCTGGGCCCCTCAGTTCAGGGAAGATTTTAAAGTGCTGGAGCAAGTCCAGAGAAGGGCAACGTCCCATTTTCACTACAAATTCTTTAATCTATACCCTCTGACAAGACATTTAACTGGCTTTGGATAACGTGTGGAAGGGAAAACAGAAAATGAAAAGTTGGACAAAAGATGATATAAAGCATATACACTCTGAGGGGCAAAGACTATTTGCTTTCTTCTTTATATATCCTGCTCACAACCTGAAGCCAATGAACAGAGTGTCCAGATGTGATGACAAATGTATCCTATGAGATGCAAAGTTGATACAGGAATAGCTGGTAGTCACAGTGACACCCCCTGACTGGGCAAACAGTTTAACTGGCTCTTCTTCCCCTGGGGACTGACCTGCACCAGGCTTTTCTTTGGAGTTCTGGTCAACTGACCAATCACAAGCAATGAAGTCACAAATTGCTAATTTACCACTATTTTCTCACTGGTGAAACAGCATCTTCTGTATTATTTTACTTACATCAAGCCAGTCAGACTATTTTCCAAAATCCTAGCTATTAAATTGATCTGACATATGAAAAAGCAGAAAGATTGATTACTGCCTGTAATAAAAACAGTGTACAGAGCAGACAGTTCATGGATTACTTGAAGTAACTTCCTTGATACACATTTTTAAGTAACTACAAAATGAATTCCAGTATCACATAAACAGGACAAGAACTGTAACCAAACTGGGAGAGGGACTGAACAATTACCCACATATCTCTGTAATCAAAACACAGCAGAATTCCAGTTCTGTTGTAAAGCTGTAAAATTCCTCGTACTAACATGAGTGGAACAGAAGAGGGAAAACAAGTCAAATAAAATGAGAAAAATCAGATGCCTTAATTCAAAACACTTTTCATGGCACAAATTAGAAGATGCTTTTTAAATTGTGCTTCAATATTTCGCTCTGCAAAAATCAGTCATGTATTGATAATCAATCAGACTGACATCTTGGTTACAGCAATTCATATGGACTGCTGCAAGGCAAAGTTCCAAGAAAGTAGGCTTCCCAAGAATGCAGTGGTGCAAAAGCAAATAAAACTCTGTCCTTCCTTCCCAGAAGATAATCCTAATGCTGTTACCATTGCACGTAATAAATCCTCTACTCTTTGGCCATGAACAAGCCCATGGGAAAAACCTGGAAAAAACAGATTTATGATGTGCAAAATACTACATGCCTTTTCTTATCTCCACAACCTTGGCAAAATACATTTTGCTCAGAACTGAGTATTTTAGAAAATATCACTGATTTTAAATTTTTACTAAAGTAGGATTTGGAAGATTCAAAACCATTTTTTGTAGACGCTCAGTTCCTTCACCACTGTTACAGGTAACTACATGCAACAGCAATGTGCTTTTTTCCTCCAAGTAAACACACTTTAAACCCAAGTCAAGTTTTTTTTTTTTGTGTGTTTAACCAGGTACCACTATGCTTTGTGTAAAACAACCTGCAAGCTCATTTGCATTCACACTACTGCAACAATATGGAATCTTTATAATCTGTCATTTCTTTTGAAATTATGACTATTTGAGTGATCACATGCAACCAAAACCATAGCTATCTGGAGACAGGTTTGAACTTTGTACTGCTAAGTCTTGGCAAACAGGTCTGAATTTCTGTCTGGCTTTGGCTCCATGTGACACAGAGATCCCGTTTAACCACTTGCAGCCACCATCCCCTTCTCCCTTTCCTATTACCCTGCCCTGCTTCTGGCCATGCAGTGCCAGCACACTTGCTGAACAACTCCATGACTGAATTTCATTTACTGATGTGTCCAAAAAGCCTCTTGGGCAAAGGCCCAGATAGTTTTCTGACAGGCAGAGTTAGATTCTAGACACATCTTCACATTCCAGAACCAGTAGAAAGAAGGTAGTTGGACTTCAATGGCCAAGACCAGGAAGGGAAGAACTTAAGCCTTTCCAGCTCATAAACTCTTAACAGACAACCCAATAGAGGCACAAATTCTTAACCTTACTACTGGCAAGCTCAGGAAGCTTGAAATGGGCAGCTATAGATAGCCAAATTCTACTAGATCCCCCGAAAATTTACCTTTACTTCTATCTAGTAAAAACTGACATAAGATGTGATCACCCATCATTTGAAATTGAAGGTCACAGAAATGTGTTGCTACAGTAATTTTCAGAACTTGGATCCAATGTATCAATGAACCTTTTAATTTTAATTTAATAATCTGTTTCCTAGGGTTATATCATGACCTGAGACAGCCGAGGTTTCCAATCTACTTTTTCAGGCCATCACTTTCTTTGCCTTCCAGGTTCTTATTATTCTCCTCATATCCTCATCTCACACCTTTGGAGGCAAAGGTTCACTACAGCTCCAGTACTGCACAGAGTACAATCCCACAGTATGCAAACGAGCATAGGCATCTGATTCACAGAAGGGAAGCATAATAATTCACTGTCCTGGCTCCTTACCCAGCACTAAAATCCATAAGGTTTTTCAACAGAAGCTGGTCAGTCAAAGATTTCATTGAGCAGCCTCAACTGATGCATCAGAATTCCCTTATTAAGTCCTTTACAACTTCATGAAATCATAGTTTTATTTTCTCTCATTATTCCTTACCATGCTTTCATCAACATTAAACCTAAAAGCTCCCACTGGATCAATTCCACTCAAATTATCTAACTTAATACACACTCTCCTTGGCTGTGATGAACAGAACCAACTCACCTCTTCACATTTCCCAAACAGCTAAAAGGTTTTGAAGTGTGCAAAGTACTACCTGACATTAGGTCATGGTATGGTTTGTCACCAACAAAAATTATTTCTTGGTATTTTTTATTTACAAGCAGCTTTGGATGCATGACAATGCTCGGCTACTCAATCCAAGACCTTTAAAAGTTATTTCAATGCAAGAAACGTTAAGAAATATTAGTTTGTCTGCATCATATTGCAATCCCTAAGGTATTTTGTTATCCCAGTTTTAAATTGATACACACAATTTTTCTATGACACAAACTACAGTCACAATCAAATCGCATATTTTAACCATGCATGTATATTCTTCTCAAATAGTGAACAGAGTGCTCATATTTATCAGCACATTATGTTTTCATACTCACACTACTCCCCATCTCTTACACATCTATGACTTTAGTGTGGTATCACAGCACCAGTTTTAATTTTTTTTTTTTTTTTAAAGTGATTCAGTCCTCAGCAGTACCTAGTCTTTATTACTGGAAAGATTTGTAATGGCATTCTTTGCAATTTTCCTGCCAAAGACTAATAATTGTTTAAATACCCTAAGAAGATTCCCAAAGTCACCTAAATTCTCAAAACTTTGCTTCCACATACATTGGTACATAACAAAAGGGTTTTGCAGAGGGACTAAAAAGAGCCTATTTTTAAAATGTCCTAATGATAAGTCAAGACATCATCAGTTAGAAGCATTTCCTTAAGAAGTCCACCTCCCCTAGCTATAATGGCAAGTATACATGGCTGGGGCAAAACCAAAAAAATTCTTCAAACCTTATTCTCCATGGCCAAGGAGTTTCATTTCCATATGAAGTTTCACAAATACTTTGATAATAGCCTCCAGATGTGAGAGAGAGGATTCTTCATAACCAGCTCAACGCTGTGTGCTAATTCATTTCCTCTCCCAAAGAGAAGGTGGTGCTAGACAAAACAGCAGCATTTGCATTTCTACTGTGAATTTACTCTAAGGATTCACTTTGAAGTGATTTAAGATCAGTTCTTACAACCCAGTCAGGTGTTAGGGTTTCACATTAAACACACATAGAGAGCTATGCTGCCAACAATACTGATGTTGTAAAGACTCTATCTAGATCTGTTTCTACACTATGGGGCAGGTGCATCCCATGGTACATCCTGCACTCTCCTGACTGCCAACCAGAAGCAGGGCATATATAAAGAGCTTTTTCCTGCTTGTGTTTTGTAGTAGGTTGTTCCTGGCTGGGTGCCAGACACCCACCAAAGCCTCTCTATCACTCCCCTCCACAGCTGGAAAGAAAATATAACAAAGGGTTCATGAGTTGAGATATGGACAGAGAGAGATCACTCACCAAATACTGTCACAGGCAAAACAGGCTCAAATTAGAAATACTGCATTTATTACTAACAAAATCAGAACAAGATAATGAGAAGTAAAACATTAAAAACATGTTCCTTCCTATCCCTCTCTCCTTCCCACCTCTACCTCCTCCCCCAGCAGCAGAGAAACAGGGAATGGGGATTATGGTCAAGTTTGTCACATGTTGCTATGCAGGGGAGGAGGAGTTCCCCTGCTCCAACCTGGGGTCTCTCCCACAGGAGACAGTTCTCCAAGAACTCTCCCAACAGGAGTCCATCTCTAGGCAACAGTTCTCCACAAACTGCTCCAAAACATCACTCTTCCACGGGTTGCAGTCCTTCAATGACAGGTTGTTCCAGTGTGGGTCCCCAAGGGCTCACAAGCCCTACCAGCAAACCGGATCCGGCAGGGGCTCCTCTCTCCATGGGTCTGCAGGTCCCTGCCAGGACCCTGCTCAGACAGGCCTCCCACAGCTCACAGCCTCCTCTCAGGCATCCCCTGCTGCAGGGGCACAGCTGCTTCACATGGTCTTTAACACAGGCTGCAGGAGAATCCCTGCACCTCTGTGGTCCATGGGCTGCAGGTCACAGCTGGTTCACCATGGGCTGCACCATAAGCTGCAGGGGAATCCCAGCTCCAATGCCTGGAGCACCTCCTCTGCCACCTTCCTCACTAACCTGGGTGTCTGCAGAGCTGTTCCTCTCATATATTCTCGCCCCTCTCTTTCTCTGGCTTCCATCAATACAAATAACTTTTTCCTAAATCTGTTACCACAGAGGCATTACCATCATTTTTGTTTGGCCCAGCCTTGGCCAGCAGCACATCCACCTTTGGAGCCACCAGGGACTGGCTCTGCCAGACATGGAGGAAGCTTCTGGCAGCTTCTCACAAAGCCACCCCTACAGCCCATCCCCACTATGAAAGGTTGGCCACACAAACCCAATACATGCTTCAACATAACCAATACATGAGACAAAAAAAAAAGTTTCTTCCAAGAAAAGTCTTTTTCTTTCGGCAATGTTGTAAACTGAGGTGAGCTGAGTATCTCCCAAAGCAGAAAATTATGTGAACTATTTGTATGTTGAACTTTAACTGATTGCACAGTTTATTTCTTTTAAAAGAAAAAAAAAATCTTTTATCTGTGACAGTAAGAGAAGAACTAAATTAGAATTTCTTTCATGCAACTGGTTGAATGGTCAGCAATTGCGCATAATGCCATCAGACAGTATCAGAACAATGGTACCATGGGTCAACAAGAAAATACTCTTTAGTTATGACATGAATTTTCTGGTTTGTTTAGGAGCCAGATTCCATTGTGCCTTAGAATTGAAAATGAGGGGGCAAATCATGAGAGAACCTAGCATGACCCATATCTAGTGACAAAAGTTCACTGAAGAATTTTGCCTTGTCTACTGGAGTGATACATAGTACAACACTGTCACATTAATGACAATGATACAGAATGCAGAAACTGAGAGTTTCCATTCCCAACGCAAAAGGCTGGGCAAAAATCAGAATGGTAAAACTGTAAAAATCTTTAATCTTTCACAATCAAAACTTATACTACACAACAGCAGCAACAAAACCAAACCCCTTACAAACCAGCACATCAAACCAGCTCCTCAGAAGGCACTGGCTGCCACGGAGAATCTCTGCCAGCTGCTGCTGATGTGCCAGCTACCACGCCTACCAAGCAAGATGCACTGCTGCAAAGAATTTCTGATCAGACAAATTATCTTTCTGCAATGAAGCACTGTTTTACCAGATAATTTTGTTACCTATTGAGCATTATTACCTGTATCAGAAACACAAAATCTCCCTACAGCTTTGTCTTTAGGCAGGTATCAAGCTCAAAATTAAGGCATTACAAAATGGAATGAATGCAACATGCAAGAATTTTCTTACTTTTTGTGTGTCTGATGGTTTCATTTTATTTTTAACTAGCCCCATCAAAAACAAAGTTTCTGAAAAATTTTAAAGCACAGGGAAAAACTGATGCAAACAAATTGGACCGAAAACTCATCTAGAATGGCTTTCCTGGCTGTAAGTCTTAATTTTTCAATAAGGAGGAAGAAAATTATTTCAAATAAATGCATGGAAAGTACTGTATTTGTAGAATTCATTTAGCAAGCCTAAATAATTTTTCTGTGCCTGATATCAAGTACCTTTAAGTAACAGACTGACTTCTGATATATGTGAAATGAATAGTATTTTAAAGAAATTTTCCATTTAAAAGCTGTCATTACAATGGAGTTGGAGACCAAAGGAAAAATAAAAGGCACTGATATTGCTGATATAAGGACAGAAAAGTCAAATCCATAATGCTCAGCAAAAGGATGATACTAAAGACATAATGATTATGTGTAGGATATTCAATTTCTGAGAAATAAGCCTGCAAAACCTATATGATACATCTATGTATGTGATTCTAACATAGATAGCAAAGAATATTATGAAAAGTCTTTAAGGAATTCATATCACCATCATAATTGTCAATATTAAAAGTGTGGAAATATTTCAAATCAAATGAAATCATTATTTATAGAAAGCATTTTCCAAGACTTTACAGGACAGTATTTAAAATTTTAGTTTTAATGTTTTTACTGAAAACATTATTAAAAACATTACTAAAAACATTTACTATCATTTTATGATACTATAAGCAGACTTTTCCATTTTGAGCACAGGAGTAATGTCCATTTGTACGTCCAATGAAAAAGTAAAAAATGAAAAGGCAAGGACAGGAGAGCAATAAAAAAAAGCCCCAAAAAACAAACTAACTACAAAAAAAGGTTTTCCATTTGTGCCTCTGTATCATACCTAGTTCTATTTGTTTTCACTTGTTTCTAACTTTGTTAAACATTTTAATAGTATTTTCAAGCAATATAGTAAACTTGAGCTGATTGAAAATTATCCCAAATCCAGAATATGTACTCTGTTTATAAAACCACGACTTTTTCTTACTTAATTGAAGAAAGAAAATCGAATTCCTGCTTTCAGAGAGCTCTAATATACCTTTCTGGACTAGCAATATTGTTTTAGAGGATATTATGCCACATACAGCAGTGGGGGCTTTGTTCTGATTTTCTGCAGTTATTTCAAGGTCAGGCTAATAAAGACTTGGAATTTTTCTCTACTATTTTGAGAACTTCAGTAACTCCTCGTTTCCATCACAAGAGTTCTGTAACTATTTTGCCTATCAGTTCCATCAAATTCCTTCCTTGTAGATGGCTAGAACGTGACCTTAACTGCTGTACCTGTCCCTCAACATTCCTCCTGTGTAAGCACAGTTTTTATGGCTACTGATTTTGTGAAATTTGTTTCTTGCTGCCTATACTGTAGGAAGCAGGCAGTGTATCAGATACAAAGTGTTAATACAAGACTTTTTTTTTAAAGAGCATTTTCAAAAAGTAACGGACGTTTTCTAAGAAGTTCCAGTAAGAAGTGTCTTGTACTAAAACTTCATTTTTGAAAAATGGAAAGCTCACTGAGGTCCTGAAAATCAGAGAGCACTGCCATTTCCTTGCTCTGCTAGAAAGAGACCTCAGATAAAGACATTTTTTATTAAAGAATATACACTTTATGTATTTAATGCTTAATTTATGTATTTAAATACATCATTCAAGTTCAGTCTCACAATTGATGATGCTGAATTTAGCTGAAAATAATATTTCACTAAACTAAATTGCTGGAATAAAAAATATAAAATATTTTTGATATATCAAATACAATTTAAATAGCTGCCAGCAATAGCCTCATAAACAATGCATAAAATGGGAATCACACAAAATTTCTGAAGGCCCAGCATACTTAAAAAAACTTAAGGCACAGGAGCTCTGTGTTTGCAAAACAATTTGGCATGGTCATCCAGAAAAATCACCTATCCTCACTATGACAAAATTTGAGAACTTTCCTTGCCAAAAGTACGAAACCACAGAGGAGGCAAGACTTCAGAGGGGTTCTCGAGTTTATAGTCCTTAAATTACCTTAACATCTAGTTCAATACTGCATCAGGAATGTTTGTTACCCACTAAATTTTACCGTTTCTGAGTTTTAGAAACTCCTTCAGTAAATTCCAGCACAACAGACGCAGTGTCTCAAGACAGCGCATGCTCTGCAACAGTGAGTAACTTTTGCCTTCATTTGAAAGAGCTGGAAAATTCATCTGATTCCCTTTCTAAGATCAGACAGCTGAAACAATGTACCCCAACTCAACCTGTACCCCGACCATGAACATAAATTTGGCACCCAGTGGCACAGGATTCAGTCACTTCACAAATATCTGCATCTGTGACACAATGTCAAAGAGAAATTTGAGAAGCTTACAAAGAATGCACCAAGCTTCAGCACAAAAAATTATGATTGCCCAGAACACATAGAAAGCAGCCACTTCATTAATAGTACTGGACTGAAGTGGCCTGAAACCAAAATAACACCTAACTTAAAAATTATCTTTGTTTCTCTGACTCAAAAATTACAGAGATTTCACTTCACTTGCTCAGCTGCAGTGATGTCAGAACAGTAACCCACATTTCGCAATTCGTCTTCATAGTGAGGAGAGTAAACTTCAGAATGCACTTTGGCCTACAAATTGTAGAGGTCTGCAATAGTCTTCCACAGCTGCAAGAATTCACTGGACATGCTAAAAATGCTGTTGGCTAAGATTTATGGTCAGGAAACAAAATCTGTCAACTACAATCTTTACTGCCTAAAACTCAAACATTAAACTGAAGCCGCCAAGGACCTTCAAGAAAATGGCTGAGACCTAATATTTTATATGAATTTTATGGGAGAATGGTGGAGGTGGAAACAAGCAGATGCTGAACAAGTAATGATGTCAAGGAAAATGCTTCAGTATTTTTATTCCATAGTCCCAAAATACTGATATACATTCATTGTGAGATTAATTACAGAACTCTGCTCCAGATGTTGAGAGAAGAGCGAGTTAACAGTAATCCAGATGGGGCTCAAATTCCTAACCAAGGAGAGAGGCCAAAAGATGTTGCTGTCAGATTCCACTATTGGCAGTTTCCCCATTGAAGGTAAGCACTGCCTGTACTAAGGAACCAAAAAGAACTACCAAAGGGAAACAATGCACCAAAGAAAACTGAAGGACAGAGGGAAATGCTTCCTGCTGCCTGCTTGAAACCATTGCCTTGCTTTACTTTAACTTTAGGCATTTTCTTTTGCCAGAGCTCTGACTGATCATACATAGGGTTAAAAAATGCTAAAATCATGGGGTAACACTCAAATCAAAGGCAGTGGCCACCTGCATACTGTTGACAGTATTTGTTTTGAATTTGCCTAGGAGCTGATTCTTGTGTGAGTCAGGTACTGGGAACCCAAGCAGCAGGAAAAGTGGTTTTCCATCACTGTACAAACTTAAGCATTTTGTACCTATCTATCACTTCTTTTGGGTGACCAAGCATATCTCCTAGTCAGCAATCTTAGAGAAGCCCAGGAACCTCAGAACATCTTTCCCCCTCATTTTCAGTATGATGCTTTTACAAGCACTCTGGCCAGGATTAAGACAGCACAAAATAAGTTTAGAGTAAAATAGGTACTAGCCTCCATCTACCTTTTCATAAATGTACCCAAATGTATTTGAGCTGGTCAAACCTTTGAACATTTAATCTACTGGTCATGAAAGGTATCAGTTACTCACAGATTTTTTTCATATACTACCAAAGACTTGCCAGGTAATTACAGATTTTTGAATCAAGAGTCACTTAAGGTCCCCAGAATTTATATACAAACAAAAATACTGAACTCCAGGAATCCCAATGTACTACTCAGATGTGAATATATGTACAGCAAGTCCATGCATTCATTTCTTAAACATTATTTTGAAGTTTTCTGAATTGAAGAGTACCAGTAAGGGCTTACTTCAATAATAATATAAAATGAAACAACTAAATCCAACAAGCCACAAACCAAACTATATAAAATCAAATCAAATTATTTCAAAGTAAGGATTTGTATAATCAAAATTATCTACATAACTTCATCCAAAAGTTTCTGGCAACATTCCCACACTATTTTCACAGAAGTTTCCATATACAAACCAATTGCTACTAGAAAAGCAGGCAAAATTCAGCTCCAACACTAGTTCAAGTTTGGCAACTACAGACTTTTGATGTATATAACCACTAAAAAATTGCAAACTCCTTGCAAACACTGACTCTAAGAAGAATAAACAAAATTAAGTTGAAACATATTTCAATAGCAGCTAGATTTTTGGGACTCCTATCAAGGAGTCCTTAATATGTTCTGCACAACTCTCAGGTCCTGACGTGTAAAAAATATTATTTAAGTGAGTTAAAGAGTTCTTACTTTCTATGAATAATTTGGGACGTGCTTCACGTGCAAGAGTAAACTTGGAGTCTATTCCTGCTATAAGCCCAGTGGAGTGTAAATAACTGGCTTTGATATGACACACACACAACAAGAAGATTCTACTACTTGCATTTTATCAGTTCATGCTTGGGGGAGAATACTATTTATGGTGCCTATCTGCTGGATAGTACAATTTTTTTTTGCATTATGTGTGATTATGTGGAAATAAAAGATTCATCTCTGTCTACGTGTAGGTATGCATGCAGTTACTCCCCTACAGACAGACACATCCTGGAAGTTAGCACATGTCTTTGTTTAAAGAACAACTACAGCAGGCATTAGGAAGGGAAAAAACATTAAGAATCAGAGCCAGCATGAAGACACATCTGTTTGCAAGCACTGGCCTGTACCTACTCTAGTTCAACTCACAGCACAAGACTCAGTAGTTTGGACTACAGGACAGGAGAAAAACAGTCTAAACCTCACAGACTGCATCTCATAACCATAATACTGGGACAGAACTGAGAGCCATCATCCTGAGGGAAGCCTGAAAAAACACTGAAACCTCTAATTCCTTCTTTTGTACAAATAGGACAGACAACAGAAGAGAAAAACAAACAATCCTAGAGAAAGGTGTTATCTAAATATTTCTCTCTACTATTACTACATCAATTCTGAATTCAAATATAAAATCAATTAATTTTGAAAGCAATGTATTATGTATTAGGATGAATGGTATCTATTACTGCAGTTACTCAGCTAAACATTAGAAAATTTGTTGAGGGTTTCCCAACATTCAAGCTTGTTCAAAACTACAGGTGCCAGCAAAATCCACTCATCTGTGTATAAACACAGCACTGATCTCAATTGTTTGTAACCAGAGAACGTTCCCCTCTGTTTCTTAGCTTCTTTTTTCAGACATGGAAGGCCAGTACATCACTCACTGCACTGAGATTTGCAGCTCCCTGAAACAAGGGACACACTTCATTTTGTTTACAGATGCTGCCTCACAAATAGAGGGGGTGGAGGGGTGTTTGTAGAACCTCTTAGGCTGCAGTTTCATGGCTGTGTGAGTCAGCCCAAATCTGCCAGATCTGTCCCTCCATTATGCCAGCACGCAAGTGGCTGATAAGTGACACTACTGAAAAATCCCATTTTCTGCCCAGGTTACTTTTCAGATATATCTGCTTCCTGAACCAGCTCATTACATGGCTGTAAAAATGACAGGAGAGGGTGAGACTACTTCAGCCCAATCTCAGGGTGCAGTTTAATGACTGAGAAGTTGATTTAGTAAGGTTAAACTCAATGAACACAATGTCCCAAATTCAGCTGTCACTGCTAGTTCACCCCAGTATTATCACAGAGCTTCTGCAAAAGAAGAGGGGGTAGTAGGTGACTGCACAAATCACGCTGACCCAAATGAAAACTTACCTGGGAAAACTGCTTTGGAATTGGATCAATTCTACAATCCAGCACCCTGCAAGCCACAGACACACCTGGATAGGCATGGGGAAAAGCATGGCCCACAAGCAGCAAGAGTATTTAACTGGCTCAAAGTGCTGCCTTTGGTGTTTGTGCTCCCATACACCAGGGCTTGATTCAGGGCAATCCTCCACCTACTGCTGTAGCAACTCCACCGTTTCCAACATCAATTTTCCCCTCTTTTTCCCCACAGTCCCTATGTGCCTCTATTTTTTACTATTTCTCCTCTCACTCTTCACAAACTTGATTTGTTTCTATGACTTTAGGAGTGCTGGTGACTCAAATAAAGGAAAATTACTTTGAACCATTATTCTTCCTGAACAGCAGTGGCAGCAGCAGTGAAAATGAGCAACTGTTTCTTCACTAGCAGATCACACTAAAAGTACTCAAAAGTATTCATATACTACAGTGCCAGGATGAAAGCTTCTAGAACACAATTCTGGCAGACCATAAAGAGAACCAGCCTTTTAAAATTATTTACTTATTTTTAAGATAAACTAAATTGATTTAGACTATGTTAGTATACCCACTATGCAGGTCAGCTCAGATCACTAAACTGACTTGCAACACTCTACAAAACCAACGTGTCATTACTTACTCCTCCACATTGTTACATTCCTGACAAAATTTTTCCCCCACAACTTTGTTTTTGAGCAGAATATTGATAAAGATGATGAAAAATTGTGGGAAACTCTCAAATAATCTTCTAAAAACACCAACAATTAATATTGTCCTTATTTCTAAAATTTTGAGGTTAGTTTTAAAATTGATTTTCTGGGGATGCTGCATGATGCCAGGCCTTTAACAAAGTGCTGAGAGACATCAGTTCAGATTCTGTACAGAAACAAATGTGTGACAGCCCTCACACATACAGACTGGAGTCAGTAACTCTGAGGAGTCTCAAGACAGTGTGAATTAGGGCACAGCTCCACAGTGTGAATTCTCAGGAGGCAGAGCCTGTGAGAGAGAGTCCCTCAAGGCATTTCTCAAACCAGCTCCACTGCTAGATAAAAATCTAATGGTGAACTCCATCCTCACACACATACACAGGTATCAGAAACCAATTTTAGCATCAAACGTGGAGTGACACACAGAGCTCCAATTCCAGGATGAGTATTCTTTAATCTACACAGCACATCTAACTCGGACCAGAATGCTCCAATTTGCACAAGAACCTAAACTAAGAACAGTATCTAAACATGTCAAAGTGAAACAAAATTAAATAGCAGCTTTTTAATCTGTAATCTGACTGAAAGTGATTTAACCTTTAAAGGGAAACACAGGCTAGAACTGAAAGACCGTAACTTTGGAAAACATTACACACCACCCCCACTTTCCCAGTTGAGATTTAGAAACACAGACACTAACTTGTTTTTTAGTCCCATTTCAAAGTGATTTTTTAACAGCTTATTAAGTTTTCTACTGACCTACTTCCAGTTCTATTAATGTGTATATATTCTACAAAGATATAGTTTTTGTACTTGGTGAACCCTCCATTTCCTAAAGCAAAATTCTCATGGTTTTACAGCAGTCTAGACTACCAGTTTCAAAAGGAACAAAACTGAAATCTTATTTCCAGATTTCCCAATTTCCCTTCAGCTACAGTTATGCCTACTTTCATATTCTATGTACATTTTCTAAGAAAAAAATGTTACTAACAGGTCACAAATGCAACTACTAGACCTTCATTTAGTGACTTCACATGAGCAAAACCAGTACTTCTTGCCACTGATATTCTACTGGCAATAGCAGAGGAAAGAGCTTTTGAGATGGATTAGAATTTTTCAGGAATAATGACACATGCCAACTACATTTTTAAAGGATGATTGAATTAGGCATTTAAATAAACATGCATTTTCAAGAAAAAAAATGCTTTAAAGCTGCCTTGCATTCTTCATTTGCCTTGTAGGGGAATGAATGTTAACTCTGCAGCACCTCACTGATGAGAAAGAAACACCTGTTAGAACCCACACATACAGGGCCACTTTTCCACCTCTCACAGATCACCCAGTTGCTCTCAACCACCATAGCAAAGTGCTGAGTTTACCTGCTTTATTTTTATTGGTGCAGCAGCTTAAGAATGGAACTTCCTTTCACGTGCTCCACAATACATTCTGCTATTGTGCAAACAAAGCAGCAAAACTTCTGAATTATTTTTCTTCGCTACTTTATGTAAACAAAGTTTCTAAAAGAATTTTTTTTCATTTATGACTGACAGGAATAAGGCCCAGAGAAAAGCACTGCAGTCAGAGTTGAGTATCAGGTTTTACTCTCTTAAATCACAAGAAAAGAACAATGTTTATATTCTGCAGAATTTACTTTCAAACAATTCCCTACTAAATTATGAATAGTTTAATTAAATTTCAGTAATGAGTTTATTACAGAGAATCATTACTGTATTTGGATAATTAAGTACATGCATATATTTTCCAATGGTACCAGAACAAAAGTACAGTTAAAACACAAAATTATATTAAAATAACAGGATTTATAAAACTTTGACTACCCTATGGACCAAAAGACAGAGTAAAAATTTCAAGGTGAAATATGCAACCCCATCCTTCCTTACACTGAACTTGTAACAGAAGTCAATCAGCATATTTTTTTTCAAGGAACAACTTATTATAACCAATTTCTTTTCATATCCACATCACTATTGGCATAATTTGTAACACTCTTTATATTAAGCACTTCCTAAGTGTAACTACATTTTCATTGCACACACTCTTCTTCAGCACTTGTACCACAACCCTGATTCTAAGTAGCCAGAAAAACCAGGAAAAGGTAATTACATAAAAAACCACTATACAAAACATCAATTAAAGAACTTACTGTTTGTCTTTTGAGATTTCAAACTACCTCTGAGTGATTTGGGTTTTGTTGGGTTTTTAGATTAGTTTTTTTATTATTACTTTACCCTTTCAATAATACCATATCATATAAGCAATTTTCATCAAGCTGGTCGTGGAATTCAAGTCTCAGATTCAGTTGTTAAAAACAACCACTTTAAAGTTTAAAAAGCAGTAATACTTTTGAATACCATGAACCACCCACTACCAGTTTGTGGATTAAGAGAGTATTAAAAAGTTTTTGTGCTTTATTTTCCTTGTTTATCTCCTGTACTGCTGCTATTTGAAACTGATTTTATCACAGGCAGCAAAATTGCCACTGGCTGGTTTCCAGCAGATCTCTTCCCCACCACTCTCCTCTCAGAGAGCTGCTGCACCCCTTGCCTTGCCCTCACCCTCCTGCATCACCTGTCCACTTTCCTTTGGGTGCCCTGTCCAGAAAGCTGGAGAGGGGGCAGCAGATCCCCTAAAACATTTGAAACACCCATGAAATAATTAGTTGAAATTATTCCAGCTAGCACATGAGATGCTGCCTTTTGAAATGTTTAACAGTGCTGGTCCATGTTCCTTTGTGTAAACAGAAGTTGGATATCTCTATTCTGTTCAGCAGCAATTAGACAAGTGTTCCATCTCTGAAACCTTTGTCCAACTGCCAGCAAGTTTTGAACTAATGTAACTTCAAGGAAGATCAGTAACAAAGAAATCAGACTAATTTCATTAGAAAAGTAAGGTAAAAACATTTTCCCAGGCAAAGTTCTATCATATATACAAAGTCAACGGAGACACACAAACGTTTTCCTCAGTTTTTGAGAGACTGATTTTTGGGTACTTTAAACAACAGTAATAAGATTTCCATAGTAAGCCCAAGTTTAGAGCTGGTCTTTTGATGGGCTTTCACACTAGATGCACAGACAAAAACAGTTTTAAGATCAGTAAGTTATGTAATACTTTAAAAATATTGTAAAACTGCAGATGTTAAGCTGTTTCTTCATGGTCAATCAGTCTATTTCCACAGAGAGCCATAAGAAAGAGAGAGACAACAATTGCAGAGGAAGGAGAATTCTTCAATGACTGCAAGCAAACTCTAATACTACTAACTACTAATCTAGCTATTTCATTTTTAAGCATGTGCATTTTTCAGGTGTTGTAGACACCAAAGAATAGCATGTGAGAAAACTCCAGAAATATAAGACTTCTCCAAAATCCTTTAAAGTGAAATTTATGTTTAGAATATCCCCATGCTATCCAGGTACTAGAAAGTTTTCCATCTTCATTCCTGAGCTGCAAGTCCATTGTGCCAATTTTATCTTTGTTTCTCCTTAGCAGTATTTCATCATGCTTAAGAGATCTTTACAACGGCCAAATTCTGATGTCAGCACAGCACCAGGAACACGGTTCACTAGTTTAGTGCAGCTGCAAAGCCAGCAAAACACACATTGCTCTGAGTAACACCAATAATAAGCATGTGTTTTACATTTCTAGGTAACAATGGTGGTTAACAAGATATTGCAGTCTGGGAAAAAGCCCTCAGATACAAACAATGATTAACACAGACTGGGGACTACAGAAAAGTTTGCTTTCTTGAACTACCAAAATGGCTAAATGGCTGTAGTATTAACTGTGAACCAAAGATCTGCTAATTATTTTGTCTGTTGTTTTTCTTTATCATAGCAGAAGATGCACATTAACATTAAGCAGACAAAACAGTATGAACTGATTCAAGTAGACAAGGTAAAAAAGTAACCACATATATATGCCTGATTTCCCTTTCTATCAATATCTCCATATTGCTGTCTGCAAGCCCAGGGGAGTTTTTCACTCACTTTGTATCACTAGTAAGAGAATAACACTTCCCTCATGAGTCTTTGACCACTGCTAAAGCTCCTGCTGTTCTGCAAACTTAGGCAAACAAAGTCCTCAAAGTCCTCAGGTCTCCCACATTGCACCATAAAAACACATCCTGACTTGCATATCCTCCTGAACTGATTTCTATGACTAAATCATGTCACTTCCACTGAAGACATCATCAGTATAGCTCTGGTCTGCACAGGCTTCCAGTATGCCCCTAAGTAATATTTAACATTCAATAGTTTTTCAGTTTTAGAAGAGGGGGACAAACTCAGAAGTCTGTAATTTATTATTATCACAACAACCCTTAATCATCTCTTTTCCAAGGTAAATAATCCTGTACTTCTCAAACTTCTAGTCTTTGTAATTCTAATGCTAATATAGTACTTGCTAAGTGATTACACACACACACAAAAGGAAATACCACAATCAAAATCCTGAAGCCATTACTTGGTTCCACTCACATTAAAAAACTTGTTCTGGAGTTACTCAAGGTTATTTAGTAGATGAGTACTGGTCCAAGACCACCTTTCTGATTTATCATAGATGGAATACTGTAGCTGAAGGAAAATACTTTAAGAAAATGAATATTCTATACTGTATTTTCAAATGTAAAGTCTGAAGATTTGCATGGCAGCCTCCCATCTATTACAAAGTTTCTATATAATGCCTGTAAAACAGCATGTAACAGTTTGCACAGAAAACATTAGTCATTTTCTGGGTTTTTTAGGAGAGATAAGGCCTGATTTACAGAAGCCCTGGGCACTCAGAAATGTAGCTGAAATCAAAGAAACTTTCAGTCTGAACATATAAAGTGCCACAGAATGCACTTCACTTCAAAAGTCACAATTTAGAAATACCAAATCAGACAAATGAAGCCACTTTGTCTTTCTGATATTAGGGCTTGGTTTTTTCCTTTTCAGTAATTCTTCATTTCCCCATCTTTTAACTGTGATTAACATCACACCTTACAAACCTCAAGCATTAGCATATGAATAAGATTTTAAAAATCTTTTAAGTTTGTAACAGAATAAATAAGGACATAAAGACTTCTGAACTAGTCTGTCCATTTCAGTGGTCAGACATCAGAAGTTATCATTTCTAATTCAGCAACCTTTTGGGTTTCCCCCCCTTTCAATGGGAGGCTTTTTTCCTTTTCACAATACATTTATCTTAGTGTTGCTGGGAAACCATTAGAATAATATTGTACATGTGAAATTGCCATTAATTACTGACGCACTTGTAACAAAAGAAAATTGTCAGATACAAAAACAAAGGGTGTCATCATCAATCAGTTTGAAATTCAGTAACATCTGGGTGAACTTGCTAAGCCCACATGGTCTGTTCCTCTAAGGACTGACAAAACTGGGACATTTACAAAGCAATTGGTTAATATTCCATTTGGAAAAAAAAATCAGAACACAATTTCTTCTTCTCTGACTAGTGGCCTGTCCTAGTTAATGAAAGATTGTTACAAGACTCAAACTAATTAAAAAGATTAAACTATGAGCAAAATCAAATTAAAAATTTGGCTTTAGGCTTATGTGGCTAGCAATAGCTCAAGAACATTGCAACTGCAGTCTGCAGTTAAATACAATTAATGAAGTTTAAAACTATTAGAATAATAAACTGTGGATCATTTCTGTAACCTGGCTGTATGACCTCCACAAAATTACTTATAATTCTTAAATATAAACATGTAAATACATGCAAGTCACCCATGGCATCCAAGACTTGCCATTTATTAGTTAATATACTATCCAAACCACTTACTATGTATATACTTTTTCCTCTCAAATATAACAAATTCTCGTGGGTGACACAACAGATTTTCTTCTACCAAATGACATTTTAATTTGTATTTTTTAGTATTGTTTAATATAACTATCCAGGTCAGATCAAAGGTCCATCTAACTACACAACCTCAGAGAGCAGCCATGAGCTTATATAGAAATAGCAGGTTTAGTTCAAAGAAACTTTTTTTCCCTCACCTGTAACTCCAGCCTATTCCAAAACATTTAAGTAGCATCAAGCAACCTTTCTCAATTTTAACATGATGTAACAGATGCCTAAAACTATCTGTGCATGATATGACAAACTGTTAGCATTACCCATTTCTAGTGGTATGGAAGCACAAGAGGCCAAACTACAAAGGGGCCAATACCTGATAACCAGAGGAACACACAGAAAGACAATGGAAAGGAGAGGGAGGGTGTTTGTTCCATTCTCACACAAATACATATAATCACTGAGAAATGCCAAGGGACAAGATAGGCAAGACTTCAAGGCACACCTGGAGTGCTAACTTCCCCAGATGATCACAAGCCAGGCCTTGGGGTGGGCATGGCAGGGGGAGAAAGAGCATGAAAGGGTGTGGGGGACATTGAAATCAAATGCAACTTCCACAGCAAATGCCTTGCCTGTCACCATGGAAAAAAGAACAAGACTGCTGGACTGATTGAAAAACAAAAGGACAATCATTCCCCCAAAAAATCCAAACCTCCATAAAACAAAAACCAGAATCCTAACCCAGCCATGATAAAGAACTGTATCTCTCTCACTAAATTCTAACCTATAAAACTTAATTTCACACAAATATATTTAAACACTGCCTTAAACCTGTGTTTAAAATTTCCATGCTGAAATAAATTTATCGCTTCTTTTCCTTTGAAAAGTTTCAGAAACTTTTTTTTTACTTGTGTATATTTAGTGTCTGGTTAAAAGTGCATTTTACAAATTTCATGAATTTGTGTTTACACTGATATCTCAAAGTAACAGCAAATGTTGCACTATAAGTATTTTCTTTCTGTCTACAGACTTGTCTTACACTTCACCAAACTGTACAGTCCCTAGTACAAAGCTTTATCTGAACTCACCATCATGCATGCTTTCTTTTACATTAAAAACTCCAGCAGGCACGATGGTTTTCCAGAAACAACACAAATGCCCCCATCCCTATCTCAAAAGGGAACACTTGCTAACTTTAACATTCAAATTGACTCTGAGGCTCCTTCAACACTCTAAGGCAGGACTGCCACAAAAAGAAGTTGGTTTTGCCCTGTGCCAGCCCAAGTATTTGTGAGTTTTCCTGCTAAATTGCATGAGGAAAGGGTTCAGGTTAAAATTAACTTAGTTGGAGAGGAGCAGGTGTTCTCTTGTGGGTTGGTTTGAGTTTTTTGCCCTGCTAAGTTTGAACCCAGTCAACCCTTCCATTTTGGTGTGCAGCAAAACAAAATGCTTGTAAAGAAGGTACAGAACAGAGGCTGGGACAAGCATGTGAGAGTGTCACATATTTTGGTGGCAGTTCTGGCTTTGCCTACAAGGGCTGCTTATGTCAGTCACTGAGAAAATCAGTCTGTATGCATTTTGGATTGATGGGGCTATTTGAAATGTATCTGACAATTAAGTACACTACTATTAATCTTATTCATAATGACTAAAAATGCTTTATATCAATGACATTTTATCATTCTCTTGTGATCAAAGTTATATCTGAGATTTAATAGTTTACTGACAACAATATACAATTCTGCAGTTTAACATGGCAGTAAGACACAGTCAATTCTGAAAAAAATTCAATAGTCATAAAGAAAACTTGCAGCAAAGCAGATGCCAAGATTCTAAAATTTCTTTCAATCCCCAACTGTCTCATGGAAAGAAATAGAATATGGCTAACACAATTGCTCTCAAGTTTTATTTAGGTCCTGGTTTGATCTTGGAACTGAAGGAGGGCTTCTTGGGTGCCTTACAGTTGTTTGTGTTCCCCTTCTATTACTTGGCTATGTCAAAGTTACCATCCCCCTTTCTAAGCCTTAACCCAAATTATCAAGCATCTGACTTGCAGCTCTAAAATCAATCCCTATATAACTTGAACATCTGCCCTGTAAAGAGAAAGACTGACCTAAAAAAAAGATTTTGTGTCAAAAGTACAGTAAACCTCAACACTCTGCTGCATGCTAGCTGCCTAGTTTGGTTAAACTCACTTGGATCTATTGAATGGACACCTGAGCCCAGCCACAGCACACCAGTTAAAATCACCTCAGCAGCTGAAACCACACATCACATACTGTCCCACTCTAAGAGGGCACCAAACCATCAATGCACTCTAACACTCCAGAAACTACCTTTGACTCCATTAAGCACCTGAACTTGTGTTTCATTTGCCATACATATGCAATCCTGAGGTATTTCCTTTCTACATCCCTCAAAAAGATTCATGTTCATTTTAAATTCGCAATATTTTCATTTTCAGGATGATAATAATGTTATCATACAGACATATCAAAACACTTTGAAAGTATCTGGCCTACATTTTATTACCCACAACCCCAAGCAGAAGGAGGGAATGGATATAAAAACATTCTTTTTAAAAGTCCTTGGCACAAAAGCTGCTGCTCAGGCACTCTGGGACAGGTGCCCAGAATGTCTCAAGTTCCAATAATAAGAAAAGCTTTCATTAGAAGAAGAGGTCTGGACACAAAAATACAGATACAATACCAGAAAACTTGCTAATAAGGACACAGATTTGTAACCAGTTAAGTTGACCATGACTTCAACAAGCTAAAAGAACAAAAATGTGCAGGAACTGATCCACATCCTGGTGGCCAAAATTCTGAGTTGCACATTTTCTGTAAGAGCATCTTTGGCTGACGCATGGCCAAGACAACAAACATCTTACAGTTTCAAGAACTGATTCATGCCTGAGTTGGTACATTCTGTTAATGATAAAAAAAGCTTTAGGTCACATTTAAAGCTCTGGAAAGTTATGTTTTGAAGAAAACTTGAAGAGATTTAACAAAACTTTTTCAAGCATTTCTATCCCAAGCACAGCATCATCATAATATTCCACGTACCAAAATTAATTTGCTTTTATAAATCAAGTTGATACAAAGAAACTCAGACTTCATAAAGAACAGACACATTATACAAAAGCATAAAGAAAAATATACTTGTTGGTTTAGTCCAAGAATGTACAGTACTTCCCATTTTCCTGATCCTTCAGTAAAGCCCATACCTAACAAAAAAATTCCTCTAACTCAGATTACAGAGTACCAATACAGGAAGAAAAATCTTTCTCTGTCATTTCAGACAGAAAAAAATGTCAGTAGGTGCAGTAGCAAAGTATTTGTTTCCATTTGAAGTTACTCTCAAGTTTTTTGGCTGTCTGAATTCTGTTGTTTTTTAAGGAATTCTGTAACAATAATTCATTAAAAAACAACAGAAAAAGTCTGCCCTTAGCCTGGAAATTATGTCTAATACACACACACACACACACACGTGAATTCAGTGAAACACGTATACATGATTTTGAAGTTCCATTATTCCCATTATATAGGAATGACATAGTTCACCATTCCAAGTCAACCAACTGGGACAAAATAAAATACCTGTTTCAGGGATCAGCTCAAAACTGCATTCCTCTACATTCCACAGACTCTAATCTGAGGTGTCTGCCTAAACAGTCACAACTCTAGTATCCTCTCCTGTACCTGGCAATATTCCACTGCAGTTCTGAAAATACTAGGCCAAGCTTGTCCATTCCATAATTTTCAAAACTGTAAATGGACAACAAGACTCATTTTCGAAAAAAGAACACTGATAGGTGCCTTGCTGCTTAAAAAACAAAGCACAAAGCCTATGCTCTCCTCACATTTATAGCTAAGAAAACTTTTCAATGTACTAACTGACCAGCCCAGACCACGATTTCTATTTTTCAGTCTTTGTGGAGTCACTGCTGTCATAGGAAACAGATCATCAGATGATAGAGGATTTCCAATCTCTAAAAATTATTACTCCACCCTGGGCATAGGACCAAATCCTAGGTTACAAAAACCTTTGGTCCAAAGACCATGGTGTTAACAAACGAGCTGTGTCAATATTTGATCAATGCTCAAATTAATTCTCTATTTTCAGCACGGACTTAAGAAATAATCCTACTGTAGCACAGTAGCATTTTTTTTTCCAGTGGAAGAAGAGATTAATAAAGTAAAAAAGAGGCAAGACTTGCACTCCCCCAGGATGCTGTCAAACAGAGAAGATGCTTTTTTAACAATCCCTTTTGCTCAAGAAAATTTAGCAATTTTGTCAATTATACTAAATGGAAAAAAACCAGTACGCATTACACTAAGTTAAAAAATCTGAGGCAGGTTTTACATTTGAAACTATTTCAAAATTCCATCCATAAACTCCAGAAATTAAGCTTTGTTTTTGGCAAACAGTGTGATCTTTTCAATCAAAATTACCCTTATGTAGGCCTACTTGCTTCCTCCACTCAACTATACTTTCTTCAGATGCCGGAACCCAAAACACCACCTAGCTTGCCAAAAAATTTTGCTAGCATATCCTGTAATTATTACTTGTGATTCCACTTCAGACCTCTCCTCTAAACTGTGGATATGTTTCATGTACAGATTAGCAGTTAATGTACCAATTCCAGCATTGAGAGAACTCACAAGACAACAGTAATGAATTACGAAAAATGGGGAAAATGGGTCCTCCACTTTTAAAGAAAAACAATGAAGTCATATTCCCTTAAAGGTCTGCAGGCAGGAAGGACAACAAAACTCTGGCAGTTCTCCATCCTAGTGATAAAATGTTTACCTTAACAAGTAAAAGTTTCAGGGAGGGGGGTGGTGGTCAGAATTACTCACCTTTAACCGTTTAACCACCTCATCGTTGGTAATTTTGTCTGTAATCTCCTTCACTCCAGGAGGATAGTAGATGATTTTACCGTCGGCAGCAGGTTTTGGTTGGGTAGCAGGGAAGTCCATCCTGGCGCTGCTGGTTATAAACTTTCCTTCTCCACAGTCCTCTACCGGCCTCTATCGGTCAGAAAACAAAAGTTCAGCAGAATAGAAACGACTTTCTAACCCTCTTTTTCCATTCCTCACCCTCAATTCGCCGAAGGCCCCGGCTATCGCCCCGCCGGCCGCGCCCCCCAGCGCTGCCCCCGCCGCATCCCGGCGGGAGCGCGGCCCGACCCGCTGCCGCTCCCCGCGGCTCGGGCCTGCCCGCTCCCCTCCGGCGCCTCCTTTCATTGCGGGGCTGCTCCAGCCCAACACTGTTAGTTCGCAGCCGACGGTTTTACAATGAAATTTGGGGCCCAATCGAGGGACACCCCGCGGCCGAGGGCCCCTTACGGCCCGGGGGGAGGGCCGGGGACGCCGTTCCGGCCCCAGGGGGTGGTTCGGAGCCGGCACACCGGCCCCGGAGCCGGGAGACGAGGCCTAAACAGTTAGGCCTCAAAACTATCGGGAGGCAGAGAAGCCAACAGGAGAGGGGGAGGGAGGGAGGAAGAGAGGGAGGCGGCGGCGAGCGCAAACAAAACCCCCCCGCGACCCCCCCCGTTCCCTCAGAGCCCCCCACCCGCCCTCCCGCGCCTCCAGGAGCCCCCCCGGGGAGGGGGCCCGGCCACTCGCCACTTTCCATTTGTTCCCGCAACTTCATGTCCCCTCAGCCCTCGCCCCGCACCCCCCCTCCACCCGCCCCGCCGCCCCGCATTCGGCCGGGCCCACAAAGAGCCCCCCGCAGCCCCGGCTCCGCGCACACACCCCCGCGGCCGTGGGGAGCGGGGAGCGAGCACGGGGGGAAGCGGGACCCGGAGCCGCCTTTACCTCATGCAGCTCCGGAAGGTGCAGCATTGAGCAGCCTCCGTGCCGGGTGGTGCTCGCCGCTCCGCCGCCACCCCGCCGGCCGCTGCCCTGGGCGCTCCCGCCGCCTCCTGCTCCGCGGCGCGGCAGCTCCTGCTCGGGAGCGCTGGCTGGGGGAGGGGGAGCGGCTCGGTGGCGGCAGCAGCGGCGGCGGCGGCGGCCGGGAGAGGGGGAGGCTCGGGCGGAGCGTGCGCCGCGGGGACCCAGCGCCGCTCTCCGCCCGCCCAGGGAAGCGCAGCCCGGGAGGAGCCTCAGCGCCGCCCCCGCCCCTTCCCTTTCCCCTGCCCGCCCGCGGCCGGCGGCGACGCCCCGCCAGGAGCCCCCAGCCCCCGCCCCGGGCAGAGGGCGAGGCCGCCCAGTGAGTCTGGCACCGCCAGGAGCCCCGCGCAGGGTGCGGGGCAGTGCCGGACGCGGGCAGCGCGTCTCTGCCTCAGCTTGGCGCCTAAAGCCCCGGAGCGGCCGGGCAGGGCAGGCTCCGCCGGGGCGGCGAGGGCACGGCTGGCGCCGAGCGGCGATGCCCGGCTGCCGGCGGTGTCAGCGAGCGAGGCTGCGGGCTCCTGGCTGCAGGGCGGGAAGGCGAGAGTTACTTTGCTGCTTCCTTACGGAGCCCGGGCCGCTCATGGCTGGCCGGTCCCTCAGGCGTGTGGGGCCTGGTCAGCGCGATGGAGAAGACAGTGTGCGGAAACGGCGTGTGGGGTGGCGCGGAGAGTGCGGGGGCAGGCGAGAGTGAGCAGTCCTTCTTCAGGCAGATGAGGGGAAAGAGAGTATCCACACTTTGGTTAAAAATCTTAAGGAGAAACTTGAATATGCAGACCAAAGGAGCCCTCGCCAGCCAACTCAGGAACTCCTTCCGTGCAAAATGTCTTTATAATTTAATATTGATATTGCCAAGGGATGGGGTATGTCTGGAAAGCCAATAGCAAAGTGGGCTATATCTGTCTGTTTTGAATCTGCAGTATGTACCCTGTCTGAAGCGTAGGTGGCTATGAAATGTTTTCTAGATGCCCGTACTGTTCAGAGAAGGTATGTGACAGCTGAAAGATGACTTCTAGCTGATCAAGACTAATTTCAGATCTTCGGCTGGTTATTTTTTTTATTCAAACCAGCTAAAAGTATTATTTTTCTTTCTTTTGGACATCTCTAATGAATTTACTTCAGAGCAAATTGAAGGTAGGAGGTCAGGACCATCTCCACGGAGGGGTGTTTCTCTCCATGGGGGTCGCACAGGTACAACAGGAGCGTAGCCAGGCACAGCAGGGTGAGCTAGCATGGCACAGCAGCGGCAAAGGACAGATGCAGGAGGGTGAGATGATAGGACAGGATGGGAAGGGGGTAAGTAAGTAAGAGCATGGTGAAGTATGCCAAATTCCAGCTTTACAACGTGCTGGTGGAAAATGTACAAAGGCTGAGAAGCTTTTTGGAACATCGGGTGTAATAGCATGTGGGTAGGAAATTGCTCTCCTATATTTGCATTCCTTGTCTCCCTGCTGTGTTGTTCTAGGGGAGTTAAAGCATTGAATGTCCACAGCCTCTATGAAACCAGCTTAGAAGGATTATAGTGAAAGTGACTGGGAGTTGCAATGAACACTTGGAGAATCTCAGACACTGATTTTGAAATTTAGAAGGATGCATCAGACCAGGCATTTAAATCTGGCTGTGAACCCAGACTTAGATGAAATTATTCTCTCCAAGCTAAAGGATCGATGGATTTGGGCATTCACAAGACAGGTGATCCTAAGGGTGTACTGATTTTAGTAAATAAATAAAGCCAAAGCATGTCATTTTTTTTCTGAATCTAAACTAAAGGGGCCATTTAGATTTGCCTTAACATGTAAGGACTCAGACTAGCTATCAACTTTAATTTGTTGTCAATCAAATAAGAGGTACTGCCAGAACTTGCATACATTGAACATATTTGGGTCTTCTGTCCTTAAATTTATTACATAAGGTACTTCCTTCTCCAATCAAATTACTGATATAAACCATTTGGTGTAGGTTCCTTATTTTTAATACACTTCTTTTGGCAGAATTAGAAAGAAATCCTAGAAGAATGTTCTGTAACTAAATAAAGTATATATCAAAAACCTATATGAGCTTGTTTCAGTTTATATAGAAGACAGAATCTAAGTCAGTAAAAGTAATGGAAGAAATAAATTTAAAGAGTCCACTGCTAAGGTTTTTTTATGAACCCAACATAGAGCTAGAAAGGTGTTAGGCAGACTTCTCCTTGGGCAGAATTGAAGTACTACAGGTTTTGCATTCCAGAAATTTCATCTAGGTCTCTGAACTTCATGGATTTTAATATTTGTTTTCAAATAGTCTTTAGTTGATATTGAAAAGCACTGTTTTATGTATACCATTAGTGTGATCTACAATATCAGAACTTGTTGTAATCTTGTAGACACAAGATTTTTTTTTCACAAACTGACACCATCGTTACTTAGAATTGTTTATACAGTGGGTTGTGAAGTAGGACTAAGAACATAATTGTCAAGGGCTACTCTCCCACAACTTGCTTTTAGTCTAAGTTAAAGACAAACACAGTGCAAAGCCTCTAGGATGCACTTCTAATCACTTTTATTTTTCATCAAAGAATAAGATAAAGTCTTGCATCATAAGGAACATTACATTGAAGGTTGATGTCATCTTATCACAAAGCTCCCATACCTTCTCAGTGATGTCTCACAGGCAGCTCCTCACAGCACTGACCCCTTCTTCTCAACACAGCCAACAAACTCCAAGTCTCTCCTCACCCAGCTACCCCACTCTTTTGCAGCACTCGTCATCTTATTGGACACAGCTGTGGCCTGTTAAGGGCAGGCCTGTTCCTAATCTTTGGTGATTGGTACAGCTGCAACTCCTCAGGTGTGAGATTACCTTCTGCACTATCTTTATTTTCTTACATCCTATCCCTCCACAGAAGGTAGCATGTAGGCAAGGCAATTCAAAGATTTGACTTGAGCGTGTCAAGCAAGGTTTGCTCGTTCAATTAAAATTCTGTTTCAATTTATGCAAGTTCTTTGTGAATCCCCACACTGAAGTACTCTTGGTTGTGGACCAAGACCTCTCTGTCTTCTTGCAGATTTCAGATAAATAGTGAAGTTAGAATAACACAGAAAGTCTTGAAAGGCATCAGTGTAAGATTGGCTATCAAGGAGTTCACACAAGATTCCTGCTTTTACAGGTAATGAGCGATTAGTCAGCAGTATGTTAGCCAGATATGTAGTGTTTTGAGTGAGTCTTGGACAAATCATATCAGCAAAGTGGCTGAGAGGAGTAGGTGCAAATTCTGTAATCATGGGCTGATTAGGCAATGGTTCTATCTTTTCTCAGAAGAGAAGCAGTGGGATTTGTACTTCTGCACCGTTAGAAATTCTAAAGTGCTGAAACAGAGCATGTAGTTCTGGTATCACACCCAATTAAGGGACGTATGAATGAACACTTAACTGCCAATTAGCTTGAATATATGCATGGCGTTTTCAGAATGTAAAAGCGTAAAAGCTTCAGATAATCTGACCTGTGGTACTCCTTAATCTGAATAGTCCTGAAACCTGCTCTTATCAGATACAATTACAGCTGCTAGTGTCTGGTTTGTTGCTTTTGCTTGTTTGACCTTCACCCTTCTAATTTCAGCAAGCAGCTGAGATCTGACTTGGACTGTGCTTGTACAGCTGTAGCCAGGTTCACATGATCCCTTGGGTTTTACTGAATGGCTCTGTCTAATAATATGACTGAGTCCTTTAGTCTTTACCCAGATTTTACTGTTTGCATCAGAATTTTATTACCTTCACTCACTTTACTTTTATTGGAATGTATTTGCTCTCGTTTGTTTTGATTGTATTTTAGACTATGTTTGCAAGTGTTATTCATAAACAAACTGAAATAAAGGGTGCCAAACACCTGTGGGGCAACCTTGTGAATTGCTTCTTTCTTTGTATTGTGATAGGACAGGTTCAAGGAAAGGATCAAGAAAGGAAAAATGTGTTTTTACTGGTAGGGAAAATAATGCAGCACAGGGTTTTCAGAACAAAACACTTTTTGGGTGAAACAGAAGAGAGTACGGGGTGATTACTTCAAGCACAGAAAATCCTTTAATTCATGTTGATTAAATTAAGCTATGCTCAGATGTTTCCAGGAACTGCTTAGTGGTTCTCCTCAGGTCTTTATTAATGCAGTAAACACGGATAGTAACAATGACTAAGAAGTAAACAGTGACATTAAGACATGACACTGTGTTGAGAACTGCAATAAATAATATCTGTCATTGCAGTATAACATATCTTTGAAAACACCACCTAATTGTTATAACTACCTATTTTTATTATTGATATATTTTACATCTGCTGTAAATTGAGGTGGGTCAGGGGTGAGTTTCTTGACAATGTGCATTGCTGTAATGAAAAAGCTCCAAAAGGTGTTCCATTTCAGGGGGTATTTACAGTGAAATTACTCTTAGAATAGCCCAGGAAGTGAGCTTTGTTAGAAAACCAGGGACTTGTGTGTCTCCCATTTTCTACATTGACAAGATAAAAATCTATAACAGGGGGCAGGAGGACTTATGTGTATTATATTGTAAAGACAAATCAAATGGAGACACAAAGTGCTCCTGTGGAGGAGTCCCACAGCTCACTGAGTCTTCATTGAGTAGTACCAGTTCTGAATAAAGGGAAGGACCAAATACTGTATGGATGATAAACTCTTTTACAACTGATCCCTAGCCATGATTTGTCTAAATGTTATTTTTGCTCTGGTTTTGGTAAGGAAGGCTTCTCCATGTGCTGCCTAAAAATGTCTTTATTATGAATCATGCTTGGAAATAGGGCAGTTTTCATAGAATTATAGAATAGTTAGGGTAGAAAGGGACTTTAAAGGTCATCTAGTCAGTCCAGCCCTCCTGCAGTAAACAGGGACATCTCCAACTAGATCAGGTTGCTCCAAGCCCTGTCCAGAGTGACCTTGAATGTTACCACGGATGAGACATTCATAACCTTTCTGGAACCTAACTGTTCCAGTGTTTCAGCACCCTCCTGGTGAAAAATATTTTCCCTATATCTAGACTAAATCTACACTCTTTTGGTTTAAAACCATCACCCCTTGTCTTATCACAACAGGTTTTGCTAAAAAGTCTGTCACCATCATTCTTTTAAGTCCCCTTCAGGTACTGGAAGGCTGTTACAAGGTTACCCTGGAGTGTTCTTTCAGGCTGAATAACCCCAGATCTCAGCCTTTCCTCACAGGAAAGATGTTCCAGCCCTCTGATCATCATCATGGCCTTTCTCTGGACCGGTTCCAAGAAATCCATGTTCTTCCTGTGCTGCGCCCCCAGAGCTGGCTGCAGCCCTGCAGGTGGGGTCTCACCAGAGCAGAGCAGAGGGGCAGAATCCCCTCCCTGCCCTGCTGCCCACGGGGCTCTGGATGCAGCCCAGGACACCTTTGGCTCTCTGGGCTGTGAGTGCCCATGGCTGGGTCATGTCCAGCCTCTCACCCACCAGCATCACCAAATAGTTTTTGCACAGGGCTGCTCTGGATTTGTTCGTTCCCCAGCATATAAATACACACACACACACACATACATATATATATATGATATATATATCATACTATATATTTATATATATATATCTCAAGACGATATATTCATTCAGAAATGGCGAGGATTGTCACTGTACATAACATTTAAGCCATTGTGAAAAAGTATATATTTATGAATACATTTTTAATGTACAAACCACTCTATTGACAGAATGATTGCGCTTCTTTCATTTGCTTGCAAGTAAAGTAAAAGCAATTTATTGGCAGCTGCAGATTGGTGATTTCACAGGAGAATTTTTAGAAGCCTCCATGATCTACTGCTAGTTTTGAACATTCAGAAACTGAAGTTACAGCAGCCTACTGCATGTCATCTATCCACCTCCTTTCTAGCTGCTCTCAATTATGATGACTTGTCACCATTCACTCCATAATTACATTCTCAAGGTTATTTCCATCTCTGCTCCTGATGTGTCCAAAGCACATACATTTACACCTATTCATTTCTGACAACCAAATCTACTTTTCTCCAATAATATATTTAATATGTGCATTTATCATCCTTTCTGTCCAGAAGATGTCTTTGCTTGCACCATATCACAAAAGCTTCAATTTTCTTTGTCACAGTTAATAATTTCTCAAAACTCACATTGATAAGTTGCTACGGCAAAAGATTAGGCATTTCACCAGTCAAATGTTTCTACTTCCATGGTGATTTTTTTTTCCAGGCTTTTATAAGCAAAGCCAAGAATGGATCAACTATTCTTCAAAATTTTCTAGTTTCTATTGGACAGGTTCTGATTGGGTAAATTTGATCCCAGGTAGACTGAATTTATGAACAGTCTTTATAGCTAGACCACTAATAATGAAGCTAGCTAATACACTATTTTTATTAAGTAAGGTTGTTTTATTTATGGCATACTCCAGAATATCCTGTGTTTTTCATTAGCCTTTTATTGTCTTTCTAATACTAGGTGGACAACAGATGTGGTTGTGACAGTGCTATGTCATCAGCTGAAGGTCATTTAAAAGAAGTCCATTTCAAACTCAACTTTTCCATTCTGTGAAGTCTTTCTAAGGTAATTTTTTTGTCCCAGCCAGGCTACAAGGAAATTTGCAGTTACCTTCATTTTAATAGTAGCACATGGTTCTTTATATTCACTTCATAATTTTTCAAATAACAACGCAGATTTGGGGAAATTCTGAGTGAATGGGACTGCTTAGAAGAAATACTACTGGGAAAATTGGAAAAGTTTGGCAGTATATTTAGCCCATGGCAGCTGTTTTCTGGAGGTAAAACAATGAGTTTCTCCACCTGCCCCATTAAATAAGAACTGTCCTATGACCTATTAAAAAATGAGAACATGTGTGGTACTAACAAGTTCTGATTAAGAGGCTCTTTTGTGAAAAGTATTGATTGTTTTCATGATGCTGCTGTTGCTAATTCTTCCAACAGATAATGTCTGCTGCTCGCAGTAAAGAAAAGAATGATATGAAATTTTACAAATGAATATGAACTTGGAATTTACCATTACGGTCAAAGAAAGACATTTGATGAATGGATGTGCAGCCTCAGAGCTGTGCTCTAATGACGGAGTCATTTCACGTTGATGGATAGGTTATGTGGTGTATTTGTCAAACACAGGGAAGCATCAAAGTGTGTGTGTATGACTGTGTGAGCAATAGAATCATTATAGTTTGCCTTTGAACAAAGTCAGGAAATATATTGATCATATAGGTTTATGCACTAGGGGAGCAACTAATGATGATCCAGTCAATGTGTTCCGTGAATGGCTCAAGGGGATAATCATTAAAACATTACACCACTATGCCATTTTGGAACCTAAATATGAAACCTGGAATTTCAAACCCTCATAAAGAACAATTGGCATTTGAATTTATGAAATAGAATTACTTCTTTGGTTTGTGCTGCTTCAGTCACTTCATCCTTACAATTCTACTTCAGTTAATGCACTGGATGTTTGCATCCAGATCATCAGCCAGCGTGACAGTAGCAGCACACTGACAACATAGTGATCCAGCAGCAGGGAATACTGACTATGAGTGGAAGAAAATTTTCCTAAATTCAGGATATGTGGCAGCAGAGATGCTAAATAAGGTTGTTTGAGCCAGTACTTGTGTGGGTGCTTGACAAAGCAGACATTGAATTGGTGTCTGAAGAGAGCACAGAATTTCAAGTACTGAGTAGAGAAAGCCAGAAGTAACCTAGACAAAGGACGAGTAAATAGAAAAATGAGAAAAGTATAGTCTTAACAAAAATGCTTAGTAATATAAAAACTGTGTTAACGACACAGAGATTTTTAGCCAAAAATTCTTGATGATGCAATATAAAAAAGTCCATGATGATGGAGTGATCGATGAAGGTGATACTAATGCCAGCAGAGAGATTACTGTTTGTAAAGTAGACTGGTATGTATCCACCTAGGATTTCACCAGCATCTAATACCACTATTTATAGGCTATCTGAATTTGGCAAGGCAGCTCATGTGTACTCTGTGTAATATACTATAACTACACTGTATCAAGCACATAAACACTTGTTTTCTTAAGTATATCTCTGTACTGTGCTTTTTATCTTCCAGACTCTGCATACTTATACCTAATCATTTCTATTTTCAGGGAAGCACTTGCTAAAATTTGAAACTTCCTTATTGAAATCCTTTAATAAGACAGAAAAAGACTTTTAGCCACCATGTGAACATTTAAGTCACTATTTGAGATGTAGTTAGGTTTTGTTTATGAAATGCCATTGACCTATGTTTAATCAATTTTTAAACCTTCAAGAGCTGCTCAGCAACCACCTCTAATCCAGAAGAAAACTGGAGTGAACCATATTTTTCATCCATTTTCAGTATCATTCAGTGCCTGAATGCACTGTTAAGCATGAATTTTTTGATTTAAGTGAAAAAACATGTTGACAAGTCTATCAGATTCTGAATATAGCAAGAACAGAATAATGTTACTTCTAAGGGAGGAAAGAAATAGATCCTTAAATCCCTTAAAGGAAGCTCCTTCATACAGCAGCTCCTTCATACAAAATAACACTAAAAGAAGTGCACAAATGCTGACAAAATCTATGAGCAAAAAAACCCCCAAAGCCTCTATATTTTCCCGAATTTAAGCAAACTTGCAGTAATATTTTTTCTGTCTTACCAATGCCTTATTTTGGTGTTTGTCTCTCTGTTCCTTTCTAAGAGATTTGTCCATTGACCTGCTGCTGGGTGCAGGAAATGGGAACTCAGGAAAAGGTGTGAATGAACAGGAGAAATGGAATGAGCAAAGATGAAAACATGTAGTAGAAAATGTGCAGCTGGCTGGCAGTAGGAGTTTCATGTGAGCAAACAAAAAATGCAGAGATAGAAGCTGAAATAAGTAGCGCTGAGTGAATTGTAAGTATCTTTTAAATATCATTATTTCTCTGTAAGTACAATTTTGCCAAATTCAAGATGAACTGGAGAAGCCAAATTCTAAGAACAATATAATTAAATGTTCTGTTGTATATCTTAAAACAAGTCACACGTACAGTTCTATTTATTTAATAAAAAGGCTCCTTTCAGTTTTGATTTTGGCTCTCCATATGTAACAGCCACTATAATAATCTCTTTGGAAACTAGCTGAACAAACTTGCAAGAAGATTTTAAAAATCAGAGGATACTATTAAATTTCAAAGTTAAAATGAAGATTGTTGTGGATTTCTTTTGGCCCCTGTCTACATATGAAGGGGAGTTTCAAGTCAACTAGAGAGCTACATCAAAATATATTGGGAGCTTTTATTTCTGTATGCAAATGTACTGCTTGCTGTTCTGATGGTGCATGGTTTGTCTTCTTGCTGAGACCTGGGAAGAACATATGTGTGATAGTGGCTGCAGTCACTAAAACAATGAACCTGACAGTGTAAAGTTTTGAAAAATAGATTAAACAAGCTTAAATTATGGAAATATTTGTTTTCTATTTCATCTCATTAATGGGTTTAAAGATAATTTAGATACATTTACTTGTATGTGCCTTTTATAACTGCTGAATTTGAAAAGTACATGTATAATCAGAAATAACTAGGAGAGTCCAAAAACATGTGTCTTTAAGAGTTGTCAGTCACAAACTGCATAATGCTGCTGCGGAAAATAATTACCAACACGTATATGGATGTTGTGGTTTAACCCCAGCCAGCAACAAGTCCCAGGCAGCTGCTCAATCATTCTCTCACAGCTAATGGGAAAGAGAATTGGATGGGTAAAAGTGAGAAAACTCACGGGCTGGGATAAAGACAGTTTACTAGGTAAAGCAAAAGCCTCACACATGAGCAAAGAAAAGGAATCCATTTACTGCTTCCCATGGGCATGCAGGTGTTCAGCCATCCCTAGGAAATCAAGGCTTCACCACGTGTATTTGGGAATACAAACACCATCACTCAAAACGTGCCCCCCCTTTCTTGTTCTTCCCCCTGCTTTAAATACTGATGATGTCACTGTACGGTCTGGAAAATCCCTTTGGCCAGTTGGGGTCAGCTGCTCCCCCTGTGTCCTTTCCCAACACCTTGTGCACCTCCAGCCTCCTAACAGAAAGTATCTTGACACTGTGTAAGGGCTGCTCAGCAGTAACAAAATCAGTTGTATTATCAACCTGTTGTATTATCAACCCTGCTTTCAGCACAAATCCAAAACACAGCCCCATACCAGCCACTGTAGAGAAAATTAACTCTACCCCACCCAAACCCAGCACAATTGATGAGGGGGAAATTGCAATTTGTTCTGCTGAATGTGTAATATAGAGTACACCTTTTCCTTTTCTACTCTTCTACCGTGTAGTATATTTAATTTATTTTTTGTACATAGAAAATATTCAAGTTCATAATAAAAACTGAGACAAAGACAAAACTCTCATTGAAGTTTTAAGGTACACATTTTTGTCTCCTAACCATCACCACTTCACAGAAGAACAAATGCCCAACTCAGAAATTGAAGAACTACACAGAAAATATGAACTACTCCTCTTTCAATGTTCTTTTAAGTTAGCTTGTTCATTCTTCCAGGTCTTGGGGAATGCAATCAGAGGAATAAAGCAGTTGAAAGAGTTCAGTGTTTGATTGTCTACTTGAAAAAAGCTTAAACATGTTTTCATGCTGGTTGTATCAACTGTTTTTGTTTGGGATTGGTTTGTTTGTTTGCCTGGGTTTTTAATAAGTTGTCTATTACAGATGGGCCCAGATCCAAATGACACCACTTCTGCTCCATCCTGAAATGTGTGTATCAGGTTGCAGATACCAATCTGAATGTCATAAGCTAGAGCAGGGTGGTGTGGAGCTTGTCTTAGGATATGGATTCCCTCATTCTTTCAACTTGGAATTGTCATGATTTTGACAGGTACAAGCTAATTTTTGCCTAGTCCTTAAATAAACTGGAAACTGTAGACCGTCCTGTTAGAAGAAGCAACTGTCCTTTTATGTTGCTGAAACTGTAAGATGGCCTGTGGCTTTCTAAATTTGAGTTTCTTTTGTTGCTGGTGTTATTCACTGGGAAAGAATGTGGCCCCGTTTCCAGTGAGAGAGGGTATGAAATGTTAAAAAATAGAAGTGATAGGTGGATTTTAAAGGGACTAAAAAAAAACCCCAATGGGGTCAGAATTTACAGAAAGCAAAAGGCGGCCTTCCCCATTCAGCAGCACCCAAACAGCTATCTGTTCATTTCCTAGCAAAATAATTAGATTCTATCATGTGACAGTTACAAAGAGGCACATAATAAACAAAGAATTTTCTTTAAAAATGGTAGTCTACACAGCTGTTTTTAAATGCACATCACTGACTTGCTGCTCCCTTCCCCCATCTCCTTGGCTTCTTGTTTCAGCATAAGACATCTGGCATACAAGTTATTCAAGTTCAGAAACTAGTTACTGAAATCTAATTAATAAATAAGTGCTAGTGGTGTTAGACCATAACAAGTTCCCTAATTCATTTTTACAAGCAGTTGGAGTAATCCACAGATGTTTGTAACAGATGTCAAGCACAAGGATTGCTGTAACTAGCAGCTTTTGTGTAACAAATGGTGAGCTAAACTGACACTAAGCAGGATACCTGCAAGATATTTATATATTGTAGAATTTTGAAGCCATTGGGTTGTGGTATCAGAAAATTTTGTAAAATATTCATGTCTCAATAGGACATGTATTGTACATATCTGTACTTGAGCATAAGGCCTCTATGAAGCTATTTTGGGAAAGAAATAAAATACATTTTTATATTGTTTTAATTTTACATTAATTGAAGGTCAGTCACTGTGAAGAAAACAGGTCCTTAAATCACATGTGATTGGCAAGCAATTAACTTATGGTAAATGAATTGCATGGGCAATGGAATACAGTCTGTCTTGACAAGTAAAAGCATTTTTTCATTAGAGTAACATTAATAAATGATTGGAACTTGCCTAAGATTCAGGCTTGTACTGAATATTAGATCTACTTAGAAATTCTATCCTGCAACAAGGTCCAATATGTTAACATTTAAAATTTCTGAATCAGAGCTAACAAGACACCTCAAAATTTCCAGTAGAATGAAAGTACTAGTTTTTATTTAGAAGAGTTTTAATTATTTTTCCCCAAAATTTAGTAATGTGAAATGGACTAATAACTTGATATCACAAAACCCATAAAATACAAAAATACATCAACTAAATTTTACTTATAGTATTACATAGTTGAAAGAAAATAATAACAGGGTTTTTTTTTCCTTTTCTTTCAAATTGACATTTTAAATTGTTTGTTTCCAAATGTTTATTTCTGCATCTCAGGATGATGTGTACATTAAGTAAACTTGGGAATTAATATATTTGAGGAAATGCATCTTGTTTGCTCTAAGGAAAATATTTAATTTAGGAGATACAGAGTACCTTAAAAGTGATAAAATCCTTATATGAACAAGGTAGTTTGTAGTTATTACATGCTATCTTGATGAAGGTAAACGGGTAGGAGCATAAGATTATTTTAACCATCTAATACATATAATGAGATATTGTTCTAATTAAATGAAATAAGCTTCTTTTCCTTTCTGCCTCTACCCTAAGTTTTCCTTAGTGAAGACAAAGTCCAACATGGAATTGCTTGGATTCAGTTGCTATCACTTATGCTAGGGATTTGGCTCTTATTTAGATATCCCAGGAGAAGCTCAGCTGCCCAAGAACATAAAATGCTGAAGCGTCGCTGCAAATTCTTGAATTATCTTAGTTCCATCTTAATATAGAATATTTTAGCCCAGTTCAAAATCGGTGACATTTCTTCTGCAGCTGTGCCTGTCCTCTTAATAATTGCCTGAAGGCAGATACCTTGTGGATTGGAAACCTGGAGATTTCCTGTCCTGGGGCAGTTTTGTTCTCACAACTCTGTCTTTAGGAATGAATGGAGGCCATTAATGATACTGTTCCGTGGAAGTGTCCTCTATCTTAATCAGCAGAAAACAACTGTTTTGTAAAAAACAATAAGTAAACTTTCAAATCCTGGTCAAATTCCACTTTAGATAACAGCACCCTGCTGACAAAGCTCCTACCATTTCAGATGGATAGTAACTGCCTATTAACTACTCTGTGTTATTGCATGGCATAGTTAAGCAGCTGTTGCATTTTGTTTGATGAAGATGTATTAAGTGAATCCCTCATGGTTTTGTTGTTTTGGTTTTTTAACAAAACATTTTGGGAATGGTAGAGGTTGCACAAGCATCAATGATTATTCATTTTGTTCCTGTTAAGTCTAATTCCTGCAGTGATAGACATGAAATCAGTTTTAAAAAATAACACAGAAATGCAATTTTACTGCTAATCTTGTTCTTAAGCCATTTAAATTTGCAGATCTCTAAGATATCTGATATTAAATTTACCATAGGATAGGATCAATGCAGTTTTTAAAAATAAAGTGGTATTCAACAAATAAAAATATGACAGTTACAATCAAAGTCAACTTATTACTTTTTATCATATGCCAAGGTGGCATAATAAGGATTGTTTGTTCTCCATTTCTGCAGTTTAAACTGCAGAAGATTAAGGTGGATTTTTGGTATCTATTGAATTTGACATATCAGATTGATAAAAACAGCAGAGCAGAGAACATCCAATACAGGAATCAGATTCACCACAAATCAAATCTGTAGTGTGAGCTTATTCCAGATTCAGAAGGTCCTTGTAGCAGTGAGGATTTTGTCAGCCATATAAGCATGACCTCATTCTCTGTGCCAGCAGAGAAGATACAATTCAGTATAATCCTTCAATTCTTGGATAATAGCTTTTATTGTCATTATCTCTCTGCACCTCCTTTCCCAAAATCCAAGCATCTTTATAGTTCATATATTCTGGAGATGTTTAGCATAACAGGCATAATGAGCAAATTTTATTTCTGTTCTGCAATATATCTGAAATACCTCATTAAAGTGCAGGTACTTTAAATGAAGACTAGCAATATGCTGCTTTAGCATGCGTTTAAACAAGAATTTGAAAATTTGCAATTATTAACCTTCACTGGTAATGTTATAAATTCCTTTGATAATTTACTGATGGATAGGTGAACCAAAGCATTGATTTGTTAAGTGACTTCTTTAGTATTCATTAGTGGTAATACTGGAATAGGTGTGACCTGTTTACTTAAAAATGCAATTCTATTGATATCAGCAGAATTTTTGCTATTGTCTTCAGTAGGGCAAAAACTGCCTTAATGATCTAGATTTCTGCTGCTTCTAAATACTGTTTTTTCCTGTTTAAAATAATGCTGAAATAGAATCCTGTATAGAGGGAATTGAGGCATTATTTTAATGTAGATATAATAAATCTGCACTATTTGGAATTAAAAAATTAATGTGTGAAATAACTAAGATTACTGCAGTGATACCTCCCTTTTTTTTCAGTTAACTCTGCAATTGATTGCTATATGGAACAGAAGATCAATATCCTGCAAGTATAGAAGCCAGATAGGGAGTTTCTTAATGGAGATAAAACACCAACATTCACTATGCATTTGATTTAAATCTAGAGATGGGTGGAGAAGAGACAGGTATGTGAGGTACTCTGCACACATTTCTTTTTATAAAACTTCTCCCTCTTTTTGTTTTTGTCCTTAAGGAATTAAATTTCTACCTTGGAAACCACTCTCTGGCAAAGGGGAAGAGTTATCTTTTGTAGGAACACGAAGTCTAAGATCATGGACAAAGTAATATTAACAGGAGACAGAGACATTCCAAGAAGCCAAGTGAAACATCTTAAATCAGCATTAAGGTAAATTGATTTTTAAAAAAACAGGGAAGGATAGCTTTAATTTTAACACTCTTTAGTTTCTGCAATGGTAAATGAAACCTAAAGCTGGCAATGGAATGTGGAAGGTTCCTTAGGAAGAGGATTACAGCATTGTGGGACTGGATCAACTGTTATGAAAATGGTTTCTGCAGGAACTAGATGAAGTCTCTTTTCATCTCTCCTTTCTGAAGGAAGGAAAAACCTATGATAGTTCAGGGCTTTGATATATTAATGGTCCAAAGCAAAGTTCTGAATAATGATAAAAACTGTACCTTAAGCTCCTGAAAAGATAACTTATTTCAGATTCACCACAGCTGGTATTAATTTTTAATGCACACTTATTCCTCAGGCCTTTTCCTACAGTATTTTTAACATGTTACTGTAAGTAATAACAAGTCTTTAAAACTTGCAAAGTTAAACATGTCTTTCTTGCCACACCAGTATGCTCTTCAAGCCAAAAGTTTAGCTGCAAATTTTTCTTGCAAATCAAAATCTAGGTTTTTTTTTAGTATAAAGACATTTTGAATGTAGAAGAAAGGAAATCACAATTTGCTGAGTAGATGTAAACTGTTATATAATCAGAAACATTATAAGGGACTGACATTTCCTTGTTCTATGGCTCCACTCTGGTAATATTACTACTTTAATATGATTTATAACAAAAGCAAAAGCATACTGAAGTGTTTTTACTTTAAGAAGACGGCACTAAAGAAACTAAAATGGAAATCTGTTGCTAAAGTATTCAGTGAAGACCAGACTAAACACTTTAGCCAAGCAGCACAGATTACATGCTGTATGTTCAAGCCGCTCCAAGTAAAAACAAGCCAAGTGCAGACATAAGGAGAGGCAAAGGAATGGAAAAAAAAACCCCAACCCAAACCAACAGCATATATAATAGGTGATTATGGTGTTGTTTGAAAAAGTTGTGTGAAAATTTGAAGGACACAAAACTTGAAAGAGCCTCTATTACGTGATTATAATTTTCTAATAAAAAATCTTTCCTATTTAAATCAAATCCCTCCTATTTACAGTGTTAACTGTGACAGTGAGAAATCTGCCAGTGCCCAAATTAGTCTGGTATTTTCATGGTGTCAAATACTGTAATATGTACAACTGGCAAAGAACAACATGGTTTCATGCATCAAGTGCCAGCAGCAACACCCCTCTAGCACTGCAGTTTAATGGAGGCTATCAGACTAGAGCATACTGAAAACCTCTCTCCCTCTTTTTTTGGCAACCTTAAAAATATAAAGACGCAGTCATTACACTGGAATTTACATGACCTATTTTTCCAAACATATGATTAACACATTACCAGCATCACGCCCTTGAAGAAAAACGATTTTGTTTCTGATACTTGTCCAGACACTGAACACATGAAGTAAGGAAACAGTTCCCAGGACATGCATGAAACTGTCACTTGACAACACACACACACAAGTTCCAATCAAGGCAAATTTTCCTCCAGATTTTTTGACACGTACAATGGCAGCGTATTGAATAATTATTTATTTTGCTTTTGTGAGTCATGGCAAGAGACAGCCTTTTTGAGATTTATGAGCACATCCTCTGGATGACATAGGCTTTATGTATTGTATTAGAAGTGTAAATGTTTGTCCTTGTTTATTTAAATATTGCACACTATGTATCTACAAGATAAGTACTGAAATGGCAAAGTCACAGGCAAATTAGCAATGACTAAATCAATTTATTTCTCAAAATATTAAATATTTTGAATATGAATTTCAAATTTTTTACATTACTTTTATTGAGAAATACATATATTGAGAAATACTACATAAAAAACCTTATTTGCCTCTCTGTTGTTGTGCTACTAAATAGCCAGCACTTTGAGATTGTGATCCCTACAAGCTTCAGACAAATTACTCCAAGCAGCCTTCTGCAGTTTTGTTGAGCTACCCATGTGTGCATAGTTCACCCTAAAACCAAATTTTATCTTTTGCACTTACTTATTCATTATTTGCATTAAAATTAAAAGTTACATCTATAGTAGAAACAGGTGGCAGAAGGTGGCTATCCAGCAGGCCATTAAGGAACCAGAAGTGGGAGTACCTGTGATGAGACACAATGATGGCTGTGACTTCTTGGTCTTTCTTGTGAAGCATCTCAGATTAGGTGCTAAATAAACAGATCTTTAGTAGTCTTCTGAAGGCCACATCTTCCATGTTTCCCTGTTTGAAGGGAAATAGAGGACAAATGAGGCTCAGGGATGCCACTTCCTTTGAATGGGATGAATCACACCATGAAGGATTGATCTGCAGCTTGGGAGACGACCTTACTCCCCTCATGGAGAACCAGGCATAAGCACGTAAGCACGTTCTGACTGTTGGGACAGGAAAGTTGTGACTGTAAGAGGGTCCTGTGGAGCTGGGGCAGTGCTGGATGAAGCCAGCTTTCTTCGCTGCCTTGAGACTCATGCTCACTGTGCCTGCACCAAGGCAGGAGTTGAGTCCCCCACTGCAAGGCACCTCACTGCAAGGGGCTCCAGGACCCCCACAGACCTCATTTCCTAGAGGGCTCTAAAGGGCTTAGTATTGCATGCATGGACAAAAGAGTGCAAAAACCTGTTTTATATAACACATGTGCACCAGATAAACGGTAAAAGAAAGTGGATTGGTCTGCCTCTTCCTCCTCTCTTACCCCTGATCCAGACCACTAGGGAACCTGAAACGTTGCTAGTATTGGGAGCATATTAAATTGTGAGCTTGTTAGCCAACACTTCCAAGACTTGAATTTTGTTGTGTGAGTTGGGAGCTTGTTGAACTTAAAATGTAAAAGTTAAGGGCTTGTTAATCAACAATTTTGAGACTAAATAGCTGGCTTGCTGGAGTTAGGATGATGATACAATATGACATAAAAGTTCCCTGACACCTGGATTGTTGTATTTGTGCAGCGTGATGAGAAGTTCTAAAGAGCATTAAGCACCCTACCAAGTGGATTGTGACACTCCATTGGGAGGGAAGATGCTTCTCTCCTTTCACAGGAGTGTCCTGTTTCTGTTCCCTAGGAAGATCACAGTGGGACACCTCCAGCAAATGTCCTCCTGAGGCATTGTGCCCTGATGGGAGGCGGTTGCATGCAGATGGCAGGGAGGGTACCTCAAGACAATGGGCACAGGAATCCATCCCCGGAGAACTGGATACACAAGCACCAAGTAGTGGAGACCCTGCCTATTACCTATTGCTGGCATAGGCAGGGAGACAGAGCCGACGAGGATGCCTATGGCAATGTAATGAAGTCCTATGCTCAGACATCAGTAATGGGCAAACTTCATATGTAATTTTCCAACTATCTTTTAAAGCCCATTTGGTGACAGTGAAATTTCTCAAATCAATGAACTTCTATAAAAACTACAGAAAAGTTCTCCCAGTAAAATCTTCTCACCTTGAGTGTTGTTTGGCGTTGGTTTTTTTTTTTTTTTTGTTTTGTTTTGTTTTAAAAATAATTTTATTTTAGGAGCTCTGCCCCTAAAACCCTTTTGCACTTTGTGTATGAACACGTGTTGATAAATTCAAAACTCTTGTTCACTTAGCTCCTTTCATGGTGACTTCACAACAGTTCTATAATTTAGGGCTACTTAAAATCATTTCAGTTCATCAAGAGCACATCTCTTTTCTTTCATCCTTCCATAATCTTCCACTGTCCATCTCCATCAAGCGTCCATTGCTTGCTGTAGACAATGAAGCCCTCTCCTACTCAGTTCTCTTTTCTGTTGCAGCTCGCAGCTTCCACAGCAATCACTGATGACAGACCCCATCCGACACTCCTCAGCTTCCTTAAAAACCCATTCTCCTCTGCCATTTCCCCTTCAGTATGAGCCTGCAGACCCACGGCGTCATTCCAGACTGTGGGAGATATCCTCAACGTTAAAAATTTTAGTAAAACTGGGCAGCAGCAGCAGAAACGAAACACTCACGCTTTTTGTTACAAGTGTGAAACCTGTCACTACACGGCTGAGAGATGTCACCGCTCTAGCTGCCGGCGATCCCCCGCCGTTGCTGAACTCAGCCCCGTAGCACCGCACCCAGCAGCGCGGCTCTCACCGCGCAGCTCTGCGGTCCCTCTCACGCAGGTTTCCCAGCCGGCTTGCGGCGCGGAGCGGCCCTCAGCCCTCAGCCGGCCGGGGCGGCACCGCGGGCCCGGGCGGGCAGGGGAAGGGGCGGGGGCGGCGCGGCGCCTCCTCCTGGGCTGCGTTTCCCCGGGCGGCCGGGGAGCGGCGCTGTGTCCCCGCGGCGCACGCCCCGCCCGAGCCTCCCCTTCCCGCGGCCGCAGCCCCGCGCCCGCCGCCGGCGGCAGCGAGCGAGCTGAGCCGAGTTGAGCTGAGCCGAGCGAGGTAACGGCCGGCGGGGTCTGGCGGCGGGACCGGGGAGGAGCTTCGCCCTCCCTCCGCTCCCGATAGGGCGCGGAGCTGTTCGCCGCGGTCTCCCGGGGGCGGGAAGCGGACGGCCCCCGCGACGCGTCCCGTATGGCGGCGGGCCCGGGGGACCCGTCCCCGGCGTTACGGCAGAGGAGTTGCCTGCGGGTGGCAGGGGAGGCAGCGGGGCGGGGGCGGCGCAGTTTGACCGCCCGCCCGCGGCCGGGCTGTGGGCGCGGGTCGTCACCGGCGAGAAGCGGCCGTGGCAGCAGCAGTGTGGTCGCGGGCGGCCCTTCCGCCGCCGGGCTGGGGCCGCCGCTCGGGCCTGCTCTCCCCGGGGCCTTCGTGCGGCCTCGGCGCTCCCCGCCGCTGTGGTGAGCGCCGCGGTGCCGGCGGCCTGCCCTCCTCCGCCCGTCACCGGATTGCCCGGCCTTCTGCATAATCCCGAGTGCTGCTCTGCCGGCAGCCGGGGCCGCTGAAGGAAGGGTCGGGGCCGGCGAGCCGGTGGGAAGGCTTCGGCCGCCCGCCCCTCAGCGAGCAGTGCGGGGTGCCGGTGAACTTCGTGTCGCGAAGATAAATTCACCCCGTTCAAAATGAAATCAAAGGATTCTGAGTACTCTAAGGGCTTGTTCGTTCTTACGGTCGAGAACCGCTGAAACGTCTTTATCGTGAGATTGTTTGTGACCTTTGTGGCATAGTATCCCTCCGTGCTTTGGACAGGATTTGCGGTTTTGCTGGCCAAGTACCATAAGGTCACTGGGACTTTGGAGAAGCCTGGCTTCAAAAGCGAGAAAAAAACCCCACCGTATTTACCAGTACTTCTCTTAACTCATGTACTGGAAGACTGAGGACAGTGTAACTGTTAAGAGAGCCTTATACGCTGTTTTATACAATGCATTGACAAAGTTTAGTCTGCATCTTATTCCTGTAGGAGAACCTTACAGTGAAAAGTTGAGAGTAACTTCTTTAGAACTCAAAAAACAGTGAAAGTTTTAGATAACCCGTCTCTAGTTGTGATTTGAGAGCCAAAGGCTGAAATACAAACGGAAAAAATTAAAAAAAGGCAGAAAAAGTTAAGCATGGTATGCGTTTGTAAGGTTGAAAGTTTTAACCCTCATTCTTCCCGGCACAGTCACCCTGGCTGCGACGGGGCTTGCGTGTGTCACATGCTTGCAGCACGTGTGTGCAGTTCGGGTTCCTGTAGACTGTGTGAAGAACTGGTGAGGAAAATTTAACAGCATCAAAGCACGTGTTAAAATCCGGTATTTTATTTTTCAATAAATACAGGGTTTTTCTTGCTTTCTCTTGGCTTTTGTTTTGTTTTAGCTATGGAGTTGCTCTCTATTTCTTGTTGCCTTGTTTACATTTTTTTAAAAATCCTCTTCCTCTTTTGTATTAGTGTTAATGCATTTCATCTGGGGAAGCTACTGATATAGAGGGAATATAAAAATGTTACATATGGGGCTTTGGGGGATTTTGGGTCTCAGGTGTTGTGCAGTCTCTTGTCTTTTACTCCTGCCTGTGTACTTTGTAGTCTATGCTAAGTGGCTGACACAGTCAAATTACTATTTCAGGAATGTTTGTAGAGCTAAATTTACATGCAGAACAACTCCATTAAAAAAATAATCCTTGACTTTTAAGAGGTTGCTGCCTTAGTTTTTCTTACAGAGGCTCTGCTACTGTAAGAATGCCAGTAGGGCATTAATTAGCTGTCAGTTATAGTGCCTGTCAGAACTGAGTAAGGCTGAGTTTTGAATAGTCTCTGGAAGCATGATGTGGGCAAGTTGCAGCTCCAGGACTTCTGGAGTTCTCCTTCTTCTTTCCAAATACCTCTCTGTGATTTGTAGTGGGGAGTTGGAATAAAATCTTAAGCAGTAGTACTGATGTCAGGTGTGGAATTGCAGAAGCATCAACATTACCACAAGATTCTTCTTTGTCTGAGCTGTAGCATCACTTCAGATATCGGGCATAGGTCACAGTAACACAGCTGGGCTGGGTGGGTTCTGCACTGGGGACAGCCCAGGTAGCCCAAGAGCTCAGCATCCTGGAAGGTCTCCCCTCAAAGCCAAATTTGCCATGGGAAACCCTTTCTTCAGCATGCTTTAGAGGGCTGTGAGCTGTATGGGAGAAGGACATAGAAGGGAAGCTATAAAAGGATCAAATATCTCTAAATGTCCCTAAAAGTGGAAAGACATTTTGCAGATACTCTTTACTATTTTCCACACAAAAAACTCCACAAACTCAAAACCAAAAAAACCCAAGCAACAACTTTCTCCTCCTAAACAAGGAGAATAACTGGTTGTTTTTGTTTGTCTTTTTCATTTGTCATGCTGCATATCTGCGCTCTTCATAATACCAAGGCCACTTGCATTTTTTTGCCCAAATCCCAGTTTTGACCTTCAGCACAAAGCAAAAGGGAGTTCCTTTCAAGCCGGCCTGGTGGTGGAGAACACACTCACTGGTGGCTTTCCTCCTCCTACACCACTGCTTTAATCATGTACATCCAGCAGACTTGACTGTACCTTTCTGGGAGTTCTATTTCTGTCCTGAAAGGAAACTGCACAATGTACAGTTCTGTCACCTGTGAAACCCTTGGTGACTTCCACTGCAGGTTGACTTCTCATGACATGGCACGTTCAGAAGAGTTTTTGAGTCCTTCCTAGGAAGCATGGCTCTGTTCTTCCTGCAGGTTGTGTTTGCTTCATAAGCATCTGCTTCAGATGAGTTTGTGCTGGTTTTGTACTCTTGAACTTTGTGTGTAGTTGGATGAAGCTTTTGTTTTGTTCTCAAAGGAATAGTTATTTTTTTGCAGCAGCTTCAAAAGAATCTGTCTGACCTGGGACAGACTTAAAAATCTCAAAAGTGGAAAAAAATCCTAGCAGAACAGATTGCATAAAGCAGGTGTGTGTAAGTTAGTTAGGAATTAGACCTATTTGTCAGTGTATTGCACTTTGACAGAACTTGATATGACAAAGGAGTCAAACCTTTGTTTGGATATGACAAACCTTTGTTAAAACTGTGGAACAGGACCTTGGAACAACCAGTAGGAATAAAAGAGTGGAAGAAGGAGAGAGTAGGAAAGATCCTTGAAGTGTTTCCAGAAGCACTGTCTTTAGCTGGGTATAGATTTTCACATTCAACAATGAAGTGGCTTATTCCCTTGCTGACTGCTGGCAGAAATGGAAGACAGCAAAAGGCTCCCAAACCATCTTTGCTGCTCCTACACTCACTGAGAAAAATCTGCTGGAAGGCATTTCCTGGTTTTTTTCTTTCCTTTTTACCTTCTGGTTTTTAGAGGAGTGGCTTTTGTCCAAAAAAGAAAATCATCTTTTTTTGTAAATACTAGAAAACAAAATGAATTGCTGTCAGTTTGATTTCATTGGCTGCTTTTCCTCTTGTGCTTGCATTTAAATACTTAATAGTTTTTCTCCACTCAGGAAACCTCAAAAGTGCAAATGAAAACATGTGGAAATCACCTTTGTTGAAAGGGTGTTCTGTAAAATAATTGAATGGCTTTTCAGCTTTTCCCCTGGTATGGTTTTTCTGAAGCCACTTTCTTGAGGTGAATAACTTTCTATGTCTGCAACATCTCCTTTGTTTTGTAAATTTGGATTCTCATTTAGTTTGTGCTTAAGTGAAGTGCTTTGTGTGTTTTGATAGCAGTTTTTAATTCTGTGGAGCAGTGGAATGAAGTTAGATGTAAAATCTGAGATGGGTATCTCCATTTCTTGTGAAGAGTATTTCGGACATCAACTTTTCATTTTAGGATTGTGACAGAATACTTGTTTCTAAATCTTTACCTAATTTAGGTGTACATGTTCAAGTTGGTTTTGGTGTTTTTTGTGTGTTTGGGTTTTTTTTGTTGTTGATGTTTATTCTTTATTTTATTTTGTTTGGTGGTTTTATTGCTGATTGGGTTTTTTCTAAGTTTGTTTGGAAGCACAAGACTTGTGAGGAGTAAGCTCTAGGCTAATATGTAAACTGGAATTGTCAGACTTTGAGTAGACCTAACATCTTTGGTATGTACACAATGGATTAGGAGTTGGCGGATGCTTTGATGAACTGAAGTGCAGTTCTTTAGCATTAGTAAGACTTTACAAATAAGCTGTGTAAGTAACATAATCTTGTTTTGATGTCCCAGATTTTACTTGCCTAATTTCCCACATGGTGGAATGAATCTAGTCTTCACCAGCATGGATATGTAAACCTTTTCAAGATGGTTAAGAACTGTGGCGAAGGACCAAGTGGAATGGCAAGTGAGGAAACTTACATTTATTTCTAGCTAATTCTTCTGCTATGTTATTTCATTACCTGATGTAAGTCAGCTTTTTAAAATAAGAAGTCATCTAAAAACTGAAATCAGGTAGATGTTCTTATCCTTAAGAAAACTTATAGTTGAACTCAGCTTGAAGTGTTGGGTATTTATTTTAAGATATTAGCTATGCTTAATCTACTCAAACCTATTAAGTGCATTGCTCAGTGTTAAAACTGCTTAAAGTGAGCAAAATACAAATTTTAATTTATATTCTGATTATTCCTTTGTCAGGAAGAAGCAGCCACTTCTGCTGACATCTGATTTGTATATTAGAAAGTATGGTTTCCTGACAGAAGAGTGCATTATAGTTTTTAACAGCAGATCTTTATTAAATGTGCAATCAATGGTGGTTTTGGAAAGATGAGAAAGGATCCACCGTGGGGCAACTCAGTGAAGCTAAAGATGTAAGTCCTGTGCTATTGCTATTTTTTATGTATTGCAAATAGGAATTTTTTTTCCAGCCCCAGCTCGTCAGTTTATATGTGCATGTGTTTATTTGTTTTTTGTTTTTTGTTTGTTTTTTTTAAAGCCAGAAGGTTTGTGTGGACATTACATAATAAATATTTTATATAGTTTGAAATTAAGAAATTGTTCAAAACCCCCAAAAGTAAACCAGACTGAAAAGCTGTCACTAGCACCACCCAGCCAAAACCAAATCAACCTCTTTTATATGTATGAAGTTAACTACCTTAAAGTATTCAGAGAAATTTAAAAATATATACAAATTGGGCAGCTTTGTTCATATTGTTTGACTCTTGTGTTGTGTCAAGGCTAGACAACTCTTCCTTAAAAAATGAAGAGAAGTAATACTGATAAATTTTTTGCCATTTGAACTTGGTCACAGTTAAACCAGAAGTGTGTCATGCTGCTTAATGCTTTTAGTAAACATTCAATAGTGGTTAGAAAACTTCTCTGATCTGTTTGCTTAAAAAATAAGGCCTTGTAATGAGCTCGAAAAACTTTACTGCTGATGGTTTCCTAATGCAATCTTTTTGATTCAAAAAGTAGTTTAGTGTTTTTCTTCCTCTATTCCATGTGTTCTGCCTGCTCTTGAATACTACCTGTTTGCTTTTCCTATACTTGAGATGTTGTGTGTAATAGGAATTGCAGTCAGAGTATGTTTTTCAGCAGCATGTTCTTACAGGATTGATCATTATAAAAGAGCTGGATTTAAACACTGGCAACACTTAAAGTGTTCTGCTTAAAGTCTATTGCTGCACAGTAATGTCAAGGTGCATGAATAACTTTCTCGCTTGCAGGATCTTTCCTTTGTCAGTGAACCTCTTTCACTGAGGAACAATCACATTTTTTACCACAGGCACCATTGTTTAAATTAGAACAACCTTTTCTACTGGCTAGAAGATGAATCAATTAGATGCAGAAGTTTGAAAAACAAGACCTGCTGTAACTTTTTTGTGATTGTTGAATACTTCTTCATGACAGTGAAGAATGGTGTAAGGATGGCTAATCAGAGAGGTGAACCAAAAAAAGTGTGATGAAAAAACCAGCTGCAGTTGTCCCAGCTCAGTCTGGCCAATTAGTATTTTCTGTGGTTTCTCCTTTATTTTTGGAAGTCTGCTTCTTCCTTTTCCTGTGTATTGTTTTCCTTGTCCTGCATTTCAGACTTCCTTGACCTTGTTATTGTTTCAGACATCCGTCTGGTTTGTCTCTCTAAAGTCCATATAGACATAATAGAAACTTCTGGGATCTTAGAGTTGTCTGTTTTGCTTCCATAACTTTCTATGACTTGAGAACATAGCAGTCAACATTCTGCTAAATGTTCAATCTCTTGGTTGTTGGAAGAGATTGATGCAGGATAATGGATCAGTGCTGTTTGAATCTGGCACTAATTTGGCATTGTCATTTGTGTGCCAGTGATCCAGGGAGGGAAGGACTAAGTGAAAGTGGAAGTGCTGCCATTGATTTATCTGCACATGTTAAATTAATTGGTCATCATTGGCAAAATACCTGTTTTATATAAAAACAGGTGTTTTATGGCCTACTCAGTAATTGTTATTGGTAAATAGTGAGTCTTTGCTGTAATTCCGAATTTCTGAGCCTAAGGTTTGCTTCTGAATAATTATTTGTAAAAAATATAAATTAGTTTATTATGATCATCACAAGAACTCAACAGAGCTTTGATACTGAAATAAATAAAAAAGGGAGACCATGCTGTACTTTGTGCTTGTATTTCTATTAATAAATGCTTTCCTTTTCTATACAAGATTAATGCAGTAATTGCAGTTATTACAGATGCTGTAATGTAACTAGATGTGTTCAAAGGCTTCGTGGCAGAAGTGTGGGGGTGGACAGAAGCCTCTTCTTGCTTTATGGCTTATGGAGTTGTAAAGTGTTTTTAACAATTAAAAAGAAACTCCATCCAGGCTGAGGCACTTCTGGATATCACTTGGTTCAACCCAGCAATCACATTGAGCAGGAGTGCCTGAAGCATATTACCCAAGCCCTGAAACAGCCTGGTTCAAGCAGGGATGTTTGGTCAGGTTTTGAGAATATGTGAGGTTGCAGACTCCACAACCTCTCTGCCAGTGTTTGAACACTGAAGAATTCCTGTTTTTTCTTAAAATGTCATGAATATGGGCAAGTCAAGAAAGACTTGAAAGATTCGGTAACATGTTACGTCTTCCAGTACTTTCATAAGAGGAGTAGTTTCTGAATGTTAACTGAATGTAGATGTTCCATAATGTTAACTGTTCCTCAGTAGCAGAGGAATATTTGTGAACTGGCCACCTGGCATTGCAAACTTTACTTTTCTGCATTTCTCTTTTAAGCTACATTCTATTTGTTCTTTCTTCCAGATGCAGATTGCGTGTCTAGTTACCTGGAAAATAAGGCTGCTCTAGCTGTCAGCCATTTGAAAAGCAAAAAGGCAGACATCTAGAAAATGCTTTCCTGTATGCTTATGTATATTTTTAATCTTTTAGCTACTTAAATAGAAGACATGGAAATGTGATTATGTATTTTATTAAAGTTTTTCTGTTTTATTTTTTTAATTCCAGGTCTGTAACTTCTGTTCAGTCTATCCCAGTTAGGAGAGTTTTTTTTGTGATTTTTAAGCTTGGTGCTGTCAGCCCTGTGTGAACAAACCAGAACAAAAAGCACGCTGTGTCTTAGAAAACAAAATGCCACGGAAGAGGAAAACTGGTGGGAGTCCTTCCCAGAGGAATGGCAATTCTGACAGAGCTGCTGTTGCTGTATCCCAGGGGCACCCAAGCCACTTAGTGGCACAAGCAATGCGTTATGTCAATAAGGAAGAGCTCCTCAACAGCATGTCAGAGATGTTTTCTGACCTAGATCCTAGTGTGGTTTATATGGTTCTGTCTGAATGTGATTTTAAAGGTAAATAATATACAGCTGACATTACAGTTTTGTTTCATGTGCAGATAGCTCTTAAGTGGTGCAACTCCTGAAAAGTTAGTGTGGGTGTTGTAATCATATTTGTGAGTTTAACTTTTTATAAGTAGGTGAGTAATAATGTTTTGAAATTTTCCAACCATGTAAGATTCTCCAATTTTAACAGTGTTTCTGTGAGCCTGATAAATGGAGCAGTGTGCTCCATAAATAGAGGTACTGTTTGGAGTGGATTGTTCTGTGACACAGAGCAGGCACTGGTGGAATTGTGAGGAGAATCTGGTTTTTCCAGTTAGTTTCTGTGCCATATTCTGCAAAATGCTTAAGCTGTTTCTGTACTAGGGGTATTTTATGTTCTAGATCACAATTTTTTGATGGTGTGCCATATGTGGTCCTGGCAGCATTTGCTTTTCCTTAAATATTTGAACTGAGCTTTTGTTTTACATTTATTTTGCACTGTCATCTTGTCGTGTCCACTGAGGATTAGTTTCTGCAGGATAAAGTCTGTTTGCCATGTTTAGTTCTCTGCAGCCTTGCTGGAACTAAAGCAGAGAACTGGTTTCTTTCCCTACATTCTGCTGACCTACATACCCAACTCTCCTGGCAGACTATTTTCATATTTATGCCCAGTCCCTCCCATTCTTCTGTGGTTTTAAAATTCCTCTATATGCAAGGTCATTTGCTTATGATAAAAGTACTGCATGAGGTGCAGGGGAATCAGCCACATATGGAGCATTTAAATCAATTTGCATTCATATGATCAGATGTGATTAACTGAGATTATTGTAAGAATATGTGCAAAGAAAGCAGATTTGGACATTTTTTTGTATGTATGAAAACTAGGTAACCATTAAAAGGACTGTTTTTATTACCTAAATTGTACAGAGTTTAAAATTTAAGAACAAGTGGGAGAGTGCTGTTATAATTGTTGTTCATTTAAAAATTGAATTTGATGGAATTACTGATTCATGCTTCAAACTCTTAATAAGATTCAACCTTTACCATAATGCAGTTTTATCAAAAGCTTATTGGAGAATGCAGTCAACATGTAGAATTCATAGCCTTGTACTGTAAACAGTAGTTTAAAAGTGGAAAGGTTAGCATATTTGAGTGCTAATAAGTTTTCATACAGTACAGAAGCTGGAAGGATGACAAAGATTTTGCTTAATGAGTGCAGACAGAGTCATACTTAAATGAGCTTAAAGTTTTTGCTGCACTTTCAGGAAAACAAGCTTAGCTTTAGGGCTCAGATGATGTTTGTGCCTGCTTTTCATTTTGTTCATGTTGATCACTGGCACCCTCTACTCAATTTAGTGGCTTTACAAAGAATTAATGCAGATACTGGATTTTTCAGGGTATATTAGATAGGACATTTTAAAGTGGGCCATAGTGAATGTACTTTGCATACTTCTAGCTCTTACATCCTTTGTAGAGTTTTTTGTTCATTTTACACTATTTCAGCTACATGAGATAGATTAGGAATAAGTATCCATTTAAACATCCAGCTCTGATATTTTTTCCAGGTAAAATTTGTAATATTTAGACATATTTCCGTAGCAATTTTTAAGTTTATTAGGTTGTTATTTTTCAGTATGTCCGTATTGAATTCTGCCTTTACTTCTAATGAGAAATGAGTCAAGGGAATTTCAGAAGCTATCTTTAAAGGTGAATTACTGAACTGTCTTTTGGTTCTTTAGTTGTAATAAATGCTTCCTCAGGCAAAAAACTGCATGTGCATCAGCTTGGGTTTGTTTAGTTGACCATGCTTTATTCTGTTTATTTCACCCAACAGTAGAAGATGCTATGGATCATCTTCTAGAGCTCTCCACCCATGCCAAAGGAGTAGCATCTTCAAAAACCTTGAGTTTTGATTTAGCAGCATTATCATTACCTCTTGTTAATCAGCAAAGATCTACTGCAAATGAAGGAATGGGGGAAGGTACTGCAGCACATAGTTATTCTGGAGCAGCAATAGACAAGGTCCTGTCACCTGGTGTGCAGCTGACTGGAGAACTGGATTCCCTACTAGAAAATGCCTTTCAGAGTTACAGCTTGAGTGAGGAATTGCCTAATTCTGCAAATGACCAAATAGCACATGAGCACCCTGTGGAACAGGGTGGTCTTAACATATTTCCTGAGTGGGAAAAACCTGATTCGGTTTGCAATGTCCTACCTTTTCCAGAGCAAGCAGAGACAAATAATGAGGTTTTAGAAAACTTGTGCTGTTCCCAGCCACCAGTGAGTCAGCTGAGCATCCAGACAAGCTCACCATCTGCATCAGACAGTTTTGCAGAGATACTGGAAGATTCTGATATGTTGGAAATACACCAGAATGTTCAACATGCTGTGGCTTCAGAAGTATATAAACTATCAAATGGAGAAATATCGTGTGAAAATTCTGATCAGACACAAGATACTGTTTTGGATCAAAGTAGTGTGAGTGCTGCTTCTTGTGGGTCCTCCCAAAGACCTATGGAACTAGGAGTAGCTGTTTCTGGAGATCCTAATTCAAGGTGCCTGGAACAACATGAAGATGCAGTGACTGCCTTTAGCAGTTACCAGAGTGCTTCTCTTCCAGAGGCGTGTATCTCTCCTGAAACATCCAGTTTCAAAACACAAAAACCTGCAGATGCTCAGCAAATTCAGCAGGGTTATAACTTAAATTTTCCTGCACCATCAGCTCAGTCTCAACAACACTGGAATCTCATGGCTCCTGTGTTTTATCCATCCAGTGGAAGTCACAGTTTTGTAATTCCTGTGGCTGCCAGTCCAGGGCAGTGGAGACCTATTTCTGACTGTAGAACTTCGGAAAAAGGACCCTTTCTTTCCTCCCCAGTGGTTTCAAATGCCTGGGATGGCAGCTCTTCTCTGAAGGTATGGGGAAATCAAGATAGAAACTCAAAATTGAACTTCCTGCAAGCACAGCAACCACGTGTTTGTCACATGATGAGAAAAAAGATGCAACTAATAGGTCAAGTACTTGTTCTTCTCAGAGGTGTTCCAGGATCAGGAAAATCATATTTGGCAAGGTAGAACATTTATATTGTGAGCTTCTAAAAAACATTGCTTTATCATGTACAGGATTTGGCATAGGCAGAGACAGTTTTCTGACACTTGTAATTAGTAATGTGTAAACCCTAATTGCAAGCTACACAGTACACGCAGTATGATAGGTAATAATAATTGCTGAAAGCAGAGTTGCTTGCAGGTCCTTTCCTAGTGGAAATTGAAATAGGAATGATGAGCTTTAACTTCTATCACTCAGCAAAGGAGTTTGTCAGCAGAGCATCATTGCTGTAGTGTTAGGTCTGCTGTATTCTTACAGCCCCAGTTCATTTGGAGTGTTTTCATCGAATAACACTGATAGAAATATGCCAGCTCTTTACAGGCAGAAATTCCCCTTTCACTGTGTAACTTTTATTGTATAAGTAGTATATGTTAAGCTTCTTGGGGGGAATTTTTGATTCCTTTTCTTACTTTCTGAAAGCCTAGATTGAACTAAGACTCCTTTTGACTGACACCTGAAACATGTGATGCAATTAAGACAGGATATTTGTCAGTGTGAAAGTATGTCACTACATGTCGATGGAAAAATACCTCCCTTGATGTTTTGAAATGAAAGACATGTAGGGAAACTGTATCAGCTCTCTCCCCTAGATAATCCTCAGCCTTTGGAAAAAACAAGGGAGGGAAATTATTATAGATCATATTTGCTTGGAGGTTGATTTTTTTCCTCCTCTTACTTACATTTGCTGCTTCCGTTCCAAATAATTTTAGTTTTGTGCAAGAGTGTAAAAAAAAGTATGTATGGTAGTAGACATTGCAGCTTGGGAGGAGAAGGGGAAAAAGCTGTTTAATTCTTGATCTTTCACAGGAATTTGCTTGAGGATAACCCAGGTGGAATCATTCTTAGTACTGATGATTACTTTTACAAACATGGACAATACCATTATGATCCTGATTGCTTAGGGGAAGCACATGAGTGGAACAGGAAAAGAGGTGAGACATAAATAAGGGATTAGCTTGCTCACAGTTCTGAGCTTGTGTGCTGTTTAAAAATCTGCCTGGCTTGTTATGTGACAAACATTTACCGCAATGTAGAAGTATTTTTTAATATGTGCAGAAAAAGAGTATGAGCACAAACTCAGAAGTCATCTGTTTATTGTGTGTTTTGCAATTAAAAATGCCACTGTCTTTGTCAAGAGTATGTTTTGTCCTCAGATTTTATAATGGTATATATTTTGGGTAGTGTCCCATTTCTAGAGATGTTACCTACTCCATCTCCCAGAACTATTTTCTTCTGAGATGATCCATAATATACATATACAGTATGTAATGAATACACAAATAATACACAGATATCTTCCCGCTCTTGGTTATCTTTTTTTTCTCTTGTACACAAAATTGTTGTCAAATTTAAACAAAATTATAAGAGCAAGACAGAATAAATTATTTTTCCCCATTTCATAATTGGGTGGGGTTTTTTTGAAAGTGACCTGTGCTAAACTCACCACAGAACAAGTCTTTTTAAGCTTTTACTTGCTAAATTTGAACCATGATCCCTTTTCTGCTGTCAAATTTCTACTAGTGGAGAAATTAAATATTAAATGTGGGATTCAGCAAGAACTGTGATTGTTCAGACACATTGTAACATGGCTACAGAAGCATGGTGCTGTGTCTCAAAGTTAGTGGTTCTATACATTCTATACATTTCATTAATGTGTATTTAAATTACAATAATTCTTTTGGTTTTTCATATTTTATACAGTTTACAGAGTGGACTAATCTTAAGACTGTTATAAAGCCAAGAATTTTGTATGCAACAAAGAAGTCCACTTTAAGGTGATCATGTAGTTTTTTTAGTTTAATTTACTGATTGATTAGTCATCTTGATGCATTTTACATCTGCATTTTCATTCCTTGATTATCATACATATGTTAATTCAAAAGCTAATGCCATATCTCAGTAGTTTTACATGTGAGGGGGGATTTCTGAAATAAAGGGCCTTGAAACAGATCAAGCTATGGCAAGAGTTCTTTACACAGTGGTTAATCATTATGGATTATCTACATAAAAATAGAACAAACTTAGAGAATGAGTATTAATATGTTCACCCTATTGTAATGAAATTAACTGTATTACCTTGTTTTGTACATGTGTATTTTTCAGCCAAAGAAGCGTTTGAAAAGCGAATCTCTCCTATAATAATTGACAACACAAACATACAAGCATGGGAGATGAAGCCTTATGTTGCTTTGGTTAGTATTACAATTTGACCAATGTGAAAAGAGATTATTGTCTAGCATGGCAACAACGTATGTTTTAAAATGGGAGTGTCTTTCACAGTCTAGCTTCTATTTCACAAGGAAGTCTGGAGTAAAAATGCCAGTGTTGCATGGACTCATTGCTCAGTGTCATGTTGTGTTGCGTGACTCATGCAGTGTCATGTGGTGTATGAGCATTAACCTGGCCCAGTCACCAAAAGCCGAAGCCAAGTGCTTTGCTCTTGGGGCCAAAAGTACATGTTGAAGAAACTGGATTTTGTTTCTCTTTTGTATGATCAGTAAAATAGAAGCTGCTTTAGAAATCAACAGTAATGAATGAGTGATGTCTGATGCTTTGTAAAACTTGAAAACTCAGTTCCATCCTAAATATAGAGGCAAATACCAGTTGGAGGCTAGAGTTACCAAATATTGCTAGCTTGCTTGTAGTTAGGCAGATTTACTTAATATTTTTTGTTGAAGTGATCCCACCTTTTCACATAATAGTTTTTAAATGGATATCAACACTTTTAGAGTCTCGAGTGTATTTTGCTATTGATCATTAACCATGTTGGTAGTTAGAACAACATTATTTTATCAAATTGGTTCTGATTAACTGAAATAATACAGTGCAAAAAAGTATTGTAATATAGGTCTGGGATTTCTCCTTGCCTGTTACAGAAACACAGCAGAGAGTATATATATATATAATATATAATATACAATATACATATAATTGACAGCTTTTGAGCAGATACCTTGCATATGCGGCATGTGCTAATAGATTAATCAACAGTGAGACTTTGACACACATAATTTTTGTTAATAAAATACTTATTTTATTATCCTTGCATTTATTAGCAACTGTCAGATTAGCAGTTCTTTTATAAGTTATGTCTTTATTTTGCTGCTTGCTGAAATCAAGATGCAACAAGAGTTCTTGCAGAAGTGCAGTGTTTGGTACAGTGATAAGAATTTTTTCTGAAAACAGGAATGGGGGGAAACAGCACAGTACTTGCAGTGTTTCTCCTGATTAGACTGTAGGCTCATTTTCTGTCATGATGAGACTGAACTATATAGAAACCATTTACTTGCAGCTTGGTCAAGTTTCCCATGTGGCAGGAAGGCTGTCCACAGTAGCTGTGCTAATATAACTCAATTGCTGTTTTGGAGCTGGTTCACATCTGGTCAGCTCTGAATGTAAGCTGTGCACTTTCCTCTGTCTTGGAGAGGCTGTGTAGAAATGTGTGTGCTGTATCTGGAAAGAGATGATGTTTTGCAGTGTTGTCTCAGAAGACACATCATGGCACATTTAATTTTATGGTAAGAGATACAGAAACGTTTTTTAAAAAATCTCAGTTTATATAAACTGAAGTGCCACACTGAACAAAAATGTTTATTCCAAAAGTTTTATTCCATAGGTATGCAAGCTATGCATATAGTGTGCTTTGTCATAGAAATAAGAAATGGATGATGTGGCATGTTCTGTTTTATGTTATATCTCTTTATTCAGGCTCAGCAGTTCAAATACAAAGTAATGTTCCGAGAACCAGACACTTGGTGGAAGTTTAAACCAAAAGAACTGGAAAGGTAAGAATGTAAAGGAAAATAACATACTGGACAGTACGAGCTATGATTGCTGCTTACCTCTTCTTTAGCAGGACTTTATATTACTTAGGGCTGAAATCAGCAAGACATGAACCTTATGTAAGTGAATAATAAAATGTAAGAAAATATAATGAGAAAATTGCCTAGATGCCAGGTTCAAGTGGTGTGTGAGCAAAGTGAAGGCCTGTGTCCCTCTGGGGAGGGACTGCAGCTCTTTAATGTCCTTTTTATGGCTTGGATGCTGGGACAGAGTGCACTCTTAGCAGATTCGCAGGTGATATGGAACTGAGCAAGAGTAGTTTATTCAACCTTAAGCAGAGATAATTGAAGAACAGTTGTGTTGTTTTCAGCTACCTTTTGAAACATTATAGAGAAGACTAAAAAGAGTTGTACAGGGATAGGACAAACTAAACATCATCAAGTTGTAACTCTAGATTACATTAAAAAAAAAGCCCAACATTTACTTTAAAGGTGGTTAGGTACTGAAAGAGTTTGCCCATAGAGTTTATAGACTTTCAGTCATTTCGGATATTCAAAATCAGCCAAAAAGCTCTGGGCAACCTGATCTAGCTGTACTTCCTCTGAGTAGGAGACTGAAGTATGGGACTTCCAGAGGTCCCTTCCAACAGAAGTTCTTTTCTGATTTTATGGTATCTGTTGTCATCTGAATTTGCATGATTAGCTTAAGGTTGGCTGCTTTTAAAGTGAGGTAAGGTAGATTATTTTCTTTTTTAAAATAAAAGTTAAACTTTTTCTTCTGTATTTTCAATTTGTCTTTTACTATTCTTGACAAGATTCACTTGTTCTAGGTGGCACTGCAGCAGAACACAATGCTAATTGGTGCTTAACAGAGTTAGTGAAAATTTCTGGCCAAAGGGTGTCCAGAATAATAGATGAATACGTTTTCTTCAAGGCTTAACGAGTTCTTTGTTTAGCAAAACCAAGGAAAGAAGACTGAATTCAGAAGTCTTCTGTACCCAGTTTGGTATCCTGCATCACTGTCAGGATCTGATATAGTGTGTTTTCTGAAACTTACTTGAGGAAGATGCATTATTAGTACAGTTTTAGATTTTAGTATTATGCAAAACATCCAACTAACTGCAGTACGGGGAGACTAGATGGGGTGGAAAAGTGGAGCAGCAATTTGTCTGATGTTCCTGTTTGCAATGCCTTATTGCACTGATACAGAAAGAATTGCTGTCTCACAGCTTTTCATCTGGCTCCCTGAATTCTTTGGTTAGTCTTGCTGTAAATCTATTACATTTTTCTCTTTTGTCATTGTAATACAGAAGTTTGAAATGACTTTATATTTGTTTATTTTCAATTCATAGGAGAAACATTCATGGCGTTTCTAAAGAAAAGATCAAAAGAATGTTGGAACGCTATGAACGCTGCCTTACTGTGAGATCAATATTGGATTCTTCAGTTCCAGACAAATCAGAAGCTGCTGGTTGGAGTGAAGATCCTTGTCAGGAGGGAAGCCAGAGGTTAGATTCTTTCACTAGCTTTATAGCATCAAATAAAAGACTAAAAAATGTAGCCTTTTAGCTTCTTAGCAACAAAACCTGGGTAATAATGTCAAATGGTGAATGTGTTTAAAAAGACAGTTAAGTAACACAAAAAATCCCTGCATAGTTTTTTTTTAATTTTTACGAATTTCAGGATTGTCAGAAATGAGTAGTCAAGGGATCTAGTCAACTTTCCAATGCTTTTGGAAGCCTCCCATTATAGCAGTGTTACTTTTCAAGAAGCCAATCTTGACTGACTTACTGTTATCTTAGAAATGTGTTGTTGGATGTATGCTATAGATAAAAAGCACTTAAAATCTCTAAATTGTTTTTTAGAAGAATGTTGTCCCAAATAAGAGCAAATAACAATTTCCAAGTTTGTATGTTGATATTAGATTATATCTTGGTGATGGAAGGTGTATTCTCTGTGCAGTGGTAACAGGTTTTACTTGCTCTTCAGTATACTTGATTTAAACTTGCCTAGGTTTCCATTGGCTGTATCCAGGACTGTTCTGCAGTTGCCAGTCTGGATTGTGCTGTGTATTGTAGTGCACAGTGTCCTGCTCAGGAATGGCAATCCCCAGCTCAGTGCCCCCACTGAGACTCCCAAACCACACACTCACTGCTCGTTTGCTGCCCCTTCCTCTTCCCATTCCTGCTCCAGCATTGATGTAGGTGGTATAAAATAACCTCCATGTTCTGGCCAAAACTAGGACACACACACACAGGAAATCAGATTTGATTTCAATTATTATTTCACTTGGATTTTGCATGTGTGATGTATTTGAAATGATAATTAATGGAATGTAGTTGATTGTAAAAAATGATTTGACAAGAATTGGCACATTCTCTCCTAGTTAATGTCTAGACTGTCTTTAGCATTAAGCCAAGAGGAGAGAGCAACAGTCATTAGATAAAAGTATATTTACCAGACTTGCTGATCTGAATGAGGAAGTGTCTGGCAGCAAAGTGCTTTGATACAAAACTGAATGCTGGAAATGGGAATGGGGGGGCGATTGACTCCTGAGAAAGTGTTCTTAGCCCTATGCTCTAGTAAGAAGAGCACAAAAGAAAGTTACTTAAGAAACTACTTACTAAAGAAAATTCATCTTTGCTTAGCTCCTTTTTTGTTGAGGAGTGTTGGAGTTACAGCTTGTTATAAATTTGTTTTCCTTCTACTAGAAGTCTAACTAGGTTAAACTCTCTATGCTATCTCTAACTGGAGTTTAAAATGTGGACAATGTTTTAAGAAGGTTTGAAATGGGTCTATATTTCATTCCAATTTGTCTTACAGAAAAAGAGAGGCACATTCTGATGTAAAGGAAGAAGAATGTTTTGCTTCTGAGGTGGAGCCTATTGAATTAGCTGAGGTTGATAAAACTTCTCCCAGTATTTCTCTAACATTAGAAAGTAGTTGTGACCCCGAGCATTTTCAGAAAGAGGAAAAAGAAATGGAAAATACCTCAGTGGAACACAATTCTGAGGACAGCACTGTTCAAGATGACTTGGAAATTAATTTATCAGATTGCATCAAAAGAGAGCTGCCCTTGGAGAAGAAAGAAGAAAAGGGATTAAAAACAGAAGAAAATACTGAAGCAGAAATGGATGAGGTTGATGTGATTCCAGCTGAAGAGACTATGAACTTACACACAGGTGGAGCTGAGGAACACAGTGATAACAACAGTCTCAAAGTTCAAACTGCAGTTGAACAATTGGGCAGAATGTGTATGGAACCAAAATCAACACAAACGAGTAACATGATGGAATCAAGCAGTTCGGCTTTTGACACATCAGGAAAACCAGAACCACTGAACTTTCTGGGTGACTGGCCCATGGAACAAACAATGGGACAGAGAGTCAAAAGATCTAGAAGACTAGAAAAATCTCCTCTGAAGAGTGATAAGGAAGGTGAAACTCCCAGTCAGCAGCATTCTGAGATAGGTAAAGAGCAAGTGGACTTGCCTGAGACACGTACTGTTGAGAAAGGACATGAGCATGAAAGTCTACCCTGTAGCTGTTACTCTGTTAGTTCAGATAAAGTTACACCAGAATTGCAAACGTTAGAATATTGGCCTGTCTCAGCCTCATTAGAACAGAGACAGCAAAGGTCAAGGAGAATGAGAAAGACAAATTTAAATCAGTGTGATGAAGACAGAAATACTGAAGACGACACTAATACGAATGCTCTTGAGACTGTGCATGTGGTTCATGGGTCACCTGTGAGCACTGAAGAGCAACCAGATACAAGGAGTTTGCCTGTACACCAAGAGGAAATAGTAGGTAGTGAAACAGTAAGTGAGGAAAAATCCCAGCAAAGTAAGAAAACAAGGAAACATCACAAATTAGCCCTCACTTTTACAAACAGCAGCTTGCCACATCCCAGAGAAGAGGACCATTTGTCTAAACTTAACCTGGCAGAAGAGAAACAGGAAACAGACTTATATAGGCAAAAAAGTAGCTATTCACAGACTGAATCACAGGACTTTGCTCTCCTGTGGAGATTAGAAAAGAAAATGCTTTTTCCTGAGACAGCAAAAATACTGTATGGGAGGTTAGATGGCTTCAAACCCAAAGACATAGATAATGTCTCAGATTCTCAGGAAAAAATACCCTATCGAGTTACGTATGATAAAAGTACTTTTGTGGAGGAAAGTGAGCTTATCAATATTGATGAGTCTGAAAAACTAGATATACTCTGTAAGCTCTTTGAGTCTGTTTCATTTGAAGCTCTGAAAGATCTGTATGAAAGATGTAACAAAGACATAGACTGGGCCATAGGTCTGCTGTTAGACTCTGATGAAAAGTTACGTAAAGCTGTTGATACTGAGAGCTTTCAGGTAAGCGAAGCTGAGCCAGTGGCCACAGACCTTGATTTCAAGGCAAGTATAAACTATGATGAGAATCTCAAAGACTGCAAACAAGCCCCACAAGTACTTGGGGCTGGTGATACCTTTGAGACTTTAGAAGGCAAGGACTCACCACTCAGCATTGCAGAAAGTAGGGCTGCCAAGACACCCGTGACAAGCGCTGATGTTTCTGACTCATTCACTGCTACCTCACTGGATAATTCAGTGGAAATGAAAAATTCTGTGGATTCAGCCCCTAGAACTAACACAAGCAGCTCAGCAGCAGGTGTCATGGAGCTGTCTGTTTCAGGAAAGCAGAAGGGAGGGAGTGAGAGTCCTCTTGAAGAAACTGTAAATAAGCCATCACTTTTACAACTTGATGCAGCTTTGCCTCATGATCCTAACACAACTTCTACCAATTTGAAATCTGAATTAAACAATGAAAGTGACAGTAACCCTTCAGAAAGCAATGCCAAAAATTCCAAAGGGACTGGTTTGTTACTGGAAATGGATCGTGTACCTCTGGTTGGTCCTAGCAGCAATAAAGAATTGGAGATGGGTAAAGAAACTCAGGAGAATTGCAGGGAGATATGTGATAAAGAAGAAATTGACACTCCAAGCTTGGCTGCAACTAAAGCCAAGAGACAAAGCCCTATACCAGCATCACATGCAGCCTTCAGTATAGATTGCCTAGAACTAACATTGCCTCCTGAATTGGCACTCCAGCTGAAAGAGATATTTGGACCTGTTGGCATTGATGCAGGTATGATGTAATTATATACACGTTTTTATGAAAAAAAAATATTTGGGTAGTAAACCTTTCTTTCCTTGCCTGTGCTTTTTTCTCTTCATGCTTGATTTTTAGGGAGTAGATTCCTGTAACTCCTCATGATACTGGCGGTTGATGTTAATGCAGAAATAAACTGAACTAAGCATGGCATAAAATATAAGTGCAGTAGTGCTACCTTCTGCATTTGTCTTTTTGTACATGCACATACTTCAAAGTAAAAATATATTTGCTTATTTGCATTCTGAGCAACAGGCCTTTGAGCTTATATTCAAACTCTGAAGAGATATTTAGATGATAAGGAATATGTAAATTGTGGCTGATTAGGAAAGAAGAAAGGGAAAAAAAACCTTTAGGCATCACATAAGTTGGGGAACAAGAAGATGGATGGTTAAGGGAGATGAAGTTGGCTGTGTCCTTAAAAAGATGACAGCAGATCAGTCTGCTGGCAGATTATGGTTAAGGAAGTCATAAGCAGCTTGAACATGCATCTCACAAGTTAAAGAGTGATAGAAAAAGGAAAAAAGAAAATAGGAGGAATATAAGATTGATGTTTTTCTCTCTTTTTTCCCCACACTTTTCTCCTTTTTTTCTCCTTTCCGTCTTTCATCTTGAAGATTGCTTTATGTGAAACCCTGGATACCTGATTTATTGGTGGGTTTGATTACTGGCCTCTTTGCCTTACGTGCCTACCTCCTTAAAAAAAAGTTTGCTTTTTATAGCAGAAAAGTGTTTTATTGTGTCTGAAGTATGCTCAAAATTTTTATTTGACGCATACATACTTCTTGCTTTTTTATTTTTGAAAGGGTGAGAAATACCCTTTTTAGGAAAAAGAGCTTTTGTTATGATACCATGATAATTTCTGCTGTTTCCTTTAGAGTTTGGGGGGATGCTTGGAGTTTGTCTCTCTGAGTTTGTGTGCTGGAAAGGAGGGATGTGACTGCTGTTGGGCTGTGGTGGGTATGTTGTACAGAAAAGCAGTTGCCATGTGGATTGCAATGGATCGGGGGAATCAGTTTCGTGGATGAAACTGTTTTCAATTAACAATGGCTTTGTAAAAGAAGGGTCTGCTAGAAAAACTGAAAAGAGAAGTAGAAATACCACTGTCCAGGTAGTCATAGTTCAACAATATACAGTTAATGTTGACTTGTTTCTTTCCTCGCCTTTCAGAGTTTTTGAACACCTGAAAACAATTTCTGTGGAATGTGCTTTTTTGTTTAGACGTTTTTTTAGGCATGACCAGTTTATGTAGAATATCCAAAGTTAAAATTAATGAGTCTAGGATAGTGTACTTTAGTTGCTTACATAAGTTTTTATAGAATGCTTTTAATGAATATATTCTCTTTGTTCCTCAAGGATCACTAACTGTTGAGGATTGTGTGGTTCATATTGATCTGAATTTGGCAAAAGTGATTCATGAAAAATGGAAAGAATCTATTCTGGTCAGTAGATTTCTTGTTTATGATGCATTGTGGCATGCCTGTATTTTGTCAGACCATTTGTCTTGGTCTAAAGGTATTATCTTTGTAAGAACAATGATAAAATATAATAGTAGTTTGTAAAACCTGTGGAGTGTATCAGTATGTCATAATCATTGGAGCTATTGAAAAATGTTTTAAGGGACGTCATGAGTGCCTCATCATGAAAACAAGATTCTTAAAAAAGAAGGATCATAGTGCACAATTTCACTACAAGATTGATGAAGAATTCCACTGGCCAAAAATCCTTATTGGTTTTTTGACCTGTAAATACAATTCTTTGATTAATTATTCTCTATACAAAACATCTCCGTGTGCAAAAATTGAGATGAGTTCTCTAACTTATGTTCCTTTATAGCTCTGTGAAACTTGGAATACCTTTTGGCAAAATTTTTATTTGGGTTATGTAATTAAGCCTATGAAGTCTTAGCAGTGGGGCATGTTTCTCTGGTTTGATGTGTTTTTAGCAAGATAATTTTAGCTTACAAATTTCACTTCAGAATTATTTTTCCTAAATATATTTTTTAAAATACCGAATCTTTGAGAAGTATTGCAAGACCTTATTTTGAAATTGCTTTAATTAGAAGCTAACACTTGCAAAGTTTTCCTGCAAAATTAATAACTTACAACATTCACGATTTTACTATTTTTATTTAGAAGCGTCAGAGGAGAGATGAATCTTCTAAGTCGTCTGCAGAAGGTATGTCATGTATTGCTTTTAATTGTAAAAGTACTTAATGTTCATTATAAAAGCATTTAATTATTTGAAACTTAAGGTTGCAAATGCTCCATTGAAAAATTATGACTTTATTTATTAGACTAAATTGTATTGCCTTTGGATCCATTTACCAATTTCTTATGATGTGTGGGGGAGGGGAGAGCAGTTAATTAAAAGCAGAATCACTAGTTCCAGATAAAGCCTATAATTTTATGTTGTTCAGAAAACTTGGAGAAGCTCTGGTTGAAGCAGACAGCCTTTTGGTAGGAATTATCTGTGGCAAGAAAAGGAGCAGTCAGAGAATTACTAGCAGAGTAAGATTTCTGCAGGCGAGGAAGGGAGGTCGGGAATACACCACTGACAAGTTGTTCATCAGAGGTGATTTTAGCAGGAAGATGGATACCTTGTTTATTAACATCTCTTGCAGTCCAGTTTTCATTCAGGTCCCAGAAGAAATGTCCCTCTATGGCAGAACCCCACTGCAGACTTGGACTGCAATGTGGGTGCAAACTAGTGACCAAACAATGCTGTTGCCATTAACTTGTGGAAGTAGAAAACGAGATTGTTAAGCATCTGTCCTTAAGTTGTAGAAGAAAGGCAGGTAAACATACTAGTCAGTGATTCTTTTATAAAAGCAAACAAGCCCCACCTAATGTATGTGCAAAGTGATTTACAGCTTTAAGAAACGTCTTAGCACTTGAGAATTTGGTGAGGAAGTCTGGTGGTTTTCTTTTATTTCACAAAATAGATAAAGATGATCAGACAGTCTTTGGAAAATTGAAGTGGAGAAGGTGAAAGCCATGTGTTGGTTTTTGTTTTAGCATTAATAATCTTGTTTTAACAAAACTCAAACTGTGTAGATTGAAAAACTTGTCTTAATTATTTTGTCATTGCATGTATATATAACCAAGTAAGTGTTTTGTCACCCTACTTTTATTGTTTTTTAATGTCCTGCAGTGTTTCAGCAGATAGATACAGATGACTCAGAAGTGCTGTTATCTCAGAATGCAGACAGCAAAATACAGAAGAAGAAATCGAGCTTGGCTGCAGACACATCTAATAATGTACAGACAAAAACCCCAGCAACATCAGATGTTTTTCCATTTATGGATCATTGGAATGCTCAGATTCAGAAAGTTTCTCTCAGGCAAATAATTTCTGAAGAAATAGCGATGCAGGAGAGAGAGGACCTGGTATGGATAGCACCATTTTTTAAACGTGGATTAGATTCATTTCTGTTAGTGAAATAGGGTATGTCTTATTTGGTGACTCATCCCTATGTTGCTGATTACAGCTTGAATTTGTGACAAAAATGCATGCCAATTAGTATTGTTGATAACTGTGATACAGAAGTTTTGCTTGAGGTAGATGGTTCTGTTTGAAAAATACAGTCTCATTTAGAATATAATGTTTTGGTTGTTTTCACACAGATCATGCTGCATTTTACTATCCAGGCTAGCATTTGTGTTTGGTTGAATTATTTTTTGGTTGCTCAGCTAAAACCAAAGATCAGTATAATCTTACATGCTTTTCATTGTGACAGCAGTATCAAAAAAAAGTTCTTAGTTGGCTCCATGCCTTGTCTAGAAGTGTACTGAATTGGCTGTAATGTTTTGTTTTGTTTTGTTTTGTTAGGAGAACCCACAATATTCCTAACAGATGGGACATTAAAATAAGTAGTTGAGGTTAATCTGCAACAAGTTTCTGTACCCAATTCTAAAGTAACTCTTTAATAGATTTTTACTAGTTCTTTGTTTTCCGCACAGAATTCCTGTACCCTGCCTGTTTGGCTTGTGCCTGATACTGCCCTCTACTGCCCCACTGATGTTCAGAACAGGTGTTCTTATTTGTAATGGTCTCTGATAAGCAGCTGTCCTAAAGTAGAGGAGCTCTGAAGTGGTGTAGGAAGTTGTATGAATTAGCCTGTACTTGGAAAATGGCTTGTGGATTCTTTCTTTGAACTGCATGTATGTGCCCTACTGATAACAACAAATGTCACGTCCACAGCTTTACTTTCAGTTTGAATTCATGGAGCTTGGCTTTATCTTGACCACTTTTTTTCTTTTTAAAAAAAATCTGAATATTGGAATGATCATTCCAATTGATTCTAGGTTATAATTATGTCACCTTCTCAGATGACAACTAAGAATATTTATTATAGACACAGCTTCTGATACATCAAACCAAAATCGTTTATGCTGCTTAATAATGAGGTATTGTTTCAACCCCAGGCCCTCAGTATAAAGAGGAGGACTTTGCACAAGCTTAGCACTGGACTGAATGGACTGGCAGGGAATAAATTCCAAAACCTAAATCCCTCCTAAAAATCATCATTTTACTTTGTCCAAATTATGGGGGACCTCCAGCTGCATTACTTCAAAAGACTGCAGAGTGCTGCAGTGGTGTATGATACAACTCACCTGTCCTTACTTTATGCTGATCAGTGTGGCAGGCTGGTATGGCACATTGTCATTGCTGTGGGTGCATACCAACTAAGTAGATACTTCTAAAATGGTAACAAATAATGGCAAAGTTGGATTGGCTCCACCTTTACTGTATTTTTTTTCTAATGAGGAACTTTTAATATATTTCTTTTGTTTTCTGGGTAGAATCGTGTTCCTTCTACAGCCAGAAAAGACTGTGCTGCTAAACTAAAGGAGAAGCAACTTTTTGAGATGTTTCCAACTATTAATCAGAATTTCTTAATGGATGTCTTCAGGGACAACAAGTAAGAAATCCTATTACTTCTTTGTAAAAATGGTACTCAGTTACAGTCATAAATATTGAGAATTAAGATGCTACTAAAGAATGGTTTTTTGCAACGTAGTGCTTTTTGTTACTCTAAATAAAGGCAAAAAGGGTTTAAACTCAGTTTAGACACATTTCTTTTTAGGGCAGAATAGACAGTTTCTTTCACTGGGAGAAGAGTGTCTCTTGCTGTTGACCACTGTCTGACTGTCAGTGGAACTGCTTATTTTCTTGAGAGCTGGGGTTTAAATCTAGTGGGAGAAATTAGTGGGTGTGGTAATAGTAGGATTGCAGGAAATGGCATCTGCCCAAGAGGAAAACACAGTCATCACCTGGTGTTACCTGTGAGTACTTTCCTGGTTACTGCAGCTGCTCTGAGGGAATGAACCATCTCTCTATGCCTTCCTGCTGACATTCTCTCTCTCTTCTGCATTATGTTTCTGGGATATATGTCTACCTTCTTAAATCCAAGTGTCTGTGAAGTTTCTACCTTCTTAAATCCAAGTTTCTTTTTTTTTTCAAGAGAAACATCTTTTTTCATCCTTGGCCATTTGAATTCTGTCTCTACATATGGGTTTGCATACCTACTTGTCAGTCATGCTGCTTGTCCAGGTTGTTGTAAAAATCTTTCCTGTTTAAAATATATCCTTCATCCATTTTTATAATTCAAACATTTCACCATCATATTTTTCACGTTCAAAATTGTCCTCATAGTGTTGCCTTTCCCAAAATCTGTCTTTACTTTTGATCAGTCTGTTCTTGTTAGCTTACTAAAGAGCAAGAATAAAGAAGAAAAACAGCTTATTAGAAAGCTGTTGGCAACTGATGTCTTACTTAATTAAATTTGATAACAAAGTTTGACTAAAAATACAAGGATTTACCCTCATTAGGGTTTCAGAAAACTGAGCTAGTTTTAAATTAGTTTGAACTATCTAACCTTTACCAGAGAAGATTTAAGATGAACTATCTTACTCAGCCCAAAGAGCAGCATTTATTAATATCTTTTTGATTAAGGTAGGATGAAATTTATTTCAGTTATGTAATTTTCCTTTTAATGTTCAAGTGCCCCTCAGTTATGTTTCAGTCGACCAAGACTGCATGTGTGTTGATGCCAGTAATTCTCTACAAGGAGTTTGCAAGCCTTTCTTTAATGAGCTGGAATATTCCATTCCTCTGTTTATTTTCATTGTAATCTAGTTCTGTAACAATATCAATGTTTGTTATAATGAATTTAGATAACTATAGCAGCTATTAATATATATTTGTAAAATTATGGACTTTATTTATCCTTTACAGCTACTCTTTAGAACAAACTGAACAGTTTCTGAACTGTGTTCTGGAGGCAGATCCTGTACAAACAGTTATAGCTCAAGAAACTGCTCAGCAAAATGAAATTGTTTCTTCCTACAATGCTGCAAAGAACCGTGAGAAGAAGGTATTTATATTTTTTTTTAACCATAGTTATAAACATAGCCAAAACTATGCTAATGGAAACACCCTACAATGCACCTGTAACTTCAACAATATGAATTCCTACAGGTAAAAAAAAGTAAGGAAGAGGATGATCCTTTATGTGAAATGTTTCAAGACTTTGAGTATCCACAGTATGATGATTTAAGAGCAGAAGCTTTTTGTCACCAGCAAAAGAGACAGGAATGTTTGAAAAAGGCTGAAGAGGCCTATCGCATGGGTATGAAGCCTGTGGCAGCATTTTATGCAGATCAGGTAAACAAAAATATTGTGCTTTTTGTCTGAACTTAGGGAGGTGTTTAAACCCTGAGTTGGAAGTGATAAGGAAAACATCATGCCTGCTAGAGTTGATGAATTTGGTCACTGTTCCCTGTTCCCTGTGTATTATATTGACAATCACAAGTAAATTTGCTTCCACTAGTAATGATACTGGCCCAGGAAGCTAATGTAACCAAATCTAGTGTGAGACCTCATGAAAGGTGATGTCTAGTGCTTAGTCACACATGCTCCTTTGTCTTAGATCTCTTTCACATCCCATCATGTCCTTGTAAACACCAAGATTTGTGTCCAAGTGATCTGACTAGGTTCACTGGAGTGTGACATGGACTGCAACAAACATAATGTTTTTGAATCCTCTGTATATGTTGGTGCTGAACTGTTCTTAGACACATCTTCTGTACTTTATAGGAATCAGACAGGTGTTAAGATGTCATCTTTTGCCACTGAATCTTGTTTGCTTCATCCTCCATATATCTTGGGCAAGATTGCTGCCTGCTGTCTTTGCTTCTTCATTCTGACTATCTTTATGGCTACAGTCTGTCTTGGGTTGGGATAAATGAGGTGTGTATGTCATGCTTTTCATTATACATCTGGTTATGGACTGTAGATCTGCTGCTGATCAGTCTTTCATGCTCTGACCTTGGAGCACTAGCTCTTTGGTCTTGATTCAGGCACATTTCTTAGAATGCACCAGTTTGAGTACTGCTGATCAGTGCTGTTGATCCTACTCTTGCTTTTAAGTCTAATCTCTTCTTGTAATCAAAGTTCCTCTACATTGGCTTCTTAGTGCCTTCACAGGCACTAAGCATGTCCCTTGACATCATGCTTAAAAAATGTGTTAGAAGTATCTTCAAAGGTTGTAGTTTTCCCCGATCTAATAGTATATAAAAATTCAGTAAGAATTCACAGTATAGAAGCATTTAATTCTAAACTTGGAATTGTATTATGACAGAACAAAAATGTAATAATAAATCACTTGAATTTGCTTATTCAAAAAGCTTTCATGCAAGTGGTGTAACTCCTGTTTAGATTGTTACTGTGCATGTAGGAAGTACAGATTATCAATTTTTATAATAAACTTTTTATGGTTTTTATGTGTTTTATCCTGTTTCATATATTCTTGAAGTTTTGAGACAAAGATGTTCAGGATTTTAAATAGAAGTGTAATTTCAGGTCCTTACTTTGGTTCTTATCCATAAGAACAAATACAATCTATTGTAAATCTATTGAAATTTATTTATTATATACTTTCCTTTAGGTAATAAAAAGGCAAACTAGTCTACCTTTATTAATAAAAAATACTTTATTCCTGGTGGCCTTTGTCTTGGGAATCCTTTGCAAGTGGGTTACAGAGCTGCTGTCTTGGGTCTGACACTAACACACTTTGAGTGATCCATTTTAAGAAGTGTAAGACAGATTTTCACTTTTGTTCTCTTGAGCCTTTATCAGTCCAATACCTGGAGTTCCTTCCATTCCTTTTTAGACTGTGCCTACAGATCTTCAAGGACATAATTTGATGCTTTGATCTCTCAGATACTACCATTGCAAGGTTCATGGGAAGGAGTTGGTACTTGTTCACTCTGTAGTAAGGTGACTAACTGTACTGGTCCTTGCCCTCATTCCAGAAGAGACTTACTGACCTTGTCAGTCATAAAATATGCCAGAAAGTATTGGGAGAGATGATAGATGATGATATTATTATTATTATTGTTGTTGTTGTTGTTACTGTTACTATTATTATTGTTATTATTTACCCTTGGCTTGTCTGAAATTTCGGGAATGCATTCGGAAGAATTAACCTCAAATACAACAGTCAGCAGGCTTTTCCTAATCTGTTGGGCAGTTTCTCTGATACTTTCATCATAATTTTAGCAAAATACTTGCAGGAAATAAAAAATCTATTGTTAGGAAAATAAATTTGCAACTCATTATGGAGTGTAACTTGTTAGCTTACGTACAGACCTTATGATTTTGTGCCTTTTCTGCCTTTTTTTCCCTCCTTTTAAGGCTTTTGTTATAATGTCTTCTTTGTGCCAGCTTTGAGTAGTTTCTCACAAACAGATTTAATGAAATCTTCCTGTGAGTAGGTCTCACTGAGCATCTTGCAGAAGTTCTGCTAGAATTATAAATTTTATTAGTTCAAACTTGAACTAAAAGCACCCTGCCAGTGCTGTCATTTTGAAACCACTGAGCAGTGTGGAGCTAAAATTATTTCTTGGTGTGTAATAGTCACTGTGCTTATGAATAAAGGGTCACCTTCATGAGCAGAAGATGAAAGAAGCTAACCATGCTGCTGCTGTGCAAATCTTTGAGCGAGTAAATACTTCCTTGCTGCCTATGAATGTGTTGGATTTGCATGGTCTCCATGTGGATGAAGCCGTGAATCAATTGTCCAGAGTACTCCAGGAGAAAAGGGAAGGTAGGGTTTAGGTAATAATTCTTACCCCTAAAAATTATTCTCATGATGAGAAGAAATCATGATGCATGGCAATATTAGAGGGAATGAATGTGCTTTAGTAACATATGTGTTAAAAACAACTAGGCTTTGTGTTGTCTTGTTTTCAAAGTACCCCAGTGGAATTGTTTTTCTTTAACAAGACAATGATTTTTGTTGTTCCTGTCTTGCCCCCCTCCCCCTGCTTCTTGGTAAATCTTCTTCCTTGTGTTTTATCCCTTTTTATTACTATTATTGAATACTTGGTCTGTCCTTCATGACATTTTTTTACTGAGATGATGATGCAACCATATGTCTTCCCATTGCATTGCTTTGTCACAACTATGTTGCTTTTATAATCTTAAAAGAAAAATTACTGTGTTGGAATTGTAACAGCAGTGATGATATGGTCTTCAACTTCTACATGAGAGTGTGAGATCTGAGCTACCTTTCAGAAACTTCTGTTTTCAGTTTGTTGGCAGCAATGCTTGAGATCAGAATGCTGCTGCTTCCAGAAATGTCATTTTATGCAGTTTTGCTTGAGAGCTCATTTTTTCTCATAGTGGAGAGTTCAAGTACTTCATGAGTGTCCATGCTGTAAAAAGATCAATTTTCTGCATTACCAGTTTACCCTCTAAATTTAAGCACACTGGGAATGCTTCTGTAACAAATATTTCTTACACAAGGTACTGCCACACAAACAGGATTTTTTGAAGGAGCTGCTCCTCAGAGTATAAATAAAAGTGTTCAGTGAGGCTTTAGATAACCCTTGTCTTTCAATATGCACCAGAGATAATTAAATTCCATTATCTGGTCAATTCCTGCAATGACATTTGTGCAATTTAAACTGTAACCTAGTGCTTTTTAGAACTAAATTTCCAGAACTGTACTTAAATCAGCAATGCTGAAATTGATAGTAGGGGCTCTCTGTTCAGTCTATTTACCTAAAGCTGAAAAAAAAAAGTAGTTGATTTCACTGTATGTACATGGGAAAAGGAACAATACTGGGAACTTTCTTTTGCTGCCGGAATTAACAGTAAATAAATATAAAACCTAAATAAAGTTACTGTGTGGGGGAGAGTAGTTGAAAAAACACGTAATGTGAACTGATAATTCCAAACTGGCAAATCTAGTTGTGAGAATCCAGTTTAATTTTTTTTCCTCTTTTTCAAACTCTTCATCAATTTAGGTTGCTGTTATCTCTGGGAAGAGAGCAATTTCTTTGGTTATCATGGCTAAGGGCCCTAATAAAACTCATGGAATGTGTTGATCTGTTGAATTCCATGCTCCAACATAGCAGAAGATAGTCCAAATAATGTGGCATAAGTGTCAAAAGCTGGATTTATATTTTCTTTCTTCTTAATTTCTTTATTCAATAAAATGTTATTTCTTTATTCACATTAATTTAAGATAAAACATGAAGCAATACAGGAGCACCACTTAAAAATTCCGTGAATGACACTCGCCTCTTTTAATTTTGTAATTTAAATTTATATCACAGAATGTAAATTCCAGTTGAATATTAGATGACAGTAAAGCTTCTATGAAATTGGAGGGATTTTGTGATCGTTACATTATGCATTTTGCAAGCAGTCTAGATTTCAAGTTTGACTTTTTCAAAATGGGGGAAAATGGCTATTTGTATCTAAAATATGCATATCATCATGGGAAAACAAAGCACCAAATGAGTAGTGAGAGTTTCCAGAGGAATGCATGGAAGGCTTGTACTGCATGCCAAGTCTCTGCTGAGGAGAACTTGAAGTGTTGCAATTCCTGCTGTTGCAGAGTACCAGCAGAGTGGTGGCAAACCATATCTCAGTGTTATCACGGGAAGAGGAAGCCATAGTCAGGGAGGAGTTGCTCGCATCAGACCAGCAGCTATCCGATACCTCACAAGCCACAACTTCAGGTGAGTTTAGATTTTTGTTACTGATAATTTTTTTTTCTTGAACCACATTTAAATAACTGAAAATTGAAGTTTAGTTTTAGAATGCTGTTAAACTACTGCACAGATTAGGGCACGTCTGCCGTTTCAGATTAAATTAACTCAATTGTTTCACAAATCTGATGCAGTTGTGTAGTAGCTGTTAAATGTTAATTCCTTTCCTCTGAGATAGTTTAATTCTGTATTTCCATTCAAGATTGCTAGTTTTACTGTGAAAAATTGTTAATCCTGCTTTTTATTTGTTGCAATACTTGCATTTGTGTTCAGTTTATGAGGGATAGCAATTTAGTAAGTCTGGGCTCGCACCAATGTGTTGGCTGATTTTTATATAGAGCAGTGTAGGAAGGTGAGACTCAAAACCAGCAATGACTTCCCATTTCTTTCTTGGCTTCTACAAAATAGAAGGATGAAAATCCATTTCAAAAGAAGAGGAAATGAAAGGGGAACAGGAATAGAAGAGCAGAATTAATAACCAAGAATATTCAGCAGCTTTTTCTTTGCTCGGATCTTCATCTTAGTTTCTGCTTTTTCAAGGTCTTCGTATCTCCAGACACTGAAAAATCCTTCTTCAGTGTCACATCTGCTGATCACATAATGCTGATTTCCTGACTCTCACATGCACATATACTTGACCGAGGACCTTAGCACTTTCCATATGTTTGATGAGAATTGAAGGTGATGCATTGCATATAGTTTACATGTTGAAGCTTCTTTTTTTCTTGTTTCATAGGTTCACAGAAATAAAACCAGGCTGCCTGAAAGTCATGCTGAATTGAGGAGTTGTGGAAAGAGGAATATAGAAACTGAGGTGTCAGATGACTGCCGGGTAACAGAAGAAACCCCATGTTTTGAACAGCTGCACTGGTATTTTTCAGTCCGTTTTAAAGGATGATATTTTATTAAACTGGTCTCAATTTACAGCAAGTGGATTTGTCAGTATGTTTCCAATAATTTTTTTCTGTGGAGTAGAAGTTTTTTTGAACCTGCAAAAGGAAGATACTTAAAAGGATTTGAAGTCTCAGAAATGCAGATTTAAGAATTTTGCTGAGAAATATATGATGTTTTTAACAGAAGTTAAGATACAATTTTTAATATAACTATCTTCTTAGCATACCTAATCTGCCTTTTGACCCTTGCACGTCTTGATTGCTGTGGCTTCTGTACTTCTAAAACATATTATCTTATACAAAGTTATTTTGTAATTCAGAACTTTTGCTAAACCCTTCAGAATAGCAAAGGAGAGGCAGAAACTGAGCAACTACTGGTATTTCAAATCCAGTTACATCTGAGTGCTGAGTATTTCCAGGTTTCTTTAAAAATCTTGTGTCTTTTTAGTGGTTATGTTGAGTTCACCAGTTCTGTTATCCTGACTTCCCTCAAAACTTCTCCAAATCCTGAAGGAGGTTGCATATAAGGCCAGCTGTGTGTTTGGTAATTTGGCAGATTTAGTGTGATCTCTTAAAGGAAAACCACAATGCTGTTATTCAGTCTCTTTTGGAGATCCACCTACTGGATTAAAATTGTTTCTTTCTTTGTAGCTTTTTAAATTCAGCAAATGCAGTATTGTTTTACTTTACAAGTGTCTAATAATGATGTCTTCATTCTCTGTATTGTTTGGTGATTTCCTTTTAGAAAATATGATAATGAGACATTTTAAATATATTTTTAACATCAAAGTGAATACTAATATTGCAGAAGTAATTGCCTAACTGGAAAATCTGGGAGTACAAAAGTTACTCTGATTTTGATGGCATTGCATCAGCATCTAGAAATACCTGTGTAAAAACCAAAACAACATAAAAAGACCCCAAGCAAAACCCTTCAGAAATTAAACGTCTCTACTTTTGCATGTGTTTCCAGTACACAATCAGAACACTTTTTTAATAGAAATATCTTGTAGAATACATCACTATTTTTATTTATCTTTGCCTCCTGAAGGGCATATGAATTTTTGTTGTACGGCTTTTTCAGAACAGGTGTGAGTTGTGTATTAGGAATAATATTAATAGATTAAGGATTAATGTGAGGAATTTTTAAATTTTTAGCCACTTTGCAGTAAATTTTATCAAGGAACTACATGCACATAGAGTTTGTATATGAATCCATATGTGTGTGCAAATTCTTCAATTTGCATACATGAGGACTAATAAACAAAGAACTTCTGTGAGAAAAGCTGTCCACAGAAATAGGTTTCACTTGAAAACGTGTCTGTGTAAGTTGCTGACAGGCTGAAAGACATGATGTTTCCTGAATATGTCTGTATTTACTCTAATATATACACAGTGACTATGATGCATGGTAGACTTAAAAATGAGTTTGTCGTGCTTCAAGAGATACAGTTATCATTTCCTGGTGATTTCAAGTGGAAGAATAGCTTGAGTAATACTTAATCAAAGAGATTCTTTCTATAATAGACTGCCATAATAAGTTTGATATTTTTTGTGGGTACTTAGATCATCTGAATTATGTCCTTTTTCTGTTTCCTTCTCTCTGCCTTGCTCTGGGAATCAGTGAGTGAAATACAAAAGATCTGTGGTCCCCTTACAGCACTAACAGAGCTTTTTCTGCCACTGCATGATGTCCTGTGTGAAGTCCACACTCCATCCTCTGTGACAGTGCCTAAAATGGATTGAGATGCTGTTTAGGCACTTGGCCTCATGACAACAGTTCAGACTATCAGCTGTACAGAGTTGCAAATGCTAGAATTATCTCAGCAGAGCCAGAATCTTTGTTTTGGACCAAGGGACTTCCTTCTGTTCCTGAACAGGTTTTCCTTAGTGCTGCTGTTTATACCAAATGGAGTTGCAGCTCTCTGGGACAGCTCTTTGCAGTACAGTGTCTGTTGGTTGGCCTGGGTGGCTGCTGTGTGTTGAGCTGCTTGGGTGCCCAAGCCCTAGAGAGATGTGCCTGTAAACAAGGAAGTGCCAACACTTCTGGTTGTTTTGGGAGGTAGCCTGATTCACTCAGCATATTCACACCATTCCTGACATGGACAAAGACAGCTTAGATTTTAGTTCAAAAGACAAGCAGAAAAAGTTTTCGTGTTGCCCATCTGTTCATCATAATCTAGTTGACAACTTTACCCTGGAGATGAGCAACACAGCTTTTTGCCTTCTTCTGGCTTAGCAAGTGGATGATAATGATTGCAGTTGACTCTCACTTCCCCAGAACATGCTCTGACCAACATGCTCAGGAATATTTTTGAAATTGCCACTTCCTGAGCCTCTTTCAAAATTACCACTGCACGCAAAAAGTGCAAGCTTAAGGGGACAAAAGAGATTAAAGAATTAAAAGTGCAAAAACAGTCTCTGGGAGTGGGCTAAGACTTTCAAGAAAGGTACTGTTCCTGGTGAGTTTCAGTGTCCTTTCAGACTGTTTTTTCATCCTTTAGTCCTATTTGGATAAATACATTAAAAATGTTCAGGGTAAAATCAGCTCTACCCAGTGCTAGGAGAATTTTTCTTCAGTCTGTCAAAATCAGCAGAGAAATACACAGCTCAAGAGCAGTTTTGAATACTCTTCTCTCTTCCTCTCTTCACTGGCTTTCATTGGGGTGCAGGTTGAGGTTCATGAACATTCTCTGAATGCCCTGCCTGGGGTAAATTGGTCATTCACCTACATGTGTTGTTTGATTACCAGCTGAACTTTGATGGAGATGATGGCTTAAAATCATAACACTGGCAAAACCAATCTTGCCTCTATCAGCTTCAGCTGCTCAAAATGAGGCATTGCAGTTCTGACTCAGAGAAAATGTAATGATCCTCTGAGGGATCTCAAGCACTTGCTTAAAAGCTGTGCTGAGCTGGATACAGAATAGGTCTGAAGATAAGTGCACGGAGTAAAAGTAAGTAGAGTTTTATCAGTAAGGATCTCCATGCCTTCAGCTACTTGCCAATATTCCAGAAAAACAACACTGAAGTTCTTGTATTTCTCTGAATGATTTTATAATGTATTCTGGGATGAATTCTTTAAAATATAGTTATTTCGAAATGGTATTTCAAAGTAGGTTATATTTTAGAAGTTCCAACCATTCTGATGTCTCTTGCAGTGAGAATCCATGAGAAACCAGAGGTATCGTGTAAATTCTGTATCATCTTACAATTAAAATAGCAGTATTGCCACCAGCACTCTGAAATAATGTACAACTGTTTCTGTAGCACTTTCTGTTCTTCAACAGCATGTGATGGTGATGAATGGTAGCCTTTAATATGTGACTTTTTGTGTCTTCTTTTACAAAACATTTTAATAGTTATGCCAAGTTTTAATTTAGGAAAATTACCATTTTTTAATATACAAAATTAATACTTGTGCTAACATTGATGAGTGATCCTAAAGTGAAAAAAAAAAGGCCAGAGGTGCAATGAAGAAAGTTGTCTGAAGTAATGTGACTGTTGAAAACCATTTCAGTTGATTGTGAAAGTAGTATGGCAAAAATATTTCAGGATACCTTGACAATACTTAATGACTTTGGCTTTTGCTTTTAATATCATGTGGTACATCCCCCCTCAAAACCCAACCAAAGCCCAACTATTCATGCTATTTCAGCTAAATAAACTTTGCAGAGGATTAAATGAGTAGATGTGAATACACATGTGAAAACACCTAGTATTGCAGCTACCAATTGTAAAAGCTGTTAGGACCAGTACATTGGAAGATACAAATTTATATTTTTAAATTAAAACAAAAAATGATTTTTTTTATTTGTATAAAGTTGTACTTTTGCTGTTAACTATAATTTTGTTTTTTACTGAAATAGTTTTGTAATTTGCATTTAAAATTTCTAATATGAAATGGAATTTACAGAATATAGTTTAATAAAGGATTTTTGTCACAAGTATAGCCTTCTGTCTTTCCTTGGAAAACTATGTTGCAGCTTGTATCAAATTTTTTCAAATAGTAGTCTTGGAGTTCTGCATGAAAGCCACTTGCTTGGCTTCAGGATACCATCTGTAGGGAGATGAAGCAACCATCTGCAGGCATAAAAAGGAACAGATTTGTGGCCTGGATTTCAGTGCTGTGAGTGCGAGCTGAATGCTCAAATTACTGAGAACGAGGGTCATGGTTTCAGATTTTTTTTTTTTGACCTGAAGTAGCTGAAGAGATGCTATTCCAGGCTGGCTTACTCATGGGAGAGTGACAGCAGCAGTGTACACCAAGGGGAGGAGTGGTCTGACCACTGCAGCAGTGGGGCTTTGGGGGAGGGAAGTGTTCTGCAGAGGCCTCATTTAGCAGGAGCCCGTGGATCAGAGGCAGTGAGAGTGGATCCTGAGAGAGCCCAGCGCTGTACCGTGGTAGATACAGAGCTAGCAAGCCTGGCTTTTCCCATGCCTGCCCCGTTCTGGTCAGGTGCAGGTATTGTCCTGGAAGTGTGGCATGACACCAAAGTGCTGACTGGAGTCTAACCTGTTTTATTAGCTCAGTTTGAGGAAACTTGCTGTGACCCCAGATGACTCCTGCAGAATCATTCCTATGGCTTTATTGCCTTGCAGCTTGGTTGACTGCAGAAACAAGTCAGGCTTGTGCATTTCCACAGCAAAGCACTAACTCAACTCATAAGCTGTTCAAGAGAGCAGGGAAAACAGGTTTTGGGAAGATGTGGAAGCTTGGCAGATGCTGGTTTAAATGTGACGTGGCTGATCCTGAGCCACGGTTCTTAGACCGCAGCATTGGTAAACGTCTCACTAGTTCTGTGCTCTTTACTTACAGGACTCCCTGCTCTGGCAGTGTGGCTGAAGGTCCAGCTTGGGCATTAGTCTCAATTTGATGTTTTAAAGTAGAGGTACTGCTCCTGGACTTGCCTTCTGTCTTGAAGCAGCTTAACTCCTAACTTGCATTCCATCCTGACTCACCAGTTTCTGTTTCAGTTCATGCCCTTTTCTTCCTGTGTGCTGGGATAGTCTTGAGCACCTCACTGCTTCCAGATGGGAGCTTGTTCTTCCAAAGAAACCCTGTGCACTTCTGAGAGTCTGTCTCCCTATTTAAATAAGAGTAATAGGGTATTGTAGTCTGTTCTTACTTAGGAAAATTATTTGAACTTTAGGACTGAAAACTGTACTGTGGTAAAATAAAAATATTGCTAGAGACAAACAGTTTGTCAGCTCAAATTATTAAAGCATAATTAAATGTGTCTGCCGGTGGAATGTGTCAGGTAGCCTGACAATAGGTGGTGCCCTTGCCAATGGCATAGAGTGATGGTGGCCGCACTTCTTACTGTGCCCCTACCAGAGCAGAGTTGTTTCTCTGTATGACAGGTGCTAAAGGATGTTATTACACATCACGTGCTGTTCATTGTTTCCTCAGAGGGAGATACTGTATTTGGACTATTATTTTGGTGAATCTTTTTCTTCTTTATAGATGGGTGGGGTAGAGTTGGTTTTCAAAATACACTTGCTGCTCTGGGCTAGAGGTGGGCAAGACAAGTTCATTTTTGCGCACAGGTTTGAAGATGGTAGTGTCAGGGTTTCTCCATCAGCTGCCCTGGGTTAGTTTTGCAGGTTGGATGCTTGGACAGATCAGTCTGTTTGGAAACCAACATAAAGACATTGTGCTGTTTGGTGAAGTTCTGTGTCACTGTGGATATTACTGGTGGCACAGTCTTCTTGAATACCATGATAGGGAAGGTCCCCCGTGAGGTTGCTTGACTTTGCATCGTGGGGCCTGGCTGGGCTAGCAGTGGTTTCTCATTAGTTGCCACTAATTTGTAAGCAACTGCATGGATCAGTGTTATTTTTGTATTATCTTGAGAAACAGCACTCTCCTTAACAGACATCTGTGGCTACTCATACACACTGGCCAGGAGAGCAAGCAGTGGAAATCCTCTGCCAGAGCCATAGATTTCATCAGGTTGGTCTGTAAATGAAGAAATGGCAGCCCTGTGAAGCTGGTGTGTGCGAGCTCTCTATAACAGTGTTTGCTCCATGTCAGCTAACTCACAAGGCATTGTCTTGGATTCTGGGTCTCAAAATCAGAGTAAAAGTAGGCTTCTTCACCTGTGTGCCCTTCTTGCCTTTCCAGATTATCTCCTTTTACTGTCTTGCAGTGCCATATAGACAGGTTTGAGCATTTATCAGGGTAGCCATGTAATGTAGCTACTTTAATATGCTGTAGACAGCAGAAGATCCTTGGCAGGATGATGCACTCTGGCAGGCAGGGGGGCTTCCCTTTGGGAGCAGGTCAGGGCACCTATGTCAGGCTTCTGTTCAGAGTCTTCTTCTGGGGTAACATCTCCATGTCTATGGACTAGAAAGGAGAAACTAGCTGGTGAGGCAGAGAGCCTGAGACTGAGCAGTGTAACTATCCCCGTCTCTTTTGAAGCAGGAGCAAGTGGGAAAAGCACATTCAAAACAAAACCAGCTGCTGCCTTCATACTGCTGTTTCCCAAGGGGAGCCCCGGTGGCCTCTCCCATAGCGGGGCAAGAGGCCTGGTTTGTTTTCTTTCCTGACAAGCCGAATGTAGTCAGCAGCACCAGCGGGGCATGGCCAGGCCGCGGGTGCGGGGCTGGGGCTGGAGCAGGCACTGTGGAGCAGGGATCAGGGATCAGGGTGTCTGCTCTCTCCGTGGGTGCCGGGCCCTGAGCCGGGAGCCGCCTGGAGCCGCCGCTGCCCGGGCTGCGGGAGCAGGGAAGGGGGAGCCCCGGGACGGCTGCGGCGGGGCTGCTGAGGGAAGAGGCTCCCTCCGCCACCTCCCTGCTGTGACCGGCGCAGCCCGGCGGCTCCCGGGCGGAGCCAAAGGAGGAGCCAGCCTTTGCTGGGCCGGGCAGCCGCGCCAGGAGCGCCTCGGCGGCTCTGGGGCCTGGGCCTCAGGACAGCCCCAGGTGAGCGGTGGTTTCACAGAGGAAACAACCGGGGCCTCCTCCATGCTTACAGCAAAGCCACTGGCGTTAGTTTTACATTAGATCCAGGTGGGGGAAGGAAGTGTGAATGTCCCCCCGGGAGAGAGAAATGGCAAAAGTCAGAGAGTTTAGAGAAACAGACGTGGGTTTGCACGTTCTGCACGTTCTCCCTTCGAAAATTTAAGAAAAGAATTTTAAAATTAGGCTCTTTTAAAGCAAGCACACATTTAGTGTGTTGTTTATATCTCTGATGCTGGACATAAGCAGCACATAATTATTTTTTTTATAAAAATCATCTAGAACAAGAGAAAGGCTTGTAGGGTTAAATACAGCTGGTATCAAGATTTACTTCCTGAGCATTGCACACACCATACCCTCTGAGGCAGACCAAAATCAGAGCTGAGCAAATCTGAGAACAAAAAGGAAATCAGGCAGGGGGGACAGGAGCAGCAGCTTCTGCCAGTCAGAGAGGTCTGCTCTAAGCCCCATGTCTGCCCCATGAGGTGGCAAATGTCCTCCCAGAGTGCCAACAAAAAAAAAAAAAAAAAAAAAAAAAACAAACCAAAAAAACCCCCAAAAAACCAAACCAAACCAAAACAAAAAAAAAAAAACAACAACAAAAAAAAAAACACAGCTAGGCAAACACAGAAAGAATCTTGTTCCTTCAATAGGGCAGATGAGTATTTTGGAAATAGTACCTGATATGGGGGAAGAAGATTGAATTAGTTATTAGACACTGGAACAGGTTGCCAGGGAGGCTGTTGGACACCTCAAGACTGGCATTGTTCAAAGTCAGGTTGGATAAGGCCTGGGGCAAGCTGGTCTAATGGGAGGTGTCCCTGTCCATGGCCTGGGAGGCTGGGACTGGATGACCTTTAAAGTCCATTCCAACCCTTAAACATTCTGTGATTATATAATGTGACTACTTTTATGCTAGGCTTTCTCAGAATGAGAGACGGGGGAGTTAAGTAACCCTCAGTGCAGTTCCTAAGCGCGCTTCACTTTCAAGAAAGGGGATGTAGGTTTTCATGTCACTCTGGAGGAAGTGATCTTCCCGTATATTGCCCACCAGTTCCACGCTGACGTCACAGGAGGAATTTAGGACACCAGATTCTGTGTATTCCAAGAAAACATTCAGTATGTAAATGTTAGTTTTGTCAAAGCCCATGTTGCTGTCAACCTGATCTCAAGAGAACTATCCCAGAGAAATAACTAATTAGTAACCTCTACACAGTGGGGAAACATGAAAGTAATAAAGAATAGTTCTGTAGTTGAGATAACAGAAGGCTGTGGTCTCAGAAAGTGGGGAAATCTCGGCCTGCCTTCCCTCAGAAGTATATGGGGTTAATGCATGGAGCTGCATCAGTCTTGAAAAGAGGCTGGATGAATGGAGATGACCGCACCCAAGTGCCAAACCCAAGTTTGATCAACTCAGGGTTTTCTGTTTTGGTCCTGAGAGGTCTGTGCTGCTCAGGCATGACCAGGTCTGAGTTGCTTTGTGCCTTGTACACATCTCAGCACTGCACCCAGAAACTGGGAAGCTCAGGGCCAAATCCTGCAGAGCAGGAGTAGCTGGAAGGCTGCTCTGTGGCCCCTGAAGCATAGGGCAAGCCTGTCACTGAAGAGGAAGAGGCAATGGCATGGGAAGGGGGTCAGGAGCTGAATTGAAAGTTGAACTTTAGACCTCAGGAAGGAGTCAAGAGAGTCCACAGGGAGGGGGTGGCATTTCAAGCATGTTCCTTCATTTAGACTTCTCTGGAGGGCTTTGACTCACCTTCTGAAGCCTCTGGTTCTGCCCACACAATGTGCCAGGAGCCTGCCTTATGCTAGATTTTGGGTTCTGCTTTATTAGGCTTCAGTTTGTGCCCCCTCACTACCAAAGCTGAGGGGTATGTAACCCACAATGTTAGGTTCCTGAGGAGCCAAAGCCCAAGCTCATGAAGGTGTAGTAAATAACGTGTGAGACTTTTACCAAAATCCGCATAGGAAGTGCTTGTGAGACTGCGTTTTCATTTCCTCTTTCAGACTGAGTGCTCTCGCAATGCGTGATGCAGAAGTCACTGTGCCTGCTCTGCTTCAGAGGCTCCCTCAGCAATGCTCTCTGCCATGTCGTGAGGAAGCCTCCCTTGTGCTGAGGTATCTGTTCCTGGGAAGGGAATGACTTCACCTCCAGGCTGAAATGTGTCTGGGTGACCTACCTGATTTCCCCTATACCGCCCAGGAATTCAGGAAAACAAATGGGCACATCCCGGTTTTCCCAACACACAGCTGGCATCTTGACCACATACATTTTTCCTGCCTCCCTTTGAAAATGATACCAAAAAAGAATTAGGCTCTTTTTTTACAAAATAGGTGTATTTCTTCTTGTGTTTTGTTTATATGTCTGTTGCAGTGATCATCTGGGACAGAAGAAAGGCTTGTAGGGTTAAAGAGTGTCATGGTTTACTTCCTGAGCATTGCACTTACCACATTATCCGATGCAGACCAAAATCTGAGCTGAGTGAATCTGAGAATTAAAAGGAAATCAGGCAGGGGGGACAAGAACAGCATCCTTCCTTAATCTCAACCACCTTCCTAACACCAGCACCTTCCTTTTTTCTCCAAGCGGGACAAAAAGCAGTGGATTAAGAAGAAATGTGACTTTTCTTGTAGATTGACCGATGTTAAGACCCTGGGTAATGTTATTTTACATAATTTCTTATAAACCCTTAGTTATTTGTGGTTTGAGACTTTATTTTTGCTGTCACCCTACTTCTCAATGCAAAAATAAATTACAAGCCTTTGCTCCATCCCCATAAATATTTTCTGCAACAAGTTGTTTGTTTCTGAAAGTCACAGATAATGAGTCATAATGAGTTTTTGAAAAAGGGAAGCAATGTATTTTTTAATGTATTCACTATTCTCTCACAGCCAGATGTTCCCCTTCATTGCACAGCATGAGGAGGTGGAAAGGAGCCAAAAAACTGCGTTAAGAAAGAAAAAAACTCCCAAAAGCCAATCCAACAAACAACCAAGGATCAAGAGGAACAGGTCAGGTGTCAATTTTACATCTAACTTTGTAATTACCTACATGTGCATGGAGCTGAGGCTCTTTTGTTGGAGTTCCAGGTCTCTTAGAAGTTAAATAATGGATCAAATGCATGAAGCATGTGTGTTACTGAGAAAGATCTCAAATAAATAAAATTCAACTATTTTTGGGAAGTTATTGGGTCAAGATAATTCAGGAAATGTAGTGGAGGGAAATGGGTGGAAATCAAGACATGTTAGAACGCATCTCTTACTCTACAGTTTTGGTTTTTTGCTGAGTTCACTCAGTTCAAAAGTTGTTTATGAAGTATTTTACAGATGGATGCACTATTTCCAAAATGCAAACTACTTAGCCAGATGGCTTCACATCTGGATTAATCTCAGCATGAAATAGAGAAGAGTAGTTGCGTTTTTAAGTATCTGCTCTCTGTAGCAGACCTAAAATTGGTGATGATCACCAAAGACATTTATATCAGTATAATTTGCAAATAGTATTTATTTCTCTACTTCTGACAGTTCTGAATATTTCTGATGGAAACATTTCAGAATATTTGGGTGTCTGATTTGCTTTATCACAGTTGCAATGGAAACTTACTGCCTGATTGCTTAGGCTGTTGTTGGGAAACCCAAACCTAGTTAAAAAACAGATGAATAGATGTTTAATGTGAAAATGAGGAAACACAAGTTCTCACATAAACTGGTGAAGCGCTGAAGCCCCTTATTCAAAATCTTGTCTCAAACTAAAAGGAATATTGAAGATTTTAAGAAGATAGGATTCCCAAAGTGCCTTCTGTGAGCCTTCCTTAACTTCATCACTGTTGATAATCGACTGAATTAATTTCATTTTGTAGGGAAAAGAGACAAATTGATTCTCCAGCCTAAGCATGTTTACATAGGCTATATTCTTTTTATTTTTTGGCACAAACTGCCTTTCATCTACACATAAATTGTCTTTTTGTTTCCTTTTTGCTTTATCTTGTAAATTATTCTGTTGGTTTTTAATCTTTCTTGGAAGCAGTATGACTGTATCTTGGAATGCATGGTACTGTCATAATGTTAATGTGGACCGATTCATTAGCTGTCTTCAGAAAGTTTCCATCCTGCAATGAACATAAAATGCATGGCATTAGATCTTGATCAGGCAGTCTGTTGCTACTGTTTCATGGTTAGACATGGTTAGAGATAATTTCACTGAGCCCAAAATACTTGCTGAAAAGGACTTGCTTTCCACTTCTGTGCCTCTGGGTTTCAAGGCTGCTTGGGAAGCCAGTGCTTGTGCCCCTGCCTGAGGACCAGATGTTCCACTGCACTGGTCATCCGGGCCCTTCGCCTCCAGCTCAGGGGCAGCTCTCCTGCTGTGCCAGTGCGCTTGGGCTGCTTCAGGAGAATGGCACAGGAGTGCCCTCCCTGCAGTCTTATTGCCTGATCAGACAAAGTGGAGAACCTCTTGTGCTGATGGATTCTAAAGTGTAGACAATAGACACCTGAAATCCTGAAACTACCGTCACAGTTTTGCTTTCAGTGTTGTGGTAGTTGTGGCAGTAGCTGGAAGTGATGCGGATCTGCCCAGCTCAATTTGTCTGTGCTGGGAAAGGTGGGAGTCTCAATGTCTGTGGTGCCTTCACCTGCTCAGCCTCCTTTTGCTGGTAGAAGAGAGGACATATAGGCTGGTAAAATGATACTACTGATCAATCCTGACCAGAACTTCAGAGGCATCCTCACTGAATTACAACAGAACCATGCACACCAATGTTGAATCAGCCCAAAGTGCCTTGGGTTTTTGCACAAAGTCAGTTAGTTAAACGTGCACACTCTCCTCTGTAAAGGCAGGGCCATATTCCAGGGAGGGCCATATTCCAGTTAGCAGAAAAATCCTGAATGTCATTCTGCTACTGGTGTGTGAATAGCTCATAGCCATGCTGGGCAGTTGTTGAACTGCTCCTTTTCTCCTCACACGTACTGAGCTGCTGGGCTGGGCTGTGACATTAGCCCCTGTAGCAGGGAGGAGGCAGCTGCAGGAGCAGCAGAGTACAAAGAGAAAGCTTTCTGCAGCCTGGAGGGTTTGCCTCCCTCCCCCATCTTCAAGGTTTTTACATCTGCTCCTGTAGTCACCAAAGACAGAAAGATATAGCAACCCACAACAAACCCACAGAGGCAGAGCTGTGAAGCTCTCCCCAGAAAGCTGACTTACGCTAAACCTCTCCACTCCTTCTCGTCACTCTGCATCTGGCTCTGCTGTGACTGCTGCCTCCAGATGAACTACACCCAGTTGCCAGGACTACTTTGGCCTGTAAGCGCAGGTGTCTCTGGTTACCTTTAGAGCTTTTGGATTTTTTGTCTTCTCAATTATATAATTGTTCTAATTTGCTAAAAAAGAAGTCTATCTGAAAAAGCCAGGAACACAGAACACCACTCTTCTTTTTTTTTTCCCTTATCTCGTCTAGGATAGTTGACTTCTTTAACGTTCATTTTCAACAGCCTCTTTCACCTTCCTGCCTCTGGTGAGTTCATTGCAATATTTTTTTCCTAAGAGTCTTAATGTGAATTGATATTCTGAATCAAATTAAATATATTTTGGTTTACTTTTGTTAATTACTTTTATTAATAAGTTTGTGAAATTGGTTCACATAATCAGTTTTACTTTTCTGCTAAATACCATCTGTTAAACGCTTGGTGTTGAGATATACAATAACACACTGGCCTACATCTTGCATTTTCTGTATTTTCATTTGTTCTAGAGCTTTTTCCACCTCAGCGTAAAAAGGCCTTATATAAAGTAGAAAAAGGGGTGTGAAAAATTTCTTCCATGTTAACTGATATAAGAAAAAAGAAAAAATGGGAGTTACTCTCAAGATGGTGGATCTGATTCTGACGCTCCTTTCTGTTGTATGAACTATGAATGTAGGAGTGATAGACTATGTATTATACAAATTATGTATAAATCTGCAACATTTCAAATGATGGTCTTCTTTCCCATTTGTGAAGTACATCATGCTTCTGAGGAAACTGTTCTGTTTCATCTTAAATGTTCCCAGACAAATTTAGGTGAAGATTTTATTATGAGAATTTGAGAAACACGTTCTTAGGAGTGGAGTGAGATTCAAAGTATTTTTAATTTGACAGCTTATCTGTGGTTGGCTCTGGCTCCAGCAGCTGCCTGGCCCTGCTGGGTTTAACAAATGCCTGTGCCACCTTCTGAGATGGAGGATTTCCATCTAAATGGCCACATCTGTAACTCTGTGTTCAGGTCACTCCCGTGGCTTCTTCTCTGCTTTCTGATCCGGCTGTGGCATGTTTAGGGTGTGGAGTCCCCTTACAGAGCAGTATGTGTGTATATGCATGTGTGCACATCTGTGCACACCCATTTCCAGATTCTCCTCACAGACCCTGCATCTTCTGATGCTCTAGTGTGATGGAATGGTCTTGTCACATTGCCAATGAGATGCAGTTAATCTGAAAGGTGAATGAGGATAAAGCACATTGAGGCTGGAACCATCTCTCTGACACAAGTCCCTGCAAAAAATCTGAATGTGGATTTAAGATTTTATAACTTCTCATTTCAGCTGTGTTTCCACCTTTGGATGGGCAGGAGTTGAACTGTGGCATCTGGCAGAAGCCAGCTTTAACGTGGGATTTATCCTGAATAAAATACTTGCAGAAGGAAAAGGTAGGGTAAATGAGATAACTTAGTTATTAACAGTCATATCTGTCAGCAAATTTTGGTGTCTGTTGCTGTTGGAATAAGGTGGGATTGTGCTGCTTCATATTCCACATTTTCAACCCCACCATTTATGTCAGTGTTTGTGGTTTTCCAGTAGGAAGAACCATATGTGTATACTTACTTGACTTTAGAATGGGATTTGATATAGTTTTTCTGATATAGTCTGAAGATCTGTAATACAAATGGAGTCAGTTCTACCAGAGAAAGTGGGTACAGACTTCACATGAATACTGTTTGAGATTTGGGCAGTAACTGCAGGGTCAAAAAGCCACATGTGCACTTGCTTCCTGCTGAAGTTAGAGAATAGGTCTTAGTGAGGCATAATACCAAGTTTTACATTCCCCAGATTGGGTGCTGCAAGCCAGGAAAATCTGTAGGTTTGTAGTTATAGAGAATTGGTGTTTTTATAAGTAATCTGTACTTTACTAAATTCCAGAGTAAAGAATTAAATGTAAAAATGGATTTGATTTTCATGTATAGCAAGATTCACAGGCCATCAGCAGAGCAACATGGCTGTAAATTACTGTAATTTAATCCCATTTTAAGGTAATTTTACTGTGCCAAAGCAGTGGGAAATAATCTCCTGGCAGAAGAGCATCAGACCTCAAAATTGAGAGACTGGTGCTAAAGTCACATTGCTGGTAACAACTGCTAGTGCCAGTGATGTAAGGAAGTAATTTCTTGTACAGTAAGGGGCAAGCCATATAAATCCTGAGAGAAGTGAGGGGGTGATGTGCAGCACACCCAGAGCACAGGAAGTGAGCAGCCAGCGTGGTGGCGGTCATGGGCTGGCCTGTTTTGTAGAGCAATGGGTCTGTGCCAGCGGAAGCTCCGGAGGAGCTTTTCTCGGTGACGCTTTCTGATAACCAGCCAGGAGGACACCAGGCCAGAGAGATGAAATTCTGCTGTTCCTCCTCTTGCTTTCACTGTGCAGTTCTAGATGTATAATAGCAGGTGAGTTAGGCACTTTAATGTAAAAGATTTTCTGTGAAAATTACCTCTTAACCCCCCATTTTCTTTGTGAAATTTCGGTGCTGTGACTCTATAGTTTTCAGTAGAAACAGTAGAATATTTCTTAGGGAAATATCACTGAATGCACCATTCAAGTGATTAATTTGATTGACATTGACCATAAAATGAAAAATTGGAGATTTTTCTATAGTATTGTTTGAAAAGAGATAAAATAAGTTACTGTAAAACTTGCCTTTTTCAAAGTCTTGGTGTAACATTTGAGACATCAAACCACACAGCTCTACATCATTCCCAAATTAAGTTCTCATATTTTTGGCTAGTGGCGTGTGGTTTTATTAAATCTACAGTTTTCAAATGTTTCCATGCTATGACACAATTAAGAAAGGAAGTTGGCTGCAGCTGTCTCAAGCCCACTATTAAAGCATTATAGCCTTAAGATGCTGGGCAGGATCATGCAAACACAACAAAGCAATGTAACAACAAAATTTGTGGGCTGTAGCCTACCATTAGCTCTTCTCCACAAAACCAAGTAGAGTTTCCTATTTGCTTAGCAGGATTTAGTTGTCCTTCAACTTTTATGTCAGTGAAGAACTGGAGAACCGTTCCAATCCACCAGATGGATCAGTGTACAGTGGAAGGGGAGATTTTGGAGCCTGCAAAACCTCTGTAATGCAGAGTGTGAGTACTGGAAGTCATGGCTACAAACCTTGGTGTATCAGGTCTAAATGAGCAAAGTGGCAGGGAGCGATAGTCCCAGCAGTCCCAGTCTGTCACTGCTGAGAGGGTGGCTGGAGGATGGGGCAGCATGGTCTGAGCACTTTGTGCACACATGCACGTCCTGCAGAGCGGGTGTGCGAGTGGCTTGTGCCCAGCCTGGCTTGTGCCCGTGCCCTGTGTTTATCACAGACCCTTTATCCCTCCCCCCTGCACCGTTCCTGCTGCTGTCAGCGCTGTGTTGCTTTTGCACGAGCTATTACATTTGCTCTTTGGTTACAGAAGCCAAGGAGAAGTGTAAATTGCTAAGGGATGAGGGTGGGGCTGAACTTGGCATGCGTCTCTTTACCTGACAAAACACATGAACCTGCTGGAAACCACACGAGGATTCTGCTGTGGCTTGGGGATTTCTCTACGGGGAGCCATAGTGACCTGTCATGTAGGAAAGACCCAGCATGTGCTGGAAAGGGAGCAAACACCTCTCCTGGCAGAAGCTGGCACAGTGGGCTGTGGTTACATACTGTGCATGATGCTGCTTCTCACACACAAGCGTGAGTACCCGTAACTGACACTTGCCAGCTTGAGGTTGTTGTACCATCTGGTGATACCACTTCTCCTCATGAGTGACAGTGTGTTGCTTTTGAAGGTTAGACTGATTTATGTCAAAATATAGGTATAACTGTCTCTCCTAATATAAAAGCATGAGACTAAGACCCCTGTGTAGCTGGGAGTCTCTTTTAGTTGTTTCCTGTGCCATGGTTATTGAAAGAATATTAAATATTTCAAACGTGCAAGAAAACTGTTCTTTCCTTTCATTGATAGGCATGCCAGTGGACACACAGTCTTCAGCTTGCCTCTTTTATTTACATCAAAAGACTGTGCTTAAAAATCAGTAAAGACTTTGGACTTTGAAGTTATTGAGCTACTGATGTACCCAAATATCTATTAATTAACCTATCTATTAATTATCTATATAATTAGATAATTAGATAGATAATTAGATCATCTGTGAGCTTTTGTTTTTCTCACTATAAAAATATATTATGAAACAGCTGTCGTAAAACGTCTTCATGTAATTTCTTTGTTTTCCATCGATTTAAATGTCAGTTTTAAAATTCCCATCTCTTTCAGTGGAGGTTTAATTCTGGATGAAAAGCTGTTGGGTAAAGTATCTCAGAGTTTGAATCAAGTCCATCAGGATTCAAAAATAAAGCATGGGAAATGTTCTCATAATGTTCAAACATCTCTCTCCTAAAATATCTCTCATTTCATATGTGTGATCATTTTCATTCAAAATATGTAAAAACCAAGAAAATCAAGGAAAACTTTTATGGTTTCCACTGAAGAACTCTGCAGTAAGATTTACCGTAGGGATTTGCATGATCTTTAAACCAACTGAAAGCCAAGTGGATGACAGCTATAAATATATGAAATGGCTTCTCAAAATACTCAGAATGAGTGAATGAGTGAGAAGGATTTATGCTGAAGAATGAGTGAGAAGGATTTATGTATTATATTTGGTTGTAGAGTCCTTTCTCCTCTTAAACTATTCCATATGACCTGCTGCTGTCTGCAGTATCATATGTTTTATATAAAGGTGGCAAGAGAACAAGATTGTAATGGAATCAGAGGAAAGTAAAGGCAAACAGGCACTAAAATATATATTCTGCTCTGGCATATGGTTGGTGTAAGATATAAATCAATATAAAATCTGAGCTACCAGGTATAACTTGTGCTAATTCTAGAAAAAAAATTTAAAAAAGAAAAGAAAGCTTGTTCCTTTGAAATTGGGCTTTAATCATAACTATGCATGGAAGGTAGGCAGTTTGATGAAGGCATGCCCATTTTTAAATCTAATTTTATCTGCTTCAATTAAGGAAATCTAGAGAGGCTGCATGGTAAGAAAAAAAAAAGGTCCTGCTTGTATAATGGATATGTATTATTTCTTATTTTATCTGTGTTCTGGATATAGTGCGTGAATACTAAGTCATGGCATAGATTGTGGAAGACAACTCTTTTTTAAGAATGTATTGAAAAGATCAAAAATATAAAAATCATAAGCCAACAAATGCAGGACAATTTATGATAATTGTATGTTTTATACTTGAAAAGTATTTGAAATTATTTCAAAGCAATGTCTTCAAATTTTTAACATTTTTATGTACATGTGTGCACACACAAAATTTAAGAACGATATTAAAGATGGCAGTTTCCCCGCTATGTGAAATCTGGACTATGATTTTAAACACTCTGATGTATACAGAGACAAGAAAAAGGTTTTTTTTGCTAGCAATCCTAAGGGGAAAAAGCTAAAATTATCAGGGAATTTCTGTTTTATAAAATAAATACCAAACCAAATTATTGTTGCTTCTTTTGCTAGCTTTGCTCACGAACATCCGAAGTTTGATGTTCATCACAGCAAAAGGAATGGTGACATGCAGTAAATATGAATTCTTCCTGAATTAAAAACAAATCATTATGTTTTAGCAAGAGGTCATTATTGTGTATTGTTTTTTCAACATTATTACTACTCAAAACACCTGTACATCTAACACTTTATTCGTCTCACAAAATATACAAAAATAATCTTCCATGGAACACTGACTAAATCTGTTCTAACATTTTCCTTCTCCGTCTTTGCCTCCCACTGAAATCAAACTTGTGCAAATACATAACTTAATGAACATGGAGAACCTCCTTCTTCTCCTGCTGATTTTAGGGGGAGAAGATCTAGGCTTGAGAATCTCCTTATTTTATGATAGATATTTTATAAAATCAGAGCAAAGTTCAACTTGAAGAGACTTCTGAAAGTAAAGTTGGAGATCTTGCAAGGGATCCATTGAGGAAAATGGAGAAATGGTAGTGCAATTTTTAAGGATATTTTAACATTGAGGAGCATGTTATACCACTTGTAGCATTCATGTATTAGCTTGTAGCTATAGTGTTACTGTTGATTACTTTGTAGCATTTAAGGGAGCCAGTCAAGAAGATCAAGTAGTGTGCAAACGAGGGAGAGGAGCGCGGTCATACCACAGGTTAGAGCCAAAACACACAGAAGTCAGCCTTCTCCACTGCACTGGGCTTGGCACTGGCTTGAAAGAGGGGAAGCCCTTTTGACTGCAAATGCAAGGGTGAATATGGAGATGCCAGTTTGTTTCAAGAATTTACCATGTCACACATCTGCAGGATTTAATATAAATCCATGCATCTCCTTAACAACATATTGTAAAGGTGTGTCTAATAAATGTAATGGCTGTATACACAGCAGAAATATAACAGTTTACAATGGGTGACTATGTAAATTTATATGTAAAATTCTATCAATTAGATACCTAGATTATTGTTGTGAAAGCTGCTAAGTCTGTACGCTTTTTATATAAAAGAGTATTAGCGTTCAAAATAGTTTCAACTGTATAGCCAGACATCAGACAGAATTACTGTAGTCTGAAAAAGTAGTGAATTCCTGTTACAATTTCATCACATTTTTTGTCTTAGCGTGTTAATGAGTGGTTTCCAATTTGGACATTCAAAACATTAAATTATTTGGACTTTAGCCTTTTGTATCTATAGAGTTTATTTTAGGTTTTCAGTTTCATTAGCAGATTATTTTAGATTATTTATCCCCATCTCTGCTCATGGAGATTGTGCATGGAGGTAAATGTGCATACAAATACATATGTACCTCTATGTGGACCATGACCATTTCAATAATGCATCCATTTGATGCAAAATATGTATATAGCTTTTTAAATGATGTTAAGTTATCTTGCCCACAACACGTTTCCTACAGCAATCTGTAGCAATGTCTTTTGCAATGAATTAATATCAAAGTGTCCATATATATATGTATAGGGACATGCACATATCCATGCACATATAGATTTGATTTTTTGTACATGACTGTATTGATTCATCACTGAAATACTTAGATTTTAAATATGCATAGATTTATTTTCAATATTTTTGTGTATCTATATATGTGCATATACACTTCTATGCATCTAGTCTTTCAAATAATCCATCATTCTCTGAGAAATTATGAATGATTATTTAAAAGTAAGAAATGTTAGTTGTATATGAAAGAGAAATGGATACCTGTGTCTGCAGATGGTAAAAATAAAGAACAAGCAGAAATAGGGGTAGGGTCAGGCTCACTGGAAAGAAAACATAATAATTGTTGAAGGTTTTAAATGAAAGAGTACTTCAACAGCCATAAAAATTTGGGGAGATTTTTAAGAGTTAAATCTATTTTAAAAATCCTACAAAAATATGTTATCAAAATATGTTGACAAATCAAAAATATGCTTTTTTTATTTGTCTCAAACTTCAAGAAATTTAACTGTGTTGAAAGAGGATGTGGCATAAAAAATTTGAAGTGGTTTGAGGCCCAAACATTTCTACATGCCAATAATTCTACACACACAGTAGTCTAATTAAGGTCAATTACTTAAATATAATGTGTTTTATATTATCAAGGCTTCAGTTTGGCTACAATGCAGTTAGAGCTGCTGAAAATTTGCTTTTGACCTGTAAGTCATTTAGGTAGAAAAAGTATTCATAAAAGCTCTTATCCAAGCTTCTAAGTATCCTTTCAATTCTTTCAAATCACATATCTATGAAATGTGTGATAGCACTCGGGTTAGCACGTAGCACTTTATCCATGTTCATCTGCAAGTGTGTCTGTATCCCCATCTGGATCCAGGAGCGGTTCTGTGTCAGTGTGAATATATATATCTATCTATATCTATCTATCTATCTATCTATCTATCTATCTATCTATCTATCTATCTATCTATCTATCTATCTATCTATCTATCTATCTACCTTTCTATCTAATTTTTAAAATATATTTATATATTTATGTGTGTGTGTGTGTGTGTGTACAGAAACAGAGACTGTGAGGGACAGCAGACAGACGGATGGCTGATGAACTTCTGTGCTCGAACGTACACGTGTGTGACATTTGCTCACCAGCTGCTCCATGTACAGCTGCATCTGTAGTGAAACTCAAAAATTTCTTCTCTGCTTAAGCACAGAGGAGAAAAATTAACACAGAGGAGGGTAGGAAAGAGAGGTGACATATATCAAGTATCCTGCAGAAGGAGAAGGCTAGGCTGACCTAACTTGAGGCGTGACATGCCGCTCCATTTCTGGTGACTTTGAGGGTATTGGATCAGACTGAGAATGGATTGTGAGCTGGTCCTCTCTGAAGGGATTATTTTCCTACACTTGACTGACCCCAATTTCAGCTTGTAGAGAACATCTATACTGAAAATGGATCCCTTTTGAAAATGACCCATAATACCATGAATGCCACATAGTTTGTCATTTACCATGCCATAAACATGGAGAAAAATTACTTCAAACTAATGGCTTGAATCTTTAAGTGGGTACTTAGCATTGTCAGATCTCATTGGGTTCTATTCAGAGATTTAGGATCTCGGATGAATACATGAGTCTTACAGGCTTTTTGTTAATTTTTGGAGTGGTTCTAATAGTCTGTGTTCCTGTGTAATTTGTAAATTGCTGAATCAAGGTGTGATTAGCCACAGAAAGAGGGTTCTTAAAGATAAAAGAAATATTTCCTTTGTCTAGTTCTATAATTAGAATGAGAGTTAAATTCTTTTTCTCAGCAACTATAGTGAATTGAATAGATCTTTAGATATGTTATTATCTATTGCTTATGTATTATTATAGGTACTATTACTAAAGAAATTAAATTAAATTTTATGAAATATAAGATAGCTCATTAAGTGGTTTTATATGTATGTGCAATGTGTAAGCATGTGTTTCAATACATGTATTTTGTTACACAAAAACTTTCATCCCTTTACTAGGACTTCATGTCTCATTTAATCTTGTAAATAACACCGGTCTGTGTTTGTTGTTGTTTTATATCAAGATTTCACATTCTCCATATGAGGGAATTTGCTTTAAATCTGATAACTTGAGTTCCCTTGCTAATAATAAAGTTGACAAGATTACTGAATATTTGATCATAAATCTTTCTCTTCATTTGCAGTGGTTAAAACTGCCAGAGAAAGAAACAGAGGTATTTTCAGGTGTTGACTTGATCCAGAAGTGATTTTTTGCAAAGGTTTCTAAAAAAGTGGTTCTCTAGTTTCTCGAAATTTCATAAATTAGAAATTAAACCCAAAATTCAGTTTTGTTTTTTTTTTTTTTAACAAATAAAATACTGAAATTTGAAAACAGGAACAAATTTCACTTTTGTGAACAAGGGAGTGAAAGAAAAATTTCCAAGCTTTTAAGTCCGCATTTTTTTTTAATTCTGGAAGGAGATTGTTTTTGAGATGACAGGACATCCTGGCTTTGAAAATATGGTGTCATTGCATGTTGCTTGCTTTTCTAACTTTAGAAAGGCATTGAAGAAATTATTGTACTTAAGGATAAAATATCTGTATAAAAGCTCTCACCCAAGCTTCTACCTATCCTTTCAATTCTTTAAAATATAAAATATAAAAGCACCTTGAAAGATAATCTGGCAGTTAATCTGTCAGTATTGCAAATAACAGCTGAATTATTCTGCTAGTGAGTGACCTGCCAGCTTTCTCTTGGGCCAAAGAATAGTGATGACCCCTGTGGTAGCCACCTTAGGAAGTGAATGAGTTCAATGGAGATTTTTTGGTGGAGTAGTTTGGGGAGAAGATGCAGCACCTTGCAAAGGTACAGGCTGTGAGCCAGTGGTGCCGCCTCTGAATGCCACTATGGACTTACATGCTGACACTCTCTGAGGTAGATGGAGGCTGATTGGCAAGACAGGGCTAGAGATCAAAATTGTCTTGAAAGGAGTTAAGAAAACAGGAGGCAGCTAATGCAGATGTCAGAGAATCAGCTGTGAATGCATGACTGTGCAGCAAGGATTTGTTTACTTGCAGTCTCCAGACAGACTGCAGCTGATGGATTAGTTTTCAGAAGACCTGTGCTGTGGAAGCAATCTGGAGGATTGTATCTGAATGGAGCAAGTACACCTCATCCACAGAGCAGAAAAGCAGGCAGTGTGACCTTGACAACCTGGTGATCTAGCAGAGTGTCCAAACTGGAGTCACAACAGCCACAGTTTCTGTGTCACAAGGGGCTGCATCTTCTGGGTGCTGTCACTAACCAGGCAGCAGCGTCTCTGCCCTGTGTTGATTCCTGCCAGCTTTCCTCCTCCTCCTTCTGCTTGCAAGAGTTTTCTCAGGCCCTGTCCATGCCCTGGAGTGCCCACTGTGCCCATGGAGGTGAAGATGTAAAGCTGGACACTCTTCTGGTCAGTGAGGGTAGTCTTTGTGCCTCCTTCCTCTCCTTGAGAGCATTTAGCTAAGGGATGTGAGGAGAGTTCTTACATATCTGTGGTGCAATTGCAAGGAGCAGTGGTTACTGTCAGCACATTGGATAAGAACTGTAGGCACTGTTTTGCAGACCCCACCTCTGTGTGAGGTGGGATTTAAAAGAGTAGAGTAGGTAGGCAAAGACAGTATGTACATTCAAGTATTACACAGCTGATGGAAGTCTCTCCTGTGGTTTCAACCTCTTCTATTAGTCTAAATATTTTAATTTCCTTGCCATGTCAAGTCTCTTCAAGAACTAGCATAGACAGTGCTCAAACTGAAAAATTAATCTGCTGTTATCCTGACATAAACAGGACCTCTGCTGAGATGCAACTGAGGTAGGGAGTGGATAATGGCAATAATAGTTAGCATGTTAACTGCTTTAACTCTCCGAAGCACTTTGTGACTGATCCAAAAAGCTGGTTGTTTGCTTGCATGGTTTGTTTATGTATGAGCTAATTCCATTGAAATTCCAGCCTACCTGAGTGTGCACTATCAGGATCTAAGAGAGGTTTTGAAATTGGAGTTCCTGACTTTTTATTTTCCCCTATCATAAGATGCTGTCCATCCCCTGGAGATGTTTAGCCATGGCAAGTCATACTCACAATGATCTTATAGTAGATACCAGAGATATTCTTCTCATAAATGAAAATCCCATTTGGTCCAGCTGATAAACTTACCCCTTTTGATGTAGTAGCCCTTTTTTTCTTTGTTGCTAGAGCTCTTTCAACAAATACCAGACTAGTTTTTCATGGGATGTATATTCACTTGAATCCTCTACCTGCAAAGAGCTCGGTGCTGCTGTGCTCTGCTTTTCATCCCATCCCATTGCAACCCCACTCACCTTCTCCATATGGTATTCAGCCATGAGCAAGTGTGAGGCGTTTTACCTGCGTGAGATTGCTGAGGTGCAGCTCAGACACTGCCCAAGGGCAACTGTTGTAGGGCTTCTTGTGCTCACACCACCAGTGAAGTCCGAGATCTCTGTAACCACGCACGAGTGCCTGTATTCCAAAGACAGAGGGAACAAAACCTGAAGTTTACTGAAGATCACTACTCAGCATGACCACACAAGAATAAGACATGCATTCTTATACTTAGTGATTTTATAACAGGTCTTACCTTACTATTCAAATAATATCTTCTGTTGTTATGAGTGATGAAAGCATAAACCAAAAAAGCATAAAAGAAGATAAAGGTTTATATATTGAATTCCATATACAAAATGATCTTAATAAAGTCAGTAAATTTTTGAAAATCAAATTGTTGGATGAAAAAAAAAGCCTCCACAGCTTAGACTCCATCTCTAATTTGTGATCAGTTTTTCTGCAATCTTGTAATGGTTGTAGCACACTGTGCTGTCGGACCAACACAGAATATGAGAGAAAGGGACAAAACTTTTGCAAATATTTATAAAACTGGTTGTATACTGAGGCACAGAAGTGTCCAGTACTGTCTTTAAAGGACACTTTGCAGTACTGCTCTTTAAAGGACACTGCTTTTTGTTGATGCTTAATCAAGCATCTTCTATCCAGTGAGGTGAACTTGTGTAATTATTTTAATATAGTAATGCTGCTCTTACCCTGAGGCTGCAACAAGGATCAACTAGGTGCCTAATTACAGATAATGCTTCAATATGCACATATGTAGTCCCAATTATATATGGAAGCACATGAATTAACAAATGCAAGACCAGGGCCATTGAAGGCAATTTGTCCACAGGATCACAATATGGACCTTGTTATATACCAGGGTTTTTTATTATTTACTGGATGGAATGTAGAACAATATCATTTGCTTTGAAAACAATTCTGCACTGTCACAGTGGGATATTTCAGCATCTTGTATTGTCTGTCAACTAGCCATATTCACTAGTCCTTAATATCTCTTTCAATCTTTAATAATTTTTATATTTTCAAAATAACCAGCATAATTTGACCTGGTAATCCACAAGTTGAGTGCCAGAACAATCCTTTTATCTGTCTTTCTCTGTTTTGGCATTTATGAAATTGCAAAAGTCATGCTTTGGACATCCTTATTTCCCCCACATTCCAATGCGCAAAATAATGCATCTGAAGGCACTGAGGACTCCTCGCACCAAAGAAATGTTTGTTCTGGAAAGGATACTTGGTACATGGAAACTTTCTCCTGAGGGTATGCATCTTTGTCTGAATAGGACATTACTGTCTTGTGGTGAAAGTGAGGTGTTTTCAAACAATACTGGTGACCCAATTTTGAAATAGAATACTCTGAAAGAGAGATTATTATTCATACAAGCAATTTGAATGTTTATCCTACACATGCTTTTTGAATTTTTCATAGATGTGTTTTGTAAAGGTCTTGTTTAGTTCCCTTGAGAGCTTGTTTGGAGAACAGAGAAGGCAAGAGTGTGGAGTTAGATCTAATGAATCTTTACAAGCAAATTTTCATCTGCTGCCACTAAAACTTAAATTCTCAGTGCAGCCTGTTTCCCGGCAGCCAGGAATGCCGTGAAGCAGCCTCAGCCTCCATCCCAGTTCCTGGAAGCGAGCGGCAGTCTGAGCCGCGGTGTCGCCGGCAGGCCAGGAAGCGCCGAGTGTTGCAATGGCTCCCGTAGATACGGTAACCCGAGCGCGCACAGCCTCTATAAAGCAGCGAGCTGCGGGCACACATCTGCCGGCAGCCGGGCCGTGAGCTGGGGGAGATGCAGGTGTGCCCGCAGCACCACAGGAGGTAGGGCATGGCCTCTGCACAAAACGAAAGCAGGGCAGTAGCAGTTGTCGGTACCTGTAAAATGTTCTCTTTAAGCTCATTTAGCACTTTCCCTTTGTGTTTCCCCCTTTGTGGAGTAAGCCAAAGCTTGGAGTGTTCTAGAAATAAAGGGAGAGGGGTGGTGTGTTAGGGTACTGAAAGTGGAGAGCATTACAGTAAAATACAGTATATGCCCTTTGTGGCCATCATTTATATCTGTGCAAATAGCCTTCAGCTGGGATGTGTCTCTACATATATGAAGGAAACAGAAATATATTATTTATGTAAAAAACACATGACATTTTGAAATTATGCAGTGATACTTTCTTTTTAATTACTCTTGTTCATCAGAACTAATTTGTCTTCAGTTTTGCTGTTAGTGATTTTCGGAGCATCTTGCGTGTCACCCTGTGTGAGCAGTGAATCTTGCACACAGTTAGTGAGGAAGAAACAAATGCTTTCAAAATAGGAAAATTTGACTGAATGCTGGCAGGAGCTCAAAAGCAATTACACACTCTGAAGAGTACTCTTAGTTCAGTTTTACAAGGGAGTAAATGCCAGGACAGTTAAATTCCCTTCAAATGAAATTTTTACTGGGGCAAGCATTGGTAGTGGGGCTTTCTTTTGCTTGTGTTTCTTGATTGTTGAAAGCAATTTGTAAGAAAAAATTTACCCTGTTTTTGGTTTTTTCTTTTGCTGTGAATCTTTCTTTGCTTTTAAAAATTGTTCAGGTTCACGTGAATTGAGATTCACTCCTGAAGTCTTTGCTTCCTCATTGTCACAAATAGTTCTGTGTTACTGTTTCATATGGGATTGTTTAAATAGTAAAATTGGTTAGCAAAGAGCTTTTTTTTTTTCTCCTGACTACCTCTAGAGAGCATGACTACATTTTCAAGGGAATCTGAACTGATCATTTAGGGATTCAGGATTCTGTCTTGGTGAAAGTCAGAGACAGGGAATGTCTCACAGCGTATTAGTAGCAGTTATATAAAAGTTAAATTAACTTTATTAGTCTCTAGACAATTGGAAGGAAAAAATAGCTTGTGTCAGTGGAAAATGGTAATAGTGCTAAGACTGTTAGCCCCTGTGGAGCAGCAAGAAGTATATTTATGTGAATGGCTGTTGCACACACAGCTGGCTGGGAGGAAATAGAAAAGTTCATCATCCTCAGTGAGGGATACTTGCCATGCCTGTCCAAAGATGTGTCCAGGCATCTTCATCTTGATGAGGAATGATTTGTTCTCTGTGGGTTATAAATGTTACATTTTATTTTTACTTTCCAGAAACGTCATTTGACTCATTGAAGATTTAAAACCAACAGAGTCATGTGGGAGAAAATGAAATTTTAGTCTCAAGTGGCAGAATCGAGTCATAAGAAGTAAAGAGATTTGGATGGTTTCTCACTAAATGGAAATTATATAGAAGGCTTCTAAGACCACTGCATCTCTCCATCCTACTCCTGCTGCACAGAGACTGCACTCTTGGCCTTGGACGTTAATAAAATGCTGGATTCAGTCAAGTGTGTTCTGGTGGGAGACTCTGCCGTTGGGAAAACATCTCTCCTGGTACGTTTCACCTCTGAGACTTTTCCAGATGACTACAGACCCACTGTATATGAAAATACTGGAGTAGATGTCTTCATGGATGGCGTACAGATCAGCTTAGGTCTTTGGGACACATCAGGCAGTGATGCCTTTAAAGGCATTCGCCCCCTCTCCTACCAACAGGCAGATGTGGTATTAATGTGCTACTCGGTGGCAAACCACAATTCCTTTCTGAACCTGAGGAACAAATGGATCAGCGAGATCCGCAGCCATTTGCCCCGCATCCCCGTTTTGGTGGTGGCCACTCAGACTGACCAGCGGGACGTGGGTCCCTACAGCTCCTCCTGCATCAGCCCTATGGACGGAAAGCGGCTCGCCCAGGATGTGCGAGCCAAGGGCTACTTGGAGTGCTCTGCCCTCAGCAACAGGGGAGTGCAGCAGGTGTTTGAGTATGCTGTGAGGACAGCGGTCAACCAAGCCAAAAGGCAGAACAGGCGGAAGCTCTTCTCCATTAATGAGTGCAAGATCTTTTGAGGACTGTCAGCAGTGGTTTTGCTCACGTTTGTTCTTTCTGTTTTCTCACAAAGACGCTGCAGCAGAGGGAATGGGAGGTGAATCAAAGGAGGGCTCCTGGAAGGACCGCAGTGCAGGTGCCTATTTATGAAACAGGTGTGCTCTTTATCTGAGCCTCTTCCCTCCAAAACACGTGTGCTATCTTAAAAAATGAAAGGTGCATACCCTTATTCACAGGCCTGTGTTTGGACTTGGCAAGCCTGAACTGCTGCAGGCCTAGCCTGCAGATCTGCAGATAACAGCAGTACTGTTATCTGTTATTTTGGTTTTGTTTCTGTCAATGTTCCTCAGTTGTTGGTTTGTCTGTATCTGCATTTATTTAATGACAAAATTGTGCCTGGATCAGCCCCTACCTCTGTCCTTGTGGATTTTTTTTTTACTTAAGAATGTAGTATATAAAACCTGACCAATGTGTATTTTATTTAGAGGACTCTTGGATATATTGTTGAAAATTACAAAAGTTTGTTTTAATATTCTGGTGGTTTTCCCTTTCGCTAACCACAGAAATGAACTGTCCTATCCATGTAATAAATGGCCTGCAGGCAAGCCTTAGACTTGCTTGAGTCATTGCATAACGGTCATCAGTATGTCCAGCATAGGAATAATCAAAACTTAGTGACATTTGACAGCTGTCTCCTGCAGTTTTGTGAGATTTGTTACCTTAATATTGTTCCTCAACAATGTGGTCAAAGGTGGGAAACTAATCTGATTCTTCCTAGACTTCACTGTCTTACAACCTCAGGGCTTGCAGACAGGGTTGGCTTAGACATATGGCTGGGCTGGCAGGGATGAATCTGTGCTGTCATCACCTCTGTTGTCCCTGCTGTAATTCTGGAGGCAAAAGATTTCAGTCTCCAGAGATGGAAGATATTTTTTCATGAGCACTTAAATTCGCATATATTTTTAGTACACTTTGTACTAAAAATACAAAACAAAGCAGTAGTTTTACTGGAACCAGTCACCAACATTAGTAAAAGATTGAGTACAAAGCAAGGCTGACTTTAGAATGGCTAAATGACAATTTTTTGAGTTAGCATGCTAAGTATAATTGCCTAGGTTGTATCCAAGTAAGACTGAACCAGGCTTCACATCCTGGGGAACCTGTTGAGTCTGGGAGCCAAATCCTGATGGACGTAGTGGGGCCAAGTTACCCTCCTACACAGAAAGGCAGGCTAAGGAAATGGAAACTTCAGGTGTGTAAGAGAACTCTGCTAGAAGATGAAGTGGGCTCAAGCCACAATGCTGTACATTCCTTGTGAATTGTGGTGGTCCCCTCCTCCTCATGTTATCTGTCCCCTCGGTCCTGTACCCCCTCTCAGGTCTTGCAGATCCGTCTCATCCCAAGAGAATTTCTTACTGCAGCAAGATTTTCTTTGTCCCTTTTCCTGTCCTTCGGCTAGCTAGGAACTAACCTTTGAGGAGGTTATAGCATGGTGCCATAAAAGGTAGGATTATCTCACCTGTGATGTAGGTGAGCGAGTATTTACCCAGTGGGCACCTTGATTACCAGTGGGACACAGAACACCCAGAGTTGTGATTGTCCCACCAGCTTCTGGACTGTTGACTATTTACCACTCATCAACCTGATTGTGAGGGAGGCTTCTGACCATAAAAATATCCTGGTCTTATCTGAGGTTTTTATATCAGCCTTAAATCTTTACAAACTTCTGCATCTGAGCACACAAGACACCGACTTCTGTCACCACCCATCTTCCCTAAATTCTTCTCTTTCCTACTTCTCTTCTTCTCAAGTGTTGATTTGTTACTGAAACACTAAAACTGACATATTTGTAAAAGAATCTGAATGGCATTGTACTTGTGTAGAGATACTCAAGTTGCCAAGTATTTGCGGTCCTTGGTTAAAAATCTTTTAGCTTTTGGGAGAAATATTCTTATACATGTCAACTCTTGCAACACCTCTCCACTGGAAGTCTTAGGTTTTGTAACTCTAATTTAAAAGTAGCCATTGTTACGGTTTGAACATTAAAGATTGCATGAAAAATGTCGTGTTATGAATTTTCAAATCTGTTACAACTGGGGACATTTTTGTTATGTTCCCTACTCCACTAATGGATTGAATACCTGGTTTCAACTATTTTTAAGACATATTTTTTCCAGAATGCTCTGTTCAGTTGTCTTTTTTTTTCCTCAGTGGGTTAAAGTCTGTTTACAACAGTTCATGCAGTTTTTTTGTGCTGAAGAGCAGTAATCACCAGGTGAGAATGCTGTGTTGTGGTATCTACCACAAAGTGCCACATTCAGGCACCAAAAGGCTCCACAGAATTGTTATCAAAGACTAAACCAGACAAAGATGTAACTGAAAATCTCATCTGTATTAGCTTCACAAAACTTGTTATGGGGTGTTACAAAATTAAGAAATTGATGTCTGTTGCAATTCAGTGAAGCCAGGTGGATAGGCTTCTTTGAGATGTCTGAACTGACAATACAGGGTACACAGGAAATGTAGGGATGGCTTGATATACTCTTGATTGTGCATTCTAGAGCCAGTGCAAAGTGTGAGGCCACTGGAAGCCAGCTGATTTTTAAAATAAATTTGGAAAGAGTATAGAGTAATGGGGATTTTGGTTTCATGCTCTGTGAAAAAAAACAGTTCAAATTTTCACAGCCTGGTTATTTTCAGACTCTCAAAGCAAAAGGCACTTTTCACTGGGAGCAAACTGTGAGGCACATATATTTTAGTGCCTGTAATGCAGTTTTCCCAGAGCTATAGAACCCATGTACTCAAAAAGTGTGGCAGCCCCAAACAGCGGTTGAAATCTGGACACAGCAGAACCCAGCTGAAGATTTGGCCCAGTGGTATATTGGGGTTTGCTGCTTGCACAAGTGCGGCCCTGTTCTCTGTGGTGGGAACAACGAGGGACTGCTGAGGTCTCCTGTGAAACCCTTCCAGGGTGGTTTTGCTTGTGTTTACTTGGGTAACAGGGTCTGGGTACTGTTTAGAGGTTAAAATCTGGCTCTGGTATTTAAAATACATTAAAATGACACATGTGGATTTTCAATTCCTTTTGCTTTGAAAAACAGAAAAACAGAAAAAATGTTCAGCCCTGCCTTGGTTGGGTCAAGCTTTCAGCTGAGAGAAGGGACCTTGCCCAAATATTCTCCTTCTGTCTTCTCAAACAGATCCCTTTCCATTTGTTGTTCAGTTGACAATCTTCTTTTTGCTTGTTATTAAAACAGGTTAACAGTTTTATTTAAAAAATAATTATTTTGAATACAGAATTCCCAGGCTTTTAAACTTACTTGATATGCAGCACACAATAGAAATATTTTCTACCAGTAAACAGTTAAAATATGTTTCAAATCATCACTCTTGCCCCCTCCCCCGATTTTTCATGGAGAAAATTATTCAAGCTTGGTAGATAGAATTGATACTGTTTTGCCTGATATTTGCAATTAACAGTTTGCAAATTTTTGTGGGAACTCTATGTTTACTAAAGTGTGTGAACACAAACTAGCTGATACTTGAGTTAATAAAGAAAATGTATTTAAGGGACTCTATATATGGCACCATTATAAAAGAAATCACCAGAGGGATCGGACATGAAGGAAAAAGAAATGTCAGCACTCTTTACATCTCAGCCTTTCCTGTACTACTATAGCATTTGAGTGAATGCAGCCATTAGAATAATTTCCAATAAATAGGGCAATCCATGTCTTTTTAGCACTTTCTCTTAGTGCTTTGGTTGCACACAGCTCAGGTTAATATAAAAGGAATAAAAAGCTTCATTTCAGAACATCAGAATGCTTGTCTGCTCTTGCCTTTGTGAGCAAGTTAACTACCTTAATTTAATTACAAGTCAGTTCAGCTTCTTAAACAAGCCAGATATGACCACAACTGGATTAGCCAAACTCCCTTGCTCTGAAATGACAACAACGAATTTATGTCCTTGAGTATGAGGAAATGTATTTTACCTCTCAGAGATTTCCTTCACAATGGTAAGAGCTGACCAGCTATCAGCATGTACCTTGCATGGCAGACCTGTGTGCCCTTCACCTTGTGCTCTGAGCAGCCAGTTATTTGAAAACAAAATTCAGGGGGAAAACAACTTTTGTGTGTATCTAGGCATTTTTATTATATAGCTGCTTACCTACAGCTGTGGTGGCCTTTCCACTGGCCTGGACCTCTTGCTCACTGTGATGTGACACTGCAGCCTCGGTGTGTCAGCAGGGTCCCTGTCACTTGGGAGGCAGAAGGGCATCATGATGAAGCTGCCCTGTGTATTCAGCAGGACAGAGGAGATGCTCCTTAGGACTCCTCTTACCTGCACCCTAGGTGACTGCCCTACTCTGCAAACAGAGCTGGCCCTGCCTCAGTCAGACTTCTGTCACTTACAGGTGGCCTGCAGTAACGCATTTATTTTGTGTGCCATTTCTAAAATCAGTGTCAGTATCCAAGTCACTGCCAAGGCCTGGCTTCTGCAGCTGCTGTTGTACTGGTAGCTGGACTCCAGCTGCTGCATTTTGGAAGTGGGAGGAGGGGGGATGTCTCAAAGCACTGAGATGTCTCAAAGCACTGAGATGTCTCAAAGCACTGAGATGTCTCAAAGCACTGATGTCTCAAAGCATTAAACCCTGTGGCACATCCCTTCCTGAGAGTGGGAAGCTGGCCTCCAGCCTTGCATGAGCTGTGAGTTATTAGCAAGCAAAAGAATAGCTATTTCTGCCTTTCTGGTTATGAAGTGAATGAGTGACATGTCTGTCTCAGGTCTTTCTCAACCACCCTACGCAAGGCTGGCAGGGGCATTTCTGTCGTTGCTCCTCTCAGCCTGGTATGATTCACAGAGGGCGGAGCAGCAGGGCACGGGCTCTGTGTGGTGCTGTGGTTGTTTCTGTCTCTGGAAAAGAGGAAGGAAACGACGATTGGTGTCTTCACTTGGTGTGAGGCGCTCACTCGCCGCATCTACAGTGTTTCTGAGAAGTCTCCAGTGGGCACTGGCTCCCACTGGCACCCAGCAGCTCTGGACTGTGGGACTGTGCCTCAGAGGACACAAGCTGAGCTGGGACAACTCTCATGCCAAGACCTGGGTGTCTCCCTTCACTCCCTTGGCTGTCTTCCCAAAATGCTCTATTGCTGTTCAGTTACCACAGAACGGTGAGACTTTCAAAAGAGATGCCTTTGCTTTGAAAAGCAAGATCCCTTGCAAGTGTCAGCTGCTCAGGATGTGGCTGTGTCTGCTAGCTACAGTCAGGGCAGTGGTGGCCAAAGCTGCACAGCCACTCTCAGGGTGAAAGGGGAGAGATCCAACGCTGATACTTCTCAGCCGATGAATTAAGTAGAAGCAGCTGGAGAGAGGTGTCTTATATGCCAAACCTCTTCTAATACATAAGCACTGCTGATTTTTCTCTTTCTTAGAAAGCTCCATTTTTAAAATATATGAAATGTTAAGTGTCTTTCTGGCTATTGCCTTATCACTTTCATTTATCTGTCACCGTGACACCAGATCTGACACTTAAAGGCCAGTGATGCAGTGTTCTACACAGCATGTGTCTGAGGAAGCGTTAAAGGTCACACGATTCCACAAGATACTAATTTAGAACTTCTTATGTGTCTTGGGCATTGAAGTGTATACAGGTATTTTAAATTATTCTCTTGTATATGGAATTAGTGCTGGTATCTGATCCATCATAGAATTATTGATCAACTAAACCAGAGCTGCAGCCTTGGCTCATAATTAGGGCATTGGCTTAGACAGTGATCTTTGCTGTTCAGTCCCTCCCCCATTGTGCAGAGCTTGGCCCAAGCTCAACCAGGTCAGGTGGGGAGCTTTAAAATTTAACCAGGCTCTGGGCCAGACCTGTGTAAGCCTGCACAATTAACTTTTAGCTACACAACTCCAAACTGACTGGTGGCATGACTGACCAGTTTAGGATCAGCTTGACCCAAATGAGTTCATTTTGCCTGAGCCTGCTCCCCATGGCTGTCTGGTGGATGGCCGGAGATGACCTGCAAGCATGAAATGCTACTACACAGACCCACTGGATGTCTCTGGCCCCACTCCTGCAGCTGGGTGACACCAGGCAAGCCATGGCACTAGTGGGCCTCCACATGAGATGGGCACAGGCCAGTGACCTTTTTTAAAGCACTTTCATTTGGTCATGAAAGATCTTGCTGCTTGTGGGTACTTTTGCATTTGTCAGGCCTGTCAGTTGTTCCTTCTCACAGGCTTGACCTGCAGAGTTTGCTCAGAATGGATGTGTAGCACACATATCGGGACTAGGACTTTCCAGAATTTCAACTCACTGAAGCCACAGGGAGTGGGTAAGCATAAGGGACAGAAAGAGAAGGGACAAGATACAACAAAAAATTAATTGCTTTACTACTTTAACAGTTTGTAATTAACATAATTCCCTTTTTGATTTTACAGAACATCAGTATGGGTTGAGCTAACATCTCGTTCATCAATGACATGTTTAGAAATCAAATTCTTCCTGAGAGAGTTGTGCTGAATGCTGGGAAGGTAGAGAGAATGTCCCTCTATGGTTATTCCTATCCCTCTTTTTGGAGCATGCTCTTACATTCCCTGTAATGACTAGGGTTTGGGCTGGAGTGATCTCAGTGTGTACATCATGAACATTCTTACAGCCCTTTGTGATGGTAAAGGTTTATTTTCTGCAGAGGGAGCAGTCAAGGGTACTAATTTAGAGTCTCAGGCTCACAATGAGGTACAAGACACAATTTGAGGACATTAACTAAAGGGGAGGAGCATCTCACTCTGCTCCACATCTTCCACAACTTTCCATCTGGCTGCCAAGAAAACCAATGCAGTGCCCTTGATTTAGAGCATTGTCAAGTTTTTGTCTCCCTATTGTGCAGGGATATATCTCTGTTATTTTTCCATTAATATCCAGAGACATTTAAAGAAAATGAGGCATCCTTACCGGACATATTTCCCTCTTTCAAAGCTGACATGTGCTTCTGGCTCCCACTACAGATAGGTCACAATTTAACTTTTAGTTTACAGATGGAAGAAAACCCATGAGTCTTGCCTGGCAAAAACTGCATCTTCCCAACCACACTCTGCAAAGAATAGCTAGTTCTGGTGCAGCTGATCTCTGCAATAGGTGACAGCCAATGCTGGTGGAGTTGAGTCTTTGGGAAACTGTGCAGAAGAGACTGGAGGAATACCACTACATTGTTTATTAAATACATGAGGGATATGGCTTTGAGCTAAGAGCACAAATAGCATATGTATAGCATTTGCTATACAAACAGCAAATATACAAATAGCAAATACACAAGTGAGTTTAAGAAAGATCCAAGCCAGAAGGGGTTGGTTAACTGGGTTAAAAGACTAAGACCTGATTGGGATCTGGGACAAATCACTCAGGGATGCTATTGAAAAATCCAGAATTAACAGGGCATTCACCAAGCATAGAATCTTAGATGTGTGCAGGGTAGTGATCTGGTGTGGTGCCTATGACAGAAGAATCCAAACAATGGGAAAACTGAAAGCTAAGGCAGGGTGAAAAAAACCTGCCTTTAACTTCTCAAAATCAGTCTGCTGAGCTGTGTGTATCATGAAAAACATGAGAAGCTATGGGAGGGCCAGGCACGATGAGTGAAATATAGAAGCAGCAGTGAATCATGTATTTACATCATGAAATTGGAGTCTGCAAGCACCAAGAGAGGATGCCTGGCATGGGAAGAGGAGAAAGCAAAAGCCTGGGAGCTCAGAGGTGCTCTTCACAAGAGCAGTGAACAAAGCTGCAGCAGGAGATGGGCCAAGTCAGCATGAATGTAGATGGAAATTACATTCATTTCTGTACAGTGCTGAGGTATGAAAGCAACTGCAGTGCTAAAGTAACCCCAGAAAAAATCCCTGGGCTGTGGAAAAAAGTTATACAGGGCCTCTGAGGACTTGCAGGTGCATAAGAAAATAGGGAAATAAAAGTCTTTGAATGGACCAGGGGGTCCCAAAGCTGTTAGCGCTCTGTGGAGGTGATGCTGTGATTTTCTAGTGGGAACTATGGACAGTGAGATTCTGAAGCATGAGCCTGTGCTGGTGTTCCCTGGCAGACACAGGTTACAGGGAAATGAGCCACACTTTCTCTGGAGCCCAAGGGGAAAGAGGTGAGGAATTCGCCATTTTGTTGGAAAGGTCTCCCATATGCATCAGCCTGAGAAACCCAAGCTATGACCAAAACAAAAGAGAGGAGCTGTGTCAATATCCAGGGTGGCAGCAATGGGTCCCCAAGGCCCTGTGGACATCCCAGGGGCTGTGGCAGGACCATGTCTGGCAGCAAGACTGAGTCTGACACATCCCATTCCCTGTCTTGGCTTGGCTGAGGTGGAGGGGTGTGGGATACAGCCCTTTGAGGGACACCTATAGCCCACGCAGGCAGAGGTGCCTGAGCTAAAGCCACTGGTCCCTGAGGCAGGCAGCTTGTACCTCTGTTGATATGGCACTGAGAGATGGGCTCACCTCAGTAACAGGTCCCACTCAGACCTGCATTTAACAGGGTGCAATGGGCTTTGGGACTGGGCTGAAAGACACTACGTGTGGTGGAGCACCAAAATTTTCAAGAGAAGCTTGCCAGAATAATACAGCAATCACAATAAGAGGTACAAAAAAGAATTGAAGTAAAATAATGACAAGTTCATTGTGTGCCTCCAGTGTGTGCAGAGTTTTACATGACAGCAAGCAGCTGTGAGGAACTTTGCATCCCTGCAAGCATTTTATGATTTGGTGCTCCCACTAGGATGTGAGTGAAGGAGCCACAGCTGGATCAGGCAGTGACTGTGGTGGACAGAAATCTGCTCATCCTTGACCTCACAGATATTGTGCAGGACAGAGTGAAAACAGGAGGCAGAATCAGAGACCAGCAGGGTCAGACTCAAGTCTACAAAAAAAAAGGTTTTCTGTCAGTACTTTTTATTCACTGGCAATGTAAACGAAGGGATCTGGTAAAAAACATCAAGCTTTAAAACATCAGCTAGGTAGATAGGATTGTCACTTTTGGAGGGTAGTGCAGGGACTCCATTTTTCTCCGTGGATGGAGGATCAGGGCACAAGGCTGGTGCCAGATGTATTTGTACTCAACTAAGAGGCAGGAGATGTGCAAGTCCAGTTGTCATGGGCCTCATCACACCAGCTGGAGGTGTAAAACACCCATTGTGCTTGACAATGCAGTCAGTCCAATTTTCTGCTTCTCTGTGAGGAACAGAGCGTGGCCTGGGGAGCCAGCCTATAGTACCATGGCCTCACTGACCACGTTAAATGCTTGGAGAGCAAAACTCCCTTGTGACTTCCTCTGCATTCAATTACTCAAGGTTGTCTGGGACAAGATGTAGAGGATTGAGCCACATTCTGCTGATATGGTGACCACCACCCTTGAACCCATTGGCAACATGATGTCAAAAGAGCAATATGGCTTTCTTCTTGCTCCCTGTCTGGCCTGGTTAGCACAGGAGATTCCCATCTATTTCAGTCCAGAGGCCTCCACTGATGATCTTCCAATATGTGCAGTACAACCTTTGCAAAAACCTTTTCCCTTCACAGGCTGAATGCACGGGTGAATCACTGAGAGTCAGGCCTGCATCTTGTGCCTCCAGTGTGCTCCAGATCAATGGGAAAGCTCCCTCTTCATGTAGCAAATATCGATCAAATTGCAAAACCAATTAATTCTGTCAGAGGTGCTGCTTGGACACAGCAAGGCAACTCTCTTAAGACAAATATAAACTCAGACATTTCTACTGTGCAAAGAGGGTGAGGGTCACAGAATGAAAAATACCATCAGGCTGAAGGATAGAGATGATGCAGTCTGCAAAAGCTGACACAAGCTGGATTTTGTGATCACTTCTCCATGCCCTTTGTAGAAAAGAATAAATGCTGCTGGTGGTGTAATGAGAATTCAGTCATGTACCTGTGCTTTAGGGAGTCAAGTCTGAATAATCCCTGGATGATCCAAGAATTCACAGATTTAGCATCAATGGCCACAAAATTAAGCCCAGAGTAAATGGCACAAACAGGAATAATTCTTTTTCTTTCACTGAAGTGTCCAGCAGTTTGATACTTGCTGTGTCCAAGCAGCAGTTTGTTTAGCAAACTGTTTTTATTGGACCACAAACCTGCACTGAGTTTCAAATTCATGGACAGCTTGAACTTATTGCAAGGAATAATTTTACAATTTTGAGGTGTATATGGCATTGCTGAGGAGAACATAGTTTAAACATATGTAAAATAAGCTTACTGGGATAGTCTGCGCACCTGCAGATGAGAACATCTGGAAAGCACTTAAGTTCATAGCTGTACTGAGACCACTTTATCAAAAAGTAATGAAGAACAATAACAACAGCAGGGCTGGAGGCTCTAACAATGAGAAGGATGTGGTTTGCTCTCAAGAAGGTCTTCAAAGAAGCTAGGAAGGGGAGAGAGAGGAGAGAGGTGGGCTGCTGTAAGCAGAACGGTAGGAGCTAGAGAGTAGCAAAAGGAAATAGCTGAGGCTGTAAGAAGTGAAAAAAGTTGCTGAGAACTGAAGAAAGCTGAGAAGAGACCATGTTGCTGAAAGGATCTTTTTGTCAGCCCTGCACTCCTGTTTTCAAACCTGTTCATTATGCGGTTTGCAGCACAAGAATTCATTTGAACAATTTATTCTGACGTTCCTACTAGGAGAAAACCAATGTGATATCTCAACTAGGAATTCCTTGGGAAAAAAAAAAGACAGCATGACGAATGACCTGCATTTGGTGGTCTATTTGAAGGACTCTTCAGTAAGGTCAGTCTGCCATGCAGGAGAGTGCAGAAGTACATCTAAGGCCACCCCCAACCCAGCACTCTCAGGCAGAGTTAAAGCAAAGTTTAATATGCACGCTTAAAAAAGCAAATTTTTTTTTGTACCTGCCCTGCAGCAGGCTGAGACACCCATGCATGGCCCTGTGTTCACCTCCCCACCTGCTCCTCTCCCAGACCTTGTCCAGGCCTCAGGGCATGTGTCCTTGGCTCTGGGGACTGGCACGGGGAAGGTTCCCCTTGGCCTGTGCAGCTCTGCCCAGGGCCAGAGCTTGGACCTGTGCCCACAGGAGGAAGTCTGAGCTTAGGAGCAGGTGAGATGGCTGTTTCAGTGGTGGTGCTGGGTCAGGGGGGCTGTGGAGAGAGGACAAAACAACATCTGTGAATGCCCTGGGGTGTGGAATGGCACAAGAACTATGACAGCCAGTGACACCAAGTGGTAGCAGCCAGGGTGCAGTTGTGTTTGTGGCAGTGAAATTGCTGATATTTTCCTTGGAGTCTGCATATTTAATATGTCTGCTTTGGAGCCTGCATATTTAATACAAACATTATAGCTCTGGTAGGGAAATCCAAGGCTTGGTAGCCTTGTGTTGCTGAAGGAAAGGTTTCCAAGATACACCCTCACCTTAGAAGTAACCTCATCTTAGAAGTAAGATGCAAAACTTCTGGAAATGGAGGTATGGCGTTGCAGAGACCTGACAAGCATGCAAAGGTCTCATTTTCCACTTGAATGATCGGAGTAAAATCACCTAGTGCCTAAAATAAAGGGACACAGAAAGCCTTCAGAGCATGTGCTGAGGGACTGGCATTCTCCTATGAAGTCCTGCAGATGTTAAGTGGTTTCTGGTGGCACAGGGTCCCCTTGGAATATGAGCTCTACATACCAATGGGTTTTTGCAGGGTTTGCTTTTGGCACAGCGTCACTCTGAGCACAGCTTAGAGCAGAGCTGCTGGCCCAACAGGTGACATTTCAAGGTGCTTCAGACCCACATGTCCGTCCCTGTAACACTGCAGAGGTATTGTCAGGAAAGAAGCATTGGCAGAATTGAAGAAATGTGGGGTTAGCAATTAGGAGCTGCTGGCAGTGTGGTCATGGGCTGTGCTCTGTCCTCTGCTTGCAGAAGTGTTCTCATGGGCTCCATCAGTGCCAGCTGCTTGCAGATGTGCAGCAGCGTGGGCAGGAGTCTGCCCTGCCTCCCACCCACTCTCCCAGAAAGCAAACCCAGAAGCAGAGCAGACATAAATAGGTGCTTCTGACATGTGATTCCTTCTGTCTGTTCCAGACATTGGTAAGGTGAACCATGCCTCAGAAAAATGTGTTGCTCAGTCTCAACTGTAAAAGGAGCCTAAACAACTTGCTCAGCCTTAGGCGTCCATACTGTGACATCTGAAGGTGGGGAGATTCATTCCACCCTTGTCTACAGACAGTGCCACAGACCAAGCACAGCTCTGGGACCCTCCCTGCCTTTTCTGACATGGGTCTGGTGAGCCCTGGCACAGCTACTGCTGCTGTGGTGCCTCCATGTCACAGCAGAATGGGTGAAGCTGTGTTTCCCAGGGATCTGTGTCTCAAAAGTGGATGAGTCCAACTCAGATGACAGCTTTTTCACATTTCCATGACATTTTTAATACCTGAGAATCTCTGAGGTTTTTGCTTCTCCACTGAATTTAATTGAAATTTGCCAATGACTGAACAGGTTATTGAAAAGAAAACAAGCAGAAAGCAATCACATCAGCCTTGTTTTCCTAGGAATTAAGGTGAGTAGAGTGATCACTTTATTTTTGTGCTTAGTCTGATCCCTAGGGAAAAATCTTTCCAAACACCATATTCCACAACATCATACACAATTGAGACACTGCTTTTGAAACTGTGAACATACATATAACAGATTTCTACTTGCATTTACACCTTATTTTATATTACAATATCATCAAGAAGGATAGAAGCACTTGTCACAGCTATTGTTTGTCTTTCTGAAGTTAATTGAACTTTAAAGGTTCTTTTTTTCCCCACCAAAAGCAGAACTATAAACTGCCAGGAATGACTGTACAAGAAAGCAGCATAAAGGTATGATCATGTATATTTGATGTAGGATCAAATAAAACTCAGAGTAATTAGAGACAGAGATAAGTATATGGGACTGAATCTTTGGAGTTCAAATTCTGCATCAAGATCAAGACAGGGACATTCTGCCCTGTAGATTTGAGGCATTTAATCTCAGAGCAGCCACTTCAGAGCTTTCCTGTTAGTGGGGCATAAAGTCAGTTGTGATGACTTGATGTCAGATTTAGGATTTATTGAGACAGGGATGGATATAGATGGGGTGTGAGGGATGTGCAGTGTGAAGGCACAGCCTGATGCTAATAAAATGGGTGAGCCCTCCCTCTTTAGCTATCTTTTCTCATAAAAGAATCCCTGTTAACTTTGCAGCTGGAGTTACATCCAGAGAGAAATCCAGAGTTCATTTTAACACTGAGTTAACAGTGAAATTTGTCAGCTCTTGGACTTTTAGCATATGTGTTATAAGTCTAACCATTTAAGTGAAGAAATGTTCTCCAGTCACTCACTAAGGTTAAGACATTAAAATCTTTCACAACATGGTGCACAGTGTTTGGGCAATCACCCAGCTGGAGTATGTTCCTCAGTCTTGAAGGGAATGGAAATTATTAAACTCAGCACAGGTTTAGTGAGCTGCAGCATGGAGAGAGGTTCTGGCTCATCTACTCTGCAAACAACCACATGAGGCTGCAGTTTTGCTTTTTGATGTGGTCTCATTGCAGAAGAGTATGCCAGCTGAATTATCAAAATGAAATACTATTCCTCTTACCTGCCTAAGCACTTGGTAATTTTACTTGAGGTTTTGGGGGAGGAGAGGTGAAACTGCTGGAGAGGGCATCATACCCACAGTTCAAGCAATGATTCAGTCCACAGTACCTCATGGAGGAGCTGAGGTCTCACAACTGGTGTCACTCCTGACGCCCTCCATGGAGGAGGAAAGGAAGACAAGACCTAGATCTAGAAAGGACCAGGCCTTGTCCTCTGAGGTCACACACATAAGGAACTGCAGTGAAATAGGGAGGCCTCTGCTGCCTGCATGCCAGACAATGTTTGCTGTATAAAATCTTTGGTGAGATTAGGGTGTGCTCCTGTTCTTTTATCAGAAGGATGTAATGAGAGAAGGGGCAGCTCTCAGACTCAGAGTCCCTCCTTTAAAAGCAGATGAACTTCCCTCTCCCTTACTGCACACATCTGTAGATCACTGTGCTGAGCTGCTGCTTGGATGTGGGAATGGTTTTTATTATAAGCATGCCTGGTGTGTATTTATAAATTATATTTATTTTGGCAACTTTCTTACTGATACCAAAAGTTACTAAAAGCAGTCACAGGCACTGGCTACTGAACACCTTCCCTGTTGTGTGGTCTCCAGCAGATCCTCCTACTTCAAATAGTATTCCCCCACTTTAACATTCACTAGTCCTTACATTAAACTTCTCCTGGAGTATTTCCTGAGTGATGATTTCAGAACAAAAAGTATTTCACTGAAAAGTTTGTCACTGGCATTCTCATCATTTGTCAACCCTCCTTCAGAGATAAATGCCATGGGGACAGTGGTGAGATGCTTCTGGGTTCAAAGTGATGAAAAATTGTCTGTTTGACATAAATTAAATTGACCTGGAAGTTTCTGACTCAGCCTGATCAATTGCAAGTGTACATCTCCAAGTCTGAAGATAAGATTCTTGGCTCAAGATAAGAGCTCTTGCCTGTGTAATCTTACTCCTCTTCTGAATTTTAAGTGCTGGTTCTTACCTAGGATGAGAAGACACACCATCATATAAATGAAACCACTGGACAGCTCTGTGAAAGTCTGAGCTCTGTACTAACAAATATTTGGCTGTTTGACCCTTTTATCTCCCACTCAACAGGAGATAATAGACCCTGTTCAGTGGGAGCCTGACCATTTAAAAAGGAATTGAAGTCTTTTTTATCTTATACCACAGAACAGAAATATGGCACCCCAAAATAGAGACAGATAATTCGATTAGAGGATGTGTGAAAACTTTAGCTTTGCCAGGGAGCTAATTCCCTCAAAGGACACAATCTGGACTGGATTAGAGGCAAAGCTTACTGTGGAGTAAACTGCGTGGTTACAAACCTCTGGGTGAATGCTCTTGCTCTTTGATGAAGTGTGAAGTCATTTACACCTTTTTGCCATATGTTTTGCTGAGTAGGAGTGTGTATGCAAGGGTAGTTACCATGGAATAAATGACATGCTGTAAAGTCACACTGTCAATTAAATTTATTTATGTGCCCGTGCTTTTAGCCAGAGGAACACCCTGTTTCTAGATGGTGGGTGAGGAGCAGTGTGAGGAAAATGCACTGTCAAAACAAAGCTGCCTCTGTGCACATGTAGTAGGAAAATCAAGTGTTTTTGAAACAGTACGATCACAAATAGTGTGCCTACAGGCTTCCCCGTGTTCTTGGCTGTCTCAGTCTGACTCAAAGGTAGCACATGGGGTCAGCCCTGGAGAGCTGCAAAGGGAAGAGACTGCTGGCAGAAATGGGAGACGGAGTGTTTGAGACGATACCTTCAATTCACGTGCCAATTAAAATTGATGGGCACCCAGATCCCTTCCTCAGGGGTTGTAGACACAAAAAGAACAATAAAAAATATTATTCCTGGCTTCTGCAGGGCACGGTGGGGAAATTTTGTGAAAAAAGGAAAAAAATCTGGACTTGCATCAGTGCTTACTGTATGGTTAGAGGTGTAGTGGCAGGCATGCTCCTGAATGTTTGGCCCAGGAAGCCTTCCTCTGTTCTCTGCACTCACACTGGGCTTGGCTGCACTCTGCCTGTGGGAGTATTACCATGTGCTGCATCACTGGATTTTTCAGCTTAATTTTGCTCCTTATTTTTCCTCCAGGACTCTTCAGAGCTCTTTATTTTTCCTGTCTCCCTGATGGAAAGGAGATAGGTGGCAACACTTCCACTCAGGTTAGGATGAGCAAGTCCAGCAAAGGGGATGTGCTCAGGGGGCTGGGGAAGCCTGGGAAGCTTTTCCTGACCCGTGAGAGCTGCTGGCAGCTCCTGATGCACCACTGCCCTTGCCCAGCTTTTGCAGCCATGGTCACAAAAAACTAAGTAAATTAATTGTGGGTTTGGGTTTTTCAGCTACCTTCTTTGAGTGATATTAAGTACAGAGGTTAGTGGTGGGTGTTAAAATACTCTCATGGCTCTGGAGCTTTTTCACAAGGGCTCAGATAAGGTGGGGGAGTTTCTTGTGTTCGGTGCCGATTGGAGAATAGACTCAAGTATGCTATGTGGCTTAACCACAGGGACCTGTTTTCTTTCTCTGCCGGAAACACCTGCCAAAAAAGCTGTGTTCACTTGGGCTCTATAAAGAAAAACCCCAAATGAAACGTCCAGCCTTATAGCAACAGGTCAGGAGGTGATACTCACAGTACACTTGTTTAAATTCAAAGCATCTCACTATGCCAACTGGATATGAAAAAATTATGGCTGTTAATTAAAATGAAATGTCAAAATAAAGGATCTAACAATGCTTTCCCTCTCATAATTACCAAAGAAATACCTTTAATTCTTACTGAATTGGCTAAATTACAAGAAGAATACGGTTGCACTCAGAAAGAGTCAAACTAAATATGTGTGGAGATTTTCCCTTACACGGGGAGAGTGGTTTATGCTGACAGAAACAGAAGCTGAGGGTGAGTGGGGACCTGGGGTTTTTTAACCACAGGAAGTAAGAGCTCGCTGGTCCCTCACCAAAGAACCATGTATTGGGCTGTGGGGCTGAGTTCCCCTGGAGACAGGCAATCCAATTGCTGCAGTAACTTCTATGGACTGAACGTGTCCCAAAGGCTGCAAGCCCCCAGGTAATGCATGAACACATCCTGGAACCTGATTAGGGCTCCCTGATGAGCATGCCAGGGGATCCAGATTCACATTCACAAATACGAGCAAGACGATTGGGACCACAGCTTGTAGTAAAGCTGCAGAAAGGGAGATACCTTGTGTGCCAGGGAATTCACAGATTGTTGTCTACTATCACAGCTGTTTCTACAGAGTGAGCTTCCTCGAACTAAAGATCCTCTTGGAAACTAGCTGCAGGGCTGTGGAGTGCAGTATGATGCTGGCTGTTTCCTGAACACCCAGTTGTCACTCTGTTCAGTTGAGCCCTGAGCACTCTGATGCCAGGCACTATCCAGGATGCCATTTCTTCAAAGACCCCTAGGTATGAAAGGTGACACTCAACCTTGTTATGATCATGCTTCTCAGACACTACTCGTGTAATCTGTGCTAAAAGCCTAACAAGTGCACCAATTACAGAGTGAGTATTATTTATGTTAGCTATCTCTTTTGTGTCCTCAGCTGCTTTTGAACTGAGCAGGGCCAACTTTGATGTGTCAGCCAGGCTTCAATTGAAGGCTACTTTTGAACAGGATGTATCCAGGTTTGATACATCCTTTCAAGAGGGATCAGTGAAGGATGCTAAGGATTGTCAAGGGAAGGCTTCTCTAGGTAAGGAGACTGAGACTGCAGCAGGGACAGGTAAGGTTGGGTGCAGCTGTGATGGAACTGCAGCTTGGACAGAGGAGTAACTTCACTGCTGGTGTCACATTATCACCAACTCTCAGCTTTACTTCTCATCACACTAGACAGTACAAAGTGTGCAGGTTTGTATAAAGTTACATGTCACCCCTGCAAGGAATGGCCTTTGACAAGGTGTAAAAAAAAAACCAAACAAAAAAGCCAACACAGAAGCCAAAAACCAAACAAAAAAGCCAACAACAAAGAAGTTCTTGAAAGAAAACACCATTTAATGTAAGATTACACAAGGTCAAAGTGCAATTAGAACAAACATGCTGAATACCACGTGCACTGCCCCACAAGTCCCAGTTTTAAAACCATGATATTTCATTCTCAAAACCACCACAGGTGTGAAGTCCCTTCCCTTCCACTTGTTCCTCCTGTTCTCTCTAGCTTTACAGAGCGCTGAAAATTCAGCCTGTATGAAGTATAAAATTTGTGCATTGCAGAAGATTCCCTCTACTGAGAAAGTGCATCAGAGACAGAAATAGGTCTTTTTCAGAATCTTCACCACCGCCTTGCCATTCTGTTAATCACTTTGTGGGAATGCCCATGAGAAGCTCCTGTTAGGGTTCCTCAGCCAGAAGGAATGCACTGCATACTGGTTTGGAGGGAGTCCAGCGAAGCGAAGGCCAGCGCGGAAGACAGCGAGGAACTGCCTCTTGGTCACAGCCGTGCTGTCTGAGTGCACAAAGAGAGGGCCCTCCCCTGGCGGCCGTGCTCTCACGTAGGTGCGGAGCGCCTCAACAGGACAGACCCACATCTCTTTGCGTAGTCTCAGCCGGACCAAGCACCTCTGTTGGCCCATATGAGATGGATGCAGAAAAAGGGTTGCACTTCCTTCTGCCAGCTGGAGGTCACTCAAGTACAGGAGGTCTGGCTGTGCCATATTTGGGTGATTTGCCACCATATCTCCTATATGGAGCACACCAAAAAAAGCTACAGTAAAAATGGCACGATACAACAGACACTCATAAGGAGAGCTGCACACAGACTCCAGAGTGCCCAGGAGAGACCTTAACACTTCAATTGTTACAGGAGAGTATTCATCATTTGGATGGCTAGTCCTCCGTTTCAGCCTTGACATCATGTGACAGAGATGAGGATCTGGAAGAGGATCAGGATGATTTACCATTCTGGAGATGAAGGACAGTCCTTCCACATACGCTATTATTTTAGTGGGAGACTGGTTCTGGGACTCCATGGCGACCAGAAACTCTCTAATTTGTTCAACTGGAATTGGCCAGACTGCAGATAGAGACATGCTTTCTCTAAAGCCAAGAAAGTTTTTCAGGCCTTCATGGTAGACTTGCCATAAGTGTCCCTCTCTCGAGTCCTCCAGTAGCTGCAGAGCCTTCAGGGGCCAAGGGCCCAAGGAATTCTCCTCAGGAACCTGGCTGAGCTTATCTGCTGAAAGAAAACCATGTTAGTAATGGTAAACAAAAGCAGATAGAAGTTCCCTCCCTTTCAACATGCTTTAGCCTTTACTTGAACTTTTTGGGAAAAAAAGTCTGTCCCATGCATTCTTATGACTCTCATCTGCAGAATTTTTTAACAGCCAGAACACAGGAGGAGGATTACATTCTCAAAACCCATAAACCACCACTTATTTGTCTCTTTAAAGCAATATCTCAAGCCTGGTGACAGATCTGACACCCAATTGCAAGGTTTCTGTGACCTCAGACCTCCACCAATAAACGCGAGTGGCCGGGAGTGACAAAGGCACCACAAAGTTAGAATATATTGAGGAGTTCACAGAGGTCTCAGAAGTCTTCCAACAGTGTGGTCAGACCTCATGGAAGAACATGGCAGGACCCTACCCACCTCCCCCACCACTCAGCTGCCCCCTCCCCTCCCTGTCCCCAAGGGCACAGTTACCTCCTGCTCCTTCCCCACTGCCAGCCTCCAGTGCCCCGGTGCCGCCCGATCCAGCGCAGCCATCGGGACCGCACGGCAGCCACTCCATGCCGGGCTCCCGCCGCAGCAGCGCCAGCAGCGACCAGAAGGGTGCAGGGGCAGCCGGCGGCTGGTCTGGTGTCTCCATCACCAACGAAACAGCAGGCTCGCAGCGAGAAGCACGAAACAGCAACTCCTCAACGGTGCCGCGGTGCTGCCCTTTTTATACCCTGGCCCTCCAATGCCATCTGGAACGCCCCCCGTGCGCGCCCTGCTGCGGCCCAATCCGAGCCTGTGCTGAGGGTCCATGCGGGCCCCCCATCCTGCCTCCTCCGCCCTCTTCCCACGGGGAACCCTGCGGGGGACTTAGCTGGAATGCGACGCTTCCAGTGCCAGGAACTGCTAATCGGCCCATTATCGCCTCCATTGTGCTGCAGCTGAGGCCAAGGAAGGAGCAGAGAATGTGTCCGCGGGTGGCTTAATCTGTTCCCGGCCCTATTGTTCTGCCCTGCCACAAACCCGTGCCATTTTGTTAGCAAAAGGAGAGTGCCAGCAGCAGGGGGACTTACAGAGGCAGTACAGGTCTCTAGGACGGCCAGGAGTAATAGTCAGACCTTGACGGGGTGGAAGCTCCTCGGGAAGGCGGCCGCCGCCGTCCCTGGACAGCTTTCTTCAAAAAGCTTAAGTTGTCGGCGGAGGAGCCTGGTAGCTTTGGTTTTTTCTTAGGATTTTTCTGGGATAGCTGCTGTGGGAAGGCAGCTGTCTCGTTGAACCTTGCAAAAGCATCTCAGCCTGTACTTCAGCGGGGGAAGGCAGCTGAGTAATTCAGAACAGAGCCAGCTGCCCTCAGCTATTCTCTGCCAAACCTGGACACCACATCTCGCAGAGTCCAGGAGGTAACTGGAGGGGTAATACAAGTACATTTATCTCCTTTTTAACTTTATCACTAAACCCACTCACATCTTAGACTCTGGCAGAGAACGAATAAAGGCCTGGCGGTTTCACACCTTCCCGTTCTCAGGCCGCGCCCGGCTTCCCATCCTCCACCCAATCAGCCGGGGCATCGCTCGGACCGCACCGGGACTGTTCCGAGGAGGCCTCTCGATAAAAGGGCCCCCAGGGCTTAGCCTGGCAGTCTCCGTCCGCTGCTCGTCCCGCTGCCATGGCCTGCTCTGCCCCTGCCGCCTCGCCCTTCTGGGACATGCTGGCGCTGCTGGCCCGGGAGCCGGGCATGGAGTGGCTGGAGCCGAGACTGGCCGAGCACGGGGTCACCTCCCCGCCTCGCAGCCGGGAAGCGCCGCGGAGCGGTAAGTGCGGGCCGGGGCCGGGGGCACCGCACCGGGCAGCGCCTCGATTCTCCTCGAGTTCTTGTGTGAGGCTGGAGGGTTCGGAGGGATGGGTTGGGAGAGTTCTCCCTCCCGGGCTGGGAAATAATGCTGCCTACTGGAGGGAGTGGGCTGTGGGACCTTTGTTGTTACTTCTGTAGCCATCCCTTAGTTTAAAAATTGCTTTCTATTTGTCTTCATTACTACTCGGCAACCTTGTAAATTCGGGGAGTGTTACCACATCCAGTGCCTGAAACGGGCCTGATATGTTGCTTGTTTCTTATTTGAAAAATATATCCGGTGCTCCTGTGCGAGAGCTGCCTATGAGACAAACTCACAGCGTTATCTGGAGGTGTGATGCGCTCAGGAGTGCTGGAGTCTTCATTGCCGTTTAAACAGTATGCTTATGACTCTTGTCATCCTGTGCTGATGTGGATCTTCTCTTGCAGGAGGCGAGATCAGTTATCAGCAGAAGCATTCCTTGGGACCTTGGCCTCTGAAGACTTTGTCGTTGCTGGAGCACTCAGGGGACAGTAGGCTTTGGCAAGCCTACCTCGAAGGACTGAAGAAATTCCTTGTCTTCAGGGAAAGCACGGGAATGCCTGCAGCCTGGCCAATTCCAGTGGAACAAATTAGAGGGTTTTTGGCCGTGGAATCTAATTATTCCTCCTCGAAGACACTCATATACGTGGCAGCACTTTCTTATTTATCAAAATTGACTGGTAACGCTGATCCTCTGGAAGATCCTATGACCTGTTGCATGGTGACAGGGTTGAAACGTCGAGCGGGTATCCTGAGGGATAAATACTTGCCTGTAACAATTGAGATGTTGCGGTCTCTCTTAGGAGTCCTGGAGTCTGCATGCATAACTCACTATGAATGCTTATTGTTTCGTGCATTATTCACTGTGGCTTTTTTTGGGGCACTTCGAATAAGAGAGATTGTGGCCAAGCACCGTGATGTACTGCAGCCTGAGCTGCTGTACCTGAGCGATCTCCAGCTGACGGAGAGGAAGGCGCTGCTTTTCCTGCCTTATTCTCCCGTGGATCACGAGAGGCATGTCATCGCCCTGGCGCTGTCCGGAGAGCCGTGGGTGTGCCCGGTGCTGGCCCTGCGGAGCTACCTGGCGGCCCGAGCCCGGCAGGAGGGGCCGCTCTTCGTGCGCTCGGACTCGCGGCCCGTGACCAGGCGGGAGTTCGGGGCGGTGCTCAGGCGCGCCCTGTGCCTGCTGGGGCTGCCCCCGGAGCACTACGGCCCGCACTCCTTCTGGCTGGGCACGGCCCTCACCGCGGCGCGCTGCGGATACCCCAGGGAAGAGGTCACTCGCCTGGCTAGATGGCCCTGCGTGATCCCAGGGAGATTCCTGCCGAGGAGACCAACGGGAGAATAGAAGCTAAGGAATCATCTTCTTTATGTAGAGTCAAATTTAGCTGTATAGTTTATAGCTTTTGACAGGAATTTAGCGTTACACCTGAAATTAATTTTCTACCTCACAGTGGGGTGATCCTAAATTAACACAGAACTTGTTTGTTCTGTCTGTGTTTTAAGGTGGGGGAATGTTAAACCCTTGTGCATGAACTGCATTTTTATCTTGTATAGTATCCTTATTATCTTGAGATAATAAATATTGCCTTTTTAAAACCAGTTTCTGCCTACTAGTACTATTGCTGGTATTTACTCAGAAATCATAATCGTGGCTTTGAGAGCAAAGAATGACAAACTGACTTTTCTCAGTTTGTCATTCTTTGCTCTCAAAGGAAAACAGAGCTTTTAAGGTACTAGTTCTAAAGAGGAAGCTGTTAAATAGTATTGTATTTTGGCATAGCTCTACACGTTTTGACACTAACATTTCATTAAGGTCAAAAGGAAAGTATAAGCTACATTATTAGCCAAATAACAGACACCAAAGGATGATCTTCTTAAAATGTTGATCATCATAAAATGTTCAAAATAATACCTTTTGCTGCTTAAATGGATGATAGTAGCTTTTCATCAAACTCTGCCTCTGAAAAGATTTAATTTAATCTTCTAGACTCAATTCCCTGTGAGCATAATTAGCTTAATCAGTATTTTAAATAACAAAAATAGCACATGGTTCACCTAACAGTTAATGATTTCCTTAGGATGTGCTATATGCTGGCCTTAATTTGACCTGCTTTTTTCCTGAATTTTAAGTTACTTTTTTAAATTGAGTTTTCAACTATAACCATTAAGTACAATGGCTTGAACTTGAAGTACAATTTCTTATTTTGGTGTTAATAGCATTTGTAGCACTTTGATAGCCTCTGGTGGAAAATATTTTTCATCATATGGCTGGATGGGGACAGGAGTTGGTGAGTCAGACAATCCTCTGTCTGAGAACGGTGGTGAGCAAGCCTTTTAGATCACCCTTATTCCTATCACTGCTTCCATCCTGTACTATGACTGTAGCTCAACAGCGTGGTTTTGTATCTTGCTCTGCACTGCACTCTTCTCTAACAAAGAAATTATTATGGGTAGAAAGAAAGATGGTAGCTGGCTGAAACTGAATGCTGACTTCATCTCCATGTGAGTAATCAGCCGTGATTTCTGAGACTTTTTGGATTTAGTTGAAATACACCCTGTCCATGCAGGGCAGCCCCTCAGTCTCTGCTGTGCACAGTGTTGGGCTCACTGTGGGAGTTACCTACAGCACAACAACACTTCTGTGGTTGTGCTGATATCAGAGACAGCAGCTAAAAGCTATCTTTTTCACTTCTTTCCTTTGTTCACCTGAACAAAGGTGCACAATAATTTCCATTTCTGTGCATGAAATCTTCAGTGTAAATAGAGCTAAGCAAAAGTAGCATCTCCCCAGGAATTATTCTGAGGTGCCCACCGGCTGCTGCAGCTCTTTAGGCCGAGCAGGTACTTAGAACACACCTGCCTAAGGAAGTGCTTTGTGTTCCGTGGAAGCTTTGGGTTTTTGCTGTCCCCTGTGTATGTGATGTGTCTGCTCACTGGCTGGTGCTCCATCTGGGCAGGCTGGTTTCTGGTGTTGTCTGTTCACCTTGCTCTGAAAGGTCTGTGTATTGGCCTTGTGTTGCACGGCTTCAGTCGTGGTGGGAGGGGGAACTGCAGGGGGGGCTCTGTAGAAGGAGGTAAAAGGGGCTGCCCCATTCATACTTTTGTTACTCCCAGTACCCAAATATTTTTTAACAGCCTGACAATTTAACTAACTGCTAGGACTCTTCCTTTTAATTGATTTCAGCAATAAATTGTGTTTCCCAAATGGGGATACAGGAAAGTTTTTTGCAAGCATTTTAGGGGTACGAATAGCTGTCCTAGCAGACAGCAATGGTTGTATTAATGCTTGCACATTTAATATAGGTGCTGTTATGAAAGCTTTTAGGTAACTCTGTCTTCTGGGGAACCTGGTATTTGGCAAACAAATGTCATGATGATTGCTCAGGAATATAGAGAAAGTGGATGTCTGCCTTATCTGTAATTTCTATGTCTCTGATACACGAAGCAGAAAAACGGATTATCTTTGCTCTTATTTCTGCCTACGTTTTATACCTATAGCCAGAGTTTTGATCTTGTACCATTCCCTAGTGGAAGTAAAACCTCAGAAGCGGCACCTCCTGCCCCTCCTTCTCCACTGACCTGGGTGTCTGCAGAGTTGCTCCTTTTGCATATTCTCGCCCTTCTCTTGCCACACTTACATCTGCACGATAACTTTCTTTCTTCCTCCTCAGATATGTTATCACAGAGTCACTGCCACCATTTCTAACTGGCCCAGGCTTGGCCAGCAGCACGGCTGTCCTGGAGCCATCTGGCACTGGCTCTGCCTGACACAGGGGAAGCTCCTGGCAGCTTCTCACAGAAACCACAGCTTTAACCCCCTGCTACTAAAACCTGGCCATGCAAACCCAACACACTAGTTCTTTTCATTTAGCAGTTCTACAGTATAGAAAAATAATAGGCAATAAGAAGTGTATTTACTTCAAGGTGTAAAGTAGGGAACTACTTCATTTTTCCCTACCATGTCAATTAATGGTTTCATGCATTTTTATCATGTTCAGGATGAAAAGCTAAGTGTACTGACTAGAAAAAGCTGAAAAAAACCCCTTTGTCATAGGTTGCAATGCAAGATGTAACCAAAAGTGTTCTATCACCATCAGTTAAAACCAGGCAGAGCAGTGTTCTTTATCTCTTCCATGACCCATAACTCCAGGGGGATGTCCTCTGTGAATAGGCCAGCTATCGAAACCCAGTAGGGTAGTTTTCTTTATCTCTTCCATGACTCATCCTTTGTCTAGGGAAATATTAATAGGCCATTAAGTCTCATTGCATCTACACCACCGCTAGACCTTCAGAAGAAAACTGCAGCCTTCTACAAGGCCACTGCTTCAACAAAACTGCATCTGTCACTCCAAAAACACTGCAGCCACCATTTCAATTGGACTGCTACCAATACCCTGACCAACAGGGTGCCAGGCTGTATTCTGACTCTGTCAGTGCTGTTTTGTATTACTACATTTTTATTTTAATTTTCCTAATAAAAACCTGTTATTTCTATTCTCATATCTTTGCCTGCAAGCCCCTTAATTTCAAAATTATAATATTTCAGAAAGAGGGGGTTTACATTTTCTATTTCAAGAGAAGCTCCTTCTTCCTTAACATACACCTGTCTTTCAAACCAAGACACTCTTGCATTACTGATGGCTCTTCTGTGGGATTTCACTGTATTATGTGCAGATACTGGTGAATCATTCATGTGAAAGTTCAAACTCTTAAAATTTCTAGAAATTTTAATTGTTAATTTAAGTAGCTAGACTCTTCAAGAACGAAGGGGAAGTAATAGAATAATAGAATCACATAGAATTTTTTGTTGAGATCTTTAAGACCATCCAGTTGCAGCCACTCTGCCATAGGCAGGGACACCTTTACTAACTTCACCAATTTACTCAGAGCTCCATCCAGCCTCCAATGCCTCCAGGAATGGGGCATCCACAAGTTCTGTGGGGAAACTCTGGGAATACCTTATCCCTCACAAAGTGAAAAAAAAAAAAATCCTGATATCTAATCTAAACCTACTGTTTTAGTTGGATCCATTTCCCATTGTCCTGCCACTACATGATCCTGTAAAAAATCCCTCTCAATCTTTCTTTTAGGCTCCATTCAATTACATCATCGCTAAACCTTCTCTTTTCCAGGCTGAACAATCCCAGGTCTCTCAGCCTTTCCTCATAGGAGAGGTGCTCCATCCCTCTAATCAGCTTGGTGGCCCTGCTCTAACAGGTCCATGTCCTTCCTGTGCTGTGCCCCCAGAGCTGGCTGCAGCCCTGCAGGTGGGGTCTCACCAGAGCAGAGCAGAGCAGAGGGGCAGAATCCCCTCCCTGCCCTGCTGCCCACGGGGCTCTGGATGCAGCCCAGGACACCTTTGGCTCTCTGGGCTGTGAGTGCCCATGGCTGGGTCATGTCCAGCCTCTCACCCAGCAGCATCACCAAATCCTCCCTGGCAGGGCTGCTCTGGGTCTGTGCATCCCCCAGACTGGGCTGATACCAGAGGCTGTCCTGGCTGAGGTGCAGCACCCTGTATTGGTCTTGTTAAACCACAAGGGCTCACTTCTCAAGCTTGTCCAGGCCCTTCTGGATGGCACCGGGTCCCTTGGGAGTGTCAACTGCACCACTCAGCCTGGTGTCATCTGCAAATTTGCTGAGGGTGCACTTAATCCTTTCATCTATGTCCTTAATGATGATATTAAGTAACACTGGGCCCAGTACAGATCCCTGAGGGGCACCACTGATGTCCATTGACCACTACCCTCTGGATGTGACCTTTCTACCAATTCCTCATCCATCTAGCAGTCCATCCATCAAATCCATCTCTTTCAAATTTAGACAGGAGGATGTTGTGGGGGACTCTGTCAAAGTCTTTGCAGAAATCCAGATAAATGATGTCTGTAGCCCTTCCCTTGTACCCCGAGGCAGCCACTCCATTGTAGAAGGCCCCCTGGCTTGGTCAGGCAGGGCTTGCCCTTGGTGAAGCTGTGCTGGCTCCTCAAATCACCTCCCTGTTCTCCACCTGCCCTAGCACAGCTCCTAAGAGGATCTGTTCCATGATTTTCCCAAGCTCAGAGGTGAGGCTGACAGGTTGGCTGTTTCCCCTTTCTACCCCTTTTAAAGATGGATACAATGTTTCCCTTTCCCCAGTCATCCGGGACTTCACCTGACTTTTCAAATATCTCTTTTCAAGTATCACAGAATGTGGCTCAGCAACTCTATCAGCCAATTTTCTCCAGACTCTGTGGCGCATCTCATCACAGACTTCTGTGAGTGCAGGTTCTTCAGGTGCTCATAAACCTGATCTTCTCTTACAAGTGCTCTGCTTCCCTCTCCCATCCTGCTGCCCACCTGCTCGAGAGGTGTGGGAAGAAAGACTGATATTAGAGACTGAAGCAAAAAATTTGTTGAGTACCTCAGCCTTTTCCTCATCCATTTTTACCAATTTTCTAATGTTGTTTTTCAGGGAGGCGACACCTTCTTTGAGGTTCCTTTCCTGGTTTACATATCTGTGCCTAGGGTTTTTTTTTTTTTTTTCATTAAAAAGATCAAAAATTTTTCTTCTACACCTGGTTGGGATGTATTTGAGTCCATTCTGACTGTGATGCTTATATCAAATACACATTCTTTAGAATGACAGAATTAATGTCACCTGTTCATTACTCCAGTACTAATCAAACACATGTAAATCTTATATCCTTATACAGCTAAAATTTTAATTTTTTTAATTGTTAAGAAAGGCTGTACTTATACTGTTGATTTTCATTTACAAAATTCCAAGCAATCATCCAAAAACCTTATATTGTTTTCTTCATTTCAACCCATAACAAATGTATTGAAATGAAGTTTCTTAACTGAGCCACTGTGCTTTCAGATACTTCAGAAAAGGGATGCTGTATTCAGCTGAAATGGTGGTGCTTTGTTCCCGAGATACAGATGACTCTCTTGTGCCAGAATGAGTGTAGCTGCAGAGTTTGAATAAATCAGCAGGTTTACTACAATGTTTTGCTCAAGAGGAAATATTTTTGCTTAAACCACAGCATAATGTAGATTGTTCAGGCTAGGACATTTTAAAGAATGTCAGTGACCATGTACCACAAGATGTTTCAGTAGCTAAATCCATGGTTTATCAGAAGTTTTTTTCCCTCAGAGATGAGTAGTTGCTGCTTGCTTTATCCCACAGGGAGGTTTGTTTGGGCCTAAATGCATTGTGGTAATTTAGAGTTGTGTCCTCCCCTATGCAGTAGTGCCATATTTTGTGTTGCAAGGTGGATGTGAGTTCACCAGGAAAGCATATGTTTTCAGGAAATGCTAAACCCTCTATGCAGGACCCCTGTGGTCATGATGAGTTTTGGTAGTGTTTTAAAGGGGTGTTCCTATCAATCTCTAAATTTTGGAGAGAGTGAAACTTCAGTTTTGAATTAGTGTCTAAACTGTTGCCTTTCAGTCTCACCTCTTCAGACATCAGTTTAATGTCTGGGGTTTTTTGTGATACACATACAAGCTGGGACACCTAGAGTCGTCTTCAGCCTGGAATGGGAGCTGGGAGACTTCCTTCTGCTCCAAAAGCTGAGGTAGTGTGCTGCCTTCCATGGCTCCAGAGTGACCATCAGGAGGAAGATGTTCAGCACACTTCTGGCTGAAAAAATGCAACCTAGAATTTTTTCTCTGATTCAGCTTGCTTTGGAGCATCAGGCTGCCTATCAGAGCAAACTTGTGATTTGTGTCTAAGCCCAGAGGTAACCTTTGTGTAGAGCTCAGATTCTGCAATTGGCCATTCAAAGGCATGTTCCAAGCTGGAAATTATCCCAATGAGAAAGAGCTGTGTATAAAATAGCTTTCTGACACCTAAAATTATAAACTATTTTTGTCCTTAACCCTGCCAGAGACTGATGGACAAAATACTAATGAGCTTGTAAGCGTTGTGCTGGAAAACGGGTAACCTGCTGCATATTAGATCACATTAAGTAATACCAGATTTCTAGGTTCAGAAAGTTTCTCTTCAGGGGCTGGGAGGTGGTTGGCAGAACTCCCTGTGTACGTGCATAAAAAAAATTATATTCAGAAAACCCTAGAACTGTAACATGCAAATGAGGATTTCCCATCTCTGGAAAATGTGGCTAATATTCTTCATTATCTCATGAGCTAGAATTGTGAACTCTCCTAATGTATTTCCTATCTTCTGTGTGTACAGCAGGGTGGAAGAAAATATGAATGAGTGTGTTGGTTTCGGGTGGTAGGGGATTTTTAGAGAGAAGGAAGGAGGAGGCAGTAGGTGGGTGAGAAAAAATGAGGTGGAGAGAAACAAGTTGCATCTAAATGAAGAGCTGTGTGCTCTCAGCTGTTGTTACCCGTGCTGTTAAGAGCAGTTAGTCTAAGGAGAGAAGTCTGACTCTGAACAGTTAGTGTGCTGCTTGACCCTATCACAAGATAATATTCAGTAGCAAATGCTGTGAAGAAAGGGAATGCAACAGCTTCTGTGGGGAAAAATTGGCAGGAAGGCAAGTAGCAGACTGTGAGACATTTCTTACAAACTGTGCTTAGAAACCAATCTGTTCTTCTTTATTGTTCTCTGATGGCGGGATGGATTATAAATGGTACAGACGGCCTTAGGCCTGTGATAGTATAGTATCTGCAGCTTTTCCAGTTGAAGGCTGAAAACTCTTACTGGTTTTTATGCAAAAAAGGGTAAGAATCCATTAAAAAATTCTGAAAATGTACATGTAAAAACCTTAGGCTCAAGAGCAAATTATTATTTTATGCAGGAGAAGAAGGATCGAAAGAACAAAATTCTAAATATGTTTTTACACTTCTTACCTACATTGCTTATAGTTTGGCTAAGGTAAATATCTAACTTTGGAAGTTTGAATATGAGAGAGATCTCTCTTATGTCATCTCTACTTCAGTCTGTCCTATTTATATTTTTGATGATGTCTATAAAATAGCATATGTGTGTCTAGAAGCATAAAAAGTTGAACGTGTTATGTGAGTGGTGCACAAGCTCAGTGCCCCAATGAACGGTCCATAACACCGCGAGTTAGCAGCTCTGTTAATAGCCCAGACTCATTCCCGCCGAGTCCGGTGCTGGAGCAGAGTTCCTGGGAGCGGGGTTGGCCGCTGTGCCGGGTGCCTCGGTCTCTCGGCAGGGGCAGGGGCAGAGGTGCCCCGCCTGGTGCCGGCTCCCGGGGATGGCACGGCGGGAATTCCCTGCCCCGGAACCCCCGGCCTGGCTCGGCCCTGCCCAGAGGGATGTCCGGGAAGAGCCGGGATCCAGCCACCGAGCGGTTTGGTTCCTTCTGCTCGTCTTTCTCTTTAAAAGAACGTCTTGGCTCACCGTGACTTACATCAAATGTGTGGCAAAGGATCCGCGAAGCTGATGGAAGCAGGCGGAGACGCCATGGGGTTTTTGGGTGACCGGTAGGCTGGGTGACAGGGCCATCTGCTGGCACAGGGACTGCGACAGCATCCCGGGAGCTCTGCTGGGAACGGCTCTCCTTCTGGGAGGGGTTACGGCTCCATTCTAACCTCCCAACACCCGCCACTCCTCTGAAATTACCCTTGTAAGCGGCTTCGTTTCTTGTATTAACTTCTGATTTGGTAGCAGAGCTTTTTACTGTAAAGAAAGACAACTCTCTAACTATGAATTTAAGCTTCATTAAAAGTTAAAAGGGATGTTTGATCTGGGAATAGTATTGCCTTAGATCACGCCAAAACTTAAAAACTATGTTCTGAGGAAGTGTGGGTTTGTAGAAGAATCCCTCAGAACAACGAGAAATTAATGTGAATGCTCGGCATTCATACAAAATATATACATTAGGGATATTTTGTTTAAAAATACAAATCAGACATAAAGAAGCCAAATGGTCTGTCATACTAACACTGTTAAATTTCTTGTGTCTTCAATATTGAAAAGGCTTTTGGAGGTGTTTAAGTTTACTTTTGCAAGCACCGTGCACTCAATGCAGCATCTCAAATGTAACAAACATGTCTGATATACATGTGTGCTCATGTTTACCTGTCTGTATGTTTAGTTTAAGTACATCAGCCCACACTGCTTGACGTGTGTGTATTGCTGGTGTAACAGGTCACACGGTTGTCTCAAGCCTGTGGCAGAGCAAGGCTTTCCTGGTTCCAGTAGTGTTTATAGCAACTCTTTTAAAGCAGTACTCCTCATCACCCTAGTGATTACAGTGAGAGATGTTATGCAGTAGCTCCTTGCTGACAGAATGCCAATTTATTGTAGACTAAAATTATCCCCTGAGAATGCACTTCTCTGACTGTATTGAAAAATCTTTCATCTTCTGTCCACAATATTTGTTGTATCTAGCATCACATACCTTCATCCCACAGAAAATGCAAGTTATTACATACTGCCTAGGGGCAGTAACCTTTTTGACTTCTAAACAGTTTTCTACTTTTTTACTCCTTTGACAATTCTTCAAATTAAATGACAGAGATGGATTCCATTACAGGAGCTTTGACCAAAATTTTTTATTGCTGACCTAGTAAACCTGGCCATAAATGCAATTGATTTATAAATCCCACAAAAGCACAAACATTAGCCAGTGACTGCTTGTAGTGCTGCTGTGTAGAAATTATGTGTATGGAGGGATAACTTTTCTTCTGGCCAAAAGACTGTGCAAGAGCAAAACAACAATATTTTATGACCTCTGTGGATCAGGACTATTCTGGACCAATTTTTTTTCTGGTAGCTCATTCTATATTTTCACTTTCTCTTTTAGTGACTGTTTTCTGTTTTCTGTTCTAAAAGGATGGCAGAATGGACTGCAGTATATCACGAAGGATGGATTGGACTGCAGAGAGGAGGAAGCAATCTCCTCTCATCTGAGAAACTTGGAAGAAAATGTCTGTGGTACTAGGAAGATAACCTGACAACATGAGTAATATAGACAGAGCTGTTGAAGTTCTGACCATCAGGGTGAGATGGAAGGCCAGGTAAGGTATTGTTTCATATTCACATTTTTCTCCTGAAACTCTTTTGGCTAAATGTAAGTGTGGTCCAGTAACTAATTTTTTTTTTTTTTTTTTTTTTTGGTCAAGTTCAGCTGTGAAAAATTGTACTGTATAAGGGAAATGGCATTTTCCCTGCAAAGTCCAGTTTTACTCCTGATTCACTGTGCTGAGTACTGGTCTCCAAGTGTCTAGACCTGTTAAAGTTCTTGTTTGCACAGATATATTGGGCTACTGCAAATATTAAATGTGTTTTCTGCCCTTGGTGCAACTGCCTCTCTTCCACGTGGCAACACTTCGCTATTAAAAACCTTGTTTTATCAGCATGGGAGTGGCCATGGGTATTGGCTTTTTTTTTCTGTGTGACATTGGATGTGTGATGTACAGTGTTACTATTCCTATTAAAGTACTGAGTCAGATCACTTTCTTGTGAAGGTCCACAAGTTCCATAGAACTGTTCTGAGCGGGATATTGCAGAACATAAGTGCAGTAAAACAAAGCCCTCCAAAGAACTGTAAAAGGATTTGTCATAAATGGGACGAAATCTTGCAGTTGTAGTACAATTGCAATGGAGTACAGTTTTTGCACTGATACCCAATCTGTCGGTTTTCTGTCTCAGCCCTGGCTGGGGAGCAGCAGCGCTCGGGTTACTCGGGGAGGGACAGAGCCCACGGTCGCTGCAGGGCTCCGACAGCTGCGAGGGACGAACGAGCTCCTTCTGGAACCGCACCCGTGCACCGGCACCTGGATGCTGCTGTACTGCCTGATCTACATCCTTGGGTAGTTTTGGACGGTGGTAAACACTTCTTTGCCCTTGGGTGAACAGTTTTATTTAAGGTCCAGGAATGAAGATGAGGAGCCTCTCCTCCTTTTACGTCTCTCTGTGGATGCTGTGCACAGCAGTGATACTCAAAGGTGAGAATACCGCTTGTTAGTTAAATGTTGCACCAAAGTTTATCTCATTCACATAGGATCTTATGACCTGATCTACCCTACATGGCTGAGCCCCAGAAGTGTTTGATCTGTTTAGTTTAACTCTGTGTTTGATGCATAGACAAAACGGTCATGTACGACCAGAATTGCAGCGATCTTCGGGAAGTTTTGATTTGTCGGGATATCTTTTTAGTCAGGAATATTTGCTTTGAACTCCTAATTAGCCCGGGAAGTAGGTGTGAATCACCAGAGACGTACTCCAAAGCACTTGTCCCCTGCGAATCGGCACCTGGCATTTGCTGGAGCCTTGCAGGAGCGCTGAAGCGATAACGACCCGGACAATTGGCCATTTGCAGGAGCAGCGGGTGCTCCGGCCAGGCCGGATTGCACCCAGAACAGAGGGGAGGAAGGTGGGCACAAAGCGGGTGAGCGCCCATCACCGGAGATCAGCGGGACAAATTAACCCTTGTTTGGCAACAAGTTGGGCTTTGAACCAGATAAGGGAGAACACCGATAAAAAGCAGGTCCTGTGAGACGGGATAATACTTCTTATCATGTATGGTGATACCGGTCCTCTCCATTATCTGCTCTCATCCTTTCTTTCTTTTTCTTTCTTCTGTATTTTCTGAAGCTTAATCTCTATGTTTTCATATTGTTTCATTTCTATAGCTCATAACCGATACGACTATGTACCTCTTTCCCATTGCTGGAATTGAGGCAACTTTTACATTTTTTTGGTGACTTTAGTCAGGGCTTTGCTCGCCTTTGTCCGGGGGAGGGGAATTGAAGTTAGTCTTCAAAAGATTTCACCGGCTAAGGTCTGATGGGTTTAACATCTACAGCTGGGGAGTAGCCAGAAGGTACCCGGGAAATAAAGGAACATTAACGGGTATTACTGCCCCGGAGACACTTGGTCTGGGAAAAGGTTGATAAGAGAACCAAGGAATGAGATCCGAATTAGTATCGGAGGTGAAGGGATCAATAACCAATAAAAGATTGAACTCTAAGGACGGTGTAATTTAAAACGAGTGAACGTGGATTTCTTTGGGGTTTTTATGTGTAAATAAGTGAAAAGTCTGGTAAAGAACCATGTAGGATGGAATGATTTTCACTGCACAACCCGAGCATGTGTGGATGAAGTAATTTCCATTGCAGGTCCTGCTCAGAATAATATCCTGCCCAGAATAAAGGATGTTATTCTGAGCAAGACATAATAATAATAATAATAATAATAATAATAATAATAATAATAATAATAATAATAATAATAATAATAATAATAATAATAATAATAATAATAATAATTCTCCAACATGGAAAAGACTGAGTTGGCGAGTTTCTGTTTTCCCTGTAGTTTCAGTGGCAGCGTTGCATCAAATTGCTCTAAAATAAGCCTGCCATACATAAATATGTGCATTTATACACAACCAGTCGTTCAGTGTTGTTTCACTCTTGCCCATCCCAAGGGATCTATCACGAAGAACCTCAGTTACCCCACCTTCAGGGGTGGCTTGTAACAGAGTGGTTCTGTTGTCCTTGCCCTTTGCTTGCAGAAATTTGTGTATCTATGTAAAGAGGCTACCTAGAGAAACTGTGATGTGCAAAACAGTATGAAACAGCAAAAGTATAATTTCAAACCTCAAGTTTCAGTCAATTATCTTTAGTATCTAAGTTTGGATAGCAAGCAGCATCTCCAAATACATGGTTTGGAAAAGATGTTGGTGCACAGATGTACTCACACATTAAGCAATTGCCAGCTTGTGAAGAAAAGCAGCTCAGACATTTTACAGGTGGTAGTTTAAAAAGAAAAAGACTAAATTCTGGAATTAGCAGGAATCTTACCAGTTCTTCATTTGGGGACATACCAAAAGCCATTAGCCTGTGAGTAAGTGTAATTTCAGACCTTGTTGACTGTAAGTCAGTAATATCTGCCTGGGAGAGTAACTTGTAAAATAAAAGTAATTATATTTACTTTCAAAAAATGTAAGGATTGCTGTACACACTATCTTTCAGTGGGTGTGAAAAGCTCAAGTTAACTATTCACTTGCTCCAGTCGAACGCTGTTTTTATTTGAATAACTCAATCAGGTACTCTTCTATATCTGAGCTAATGATATTCTACCATATATGAATGATAAATATTGTTAGAGCAAATACTGCTTGAAGCAGTAGAAAGAAGGTGTATTCTGATGCTGCTCAGTGCTTAATCTAATGTACTGAACAAGTCCATGTTTTATAGCTGTAGAATCAGCCAAAGGGAAATATGCTCACATGCTGTTTAATGAACTGTTTGAAGACTACTCCAATGCTCTGAGACCAGTGGAGGACACAGATAAAGTACTGAATGTCACCCTTCAGATCACGTTGTCCCAAATTAAAGACATGGTGAGTGAAAGTAGAGTTCTGTTTTTCTAAAAATATGCAGGACTATACTAGCTGTAAGCCTTTTGTTTGGAGTAGGAAAAGCATCCTTCAGTTTGTTGTGACAACTTCAGGAATGCTTCCTCAGGGGCAGGGGACAGGGGGTGCCCTGAGGGCTTGGGGGTGTGTTCTGTTCTCCAGATTTTGTACATTCTTCTCTGGTTGCATCACTTAAGGCTTCCATTATAAGTCTGGAAACCTGGAGCTGCTGAATTTTTAAGACTTCTTTTGTAGTTAGGTGTTGGTATCACACCCTCCAGGCAACTTTTGCCGAGTTTTAAATACAGCAAATGCTTTTTCTAATCTGCAATAATTTCTACATAAAATCCCTAAAATTAGCCATCAGTAATTTTTATAAATATGGGGGTTTTTTTAGACACACTTTTAAGGCAAAAGAAAATGTGTCTGGAAGGAGAAGGAAAGATTATTTTTGTGACTACTGAATTATAATTTCAAGGCCTCGCCAAGCTCTCAAAGAATTTCTGAGCCTGGATCTGTTAGCTATTTGCTATTCTGAAACTTGCAAAAAGAAATTAGGAAGAACTAGGAGGATTAGATACTGTGATTAAAACTAGGGAGGGTGCTGAGAGGTGAAGGTTTGCACAAGTGAAAGTCCAGACCAGTGATTTTCCTGTACAGTGTATGGCCCTAGATGCCTGTCTGAGAATTATTTTGTGTCCTGTTAGTATTCTGGCCTGTTTTGAGCACTACATCAAAGGCACATTACAAATGCTGTCTGTGTCTAAGATGTGATTTTGTCACCTTCAGCTAGAAATATCTCTACATTTTCATGCAGGATGAAAGGAACCAAATTTTGTCAGCTTACTTGTGGATTCGACAGAGCTGGTATGATGCATACCTCAGATGGGACAAAGATAAATACGATGGGTTGGATTCCATCAGGATCCCAAGCAATTTGGTTTGGAGACCAGATATTGTCCTGTATAACAAGTGAGTGTGGCTGGAGAAAATCAGCTTGCATATTTGAGGGAGGTAGGGAGGGGGTTAAAGGAGGAACTGGCCTACAGAGTCTGAACTTTCATCTCTACTTACCTTAGCAAGGGGTATGTTTGTTGTCTTAACATTTGTTGTTGATAATCTAAATATTTTGCAATAAAGCTATAGACAAGACCTGAAAATTATGCTACACAGCAAAGCTTTTCTGAATTTCTCTGCACTGGGAATTGAATACCCTGGCTGTCTGAGGTGCTTTCTGCTGAGGCTCCTGAGAACTCTGGAAGATTGCCCACAAAATGATGATACATAAAGGCTGCACTCCCTGTCTGCTCTCCAAGGCCAATACTGACCTGCAGACTGTTTTCATCCTTTAATAGACTCTTATCCTACTGCCTTCTGTTTGAGGTCAAGTTTGAAGGAACTATGGCCAACAAATGCAACCTAACTCAGCAGCACTGATGTTTGGCATTCATGGGCATTGTAAATAATGGTTACTAGTAAGTTCCTACTAAAATGCAGTGTAAATATGATTTCAGGAACATGCTTTTAATGGTGTGAAAGGAGGGTCTTCCCCATTCCCCACTTTCTCTGGCCCTCACCCTTAAGTTTTTGTCTGTCAATCCTGATTGCCATTTTTCTGTCTTTTAGGGCTGATGATGACTTTTCAGAACCAGTAAATACTAATGTAGTGCTGAGATATGACGGAAAAATCACTTGGGATGCACCTGCTATCACAAAGAGCTCTTGTGTAGTGGATGTGTCATATTTTCCTTTTGACAGCCAGCAGTGCAACCTTACCTTTGGGTCCTGGACCTATAATGGTAATCAGGTAGACCTCATCAATTCTCTTGATAGTGGTGACCTCTCTGACTTCATAGAAGATGTGGAATGGGAGATTCATGGTATGCCAGCAGTTAAGAATGTCATCACTTATGGCTGCTGCTCTGAGCCTTATCCAGATGTGACCTTCACGCTGATTTTGAAAAGGAAGTCCTCTTTCTACATATTTAATCTGCTGCTTCCCTGCATTTTGATCTCTTTCCTGGCCCCGCTGGGATTCTATCTCCCTGCAGACTCTGGTGAGAAAGTGTCTCTGGGTGTTACAGTTCTTCTTGCTCTGACTGTGTTCCAGCTGATGGTTGCAGAGATCATGCCCCCATCTGAAAATGTACCTTTGATAGGTGAGCTTAACACACTTTGTCTTTAAGCATGACTTATTAATAGCAGAGCTGTATGTCAGTGAATTTTCATGTAATTTGTGATTTCTGGGAAGATAAATTTGCTGCATTTTTGAAGCATAGTGAAGTACTTAAAATATGTGTGGAATCTGTATAGGTATGCTGCAGTTTTTAGAAGTTATTTTGTATTTATTTTAAATTACACATTAGCCAGCTGTTTTATATTTATTAAATATAGTTAGAGATTTTAAATGATGCTATCACATCTTGAAGTAAAGCTGGTAATTGAAAACAATTTTAGAACTAACACATGAAGTATAATCAAAAGCTATAAGCACAAGGTCAGACTGTTTCAAGATATGTTCCTGTCAGATGCAGAAGGTTGGATGGCCTGACTGGCACACACACCGTTGACTTAATATCTGACAATTGCTACATTGGATTATAGTTCCTGGGAATTCATTATGCTGAAATTTAATTTTTGTCTGGGAGTTCAGGAAAGTTCATGTGCAGTGAAAGGAACCTAGCTCAGCTTGTTGTCTCTATTCCCACACTCTCCCTTGCCATCCATCCCAATCCCTTTGGAACTGGGCTCGCTCACACCTGTCTGTGGCACACTTGTCTGTCCTGCTGCTGCTGTCAGCTCTGCTTGTCCTGCAGAGCTGCAGAGCAGGGCTGGGAGCTGCTTCTCTCTCAGCACAGGCTGGTTGGGTGCTCAGCTGTGTTGGGTTCAGCTGCCAAAGCAAGGGCAGAGGAGCAGAGCTTGTGTTCCCTCCCGCCCTGTGCTCTGACCTGGGGCTGGCAGCACACTGGCTGTGGGTGCCAGCAAGGTCTGCCTGTTCACTGGATCTGCTGGTGTGGGCTGCATCAATAGCTCAACCCAAGTGTGGTCATCTCTGTTGTTAAGACCTGAGGAAATGGGATTTCCAAGGTGCTGTGTGAAGCCATTGGCATGGGGATTTTGCAGATACTATGAAAAGAACAAGGCTCTTGAGAAACATTGAGTAATCAGAGGTCTTAGCTTGCAAATATTTACCATGCCAATAATGAGTATGAGATTTTATTTTAATGGCTTTTATCTTTGTTTTTAAATGGTGAATCCTGATCTAAGAGAATTAGGGTGATTAAAATTTTATTTCTCTTGCATTTATGCTTAGCACCTATTATCATGTTGTTGCTTCTCATTGAATTTTTTTTTATTAGAGTAATATCTTTAATATAATTTTATTTTGTGTTCTAGGGAAGTACTACATAGCAACGATGACCATGATCACAGCTTCCACTGCATTGACAATCATTATCATGAATCTCCATCATTGTGGCTCAGAAGCAAAACCTGTTCCACAGTGGGCCAAGGTGGTTATTTTGGACTATATGTCAAAAATATTTTTTGTTTATGATGTGGGTGAAAATTGCACAAGTCCGAAAAGAGAGAAAGAAGAGGAATGTAGGTTAGAGGGGGATGATGGGAGTCAGAGGAGGCACCAAGAGGTAAGGAGTCCTCTTTCCACTAGGAGCGATGACTGCAATCTCAAGGAGAAGCTCAATGGAAATTGGAATAAAAGCTATGGAGTTCATGGTGAAAATCTTAATTGCTGTTCTTGTTACAAAATGCTGATTAAAAATATTGAGTATATTGCTAATTGTGTTAGAGACCATAAAGCAAACCGGGCCAAAGGAATTGAGTGGAAAAAAGTTGCAAAAGTGATGGACAGGTTTTTCATGTGGATTTTCTTTATCATGGTGTTTTTTATGAGTGTGCTGATCATTGGGAAAGCTGCTTAACTGACAATGAATATGTTCCTTTTGTAAATCTGAATATTCCATGTTACTTTGTTTAGGAGGAGTTCACTGATAGGGGTGCTTTTGAGATCTTTGTCTTGCATTCTGTAACAATAAACAAATTGCTTCTGTAGGCTGTGACAGTGAGTTGAGACACAGCACAACTGAGGACTTTGCTGGTGGCTGTCCTTGCCTTTCAGTGTGGGTGAGCTGGGGAGGCTGCAGGATCAGCAGCCACTGTTCACCTTGGTGGGAGGTGGCTGTGGCTTCAGCCTCTCTGGGCCAGAGTATTGCAGCAGTGGAGCAGACAGCCCACCAGGGAGTTCTGTATTCACAGGGCTGCACCTCTGTCCCTTGCAATTTGATCAGCCCTTTCTCTCTTCCAGGGGAAAAAGAAAAAGTGTATTTGTGATATGGTGACATTTTCTAGAGATCATCTCTTCACAGCATTGCCTTTTTCCCTTTTATTTTAGCTTGACTTGAAAACTTATGGTTTTTGTTCCAGCTCACTGATCACTGTTCATTTCATAGGCTCTACATGCTGTTCCTTTAGATTCTAATATGGTTGAACTTACTGAATGTGATCTTCCTCTTTATCATTTCCTGCTGCAGAATATTACTGGGTTGTTGCCATGGCTCAAGTAAACCAGATTCCCAAGATTTCTTCCTCACTGAGACAAAGAGCTTCTTTTCAATTCTTACTCTTGAGCCTAATAATAGGAAGAACTTCTCCTGTCCTTCCTACATGTCTCATTGCCCTGGGCATTTGTTCAAGATGTGCATTTAAATGTTACTTGAGACTGCTAAAATAGGAGCCTGTGACTTCTGTCTTCTCTCACTGTATTTACCTGCCAGTGTTCACCCTTTGTGTCCCTTGCTCACTCTTACAAGCTCTTTAATGCTTAAATTTTAAACAGTTTACAGGAATGCCAAGGTTGCTCTGTGCATTACTTAGCACAAAATTATGATTTACAGACTCTTTAAAGTAGTGCCATAGTCAATGCTCCTTGCTCAGCACCTTAGTTCTTACATATATGGGGAAATGTTAGTTGCTGACAGCACCAAAAACCCCTGTTCTGTGTGTTAATTTCTGTTAACCCTCTCAGACTGATAGAGCTCTGGAGAATGTCTCTTGCAGTAAAGTAAGAACCAGTACCACGGGCATGCCCATGGCAAATAAATTGTTTTTGCAAAGCACCCTGAACTTTGAAACCATGATATTCTAGATGCAGTGGGAGAGGTAGAATGGCATTGTAATGGATCCCAGTCAAAAGTTCATGTGATAAAGCTAGTTTTCATAATTGTTGCAGTTAATAGGAGCATACCTGCAAATCAGTAACTTAAGAGCAAGGAGCTAAACTGGTAAAGTGATGCAGTTGTTATGCCCAAATTTATTAGAAGAAAGGGAATTGTTCTTTTTATTTTGATGATGTAAATGATGCATTGAATTGCTAATGGCAGGTTTTCTTTTGTTCTGAATAATTAGCACTGTAAACTTATCTGGATTCTCATACATAATGCAAGCCTAAAGTCCAGGTTTTAATGTAAAGCTAAACTGGGTGACTAGCCAAGAAAAAACTCAGTATGTGGAAAAAGTCTCAAGTGTGTTCCCTGTGTATTATCAGTTCCCACTCAACCAGGGTAACTTTGAGTGGCTCCTTTAGAAGACAAGCTGTTCATTTTCGTTCACTGTGCAGAAAAATGATTGCATCCCTTTGCCACATAGTTCAGGGTCTGGCACTTACACTGCCTGCTTGAGGAAACTGGTTTGCTCTACCTTGTGGAAAAAATTATTGTCTGGAAGGCTGAAGGAGTAAGGTATTTAAAGATAAGGGCAAAATATTCAGAACAGGAGCCTTCAGCATGGAAAACTGATGACCAAGGGTTTATTTAAGGCTTATGGGTGTCATAAAGAGCTACTGTTCACAGTCTCTTACAATATAGGAACAGGGTACATGAAATGTACACAGTGTGTGGCAGTGGGAGAGTCTGTACAACATGTGATGAGGCTGAAGAACTCTTTGCAACAGGATGGGTGAATGCCAAAAGATTATATGGATTTCAAGACTTGAGGGAAAAAATAAAAGAAAAATCTACTGGCATACTTCTAAATACAGTCACCAAGCATTTAAAGGAGGAGCAATATTTTAGGGATTCATGACTACATGTTCTTCAATGCTCTTCATCCCACTGATGGCATCCACTAAAGGCAGCTTCCAGATTTAGACAGCTCCTTAGTCTGATTCAGAATATCTTTCTTAGAAATTCAGATTTGTCTGTGTCACTCTGTTCAAAACAAACTACTGCAGTTGTGGGCTTTCCATGTGTAAAGGAAAGTTTGCAATCTTAGATGGATTATGGGCCTCTGTCCTGCTGGTGCTTTTCAGTACTCTGCATGCTTGGATGATGATGTTGAAACCATGCTTTGCAATTGCCCAATACTTTTTATGTGAAGATGTGATGATATAAGAAATACTTTCCTTGCAAGAACATGATTTGAAAAATAGTTCTGATGATTCAGCTTATTAACAATTAAATTTGCTTTTAAATTTTTATCCTTTTCTTTGGATCACCAGACATTTTCAAGTGTTTCTTTCACCCTTTGTTTACATAAGGTGATTTTTCTTGATCTTGTAAGAAAGACTTTTCCATTTTTAGCTCATAAGAGCCCTGGATTTGATAAAGATTGTGAGTAGAAGATGATGAGTGCCAGTAGAAGCTGGTCCCTGAATTTTTGTGATGCTAGGACCCTTGAGCCATATCCCTAGACTTGATCATCATTCAGGGTAAAAACATGATGTGACACTGCTTGCCATGACTCTGGTACAGGGCTGACCCACGGCCCATGCTGCTGCCGTGCAAGGGCTGCCTGGTTTAAAGCTAGCTCAGGGGCTTCTGACTAAACTGTGGGGACTGTAGCTTAGGCCTTAATGTTTGCAAAAAACCAGAATCATTTAGATTGGAGAAGACCTCTGAGATCATCATGTAATGTCCAGTTATTTCTTGAACACCTCTAGAGATTGTGACTGCACCACTCCCTGGGCAGTTCATGCCAACCCTTTCCATGCAGAAATTCCATCAAGAAGAAACTAAATCAGCCTTGTGTGTGACTAGGCAGAACTGCACGTGGGAGCTGTATTGCTGAGTGAGACAGGACTGTTTAATTTAATTTTATCTGTCTTGGTCTCTTCCTCTTTCCTTTGTGTGCCTTGTGCTCAGATCCAGTAATCTTTGAGGAAGATGAATTCCAGAAATTAATAACTATCATTCTATAACAGAAAATTAGCTATTTATGCACTGAGTAACTCTGTTTACCATGAAGGCAGCAGAGTGACTTTATATTTACTGAGGAGAATGATGATGCTGTAAAAACACTGTTTTAGCTCTGTGTGCTGCACAGGCCTTCGAGGGATGAGCTGACAGATTCTTTTGTTGCACCATCTCTTGGCAGAGAGATCAACTCTCCTTTCTTGTACTGAGTCACTGCAGTGTTGAAATGAGGAAAAATAGGAACTGTCTCTTGTGATGCCTTCACTGCTCTTTTCACAAGCAGAATTACAGAGCACAAGTGTAATGGGATGTTGGGGTGTTGAATTTTCAATGGTGCAGAAAGACCCAAGATGGTCTTTCCTAACCTAGGAAATCTGTTTGTGTTCATGGAAATTGGAGCAAGAGGGTTCAGACTAAACCAAAAAGGATCATCCTGAACAATAAATGAGATTCTGAGAGAGAAGAGGTATTTCCTATGTTTCAGGAATTCAGATGTCACATTCTAAGCATCTACATCTTTTGTCCACTGGTTAGCAAAGCTTGGTTCTCTGACACTGCCAGAATTATGATACGTCTCACAGTCATTTCTCAAGAAATGCAGGAGTGTGCAATAATTCCTGATTGTGCACCAGTCCCAGTCTGAGAAGCTGACCACCTGAGCGTGATTCTTTTGGAGACAGGAAAAGGAGACCATGGGGTGAAAGGCAAGTCCTCTCATTCTGTTTACAGAAGTGTGAAGAATCCATCTTTTCTTACAAACTTCTGTTATTCATTGAAGAAAAGAATATATTGACTCTTGTTTTCTTTCTTAACATGCTTTAATCAGTGTCAATATATAGGACCAAAGGCGACCTCTGTAGTTTGTGTGCTTTGTACCTGCAGGCAGAGTGAGTGACCTAGAGCTCAATTAAAGGCTGAACATCTGTTTTCCCACTGTTCTCTGAAGTCTACTAAAAAGGAGAAATCTTTCTTCTTTGTTAGAGGCAAGTCCAACTCTGTGAAGAGACACAGAAGGTAGTGAAGGTGTTTGTATCTAGTTTGTGCTGTGCCAATTGGGGCTTCATTGTGTCCAGACACTTTTTAAGAACTCCCTTTTACCTTTGCAGTAAGGAGTAACAGAGATAGCGAGTACCTAGCTCACTTTTGTTCTTACATCTGTCTTTCTAAACACTTCTGTGCATTTGATTCCCAGTCTGCAGGCCACAGAGCACTGAAGATCTGCAAGACCACCAGGAGGACACTGCAGCACCAAGGTGAGGGTCTCAGGTGGTGCCTTCTGGTTCCCTGGGCTGAGGGATGGATGCTGGTGGTGAGCTAAGTCATGCCTGAGTCACATCAGCTGCTCTGTCTGGCCATGACAGTACTGGATCTCCTGTCAGGGGCACTTCTAGCCATTGCTGTTGAGAGGACAACCCAGAGGCACCTTTCAGAGGTGAATTTCATCAGAATTGAATACAAATCTAACTGTAGAGGGTGGGCTGTAAGCTTCTGAGGAGCATAGCAGGGTGGAAAATAGGGTCTGTGAAAAAGCTGGCATCTGGAACTGCTGTGGTCTCTTCTTTGGTATCCCTGCTTCAGAGTAGAAGTCCATCTACTGAACATCCAGGAAATGCAAACTGAGATTAAAAAAGGGCATCTGCAATTTCAAGTTGGGTTTCTATTCTGCTTTCTGAAGACATTTATTTAAAAAGTGATCCACTACTACTTTTTAAGTAACCCATCTAAGATCATGGGTTTTTCTGGGGAGCAGGTATTGTTGTTTTTACCTCTGCCATTATCATGTTCTGTGTCTTGGCATTCACACAGCTACTCACAACAAATCTTTATCTCTATTTTAAAAGAACCTGAAACAGATTTTCATAGGTCATTATTTTTATTTATATCACCCTTCACTGAACAAGATTTTATAAATGGTGTTGAGAGTGCTGGAGAGACTGCACATCACAGTCTTTCCTACATTTCACTTTTATTTGAAGAAAACACTAGTTTTCTTCAAAAAGAAGTGAAATGATTAATTTCACTTGATTAATTTAAATGTGATGCCAGAGATGTCAAAAGAAGATTGGAGCAAAAGATCATATGCTTTTAAAAAATTACTTAAATTTAACCCAGATTATTGTAGGCAGAGTGTTTCACTGAATAGAATTATTAAACTGGATTCACTGGGTATTTGCTTTCTATGTGTCTGTCATCACTAACAGACAACTTGATTAATAGCAGTCTTAAATGCTGTATAATCACATCATACTCTGGTTTTGTTTGCTTTTGAATTCTCCATTAGCATGCTTAACAACAAGTTATCAGGAATTTTTTTGAGGCAATATAATATGAACAAATAAAGAATGATAGCATCATTAATGCACACATCTGCATTCTTCTGTTGTTAGTGTGCCATAGATAAGTCATAGATCTGGTTGTTTTATTCATTCTGTGTTTTCAGTTCTAGCTGAGCACTACCAAGCTGCTCAGGGCATTGCAGTGACAAGAGTGCCTTTTGTTAATGTTACATTGGAGCAAAAGCATACCCTAACAAGAAAGGTAATAGATGGTAAAGTCATCTGGAGCAGTCTCCAGCAGTCAGAAAAGACCTTTACAGAGAAAGCATTTGGCTAGAATGTGGAGTCCATGTTCAATGGGGATGGAAGTGTTGGTTTGACTTCCACAGAGCCACAATTGCTTAGGGGATGGTAGCAGACACAGCTGTGCTGCAAAATAATGCCACAGAATGTCAGCAAAATGAAGAAGAGGAAAGAGATGGGAAAAGCTAACTAAATATGGAGTGAAAAATGTAAATTACTGAGACTATTGATCAGCACCTGTGGGTTCACTAGAGCACATTCAGGCAGTGGGATAGCTCCTTTAGTTCTCCATGTGCCATTCACTGGGCAGCTGTGTACAGAGGTGGGCTGCTGGCAACCCTGGGGCTGCATCCCAGCAGGGGCTCTGCTGAGGGGTAAGGGGTGGCTGTCTCAGTCAAGGACAAGGTGCCAGCTTACCCCAAATCATGATGAGCTGTCCAAGCCTTCGCTAGCTTGATGGATTGGTGGGACCCTGAGGACCCACTGTCATCACCTCCTGGTAAAGCACATCTACTTCATCTCTCTGCTCAGTTCCCAAAAGTGTCTGGTGGCCTTCAGCAGGAAATTTGTAATTTCTATAGTCTGGAAGGTTGGCTTTCTCTGGGCTACTTGATGGCACTAAGTTCCTTCTGGCACCATGATTATTCAAATAATTTTCTGTCCAGCTCACCCATGTTCTCACAGGAAGTTGGTAGCTTCCTCCACAGGAGGCCTGACATGGCTCTTAGCTGTTATGGGTGTATTTTCTTGTCCTGCAGGTTGTGCCTACTTTTGATTAGCGTTTTAATATTCTAGGTGAATGCCAGCAAGACATTTGTGGTGAATTAAACTTCTGTTACTTTTATCTACTGTTTTTAACATAGCTGAAAACAGAATGGTGGTCATAAGGTAATCTCTTTCCTCATAGTCAAAGGATGAGAATTCATGAAAAACTTTATGAAAAAGGCTTACCATTAACATCCCAAACCCAAGGGTGAACTGGCTTCTTACTCCCTCACTCTGAAACAGTAGTGGAGTGCAAATGCTGCTCAGGTATGGGCAAAATTTAGTCACCTTCAGGTACAGCGTCTCAGCTCTGCTTTGGAATGCCATGCCCACTACCCTGCAGAGGCTGTTTGACCTGCAGCAAAGAGCATTCTCAACACCTTGGTTCAAAGTGGACTGGGCTGGATAAGTGGGTTATTTGGGACAGCACCCTTGAGCTGCATGAATCCTCAGCAGTGCTTCAAGCCAGCAAATTTTGTGTCTCTGGGAGCATTATGCTGGGGCCCTAGACTGCTGAGGCACCAGCAGCAATCCAGTCTGGGGGTCCTGCCCTCAGGGGAACAGTGGAGAGGTGAAGGGTGGTGGAAAGAATAAGTCCAGGGCCCAAGTGTCTGCTGTGAAAGTTCCTTCTGAGGAGGTAGTTCCTCATCTGAATCCTGAGACCTCTAGGGGTCATACAAGTACTGTTCTAGTTCCTGGGGTGCTTTGAGGCCAGGCTTGAAGGCAATTAAAAAAACCCCCACAAAAATAAACCAACAAAAAAAGTAGCTCTTAGCCCTGAGTGTGCTGTTTTCTCCAAGATGCAACAAGTGATGCAGCCTTGCTAGCACAGCTGCTCCTGTTAATCCTTTATTAAGGACTAAGTAAATGAAGGATTCTATCCTATGGGTAAGAGCAAAGATTGCTATCCTGAAAGGCTCCTTCGTTACTTCCTCAGAAGCCATGCTTTAATTTATAGTGTGATTCAGGGGCCAACACTCTTAGGAAGAGATCTGATTTGAGCTAGGCTCTTAGTCCTTGAAGCACTGCACGTTGGAGCTTTCATGAGCAGTGGAGGTTGATCCCTACACTTGGTCAGAATAGTCTGGTATATTGCTGGGACCAAGGGAAAATGCCTGCTGGAGACAATTGGAGCTATGTCAGGAGAAACCTGAGCCCTTGACCAGGCTGTGAAGGTAATTTTCTCCATAAGAGCCCTCACAAAGCTGTGCTTTGCATTGGTGGATAGAAAAGTGTGGCTAACACCCCAGAGCTTTGGCTGTCACTGAGCAGTGATTCATTGCATCAGTCTGTCTCTCCAACATTCCCCTTGCCAAGGAGGCCAGAGCTGGGCATGATTTTGGGACAGGACACAGCCAGGACAGCTGACCTACTGATCAAAGGGTATTTCATAACACAAGACATCTGCTCCTCTATAAGAGCTATGAGAAATAAGGAAAGGAGGGTGGTGGTAGGGAGGGGGTGAGGAATTTTTCTTCCATGGCAACTTCTGTGTGTTCTGAATCCCTACTCCCCAGGAAGAAGCTGGACATCATCTCCTGATGGAAAGTAGAGAACAAATCTTTTTGTTCCCTTTGCTTCCATGCTTTTTGTTCCCTTTGCTTTTGCTTTATTAATCTGCCTTTCTCCTTATCCATGAGGGGTTTTTCCCCACCTTATTTTCTCTCTCCCTCTTCTGCTGAGGAGGAGAATGGTAAGAGTGACTTAGTGGGTACCTGGTGTCCAGTGAGGGTCAACCCACCACACCAACTTAAACTTTTATTGTTGCATCAGGTTACCATCCTCTGGAGAATTCCTGAAGTGTAGAGACTGTGCAACTGCTCCTGAGAAGTGACAGATGTAATAAGACTGTGTTGGAGGTAATTTGGTCCAGCTCAAGAGACCCAGAGCACTTTAACTGCAGCCTGGGCCTGGTTTATGCTCCAACCTTCCCCCATGACGCTGTTCCCACTTTCCCTGCTGATGTGCTTTGTAGGTGGTGCTCTCAGCCCAGCCGGGCAGGTGGCTCCTCCTTCCCTCTGCATCCCAGGGGACTCACACCTGGAGCTCTCCTGCACATGGCAGAGGGGAGGAGGAGTGCTGCTCAGCAGGCAGAGTGGCTGCAGACACCACCAGGCTCTGTCATCAGTCCGGCTGTGCTTGCTGGCATGGTGATATGACCAGCCTGGGGGCAAGGACTTCATCTTGTGCAGCAGCAAAACATCAGCCACTGTTCACTCCCACTGTGCTGCTGCTGTGACAGCTACATTGCTCTTCTGTAACTTATCTTTTCTTTAAAAAACCTACAAACAGAAAAAAAATAGCTGGAACAAGAAGGTAAACGTTAATCAGACCTGTATCAATATTGTCTTAAATCCATGAAATACACAAAGCCTTCCCTATAGAGAAGGAACATGGCACAAATACTGATTTCAGAAATTCCTGACATCAGAAAAGCAATTAACTGAAAAAAGGAAACCTTGTGAGAATGCTGTGGGACCTAAAAATTGCAGGTTTTGCACACAGGTGATGGGGCTTTATCACAGACTGGAGAGAACCAGTGGGCAGATCTGCAGTGCTGTGGCATCTAGTTTTAATGAGATGCTTGTTTAAAGATGAGGCAGCAAAGTGTTATTATAGCTCTGGGCCATGGTCCTGCTGCTGCTTGTCTTACTGTGACTGAGGCTTGCTCTTGTGGCTTGCACATCAGCAAGCAACCCATGTTTCTTTTCTTTAGCAGGATGTATGAATAAATTGCTCTAGATGGGGGTGAATGCGAGACAGAACAGAAAGATGCTGGGTTTTTTTCATTGTCTGCTTCACTGTGTTTAGTGGGGGTGCTTAGCTAGGACACTCTGTATTGGTATTGACTTCCCAATTCCTTTTATTTAATGACTGTAGCTGTTTTTCCTTTCAAAATTAAGCATCTCTTGACAAGTTTAGAGATGGCATTTGTAGAAGCAGAGCATTGTGCTTGAGTAGCTGCTTTGGTTAAGTTCTGGATCCTGCTGAGGATCTTCATGCCCTGGTAGCAGGACCAGCACTTTGGAATTATCCCAAAAGTATGGCAGGCTTTCCTACAGCTCTGTAGTTCTCAGTGTTGACCCTTCAGGTGCACCCAGGCATTACTGATGAATAAACAAACACAGGCAATTTTTATTAAAGAGATGAAGATTTCTCTTAAAACAGATTAAATCTGTAGGGAAAGGGAATAGGGACTTCATTTAGTCCAGGAAGAGCTGTGGTGGGGAGCAGGTGTCGAACAAAGCAGAACTTCGTAAGAATTTTCTGACTTTTTACCTGGTACGTGAGCTTCCCTTCTTTTTATTGCTCCTGTGGCTCATGCTGTCTCACTCTAAGTAAGATCTCTCCAAAGAGCAGCTTTATCTATACCAGGTAATTCACCTAATTGCATGCTATTGAAAGAAAAGGGTTTTACTCTTGTAGGGAGCTAGAAGTTCCAAGGTTCATGGCAAAACTGAGAGAAAAAGTATCTTTTCAAGGAGCTATACAATCCCTTGTAGTTTGCTTTTGTTCTCTTAAATACTGTCCAGCAGCTCTGGATCCCATGTGGAATAAGTTTACTTTTATGACCTCAGTATACAACAAGTGGTGTTTTGCATACCTGTTCTGACACCAATGCTAATTCCTTTTCCTGCTCTTGGTGGATGTTGCACAGCCTAACTTCTGTCTTGCCTTCTTTGCTTTCAACCTTGCCGACTTAAATGCCAGAGGTTTATTACATGCTCTCTGTCTGAGTTAATTTTTTTGGCCTCTGAATCTACTAATTGCCATTTGTAAATTTTCCTGGTGGTAAAGGTCACAGAGATAAAGATTGGCCTCCATAGCTCAACCTCTTGGCACATCTCAGGTTATGAAAGGCGGTGTTGAAGTCTGCTGATTAAATTAATTACTCTTCTGAAATTTCATCATAAAGAAAAACTCTTTTGCCTTTGTAGTTCACTTCCATAAATTTTTTACATCGTATCTCAGAGCTGGGTTAGGAACCTCTTATTTTACTGGAGCACAATCAGATGGTAGAAAGAGTTTATGTTGGTCAAACATAAACCTGATCCTGAACTGGGTGTTGCATAGATGCCTTCCTCTGCTTCATAAGACTGGAAGGCATGCTGCTGATTTTGCTTTCCCTCTAAACTTTCTGCCTTTGCTAGGGACATCTCTGAGCTGGAAAAGCCTGAGAATAAAGCTGGAAAAACACCTGAGAATAAAACAAGAATGTTTTGGTCTCTAAAGGCACACAAACTAGCACTCAACATTCACTCTATCCCCTGCAGAAAACTCACCCATGAAAGTGTGTGCTTCTGAGCATAAGATGCACTTTCCAAAGTTATGCTTGAGTGCCAAGAGGGGATCTGGCGCCCTAAATTAACCTATTCCTATTTGAGGGAACCAAGAGCAGTGTAGTACCAGGATGTTGTCATAGAAAGCTGGTCTCTGGCTGTTCCTTACATCCAGCACTCCTGGTTAGCCCTTGCTCCCTTCACTGGAATGCCCTCTCCTGCTGCTCCTGACAGCCAGAGTCCAGCAGGGTGGGGACAGCTGAGTTAATACCAGGTCATGCAGAATAGCCCTTGATGTGAGCTGCTGGGGAGGGTGTGTAAAAGCAAATGCCCCTGTCCCTTCTGCAGGCTGTCCCCTCCTGCCTTCCTTTGCTGGGGTGGTTCTTCCTGTGCTTATTCACTGGGTACAGCATTGCAAAGCTGGCGTTGCAGCTCTTTGGAGCTGTTGGAGTATAGCTGATTGTGATGTGCCGACACTTTCTGAAGCTTAGCAAGCTCCCCAGAGCCACTGCAGCAGAGAAGGCAGAGGCAATCAACCCAGGGACTTCTCAAATACCTCCTTGCTGTACTCTGGTGTCCCTATGGACCAGCATTGCAGCATGGCCCTTCCTACCAAGATCACCTCCAAGGCAATTGCAGCAAAGCCATTGTGGTACCTCTGAAATATAGATTATAGTTTTTAAAATAAGCAATATAGTACACATGTGGCTATATAAATCACAAGGCAAGATATAATAATTGCATTTATAGAATTATAGAATGGTTTGGGTTGGAAAGGATCATCTAAGCCCCTGCCACAGGTAGAGGTACCTCCCACTAGACCAAGCTGCTCAAGTCCCTATCCAGCCTGGCCTTGAACATTTCCAGGGATGGGTCATTCACAATTTCTCTGGGCAACTTGTTTCTGTGCCTCACCACCCTCATAGGGAAGAATTTCTTCCTAACACCTAATTTAAATTAACCCTTTCTCAGTCCAAAGCCATTTCCCCCTTTCCAGTCACTACAAGCCCTTGTGCAAAGTCCCTCTACAGCTCTCTTGCTCCTCCAATTCCCAGTGCTGGACCCCAGCTCAGGCAGAGGGGCTGGGGCCAGAGTGCTGCAGCTGCCTGACCACCCCTGGCTGCTCTTCTCCATGCAAGTCCAAGCCTTTGGGGGTTTTGCAGAGCATTTGGAGAAGAAACATACCCTATAACATCTGTGTCCTCTTGTACTGGGGAAAAGCTGACTTCAGCTGTTTACAGGGTCTTTGCTGGATTATGTTTTTGCACAGAATTTATGAATACAATAATTAAATGTACTTTTGAAGCAGCTTTTCTGGCTCTTCACTGTAGTGAAAGTAAGGGCAGTTTTAGGAAAAAAAGGCCCTCCAATCAAGATCTAAAGGCAACATCCAAAAATATTCTTAAGATGCAATTGCCTTCTCTTTCCAGAACATCCAATCCTCATGTCACCTCCTTTTTTACAGAACATCCAATCCTCATGTCACCTCCTTTTTTACTTAGTCACTGCACTTCATTTTTCCAAAGCCCAACTTCACAGTTCCTCTGCTCTATCATTTCCCAGCTTGGAAATCATTTGCAGCATTTCCTTGATCTTGGATACGTGAGATTCCCAGCTGGAGCCAGACTTTGTTGGCCCTTGTGCACTGGACATAGTTGATACATTAGCAGTACTCTGCCCAGTCTGTCCATGACATCTGCTGCATTTCTGCCAGATGTCAGGCTATCTCCCTCACCAGAACAGTGTTTGGGCATGATCTGAACAGCCTGAGCACCTATGGCAGCCCCTGGCACTGAAGTTGCCACCTGCCTGCCAACACAAATTGCTTTCTGCAATATTGGGGCTGTTGTAAGCTTTATTTGCTCTTGTGGACTGTCTGCTGTTTCTCAATTTGAATTGCCTTGTGGAAAGTAGCTCTTTCATCCATAACTCCTTCCTTAAAATCAGTGATAGCAAATACCAACATGTTCAGAAATGCTCAAGATGAGATTTTCAAGGGCACATTCCTCTAAACTGAGTTTAGTGCCTCAAAAGCCAAGACAGAATGAGGGCTAAATCTTCAGAACTGCAGAGGAAATGCTGCTGGATGGGTAAGCATGTCAGAGTAACTACCACAGTCTCCAAAGGTGAATGTCCCTTCCCACCTTCCCAAAATGAAACATTATTCTCCTTCTATGTTTCAGGCCCAGGAAAGTCATGTATAGTTTAAATGGAAGTAATGACAGAAGGTAGAGGGAGTGTACTAAGTACCTGTGCAAAATGAAAAGGAACAATGTCTGGTTGAGCTTCCATCTGTTTTATTTGAGAGGGAGAGTACTTGTGTGTTGACAGTTGCTAAATAAACAGAAAACACATTCATCTGCAGAAATCCCCTGAGCTGGAACTGCCTGGAGGTAGAAGGGATGCTGGGGAACTGTAGATAAAATTGTCCTGTTCCTTCTCTTCTCTGGTTATTGACTTCTGACAGTGGTGGACACTAAATCTTGGGATAAATGGATCCTGCATCAGACTCAGCACAAATGCCCATAAATTCTAACTGTGCAGCTGCTAAAGAGATGGAAATACCTTCCTGGGGAGTTAATATTTTTCCTCCTGTGTTGTAAAAGGTGTGGAAGCAAATCCATCACTCCTGCTTCTTCTCCCCTATTCATCTTGGGCTATTCTGAAAAACAATCTTCTTTCTTAGCATTCCTTTCAGTAGCAAGCAAGTTGAGTAAATTCAAACTGCTTTGCAGTTTGGGCTCAGCAAATGTAGAAGTAGGAGTTCAAGGCAGTCACAGTTGTCTCTGTTCTGGCAGAGATCCCCCATAGTACACTGGACCAGAACAGCCATTGCATGAGGCTCCTTATAATGGCAATGTCCAACCAAAAATCAGAATTTCACACGAGCAGTTGCTTTGGCAACAGCCTGTTAGCAAGCTGTCATCTAGCAAGCTGCCAGGGGAGCTCTTCACCGAGTGGGGAGGTGTTGGCAGCTCGAGCCCATGGGAGCAGAAGTGATGGGTCAGGGCTGCAGCGCGGGGGCCGGTGCTGCGGCTGCCCAGTGCAGCACTGCTCACTCAATGTGTCTGTCCTGATTGGGATGCAGCTCAAGTGGATGCCTCTGAACAGCTTTTTGGCAGAAATTTCACAATGATTTGCCCAGCTTTATCATTTGTATCATAGTTCCTGTATCAGCTTATCCTTGTTATTGAGACTTTCATGTCAATTTAAATATATCTATTTCTAGCTTTCATCAGTTTGAGCCTCTTATGCCATCTGCTAGATGTCCAAAAGTTGCTTTCTTACTAGAAAATTGTGATCTGCTATATTTACTCTTCAATCAGATATTAGCTCATTTGGACTCATTTTTTGTCTTTGATCAATAGATCCTATAAGAGTCATCAAAAGCTTTTGTTCCTTCTGATCAAAGTGAAAAAGTAAAATGTAGAGAATCACCTCCATTTTCCTTAGCATTCCTCTGCTTTTTGAGAAGAGGAGCCTTATTCCTTGTCTATTTTCTCTCTTCTACGCCTTCTTAAGGTTCATCACTATTATATCTTATATTTTGGGTTGCCATTATCTTCTTGGATCAAGCAAAGCCCTAATTACATTGAATTTCTATATTAAAAACACTGGGTAGCAGCTCCTTAGCCTGCTCTGCCATTTCTGGAGTGAAATTGCTTCATAAAGCTGCCCTTTGTTTTCATTGTTGACCTCTTGCAGGTTTTTCCACTCTGCCCTCACTTTTTTGCTTCCCCCTTCTGATTTCATTAAAAGAGCAGCTTTCATCTTTTGTTTTGGGAGGTGTGTGTTTCCATGGGCACTCCTGTGCTGGCTCTTTTGTGCTGCTTTCCCATCAAACTCAACAACAGCAGAAAACTTACAAGGGACAAGACCTGAGACCTCTAAGCCCTGTCCAACCCTGTGACATTGTCCTGTGCATTACACCGAGGTTGTAATGTCAGACTGCAAGGAAAAGCATTCTGGAAGAGCACAGAGACAGAATTTTGTTGGATGATGAGTATACTTCCACCCCCTCTACTCATTTTGGGGCTTATTGTTTGGCCAATTAAGAAATAGCCAGGTAACAACTAATTAAAAAAAAAAAAAGGACTCCACTGGTAAGACTGGAATTGACAATGGGAAACCAGAAAAACTCTAAGAAAGCCTGTCAAGATTAATTTATAATAATGATTTTAAATTTATAAATTTATAACAATGCTTTTAAATTTAGAATCGAGGTATCAGAAAGCTGTTCTGAAACATCTTTTTGGCAGGCATGTTCTCTTTTTTCCCCAGCATAACATGTGGTGCTAGGATGTCTTAGTAATCTCTTCTTAAAGACTTGTCATGAAATACACAAAGTCAACGAGTTATGTGTATATAACACTGTTACATGTGATCCCTTATCTTATACAATCTGTTCCAGGGTGTTCCTAAGTTCTGCCAAAGTCAAATCCTGAAATGCTTCTTGGTAGGAATTTTCCATGGTTGTGGTAAGATGAGAAGCATGTAGCTGTGCGCAGGTGCAGTCTGATATGCCAGTCAAACCAGACCCACAGAGGAGGCCAGCTCATCCTTTGCTTTTCATTAATATTTTTGTCTGTTCCCTATTACAGGCCATGTAGCCTCTGTGGATCACAGCAGCCAGGCCAGGTCTCCCCACAGCTTTCCCTGTTTGCAGACATGAAAATCCAACCTCTCGGAGGGGAGCGGTGGTCGCGGCGTGTGTGAGCGCTGCCATCGCTCGGATGCTGACTCCATGGCAGGAGCAAGGGGAGCAGCAGCCTCTGGGCAGCGCCCACGTGTGAAAAGTTATTGGTGCTCAATCCTTCTCACTTGTGGCTGCTGCTGCCGCTGTGGTCCCTCCTAAGCCCTGGGGAGATGTGTAATGCCATTGTGCAAGCGGCGGGCGAGACAGCAGAAGAGATGAGAGAATTCTGGTGGAGTAAGTTGTCGGGGAATGGGGGCTGTGTTGGGCCCAAGAATTGTCCTAGCAATATACCTACTCACAAGAATAAATGGGAGCAGGAGAGCTGCCAGTTCATAAAAAAGGCTCGTAGCAGAAAATATTGGGCTGAGCACCAGAAGCAGTCTGACAGGCAGAGTCACAGTGCATTGCGGCGTTGCCCAATTTTATGTACAAGATGTTTTCTGTGCCAAAGGTGGGGCTTTCACACTGCTCTGCTGTGCCATGCTTACCTGCCAGGGCATTGCTTGGTGTGCTGCTGCTGCTGCTGTGCCCTCAGCATTGCCCTGTGGATGCAGGCAGGCTGAGACGGGAGCAGATGCTGGGCTGATCCTGCAGAACCCCCTTGGGCTGCGCAGCTCAGCCCTCTGCCTCCTGCAGTGGCTCCTGTGGGGACGCGGCACACGGCATCAGGGAGCTGAGCCTGGTTAAACACAAGCCCTCGCTCCTCCCCTTGGGTCCTGCAGCCGGTGGGAGCTGGGGCAGCCAGGCTGGGGCTGGCAGCAGCCATTCCCCGGGCTGGTCACAGGTACCTGGGCTGTGGGGCTCACCCACCACGGCTCTGGGCTGGACAAAGCTGAGCCAGCTCCAGTCTGGAAACCTGCATGTCATTCTCTCATAACCCCTGAGAAGGAAAGCCCTGCTCAGCCTGAATGGGTGTCCAGCTGGCAGGTCCCAGGAGATTGCAGCAGTGCCTTTGCAAAGGTACATTTCATCTTTAGCTGTTGTCACACTTGGGCCAACATTTCTATGGATTGAGCGGACTTCAACAAAAAGCTGTTTAAATAATATGATGATACTAAGGTTGTCCTAAAGAAGATGTTGGCATGTGTTAGCATGTGAGAGTGAAGCCAAACAAAAACCACCAAAAGTGAAAAGCCACAGTTCTCAGAAATCACACCACCCCAGGTGCTGAAGAAGACAATCTCCAGTGCCCAGCACTCTGACAGCTGCAATTGCACCCCTCAGTCATTTGAGGTCTGTTCTTTGTGCTAACAGGAAAATCAGAGCACACCCTCTGGACTGCACCAGGGCAAGCCATGGGCACAGTCTGCAGAGTTTCTTCAACATCTTCTGTCCCCATTAAGGTTTCCCCAGCCTGTGTCCTCATCTCAGCTGACAATGCTGACTAAACATTGCCTTGCCAAGGACTCATAACCTCACCTACTGTGTGTCTCGGGGGCCAAGACTGCCCTGGTCCCTTCATGCTGGTCCCTGGGGATGCTCCATTAGGAAGGAGTTGCTGAGCATACCCTGGCATCTCCACACATTCTTGGAGCATGCTCCTGATCCAGGGTGGTGGCAGACCTGTGCCTCTGGTTGGTCTGAACTGGATTTCCCTGTCACAGTATAGCAGAGTGTGCAGCTCCCCAAACACCCAGCTGTCATTTCAACAGTTCATGATATTCTGCAGATGAAGCAGAAGTTATAGTAATTGCTGCTGCTCTATCTCAAAACATAATTGGCTTTTGGGAAGTTGTTATTCATACTCTGGGTGCAAAAGGAAATGGTGGGCAATCCTCACCTGTGACGAGCTGACATGTCCCTAAATGCCACAGCCAGGGAGAAATAGTGAAGCTCACTGAGAGTTTTCAAGGTAAGAAAGAGTATTTGGTCACGAACAGATGCCCAGTCCCAGCCTTACCTATGTTAACCAATTCTGTAATATTTTTTTTCTCTCTTGTGAGCAAATAATTTATAGTAATTTAACAACAACCTCATGAAATTCACTTCCTTCTGTTGAAAAAAAAAAAAAAAGACAAGAAAAATAGGATTAAATATCTCAGTTTATCTTTCCACATAGGTCACATGGCCAAAGTTGATTGTAAAATGTTGAAATACTAGTTTGAGGTGTAGCCAGTGCCAAGTGTTGTACATTTCCGTGTTCTCCCTCCCCTCCTATCGCTCACAAAGATGTCACAGAAAGACAAGGAAGTTCATTTTCTCAGGAGGCAGATTTTTTTTTTAGTGTAAATTTAAAATATAATTTATTATGCTTAAATCTAATCCTTTTAGACCTTGTTGTTGTCCTAGTCCCAAATCCAAAAGGAGCAGACTGAAAAAAACTCGTAGAAGCCAAAGTGTGTAATGAAGTCACTGCATCTAAGAGTGTCTCAAACCCCCGATGAGCTGCCAGGAGTGGGCCCAGAAATGTGAGGTGAGACCCTCATGTGGCCTTCTGTGGAAAGAGCAGTGCAGGTCCCTGTGTTTTTGGGGCGTCTACAGACCCAGGCAGGGGCTCAGGCAAAGGCGAGCTGGCTGAACCTGGTGAACACCTGCCTGGCAGAACGCTGAGGAGATTGGGGGTTTGAATCAGCATTTGGGAATTTGGCTCCTAAGGGTCATGGGTGTGGAGGAGTTTGGGACTCAGAGACAGTACAGTGCCATACAAAATTGATTTTTCTTCCCAGCTACAAATTACAGCAGACTTCTATGACTTGTTTTTCCATGAGCAGCAGCTTATGTGTGCTATGGTGGGAGCAGCTTTGGTGCTTCAGTGCTCTGCCAAGCTCTCCTTAGCTGCCCCATTGCTGCCTGGATGCCAGCATTGCAGCTGCTGACTAGCATTGTGTCCCTCCGTGACCTGCACAAAGGCTGATGAGCCAAGGATCCATCTACTGCAGTGAAGCCAAGCTTTAAGGGAATTCTTGGCTTATCCACATGGCCAGAAAGCCTCCTGCAAGGGACAGCACCTGAAATGTCAAAGGCTCAAGGAGTTAAGGATGCCCTATGCACAGCCAACGCATGCATAAAAACTTTAATAAGTAATCCCTTGTCATTACATGCCCTTTGGAGTGACTGTAAGATACCTTGGTCCATAACCTATGGATTTGTTACAGGAGTGAGAATTGCTTATTGTAGTTATTGCTTCAAAGATTTGGAACAAAGGACCTGCTTTAAGGGTAGGCTGTTTTGCCTCTGACTGACTTAAGTGCACTTTTCTCTCTGCTGGTTAGCTTGAGGTCACTTCTGTGGGTTGTGTAGGCTGTTTGCAGGGGTTTATTTCATGCTTCATGAAGATCTTTGGGCTTACCTGTGGCTTCCTGCTTCTCACCAGTGCACAGATTGCAGGCAGTGGCTGAGCCAATGATGAGCTTCTGTGACATGGCAAAAACATGCAAGGATGGGCTCAAAGTGCAACCTGACTGGCAGAAATTATGTGTGTGTGTTTGGAAAGAGGTGAAAAAAAAAAAAGAACGCAAGCATATTTTTCTTCACAGTAGAAGTATGATGGTGTCAGCCAAAACATGAAAAGTCACCCAGCTTCCTCCAGGGCAGCCACCACCCCACAAACCAGCTGTGTGCAGAAGCACAGGAACAGTCAGGGTGAGCACCAGGTTAGTGATGGTGTGTCTCCAAATGCCCTGGGGAAAGGTGGCTGTGGGGAGCCCTGGTCAGAGGAGGTGAAGCCCCAGGCCCCACTGTGGAGCAGAGTTTTAACTTTCACAAACTGTTAGGTGGAGATGACTGACAACTGACACAGCCTAGACAAAGACATCTGACACTATGTTGGGAAGCCACAGGCATGTGGTACCTGTGGGACAAAGCTAAGCGTGCCAGAGCATTTTTCCCTGTAAAATTTTTTGGTGCAGGCAGTCCTTGACTGGTCATCTCCCACATGCAGGATTTACAGTTTTGCCTGAATCAGGACTGTGAGACCGAACTTCTGTCTTCTTTGATTAGCAACCAAGTGCACTCCAGTTCTTGTCTTCTGGCTGGAGGGAAAAAAAAAAAATTCTGATCTAATTCATCAGCTTGACAGAAAATGTTTCATGTGGAAGTACTCCTACAGTTCCAAATTTCTGAAACTTACTGTTGTCTCTTTCCGTTTTGAACAATCATAATTGCATGGCACAGTCTGTCTTTGTGCCAAAAGGGAGGGACTTGGTGCCACAGAACTACTTTTTTTTTTTACTCCCTAGCTTGCAGCTTCTCCCTGCAACACCATCCTGACCATTTTGCTACCAGGCAGGACTTGGCTCTAAAACTCAGTCAAGTGTGATTCAGCATTTAATTGACACACTGGAGCATAAAACCTGAATATTACTGGCTTTTAGATGCACAGCAGAGGTATTTTCTCTTGTTACAATGTAGGTCCTGGGTTTATTTATTTTACAGGTCAGCATGATGAGCCAGTTTTGTGGCTGATTGGCATCCAGGGAGCAGAGAGTCCTGTAAGTGCTCAGGACTCATTCAGACCAGAAGGGTTAGGGTTGTAACCCCAGCCACAGAGAAGGAGATGAAGTACTGCATCTACCTTTTGGTATGTATGAAAAATGCATTTTACATGTACTCTGAGTGTTTTTATAGATGAGATGTCGCCATATCAGAGTGACACACTTGGATTTCTTCTAAATCTGCTCGTGTAATAGTTGTGTCACAGTTGTGCTACTGGATGGTGTTTCCTGAAGAAAGCCAAAGCTGGTTTTTAGCATGGTTTTTAGGATGATACCAGCCAGGGAAGAGCACATCTGTCCTTCAAGACCATGAAGAAAGACATTCAAAAAGGGAACGGGATCACCTTGATCCTAGCATTCTGAGTTGTCACAGTGCCCAAGGCCTCAGCAGAGCTCCTGACATTCCCAAGGCAGCAAGGTCATCTTGAAAGCACAATTGCATTTCTCTGGCATTGTTTATGTTAATATCCTGAGAATGACTTGCATATTTCAACCTTACGACGAGTTAATAATTAATTAAGATCTTACAAAACTGAAGACAGAAACCAGGAGTCTAAAAAAATAAAGAAATAATCTTGTAAAGTGTATGTTTAGAAAAAGTTGTGTAGATTAATTTTCTTGGGTAGCTTGGGTAAAGGGAAAAAGAAAAGAGCAGAAACATTTCAGTGTGGCAGAGTTCATCTCATTTGGAAAACATTGCTTTTTGTGAAGGTCATGCCTCATGTTTAAACTATAAAGGACCGGGGTTTGCTGGTGGTTTCTTTCTCATCCAAGTGAATTATTGAATCATTGAGGCAGGAAAATACCTTTGAAATCATCAAGTCCTGCTAACCTAGCACTGCCATGATCACTAATAAACCATGTCCCCAGGTGCCACATCCATATACTGTTAACACTTCCAGGGAATGGTGATTCCGCCACTTCCTTGGGCAGCCTTTCCAATGCTTAACCACCCTTTCAGTGAAGAAGTTTTTCCTAATGTCCAATCTAAATCTCACCTGGCACATCTTCAGGCCATTTCCCCCTGCCCTGTCACTTGTTACTTGGAGGAAGAGAACACCCCCTCCTTTTGGGCAGTTGTAGAGAGTGATCAGGTCTCCCCTGAGTCTCCTTTTCGTCAGGTTAAACATCCCCAGCTCCCTCAGGTGCTCCCCATAAGCCTTGTGCTCCAGACCCTTCCCCAGCTCAGTTGCCCTTCTCTGGACACCCTCCAGCCCTTCAATGAGCTTCCTGTGGTGAGGGGTCCAGAACTGGATGCAGGATTTGAGATGTGTCAGTGTTGGGTACTGGGGGAACAATCACTGCCCTGGTCCTGCTGGCCACACTGTTGCTGACACAGGCCAGGATGCCATTGGCTCCTTGGCCACACACTGGCTCATGGTCAGCTGCCTGTGGACCAGCACTCCCAGCTCCTTTTCCTCTGGGCAGCTTTCCAGCCACTCTGCCCCAGCCTGCAGCACTGCCTGGGCTTGCTGTGACCCCAGTGCAGGACCTGGCAGGGGCCTTGTTGAACTTCATAGTGCTGCCCTTGGCTCATTGATCCAGACTGTGCAGGTCCTTCTGCAGAGCCTTTGGCCCTCCAGCAGATCAACACTCCCACCTGACTTGGTGTCACCTGTGAACTGACTGATGGGCACTCAGTCTCTTTGTTCAGGTCATCAACAAGGACATTTAACAGGACTGGCCCCAGTACTGAGTCCCGGAGAACAGTGCTCTTGGCTGGCTGTCAGCTGGATGTAACTCCATCCATGGGTGTAACTCTGGGCTTGGCCAGTCAGTCAGTTTTTTACCTAGAGAACGGTGTGCTCCCTCATGCCATGGGAAGCCAATTTCTCCAGGAGAATATTGTGAGAGACTGTGTCAAAGGCTTTACTAAAATAAGGTTAGACAACTTCCACAGCCTTTGCCTCACCAACTAAGTGGGTCACTCCTGATAGTTCCCTTTGGAAGGTTTCTCCTTCCACTCCTTCTTGTAGATTGTTGTCAGATTTGATATCTTCCAGCAACTGGCACCTCTCTGGTTAGCCAGGACTAGTGCCTCAGACTTCTCCACAGACTTGGTATTTGCAGCAAATTTTCTCCAGGTATATTTACACTAAGGAAACAGCCAGGGAGTCTAGAACACTGCAGATGAGGTGCAGCTTAGCTTTCTGTGTGTTTGAAGCATGGAGCATGCTGAAATGAAAAGGATGAACCAGTTCCCAGTGCTCCTGCTTGGCAGTGAGGATATACAAGGAGATACAGGAATTTGTGCATGGGGTGGATGGAAAGCACAGAGAGATATTAGCTGCAGCTCCATCCACATCTAGGCACTGACTCTAAACTGCATACAAGAAGAGATTTTGGTTGTTCAGAGGATGCTGGAAGAATGGAGAGATGCCCACTGAGCACGCTGGGAAGGTCACTGTCCTCTGCAGGTGGTGGGACAGAGGAGTCAGTGGGACAGTTCATCTCCCCTCCCTGCAGGAGCCTGCAGGGATGCTGGCTGCAGTGCCCTGCTTCCCTCCTGCCCTAAAACCCTCTTCCCAGCTTGGAGGGGAGCACAGCCTTGCCAGAGTGGGAGGTTGCAATGAAGTAACAGTCTCTGTTTTTAAAGAATGCTTTATTCACTACATCCTAGAAATGTACCATAAATGGAGCAAGAACTAAATAAACTCAGAGGCTTCTGACAATACAGAGAAGAGAGATACAATAAAATATCTAAAATATCAGCTCTTTTGAGAATAAGGCACACTAGTTTTGTTTTTTTTTTTAAATATATATACTTTTTTTCTTAGAATAGTTTGTTCTTAACCTAAAGATGTTCACATTTCAAGTTATTAGACTTACCTCAGTAGTAGTGTACATGAAATGGTTTAGAAGTAAATGTCAAGACAGGCATGGGCAGGAGGCTCAGCATGACCTGGCTGCCTGCATGCCTGGGTCCTGCCTCCATCCCCGGGTGCTGCCTGCTGCTACCCAGGCATGGGCAGCACCCGCTGCTGGCTGGGGACACCTCACGGTTTTCCCTCATTGGCTCCTTTCTCTTCCTGCCATCTCTGTGAGCAGCGGGCCCCTTGTCCTGTTGGCAGGGAGAGGATCAGTGGGAAGGGAGCCCTCACCCTTCCTCTCTCCTCTGGGGGTCAGCCATGGCGTGGGGCTGGAAGGGCCAGCCGAGCCCAGACCACTGGAGTGCCTGTGCTGGCCCCAGGGCTGTTTGTGCACGGCCCAAGGACCCACGCTGGCGTTCAGGGTTGAGCCATGCAAGACCTTAGACTGGAGGAGGCAGTGCTGGACTCTGGCTGGGGGCTTGGCCCTTGGGCTTTGCCCAGATCTCCTCCTCTCTCACCCTGCACAAGGGCAGGACCTTGGGGCTGAGGTCTGGCTGTGCTTTCAGGTGTGCAGGTACAGACAATAAAAGTTTCCTGGGAAGGGGCGTGGAGGGGCAGAGTCCAACCTAATGGGTAACCTCACAGTGCTTTTACTAATGGGTTGGCAGGGTCAAGGGGAGCTCAGATTGTCTGAGCAAGAGCACCTAAAATACAACTGCTCAATTTTGAGGCAAGCAAAAGCAGTGTACTAAAAAGGTCACTTAATTGAGCTCAATGTGGTCTGGAAGTGGTTCAGTTGTCAAAATATGGCCAATGTGAAACTCCTTTGGTATGTACTTATACCTCAAAAAGTAAAGGAACATTGTTTACTGATTCCCTGCTTCTCACCTTTTGTCACCAGACTTGTGTTTGTAGAGCTGATGCACTTCATACAAAGGGCAAGATATTTTTTACCATTTTACTCTATTTTACATTCACTGTACTACTAAATAAAAACCTTTAAACAGGCCACAAAACACTGCAAGAATATATTTACTTCTTAATAAAACAAACTTTTTTATAACATTGCAATAAAAGGTTTTTGTTTTGTGGCAAACCACATACCATGTAAATTTGCAACATAAAATGACTTTAAAATGAATATTAAAAGATATTTACAAGCTCAATGTCTTAAAATCATTGGGTCTAATCACTCCCACCCCTGATGTGCATGTACAACTCCAGTTGTGGAGAAGGGGAATTAAGAGTGGAAGGGAGGCTGGGAGGGAGGCTAGCCCTGTTTCACTAATTCCAGTATCACTACCACCCCTAGTACCTTTGGAATTTCTCATGGAGCATGATGGAGCAACGAGTAAGTAATGCTGCACATCCTCTTGGCGAGAGCGTGGCTACTCTTGCTAACAGCAACACAAAGTGTTCTCAGTCACTACAACATATACTTCAAAGAATAAAATGAAGAGCATTGAGAAGAAGCCTTGGCTTTATACTGGATGAAGATCTAAGTCAAGACACCTCGCGTGAAACGCCAGCTACTTGCTTCTGTACGTGCTGCAACTACAAGTAGCTTCAATAAATAGAAAATCCAGTTGCTAAGGAAAACCTGGAGCCTTTCTTTAGCTGAAAACAAGCCTGCAAATCACACTGTGAAGAGGTATGTGTGAGGAGGCTTTTTTCTTTTCTCTTTCTTCCAAACAGGCAATATTAGTTACTTGTGATTTCAAATGAGAATGAGCAGATTGTATTAATGCCAGCAAAAAATGCAGAGGTCTTGCACATTTTTCAAATTGCACTTTCCAGTATAATTTTTAAATAAGATACTTGTTGTTTTCTTCTTAAAAAACAAAAAACAAAACAAAACACTAAGGTATGTATTTAAATATTGAATATACTCTTCAAAATATATTGTTAAAACTTTCCCTAGCTGCTCAGGTGTGCTTTTTAATATATAGCTGATATATTATTAAAGGCACTACAAAATAGACATCTCTGGAGTGCAGAAATTACTAAAAAAAACCTTCATACCACAAATATATTGAAAATATAACTGCTAAAAAAAAAAAAAGACCCTATGCAACCCTACTGCAGTGCATATAAATGCATGTCAGTGGTGGGCTGGATGCACCGAGGTCCTTTGGAAATGTATGAATACAGGCATGTTAAATTTTTAAAAATAGCCTAAAAAAGTTAGTGAAAACTTCAAGCATAGAAAATATTTCAAACACGTTTTTCTATGACATTCTTCACTTTCTGCATTGTTTTACCAAGCCCAAATGTTTACTCTTTCGCGGACAGTTCTTTCTTCATAAATAGTAAAGTGTTCCTTCAGTGTGTGTTTCCCCAGCGCCCTCCTCCGCCGACAGTGTCAGTACGTGGGGTAGACGTCGTGGATGGGCACCTGGATGGCGGCGGCCGGGAATGCCGGCGGGATGTAGCCGGCGTAGCCCCCGTAGGCGGCGGCGGCGGCGGCCGCGTTCTTCTGTAGCGTGGCTATTGTGGCCGTGGCCGCCGCGGGCGCCGCGAAGGGCACGTAACTTGTCCCGTAAATGCCGGCGGCAGGGATGCGCTGCACGCCGGGAGTCATGGTGTACACCGGTGTGATGGGGCGGCCCTGCAGGGAAAGAAAGGGAACAGACCTCGCAAAATGCGCTTTGTTGTGACACCCCACTTCCGTGAATGGCAAAGCCTCAGAAGGGAAGGGGGTGATGGAGAGGGTAGGCAGTGCGTGCCCTGTTGATTGAGAGTTTATGCTGCCAGGGGAGGCTGCTCCCCCCTCACGGTTTGGGTCCCCCACAGCGGGGAAAGCAACAGCCCAATGTGCAGATGTCTGACAGGTGAGATGGACTTCAGGGCTCTTGGGCACTGTGACACCCTCAAGAGCCTGTCCTGAATGGAGCAGGGCAAGAGAGCAGGCTTTCCCCCCACCCAGGATGCATGGGAAGCGGGATTTCTGTGCTGAGCTCACCTGGAAGGGAGGAGGTGTTGACACAGCTGGTATTACAGCTGCGGCTGCGGCCGCTGCGGCAGCTGCTGCACTAGCTGGGTCCTGCTGGACAGCTATGGGGTTGATGATGTGCTCAACAGTGTGGATTTTGCCATCTTCCATCATCTTGGCTGGTGGTGCGGCCTGAAACATGGAGTACTGGGCACCAATGGCAGGGATGGCCACTAGGAGAGACCAGACATATCAGATACACTGGGAAAGAGTTTCCAGGACCTCCTGTCAAAGACTCTCCCCCGCAGCTGTGCCAACTCTCCAGCTGTGATCCTGTGCTGCTCTCAGCAGGGCAGGTAGCCTTTTGTGCAGGCAGGGGACCTGGGGCATCTCTTCCCTCCCATGCATGGGAGCACCATAGCTGATGCACAGTGACAGGCTCAGTGCTGCTTGGTCCAGCATTGTCCCCCATGCTCCTGCCATGAGTATCCTAGGGCCAGTCCTCCTGGGGAGTGGGAGCTGTGACCCAAATTTACACAACCCCTTCTGACCACTGCTGTCCTTCTTTCTGGCTGAGAGTGGCCTGATCACAGGCAGTAAGAGTGTGTAATGTCCCAGTGAGTCCCTGCTCCAGCTGTTGACATCAAGGAATATGTAGCTGCCATAGGAAGAGCTGCTCCAGGACAGAAAGTTGTGGTTTCTACTGCAGAAGTTACAGGCAGCAATGGGTCTGCTTTACATGCCATCCTTTGGCCAACCCTGTGAAAATATCAGCTCTGTTACCAGCATTTCCCAGGACTAGCTTGGCTAAATATGTTTTATGCCATCTGTTTGCTACTGGAGTGCTGTGTCCAGTTCTGGAGCCCCCAATATAAGAAGGATGCGAACTTGTTGGAGCAGGTTCAGAAGATGTTAAACAAGAGGGAGCACCTCTGCTGTTAAGTCAAACTGGGAGAGTTGGGGTTGTTTAGCCTGGAGAAAAGATGTCTTCAGGATAAAGACCTCTGCTGGAGCTTTTCAGTACTTCAAGGGGTCCTACAAGAAAGACTTTATGGTAAGGCCTGTAGTGATAGGACAAGGGGTAACAGGGTTAAACTGAAAAAGGGTTGGGCATAAGAAAGAAATACTCTATAATGAAGGTGACGAGACACTGGACTGGTTGTCCAGAGAAGTTTTGTGTGGCTCGTTATTGGAAGTGTTCAAGTTCAGGTTGGATGGGCCTTTGAGCAACCTGATCTAGTTTAAGACATCTCTGCCCATGACAGGGACATTAGATTAGATGATCTTTAAAGTCCCTTCCAATGGAAACCATTCTATGGTGCTGTGATTTCCATCATTGCCTCATATTGCACACTTCAGCATTCAGCTTGTTAGCTTTTTAGCAGTAAGGCTATTCACAAGGAAAACAAAGAAATCCATAAATAATGGATGATGGACTAAGAGATGGCGTTGGCATTTATGGGAGGTGCAGCCACTAAGCCAGAAATGAAGCCAAATATGTACACAGGTTTATTTCTGTGCAATGGAACTTTGCAATGTTGAAGTGTGCAGTTATGCCTGGTGGAAGGAGGTGACAGAAAGCATTACTCTTGCTCTGATGCTGGAGACTGCAACAAGGAAGCTGCTCAGATATCTTTCAGGCAGAAATGTGCTCTCCACCAGTGGACTACCACTGTTTCCTCAAGCAGAGACCCCAAACACATGAGGTTTTCCAGTTCTCCTTTTACACAGAGTCCACCTGGTCAGGTCAAACCGGTTTTGTCTCTGGTTTAAATATCCTGGATAATTTCTCACCGAGGCAAAGAGCTCACATGCTCCATTCTGCAATAACTTCTGGCAGAAAAACCGTAGCAGGTATCTGGGGTACTGGGGTGACCTCCCAGGAGTATTCCAACTATTTGCAGAGAAATGAGCTTTAAGGTTGGTCTAAACAGTAGGCAGGAAACTGTGCAGTCAGTACATTTCTACTCCTCTGCTCTGGTAATGTGCTTTCAAAGTCATACCCTCTTAATAACAGAGGTAACTCTTGTGTGAGGTACCTCTTATTAGATCAGCTGATGTGACTGGGGAAAACAGACTGCTGCTGTGCTCAGAGGCTGTGCTGGAACCATACAACAGGGGAAGGTCTAATAAAAAACCCTGAATCTCAACATCTTCAAGTGTAGAGACACTTTGGCTTGAGCTTCAAGCTTTTGTCTGGCAGTCAAATGAAATATAGACACCACTAACATGCATGCATTTCCAAGCTCACTTTTCAAGCATCCTTTAGTAATACCTGGAATTCCTAAAGTATCTTTGCAAACACACGTAGCAGTAATATTTTCTGGTGGCGAGTGGGTAGTTTTCTCAGGAAGTCTGATCTTTCTCCAACTCTAATCTTAACAGCCTTCCTTTGTCTCTAGACTTCTGATATTATCTCATCCAGCTGTTATGAGGAACTCTTCACAGACTTCATTAGATGCAAGCTGTAATTTTCACTGACATAAATGAAACATGTTTTGGGAAACCACAGTAGCTCTATTATTAAGCAATCTTGCCATTTACAGTTTACTTGGAAAGAAAAATGAAGGAGAAGACATCAGGACTTCAGGATGGGGTCCCCATCCCCTTCATGGACCTTTTTCCTTTGGCTACTTTTCCAAATAAAAATCTTTCCAAACAGGATCTTGAGGAATTGCAGAGCTTCAGCTTTCCTCTTGTTCACTTGGGCATGACAAGGGCTGGGCACTCAGCTGGCAAAGTGGCAGAAGGAGGCAATCCCTGCCCCAGCCCTTGGACTGGCCCATCAGAGCCCAGCAGAGATGAGAGCACTCCTGTAGGCACTGCACAGCTGCAAAGATGGACCTGAGGGCTCCCTGCCTTGCTCCTTCCCCATGCCACTGATGGAGATGGAGGAGCTTGCCTCACCCAGGGACTTTCCTGCAATGGGAAAGCCCCAGATCCTTTTCTCAGCCTCATACCACTGGAGCAAGATGGACTAAACAGGGCAGGGCTCCAGCCTGGCTGGAAATCTAGGATAGGCATCTCCCAGGGTGAAACTAGCATTGAAGACCTTAAAAGAGAGGAAGATTGATCTTAGTCACCATGTTCTGGTTTCCAGGACTAGAAGGAGAGGAAAGTCTGCTTCCTCCTAAACAAATGCAAAAGGGGAGAGGAGGAGTGGGAGTTGCTTTAGTCCTTTTTACTTTGGTCTGAAGAACTCCCAGATATTTGTGTCCCCTATCCCACTGCATGCCTCTTGTGTGAAGAAAGTCTGGCCTGGGCCAGGAGGCGCTCAGCACAATGGAGCACTGAGCCCCAGCCCTGGAGCCACCCCCATTGCTGCAGTTGCAGTTGTGGACTGGCCCTGGAGGGGTTCTCACACGCCTGAGACAGGGCTTGGAGTGGGGGCCTGCCCACCACCCCTGCTTTCCTCCCCTCCTTACACATACTAACCTGCACCAGGCTTAATGGCCACTGGATTGACTGCAGGTAACTCCAAGTTGGGAACCAGTTCGAATCCTTTCTCTTGCTGCTTTCCTTTGCCTTCATGGTACCTGCTGTAGATTCCACGGCCGGCGGAGTATCCCCCCAGGTAGGACCCCCTGGGACCCGGAGCTCTGTTGCCAGCTGCGCCTCGCCCTCTGCCTCGTATGCTGCCTGCTTATGATAACAACACAGAATATGTGAGTAATGGACAGTGACAGCCCTGTGGGGAGCACGAGTGACCCCAGGCTGAAACCTGGAGGCTTGCACTCAGAAATGTGGCTGCTTAAGTCAGCATGGTTGAGTCTTAGTGAGGTGCCTAAGAAGTATCCAGTAAGCCTATGCTTGTTTAGCTTTTGATGTTTGTGAGCATATATTAACTGCCCATTTATATTGATGGAACTCTTGTGGTGAGTGTTACAGGTTCAATGCAGTCAGTAGAGAGTGAGAGGATCCTCTGGCTGATTTCTGTGCATTAGGAAGAGCTTCTGCTTTCAGATGTCCTCCAGAGAAGACCAAACTTGTCAACTGGCTGCAATGGGACTCTGCCAAGATGGCACAGCATCACACCTGCCCTTTAATCAACTTTGTCCCATGACTGCATATATTTTCACTTACATTGTTGAATTGTTTTCTCTGCTATTTTATTAGGTGTATATAACCCATTTCCAATAATATTGCCTTTATTCATCTTAGTGACTACACATCTGTTCTGACAGTACTTTGAACACTGCAGTATTGATTTACTTTATGATGACCTAATTGAATATTTAGTCTGTTACTCAACTCTGCCATAGTTCATTGCAAGTACAAACCTGGAAATTGAGAAGAAGCTGAAATTCTTGAACGATTACAGTTAAAAATACTTCTCGGTTTATGTGGGAGCTTTAAGAATATATTTATGCTAAATTGCTTCTTCTATGGAAATACACATCAAATGTCAGGAAACTCTAATTCCTGTAAGTACAGGATAATTGTAATTATAATACCAGTTATAGCTGTTAGGGTTTTTTTATGAATAAGTGATTTTTGGTTAATTTTTAATGACTATAACAGATAACTAATTAAGATATATATAATAAAATAATTTTTTTTTCACTCATGTGATTCCTTCTGCTTGTAGTTCTCAAATGACTTTATGAAGGACAGCATTACTGTCACTTTAATGTGGAAGGTAAATGACACCTAGAGAGCTCCTATCTAAGGCTTTCCCTCACTCCTTCCTTTTGGATAGGTCACCATACCCACGCCTCCAGAGCACTCTGTCATAGGATCCAGCTCTTTGAAAGGAGACATCAGACAATGGAATCCTTAGACTTGCTCAGACTTAATACATTGCTCATAAAACCCAGATCCATCTGTTCGCCATCTCATGCTTGGTTTTTATCTATACTTAACCCCATATTTGATATCTTTCTCATACTATCTTGCACATTTGCAATTATTTATAGATATATACATTTTATGCAGTCATAAACTAAGACCCAACAGAAATATGACAAAAAGGCCTATACAAGAGTATTAAGAAAAAATTGCGTAGTACTAGCTGTCCTTTGGCTGAGGCAGACCTCTGGCATCAGCCTAAGATCAAAGCTGCCCATCACATCCCCTAATTGTGCTTACTAACCTTTCACAAAGTAATCTCTGTTGGGCCCGATCAAGGCATTGTATGGATATCCATAGTATGCCAGTGTGTATGGATCACAAGAGTAAACATAGTTAGGTTGCTGCGTTACTTCGGAGGTTGCTGCAGCCCCTCCTTTTGCTGCTTTCTGGTAGCGAGTGTACTGCTCCTTGTCTACAGGCTTGGCCAAGGTAACCTCCAGGCACGAGCCCTCTAGTTCAACACCATTGAGGTTGTTCATGGCATGAATGGCATCTTCCCTGGTTGTAAAGTGCACAAAGGCGTAATCACGGATTTTTTTCACTCTCTCTACACAGCCAGGGTTAAACTGACCGAACACCTTTTTAATGGTGTCCTCTGTGGTCTCAATCATTAAATTCCTCACATATAAGATTTTAACAGTCTCCATGACATCTTCATCCACATCTATCTCTGGTTCTGCCCAGTCAACAGCAATTTGATGTCCCCACAGCTGGATCCTTCCTGGCATGAGTTTTCTCCTGGCCATGGCTGCTGCTCGATGGCTTTCATACTCCACAAACGCAAAGCCTCTGTTCTTCATCTTGTCTGCGGCACTGGCATACACGATGACATCCAGCACGCCTTCTGTCACCTTGGCAATCTCTTCCAGGATCTCCTCTCTCTTCTTCATCTTGGGAATGCCTCCGATGAAGAGCCGGCAGTTATCCACGCTGCAGCAGACGCCCAGCAGCCTGCCGGGGCGGATTTCGTAGTTGTTCAGCTCCCTGACGGCGCGCTTCGCCTCGTGCTTCTGGGTGTACATCACGAAGGCGTAGCCACGGTTCTTCCCATCGAAGTCCATCATCAGGCGCATCTCGTAGATGCGGCCCACAGACTCGAACACAGGGACCAGCTCATCCTCGTAGACGTCGCGGGGGATTTTGCCCACGAAGACTTCGCAGCCCCGCGGCGGGTGCAGGCCCTCCCAGCCGGGAGGAGGCCCTCCGTACTTGCGCTGCCCGTTCTCCTGGATCATGCTGTACCCAGTGCGGGCCATGAGGGCCAGCAGAGCCGCCTCGTTGGGGGCACCGGCAACGCCTTCGGGCACTTTTGTGGTGGCCACATTGGTGGAATCATTGCTCATCCTTGCAGTGGAATCCTCAGCGGTCATGGTGTCAAACTCATTCACAGCGTGATAAAACCTGGCCAAATGAAGAAGGAGGACACTCGTTAAAAGCTATTAGCTACTATGAGAATTTCACCTCTCTCTTTTATTTTCCTGTGGTTGTTCTGCAAGTTTGTTTTTCAAACTGGGACTAAGGCTGCAGAAAAACAGAGGAAGAAGTCACACCAGCCTGAAGAATGTTACTGCAGGGACAGCGCATCCTGGACATAGGCAAAGCTCCTCTTTGAGGGAATGGTCGAGGATCACCTGTTCACACATCCCAGGCATCAAGAGCTGCTGTCACAGGACACCAAAGGCACATGAATGGATGCCGTCAAGTACCTCAAAATCTCAAGACATCTTTGAAGTGGTAAGAAGGAGATTGCACAGAATTGGGAGAGAGAAGATACTGACAGGAAGACAGAGGTACCCTACAGAGCCTTCTCTTCCCTCTCAGTCACTCATCAGTTAATCCATTTACTTCTGAACAGCAAAAGCCCCAGGTGCTATATTCCATGGTGAAAGGTGGCAAATGCATGAGAAGCACCAGACAGCTTCCATTTCATAACAAACCCCTTGCTCCTCTAGACCTCTGCAGTAACTGTCAAGTAGGAAATAGAAAATACACTTTAGCAGTGGGGGTGGGGGACAATTTGTGTTCTTTTTGTGCAAAGAGTGATCTGACAAGTTTCTGAGTTGCCTACTGCATGTGTTACAATATCTGAGGTGTTTGTCTCTTCCATTATTACAGCAGGACTTGACAAAAGCTGAAGAGAATCACTTCTTTATGAGAGGCTGTGCTTTAAACCAAGCATGGCACTGCAAGCCTGCAAGAGGAAGGTAAATCACAGAAACCTTATTCTGCATTTGAACAGAGGCAGAGAGCAGGAAGTGAAGACATACAGGAAATGACCATGCTAACAACCAAAACTGCAAGACAGTGAACGTTCTTTCTGAGCACAATTAAATAAGACACCTTGGACTCTGAGAATAGTTAGTTCATCAACTTTTAAAGCTGCAGTGGTCCACCAGACAATTTAATACAAGTGATTGTATATGATATGGACCATTACATTTTAGTGTTATTTGCACATTAGGTGCTATAGCATTTATCTGAGTAAATTGTATTTTCCACAAGGACCTTGGCTGTAAGGAATCAGAGAGCTGTGGACCACACATCCCTGTATGGCTTGTTTGCTAGCCACTCCCTCATACAAGTAAGTGTGCAATATTTCTCACGAGAATTTCTCTGGCTTTTGCTTCCAGACAGGATTAGATAGACTAAGCAGTCTTTCAAGACCTCTGCTTATGCCTTCTAGTGATATTTAAGTCACTGAATCACAACACAAGTCTGTCTTTCGAATAGAACTTGCAGGCTAAGCTCACGATTAGTCACTTGCACCCAAAATTACTGGGTTTTGGTCTTTTGACAGTTCTCTAGAGCTTCAGCCTCTTTCACATTTGCTATATACAGGGATGAGGATCATCCCTCCTTCTTCACCCCACGTCTGTCTTGCCAAAGCCTGCTTCTTCACACCTTCTCACTGGCAAGTCACATGTAGTTGGGGAGAGTTTTTTTCAATTCTAACCTCAAATCCTCTATAGAAGCACCACGTGCTCTGGTTATGTCCCATGTAGCAGGCATGACTTGTGTTTACTACTCTGAATGCCACAACCTTGCATTCAGCCCTATCCCAACTGCATTTCGAATAGATCCCACCTATTGAATGTTACACTATTGGCTCCTTCCCATGGTGTTCTACAACTCCATCAGTCTTTCCTTCACTGATTTATTTTTCATGACTTGCATTCATCACCAGTCTGTTGATGGAACTGTCAAAATACACTCACCCTTGTAGGACACTGCAAACTGCTGTAAGAAGTGTTCCCAATATATAGGTTTGACAGGATTATTTTTTATTTTAAATAAAAAAGGATGAAGCTTCAGAGAGATTTATTTATTCTATACAGTTTTCTTATTCAGTGAGACATAGGTTTCTCTCTGTCCCATAATTGCATTGGTGACCACCAAGGAAGATTTTTCATTAGTGCAGCAAGCTCAAGTTCACAAAAATACCAGCACAAATTTTAGGCACCAAAGTCTGATTTGTATGGTTCACAAAATCTATTAAAATCCTAGTAACTTCAGCACCTCAGATTGTTTTCAGTAAAGCTCCTGAGCTGTCTGGAGCTGTGCTGGTCTATACCCAGAGGTGCCTCTGCACAAGCCAGGGCAAACACTGTTGAGCCTGGTTCAACTCTTAAATGTATTTGGAATTAAGAAACCAGACCTCTGAGCTTTGGTCTGTGGTAATACCTGATCCTGCACGTGTTTTTTAGCTATGAGTGTTGCATGCTGATGCTTCTGAGCCATTTTAATTTAAGAATATGAAGAGCAGAGGAGAAGATAAAGAAAGTGGAGAGCAGTAAAAGTGATGCTGATGCTCAGGCAATACTTTACTAAACATGATTCCTTTGAAGCCAGATCTGTCATGAATAGCTTCTTGAACTGTTGATACACATTTCTCTCAGATTCAAACATCACCCTTTAACAGTTATTTAACAGACACCCTTTAACACACATTTTAATTTTATTCCTGGGAATTATTTGAAATAATTAAGAACTTAAGATAGAGTAAAACATCTTCATTTTTCACTTGACAGTTTGCTCCTAGAAGTGTAACTTCACCTTTCTTGGAATAAAAGCACAGCTGGTTATACAAACACTTTGGTGGGAAATAATCGTTACCTTTACATGAGCCACCTGTTGGCAAGTCAAGTACTTATCACCCCAAGTTTGGCTAAGTTTAAAAATTACCAATTCCATTCAAACCACCTGTTTCAGGTCAACTCACAAAATAGGTCCCCATATCTCTGTTATCTGCAGGGCTCTGTGTCTGGGGCTATAGTCTGGAAAGCTGCAGATGGCTACTGGGTTTGTGAGGGGAATTGAAACAATCTCCCTTGAGCCCCAGAAACCAGTTGGTAATTCAATGGCCATGCAGGTGATTGCATGTTCTCCAGCATTTTGCATTGCACCAGCAAGATGATTTCTCATATTGCAAGTTGTACCTGAAGCTGCTTCTAAGTGCTGCTGGCCACCTTTGCTGCAGACACTGCCACACACCATTTGTGATAGTGCATCATTAAAAATTCCTTATGAACCTAAAATGCATTTATCCCTATGTAATTTGTTTTGAATCAAGATTCATGATCAAATGTGGTTTGGGGTTTTTTTCCTATGCAGCTACATAGAGCTGGGTTTCATAAGTAAGTCCTACCTAAGAAAGTTATAGTGCCCATATAGCCCTAATTTTTGTAACTAAATACACACTTAACTTGTTCATTCAACACCTTGACTAAGTTCATATAATCAACACCTTGATAAATGTTACCAGAACATTTGTCATCACTGATCACCTGTAGCTTGATGAGAAAATGCACAGCCTGTCTGGTCTGAGTGCTTTTCTCTTCTGCTGCTACTGCCTTTCAAAATGGGCTACCAACACAATTTAACCCTTTTCAGACTAAAATGCAATCCCTCTCAAGAAAACAGTTTTTGAAAATACCAGTTTCCAAAGTGTTCAAACCTGCTTGTGCATTTTTTAAGTCAACAGTAAACTGATCATGAAAACCTGCTACCCTGTGTTGCAGGTCTACACAAGGCACGGGCTGGTAATATGGGTCTAGTGGCCTTAATAAAGACAAACTGATTTCCAGCACCCAATAAGTGAGATTAGTGCTAGAAAAGGCAAAAATTTAATCTCCATTAAAATACAGTGTCTTGTGAAATATAAGTGCTTGGTTTCTAGACTCTGAGGAGGAAGGCACATCTGATCTTGATAACATAGATTCAAAAAAAGAGAGACAGACACATACATTTTTAACAAGAAAGGTTGTGTTTTGGAGACAGCAAAGTTTTAAATGACTCACTATCAGGACTGAGACAAGTCCTTGGCTTCTTTTTAGAAAAAGGTAAATCTTGCTTGATTGTTCACACCAGATGTTGTTAGATGGATGCTAACATCTGCCAGCCTACCAGGAGTGAGGCTTACCAGCCTCTCAGGAGTGAGGCATGAGTGAGCCCCTCAGTCCTCTGTTCCAAGGACTTCCTTGCACAGGTGAACTAGCAGACATACATGTTGCACTGAAACCATTCAAATTTCACTTCACCTTGCTTGAGAAACTCCTCTGCTGCCAGTAGGAAGATTGTAAATAAGTGTTGCCCTAAACATGAATTACCTTCTCTTTAAAGGCACTTACATCCCACATCCCAGAATATTAAATGGCAAGCTTACTGCGTTGGTAGTGACTGACCTAAAGCATACTGTGGACAGGCTGATTAACTGAGGCAGGTATTTTATTAAGTAGAAATACCACACCTTGATCAACAACAATGCAGGGCCAGATGGTGATGTCCCTTGTCCCAGGGCAAAGGCAGCTTGGGGCCCCATCAGGAAAGCAATGGCCAAAGTCCACAAAGGAACTTATCCCTGGGTTAGTCCAGCACTGGGCAGTGCCCTGTGAAGTTAGGCAGACACGTTCTCCTCTGTTGATCCTAGTGTGGTCAAACAGGCTTTTACAAACACAGGGACACAGCCAGTGTCCTTGTGGCAGTAACTGTGTGTCCACCTCACTCACGTGCTCCTAGAAAATGAGGTTGTTTATGTCTGGACTTAATTCACCCCCCCAGTTTTGTGTTACATGGGTTTAGTGGCATCATCTGTGGGTGACACAACTGCTGGCAGTCCCAAAGCCTGGGGACAGGTGCCAGCATCACCACAGGCAACAGGAGAGACCAGGGAGATGTGCTGTCTCTGTGATAACTGTCCAGGGGAGGCATGGGGACACCTGTGCCCCACCTGCAGACCCTGTACTGCACAAACTCCCACTGAGCTGACAGGGTGTGTCCTCATGGACTCTGCACAGCTACTGCTTCCTTCAAGAAACTGCCACAGCTTTGCATTTTAAACCACAGAGGGAAAGACAGTTGCTGAAATTTCAAATACACCCAGTTGACAGAGGAAAATAACAGCTACTGGCTTAAATGTGACCTTCCTGGTATTTTACTTGAAATAATGAGGGAAAATGTTGATCCTGATGATGATGATGATAGGCAGCAGCTCTAAAAGCATGGCTGTCATTAAAGTTCTTTATTTTCAAATCCTGACTCTATTCCCATGACAACTTTATATTCATAAAATGCATACAAAACCAACAGCTTACTAAGAACAACTTTGTAATTTTATCACAAACATCAGACACCCCAGAAATGCTTCTACTGAAAACAGTTTGCCTGTTTAGAGATCTATTGGCTGAACAGAAAAATTCAACAGCCTCATCAATTCTAAATAAGGTAGTGACTTGTGCATTGCTTCAAGTGTCCTGTGCAAGTTACCTCTCTGCTTAAAGATGATTACAGTATCATTATACCTCACTTTGCTCTTTCTTGACAAGACTGTCACTCTTTTCCTCCTCATTAGTTTCAAAAATGAGCTGAACAAAGCAGATGTCTTTGTTGCCAAAGCTGAGCCATGGCATGCCCAGCTGCAGAATCTGGGCCCAGTGTGGGGATCAACAGGAACAGGATCACACTTGGTTTAATTAATGAAATTCAGGTGTCCAAAGCTGAAATTTGTGAAATTTGGGTCAGTGCAACAGAGCACAGCATTTCAGTACAGCTTTTTGGCCAAGGCCCTTTTCTGAAGGTCTTTTAGGCAGGAAAGCAAAGGTTGGATGGGATGGATGATGCCTTCACCCTTTTACAAAAAAGCCATACCTGAGGCCAACAGGCCATGACAATGTCTGCAGTGCATCAGACACATCTTTACCTGCAGCTGAACTGGGTGAAGAAGTTGCTGCAGGCTAGGTGAAACATTTTGAAAAGGTGAATTTTCATAATCTGTATCATTTTGGCAAAACTCAGTGGAAAAAGTGGTGAACTGAGTCAGCAGGCCTGAAGGGCAGGAACAACGGCTGGCGAGAGGCTTGATGAGTAGCTTGTGATGAATGGCTTGGAAGAAAGTAACCTCAGAGATCACTGACAATGACATGTCTGTCTGCTGTGCAATTTATCCTCCTGCCAGCCCTGCTAAAGGACTGCTTATTCTCATCATCATCATCTGCATGCCTCAACTGGGTCATTGAACTTGTCCCTCTCCAGCCAGGGTCAGGAACGTTTTGGCTCAGGTGCTGCACAAACACAATGAGATGTGCACGGAGCAGCATTTGCTGCACCACGTATTTCCCACGTATGTTCAGACAAGAACATGCACAAGCAGAGGCTCTCTGCCCACTAGAAGTATTATGCTTAAATATAGAGAACAACAATGCCTGAGAGGTAGGATAAACCAGACTATTAAATCCTGAGGCTAGCTGCTGAAATTAGGACAAAAGGAAACAGCTGCAAGTTGCACCAGGGAAGGAAAGATTTCCTCATTGAAAGGGCTGTAAGCATTGGAACAGGCTGCTCAGGGAAGTGCTTAAATACCAACTCCAGAGGTATGTAAAAGATATGCAGATGTGGCACTTAGGGACCTGGTTTAGTGGTGGGCTTTGCAGTGTTCAGCTAATGGTTGATTTCAACCATCTTAGAGGTCTTTTCCAACTTAAAGATTCTATGATTTTACGAAATTCCCACTTCTACTATGGTGACAATTAGCATTCTAATCTAGAGCCTATCAACAGAGTTCTGATTGATTGCAAGAGTTTGTATTTCATGATTAAACTTCAGTTTTATTCTGGTCAGCTGGTTATGTTCACTTTGTATGGGGCAAGTTAATGCTCAAGGCCTGAAGTACAGTCGTCAGGGTGGATTTACTGCAGGGAGGGCCTGTGCATGGTTTTTAGTCGCTTAAATTTGTCTTAAGTGGCTAAACATGTTAAAAATTGTTTGTTCAATTTAAAACTCACCAAAATCTGTTGATTGTGACTTTTGATTGTATTAGGTTCAAAGAAAGAAACAGAAAATAAAGTGTGGTATTCTGACAGTACTCACACGTAGCATGACTCCCCTGACATCAGTTACAAGACTCTAATGACTGCAAGAGGGATATATTTAAGATAGGGATGAGCACTACAGAAAATCCTGTTTTAAAGGTCTTACAGAGACAGGTTATATTCTCCAGGCACCAATCAAAAGCAATGTATTTGGCTTTAAAATTTGTAACAAAATTACTAGAAATCTGTTCTTTTACTTCTTGCTCCTTTTTAGTAGGAAAACACCTGAAATTATTCTGTAAATTAATATCCTGGAATTTCCCAGGTTAAAACTTGAATGCTAATCAGATAATTCAACAAGGAATTTGTACAGTCAACAATTGGCTACAGCTTCAAACTAGGATTTGAAGGTTAAACTTCTTATTTTCACCTTTATCATTAGAAAAATAACAATTAAGGATCTAATTCCCCTAACCTTGTTATATCAGTTCCCATGGTGTATTAATCTGGCCTCACAGAAATTTATGTACAATGTAAAAAATGGAGCTAAAATTATGATTCCCCTACAAAATAAAGGCACCTTGTGTTGTGCAAACGTCCTGCCTATCCTGTTACCAACTCTCTCTGCATCTTTCTACGGTGTATTTAATCTTGTGTGTGATCCACTTGCATTTTATGTAAGCACTATCCATGCCTAGCAGTGAACATTCCCAGGAGGAAGGTCCCTCAATGACCTGACCCCTGCTTAAAAACTGCAAAAATGATATTCAATGAGATATGAGTAATAAGTTTGGGTAAGCGAAACCTAGTGCCCCCTTATTTTATAATGCACTTTTCTGCAAGTCATTCAGAACTTGTCCAACAAGTTGTGTAACCCCTGTGTTATCCTGTTTGCCCCATCTTTTACCCACTCCATTTGACACTAATTCATAACTCTCCCCTATTTTGATAGGACTTGTTCCTGGCTGAGGCTGAAGTTATTACCCTGCAATGTATTGAAGCCACATGTTGAGGAAGGCTGAGAAGATGAGACATGGTTTGTGTAATCATTTTATCAATGGTCTAAATCAGGGAACAGCACAACTATCCCCTTCTCCCCAAATTCCCATATTTCAATCTAGTCAATAAAGTCCATCATTACCATGATCAGACAGGAAAATGTGTGATATATAAATTTCAGTGTACTCTTTCCTATTCTGGATAAGCTGTACTTGATGGGAAAATTTTTGCAGCATTTCTTTACCAAAAATGAAACTCAGCACTGATCTCTGCAGAAATGCTGATACAGGTTAGTGTGTCCTCCTCATTAACTATCTGCATTAGAAAGCATTCTGCTTGGAAAGGGAGAAAGTTTCATTCGGGATCGACTAGAAGCTTGCAAGCTTTTGCCATAAGAAGGACAGGAGAAGCAATGTTCTGCAACTGAAAAACAAAACCACAACTAGACTCATCTGTTAATCATTACATGGGAAAGATAACACATTCACTTATTTCGCTTCTTGTTCTTCTGAAGAAAAATCTTATGTATGAAGACAGTGATTTAGTTCAATAATTGAAAATGTCTGTCAAAGTCTTTGCTGAACTCTGTGGTAAAGGAATTTATGACATAGTATCTATCTGTCTGTCTACCTAAATATTACATTAGTATGTTCCACTCTGCAATGCTATCAATAGTATCTTAAAAAGTTCATCATCTGCAGCTTTTCTGATCAAACTTTTTCCTCTAACTCTCCTGGAGATTTCAGAGTGAAACATAACACATTCTGCTTGTTCATATAAAGTCTACTTGCTTATCAAATTTACTACAATAAAAATAGCCTCAGAATTTTGAGTTTACCCTAATCCCAGGCACTACTTTCATTGCAACACTCTAATCTCTGTGTATACCACGTGAGCTCTGCAGCAACAGGGGGCCCAACCTGCAGCCCGGCTTTCAGCAGGAGGCAGAGATTCCAGGAAAAGGTGAAAGTGGCTCAACGTGTTCCCTCCCCCTCAGGTCACCGAAATGAAAATCAACATAAAGCAAACCACAGTTGGGATGTGAATATGTGAATGTTCACTGCTGAAAGTACATTAAACTCAAAGCATTTGGCTTAGTCAGTGGCTGGGATTTTGTCTTTTTTTTTTTTTTTCCTTTGTGCACTGACATTTGACCCTTTTTATAATATGCACCTTGCCCTGCTGAAACCCAGTTAGTTATTAATTAAACGGAGGTACCAATGGCTGACTTGTGCCTATCACCATTTTAACTGCCTGTGCCCAGGAGTGGGGGCTGGAAGGCAATCGTCCCTCCCGTGAAATTCTGTCATATCGGCAGAAAGGAGCTGCAAAGTGCAGCAATTTGTACCTGACCTCTGAGCTAAGGAGTTTGTACAGACCTTTGAACGTTGGGTTGGAGGATTGAGAAACAAGATTTACAAGTACAAGGAAGAGATTTTCAGCACTTGTTACCCGTGCCCAGTGTTAATATTATAAATTTAAAAAAATGTTTAACCAAGGCAGGAAATCTCTCAGAGGGCAACTCTCCTGTGCTGGGTTAATTCAAGACAATTTAAGTCTACTGAAATTACAGCTCACTTGGAAATATCTATGGTTTTGAAATGAAATTTCTGTTCACTCCAAAAAAGGACTGGGGTTTGAGACACATATTATTTGAAATTAACCTTTTGCTGACCTTAAGTGAGATTATTTCTCTTTTAATTAGAAGCTGAAGAAAGAAGACAAGGATCATTTGATTCAATAAATTTTTTTCAGCAAAGACTGGAGGTAAAATGCAGAATTGAATGGAAATCATTAAAAAGACTAGCAAAATCTATGTTAATTTTATTTTTATGCAACATATTATCTAAACTTGATTATACAGTGCAAATCTGTGTGAGAAACCATGGAAAAATAATCAGACCAACAACATTACAACAAGTTCCTGACAGACAGTCATGTGGCCTTGCCTTGACAAACAAGGAGGCACGTTTTGATGTCCTGTTGGATTAACCATGTCAATTTAATTAGAAACCTCTCTCAACTCTTACACACACTGGTAGGGTCTTTGGTGCAACACCATCAGCTAGCACCAACAGCAGACTGCATTGAGTGTGAAGGCCTTCAGAGATAACACTGAAAAGGATGTCCTTTCTGCAACCCAGTCTGCCAGGCCATGGAGCACGGCAGGGCACAGCATTTGCCATGACATCCCTCAAAGGTTCTGAGCACAGGCTGTCCCCCATGGCAAGCCTGGATGTGCAGGGGCAGTGGGGGTGCTTTACAGACACATTGTGAATCATGGTTTCAATCCCACCTAGCTCAGGACAGGACAACATCATGCACAGCTGCTGCATCTGGTCCACATGTAAACTGACATTTTTGTCATTGGCTTTAATTGAACCTTACTTTCAGCAAGTGCATTTATTCTTTTCCTGGTTTAAGTTCAAACTTCGCTATTGTTATCAGCACTGACCCCAATAAAGCAATAAATTAATAATGAAATAAATAAGGGTGAACAGATTAGCGTCATGTGTCCAATGTCACATACAAGTCTTACACATCTCACATGCTGCTTAAGTAGAATATGAATATCAAAGCTGACTTTCTGTAATGCTTTCAAATTTTCAGTATGCACATTGAGCTATAAAGATTCATTTGTATTAATAATACTTGCAGATATACCCTGTTTACTTAAACCTTCCTAGCCACCTTCAATGTACAAACCCCAAATTCTGCACCAAAACCTGATAATCCACTTTTAAAGTTTTATTTTTATGTCAAGCTCTTGAAAAAGCAGAACAAAATACCAGGCAGCACAGACAATGGCAGAGACAGACTGACTGAAAACACAATGTCAAGCAGTTGCAATTGGCTACCTTTTGCTTCCTTAATCTAAGATAGCAGAAAAGATATCTCAGAACCATGATTTTGTTTTCTTCTGTCTAAAATATCCATGGCTTAGTGTTCATTGTTCTGACTTTTTTTTTTGGTATTTGCTATGCAAATTCTTTTAGATATTCACATGTTGATCTCACAGCTCAGTCTCACAAGCAGTTGCTTAATTCTCAAACAACCCCTTAGGACCCTCTAAAGGATGGCAAACCCCTGAACTCAAACCTTGATGATGACATAGTTTTGGTCTCAACCCCCTGATAAATGAAAGCCAGATGAAAAGCCCTGCAGAGCAAACAAGATTTCCCTTACCTCTCCGCTCCTGCGATCGAAGTGCAACAGGTTAAGGGGACTCGCGCCTTTGCCCGAGCAACCTTTCTTCCTAATGGCAAGAGCTGTGCAACCTGGTTATAGAGTTTATGCATCTCTTTATTGGCCAGCGAGCATTAGCCATTTAAATTCCTTGGGAGTCATTTGTTAAGGGCTCTTAGGCTGAGGCTAAGTGGGTGGGACGGGAGGGAGAGGGGATGTTAGTGCTGCCAGACGCGGCGAGCTCTCCGAAGTGGTTTGAAGATTAATAGAAAACTATCTGCAACGAAGGGATCTTTGGAGGGAGGGCTGGGTCCAACCTTCAGGGAAGCATAGGAACGAGAAATTGTAACATTTTCACAGGTAAAAAGAGTTTGAAGAGAAAGATTTCATTCAAAATTCAAAACTTGGAAAAAAAGGAGTGAAACATGTACAAACAACTCCTTCCTAGCACAAGGCGTTGTGCAAATAGCTTGGGTTACTCACGACAGATAAGATAAGAAAAGGGCATATTTTGCTTGACTGCATGAGGCTTTTTCAGTGAAATATTTCTTTTTCTTCATGTATGTCTGGTAAAATTATTTCAGGCTGCGCTGAATCAATTTACCTTTGGTTGTAGGAAAAACAAAGGGTCTGCAGCTCCTGGAGTCAGAAGCAGATTTACTGAACATGTCGGCGGTGGGACGGTAGGAATAACTCAGCCTGTGCCGTGTACCCGACATGCACTGTGTCAGCAGTAAACACGGAAACTCCAACGTGTTTGCTCAAAAGGAAAAAAAGCACCTGGTGCAGAAGTAAAAGCACAGGGGTGGTAAAACATGATTCATGACAGTAGAAATGGTCTGTACATAACAACGGAGCATTAGGCCCTGGGAGCACTTAGGCAAAGCAAACAACACACCTTCTCGAGCAGCCAAGAGGAGGAACTGCTCCCAAACACTCTCTGGATGATAGATTTGCCCAGTTGGCAAGCAGTGTGCACAGCCAGCCGACGGGAGAAGAGGGAGCAGGGCAAACCTTGGGAGATGGCTCATTTCTGGGAAAGGAGACAGCCTGGAGAAGGTGGGAAGCAAACAGCATATTGCAGTAGCAAAACAACTACAATCTTCAGTCCTTTCCCAGGTGTTTTTTACAGGCATAACCATTTCTTTCTTCTTTCTCTCCTTTTTTACTGTTTTTTCCTACCCTGAAAAGAAAGCCTGATCCAAACCTCCATCCAAAGCACACAAGCAACAACCTCAGGCCATCCACATGTGCAAGGAAAAGTGTCTTAAGCTCTCAGTGACAAATAATAAATACAAGTATATTCTGCGGAATCAGTTTGTTTGAGATGGTCCTACATAATAATTTATTCTTGTCCTCTGAATCCTTTAGTCTGGGCATGTAAAACTTAAGAAATAACCTCAAATTGCCAAGTCAGAGGCTGGTCAATAGGGAAGAGGGGTAAGGGAGTCAGTGGGGTGTAGAGATAAGCACTCTAATATTGGACGCCTCCAAGTTAGAAAAATGTGGAGGGTGGCAAAGACTGGCAAAAGAAGCATCTTTGTGGTGGTTTCTGAAAGCAAACAGGAAGGAGACCTGTTCTACTTACACTGCAAACCAATGGGTGATTACAATCACTCTGTTCTGGATTTTTATTCTTGTTTATCCACTGTGCTGGGCTGTGGTGTGTTAGGCACTGTACAAACACACCTGGAGCCTGGATCCTGGTCCCAGAGTGCTGGCAGCCCAAGTCTACTGTGCAAGTCTTTCATCTTCAGAATTCATCCCTGCAAATGTTAAGCTGTAAGAGCTGCAGAGAAGCAGGTACTGCCCTGCAGGCAGGGAAGCTGCAGCATGGAAATTTAAATGGTTTACCCAAGACTATGGAAAAAATCAGTGTCAAAACTGGGGGAAAAAATCTAGGAGATTCTGCCAAAATAAGATCCATGCCTTAATGCCACTGATCTCCACAGGAAAGTGAATAAAAGTGAATCAGCAGTAATGAATTTGCAAAACTCCAAATTAATTTATTTTTAAAATTCAGTATAATTCTCTTACTTCATATTTTTCTGTTGGAAAACAAATCAAACTTACAGCTAAAAATATTGTAAAGTGAATTCTATCAGCTACAATTGTATGTGTACTTGAATGCCCAGAGAAGAGTCGTCTGATGTAAGTGAGAAAGCACTGATGCTAGTGAGCTGATGGGCTCATTTTCAGAAGGCTGTTCAAGGCTGTGTCCATTAGGATCATGTAGGGAGGCCTCTCAAACCCATGGCTTTCATTTCATATGTTCACTTTTAGCTGCATCCTGTTGTTAGTTTCCAAGTTATTTTCCCGTTATTGTTTAAAGCAATGATCATCAACAGATCATCTGTTGCAGGGCATTCCGAGGTGTTGCCATTCTCAGTGGCAGAATTTAAAAATGTACTAGTTTTTCCTGCAGGCTGTGCTTTTATAAGAAACCTCAGAAGTTAAGGCAGAATTCTGCAGTGTGTCGCCCAGCTTTCCCTGACATTAGACACCTGGTTTCCTTTGACTTCAAAACCACTGTGTTCACAGTGATTGCACAACTCTTTATGTACCTCTTTATGATGGCACGTAAGGAACAGTGGAAAGTGTTAAGGGCAGAGCCATGCAAGCTGCAGGAGAATGGATTGTATGTACACCACATGCTCCTCTCTTCATACAGCATCCACTGCTCTGGGCTAAAAATATAAGCACTTCTTTCCTAATGTACAGCTGCCTACAATGAACAAAACCCACCCACTGTTACAATAATAACATATATATTTAGTTGTTTTGTCATTTTAATTATTGACAGTGAAGCAGGGGCTAAATCCTAAGAGATGTGAAACGAAAACTGTCCAGACCAGTCCATGCCCATGTTTCCCTTAAACCTTCCATTGCCTTTTATTCTTTCCTGTAGAGGGATTGCAAGTGAAAGATTTTTCCTAAATAATTATTCTCCTGAACACAGCGATAGAAAAGAAATGTAAAGGAGAAAAATGACATTCATTGGAATATGGTAATGCCTGTGAATGGGGATCTTCTCCCTGATGCAGAAAAGACTTCCAACAAGTTGGTGTGCTCCCCTCAGCTGTCTCTCTTCTGCAAGTACACACATGAACTGGCCTTTGCAGATGGAGTGCACTGGGCTCCTCAGTGTGATATTTTCTAATGAACCATTGAATCTGCCTCTGAGATTTTTAGAAAGATCAAACCCAAATGCTTTGGGAGATCCAGAGGCTGAGCATAGGCTTACAATGTCTGGATGTCATTGTCCAGATAAGAGTGAGTGGTTTTGATAATTATGGTAGTAAATAGGTTTTCAGGAGATATTTCGTTATGGAAATTTAGCATTATGTAACAGTGCAGACATATGAGCAAGTGAAATAAGAAGGGAGAGTAAGGAGTGAGCAGTGGGTTGGCCTTTATGATTTTATTTGCTCTTCAAAAACTGCTGAGAGACTGCAGTAGGAAGAGAAGGGAATGTACCGAGTGAAATATTTCACTGAAAGGACACATGAATGTAAGAGTGACTGACAAGGTCTCTAATCTCAGTCTCAGAAAGTCTTGATCACTATATTCACACATAAACCCAGAATCAGTCACAATACAGCTACAAAAATTGGGATCTCATAATGTAACAAACAGCCTTTTCCTTTTCTATAATTTCATTCTCTCTTTAACAAAGCCACTCTGTATTTGGCGAAACAGGTTCCCACATGTTTATAGAACAATTTTATTGCTTATTTGAATGTTTAAAGGGACAACATCACTTTATTTAAATTAATAACATGTTATTTTACACGCGTTCTTATACAATGTGAGTTAATACAGAAGATTTTGTCATTTCCTGACTTCCCTAACCTATTGCAGACCAAAATCTGGGAAGATCCTTCAGAGAACATAAAGTCTGTAACAGGCACAGCTTTCCAAGTTCTCTCACACCCAAGCTGCTTCTATGCATAACCTATGTCAATGTTTTAACCCTTACCTTGCCACATCACAGAGAATTACCCTTTGAAAGGTGGACTCCCCATCTGCTCTGCCAGCAGCCACATGCCTTATCCCACCATGGAGATGACAAAGTCACAGCCCTGAAGGTGGAGTACCAACAGGGGGAAATTTGGCCAAGGACACTTGTGCTTTCCCATTTTGTTTTTTAGTCTTGGGCTTTTCTAGCTCATGGGCAGTAGGATTTGCTCTGATAACCTTTCTGGTCACTAGGCAAAGATTTTCTTCTGTTTTTAGCAAAAATTTATTTTATTGTCATTCTGCAATGAAAGTCGGCACAGAGGATCGCTGCAACAGTCAGGCTCAGTTTCCCCATGTAGAATTTTGTGCTTTCATTTAAACTTGAAAGCAGGCTTTAGGTTCAAAAATATAAGACAGATACTGAATAAACCCACAGCGTGTAATAGCTTTTTAATTAGCACACAAAACAGGAGGAAACTGGCAAAACACAAAGTAGTGTTTTTTGTTTTTATATAGCCATAGTCATTACATTTCTGTGGCATGTTTGCTTTCCATTCAAATAAATACAGGGTGGGTTCTGGATAGACATATCTACAAGGGAGGTTAATACAATAATTGCCTTTCAGTCCTAGGGTAAATAAAACACTCCATAGGAAAAAGGTTTTGCCCTTGCTAGGCTGATGTGGCTGCACCAGACCACTCTTTCACACCACAGCTAAACTGCTGCTGTCTGCACAGGGTCCATCTCCATCCTTACTGCAGCCTCTGCTGGGGCTGCCACAAGGGTTTGTGCAGCTGCACCACCACCCACCCACACCACCTGAGCACCTGTGCTGGCAGAGGGGTAAAACAGGGTGGGACCTGTCCCTCTGCCAGCACTGCTGGCTTAATTCATTTATCAAGTCACCAGCATTGAGCAAATTCATGGGAAAACAGGGGAAGGGTTTCTTTTAAAACCTGCTGAATCAAGTTTCAGAGCACAGCTCCTCCTCTGAGGAGGCCAATGAGATTCCACAGTGAGGTAAAGGACAGCCTTTCTGTAACACCAAGGAGCTCACTGAATAATCCAGGGAGACCAGAAGGTAGAATAGTAAAATGCAACTCTTTATTAGTCTTTATGCAGCTGGGGAATTTTATTGAGGGGCTGAAGGTCCTGGAGGAACCAAGGAAGGAGGGGCAGCACAGCAGTGTGAGCTCAATAGGTCACCAAAAGGTACCCAATGGCCACCTCCTGTGGCTAGCAGGGATGTCCAACCAGCACAAGCCAACCGTGTACCAACCAATTTTGATAATTAAAAGGTTACTGGCAAACAATATTCTTGCTGGTTCCTTGCAGGGCTTTTTGCAAAGAAAACCACAGGGTTATGTGATACATGTTCACAAGAAGGAGAATAAAGACCTCCAAACATATATTTACAGGAGCTTACAGAATCAGGGTATGAAAATGAGTGTGGTTAGCACACACAGTCTCTTCTAAGAATTGCTCTGCTTTTTTACAGCTCACAGTAGAATATAAGGATATTAAGGGAAAAACTCTTCCTCCAGCCAACAGGCATCATCTTTGGTCAGGGCATGAGCTTTTCTATTTTCATTCCTAATGTCTTATTGAAAATTAAGCAATAAAAATCACATGGAAATTGTGTGTAAAAAGAGGTTATCCAATAAGGAGACTGACAGAGTTTCCTTTAGGAAGGCAAATTTATTTTTCTGCCTCCCAGTAACATGGAGGAAAAGTTTAGACTACAGGAGACTGAATGATCTGCTGGGGAATTTAAAATATCCATTAACTCCAGCATCTCTAATATTGTATTTTATTACATGTCCACAACTTCCATTTTTCAGAAAACTGGTTTACTATCAGGATTAGAAAAAGCAGCTTTTGGTGATGTTGGCAGAGTCTGCACTGGCGTGCACAGCAAAGGCACCTTTACCAGAGAAGTCTGTGTTGAGCAGGCTGCGATGGGACTTCACAAGAAAGGAATTTGCTGTGACTCAGTCACCCATCAGTGGTGGGTGCTGCCATGAGACCAGAGTGGGGTCACATCTCTTGACCCATGGCACGGCAGATTTTGGCCATGTGGTCCAGCACAGATTTACCCATGCTGTCACATGCCTTGCCTAAGCTCAGCCCAGCACTGGCTCCTCCTCTGCCAGCCTGTGCATCCTGTCTGCTCCTCTGCACTGCTGACCTCCCCTAGGGCAGGCAGCACTGGGGCTGCAAACCTCTCTCCAGCTCAGCTTTCTTCTCTGCAGCCAGCATTGCACCAGAAACGAGCTGCAGCCATGCTGCTCCTGAGCCACTCTTTGGGGTGACTTGAGCTATGTTGCCAGTCTGAGGTGTGCTTCTGCCGAGTAGGAAACAGGATGAATTTGTCTGTTATTCCACCAAATGTTATCTACAGCGCAGGCAAGTGCTAGAGCTACATCTATCCCCAGCCACCTGCTTGGCACACAAAGAGAAGGGGAACATGAGCGACTCTTGACAGAAACTTTGCAACCTTGTGGTAAACGTGCTCACCTTAATGAAACATGCTTAAATAGTAAAAGGGCACTTTCACCTCTGCAGCTGCACCTGGGCCAGGGCCCGCTGCTGGTGTGGGACCCTCAGGCATCATCCCCTGACTGCCAGAGCTGCCCAGGTCACCCTGTGGGGTACAGCCAGTCTAATTAAACTTGAAAGTGCTCAAAGGCTGTGTTAATGGGCAGCTCTCCATAACCACAGTGAGGTGATTTTTTTACAGAACTACAATTCTGCTATAAAATGCTTCTTTCTCAAAGAAAAATCTTTGAGTGCTGGTGACATACCTCAATCGGTATTTGACAAGATAAACCAGGAAAAGTGTCTGGTTTCAAGGACCATAATAGCTGAAATAGTTAGGAATGAAAAGAATGGTCTGAATGGCTGTAATTATTAAATCCACTAGCCAAGTTGCTCTTTCCCTTTCTCAGCAAAGAAAATATCTCTACAATGACCCAGGATCTGCCACTCTTGAGCCATTGACAACACCTAAGCAGGAGATATATCTCATTCAGGAAGAACCTAAGTCCCATACCTCCTATCTCTAGGAGAAGGTTTGTATTTTCAAGAGGACGTTTCCAAACTGGCAGTAAGACTTAAGCCAGACCTGGAAGCTACATGAAATGGTCCTGAGACAGGGAGACACCTTTACTTTGGTTAAATGAGGGGCTGTAGCCACAAAATGAAATGTTCTGTGCAGTATCTGCACTCTCAGCTCTGCTCTGTTTCTCACATTTCTTCTCTGCTCCAGGATGGATGCAGACACTTGGACTGCCCAAACTAGACCCTGTGGTTGAGGCCACCTTGTTCTGGGGGGAAGGAGAAGGCTTCATCAGAAAGGTTGTCTGCTGTGCTGTCTTTGGGTTCAGGGAACACAGCCCAGCATGTTTTATTTGTTAGGAGAGATATAACCCATGTGATCAACTGCTCTGCTGTGGGGCAGAAATAATGCTCACCATGCACCTGAGATATGAGCTGTTTGCAAGGATGCATCTGCAGTTAAGCTGGAAATTGCAGCTTGTGACAAATGGCAATCAATATGCAGAGATACTCCATTTCTTTGGAAAAAAATTAAAAATCTTCTCAGGAATTTTAAAAGGTCAGTGACTTTGCCCTTCCTAAAAAAAAGCAAGACAAACTCACTCCTAAAGGAAGCACATTTAATTGGTGGGAATATTTATAGGTTACGTCTTCAAAGTAACCATTTTACCAAATATCCAGAGAAGGAGCTGCAACTGTCTCTATGCAAGCTAAAATGGTTGAAATGTGACCTTTGCATGGCTGTGTGCTGTCCTCAGAGAACTAAAGGAGGTAGGCAGAGACTTAAGCACGAGGACATTGCCCTTCCTGCTGCCTCACCAGTGAGTATTCCATAAGATTAGCACAGAATGTCTGAATGTGAATAGATAATATATTGCTATCTAGCACACAGATTAATGTGCCAACCACCAGGTTGTCATCTGTCCAAATACTCAGACTTTCATGTCACTTCTGAGGTCTGAATTTTCTATCTGTAGGAAAAAATATTTGTTCTGTTTATATTTAGAGGTATATGAAGAGGTGGTTGAAATTTTGTTGATGTATTAAGTTTATTTGAATGAAACCAATACACTCTTGGTGCCACATCATCATGCTTGACATGAACAATGTCATATCAGGACTTCAACTTGACTTCTCGTATGTTTCATGGTATGAAGCTGGTGGTATGTAAAAGAGAGCACATTCCAGAAAAAGCAAATAAAGCTATCAGGTGGTGGTGAAGTTTGTCTTGTTCTAATCTCTGGCCTTTGAAAAGTGAAGAAAAATTATTTTCTGAAGATGTACCACAAGACCACTGAAGAATAATAAGGTTATTCTGAGGCTTTAAACTGTTTTTCTTTGGAAACTCTCAATTCTTTTGGGACCAATTATTGCTAGAAATTAAATCTAAGTGGTTTAAAATTGCCTTGATGATGCCAACAAAAGAAATGTCTTTATGCAGTTACTATGTTGCATCATTTCAGAGAGGAAAAAATGTAAGATTTTGACTTTGTGTATTTACTCCAAAAAAGACCAATTTATCCAGTTGAAAAGGTTACTTAGAAGATGAAACAACACTAAAAGAGCACTTGGGGAGCACAGCATGGGGGTTACTGTACATGCTGTGGCACTGGTGACCTGGAAGAACAGGAGCCTCCACAATGCCTGCCTGTTTCTAACAGGGATTCTCAGTCATGCTCAGAGCACAGTCAGCTTCACAAAAGGATCAACTTTGCTATCTAAAGCATAAGACAGTCTCTTGCATTTTATAGCTAAGAAGACAGATTTCTTAAACAAGCTTTTCCATAACCCCTCCTCAATGAACATTGCATTTTAGGGCATCTACTACTTCCCAAGAGACTTAAACATCTCTCACTGCCTAGGCTTCCCTTTGACACAGCCAGAACCCCTTCTAAATACCACAGGACAATGCTGCCATGGGTTATGGTGACTAACCTAAATACCATACAATCACAACCACAATACTACCATGGGTTATGGTGACTAACCTGCAGGTTGTTCCTCAGCTGGCTGCCAGAAGGAGGTTTGTGTCCTGCTAAGCTGTCACACACCTGGTGCCTCTGTCAGCAGGGTGTCCCCAGCACCCGGCCATCCACTGCTTCAGGACCTCAGCCAGGGACTTTGGAGGTCACAGAGAAGCAGCAGGACAGACCTTGTGCTTTCAGATGCTCTTTTACTGAAACTATCAACGAAGCCTAAATCATTACAACCCCTAACAAGGACTGGAACTGATTAAAGGGCATTTTACAGAAGGTTCCTCCCTGGGTACACTGTGATCGTGTTTCGCCGGGAGCAGCCGGCTTCTCTGCTACTTCAGCTGGCCAAAGGTTAGCGCGTCAATGTGAACAAAGTCCAGCTGTAGTTCATGGTTAAAAGGCTAAAGCCACTCTGGCTCTAGCAGTAAAGCTGCTGTGACACTGCAAACACACACATAGAAACTACTGTAAAATTTGGAAGGGGAGAGAGTGCGTTTCAGCACAGAAGACAAACAAGGTTTGCTGCCGTAACTGTGCAAACGGGCAATAATAGACTCATTGTCTTTGCCTGAGTTAATTTCCCTGTTTGCACATCCTAACACTTGCATGCCCTTCCTGGTTTTGCTGAATGTGTGGTGTTCCCATCCTGGTTTCCTAAAAATGGTCCCACACCCTGCCCCTGCAGAGCCTACAAACTTGTGGCATGTCTTGCAGTCTTTCATCTCCTCATTCCCACGTGTGGATCTCTGCACCAGGGGCAGTCAAGCCACTCATGGGTGGGGAGAGGTCTCAGGGAGTTCATGCAGCCTTGGGAAAGCCAGGACTAACTCTGAGATTACATTTATATGAAGCTGAGGGAGAAGCAGTCAGAGCTGAGCTTTTCCCCAGTGCTGCATGGGGAGGCAGTGGCCAGCAGGGCTGCACAAGGTGCAGGTGATGGCACCCATGGTCACACAGCCTGCAGGACAGGGGAGAGGCTGGGAGGATGGGAATTGCTGGGAACCTGGACTAAAGCTGGAATTTCTCTATAATCCTACAGTGGTATTGTAGAAAAGCAGACTTAGCAAGTTGTGTTAGTCATAGATCGGCCTGCTATAATGATTTTAAATTCTTCAGTCCTTGTCTGTCAAAAACACACCAAGATAAGTACAAACTAAACATGCTCAAGAGCCTTTGAAGACTGTATGGGTGCCTAAATACTGGGCTTGGGAGGTCTGACTTTAATTATTCATGTCTTAAAACAGCAACATATAAAAAACCAGTTCTGTCCTTCAAACACAAACTTGAATCACTCACATATTGCCCAGGTCACAGAAACTTTATCGAAAAAAGTACACAGTAACATTCTAACGCTGAGTAAAAATCAATTTTCTGAGACTATGATGTACTTTATTTCATTAGGCATAATTTTTAATTTAATCTAGACTTAAAGAAACATATTCCAGAAGAGCTGACCTTATAATGAAACAAGGAAGAAACACCGAGGACAGGTAGGAATCTGAAGAGCAGAGGATATCTTCTGATAAGGATGTATAAGGGAACAATCCCATTGCTTGTCTGCCTGTTGGTTTGGAAACCTCTGACAGTTAAGGTACTGCATGCTACTGTGCCTTTATTTCAGCAGAGGGAAAACACACTTTATTTATTATCCCATTATGAGGCTTTGTTTCTGATGTCCTTACACTCAAAAGCAGTAAAAGCACCAAAACAACACACTGTTTAATATCAACAGTGCTCTTGTTTCTCATCAGAACAGGGAAGTCAGTGCTTCCTCAGCTGCACAGCCAGAATGAATATAATTATATGTTTAGACTGGAATTATCAAAGAAAAAAAAGGAACAGTGTGAAAGCAGGGCAAATTTATGATAGCAGCAAAACCTGTTAGGAGTTTCTCTAAGTCCCTGTCAAGCTACGAGCACAATGTTTTATAAAAATTCAGTGTCAGTTCTTAGCTCAGAAAAAGGAACCAACAGATGCAGATGTGGCATGGGGAAAAGAAATACATTGCATTTCAGTGCAGAGTGGCACAGAAGAGCCCCAACTTTTGTAGCTGGGAGAGAAGTTACTGCTGGCATCTCACAACTCAGATAGGTTCTCTGCCCAACTTTGCAGCAGTTCTTTCTCTTGGTTTGGCCCATAAATTACTTTCTGGACATGAAAGTTCAATAGAAACTTAGTTCTTAAAAGGACATTTTTTGGTTCTAATCATGTATGCTCTGCACCAAAACTGTGTGCAGTCTCAACAGGCCATAACATAAGCACGTCATCTGGACTTTAGCTTTCATATCTTGAGGAGGAGCTGCAGAAACTCCCTTCTGAAGAAGGATCACTTATACTCCTAGGAGGAGATTCCTGGTGAAGGAAGGACTTGCCCACTGCCTGTGCTGCACCTCCATTTGACCTGTGAGACAGCAGGGCATGGTACATGTGTCCTGTCCATTCCCAGCCAATGGACCCCTCTGCTCTCTCTTAGATCCTCTTTTAGAGAGAATCAGCCAATTCTTCCTGACCAAAATTTAAATGTGGCTCCAGGGACAGACAATGGATCAGCTAGTGCCAGGAATGGCTGCCTGGGCTCATGCAGCAGAATCTTCCAAGAGCATTGTTGCACTCCCAGGTGACCCTGTGTGACCCTGAGCTCTGGTCAAATGCACATCTTCAGTTTCATGACACCTCTCTGCTATACTTCAGGAGCTGACAGCAAACAAAAAGCATATGAGAAATTATAACTATGCTCAGAACTAGGAGGGCCATCACATTCACTAGAGAAGACGTGGGATACCTGTTATATGGATGGGCCAGCCTGCTCCAGAGAGGTTAGCAAGCCACCCCCAGCTTCTGGCACAAATAATACATTGATAGAAATTTAAATTAATAAACTGTCTGCTACCTACTTTTATTTTCCTTGAGCAACACAGCATAGTTAGTAAATATAAGTGAAAACTGTTGGTTACAAAAGTTACTCTAAACAAAAACAATATCTAGGAGGCAAAATAAACTTGGAAGTCTGAGGTGCAAGCTGCACATGTTTAGTGTCATACCTCCAAATGACTTTCTGTGATTCTACTGAAACCTGCCAGGAAAAACCCACCCTGGGGTCAGGTGAGGCAAAATTTATTTTCCTTCTGGTTTCTCAGAAGTGGAGTTGTTGTATGAAATGTGGGCCTACAACTAAAAGGTTATTTCATTTATAAATGTGCAGAAACTTGCATCTAGCATTGGACCAATTAGAGGATGCTGTAAACACTCCTATGTCTGCCCCCCTCTCATAGGCATTTGCACTGCAAATGGTGAAAAAAACCCCACACAAATGGAAATGGCATCTTCCCCTGGGAGGAGACAGGCAAGCAGAGGAGAGAGAGGCACATCATGGCACAGCCTGTGCTGACAGCCTTAAATCACCAAACAGGAATGAAATACTGTGCCATTACACCCAACTTGCACAGAAAGCATCCCACTGCTAGCAGGTGAATGGGAAAGTCATATTTCACAACCAGATTTCAGCAAGGAGGTCATGCTTTGAAGATGAGAGGCTGTGCAAAAGAAACAGGCTATTTTTAAAAGTGAAGCCCAAAGCTTGGAGAAAACCTGTTAAAAGGTAGCCGCCAGCACAGCTGTGTTTATGGGTCTATTCAACCAGAGAGCTGGCTCATAGAACTTGAGTGCAAGCAATGATTCAACATCATGACCCAAGCAAGAAACTGGAACACTCCAGAAACAATCTTGGCAAGGGTTCATTTAATGAGTCAGAGTGTCCTGTTATCTGATGGCATGCTTTTACATGGGGGGAGCTATTTTAATTGCTGTGTAATAATCTGAGAAGCTGCAAAGGGTTGAATGCTTCCCCCTTCAGTACCTGCCCAGTCAATGTCCATCATGGTTGTGCATTGTGTCCTCCTCAGCAAGGCAAAACTGCTCCCTCTCCACTGGACCCATCTGGTCATGGGCCAGGGCATGGAGTCACCCTGCCCATGCCCTCCGGACAGCTGGGACTGTGACCTGGGCTGCAGCTCTCCTGTCCTTTCCTCTGAACTTTCCTTGTTTTTATGGCTGGGGAAAGGGTCCCATCCTCCTGGTGTTTGTGTCTGTTCTTTTTCACATGAGCACCAAGAAGAATAAATGAGAAATACAGCATGTTCAGGAATCAGAAATAAATCCTATTCGAAAGCAGAAGAGATGATTCAGATGGGTACATTTTTTCTGGTGATGGTTTCCATAAAAAACCACCTCCCAGCCTCTTTACTCAGTCCCACATTAATTTTCCAAAAAGCCCCCAGCAAAACCCAAATATTTGACCCTTTTGATCTGTTACTGATAGAACTGACAGGAGAATTATAGACACTATGAATTAACCATATGACTAAAAACTGCCAGTCCCAGATATTTTTATAAGCAAACAGGAAAATCTATTTCATGTAAGAAAACCACCAATGTAATATGCTAATCTGAGATGTCAAAAAGCTGCTCTCACAGCTAAAAATATTTAAAACTTGTAAAGTTGCTTAATTAGAAGAAAACAGTGTGTTTTTTTTTTTTTTTTCTTTTTTGATCAGGAGAAAGTTAGATCTGGAATGGTCAAATGCCAATTGCTGAACTATATGCAATCACTTTTCTGTCAGGAATTGCCGTAATCTCTAAAACCAAAACTCCACCTGCAGATATAGGAATATTGATTATTAACTGCCTTCCAGAGTCAAGGTGATCAGAGGGATTAAAGAGATCTGTTTGTCAGGTCCTTGCATATGCTCCCCTCACACAAACTCACAGATCTTGCTTGCTAACAGCCTGAAGGACACAAAGCAGAGAGGTTTCCAGTGCCTGCTGTCTTGACACAGAAACTAATCCACAAGATAGAATAACTCTTTTTAAAATTGCTAGCAGTTCACTCACAGAAACATAATATTAACCTTAAATAATTTACATAATATCAACTCTGGAAAACCTGAGTTTAAACAAAACAGCAAAATCCCTGGAACTGGATTGGACAAGCAGGAAAAAGAAAAGAGGAGACACAGATCCTATCTTCCATAGCCTGGCATTTTAGCACAACTCTATTCCAAAAAATTTACTTCCTATAAAACCTGTAAAAATCTGTCCTCTTGAGAATAACCTTCCTGCCCCCTTCCTCCCTGCCCCCACCTTTCTGTTTAATGTACCTTTATGGCATATTCAAGAACAAAACAATCAGGCCTCAAAGTTCAGCACCGTTATCAAATTAAGTGCCAGTTAATAACTTGCCAAGGAGAGCAGTCCTGGACTCTGGACACAAAGTCTAGGGAGGTCACTGGAGTGTCCTACATAGCCAGGGCTAATGGAGATCTGCACCACGAAGTTCTGTTACGTGGTGCTAGCACAGAGTCCCTTCACTTCATCCGGTAGGAGTTTAAGAAGGCTGCTCATCACCATAAGGAAAGAGAGGGAAGAATTCTGGAAAGGATGAGTTTATCAGTTTTGCTATTGTCCATCAGAAATTATAAAATTTGACTAAGAATGATTATTATGTGTGTTTTTGAAATAATTCCTTCTTGACCTGTTTTTAACCTAGTTCTTTAGTTTTCCACAAAACAAAGCTCTAATTAGACTCCTGATGCAGCAAAATATCTAAGCAAGTGCAAGCAGTTTAAATTTCATCACATTAACACAATTATGCTGTGTCTAAAACTACATATGTGCTGTTGGGGGTGGATCCTCTCTGCATCTCCCAAGGTGTAGCCATATGTCAGTAAACTTCCTACCACTGTGGTTAATGAACCGAAGAGTTTCACTGTCTTTTCACACTGCCCTAAAGACACTCCCAAGTAATTCAACAATTCCTTTATTGAAACTTCCTTCTTTAAATGCAAATGAAGAGCAGAGCTGAGCCTACAGTGTTGAATGAACATAAATTGAAATGCCTTAACCGGATTTAATTTCGATGCCTTCCCTCTTCTGTTAGGAAGATGTGTCATCACAAAGTTTAAAAGAAATCTCTCTATATATCCTCTTTCTATTTACAGAGGGCTGCTCACCTTTCCATTTCCCACTTTGAAGATGAACTAAAAAGAAACACATTCTTCATTGAAACATGTCCTTTACACCTGTGCAGAAAGCAGTCACTTTGAAAAATGCTCAGTTGCAGACACGTACATATTCCAGTTAGTGAAAGTCATAGCATTTGTTTCCAACATCAACACTAACTTCCCATTTACATCAAAATATTCTGCAGCACAAAATGCAGTACTCTTAGAGTGAAAAACTTAGCATACAGAACAGTACCATATTCAACAACTGTGCATGACTCTAGCTTTAATGTGGACTATGTTATTATGGTGGTAGTACAGAATCATAGTGGTGGTTTTCACTGTGGCTGATCAGAAAGAAATTTTCTTCGGCCTCATTGGAGCAACTGCACAACACAAAATGGATCAAGAGAGTCTGACTTTTGTTCAGGGTGAAACCCCATAGGGCTTTGAGGAAGAGGACTGTAGCCTGTTGAGCCTGTCAAAATAGATTTGCACTGGATGTACTGGCCATTCCCCTCATCTCTGGATTGTGAAAAGGAGGAGCCTGTTGCCTGTTGTCAAAAAGACAGGCTTGTTTAGGCCCTTTATATTGCTCCTCAGCACTCTAGTCCTGGATTTCCAGCCAAATGACACCTTTCTGCTATGGGGTGTGATACATTCCTGAAACAGGCAGCTGGTCATCAGCCCATCTTACTGCTCCCCCACTCCCTTCTCCCACCATCTCCCTGCTTGTTTCTGTGACGTTGCTCCCTTCCATGGAATTTTTCTCAATGTTGTCCTGATACAGGACAGGTGTCCAGAGCCCTTTTCCTGCCTTTCAGCCTTCTCTCAACCAAGGGCAGCAGGGTCCCCAGGCCCACCACCATATCAAGTCCTTTCCACAGAGATCTCTGGATCAGCGGTGCTCATTTGGATAGATGTACTTGATCATCTCCCACTCTCCCCTATGATATTGGTTTTGCAGGCACTGTAGTTTGATAATGTCAGCATTACTCAATTTCAAACAGTGTCCCCTCTGCTGAGAGATTCCCACCTGACTGCTGATGCAGAGCTAAGCTTTGCACTTCTATACTGATTGACAAGAAATTGTAATAAAAATGTCGAGTAGATGAAAATATAGGAATTTATAGAATGGGGTCCATAGGCACATCCTACGAATTTTTTGGTACTGCAGCCTGTTTGTCCCTGGCAATCCATTCAGAGCTATCCCTGAGGTTATGTCCATATAATGACCCACGCATGCATTGCCCTTTCAGACTTACTCATGAGCACAGTCCCTTCAGTATGTGGGATGTAATTGCAATGTAGGTCCCCAGGATAAAGTTAACAGGTACAAACCTGCCACCAGATAGAGGAGGGTTTGCAGAATCAAGATTTTATTTATTATTCCAGTTGATTAACATCAATGGAGCAAATAATCTTGCAAAATTCATCCTGAAGAAGCCTATCCTCACATTTTCTATTGTTAAGTCCTTAGTTTCAGGTTTATAAAGTTGTCTGCCCATACAGAGCTGATTACAGGTGTGGTTTGATCATTTCTGGGAATCATTCAAGGAAGAGCTTCATGATAGAGTGGCTGTGACTTGGAGAAGCATGAACAAGAGTGCCATAAATGAGGGTAGCAAAAGCTGTTTCTGTGCATTACAGAATATTTACTGAACAATGTTCCTTTTAAAGCATCCCAAATTTTTCAGGTGAAAGTATTCTGTTCAGTAAAGCTTATCATGATCCCAGCTAACAATTTGTTTAAGGGCTGTTGTGGGGGCTGTTTCCAGTTGCAGTAACAGAGACTTCCCAGAGGAAAGAAGAGCAAGATGTGCAATTTTTCTGGAGACCATTAAAAACTACAGTGCTACTAAAGTACAGCAGCATTTTGTCTGATAGTGTCTTCACAGGAGGTAGGAAAGACTGGAATAATGACTGTTTTCTGTAGTTCTTCAAGAGGGATAAGAAGCTTGTAGGGGCTGACTCTTCACTCAAAACCAAAAAAGATTTGGTTTGAACAATGCATTAAATTTTTAATCCAAATATTCATTAGATGCAAGAGATACAATCTGATGACCTCTCAAAGCTGCTTCTTTCAAAATACAAAGGTTCAATGGTTCTATGGCACTTTTGCTCAGTGTCTTTTTGCTTTTCACCCTTACAGCCTGGGAGTTGCAGGGAGTCAGAATACTGTGCTATGAGAGGTAAGCCTTGCTTTAGTTCAGCCATTGAAAAACATCTATGCACAATTATTTGTTATTGCTTCTACTTCTGCCTTCCAATGTGCAAGCAAATGGTGTTTGATACTGACAGTGGTTTAATGCTGGAATTAAAGGGAAACATTGTGGCCCAGCACCAGGGAGGGGAAGGCAGAACTGCCATTCATCTGGACAGATATGCTTGATCATCAACTCTGTACTGCACTCTGATCTGTGCAACTCCTGGCTTCGGAGGAAATAAAAGTTCTGAAAGTTATTGCAGGAAGCAAAAATTGCATAAAGAAATATCACTGAAAGCACACATTGCAAAGAAGGAAAAACTAAATCAAGATCTAAGCACTCATTCCTCTTTGGCACCATTGGGAACCACATATACATGCATGCAGCACAAAATAAATTTTGCAATTAAAATAATTAAAGTTACTTCATTTTATGGAATTTGTATTTCACATTCAGCTGTAATTCATAGGTTAACTTTGTGTTATTTTAGCAAAATTGAAAAGCTGAGGTTTTAATGCATCACTAGTACTTCTGCTCAGCTAGAAATGTGCAAAGGTAAGTTTGCTTGTCTCTAATCACTGTCTTTTAATGTTTTCATTTTACCTGATAATTTCATTCACTGCAACAGAAAGAGGAGAATCAGCTTATTGTCTCAAAATATGCTTCTTCAATTGGCTCTGAAAAAATAAATATCTTCCCCCAGAAAACTCTTACTCCTATAAAAGAAAGTGCCCCCAAGTAAGATTTACACTTCTGCCTTAAGGAAATAAACTACTGAAATGTCAGTGTTTTAAATTGCTCCCAGAGTGACACACAGAGCTTTTTCTGGTTGTGTGGGTCATGTACAAGTAGACTTCTATAGAAAAGATTGTCCAATATTTAGAAAGAAAAGCCAATAGCTTTTTTTTTATAGAAGGAACGAGTCTTCTGCCAGAGGCTGCAGAGCTCTTGCTCTCCTGCCCCAAAGCATCTGCAGGGCCATAATCAGCTGCCATGCAGCTGTCAGGGGGAAAAAAGGTAACTACAAAGTTGTCATTTGGGGTAGGCTCTTAGACAAGGAGGTCCAACACAGCAAGACACAAGTAACCCATCTGACCCAGGTGATTTGTTATCAACATCTTTGTAAGGGGGAATCTCACCAGAGGTGTGATAGCTGCTACACAAACAAGTGCAGTGAGGAAATGCAAGCCACCAGAACGAGCCTCCGGTGCAGGAGGTCTCTGGAAACAGGGCCTGGATGCTCCTCTTGGCACCCTCCCAGTGCCAGCCCTGTCACTCACCCACAGAGAGCAGGGACTGAGGCTACCCCAGCCTCCGGAGGGGCACTGCTCACCCTGTGGGGCCCTGGCAAGCATGGGCAAGCTGGGAAATCCTGACACTTTCCGGGGAGGAGACAGCAGAGTTTTGCAATGCCCATGCTGCAATCCTGGCTGCATGAAGGTTTTTGTTAGGCAGGATTTCTTTTTTTGCCATTCGAATATCTGGCCCTGACATTGGGAGCATCACTCCCAAAGTATCTGAAGAGATCATTTCCACTTAATATGCCCCTTTAACATGGTAATTTCTGGTTCAAATATAAATTAGAAATTTAAAATAGCAGCATTATGTGAACTTTGTGAGATCCAGGACATTTTATTTCATATAGGTTTAGCATTAATGCCTGTGTCACAGGAACTGCCTTCAAGGCTGAAGAGAGAGTTGTTTTAAAGCAGCAACTGTATAACTAGCCCAGTCTAACTCTAGCCTCAGTCTGTTTTGCCTTGTATGTCCAGAAAAAGGTTTTGCAGAGCAGATTGTCCTCGTGATCCCTGTGCAGCCCTGCTCCTTTCAGTCTATGTACACAGGTTCAACCAACTGAAACTTGGTAAACAGCTCAGCTGAAAATCAAGCACAGGGGATGAAACCGGTTTGCTTCATTGATATGTTACTATTTACCGAAACAATTTAAATTGTTCACAATTTACGGATTGTCATGGCTCCCTTATCCGGAAAGTTGTCTCAAACAGGACCTAAACACTGAGCAGGTTTTGTCTGTGAACTGTCAGATACGATTTTACCACTTCTTTTTTTTTTTTTTTTTTTTTTTTTGGTTACTGCAAAAGAAACTTTTACAACAGTCCAAATTTACTGTCAAATATTGTTCCTGGGAGGAGAGGGCAAGAATCCCACAACACTGTGAAACAGATGAAAATCACAGGTTTTAATCAAAGTCATGCTTTATGTCTACAAATTCACCAACAGACTGAAACTATGATGCAGCCTTTACCAAAATTTTATTGAGTCATATTTCAGTCCTTTAAAGCAGCCTTTTGTGGGAATCCAGTTGCTTTTTTCTCCAGCAACCTTTCCTTGAACTTTTCTCTAGGAGTTTTAGTACTGTTAAGAGTTGGAGCCATACTTAGACTACTTTTAATAAAGTAAATGTATTACCACACTCTACTACAACTTTGCACCACAGAGCATGTACTGAGCATAAATATCATGTAGTGTGCAAGCGCAGGTAGCAAACACATCAAGAAAATCTCTGTCACATCAGGAAGGATCTAAACATGAAGCAAGCACAGCCAGGGCCAGACATGGATAAAATGGAGGCAACAGGTTGTTTTTTTTTTTAAATCTCTTGCATTTTGTTTAGCACAGAAAGCATACTGATGATAAATCATGAATACAGTCAACACATCATTCACTTCACATTGAGCCGTCTTCAGGATTATTTGACAGTTGCCTGGGGTGTAAAAAGTAATTTCTGAGGAGTCACGATATGTACTTTTATAAAAGTGCATCCAGATCAGCAAAGCACCCATGGAGGATGGCTCCTGCACGAATGAGTCAGTTTCCACTGCCTGGCAGAAACTTTGAGTCACTGAGCAAAATTAAAACAATTATTCGAATCCATTCATCTAAACCCGTCTGAGTGGCATATGCATACTAGGAACTTAAATCCTGGCATTTTTTCTGTGCCTAGTGTCCACATTCCATGTTCCAAGGAACATGGAAATAATCTTAAAAAAATTAGTCACTTTGACTATTTCTGCAAAGCTCAGTCAAAAATCAGCAAGTGTTTTTCAGCATGAGTCACTGCCCACATCCCCGTTGCAATAATTGGATTACACATTTTCATTAAAATCTCTGACTATTATTCCTACTCTTCAGTTAGAAGATGAGCAGAAGTCAGGTTTGGGTTTTATTAGAAGGCAATGACATTTTCAAATGCAATTATGCACTGATTTTGTTTATTTGAAGACACAACAAAATCCAAACTAATCAAGCGTGAGTTTATCAACCCATTTATCTAGGCGACCCCGTTCAGCCAACTACAGCCGAAAAAAGCAAACCGCAAAATAGCGAGGCTAACTCCTCTTACTCCTTCCAAGCTTTGGCAGACCCCATAACCCGGCACCGCTGCCCTGCTGCCTTTCAAGGCTGGGAAAATGAAAGTGGAAAGGTACCTGTGGAGAAGCTGCGGAGCTCCCGCGGGCACGGCTGCCGTGGGCTCTCGCTGCCTGCCCGGGCAGCGCTGCGCTCCCGGGGCCTCGCCCGCCTGGTCAATGTTTTACCAGGCTGGGAGCAGCCCGTGTGTGTCCCACCCTCCTGGCAAACATCTGGGCCACAAGGCAGCGCCGGGGCCACGGGGCAGAGCCGGGCTGGAAAGGTCGCTCCTCTTCTACCTGCCCGGCTCTCCGCAGGGAAAAAACAAAGCACTCCAGAAAACGAAAACTTGCTAAGAGGGAGATCTAGGGAAAGCGTGTCGTGGAGGGTAAAAAAAAAAAGGTACATAAGTGGTGCTATTAATAGATAATTTGTGGCAGGTAAGTCATGATAACCTTTCTCTGTATTGTTCTGAGGTTGCAGGCAAGCCTAGGCGTGCCTTGCTGAGGGCTGAGTGAATGCTTAATTTGTGGGAGTACATAAATTTCCGAGTAAATCTTTTGCATAAGACAGCACTCAGACAAATGACAGCTAAAACTCCAAAATGATAACAAAAAGACTAAAACTGCATGACAAAATAATGTAAAGGGAGCTTAAACACAAAGACAGGGGGAAGAAATGGCCAAAGCAATCTGCAACACCTCGCTCTACTCCCGTGCCTTGGCTTTTCAGGAGTGCCTCAGAGTTAAAGCTCCACCTGTGCTAAACAGAAGTTTCCTGTTCTCAGGAAGTTAACAATTGCAAGCAGAGGGCAGAAGAAATGGGCTGGCAACAGAGCACAGTGCTGATAAGGTGACACTGCTGCTCCCTGAGGAGGAAAGGGCAGCTGCTGAACTTGGGAAGCACCCAGAGGCTGGGACTCAACATGGAGTGGCTGCTCCCAGCATGGGAGACATTTTCTGGACCTGGTACACAGATGTTCACTCATGGAGGAACAATGGGAAAATTTAGGCTATGTTGTATAGTTCTGGTTTTGTGATATTGCCTTGTCTGTCACGGGATTTCAATCCTGGTTTGGGGAAGAGCAATTAATTTCATCTCATTTGGATCTCCAGCCTGAACAGTATGTATTTTAATGTACATATTTGAGGAGAAAAGCTACACTGCAGCTACTCCAGCTAGTCAGATTAGCTGCTGAGACCTGCCACATGGTGCAACAATGATCACTGTAATGGGGTCCATATAATGGGGCTGCTGTTGATCTGGATCTTGAACAGCCTTGCGAAGGGTTGGGGATGTCCATACCCGGTGATGCTGGGCTGAGGGACACCATCTGGGTCCAGTCAGGTTGGAGAGGCACTCTCTGCCTGCTGGGTTCACTGCTGTGTGTGTATCACAGGTGGCCAGCAGCACAGCTCCATCCAGCTCAACAGCTTGCGCACACATGTGACACCGTTGCCTCAGCAGTGGGCTGTGGCTTGACTGCAGCAGATGTGTCACTGGAATCAGGAGAGCCTTCCCTGAGCCAGGAGTGCCCAGAGCCCAGGGCACACCTGCAGGGGCTGAGGCATGGCCACTTGCTGCAGTAACACAGGCCCCGTGGCTACAGCCTATTCCAGATGCCCAGTGTACCCAGCACACAAAAGTCTGCTCAGCTCTCCAGGGTCCATTTGCTCTGTGTGTTTTCAGGTGTGTTGCTCCCTCCTGCATTCACCTCCCATCCCCTTTAACCTGGAAAAGGAGAGGCAGAAGGGGAATGTCTCATGCATTTGGTACTATGCCACCATGGCAGCAGCCTGTGACTGCCTACTAGGATGGTTCTATACTGGGAATGGGCAGGATGCTGGCATGATTAGAAAAGGCATGTGGACTTCCCTAGAGCTGCTACACACAATCCTGCTGCTGTAGGGCAATCTGCAAGACTGATCGATACCTTTTGCACGAACCTCATGAATTCCCAACACCAATTTTTATACCCTCTGCATGAAAATCCCTCCCAGCTGCTTTACAGCATCTTCTCCCAGCCTGTGAGGAAAAGTGCAATAATTGTGCAGGGGAGGGAGAGACCCATCTTCCTCTGCCAGCTTCTCAGGCTCGTAAGCCACAATCTGATAACCTCTATGTGCCTTGCTGATACCACAGTAGGAGTAAGAACACCCTGCTAATCCTCCACTCCTTGGAGTCTCAGCTGTGGCTATCAGCTCCGAGACCCCCAGGCAGAAGCAGGGGATTTATCTGAAAGAGCTTATCTAGGCTTAAGACCCTGCCTAACCAGATTTAGGGAGCAGAAACTTCTCATGGCAGTCTTGCTCCTCCTGGTAACCAATGCTGCTCACAGAGAGGTGCACTAGAAAGGCAAGGGAGAAGGTCCAGCCAAGCTGTTGCTCTCTTCAGTTTGGATAAGGAGCCCACTCAAGATCTCTCAGATTTTCCCAACAAAACTTAGTTGGAAAAGACCATGTTTCTGTGAAAAGATTTACTTTTGGCAGTTTAACATTTTCTGGTTGCAGTAGCATTTCACAGAAGACTGGAGGAGACCTGGCCACAGATCTCCATTAGATAAAGTTTTTGTCACTGCTGTATTCCATGTCACGGTCTGGACTTTGGCAAGTTGAAAACTGAGGCTGCAGTGGTGAGATTTGGGAGTAGAAGAGCAGCACACTGGTACCCGGGTTATGGAGCCAGCTCAAATTTAGTTTGCCTGGCAGCATAGACAAGGTTACTGCTTGTTATGGGAAGGTTGTACAAATACTCTATTTTCCACAGTGCTAACATTTCTACAAATCATGTTAGCCTGGTACAAGCCTAAGAAAGTCAAATAGTGTGTTGTATTTACATTTTGAGGGCAGAGGACTTCGAAGAAACTCAGTTATCAGTTGTAGCTGCCAGGTATAGCTACCACAGAAAAATGATGGCTCTACTACAGCACACCTAAAGTTGTATCATGTCCCCCATGGCAAAGAGAGCAGTGGAAAATGTGATGGGTCCTCCCTCTGAATTTGCCCTTGCAGATCAGCTGATATAAAGCAACAGAAACTGAACCATTTTTTCATTGTTGCACAAGAAATAAAAAAAGAGCCTTCCCTGTACAGCCATCAGCTTGAGAAAACTCAGTCTGTTATTCACACATTTTCATCTCTCAAGAGATGAGGTTTCCACAGGGCTCAGAGAGAGGAAGATGCTTCTGAGGAGGCCGAGTCTGCCCCGGTGTCACCTGGTCCCAGGTGTGCCCCACCAGGCTTGGGCAGGTCTCTGGGGTGGGCTTCTGATTAACACACGGCTCACAGAAGGGACTGGGGCCCATGGAAACTTGGCATTTCAGTCTCCTTTCAGCCTGCAACCTTTGTCACAGAGCACAGGTTTCAAGGGCAATGTAACACTTGCATATTTACTCACTGTGGATGGAGGAGGTGCCGGGTTGGACAGCATACAGACGGTGAAGTCAAACATTAATTTGATACAGACATCGTATGACTTCTACTGGCTTGGGAGCAACTAATACACAGGGACATTAAAACTGAGAAAGCACCTAAAATTCACAAAGCTCTTTCAATGAAACACCAATTTACTTACAAATTGTTAACAACCTTAACAACAGAGACCAAAAAACAAAACTAAAACATGGGTATCAGGTAACAGAAGGGAATTTCTGTGAATCTTAAATAGAGCTTAATTTTGTTCCAGTTCTCTTTCAACAGATGCATTTGTATTTCATCCTGCAGGGCCACACTTGCTTTGGAAAAGAGTACAGGCAGTTCCAGAGGGGCTGCTGCAGAGGCTTTGAAAAATTTCCATTGCCAGTAAAGAGCCTGCATCTGAGCACATGGGGCTATTAGGAATATGTTTAGGCCCATCCCTAAGCAACGTGTCGAAACCACCTCCCCAGGAAATACAGCACTGATCTCCTCCTAGAGGAGCTACATCCCCCTCTCTGGAGCAGAAGGATTACCAACTACCTGCTGCTGCTAAAAAGCAGGTGGGAGGGGGAAATAATGGCTGTGAGCTGTGGAAGATCTTTATCACAGTAAAACAGCAGAGACCTGAAGTATGAATTGAGAGCACTATTTCAACAGTGGCCTGAATGCTGCACACATGAGGACACCTCTCCAGCTGTGGGTTTGATTGGGTGTCTGGGCTCCTGGAAATCCTATCTGGACATGCCAGCAGTGCAAGATCTACAGTCCTACCATACCTACTCATCCTTTTGGTCCATAATTTAGTATCTTGTGCTGAGCTTTCAGATCAAAATGCCCTGTAGATATTCATCTATCAGAGAATGAGTCCTCAGCACTTGACAAAATACTCCTCTGGATGACAGAAGAGATGGTAAGGAAACTGAAACATTGCTGCTAGCTGATCCCAGAGCTGTTTGGCTTGTGGTTTCACTGGATAGGAGTTGAAGTCATCACTATTTCCTTAGAGGGAGCAAACCTTGCAAAATACACAAGATACGTAAGAAAAGTTGCTCATGGTTCACAGAGAGACCAAATGTTGATGGGGAAGAACACTTGCAAGCAGTTTCTGTAGAGCTGCTACCAAAGAATGGGCAACACTGATACAAAATTATATATCAGGCTAGAAAACATCCTACAAAAAGAGGCCTTTTGGCAAGAAACAAACCAACATATCCCACCTTTCTTGTTCACTCCCTTATTTGTAGCTTTTTTTTCAAAAATAGTATTACGAAACATTATCATCCAAAGCTTTCAGGGAGTATTGCCTATTTTTACTCTATCTTGTTTTGTAAGACCACACTACACTTGTGATTTGGCAACTTCACACTGTGGGCAAGTATTTCAAAACATTCCCTTCTTATGAACACACAGCTGTTAAACCACTTTTACATGTATTGCTGCATTTTGGGGTGCCACCCACAGTCGTTCTTAGGAAAGGACCTGGGAAACTCAGTGCTTTAAAATCAGGGATGGACATACCCCATGGGTTTGATTTTAATGCAAAAGTCCCCCATCTAAGCTGCTTCTGGGATCTGCTGATGGGGCAATTTTATGTAAACAAGGAGAAGCTCAGGCTTTGGTGGTGCTGATTTAGTCAGGATCCTCACTGGACAGCTGGGAGGGGTATTTGTGGCCTGGAGGATTTAACAATGTCCCCATCTTATCCCTGGGCCCTTGTATCCAGTGGTGGAGACCAGGTGCAGAGGGACAGATGGACAGGTCTGGGAGGAGATGCCTTCAGGAGCACTGTGCCACCACAACTGCCTGGCAGGCACACCTGCCCTGGCAGCACTGGGATGGCACTGCCTGCAGGCAGCAGTGTCTGTGGGGCACTGGTGTGTAGGGACCATGACATTAATTTATTTATTATCGATTATCCATTATCCAGCCTTATGTCGAGATACATTAGGTTTTTAAATGCTTTGCAAGAGCTGACTGGACATGTGGAGCTCTAAAAAGTTATTCTAATAAAAGAGAATACATGTGTTGCTAACAATACTTTAATTCTACTTTCTTGGGCATTAACATTGGAACTGAAACTAGCCTGTAGCCATTTCAGCATTGAGCATTCTTCTTACTCTGTCCTTGGCACCTTATGTTAAATTTGGGCAAATATTTGCTCTCAAATTCAGTTCCTAACATTTGATGACATAAAGAACCTTCATTAGACTCCACAAGTGCAGCTAGTTGCTTTGAATGAACCCCAGGAGACAAATAATGTTTCTAATTTAAAATAACACTTAAGAAGGTAGTACATACAGAGATTTTTATAGCTGAATGGAAAAGAATGGGTCTGAATCAGCCTTTCCAGAATATAATGCCAAGATGATGAATGAAATATTTTTATTCTTATTTGCTTTACTCAAAATCTCAGAGGAGATACTGATATGGATCTCTGTGAGGCCAGTTCCTGAGGACTGTACTTACGTATTTGGAAGCTATTATTTACTTAATTATCTCCATGCAGCCCAAAACATCCCAAAGCTTCAGTACTCAGATGCCTTTTACAGCACATCCACCTCATCACCAAATTCAAGGCACAAGGAAAAACATTTGTAGAGGAATGGGATGAAGATCTGAAGGTTGGACCCACACGTGGACCTCTTGCTTTGTGGTTTTCCTATCAGCTGCTGGTAAGAGGTGTCTGGCTGACTCTCACTTCTCTCTTTTGGTAGAACTCAATAAAGAGCTCCTGCCTAGAAATAGCAGAATGGCTAAGACAGAGGTGGAGGTGGATGGGTTACCACAAAAGCACGAGTTAGTTGAGGATGCCAAGGGATAGAGTGAGTGACTTGATGATTGTCTGAAAGGAAGTTAAGAGAAAATCTGGAGATTAACAGACATATGGTTCAGGAGGAGCAGGATATTGGGAACTGCTTACAGGGTGAGTGATAGATGCAGAGGAAGGTGGGATAGAGCTCAAAGGCATCTTGTGAGTAGAAGAGATAAAAGGAAATCCACAGTTTCTGAAGGGAAAAAAAATAGGATGGGGCAACCCGGCTGCTGAAGTGAAGTTGTTTTGGAGGGACAGCTGATGAGGCACAGTAATGCTTGTGAGAAGGGAGAAAATGAGGGTTGAATTGGAAAGAGGAAGTAGCAAATACAGGATGTGCAGATGATGGCTCTGAAGGAGTGCCTGTGAGTCAGGTAAGATAACAGTGTACTGGAAGAACATAACCAAAAGGACATCTAGTCCCTGGGTGAAGGGAGAATTGGTGGGTAGTGTGCTTCCAAGCCATGCATCTGGCACCACTGCACTGGGTGCTGGAAGCTGCTCAAAAGTTGAAGAAATGGAGTCCATCTAGAGAGAGAAATGGGAAAAGGTCAGAGGGACAGTGCAACAAAGCCTGACCACATTAAAAAAGGGACAAAATTCCTCGTGTGGTGAAGCTGGAAGGATGAAAACTATTCAAGAGGAACTGGTGGGAAAACCAAAGTGATGAGAGCTCAGAGGTTTGAAGATCAGAAAATAAACTGCCTATGGGGATCTGATCAGTTAGGGAGCATTTTTGTGACCAGGGTGAAGTCTTGCTTCACTTTCAAGAAGTCAAGCAAAGCTGTGAGGCTGAGAAGAGAGAAAGCTAACAGGGATATGGGACATTGAATGACAGTCACTGTGCTGAGAAATGAGAGATCTTTGGGGCAGCAGGAGAGAGCCTGAGGTGCAAAGTTTTGGGAGGCAAACAATGGGGAGCAGTGTGTCAGCAGGTGGCTGAGCAGAGGGGGGAAGGAGAGGCAGTGCTGGGTGCAGCCTGCAGGGACTGAGCTTGTTAACCCTTGCTGGCGATCGGCGGAGCAGTGTCAGAAATGGGCAGGCGCCGTGGCCCCTGCAGGGCAGCAGGGAGCGCTGGGGAGGGCTGGGAAGGGCTGGGTCAGGGTGAAGGGAGGAGTGGGAACCACAGGGGGAACAGGTGAGGAAGAAAAATGTCAAATGAACCTTTTTCCTGTTTATGATGGAAATACCCTCAAGCAGATTTTCATACTAATTAAAAATATTAATATAAAAGGCTCCTAGGAAAACCAGCAATGCCCTCTCTACAGTAGCTACATCACATGTGCAAACAAAATATGTTGTTAAACTTAGTTTTTTTCTATGTAAGGACTAAAACTAGATATCATTTAGTCCTATGCACACACAGCCAGTAATAGTTTATGCTTGTGGAGTTCCCATCTACTGTATGAAAACTAGAGAGCTGAGTAACATAATGTTCTGTTCCAGAAAACGGCAGCATTTAGCCATTCTACCAGCTCCCCAGAGAAATTTTGTGGTGTTTCTATTTTTTAAACCTTCTAGTAACAGTGAAAGTGGATCAGGTTAGTCAAACCCTTGTCCAATCTGAACTTGAACACTTGAAGGGATGAAGCATCTCACATCTCTCTGGGTAACATGTTCCAGCGTTTTACCACCATCACCATAATTTTTTTTCCTTATATCTAGTCTGCATATTTTATCTACAGATATAGATATATTAGATAGATAGATAGATAGATAGATAGATAGATAGATAGATAGATAGATATAGATATATCTATTTACCCTCTTTTACTTTAAAAGCATTACCCTTGTCCTATTGCAACAGGCCCTGCGAAAAATCTGCCCCCATCTTTCTGCCTTTATCTACTGGAAGGTGCTATAAGACTTCCTCAGAGCTTTTTTTTCTCCTGGCTGAACAACCTGAACTCTCAGATTTTCCTGATAGGAGAGGTGATCCAACCCTCTGATCATCTTCACAGCCTTCCTCTGGTTTTTGCTCCAGCAGGTCCATGTCCTTCCTGTGCTGAGCCCCCAGAACTGAATGCAGCACTCCAGGTGTGGTTTCACAGGAGTGGAGAGGGAGAATCACCTCCCTTGGCCTATTGGCCACATCTCTCCTGATACAGCCCAGCCTGTGGTTGGCTTACTGGTCTTTGAGAGGACACTGCCAGCTCATGTGCAGCCTCTCATCCACCAGCACCCCCAAGTCCTTCTCCACCGAGCCATTCTCAATTCCTTCATCCCCAGCCTGCTTTGATGCCAGGGGCTTCCTTTACCCAGGTGCAGCACTTGCCCTCAGCCTTGTGCCTCGTGAGGTTCCTCTGGATCCACTTCTTGGTCCCCAGGGATGGCATTGCATCCCAGCTTGGCACCATCTGCAAATGTGCTGAGAGTGCACTCTTTGGGTTTTTGTCTTCAAAACAGTCCCCTAAGCAGTGAGGAATTAAACACCTGAAAGTACTTCATTTGATTCAATACAACTCCATTTGTTCCATAAGGACTTTGAAGAGCACTGAAATTTTGCCTATGTTGTGGACCCCTAGCTGGATCATTTTTCATCAGTCATGGAAAACTACATGTTTTTCCTGTTTTTTAAACAACAGAATAGATGGATGAAAACAGCCATTCAGAAATAGCATACAAAGAGTCCTAAATGGATGTCATAGACCACTGTGAAGGGAGATGATGAATCATATTTTAATTAATGATTACCAAGACTCCAAGCATCACCAGATTATGAGAAAGGTCTTAGAAGATGCCTTAGTAAAGATTGCTAGACAGAGTCTAAGTCACTCAATTTATCACCATCAAAATACCAAATGCTGAACCCAAACTGTTAGTGTCCTGTCCCCAAGTGTGAGAACAGTGCTACAAACCTGTTAGCAGGGTTTCTTCATGCTTGAATTACTTTCCCTTTTTTTTTGTTTTACAGTTTATCACCTGAATCTAGACTGAAATGTGATTGGTAGTTTGAAATAATCCTGAAGTATTCTACAGTGATAGTTGGTATTTCATGTTGCACCTGTGTTCTTGTGGGCTTTCAAATCCTCATAACAGTGTACATTTCCTTAGCCTTTTCCTTGAAGGAATCCCAGCTCACTTGTTCTTCACATAGTGCTTTCACCTCCTTTAACATACAGTCAGCTCTGAAGGAGAACACTGGAATGATTAAAGTCAGAAATTAAAAAATAATACTTGGTTTCATTAAGTTTACTGTGACCATTTTGAGTTATAGCAGAGCCATTTATCTGATCTCACACATTAGTCAGATACTGGTTAAAAATGTAGGGATGGGAAACTGAGTGTCTTGGCCACTTCTAAAGATTTTTGTTCTTAGTAAAGGACAATGCTGTCTCCAGACACAATGTACCAGCAGCAAGCACCATTCATCACAGGAAATGTCAGAATGCTGTCATATATTTAACTATTAAAATTGAAAATGGCTCCAGATCATGGAAAGTGTTTCCACACCTTCACCCATTGCTTGGGGTGGCAGTGGGGACATCAGACTTCTAAAAAGCAAAGAACTGCAGAGACCAAGAAGAGGTCCAGCACAAAAAAGAGCAACGACTCTGCTGTGTTTTTTCTGGGGCCAGCCAAGACTGCTAAAATTTCCTTTTTGCCACTTATACTTGTTTTATTTGAAGAAACAGATTATCTCCTGCTAGACACTAGGCCCGTTTGGGCCAAGTAAGGATTGCCATTGCAGCACCTTTGCAGAGATATGGCACATAGCTGGAGCGAGCCTGCCCTCTCAGCTGAGCTCTGGCAGCCTCACCCCTCTCTCAAGCTCACTCCCAGGCTGGGGCACCTTCCAGAGCTGGGCCCGTGAGCTGCCACCAGGCAGATCCTGGGATCCTCCCCCAGCCCGGCATTCCCTCCCGGCACGGGCACGAGGAGCTGGGAGAGCAGCCAGGGCTGGCAGTGCCTGCCGCCCGCCCGGGCTGAGGTGTAACCCCAGCACACCCAGGACAAAGGTGAAGCTGTTTCCTCACCAGAGGCCGCTCGCAGGAGTGATGGCAGTGCATGCTAGAACACCCTCACTCCTTGGCACAAACAAGTGAGGGCAACACAGACAATCTAAATAAACAAATAGAAGCACAGAGGGAGGAAAAAAATACACATTTTGGATTTGCTGCTATTCTTCATGGGCACATTTGACACTTAGAGGTTAATACAGTGGATGCCATGGTTTCAGTTATTGATTGAATCCAAGTTGCTGAGCCCATTTCTCATTTCTCACTGATGTCATTTATTGATAGGTTGCATATAATTTCATTTGCTTGTGGTTAAGTAAATCATCAGTGAAATTCTTTATTTTCTTGCAATGCTAAAGCCACTAAAAACATGAACAAGACATTGATGAATATAAACCTATGATGAATATAAGCCCATGGGATCACACTGTGTATGAGCCTGTGTGAATCAGACTGTCTGGCAGAGCCTTTAGTGATCCTTTGTACAAAAATGGAGTAAGCCTTGTTGAAACTTCATTCTCATCGGTGTGTTAGTCAATGTTTTGGGTGTTAGCATCTCGCTGATTGCTTGATGTGTTAAAGAACAGTAAATAAAATGGTAGTGTGTAGCTCCTTTGCTGTGCAGATCTCTCACCTGTGATGCTGTATCTCTGAGGGGAAAAGCAAAGGAAAGATGGATTTATAAGCCCAGGGTTGTACCAAGGAATTGCTACTGTTAAAACAAAGTTCACTCCATCCTTGTTCCTTCTATATGATAATTGGAAATGAAGGCAAAGTGTGTATTTTCTTAGCTCAGCTAAAATCCCTCCCTTGCCACCTGTAGACCTATGTAAAGTAGTATATGCAAGGAAGGGAAGAAGATAAATGATGTTCCAGAGAAGGTGAAAGGAATTCTCATGGCCTCATTAAAAATACATTCCTGGAAAACTGGTTGCTAGAAAATAAATTTTCTATTAATTTCATTCCAGTTGAGTGAAGAAGGAAAAGGTGGGACTATGGCAGTCAGTCAAAAAGAGGTTTCAGCCCTATCATATTTTGGTGACATTCTTTTAGAAACCTGTGTCTCCAAGATCCTTTTTGCCTTGTGAATGAGATATTGAAGGAATATCCAAGCTAAATGTCTGCATTTCTAACCTAAAGAAAAATACCCTGCTCAGTCATGAAAATTAATGTGTCAGTCAGAACCCACTGACATCCCTGGGACATCAGATCAACTTCTTTTAACCAATGAGTCTGCATTCTTCATTTAAACCAATTAGCACAGTTCCACTAGAGTCAAGACAGAGGTCCTGTTTCAGAGGGCTTCACAGCAGAGCTTCAAGCAATGTGACTAATATCAGGAAAAAGTGGCTTTATTCCCTCTGAAACAAAACCTAGAAGCTCTATAGCAATTAATGCTTATATAAAAAACGTAAATAATGCATACACCATTTATAAAACTTTATAAAAGCCTGTATTCCAGGCAGTACAGCTATGTACACGTCTCAAAAAATGCCCATGTGAAAACATGCCTTAGCTCCCTGCAGCCACAGGGAGTCACATCTTATGACTACATGCATCTCTGCACACATTTGACACAATTCTCATGATTTTGCGTATATATGTGTGCACAAAACCTGCAGTATCCCTTTTTGAAAAAGTATTTGTAAACAAAAATATTTATTATATTTTCAAGATTTTAGAATGCTTATTTAAATAATTTTTACCATTACTAAGCCATAGGAGTATCAGAGTGGTTTTTCCTTCATAACACATATTGCATATACTTTGCCACATTGTCACTCAGAGGATAAACCCACAAAACACAGCGGGCCAGAAGCAGCTTCTCAGAGCTTCCCCTCCTCACAGCTTCAGACTTTAAGGCAATGGAATTGCACTGATGCTTTTCACTAAGTGCTTATCTTTCCTGCTCTGTAAGAGAAGGGGATAAATAACATTTTTCTTCTGGTAGTCTGAAGATAAGCAAGTTAATTTAAACTACTGAGTATAATGTTTCTTGCTATATATTCTCAAGTACAATGGCAATCTAAGTTTTGCTGCATTGCTGTGACCCATGTTTTACTTATTTGGAGGACAAAGGAAGAACTTGGGGTCATTTGTTAATCCACAAACTTTTAAAAATTATTTTAGTTACATAAAAGAAAGCACAGATCTCAGTTCTGAGTCTTCCTATGCACAAAAAGAGGGACAAAGTGGAAGAGAAGGGACAGAGAAGGTGCTCTTGGCTAGGGCAATCTTGTCAGGCTAGTTTAACAGGGTTAAAAAACCATCCTAGTGTAAATAAATGGGAGCACTATAGCACGTGGCTTCACAAAGCATAGCCTGCAATTTACTGGACCCCAGACAAAATACACTATCATGCAATGCTGCCCTTGCCACTGAGCCCTACTGCAGTGTCTCCCCATGCATCTGGTGCCTATGGCCATGGTGTAGGAGACAGAATGATCTGCTTCCCAGAGGTACTGTGGCACCACTGCTCCCTGCAGTGCTCTCCCTCCAGCTCAGGCATAGATGGGAAGTCAGAGAGCCTTAAATTAATCTACACATCAGAAAACTGATATACAATTGGCTCACAATTCAAATAAAAATATAAGAACAGTGTTATTATTTCAGATTTTTGGGGCTCATGTAGCCCAGTAACCTGTCTGCAGCAGTGACAAAAAACTGACCCCTGAAGAATAGCAATAATGGGATGAACATAATTGGTCTTTTCTGCAAGTTGTCTCCCAGTCTCCAAGCATTTTCAGCTCAAGGGCCTCCTCCAGCCTGATCTAGATTACCCAGTGGTGGACCTCTCTTCCAAATACTTGTCCAGTCTTCTCTTGAGTGTCTAAAAAAAATTGCTGTATCTGTCATAACCTTCAGTAAAGAGTTTCACAAATACAGTATTTGCTGCATGAAGAAATATCTCCTTTTATTCTGAAAATGGCTCCTAGATCTTTGTCTAACAGTCACCACCTCTTGCATTGGGAGAGAATGTGAATAGCTCACCCCAAACCACAATTTCACACCACTCTGGATTTTATAGACCTGAATCAAAGAAAACCCCGTGGTGATCTCTGCCTGAGCCTGAGCCTACTCAGCCAGAGGCTGACTATCACATGTGTTTGGTTGCTTTTTTTCCAGGAGATTACGGAATTTACTAAAATGTTCTTATTGCCCAGGGTCTCAGCACATCCTTGTGGCAAAACTTCAGCCCTCACCCACTTGCTGGACATTGAGCACACTGAGCACAACAGCCACACAAAGCTTGGTGTGGGCCACTGGTCTCAAATATTTCATTGTCAGAGTGTGAGTGTTGAATTGCTCTCTTCATGGTACTTTGCAAAGTACCAAAGATTTTGCCTTACCTGGTGTATTAAGTTTTGGATATTATAGGTAAGATCCCCTCACTACTTAGGTGCACTCAGTAGCTTTTTATTGTATTACCTGACATCATGTTTCCCTTCCATCACATCATTCTGCCACATTTTAATTTGCCTTATGGTTTGCTTTCAGTTAGTTGTAAGTAAGCCAGAAACCAGAACTTTTAATGGTCATCAGCACTGTAAGCACTCATATATTTATTGCTTCCTGCAAATATTTGCATGTGATGCTACTGAGTAAGATTTTTAGTTGCCTTCTGAAAGTAAAAAATTCATGAGCTCAGTCAGCAAACTTCTTTAAAAGCTGGCTTCCTAAGGAATGATTTCTAATGCTCTATGTTTTTGCTATTTTAACTTCTCTCAGTAAGTGGGCTGGAATGGAAATCCTGCCTGATCAAGCAGATCTTGTTCAGGCAACATACCTTCAATTGATTTTACATCCATTCATCAGAATAGTTTGCTTTATAAATTGATTTTATGTCTAGCTAGAACACAAGCAAATATGTTCAAACCAGGTACCCCATGTTTACATATGCACCATATGGCTACCTGGTTTACCTCCTATACTGGGGCAGGAGGGCATTTTTAATTATTTACAGCAAGGGCAGCTCATCAAAACTACATCTGTAAAAATCAGCTAGGCCAGTCATATTCCTCACAGGTCTGTGAAGCATCCCAAAAGCATATCCTGCCCTGCTCACTGTGCAGACCTTGCAGACATCTTCCCCTCTGCTGAGGCAGGGGAGGGCAGGCAGGGCTCCCCAGCCCTGAGAGGAAGCAAATGGCATCCTGAAGAAGAGCAGCTGGAGCTGGGAACGAATATGTGCAGAATGGTGGGACAAATGTATCAAATAACTCGGGTTAATTGACAGTCAATTAAAGCTAGTGCCTAGGAAAGCTCTCATGATATTGCAAACTCAGGGCTGAAAGTGGTGGATACAGCAACTTTAAATAGAAGATGCTGATATTTTTTCTCACTTATTTACTTACTTATGTTTACTATGTTTAGCGATTTTCCAAAGCAAATTTAAGATGATCATATAGACCAGAAATAACTCCATGGCAGCACACTCAATGGGGGTGACTTGATCAGCATCACTTCTACTGGCACAGATGTTTCCAAAACACCACAGTGGCAGCAGACACAGCAGAGGAAGACAATACTGCTTTAAAAGTGCAGTGAAGTGATACCCCCGTGAGTCACCACTCATGGCCTTTCCCTCCATTCTCAATGATCACAATATTGCTCTGGTTTCCCCAGGGACCTGCTGGAGGATCACTCTTAAATACTTCACACAGCCCCCAGACCCCTCTGAGAGAGACTGCTGGAGAAACAGCTTGGACCTGAGAATCATTTATGGGTGGGCTCATGGGTGGGCTTTGCACAGCCAGGGCCCTGGTTCTGTGGCAGAGCTAGTCTCAAGTTAGTAATTGCACATTTAGCATATTATGCAAGCATTGATTCCTGCTTTTTCACAGGTATCAATTCTGCTTTGTGATAGCCACTCCTTTTCTCACTGATTTCACGCGCCACAGGAGCCCAGGTCCTGTTGGCATCAGCATTCTCCCCCCAGCCTTGCCTGCCCTGCAGCAGTGACCCTGTGCTTCCTGGGTTAGGGCTCGTGTACTGCTCATGCCATGTTTCTCCTGGATTCAAATTACTAGGATCAAAAGTTCAGCAGGTTCTATGCTCAGTCAGTCTGTTTATATGTTTATTTGTTCCAGAAACCTGCCAGGTCTTCACAGGTCTTAACCATCCCGTGAGAAGATCTCTGCCTTTCTTCAGAGCTGGCTTGACTTGTGCAAGCACAAACTGAGGGGCTGCTTTGTGGGGAGAGCAGAGATGAGGGGTTAGTGGAGGATCATGAAATGCTGTTTGGAGCCAGCAAATTGCCATTAAAGAATGCTGCCCACTTATGTAGAAAAACTGGGTGCCAGCCACTCACCAACCCTGTTATTCAAGTTCTGCAGCCTGCAGCAAAAGGCTCCTAGAATTAGCTCTCCCAATCTGGTGGTGAGACACTTCTGATGTCTGAAATGGGCTTGCCTTGGGGTTGTTAAATACCTGCTCCATGTGATTGGGCTAATTAGGAGTTTTTAGCCAAACAAACCCCTGTTTGTGAGGGTATAAGAGCTAAGAAGATTAGATGTTAGTTAAACTAGACATAACTGAGAAAACAAAGTTGCTGCTGTTAATTCTTAAAAATGCTGCCCCACTGTGTGTGGGTGAAGGAGTGGATAACAAAATCAATATGTGAAACAGAAGTCTCAGATGACAGATATATCCCATCAGAAAAAGTGCTTCCTTGAATTCAATATTGTGATGTAACAGGAGAATATATTTATTCTACACAGAGATGGCAAAACCAGCTTTAGAAAAAATTAGTCTTGATCTCCTGTATTCTTCTTGCAAAGGACATGTAGGTATTTTCCATTATTCTGTAGATTTACTACTATAGCTCATTGACTAAACAGGTGTAAACAAATCGCCCCAGAAGCTGGCTAAGCACAACTCAATTCCACACTTTGATCAGAAAGATTGTCCTCTACCACACTGAGAAACTGGATGAGTCTCATTGTTGTACTGGCCAGCTGGGAAGTCAGAGCCTCTCAAAGACTTTCTACCCTGTCCTTCCAGGGGGGTCTCAGTTAAAAGAATCAGCTTCTTTTACATTTTCATAGGAATCAAAAGTCAACTGTTTTCTTCTTCCAGTAGGGAACTGCTTGCAATTGCATCCCCGGTAAGAATAGTTTAGGGAAAATTGAACTTTGATCCACAGCATATTTGTGCTGAATTTGTTTCCTCCCTACAAAAAAAAAAAAAAAAAACCAAAACAAACAAACAAACAAAACAAAACAAAACAAAACAAAAAACCTAAAGAAAAAAAAACTAAAAACCCCACAAAATCCAGGCCATTAGTGCCTCCAGACTCCTCCTTCTCCCCCTCTACAAATAGACTCAGATCTTATGCTTGCTTAGAAATTCTTGACTTTATTCCCAGTGAAACTGTTCAGTTCAGCAGCAGCCAGCAGCCCTCTCCATCAGCATCTGCTGCTACCTGTCATTTTGCCTTGTTTCACTCCTTCCTGGGCAGACATCCCAAGAATCCCAGGTTTTTATCTTGATGGCTTCGTTCTCTCCTACCAGCCTCATTCTAGAACACCTGCTAAAGCTGCTAGCACTAATTATACTTTTATTTGAATGCAAATACTTTGCTTGGGGACATAATAAGTATTCACCTGATTTTGGAGCCTCTGAAAGAAGGCTGTTGAGCTGATCAGTGCCAATGAGGAAGGGAGAGATGTAAGAACTACCTCCACAGAAGTAAGTGAAGTCAAACCATGTCAGTGGGCATTCCTAGGCGCTGGAATGGAAACCAATTGCACCTTTTAAAGTCCAGAACAGCCGACACACTTTGGACCCATGTCATTTGAGTACACCAGAGGGCAGATCATCACTCTCCCAGGCACAGACTGAGGCTCAGGGTGAGCTCTGCGTTGTACCTTACACACAGCGTGGGTGTTGCAGCCATTGGGTTTTGGCAGGTGACACAGCATCCTCCTCTGGAGGCAGCCAGCCCCTGTGCCAGCGAGCAATTCTGGGCACATCTGATTTACTAGCAGAGATGTAGCTAATGGGGAACAGAGATAGAAAACCAAACTCCTTATTTAACAAGTAAAATAAAGAAATCTTTTACATCTGGAAATACTGAGGCGGATGATCAAATAATTAGCACTGCAAGTTTGTACTGCCTGCAGCTAGAAGAACTGCTCTCTGTGGAAGCAGGAATGTGGTTGAGCCTGCAAAAACGTGATAAGGGATCTGTACCTACGATTTTTGGATGGTCTGCATACGTCACAGGTAAGTTTCCACAGAGTTGAAGGAGCATTAAGGACTGGACTCCCATGGAAAAACTCCCTGCTCTATCCAGCTGAGGATGGCTTGGCAAGCAAGTGCCAGTGCCACATTTTCACTCCTTCTGAGGAGGTGTAGCAAAACTAAAGATGTAGAAACAACCTTCCTTTTTCTTCTATCACAAGGTGACCCCAGAAACAGCAATTAGAAACAGTCTTTTTACTTGCTTTTCTCAACCAAATAAAAAATCAATTTCAGTTAAATTTTTTCTCCAGCACTTTAGAGGTTCCTTCCATTTCCACATAAAATGCTCACAATTGAAAATTGGAAATATTTTCCTTAGAATTTTAATTTTTATACAGTCTGTTTTGCAAACTCGACCTAAATAGTTTTATTTTTACGAAATATTCACTTTTGGTAAGTATGTAAGCTGTTTACACATTTTTATCCTAGCTGGAATCCCAATGAGCTTGCATATTGTAAAGAAAAAAGTATGGGTATGGATTTCCATGCTGATGTTTCATCACATGTGTGGGCTGAGGCTGGCGGTAGCTATGAAATACAAATGTAGTATATACAGATCTTGCTGATCTAGTAGAAGTATTAAATAACAAATCTCCTGGCTCCTTTACAGAAGATGATTCAAGCAATCCATAGGTTCCTAGGCTGCTGCACGAGATCACAGCCTGATCACACGTGTATGATGGCATAAACAGATGAATAATAGCAACTGCATTTTCAGTCCCACCCACATTTCATCTTATTTTTTTAAATCACATTACACCTACACACAATGCTTGGCAAGGATTGACAAACACAGACTACAAGAAAACCAATATGTTGTTTTCTATATGTGTGTATTTCAGGAGGAAGTAATACCTGGGTTTTTTTTCCCCTGTTTTTCCTTGTTTTTATTTTCAAGGAAACAAATCTGAGAAAACAAACAATGGAAGTCATTAGTTGTCATGGGATTTCAAATGCTGAGTCCTAACACAAGTGCAGGTAAGATGGGACTGGAGCAGGAGACAGCTGAGCTGTCCCGAAGTATTGCTGCCTGGCCTCCCCGTTGGGCTGCTGTCAGCTCCAGCACATGCCATGACCTTCCCTCTGCTGAGAGCTGGGAGAGCTCTGGCCTTGCCTTGAATGGCAGCAGGACCAAGCCCTGCCCAGCCAGTTTCACACTCTGCGTGCTGTGCTTGCGTGCCAGCGTTATGCAACGGGGCGAAAAATGAAAACCTGTCAGGCACAGAACTGGTGCACTCAAGGACATACTGTTATTTGTCTTGCAGCTTTGCCACTCTACACTCTGCTTTGCCACAGGGATTAGCCACGTGCCATTGATAGCTGCCATGATAAAGTCAACCAAAACACTTCATTTTTTAACTTTCAGAACATGATCTAAACTTTTGAGGGAAATGGCTTGCTTGGCATCAAGTTTTATTAGAAAAAAAAAACCAAAATTAAACTGGAAAAACATTTACTTTTCCCAGTCTTCTTTCCCCAATTTTCCCTTCCTTTGTCCCTCAGCTAACAAAGCAGCAGATTGAATTCACATCCCCATTCCTTTATTAATTATTTTTTCAACCAAGTGAGTAGGTATTGTAATTGCCAACCTTTGCTTTCTGGAAATTCTTTGGTGTATTACTGCATAGCAGAGTGGTGTGACAAGGATAAAGAGATTAGAAGTAATTTCATATAACTCCTTCTGTCAAAATCTGCAGAGGGTTTTTACTGGTAACTCTGAGTGTTGCTGAAATTCTTCATTAAAAACTTTCAATATATGGACAGGAAATCTCTAAGCTCTAAGACACAAAGTAACCAAAACAGAGGGAGAGAAGGAATATTAAGTCAAAGTCTGAATAGAGAGGGAATACAAAGGAAAAAAAAAAACAACAACTCACCCCACTCAAGTACTACAGTAATAATGCATGTTATCTCCAGGGGGTTTGACAGCAATTTAGCTTTGAAAGCCAGAAAGCCACATGCTGATTTTCACCAGTTTCAAGTAAGTGGGCATAACCTGTGCAGACACAGGCTCTCCCTACTAGCCTTAGACTGCCCAGGTGGCTGTGACCTGCTTGATGGTCACTACTGCAAGCTGCCTTGGCTCTCACAAAACCCAGGCTGTGCTTTCCCTGTTTGTTGTACCAGCACACTTCACATACAGCCTAGATGGGTGAAATCTGGCCAGTAGACAGAGAATGTTTCCTAGTGTGGTTGTCAGGGATGGCCCCTAGCACTGTCAGTGTGAGAAAGCAGAGGTGAGGCACACAGAGAAGAAGGAACTAAATATGATCTGGCCAACACAGCTGGGCCAGCCTACAGACCTGATAAAAAAGCTTTGGAGACAAAAAGAGGGAGGTTTGCATTCTCTGTGGTTGCTCTATTAAATGAACAGAGGAATGGACAGACATTAAATGATAATGTCAGTCCTGCATCTTTTCAAAAGTTGCTATTGTGTTATAAAGCAATCTCCAGGTATTGCAGGTCCTCCTCAGGGCCTGTGACCTTGCAGAAGAACAGAGAAAGTGCAGATAAGCATGAGCACAGGTGCATGAAAGGGAATGTACTGCTACCACCATGGAGTGGGAGAGGAGTATCATTGCTCTGTCCCCTATTTGAGGCGCATACTCTTCTATGTTTTTTGGGAGGTCCTTTTCTCTCTTTGTGAATCATTCTCCCATTAGTTTCCACAAACATGTTCACACCTCACGTTTGCTCAATGAAGACTGTAGCATAATCTGCTGTGTTGCAGCCCACCCAGGGACAGGAGTTTTCATCCTCGTCTTTGGCAATTTGCTATGAATGAGGGGGATTGCTCTGTGTGCTTCATTTCTGATCCTGGATTTCAAGTTGGTTGATCAAGGGATATTTTCCTCTGCTAACTGCAGCACCCAGTGCAACAAGTGTTTCCCAGTTGTCCACTTCTGCTTGAAAAAGAACCAAAACTTTCCCAATATGCATTGTTTAGGAAATGTAATGCATTCAGGTTTTGATCCTGCACCTTTCTTGAGGCACAGTTGCTTTTGGTATGAGAGGGAAAGCAGCCCCATTGTACAGCTGTGCCTCAGCCCTGGGCTGCCTGAAGGCGATGTGCAAAGGAGAAACACAGCCCTGTGTGGTGGCCAACCCTGGGTGCACAGTCCCATCACCTCAGCCTCTGACCAATCTCCTGCTCCTCTCCTGAAAACAGCTGAACTTCCTGCAGCTATCACTTGTAACTCTCATCCAGCAGGAAAAGGAGAGTAAAACGCCACAACAGCACAGGGTGAATTGCTACATTTGACTTCTGCCACTTTACAGGACACTTTAATAAACAGATCTCTAGAAGAGGTGCGCTGTGGTGGCCAGAACCATGCTGAACATATTCCCTAAGCAAGGGAATGTCTAACCCTAGTACACCCAGCATGGGTAATATCCCAGTCCTCAGCACACTGCTCACTGTATGTCTTCCTTCTTTACCCCCCTATCTTTTCTTACCATGCAGAGGACACCAGCCTCATTTATGTTTCCATCTGTTTTATCAGCTGCAATGCTGTCAGCAAACGAGGCTTGCCCTGCAAGGTTTTGGTCACCTGTCCTGCTTGGCCAGTCTCATCAGATGTCCAGCTGACCAGCAGGGATGCATGGTCCCAATGTGGGACCGCTGCATCCTCAAACCAGCCCCTAAGTCAGCACAATTCAGACTGTGAGTGACTCCCACCATGAGAAGCCATGGTTCACTCCTCCCTCTTTTACCACAACGTGCAGGGATGGGGATAAAACACAGAAAGGGGCCATGGCACAGAAATGACAACCCAGGATCTCCCCTTCCCAGCCCAATACCTAATCAACCACTGGTGATGAGGATGCCTCTACTTGTGAGTTCTCCTCCTGGCCCCATACATCCCTGACTAGGCAGTGGCAGGGTGCTGGCATCTCCCCACTCCAGCCACTTATTTCTGGTGTACCCCAACACAGCTCTACAGCCCAGGAGGGACAAAAGCATTGCAGGGCTTTCCTTGGGTACCCTCCAGCTGGACATGTGCCAGGTACCATTGCCCTCACTCCCATGTTTCACCATGTTTCACCCAGCCTGGGTTTGGGTGGATCTTGCAGACGTGTGCATGGGTGGGTGAGTGGTGCAATGTGCTGCCCCCCTGGAGCACCTCATGTTTGGAACCTGCAGATTTGATCTCACACTGCTCTGGACCCTCATGGCAGACAGGGGCCTCCTTTGCTTGACATGCAGTAGGGAGGGTGGCCTTGTTCCTGCAGAGAAGCTGGGCTCAGACACCAACAGTGGCTGCTGTCCCCAGCATTCTGCTAGAGACAACAGAGGTGACAGCACCTGACGCACTGCAGGAAAGGGGAATCCACAGCTAAGGCCAATAAAGAGGCTCTTGATTACAGCTTCCTGTCTTTGGTCTGCACATGGATCTTGTGTGTCACTGGACAAGTCATTTAAACCAAGCTTTGTACAGCTGGTGACCAGTGGCATGTTCCTGGTTTCCAGATGGGAACATTTTCTGGACTGCAATGTGCTTGCAGGAGCACTTAGAGCTGCAAGGGAACTGTTTGGGAAATGCATTTTGAAAATGTGGATCTGAAGCAAAACTAAGTTTTCTGGAAAGTGGAGTCATGAGGTGAGCAGTGTGACTGACTTATACTAGTAGCTGCAGTACAAATAAGACAAGAAAAGAGGACAATTTGTTTTGCCTTGAGGCAAACATTACATTTCTGAACTCTTTACCCTATTTTTATCATTAAATTTGGTGATATTTTCTAAATTAAATTCCACTCTAAAGCAAAAATAAAAAAGTGATTGCACAATTTTGAAAACATGGAAATAACACATCAACTTATTTGTGTACCTGTATTTGTGACTGTCCAAAACAACCTCTGAGCTTGACACAAGCCTATAGCTAGAGCTTGTTTACCCTTAGGAACACTCTTCAGTGAAAATGACCTTTATCAAAGCAAGTTCACCTGTGCCTGGCCCTAGCATCCCAAACTGTATAATCAAAACTGTGGCTAACTTCTTCATTTATATCTTGTGTCCCTATTTTTTAGTAAATAAATATCAAATGGTTGTTATGCAGATTATCTCATTACTGTTTGTAAGTATTTAAATTTATAGTAATGAGCACTACTAAAAAGCCAAAGAGTAATAAATCTCTCTTCAGAGATTTGGAATTCAAGAGCATGAAACATTTACATCCCAAACAGCAGGACAAAAAAAAAAAAAAAATTAAAGTTTATTGTCCACCCTCATTTTTATGGATGGTATATTGCAAGGCTCCTTCAAAAAGCCTCATCAGCACTGAATGTGTCAAAAAGCCACGATCATACTATAATAATATATATAACAGAAGGCAAACTAGGATTGTGCAGACTATAAATCTGGCACTTCATGTTTTTATGAGCAGGATATAGCTGTGCATGGTTTCCTAAGCTTCCCTGTTTTTGTTTGTTTTTTTTTTTATGAAAACAGAAACCCAACCCCAAATTCCATCATGAGGCATCCTACTGATGCATGTGTCACCAGAGGGGTGGCACATGATATTTACTGCTTGGACTTCTGTTTCACAAAGGAACAGTAAATGACAAAGGCAGGGCAGCAGCAGAGAAAGAGGGAAGAGGCATGAGTGGGGCACTCCTCACAGCTTCTTGAGGGAAAGTTAGAGTGGTAAAAATCCTTGAATTCACATCCCAAAGTGCTTTGGCTGCATCCAGTCACCTTGGATGACTTGCCCTTTCTTCTGCTCCTGCCCTTGTCCAATAGCAGTGCCTCAAACTCCCACATCTCCCTCCTGTCACTGTCTCTAGCCCAGGGAACCCCAGCCTGGCTGGCTCTGAGTGCAGCCCCCATGTCAGACCTTGCTCCCAAATGTGCAGCCTCCCTGCCCAGCCACCTCTTCTCAGTCATTTCTGGGTTGTCAAATCCCCTTTTCCATCAGCCTTCTGACTCTGCATCAGCTCTTCAAGGCAGACAGTGCTCATCTCTCTCCTGCTTCTTTGTCTCTCTTCTTCCTCTTCCCTTCCCACTAGGTTCAACCTGTTCTTCAGGAGCCCCACAGCCCAGCACCTGTTTCTTTGCTTTCTTTATCTTTAGATGCCCTATAGCTGCTCTTGAACACAGGGCAGAGTGCCCAGCAGGCTCGTGCTAGAACTCTGACTCAAGTTTTCTCAGAGCACAGGCAGCGTCAACAGGGGTTCAGGGACGTGGACGTTAAAAGTTGAAGTTTCCAGTAAACACATGGAAACTCAGTTTTCAAAGGTTCACATCCCACTTTGACCCTCCACAAGAGCTACTTCCCTGCTTGAGGTCAAGTACTTGGTAAACCTTAGGAAGAAGTTGCAAAAGTTTGAAAAAAAGCAAATTCTCTAGCTTTGATTTTCAGAAATTGTCAAACACTTTTAGGCTAAGTGACCCTTAGGTCTCTATACAGGTAAATGCAGAACAATTCACAGGCCTCAGGTATCTTGCCACGCAATGCAAACCTTTGCAAAATCATGAACAAATAAAAATGGTCTCCTAATAGAAAATGCAGGACATTCTTATTAACCAGAGATGCTCTATCTTCTTCCTTTTACATCTGCTTGTACAATGGAAACTTTTGGATGGTAAATGTCATACACTTGGAGCAGTTACAGCCCCAGATCTCTGTAGGTTATATTGTGTGGACACTTTATTCCACAAAGTTCTAGAGTGGGCTACAACAGTTATATCTGCTTACCAACACTAAAGCTTCAGGCCCTTTAGCATTACACTTCAATCTGCTTTTCCAAAACCAGTGATCTGAAGCAGAAACTTGGGATTGTCCCACCAACATCCTGGGGACTCCCTGCTCTCCTCGGTCCCTGGAGTTCCACAGCAGGTGCTGCTCACTGCTCTGTCAGCAGGACCTTGCTCTCACTTCACAGGGACACAGCTGGATCATGAAATGCTGGCGGTGCCCCCTTCCCGTCCCTTGACAGCCTGTGCCATTGCAGTGCTCCATGGAGTCCCCCTCACCCCAGGGCTGTGGGACTGAAGGAGCTGAGGCCAGGAGCCCAGGGGCTGCCAGATGTTTGGGTTAGTGTCCAGCTGGGACTGGCACCTTCCCTCATCCTTCCCCAGGACTCGCACAGCACAACGACCCAACCCTATCAAAATGAAGGCATAAACCAAACACAGAAAAATCCCTGAGATTTGCTGAAGTTCCCCACTGACTGGCCATAGCAGACCTCACAACCTGGTGGGACTTTCAGCTATACCAGCAGAGACCAGCAAGCACAAAACAGATATCCACAAAAACCACTGGACTCTACTGCTGTTAACTCATGTGTGTTATTTTCTATGGCAAGGCAGGGACATGAACCCAGGTTTCCTAAGTTTTACACTGGTGCTTTTCCTGCAAAACCAGTCGTTTGTATACTTTTTGCTTCTTGCCTGGCTTGTTCTACACCCTGTTGCACATAGGTGTACAATAGTACCCGTGAACTCAGAAGAAACCTTTATTTAATAGTGACTGACATTTGCAGGAGCTTTAAGAATGCAATGATTTTGGCATCAGTTCCTTTCCAGGTAAGGATTAATGAGCCAATGTGTCAAATACCACCTGATGTTCTTTGTTTGAAAAAGGCCACGTTTCAAAATGGCAGCAGCTTTCAGATTTTTTTTCAGAAAGATTGTGCTTTGGTTTGGAAATAGGGAAGCACAGCAAGGATTGCAACACAAAACAGATAAGATTAGATGAAGAGGAAATGTGATACAAGTGGTTTGGATCTACAGAAGGACGAACAAAATTATGTTCATCTCACACTGTTCATGTTACAGTGCTTGATTTAGAAGACACAAAAGCAGTGCCCCTCATCAGAGATCAGGCAGAAGCTAACCCCTCTCTGTGTCTTGGTATTGTGGCTGAAACCACATTTAAACAATGTAGAAAAGCAGTGAAAAGGAAGGTCTGGTTCATCCACCTTGCCTGTCATTGAAAGCTCCTGATGTTGGCCAGAAGGGGGTTCACCCCTTTTGCTTTTCCACGGTTCCAACACCTGTACACCCAGCTGTTTGCAAGGATGCAGAGTGGGTGGTCTGTGGGGCACCAGGGCACACACACGCCAGTTCAGAGCGCGTATCCTGTGCCAGGATCCCTGGCCACAGTGCCAGACTCACTGACTGACACAGACAGAGCATGCAGAGAGCATGGAGACCCAGAAACTGGCACCAGGGCCAGAAGGCAAAGGTGAACCTCTGAAAATGGGAAAGCAGCGAGCCAGCTTTGAACACAGAATTCCAAAAGAAACTTGCATAGCAGCAGCAACTAACAAGCTTAGCTAATCCTCTTTGCACCAGCCTCAGCTCTGCAAAGGGTTTGTCTGACCCATTTGTGGGTATTCCTGGGGCACGGGGGACAGGTAACCTTGTATCCACAATAACAACACAATTACAGCTCCCAAACTGCAGCAGGATCCTTTGCGATTGCTTTGGAGTACAACAAAAAAGAGAACATGGAGTTAGTTGCCCATGTATGAAAAACATGAAGGTGCACCTGAAGATACTACGAACTTACACCCCAGCTTACAAATCCCCTGTTCAGCCCATGTCTTGTGTACTGGCAGCATGCACTGGGAGTTGAGGTCTTTAACTGATTTTCACTATTACCAGTATGAAGCTTTATTGAGAACTTAACCTTTTAGGCTTACAGATGGAAGGCATTTTCCATAAAATTAAGTTTCTCATACTGCCCATGGGAAAGTAGACCTCACTGCCAGCAATTTTGCTTAAACTTCCTTTGGATAACTTGTAGTTTTTACACAACTTATTTATTTAGGAAAAAACACCCTGCTGTATCTGTTGGAAAATACAGAGGCAGAGATGCTTCATGTTTCACCTCTTTTATATATGTAGTATATTCTTTAACAGCTCGTCTCTTGTGGCACTCAAGAGTGTATTTCTGGTGTACAGAGGGAGAGAAAAAAATATGACACAGTGGGCAAAATGATCCCATAAGATCATCTCCCTGAAACAGAGATAAAAATGGTAACTGATAGTGCTTTAGGAGTTGGAAATCCAGCCCTGAGACTGATTTGTGTTGATACCTCTAGCGCACATGCTGTTTATATATATGTACAAACATGCAAATATAAACACTATATTTTCCTTTTTAAAACAAACCAACAACCCAAAACCTCAGTGATCTACAGATGGAAATGCCAGGATTTGATTCAGATTTCAGTGTCCTTGGTAAAGGCCAATGAGATGGACACCACAACCTGCTCTCAGCAGCCCCAGAGCCCAGGGACTAGCAGGATCACTGTTAACACCTCTCAAATCCCTGAGGTTTTTTAAAGGTGCCTCTCTTCCCACTGGCATAGCACCATAAACCCATCTTTGGGACATGACAGGAATCAAAAAGCCACTGTTGCAACTCCAGATAATGCTCTAGACAGGGGAGGGGGAAGAAGCCCTGAAACTCTTCTGTCAGCAAAATGCTTGCCCTGGGCTCTTCTCATTCTGATGCAAAAACCAACAGACAAGACCACCAGTGCCTTTGGTTTAGCAATACTTGCTGTATTTACTCAGGGCTTCTGGCAGTTCATTCCACATTCCTCACAGCTGTAGGATTTATACAGTGCCCTGTATATCAACCAGACAGTGTACCTGATAAACTTCCCCCGAGGCAGGTGGCCATGGGAATGGCCAGGAATTTGTGCAGGAATTTGCACAGGAATTTTCTTACTTATAAGGTTAGCAAACAGTAAAAACTAAAATTGTTCACCAGTCAGTCTTGCTGCTTACCAAAAGTGTAAGCTTGCTGATGACTCCCTGCAGAAAACCAGAGCCTTCCAAGAGAATTAAAGAGCCACCATGGGAAGACACCTTCTCACCACCTCCAGCAAGGACCTGCAAACACTTGTGGTGAATCACAGGTCATAGAACAGACCTTAAAATATCAGGGAGGGCTCCCAGTTGGCAAGGCAGAGAGGGGCAGAGCAGCACAGACACAGCTGTGTTCAGGAGCTGTCTCAGACCCTCTTCCCACTGATCACACACCATGGAAGGCAGGGCACTGTGCTGACATCCCAGATACCTCTTGCCACCCCTGTGGTGCTCAGGAAGGTTTATTCTGCACACATACAGTCTGACCTGTGACTCACATTGGTAAGCTGAGACTTGGGACTTCAATATGTGGAAGAAGCATGTAAAAGCCTTTTTGTTTATTGTTGCTCAATACAATTATCCTCTATGAAAATCACATTTCTTCCTTCCCTGCAGGACAACTGTGGCCTGTTTGAGCCCTGCCCAGGTTGAAGCTTGCTCTGGGCCCTGGGGTTGTGCAAGGCTGCTGGGCACATCTGCAGCCACCCTTGGCCTGGGTGCTCAGGGTGAGCAGACAGCCTTGTCAGTAGCATTTACTCATCCCATTTGCTTTGTAAACACTGACAAAGACACCACAAATGGTAGCAACAGCAAGCACGTTCAGATCTCCTTGACCCAGCCGGAGGCACCTCCATGTTCATTGAAAGTCTGCACTCAGTAAGTCAGATAAGTTGTGTCTTTTCTTGCCTGCTTCATGAGGCTAAGAAGCTAAAGGCAGAACCCACCTTCAAGAGCCACAGACTATTGTGCAGTGCCAAAAGTTTGAATGCACTCACCAATTAAGTCTAGGTCTGCTTGCAGCCTTAACTGTGACTATGCTCCTGTGAGCTTCTGGTGCTGTATTAGTGCTACCTTTAATGAAAATGCTAATGACAGTGAAATGCTTCCTGTGAGCACTAACACTCACATTAGGATGTGGATAGTAGTGTATGAACTCTGGTGAAATTTCAGCATACAGTCAACAGAAATTTTACTGCCAGAAACATGGCCTCAAGTCATGGTAATAATGTTAATATTTAATTGAGGTGAGTTGAACGTGCTCTTTTGTTGCAAAAACATCTAGAGGACATGTCCCTGCGTGCATGATTGTGTTTGACTCTACCTTCCCTCCTTGCCTTTCATGCTTTTTTCCCAGCTCCAGCTCTTCCTCCCTCCCCAGCCACAAGAGCTCCCACAGTTGCACCCTGCATACTGCTCACACCTCATACCCTCTGTTTGTCACCCCAGCACAACTTCCAGTGTTAAAGACCTGTTAGCCACAGTCTCTTCATAATTCCACCCTTCAGGGTCCTGAAATCTTGAGCACAGCTTTCAAACCCTAATAAAGCCCCTCTGTCTCAGCTTTTCTGATCCCATTTGGGGATCAGACTCAGTGAACTGACCTTTTCCTCCCCTGTCTCCTTCCTCCTCCACCTCTTCTTCCTCCTCCTCTTTTCAAGGATTGCTCATTTGTCATTTTCTCCCTTCCCTTCTCTTCTGAGCCCTGCAAATGCCTCCCCTTCACCCAAGTCCATCACCTTCCTCCTTGGGTTTTGATTCCTCATTTTTCTCTTCTTATTCCTGCTGATTTATGCTGATGACCCATATCACCCTCTTTGTCATGCTATGTCCATTTTAACAATTCTGTTCCTCTTCTGCCCTGATCCTTTTCTTTTCCTCATTAAAAAGGACTGTTTATTTGGCATGCACTGTCCAGAGGCTTTCTACTGCTGGGTTATTCCTGCACTAAACTACAAGTGGTCCCATTCAGCACCACCCATTAGCCTCCCCCATTATGTCCACTATTCAACCTTTTTGCAATTTCCATTCCATCAACCCTCATGACCTCTCCTTTGCTTTTAGCCCTTACCTCTATACCAAGTTAAATTGCAAAATCTCCCTACATTTCAATTCTCTTCGATTTTCTTCCGTATAATATCCAGCCCAACCAACACCCCTCAGCTGTTTCTCTTCTGCTAGAAAGGTTGAAACACTGTCTCCTGAAAGCCCAGCCATCACTTCCAGCTGTATGTGGATAAAGCAGAGCCTCTAATACTGCCCCCCTCTCAAGGAATACCCAAAGTCTCTTTTCTCTCCTTTCCACAGTGACCATTACTGCTCTGTTTGCAGGCAGAGCACAGTTTTTATTTGGGCAGCCTTTCTTTCAAGGTACAGCTAAGACCTGTTGATGCTTTCTGCATGCATGTCAAGGACATCGGCTATTCTCTCTGCCCTCAAAACTTAAATGCTTCCCTGGAGTCTCACCCTCACATTAGCTCATTAATGGTGACAATCCTTTTTGCTCTTTCATAATTTGATCCACTGTTGATCTACAAACTTGATCACTGTTTTGTCTTCCAAATATTATTTCAAGAGTCATTTTCATACCTTTGAATGTGCCACTCATTTTCTGTGCTCCTGTTGATCCTCTTTCCGTCTTCTAACAAATAAAATAGAAGGTCCTTACACACAATACTTGCCTAGGCAGGCAGAGCTGAATAGTATAACCAGGTGTCTTTTGTAGCTTATGAACACCCACTTTATGCTTCTCATCATATGCCCTTCTGTTTTCCTTCATAATTCCTCACTGGGACTGCCTCCCTGGTCACAGCTGCGGAGGAACTTTGCTCACCTCTCCTAAATTCTTTCTAAAATCTCTCCCTTGCTGCTGAGATAGCCCAACAGCAGCCAGCCTGCTGGCATGCTGCTCTGCTCTGTACCCAGCTGACCCCTCCCCACTTCCTTGTGCTCCACCTGCATCCATCCATCCCCTGCCTCTCAGCAGCAGCTGCGTTGTGCACAAACCCCGCTGGCAGTGGCAGCCCTTCCGCTCCGCCTGTGCGAGCGGCTCCGCGCAGCAGAAACACCCAGGTCAGGAATCCCAGCTCTGTGACACAGCAATCATAAATGACATCTTCAATGTTACTGGGAACTCAGCTTGCTGAAACTCAGCCCACACCCTGACTTGCAGTGGAGCTGAGTTTCTCTGGTAAAAGACAAAAAGGCAGAAGCAGTACCTCAGTTTATTTCTACGGCACAGCTCCAGCCCATCCATTGGGTACTCAAAAGGCTAAAACATGAAAGCAAACTCTGAGCTACATCACTTGGGGTGCTGCTTTTCCAGAGTAAACCTTCCAATGGCTCTCCCATTGGCAAATAAGTTAGAAAGCCTCTCAGTTGTTAGAGGCTGGTTAAGCTGTTCTCCCTTTGGAAATACATGGAAGTTATTGCTGTCGCATTCTTATTGGTTGAGGATTCTCATGCCTTTATAATTTCTTTCCATCTCATGGCAAATAAGCCCATCTGTGCAGACTCAGTCTCAGCTTTATGACCTACCTAAGCAAAAGATAATATCCAAACTCTAAGCATATTTTGTAAAACACACTTTAAAAATATCAGAAACCTCTTTCTTCTTTTCAAATAAAATCTTACTTGGGATCAGGGCAAATGAAAGCCTGGAAAGGACAAAAATGCCCTCAAGTATCAGGTAGTCAGCTCTGCAGTTACTAAAAAGTTGCTTTTCTCTGTTGAGTTTACTGTGTCACCAAAGCCCTACCAGCCATAGCTATACAATGCCTGCATTGTCTCAGCAAGGCTACTGAGATGTTCCTGATCTTGGCAAGAGCTGGGTCTATCCAGAAGCATTTTATTGAAAAAAAATTACTACAGCAGAAAGAAATATTATTTTAGGCCTCATACTGGAAAGATAAAGGTCAGAGTCCTTCCCTCTTACTAAGGGAGCAGACAAAAATATCCGGTTCACGGAATCCATTTTACAAACTTGAAAATTGCACCTAAAAATCCCCTTATGAAACAAATTTCAAAGTGACTACAATATAAGGAAGGATTTGTTGGTTTAAGTCATCAGTAATTTGGAGATTTCAACTTCATGACAAAAGAGGCAACTACATGTACCATATACAAGCATGGAGATAGTCTCTGTATACTCTTTATGTTAGATCTGCTTCCTTGCTACAAAGCAAACCTGATCTTTATGTTCACCTTTGTGTTTATAGTTGATTTTTTTTTTTTAACAGGAGCAGGATCTGCCCATGTTTCTTCACAAAGAGCACATACTTGCCCCTACTAAATTTCTCAGTAAATTCTAGCAATATTCAGATTCAGGAAACTGCACACAAGTGATCAGGGCCATTTGAATGAAAAAGCCAAGACCACCTTTTTCTTTCACCCATAAATGTGGTGCCACCTCTGCTGGAGTTTGTCACCCTAGCAGAGCAGTGGGCCCCATGGTAACCCAACAGGTACTCTCACATCACTCCAGGTAACCCCTGGTTCTCTCTAGCTGTCAGATGCTCCCACAGCTTTCACAGAGGAGGGTGTAGCATTTCATAGAGTGGTAGCAAAATGAGGGGCTCTGCCATGTGGAGGAGACCAAGACTCCAAAATGTGGGAAGCTGCAAAAGCAGACCCCAGTGCCAGGGATAGCTTTGCTGAAGCCAGCCAGGTGAGGGCCACGCAGGATCAAGGGTTCAGACCAAACTGACATAGAAACAGTATTCCCTGAAGGCTCTACCATCTCCACTGCCTATATTAAATCTTTTTATTACAATGTTTGCAACTTTAAAAAAAATCTGTTGCATTGAAGACAGCATGTTCTTTTGTTTTCTAAAACTTCAGAGGAAGATTTTGTATCCTCAGCTGCAGCAGGGACACTCAGAAATTATTAGCTACCCTATTTAAATGCCAGTCAACACCAAATATTTCCCTAACAACACTGAGGGCCCGGAGCCTGTGTCTCAGAAGAGGTCGGACCCCAAAAGCGCAAGAGGGTGCTGGGGCTACGAGGTGAGGTGGGAAAAGCCGCCCTCAGCTCTCGGGATGCACAGCTCTGAAACGAGCCCGGAGAACAACCTCTCTCAGGACGGGAATATGCAGGGGAGCGGCGGGAGGGAGAAGGACTGCGCAGGAGGAGTGTTGAATGCGCAGGAGGAGTGTTTGTCTCTTGGTTTATCTCGCAGACAGCGGTCTGTAGGCTTCGAGCCTGCCGGACACCGGCAGCGGCCCATTCCTGGCGTTATCTCCACCCACTCCCGGAGAGCGCAGCTGCCTCCCGGTTTCCAGCTGCACACCGGGATGCCAGGCTCCGCGAACACCGCGGGCGGCCTCTGCCCCGGCCTCCCCGCAGCGCCCAGCGCTCCCCGCGCACCACGGCAGCCCGGCGGGACCGGGACAGAGTAATTGCAGGCTTGTCCAAATTATCGTTTGCACAGTCTGGGAGACACATCAGGGCACCGATACTCAGCTTGCGTTAGCCTCGGGCGGCTCGTTTCAGCCCCGTCTAATGCTGCTCCCGCCTTCTGCCAGGTCAGCTCAGTTGAGCCGATAAAATTTAGTAGGGATCTTGCGACCTTGTAAGGTCCCAGCCCATCTTTATCCATTACAATAGGTTGGCTTTTGCTCAAAGTTTTATTTCAAGCTCCTGAGAAGAAATGAGCTGCGCAGCCTTTCCTCTAAAAAAAATTTAAAATCTGCTGTTTCTTTTAACATGAACCCTAGTATTTCTCATCTACTCACGCATATCACAGCGTGAAGAAGATGCCTGATCTCCTGATGGATACATGTATTCTAAATGGTCTTCAGAAACTTTTCACAGATAAGGTCCCATTCTTATGCTAATGTCTATAACAGATTGGCAGACAGCAGACTCAGAGCCCTCTTGTCACCTCCCTGTCACTTGTGCCACGGCTCTGTGGTCTGTACAAATTACAGCATTTTAAGTGTTCAAAAAGAAAAAACAGCCATGAAACGAAACACTACTTCCGAAATTGACTCCAAAGACATTAGGCAAGTCACGCTGTGCTTTATCTTTGACTTGGAGAAACACATATTTTAAATTAAAACTCTCAGATCTGCAAATCACTTCTCAATCTGTCCTTTTTTAGTACCTGTCTGTGCCTCTCCCCTGTCATCTTTCTTCAGAATCACCAGAAGTCTGTCAATTGGAAAGAGTCACCAAAACTCCATCGAAAACGTCTGCAGTTCTCTCCATTTGCCTTTCCCCCGTAAAAATACTTTAAAATGTATTTTCTGAGTGAGCTTCTGGTCGCTTACATTGTCAACCCAATCAGAGAGCAGTGAGTACAATCCAATGCACAGCCAAGGACGGAGGAAGCGCGGAGCAAACCGAGCAGCGGCGGTACCTACCTGGAGCCCACCTCAGCGCCCAGCACCATTCGCAGCGGCGGCCGCGGCGTTTTGGGGTAGCGACCTTAATGCATTGTCCTTCCTACCGCGCTGCTGAGTGAGAGTTGAGCAACTCCTTGCACGGCTTCTTGGAGCAACAGCTCTCCCAGCCTTAACCCCCCTCTCTTGGCTCTTTGCTTGGTTGTTTGTTATTTTTTTTTTTTTAACCAGAGTTTTTGAGCACTAAAACTCGCAATTAGTACCAGCTAAGCCAAAACCCCTGCTCGCCCCTGCCCTAAGCCGCACATTCCAGGGCGCTGAGCTGAGCTCTCTGCCGGCACCGCGCAGCTCCGGCACCCCAGACCCGGCTTTCTGCCTGCAAACTCGGTAAGGCTGCGGGAGCTCAGCAACACGCACTGAAACTCGGACAGGGGAAAAATTGGTCTCTAATCTCCAGCCTGGGTGGTTTTTATTATCCTCCTCCCCCCCTCCTCTCTTTCTCTCCACATTCACAGTAGCAAGGTTGTCTCCGGACTACTCCCTGCCTTAAACTCACCAAACCAGATTTTTACTCCCAACACCTTCCCGTAAATCTGAACTGAAATTTTACCCTGCTTGCTGAGTTCTGGCTGGCTAAGGGCCAGCCAGCATTCCTGTTGTTTTAAGAGGGCAGATTTAAAAAAAAACCAAACCAAACAAACAAAAACCCCAAAAAACACCAACAGCAAACCCCTCCCCCAACAAACAAAAAAAACCCCAACCCAAACCCCAGAACAACAACAAAAAACAAACAAAAAACAAACAAACTCGCCCCCCCTCCCAAAAAAATCAAACCGTCCAAAACCAGAGAAGAAAACCTTGAGAGATGCAAGGGCTTGAAGCAAACTTTTAGAGCAGCTTTACTAAAAATACTGTGGAATGGAGGGATTCGCGTTTATCTCTAAAGCGCTAAAACAGTGAGTTGGGTTTTTCTTTGACAGTGTCAGTCGTGAAAAAAATACCCTTCTCAGCCATCTGCCTCCTTCAGGTGGATGGATATTTGAAAATAAAATAAACCTGTGGTACTCACCTGAAGGACGGCAGCAGGCATCAGCGCAGCAGGGAGAGGAGCCTGCACCTTTGCCTGATCGAGTTACCCCGGGGCAGCCGTACCGCTGGTTTGAGAAGTGCCACATTTTACACTTTTCTGACCTAAAGTTACATGTGGTTTCTAGAAAAGGAACAAAAGAGAAACCAGTTTACATAGACAGAAAAACAGCAACCAAGCCTTCTTTTAAACTCCGTGTGATCCCTCTGACCGTTGTCTGGAACGCTTAAAGAAACAATGAAGCAAGACTGTAAACTTTCTTACCCCCTTTTACCTTACTTGTCTGCGCCTGGCTAAGGGCTTTGATGTATTGAAACAGAGCACAAGACCTGTTTATAGTAAACGAAACCAACCAACAGAGAGATCTAATTCAAACTTGTGACTAAACAAACTGGAACAGGAAGCACACACCAGCAGATTTTTTTTTTAACGTAGTAATTCCTGCTAGCATTGTCATGAAATAGAAAAAAAATGTTTTTTCTTCTCCCTTCAATTATTTTTGTTCAAATGCAGGAGTTTTTGGTGGTTTTTTTGTTTTTTTTTTTGTTTTTTTTTTTTTTTTATTTTGTTGTTGGCTTTTTTTTTTTTTTTTTTTTTTTTTTTTTTTCTGGAGTGCAAAAGCCCAACCAATCAAGCAACCAACCAAAATCCCAAAACAAACAAGCAATGTTCCATCTGTATATGTAAATATTTAACAGAGCAATATTTACCACTGGTGGTGACCTGGAAATATTCTTCATCTATTTGTTTCCACATGTAGGTCATTTGTGCAACTGATTAGTATCATGACCCTCATCCCAATTAACATCTGTAACTGATGAGTAGACAGAAGATCTTCATCTAGGCTAGTTCAAGTCCCCAATAGTAGATTAGAAGTCCTGCAAGTTAAATTTTTAAAGAATAAATAATATTGGAGCTCAAAAATAGTGAAAGAAATTGATTTCCATAATTCTTTATAATTAAAAAAATAATTATTTTTATTCTTAATTAATTCTTAGCAATTCTAATTTAAGAATTCTTCTTAATTCTTCTAAATTCTAATCTTTTAAAAAGATTTATTCAGAGCTGGGTACCCACTATGCTGCCTTTTTTCTGGAATATTACCTGTACTTTTTGAAAGCAGTTTGTGCTTCTAAACAATTGTAAATCTAATTGTATTCTTTTTCAAGCATAGAAAAATCTCACAGGTTTTACCTAAGCAAATCCCTAAGACAGTTTTGCTGCAGGTAGAAACCAATCAAACTACTATTGGTATAATATGTAAAGCTCACAGTCAAATGTTGCAAAGTTCAAGTTCACAGTGTGTTCTCTCCAAACTACTGCAATTTAAAAGTTGATAAAAGCATGTGAGTCCAGTTTTAGTAAATGCATCAAGAATAAACAAAAAAAAAATCTTTTAGAACTTACCTGCAGTAATGAGCAAATAATCACAGGGAAAATTTTCATTAAATACTTGAATTAAAATGGGAGTTCAGCATTAGCAGCAAATATTATGCAGTTAAATTCTTCAAGAAAAAATAGTCCAGAACAGTAAATAATGAGGGCTTTAGTGGTACAAAAACCTCTCAAGTATTCTTTAGTACTCTTTAAAATCATGACCCATTCACCCAAAGGGAGGTTTTCCCTTAGAATCCTCATCTGATAAGTTTGCCAACAAAGTTCTCAGGCAATCCATCTCAAGCAGAGAGAACCTATGCTCCATTTGCTCCATTTAGAGGAGCAAATTGGCTTTACTGGCAGAAGTAGTTCCTTGCCAACATGTACAGATTACCTCTAAATGAGCATCTCTGTAATACAATGGCTAGTACAGAAAATGCAAAGACATGTGAGTGCAGTGCCCTGCATGTCCAGAACACAGGCACACTACCAAAAGCCATGGTTGCACCACTGTGCTCAAGTCAACTATTTTAAGGTGTGCTGCTGAAGGTGTAGCTCTGCCTGTTCTACTGACTGCACATGTGCTTGTGGGCCTTACCTCTGAAAGCCAGTGCATGCCTTTCTGGTGCAGGATGCAAATAGGTTTCCTTGGAAGAACCAAGGATAGGAAAGAGTTTGACTTTCTTCTTAGTTCAGTTCAGCTGCAGGTGAAGTGTGTGACTGCACTAGAGGCGTCTAGTTAGAGCTAATCCCTGCCGGCAGCTCATCCAGCAATTAAAATTGCTCACCATCTGGGTGAGGAGACACATTCCATGGACCCAGGTGAGATTGCAGGGTACCACATCTCTCTGCATACTCCTGCAGGTGTAGGGATGATTGAGAAACATCTGCTCAAAAGTTTTTAATGGATTTCCAGACTTTGGTGAGGAAAGCAATTTTTACATTTCTCATCTGCCAACAAAACAATAGTGCAAAACCTCTACTATTTATTGCTTGTGCTTTACTCTGGTTCACAGATTCCAGATCAAATAACAGGTAATGGTGCCAGGTTGTTCCCTAAGTGCACTTTCTCAGCACAAAGGAGAGGAGCAATTCAGGAAAGTCTCTTCTTGACCACCAAATGCTGAATGTATCGCAAGCTGAGATAGGACAAAAGCAACCTCAACAATCAGTTGTAGGAATTGTTGCCATTGAGGTTTCAGGTAACCTAAAATTAAACTTTAGATCTAAGTGATAAAATTACAATCTGAGACATTTTTGACACAAGGATTGTTTTTCTCCCTTTTGTCCCAGTTGTCCAGCTGATAAAGTGTTCTGAGGGGTTGTGAGCTCCTTACAAATGAAGGAAGGGGTGACCCACATGTAATTTGCTGCAGCACCCTCCAGTCTGTGTGTTAAAATGAAAGAGCAGTCACAACCCTCCAACATGGAGAAGAAATTTCCTGTTTCTCTGCCAAGCCATGGCAGGGTTTCTGACCAAAAGAAAGAATTTAATGAGACCATAGCAAAGCAAATTAAGCTAAGTGCAGCATGATTAGGCTGTGAACACTAATCTTTAAAGGCAATAGTATTTGATTAAGAAAGGTGTCCTCCAAAACTGGTCTTAAAATTGCAATAAAAAATGTCAGGAGGTTTGGAGTGTTTTTTTGGAGGGCCGTGTCTCCTGAACTGTAATTTTTCCTTCTGAATATGGCTTACTGTATTATCAGTTATGTGAAATACCTGTTATAGAGTTTGTCCTGCCCAATAGCTGACTTCACTGCAGCAAGCAAACTGAATGTTGAAAGTTTGGTGACTGCATTTCATTAAGGAGATTATGGCAAAATGTTTTTTTCACCCTCTCTCTAATTGGGAAACTATGAATAAGTGAAAGTATATTATTCAAGAATTAATTTCTAATTATCAGAAAAGTAATTGGAGAAGTAGAACACCTGCTACTTTTGTCAAAAATTAAAAAGCCTCTACCTTCAACTCAAATTTTGTTTAAGTTTTCTAACATAGAATGTTTCCTACTACAGGTTAAACATTTGAATATAATTCAGTAATCAAAGAGTCTGTAAATAAGTCTGCAATCATACAGCATTTGATTTTTTTCCCAGTTAAAGCTGAAGTTTGCAGAGCAAGCATTTCTGATAGTGGTCTGTGAAATCGTGTCCCTTCCTCGGATCTCAATATGCTTAGTCTGTAACACAGCATCTTCTTCCTCAGAAAGATCTTGTTTGTGATACTTCCATGAAGTTTGTTTGTGACAGAGGTCACTGTGGCCCCCGTCATCTCTTTCCAGCCTGTAACTCTTGCTTTCCTGCTTGGTTTGACCATCCTGTCCCTCTCCAAAGCTGCTTCATCTACACACATTTCAGATTCAGGCTTTCATTTAAACTCATCATTTCTCAGCCCTTCTTATTCATATCTCCATCTCAGCACTTTGCCTCTGTCTTTCCACAGCTCCAGCAGCACCAGCCCAAGTCATGGTAATCTTTGCTTTTCTACAAGCAACTTCATGTGTTCTTCCATGCTGTCTTCACACCAAATACAATCCCCCAGAAAAGAAGGGGGTAAAGCCACTGCTGTCCTTTCTTTGAGTCCCTCCTAAAGGCTATCTGTTGTGACAGCAGTGAGACTCCCAGTGTTGTGTTTTGGGATGGGGCTGACAAGGCTGGATGTGTGTCCTCACCGGGCCCTGGCAGAAGCTCTGTTGCCTGCCTGGCTGTGCTGAAGGTGCTGTCTTCTCTTTGCCCTTCATCTCACTGCAACCACTCTCCTCCACCTCCAGGCCCCGGGTCTCTGTGCAGCCATTTACACCTGTGGGAGCCAGGCACAAAGCAGTGGGCTGGAATCTGCTCTGTGCAGGAGCCCCCAGCAGCAGAGGAGCAGCTGCTGCCCTTGGCCCAGGGCCTGTGAGGTGCCAGGGGCTGTGTCCCCCTCAGCCCAGGCTGGGGGTGTCACAGCTCCAGCTGCTTCTCTTTGATGTCAGCCCTTCTCCTGGGGCAGCTGGCAGGTTGGTATATATGCCTCGTGCTCCTGCTGCAAATTGTTTGGCTAGCAAATAGCCTTTGGGGCGTTCTGGCCAGAGGCATACATTGGGGTGTTTCTGTTCAGGGGTGTCTGCATTATGCACCTTGGCTGTATGCAAACATGTCCTTACATAACCCTCCAACCAAACCCACAACTCAGAGAGTAATGCAACAAGCTGTTGCTCTTCTTCCCTCTTGGTTTTATTAAAGCTTTGGAGGGAAGAGAGCTCCACACTTTTACAGAGCCACAACCACCTCCAGCGCAGAAATAATAATAGTCATGTCATTTCCATTGTTATTATGCTGAGCTCTCTCACACATACAAAGTGGTTTTCCAGTCCCCATAATAAAATGAGGACCTGAAAAAGCAAGGGCAAACCACTCTGAACGTAGTATTACCCTTCTCTCACAGTTTTGCAGCTCAGAAGAGTAGATAGTTTGCACAGGTTATCTTCTTCTTTGCATATTGTTGAGAATTCACAGCTGAAAATTTGGGTGCTCTCCTCACAGCAAACACACTTTAGCTCAAAACTGGAAGCCATTGCTGGTGAAATCAGAAGCTGGGTAAAATCACAAGGCTCTGTGGTCAGATTTAACCCTGGCTGGGAGTCACATTGTTCTGGTCCAGTATTTACTCTGCAGTCACTTCTTTTGGAAGGGAAGTGAAACAGGCAAAGTGCAGCAGAAGCAGTTCAGCAGGAAATTATCGTTATGTACTGAAGCAAGACCTAAGAACAGAACAAAAGTCAAGCCAAGAATTCAGCTATTTATTAATCCTTGTAAAAAGGGGGAGGAGAGGAAAGACATGGCCTAAATATACTTCTCTGTCTCTCAGCACACATAAGCAGCAAGGTCTGAGAGGCCACCATGACAACAGCAGATATCACTGTGGTGCATGTAGACATCTATGTGCTCGTCTGGGTGTGAGCTTGAGCAGAGATCAGAGGAACAACCAGGAAGGTTTGTGACTGTGGGAGGGAGTGTTCACACACATCCCGTAATAGCCATGGGTGGTTACCAGAAAAAAAGGACTCAGATGACTCAGGGACTTGAAAATAATGGTGAGAGCTGAACACCTTCCACACTCCAATGGACAGAAGTGCTCCAGCAGGACGCAGGAGTCCCACAGGCTGTGGGACTATAATGCACAAAAGGAGGCCATCAAACAGGAAGGTCGCTCAGATACACAAGCCTTATGTTTATGTTAATAAACACTGATATTCTTTTAGACTTAAATAGCCAGGTAATTTTTTTTTTTAATTAGGAATTTGCAACAAAGCCAGGAATTTTCTGGATGCAGGAGAAACCAGATAATCATGAAATAATTTCAGCAACAGATGATGCTAAATCAGAAGGCTCCTCCACAGCCTCTCGGTAGGACTGTTCACCTGCACTGCTGTAACCTGTCACTTTTCTTCTCTCTTCTGTGCATTGGCTTGGAGCTCCTGAGCCCTCAATTGTCTTCAGTCTACCCACCCATGAGTAATCAAGGCACTATAGAATGTTTTGGGTTGGAAAGAGCCTTAAAGACCATCTTCAATTCCAAACCCCTGTCACAGGCAGGGACACCCTTCCCTAGATACACCAGGTTGCTCCAGGGATGAGTCATCCACAACTTCTCTGGGCAACCTGCTGCAGTGTCCCAACACCCTCACTGTGAGGAATTTCTTCCTAAAATCTAGTATAAATGTATCCTCTTTCAGTTTAAAACTCTTTCTGAAACTTTTGAACACTTTTAAGTAACACTTTTTGTAAAAATGTTCAGTTTTCATGTTCTTGACCATCTAACCCTGGGAGAACATATGCCCAAAGACAAATTTCAGCAGAAAATTATGGTTACCTTTACATTTGCCTCGACTCCCATCAAAGTTCTGGGTCATGACTCAAGTTTGGAGATTGTTTTTGTTTCTAATACCCACTCTGGTACAGGAGCTCCTTCAACACTGGGTGACAGATGTCAGAAACCATCTTCCATGAGATCAAACTAATTTTTGAAATGATTCCTTAAAATATTCCCATGGTGCCATGACAGGGCAAAATGAATAGTAAGATTGAGCCCTTGATCACCTTTGATTGTTTTTTCATCCCAGGTTTTGGGCAGCTGCTGCCTTCTTCCACTGCTGAGTAAACCTCAAATACCAAGTGCCAGCATCCAGTTCCATGGCTCTTACCCTCGAAATTACACAATAATTAATAATTGGTGATGCACAAGGAAAAAAGAAGATGCAGCCTAAGAAAGATAAGCATTAGCAATGGAGGCACAAGGAGCAATTAAACATGACAAAAAGTCCACACATCTAGCTGGGAAATAGGAACAGAAAGCTTTGTGACAGGAAAGTAGTTGAGGCCACAATATTTTTTCTTTTCTCTCTTTTTTTTAAGAGAAAGACAAATCATGCAAAAACCCCACATCATGTTGAAAAACTAATTGAACTGTAAGCCATTATAAGAGTTTTGTACTGAGTAGTCTCAATAGATGTAGTCTCAAAATTGGATAGAGGAAATCTAAAACCATTCTGCTTGCCTGTCTAGTCCGCTTGAAACCTAGAGAGAGTGGCCAGCTCAGGCAGGAACACTCTGAGCAGCGCTGAAGTTCAGTTTTGAAAATTTCTATTAAAATAATTTCATAACTGATCATCTTATAACAGCAGCACAATGTGTCTTGCTGCAATATTTGGAGAAGATGCCTACACTTACCAGCCCCTTCAGATTCATAGCAGCAAGATGAACAGTACAACACGGTTTTGAGGTGTTATACAGGAAGCATATTTACCAGCTTAATTTCCTTACTAGCAGTGTCTTGCAGTTGGGTAACAATGAACTTTTGTATGTTTCTATTTCTTCCTTTTTTTCAATATTTCACAGCATCTTTTCAGCTTAACTTGAGAGTTCAAACAAGTCGATTCTAGAGAGCAAGTAAATCCTCCCCAGCTGAAAATTAATTACAAATGTAGTGTAAAGATAAAATTCATCCAGCCTATGTGAAAAATGCAGACTGTATATGCTTGAATGAAAGACATGGCACATTAAAATTCATGCTTTATTTTAGTCTTAGTTGCAACATTCTAAGTAATTCAGTGTTCTTTAAAAAATTAATCTAGAAGCAAATGTTTAGCACTGCATATATCAATTCATGAATAAGAACAAGATCCAAATAAAACTATGAGTTCTGATTATACATTACATGGCAAGCAGAAGAATTTGGAACACAGTCACAAAGAGGGGCACAGATATAGTTCATTTCACTTTAAAATAAGTATTACTTTTAAAGTTACATTTATATTTTTTGAGTATAACTCATAACAAAAAAGGCAATTCTTGCTGTTTCATCTTTTTAGTCCAGGTGTACTCTACCTCAAGGAATATCTCTTGACACAGTCTATTCAGATGAAAAGTTCTGTGGGGAAAAACATGGGACATGATCCGCATTTGGCAGCATTTGGCATAACAGGATCCTGATCCATTACCAAGCCCATCCAAATCTACAGTAAGATATGGTCACTACATTAGTGACCATAATAAACATTAGCTCCTCTGTAGGTTTTCCCTTTAGGGACTCTGATGAGATATCTGGCATGTTAATTAATGGGATTCACCAGAAGAAAAACTAATGGCTTACTCTGGTCTTAGTAAGTGAAGGTGAAATAAATCTGTGCACCCTCCAATAGTCTCTTAACAACAGCAGTAAGAAGCACAAGTTGCCACAGAGCTGATGACTTACACTGACGAGCTGGAAGCCAGCCACCCTCTGTGCCATGTAATGGGGCTCTGCCATCCCTGTCAGACTGCTCCTACAAAATTAGAGAGATTATATGACTTTTATAGGCCTTAATTGTGGGGTGTTTCTTTTAATTCTATTAGCTTAGTAATTAGTGGTTTGCTAATAATAACCTTGACACAGCCAAAATATCTGCTGGTATTGTTTTAAGCAGGAGCGATGGAGAGGAATGGCACAGAGTCAGGAGCACCTTCCCTCTAGCCAGGGCTGATAGGTTTTAGCAGCACTTCCTACTATAATGGACAAAGTCCTTCCCTTCCCTTCCCTTCCCTTCCCTTCCCTTCCCTTCCCTTCCCTTCCCTTCCCTTCCCTTCCCTTCCCTTCCCTTCCCTTCCCTTCCCTCTCCACTGCAGCTTTTCCTAAAATTCACCAGTTTAAACTGCAGGTAGAAAAAAAAATCATAGATTCTACCCAGTGTGCAGGAGCAAGTGGAGAAATCTAGAAGCATGCTTTGAGCATCTGAGAAACATTTCAGACAGAAGCCACACAAGAGTGCTCTGACCCTATTCTCTCCAATCTTCTATTACTTTGTTAGTACAAGCTGAAGCTGAGCTGACAAAGAAATCATACGTGCACTCTCAAAACGTTGTTCTGGTCAGAGCCATCTCACTCAGCATAAACAGCCCCTGAGCCACCAGGGAGGTGCTACTGAGGGCAGCAGGGGAGGAAACGCTCAGTTATCAAGGAATGGTCACCACCTGGGAAAAAACCTGTTCATGCCCACAAGCTACTGCACCAGCACCAGTTTCAGGCCATCACACTTTCATTCACATTAGCATCATGAAAAGGTTCACCAGGTGAAGTAATTTTCCCCTTTCAAGGTGAGTATCTTTACTGAAAATTGAAATTTTCATTGACTTGTGTGCTGTTGTTCCTAGTTTTCTTGTGGAAGATAGAAGAGCAATGATGAAAATGCCTCTGCAAAAATCTAAATCTCTGAGATATGGTGTCTCCTTTCTTCTCTAATATAAACCTGTTTCAACTGAAACAGGTAAGAAAATAGTAATTTTACTATATATCAGTGGACTGAATTCTAAAAAAGTTCGTTGGGCTGAAGTCTCTAAACTAACAAGACAGCAGGACACCCCCTGCAACTGGGGCTCCATTTCCAGATCCATACATTACAGCTGTCACAAAAAGCATAATTTGGAACAGAGAGCCTGCCATTAGCAGCTAGCATCATAGTACAATTGTGGTAATAATTGGAAGAAAATAAACAAATATTTATAAAAATATTTCATGGCAGGAGAGTTTTGCATACCTATCAATGAGCTCTCCTTGCAGATGGAAGGATGTTTTTTCCTGGCTGTTAGCTGCAGCCCTGCAAAGAGCTGACTGCTAGAAAAACAAGCTGGGGGACTTTTGGCTTTGTCTTGTCACAGAGTCACAGTGCTGGAAGATACTTTGAGAGGTCATCCTGTGCATCCCCCTTCCTTAAAGGATGAACAGTTATTCCCACAGTTTCTGACCTACTTTGCCATTAACCATCACTGTTAATTATGAACCTGGAGACAATGTTGTGCCCACGGTGCTTGCAGTGGGGACTGTACTTGCAGTGCGGATGCATGAGATAGCAAACAAAAAAGATCCAGCTTTCTGCTCCTTACCTGTGATGGCTTAGAGGATCAAAGAAATCCAGAGGAGAAGGGAAACAAACAATAATTTACACCACCAAACTATCAGGATTCTGAACACAAAGGTGCTTTTTGTTGTTTGGGTTTCTTTTAATTAGGATCATACTTTGTAATAGTGATCATGAGAGCTATGCATGACACTTCCTAGCAAAATGACTCAAATTCCTGCACGAATTTTTGCAGTATGCAGTGCTTTCAAGCATAATGGGCTTAGATCCACAAATTTGCAGCTTGTAAACTATTGAGACTATAGCAGAGAGATTCAGAACACCAGAAATAAAACTCACTTGCTATCATTTCAGCTGCTGTTTAAGCAAAATTCTATAACCACTGTGTGTGTGATGGATTCAAGCAGAAGACTTGGCCATGCCCATCAGTGCAAGGTAGGAGCAAATCAAGAGGTGTTTTGAACCGTCCAAGGAGTTGACTATGTAAGGGAAAAAATAATGAACAAATGTGCTGGACAGGATGGCAAATGGCAAAAGAAAGATCCTTTGCAGAGGCAGAAGGCCTAGAGGGTAAGGAGAGGAAAGGAAGGAAGGTCAAGTGACTTATTCAGCTTCTTCTGCTGCTTTGGATAAGAAAAATATTTTCTTCACACCAAGTCAGCATAAGCATTTCCTGACATCTTGATCTCTTTGCTGCTGTTTCTTTTTTCAGTGAAAGCCGCTTTCTAAAAGGCATTGAAAAATGTGGGTGCTGGTCAAAGGCATGTATTCAACTGTCTCCAGGCTTAATGCTGGCCCTGTTGCCAGAACACCCAGGCACTTTCCATCACACTCCTGTGCCAAGGGTGAGCTTCACTTAGGCAAAGCACACTGTGCAGAGCAGGTGGAGGGTTCAGGGAATGGAGCAGCACGAGCCAGCAGCCAAGCAGAACCTGGGAGGGCTGGCATCAGGAACTCTGATGTGTACAAAGCCAGGTGTGGGTGCCTGATTTAAACCAATCCCTTAGACAACTTTTCAAGCATTCAAGCCTGTAGAGTGCTTTTGGGTTTTCCTCCTTTCCTGCAGGCGAGTCTGTAGCTGGGTACAGTTCAGGGTTGTGCTCTCGCTGCTGTTCAGCTGCTGTGAACCCACTGAGTTTTAAACTCATTAGTGCTGTGTGGAACAGCAGTGAAAATATTTCTCTGAGTAAATCAAGCGGCAAGGGGAACCTGAGGCAGGATTTGCCTCTGCTTTTTCTGAAATGTAAAAGGTAAATGGGGACTTCCCTCTGCACTCAGGTAGAGCTGGTTTTACTTTCACGGGATGAGTTGTTAATAATTTCAAATCTTTCCTATTTACATCTTTTCATATTCTTTTAGTGAGAACAGGGGAAGTTCTGCAGAGCAACTGCCTAAACTGCAAAAATCTGTTTGCATGATTTGCAGAACTCTAGGAAAACAAGCTTGAGAATAAACTGTAAATATTTTGTATAAATGTAAACTGCTCCACTCACCAGCAGGATTCGGGCCCAGGATTCCCGCTGCTCCCAAGCCTGGACGAGGACAGCAGGAGGGAAGGGGCGGTGGGTCCGGCTGGGAGCAGCGGGGCCGGGGAGCGGAGCGCAGGATGCCGGGCCGGGATGCTGCCCCAGGGCCACTGTGCCGCCCTCCTCAGCGGGGACTCTGGCAATGGCCAGTGCCAGGGCACCTTCCAGAACCTGCGGAGGAGCCACGGTCCCTGCACGCCCGGGACAGAGCAGCATTTCTTGCCCGGATCGCTCAGTGGTGAGCGTCCTGCGCGCCTCCCCCTCACAACGATTGCTGCAATTCTGTCCTGTTGGGACACTCCAAACAGACAAATTATTGCGAGCACACCAAGTGCCCTGGATGACCCGAGAGAACTCATCACAGCAGACTTGTGTTTTGTTTTGCAGGGTGCGGAGCAGTCCCTCGGAGGCTGGACAGCAAGCGGCAGCTCTCCCCCTGCCACCGAAGCGCTAACACACATCCAGCCAGACAAACGGGCCGGGCTGATCCTGAACTTGGAGTGACCCTCGGCCAACGCACCTTCGCACTTTGTGTTACAAGGAAATGCCAGGCAGCAGCACCCCCTGACCTGCTGGTTTAGGGAGAGGGCCCTCAATGAAAAACTCTAATGAAAAAACAGCTTTCACCAAGTCTCTCCATTATGTGCTCATTGTTTTTATGCTCTCAAACTAGTTTTCCCTCTTACTTTTTCTTTTTTTCTGTTACCTTTTTTTTTCTTTTTCTTTTTTCTTTCTACCCTGTTGCTAATGAGCACTTGAGAATTTGATTTAGCTCCTTGGAATGACTGCCACTTACTGCTAGAATGTTAATCTGTCTAAACCCATTCAGCTCCTCTTACTTGGAAGTCAATCACCTGGAGCCTGCATTTTAAAGAGATGCTGGCTAAGGCCGTGCAACAGCAGAGATGTTTTGGGACAATTCCCACAGTTGGGAGTAATGTCGGGAAGCTCATGGCTACCTGACGGCAGACAAACAGTGTTGAATCCCCGGAATAAGCAGAGCTGGAGCAAAGCCTGGCAGAGACCAGAAGGGCAAGTGGAGGGGAGACAGGAGGCTGCTGACCTGCAGCTGCCACACGGGATGCTGTACTGGCCTGTTTTGGGGGACAGCCTTTAGTTATTGGTGAGAATATACCCAAGGAGGGCGTAGGCAAACCAGCTCAGAGGAAATACGCCAAGACACAGCTGGAGATAAAGCTTTAAAGTGTCAGAGGAGGAGTTTGGCTTTCCAGAAGTATTTAGAGAAATAATTTAATTTGTCTTGTACTGGCCATTTTTAAACCCCTGTTTGGAGGGGGAGAAAATGCGCAGAATTCCATATTAAATGTAGGAGACAGGGACGTCACTTGGGATAGTTGATAATATAGTGGAGCTGTGTATCTGTGAATCATTCCACTGTGCTGTTCTGGAGATGTTTCTGTTTTAGCTTCCTTAACATGCTTAGAAACCTCTCATGGTCTGTCAGACCATGCTGCCCAGGCCAGAGGGGCAGCCACCAGTGGCCACGAGCTGGAGAGCCAGGATCTGGGAGTGGAGGAGACCGTGAAGTCCCTGAATGCCAGAATTGCTCCTGGGTATTGCTTTGCATTTTTGACATGGGAAGAAGCGTGTTTTACCTGTGGTACACCCCACCTCTGTCACTGTCCCTTCACTCCCTCTGCAGTTCTCTGATGGCAAACTTTGCAGAGAGAAGATGTAAAAATTTAACAGCAAGAAAAGTTGCTTTGCTGCTGCTGCAGAGGAGCAGACTGCTCCTATGATCCCATGTGAAAAAGCACATTTTTTGAATGAGCAAATGTTCAGAAGCATTATTTGCTCTTTCAATCGAATTTTTCTTTCTAAATAAGAAATGCATCTTCAGAGTGCCTCTCCAGAAACCTTATAAATAAGAAATGCAGAAGGAAGGTCACAGTATGTATTTTGTCAGCATATGCAATCTTTTATGAAGAGACAGTTGGAGATGGAACTGGGATTCCTTTAGGTACTTGTACATTTATCTGCTGTCCTAGTTCTGAAACAAAAGTACATAAAAAATTAAAAGTCAAATGTACCATTATTATTGATTTATAAGCAAAATGGAAGATTGTGTCCATAAGGTTTAGGAGACTTAGGTTACACGCTACCTAATGCTACACGACCAGCCTGATACACTTGCTACAGACTATGATCAGAAGAATATTTTAGCAGTTGAACTTAAATCTGCAGTATGCAGGCACAGTAATGCCCTAATACCTCCGTTTTGATGTAAACTTTCTTTAAATTACTTATTAATTAGCAAAAGTGATTTGAGGGATCAAGTACAGCAGTATCAATGTGGTTTCAAGCTCTCCTCAAAAGCAGTTTTTTTGTCTATAATGGAAGAGGTACTTTTGTGAATTTGCCTCTAATTTTCCGTAGACTTCAATAGGAAAAACAGTGGGAAGAGCAATATGTTCTGTTTCTGAAAATTTCAAAAGAAAATGATGCTGCAGTTACCAGCACTGCACCCACTGCAGAGTCCCTCAGGGGAAAGCTTGGTACCCAGTAGCACAAGCAACCTGCTAAGCCTGAGACCGTCAAAGGAAAACATCCAAAAGTAGCCATTATTCAAAGAACAAGATGTTTTCAGGAATGAGCCTTTGTTGGAAAAAAGAAAGAGCATTAAGTGCAGCCAGGTTTCAAAGCTAATGTGGATTGCTGGCTTTGTATTGTGAAGCCAGAAAAATTTGCCCCTGTTGATGTTGAGACCCTGTGGCAACATGAGTCTTTGTGTGTGAAGAAATTAATGTCTTCTCCATTTATTAACATCAATTCTTGGTAAAGAAATTAAGAGATGCACAGACTGTAGGTACCTGAGGAAGATTTCTAAACTCCTGTCAACTGGGGAAGCCACTTCTTAAAAATGAATAAATCTCCAGCTTATTGGAGATTTGGCTGTAAACTTCCAGCTCACAGGTTTTAACTTTTTTAAAAAAAAGTTGTGATGATTTCTATTTTATTTTTATTACATGAGGTCTAAAGGAAGACTGTTTTTTGGCACACTAGATTATTCAGAGCTTTTGGCAGTGATGGGAAGAAGATAAAACACAGCTTCTTAATGTCTGGATGAAATAACCAGACCTGCCAAAAAATTCCTTTGGGAGGTGGAGGAAGAGCAATCTTCAGGCTTTTCTTCATGGATCATTGTGGCTGAGGGATAGATGAACACCTGTACCAGTGATGGCTGTGGGACCTCTGCTTTGCACCCTTCTGCACAAGGGAGTCACCCTGGGCTCAGAAGCATCAAGGGGACACAAGTCTCCCAAGCCTGGCCAAAACTTGGTCATGCTGCCAATGCAGCCCCTGCAGAAGGATTAAAAAGCCTTTTGTATTTTAATTCACTCTGCAAGGATATCTGAGGTATCTAATTTTAAAGATCTTTAAAAAGTATGTCAGCCACGAGTTTGATCTTTCAATAATTTGCATGAGTCCCATTCCACAAAAAGTAGAGGTTTGTTATTATAAATGGTTGTCAATGACTGGGGTTAAGCTGTAAGCTGATCTGGAATTTTTTTAATAAAGTGGCTATTATTTGCAGAAAACTGCTGAGTAAAGTTGTTGTAATGCCACCCTATATTTAAAAAACACTGTCACAGTGTTTTAAATAGTTAGGCATACATTTAGCTGTGGGGCCTGGCTGAAGACATGCACCAGTTGAACTCCAGCACACAGCACTGGTACCAGTTATACTCCACTTGTATGTATGGCTGCTATAAGAACTGAAATTCCATCACAGTCAAAGATGACTGCCTACATTTTGCAGGTACATTGTCCAACCCCAAGTAGTTTCAAATGTCCCAATGAACATCAAGATTCAGCAGTATTATCTGAGGCTAAGAATCTCAAATATTTGCGTGGGGAAATTGTCTTCCTGAGTTTCAGTAGGCTGAAAATGTCCAGATATAAACTTCTACCAGCAGAACTTGACATCTCCAGTGCAAACTCCTCAGCTGGGCTGGTTATCTTCTGCTTATGGGAATCTCATGTTTGGGAGCTGACCTCAGTTGTGTTAACTAAAGAAAAAGTAATTCTGGACAAAACCTAAGATTTTCTTCTGTGTGTCCTGGCCTGGGGTTTCAAAACCATGGGCCAAGTCCCAGCCATTACCAACCACAAGAAAACTCATAAAACAACTGCTGTGCAAAAATTCCTATGTCCTTTCTCACACTGCTCACCAAACCATTACTAGGAAACTCAAATCACACTTCTCTCAAGATATAAAATTTCTGACAGAACTAGTAAGTTCCAAAGAGCTGAGCCATTTCTTCCCGTCTCTACCAGAGCAAGCAGAGCTCCTACCCCTTCAGCCTAATTGGGCAACTCAGCTTTTACCATGCTCTGGTCTCTTGCCAGCTGCAGGAGCCCAGCACCTTATCTCCAGGCAGGTTAGGCCTTTTGGGTCACAGCCAAGCTCCCAGGTTCTCCAAGCAACCATTGGCTGCACCCAGGACAGCATATCACTTCATCTGCTCCTGGCTCTAACAAAATCTTCAAGCCCTTCCCAGAAGGGAAAGGGTTTTAAAAAAAGCCCGAAACAATATAAAAAACCCAAACAAAAAACCAAACACACAAAACCCCAAACCAAAACTGCTTCCAGGAGACAACAAATGGGAAAAAAAGGGAAAGGGTGTAAAGGTTACAAGCTCAGAAATTGGTCTGTAGAGGACTGGAGGGAGACAGCAAGCAGAGCATTCTTGAGAGCACCCACCACTCCTTGAAGCTGTCCAGACAAGACACCTCCGGGCTGCTCTGCACAGGGACTCAAGAGGACTATGTGTGGATACAGGCCACCACCAATGTGCCTACACAGCTTTGTCCTCCTGCTGGTATGTCAGATCAATCTGACCAGGGCCAGGAGGAGGCTGATGAGGAGCTCCTGAGACCATAATGCTATCTCCCTCTGCTCCCTTACAAAGAAGGTCTTGTGTTATCAAGGATGTAAATATCCCTTCAAACCCTCTGGTAGGCCACACAGCAGCCTTTTAGCCCCAGGGTTATTCCAGGTGAGTCCCCATGGTGTCATCCCATGAAGTCCATCATGTGACTGTATGAAATGATAGGACAGACCTCCTGTTTTCCTGCTCTGAGCTGAACAAAGCTGTCTGGGAAGAACTGGAAGACGTCGATGTAGAGCTAAAAGCTCTCTTTTTCTGTCCATGACCCCATCTGATCTTGAGAGTGGGTATTAGCACTGATGTATTACCTCGATGGCAACACAGAGCTGCTCAGAAGCATGAGGAGCTGCCTTTGCATATGAGCTCTTTTAAGGAATATGAACTCTGACAATGCATTGCTGAGGCCACCCTTCCAATTTAAACCCTTTCTATTCAACAGAAAACGGTTCAAAATCCCCATCTGCATGGCTATTTAAGGCAAGTGTATCAAGCTGGACTTAATAGTGCTGTGCAGAAACAATATAACTCACAGGCTTCAGGTTACAGAGGAATAACCTTATCTTCCTCTTAATGAGTTGTATCATATAATGGTGACATAACTCACCTGGGTGACATGGCAGTCGAAACCAAGAGGGCTGAGCTCCTTTGCCATAACTGGGGTTGTGCTGGAAATGCAAGTTGTGCTTATAGGGTTTGGCTTCTCTGCAAGACCTCTGTGGTTAGTTACTGCTGCTAAGGGCTAATCCCTGGGAGCAGGGGTGGAACAGAAGGAGCTCCAGCCTTTGTGCCTTCCCAAACACCACAGGAACAGCACAGGACACGCTGAGCCTCAAGCCCCAAATGCAAAGGACTGCGGTCAGCTTGGGCTAGATCTCAAGGTAGTTCCTTCACAAAAGCCTTTAAAATGATCACCTGTTTTTTTATCTGCCGGCATTTCACAAACCCTGCACAACCAGCTGGCCATTCCCATAAAACATGAACAACAGCATTCAGAAATGTGACTCGCATCAGAGGCTTTAGACAAACCAAACAGGTAAACAAAGGCTCAGTGAGACCCTCTTTGGCCTGACAGCTCTCTTCATAGATAGACAGCCTTTTGTTTAGGTTCTTGGCCTCTTGCAAGGGAATAAAAGGGATCTAATATATAGAAAATATAGAAGATTTTTCTTTTTTAATTTTTTTAACACTTTTTAAACACTCCAAAGCACTAACTTGGTACAGATTACCTCACCCACATCAAAGAATGGAAACACAGCTATGTGAAAGAACCCTTTTCATTGGAGAAAAGCATTCCCTTCCAGTGTTTGCAAACACATTGTACTGAATAATAGTCTTAAATTCATCAGCTAAAGCAGGCATTTGCAGAGTATGTGGGGAAACTTCAGTGGAAGAAAAACACAAGGTGTACAAGATCTAGTGCACCTTTCTTAAATTCCTTCTGATATCTGTAAAAACTATATTTACACTTTTTTCAACCTTTTTTTTATTCTTTGTTTTCAACCAGAGATTTGCAGCCTCTCTCCACTCTCCTCAAAACTCTCAGCTGGATTTAAGCTAACAATGTGCTTATTTTTGATGAACAACGGGGAAAACTTCTAACCATCAGCATTACTTGGATTATTTTCTTTTGTGCTGCTTGTTGAAAGATGGATTGTGAATGAAGAAAAGCAATCTATTCAAAGTCAGTTGTAGTATGGATTCACACATCCAGCTGAGTAGCAAACGCCTTTTAACAAATCCTGCAACATCCTACACAAAAGTTGAGAAGATAAATAAAGCTAACAATATAATTTAATGGAAAAAGAACACATGTCAAGTCTACCACTGTCAGGAAACACAGGTGAGAAATTCTGTGCCTTCCCTCCCCATATGCAGCAAATTAGGTTATCCATAAAATGGAAGTCTTGAATGGCAGAAAACCATGTTCTTTACCCAAAAATTGGCATATGCCTTAGTGTGAAGGTGTCACAGATAATTCTTCCTGAAATCAGGAATCTGATTGCTCAGAACAGGATGCTTTTCCTGCAAATTGTTGGTTTGATTCTAGTTTAGGTAGCAGCTGTCATTCAGCTTTGGTAGTTCAGCCACTGCTGCCAACCAGGGGAGATGTCTTGGCAGAGAAGGGGACACCATCTGGAAGATAAATGAAACTGAGTTCTGGGGGAACCTCCACAACAATCCAGAGCGTCAGAATTGTATATTACAGCCCATCACAAAGGCAGCATGGATTCTCCTGCTAAGCCACATGAGATGGTCACTTGAATGTGAGGCCATTTTAGAAAACAGAACATGTAGAAGACAAGCCAAACATAAACAGAGAGATGAGAATCAAGTGCACACAGAGACACAAGAATCCTTCCCTGCCTCAGAGTATCTCTCCTGGTCACGTGCCATTAGTGGGAGCTTTGCTAAATGAGTGGTGTGTGGAAGCAAGGAAACTTCTGGTTTCCTCATCTGGCATAACAGGGTTATGCATTAAATAGCAGCATAACAGCCTTTCCTTGATTACAGAGCTGCTGTGTGATCCAGTGTGGTGAAATTTTGTCATAGTATAAATCTGATGGAATATTTCTGAATTTTGACTTAGATTGGCTTAATTGTTTTCAAGAATTGGCCAGATTTTGATGAACAGTAAAGTACCAAGCAACTGAGCATTTCTGTGTGTTGTGTGAAAGACTTGTTTTGGCTTCAAATTTCTGTATTTGTATTCCTGAGATTATAAAAAGTAGTCAAAAACTCCTACAGAAGAGGTAGCCAAATGTTTGCCTTGTAAGAGATAAACCCTCACCATCTGTCCACCTTCCACAGAGCAAGAGCTTTGCAATAAAAAACACACCAGGGTCTCACAGCTGTCCAGGTACCATTGTGCACCTGTGGTTCCATAGATCTTTTTCTCAGTAGCACTGCAAACATAAGCATTTAATCCCACTTTTTAAAAATTTCTGGTGCTCATTTCCAGCCCTCATAGAAAATTTCAGGTTTGCAGGCAAAACTGATGGGACTGTACAGTTGTGGGAATGAATACCTAAGCATACCTATGAAGAAAGAAGAAGTGAAATTAAAAATAGGCTGCACTGGAGCTGCACAGGGCTGAATTAGTATGTAGGAAAATGAATGGTTCAACTTTCTCTGTTTAACTTAATTCTGACTTGCAAAGGAATTTCAAAACTTTACTGGAAATAAAATTCTTATCCAGGCATATACTAGACTGGTGGAATAATACTAATCCTCATCTCATTCTCTGACATTATTGAACAATGGCTCTTTTGTCTGATATCAAGGTATTTAAGGAAGCTCATATATTAAGAGAAATCTGTTGAAAACTGTGATGAGAGCAACGTAATGCAGGTCTTCAGCTTCACAAGCACCACAATCTGCAGATTCCTAAGACCAAAGTGAAGTGCAGACATTTGGTCTCTGACTTGTATAAGCTCATGGAAAAGGTTTGCCTTGTTTTTCTCAAATTAAAAGCCTTCTACTGTTTCCTAAGGAGATACCTGAATGATGCATTTGAATGGACACCTGAAAACCTGTCCCAGCCCATCTCTTCTACATTGTGAAATTCAGCATTTACTAGTGGTATTTGGCATCATTAGCAACTCTTTTATGTACACAAAGGCTTTGGAAATCAGTGCAGTACTAGTTTTAGTCCAAGACTTCAAAGCAAGACCATAGTGACATGTAGGGGAAGCATACCCAGATATAAACAGCCATGGGTAAACACAGGAAAACACTTCAGTTTTCTAATATTCCACTGCATGTGCAGAAACCAGCAGATATATTTATTATCTAATTGGGATAACATGGATGTTCCTGAGTCTACTGTAGTAGTGATTTAAAATTCAGCATGCATAGAGGCAGAAAAAGGTCACAAACTGCAACTTTCATTTATTTGTCGTGGAATAAAGGTCTGTAGAACAGAACAGCAAGATCTAGAATACCTGAAGATTACAAGCAGTGAAGAATGGATTCACTGAAGCAGACTAAGGAAGCACAAACATTACATCTACCAGCAAAGCCTCTGCTTGTCCAAGAAGCTTTCAAGTCTGAAACTGCTGAGCTTGCTCCTGCCATCCTGATTGTGTACGACCCCTAAAGAGGATATACAGCTGCTGGGTCAGTTCTGGAGGAGATAAATAGGGATCATTCTCCTTTTCCTTTTTTTTTCTTAGCAAACCTTTTCCCACTGAGTGGCTCTGGCCATTGGCACGAGTTCTCTGAATCCTCTGCTCTTCAGCAGATGGGGGTCATAGTTGGTGTACAGTTTCACAAATTCTGAGTAATTTCTAACCACCTTCTCTTGAGCTGGAAAGGAAGAGATTTGAAAGCTGGGCACCCTCTGCCTCAGAGGAATTTGGGGTAGGATTTACATCTATAGAAATCTCTCCCTGTAATGCCACCACTAGTGGGGACCTCCAAAATTAATGCATAGTTAAAAACCCAAGCTACATGAATTTGGGTGAAATTAGCGATGCTACTGGGATCAGCAGCACACAAAAATACACAGACAATATATTTTTGCCATGACAGGCACAGAAAGAAATGGATTGTTCACCATTGACCTGCTGCAACTGGTCAGACTAGTAAGGATCACTTTGGTAAACAGCTCTCATTCCTGCCTTTTCTGCCTCATACAGGTTGTGCTCTCCTCCATTAAAAGCTACCACAAAGAACTCTCTAAAGCAATATTGTGCCTCTTACACAACCTAGGTGATTTAAGTATGAAAAATAAGGAGCTGCTGGCACACTGCTGTGCTATCAGAGAAGAAAGTGGAGTTAAAGGGTTTTCTGAAGGGCAAGGAGTTGTGAGGCAACATGCAGCACATGTGACCAGCCAACAAAAGCAATCAGTGGCACAGACATGGCACAGACATGCACCAGGCATGGAGGCAAAAATGGAGAACAGGGACAATAGCAGGAAGCCAGAACAGTCCTTGCAACAGAAAAAGAGGGGAAAATTACATTCATCAAGTGCCTCTATAGATTTGCTTTGTAAGAATGTGAAACAAAGGGAAATGCTTTGATGCTCAACTTTCAGGATCACTAAATGCATCCTGGGAATCATTGTAATTGTTATCCCCATGTTCCACTCAAACAATTAATGCTTTGCCTTCTCTTTACATTAGAAAGGAGTGGTTTGCTAGTTTTGTGGGGGGGGGGGAAAGGAGGCATGTCAATACAAAAGATGGACAAAAAATGTATCTGAAAGTCCAGTAGTCATTATTACTGTTATTTTAAGGTTTTAATTAGTAACAAGCATCACTGAAGTGACTCCTACCAAACTAGTAAAGTCCTTACCCTCATGAATGTGTGCATATGTTCATGCATGTATGGCTGTCATGATTTAAGTGATGCATAAGTGATTTTAATAGCATTCAAGGACATGACTATACTTTTGATTACTCCAGCATTGTACTGCTCATGACAGAGCTAAAGCATAAGTGCAAAAAAAATCTGTGAGGCCACCGCTTGAAACTACCTTTCTGGGTTAGCTACTAGGGTATCTACCCAAACAAAATCTGAAAAAAGTGAAAGGCTAGCAGGGACTTTTTGTGGTTGTTATTTTGAGAACATTAATGCGTGACTCAGCTTGAGAAATCTGAAGATTAATAACTTTGCTCTTAAGAAAAACTTGAAAAATGAGGTCAGATATAGTTCAAACTGGTTAAGATTCCCCAAGAGTAAAGTTACAAATACAAATAACCCCAAGACCAAATATATTATTAATTACCTATCAGGGAGCTAAAGGGCACATAGTAACGAAGATAAAGAAAAACTGTAGTAAATACACAGAAGTAATTTATCCTTCTCATGGGCGGGGGGGAATGGCAGAAGAACTAGGGACTCAACCTTTGTGCACACTATTATATAGAGATATTCTGTTAAAATATACAAATCTTTCTTGTTCTAGCAAGAAATGCCAGGATAAGACTCCACTCTGATGGTGATACCCATTCACTACAAGAATCTGTATCAAAGAAGAATGTTCTCAATATCCTTTTGCTGCATATCAAAACCAAAGAGTCTGTTTTTTTACCTCTACCCAGTTTGTCACAAGCTTGAGGAACCTAACAACAGATACACATTTGATGCAACATTTCTTCAGAAATTTGACTCAGTTAACGGTATCTAAAATAAAAAGATACAGGGATTTTTATTCACCAATGATGGGAATTTAAAATCATAGTCCATGAACTTATGTTTTTTTGCCTTTAATTTGTGAAATTGAGCTAGAATCAAGACAAACTCTGAGTTTATCTGACATTTCATGATAAATTTACTATCTTTCAAAATCAAACAACATATTATACTTATTTAGATCAACTTATATTTTTCTAAGTATTGAGAAAAGATGCTTTTTGTTTACAGTCACCTCTATTTTATATAATTAGAACATTGGTGATGAAGAAATTTGTGTAAGCCCTAGACATATTCAGAGAGCAAATTAAGCATCCTTATTTTTGATAAAAATCTAATAAGTAATTATTTTACAGAGGTGAAGGATTACTGATTCTGGACTTTTTATATCTACATATTTTAAAGGATCACTGGAGCAGGATCACTGCTCTCAACAGACTCAAAAGCATCATGTCTATCATGTTTTAAGTGGAGGCCTGGAGCTATACTCAAATGAAGACACCTTTCAGGTTGGAGATAAGGTGATAGTTGATAACATACAAGTGATGAAAGAGGAACAAAAATGACTTTCTTTGTTCTTGTTTGAAAATTTTGTTCCAGGAGACAGTAAACAAAGGAGAGGCCTCCAGAAAAATGAGTGTGAGGAATATAATGGTGGGCATCCATCCCTGAGTCTCACCTAGACTCAGAATAGGACTGACAGAGTCCCTGTATTTCTCTTGGCACATTAACTCAGGCATAGAAACTGGAAAAAATCTAGTTGCCCTGACTTCAAAACAAGTGCAGGCATCAGGCAATCTTCAGAAGCAGTGCAATTCCTTCACAGTACTATCAAATGTAGGTCCACTTTTTCCCCCTTCCATATTTTCAAACGCCAGCATTTCAATGCCAAGATTGTATGAATGTGCATGCAGCTATCAGGATGAAACAGCACCAGATTTACACCTCAAGATCCACCTGTTTCCAGCCTAGGATTCTTGCCTGAAAGGTATTAGAAGTCAGGAAGAAAAGATGCCAAACACACTGGATCTTCAGTTTCCTACTTAAACACAAACATCCTCAACAGTTTCACAATATTTTGCACTCATCAGGATCTTGGGCTGCCAGACATGGGGAAATTCCTAGAACCCCTCCAGAGTGGTATATGTGCAGCTGCAGCCTCCTTTCATTATCTCCTCCCTCAAAACCGTGGTCATCCTGCCTTTTGAGGCAGAGGCAGAGGCAGAGGCAGCCAAGCTTCATATTTACTTATTTTTTGGTTCAAGACTTGCACAGCTCTGTGAGGAGCACTCCCAGCCTGGCTGCTCTGCAGTTATCCCTTGTGACCATGTCCTGTTTCCACCTCATCAAGTAACTAAACAAATAAACATGTTCACAGTGACACATGCTGAAAGTTCACTCTTTTGATTAAAGGAAGGAGAGGATCTGACATTATCGTCTAGTCTGGCTTGGAAAGCTTCCAGAACAAGCTCTGGGTTTGCCTCACCCATTCTTTGGAAGGGGGATTTGCCCTTCTCAACCTGACTGAAGAAATTCCTGAGTATAACAACTCTGTGGCAGGACCCACATAAATTTACTCCCAGTGAAGTGGTTGCTAATGCATCCTTTGACCATGTGATGAAACAAGCAGATAAGACAAACTTCTCCTCAGTAAAATTCTGCTACTATTTTATCTGGATTCAGGAGCTTGTCAGGCTGCTATAACCAGCAGGCAGAAGAGCATATGAATATGACTGGAAGGTGATAAATTCTGCAAACTGTCACGTCAACGCTTATGAGCATGGCTCTGGAACTCTGCGGAAGCATTGAGAAAAGCACCCAAAAAGACTGCTCCAGAGATAGTGAAGTTCTGGACTCGTATCTAAACCCAAACTTCCATAAAGTTTAGATTTGGATATTTTCTACCTGGCCTGGAGGCTGCTTCTGTTTCACAGTTTAAATGCACACCTAATTAAGGAAGTTGTAGTGTGACACCCTGTGCCAGAATGCAAAGCTCCACCAGAGCTGCACACTGAGCGTTTATAAAAAGGAGTGAGGTAAAAAGGATGGTACAAGTATCCAGGTGTTGTGGTGCCAAATAACTTTATATTAATTCCTTGTGCATGAACATCAAATGCTTTTAGGACCTGGCCGGTTATTTTCCAGTTTATTACAGAGCCCAACTTGGTAAATGAAACATAGTATGTCTTGGTCTAACAAATGCCCAATGAGAGAGGGAAAAAATATCACTGTGACACTGCACAGTTTGAGAAAGAGACATGAGGGGCAAAGATAATGAACAAACCAGCCAGCAAAACCTAACCAGATGTAAGTTATTGGATAAACCTGCTACGAATAAGGCCAAAATCCTACAGAGTGCTTTGCTCTTGCTCAACTTAGAGCATGTAAGTTGTCTATTTGCTGCCATTGTATAATTTTTTCAACTACAAAAGTGTTTGTTGCCACACGTGTAGGAATGAAATCAAACCCATGCAGAGAACTTGTCACAGGATCTAGTCATAACAGAGTCCCAAGGTAAGACAAATGAACAATAAGAAAAAAACTTTCATGAAAAAGAGTGAGGATATAGATGAAGTTATGCCAGCAGGACGGATACATTTAGTAATGAAACAGAGCAATATACAAGAAAGGTACAGGAAAAATTACATGCTGAATAGATAGCCAAACTTCTTTTTATCCATAGTTAAATATCTATTATCATGCACAGTCAGTTTATTTATGCTGCCATTTCAGTTTCCTTTGCTTAGTTGCATTATTCTGCTTGTTTAAAAATACTGCCCTAAGTAATACAAAGCTAAACCTATACTGTCCCTTTTAACCATATTTATGTCTCTTCTACCTGGATTTGCACAGCTGTCACGTACTCAATGGCTAATAACTGACAGCTGAAACTAAAAAGATTTGCTGCACATGAGTACTCAACAGCACTACCTTAATTACTTGATGGACCTTTTACTCCTTGCAAAATGAAGAATAAATTGGTTGATAATAAATGACTCTCTCCAAAATATCTTGTATTTGACCTATTGTAGAGTAGCGTAGACGAAGGGGAACCCTCCTGACAATGATCCCAGGTATTTTTCCTCGGTCTAAGTTTGAGGGGAATTGGCTCCTTGTTCCTGCAGCTCCTCCTGCTGGAAAAACAGCGGAGTTGCAGGAAAAAGGAGAGACCCGCTCCCGGCTCTGCGCGCTGGGAGCAGCTGCCCAGACCAGTCATTTTCCGGAGCTGAATGAAACGTTTCGTCATTTAATAAAGGGAAAACCCTGAAAATACCAGCAGACATTAAATAGTGCCGTTATATACCACTAGCCCTTATGGAAGAAAAAATGTTCCCTTCTGGCGGGCATGCGTGTTAGATACTCTGTGATTGTTCCACAGCAAGAAAAAATTATGGCAAAATTCACTGATAATTACTGTGATACACCCATTAGTCAGTACCAGTTCAGACACCTAATTTCACAGCAGTCTGATGACTAATTGAAAAAACAGCTCAAAAGTCAGCATCCACATTACAATTATTGACCTTGCAGTAAATGTTATGATCCGTGGGACCCCAAAGGTCGATGCTTTTACCCAGTCAGCACCTTGAATCTAGCTAAGGTTCAGTTCACGACCTGCACATAGGAAAAAACAGGATCTGAGAAGTTTGCTTATCAATTAGCACCATGAGTCTGCTCTATTTGAGAAACAGCAGACCCACAGACTTTTTATTTTAAATTTAAATTCATTTTAATGGAAAGGTGATGAAAGTGCTGAAGCGCCAGACCTGAAGACTGGCATGTACTATTGCCCAGAGGAAAAAACTATCCAAAAACTAGCTTTAGCTTTGATTATAGGACACCACAAAATTTTAATCAAATTAGTTTTTCACTTGGAAAATGACATATAAAGCTACTGATGCAGGAAATCCAAACCACTGCTGATAGCTCAAGTTTTCCTCTTACATGTCTTCTTGAGAGGTTCAAATAGGTAGAAGGCCCTCTTCATGCCTGCTGGTCTGAAGTCCTCACATAAGCACTCTTTCTGTGGTAGAGCTTGCAATGCCTTTGTTCTCCAGTGTCATCATGATAGAGAACATTATTTACCAGGACACTGCTGGTGTATGATGAGTTTCTCTGCAGTTGGTAGTATCTTTTGGCCCATTTTTGCCTCCTTCTTCTTCACAGGTCTACAAAATTTAATTTAAATTCTAATTAAAATGGTTCCTAGACTGCTGTACAGCTGGGCATATTCACCAGAGGCACAGAAGAAAAGATATATAATGCTAACTATATAATTTTTTCTGCTGGTTTTGTTATATTTATTAACCACTCGGCACTTTAGTGTTTTCATGTATTCATGAGATTTAAATAGAAAATGCACCTGCAAGGGGAGGGTGCATTTTCTAAATTTGATGTTAAAATGTTTCATACACAGCAAGCTGAGGAATATTTAAATGGAATGACTCTAAATAAGACCAAGCTCTAAGCCTCCAGCGAAAAGCATGATGGAAGTCATACACAAAGTATTCACTGAAAAAAATACCGGAGACTGACAAAGCCTATGGCTCCCAGCTGTATGCCCCCCTCTGAATGTGCGTCCCTCTTAGTTCTGCTGGTGGAAGAAAATATGTGGGCATTTTCTGTCATCTATGCAGTAACCCCCAGCCTCACTTGAACTGCCTTGTGCAACAGCTTAAGTTAAGCCATCAGACTTTGCACTGATATGGCCACAGAGTGTTCAGGTGCCATTACACCAGTGGTATCTGACACAGAGGTGATAAGAAATCCTAGGACAAGAGGTGTGGTGAAAAGGCATTAGCTCTTATCCATCTGTCAAATGAACAAATGTTTTAGGCTTAGGTTTACTTTTGTGACGGACAAGTGTTGTATGTCCCTACCAACTATTGGTTATACAGAAGGGTAAATGCATAACCTTCCATATCTCTCCAGAGATAAATGGAGAAGCACAGGCAAGGGAAATGAGGCTACTGCTCATTTGTACTGGATGCCAGTTAAGAAATACTGAACTTTGTCCAAACGTCAGCAGGCAACATACAAAGCCAATGAAGTGGATGGGTGAGGGTGTCCCTGGTGCAACAGTGGATTGATTCTCAGCCTTAGCATCTGAAAATACAGCGAGGACCTGCAGTGTTCTATGTGAATGCACAAACCTCACACACATGAAAGCACCTTCATACTGTCCCACGGGCTTTACACGACGGGAAATGCCCGTGTTTCCCCGCTCACCATCCTTTCCTGCACGGCAATCCCCGGCCAGCAGCGCTGCCCGGCGCTGGAGCAGCCGGAGCCGCTGCCCCCGCTCGGGAGCGGAGGGAACCCAGCAGAATGCCGGCCGGGAGTGCCGGGGCTGGGCCGGGAGGTGGCAATGCCGAGCCGGGCTCCGGCCGGCCCCCTGCCCCTCCTGCAGGGCTGCAGCTCCTCAATGCTGCTGGCAGCTCCCGAGCCTGGGGCTGGTGTACTGCGCGCACTCCGGGATGCGCCACGCTGCAGGTGGCCGCTTCCCCCCGCTTTCCCCGAGTGAAACAATTAACATAGAGCACTTGACTCCACAACATCGCCTTAATGCCTGAGGAGTCTGCTGAACCAGCTAATGATGCTGTTTTACTTGATCGAAGGTCATATTTCTTCATAGCAGTTGAAGAGATGTCAATGCATCAGGAATGTAGGAGAAAAACCCAGATTGTTATGAGGGGCTCAGAAAGGCTGTGATTAAATTAAGCTTATCTAGAGAAAAGCTTAATGACTTTTATGGTATTTAAACATTATGTTCCAAACACACAAATGTTGGATCTGCAATTTTCAGTGTGGGACTGAATGAGCATTAGCACTAGAAATCACATTAATTCAGTTAATTCAGATGAAATTTGAGCTCTGGACTTTTGGGTTGGCCCTAACTCTCTTAACCATGCGCTGTGTCTCCAGTCATGGATTCTTAACAGTGAACAAGATCTTACCAAAGTGTGCTTTTCTGTTCTCTGAGATCAGAGATGTCATTCATTCCTTTGATCCAACATGTTCAAAGAGTAGGGGATATTTTCTTATTTGACTCCAGGGCTTGGATTCCAGTGGGGAGAGATATAACACCAGAACAAGGAGAATCTGGATATGTAGAATTAATGCAATCAGATAACTAAGATGTCTGATGAAACACTGCCAAATTGACAATGTCTTCTATTGAAATTATGTTTTGTATGGTAAATTCAGTGTAACATTACAGAATTTCATTGTAATGTTCAATTTAAAAAATATTCTGTCAGAGTTCAATTTGGAAATACTGCTTTTTCTCTGGAATTCTTCTCATGTGAAGAAATAGATGGCAGTATTTTTCAATTTCCTTCTATGTAGGTATCAGGATACCACTGTGGATTGAGTTCTGCAAGGTAAACTGGAAGAATCTGAACAGTGCCAGGAAGCAGCAGAACCATAGGAAATTCAGCAATCAGATCAGGTTTATACTACTATTAACTGCTCTCTTGGCTGAAATTGTAACACAAATCACTACTATAAATCTTTCAGATGAGGAGAGTAGCCCCCTACATCACAGATATCCTTTCCATACATTCTGGGAACTTTCACATCATTGGGGGTTGCTGCTGAGTCAAAGTAGCCAAGTGCCAGAACTGAAATGTGTAAAAACAGTGTGAGATTTTTGCTGTAGGTTCTGAATGGATCATTGGACTTCGTGTTGTGAACTTCCAACACAAACTTGAGAGATTAAATCTGGAAGATTTCTTAGAAGCAATCCAATGCCTGTTTAGAAGACAATGTTCAGATTCCTTACTGGAATATCACTGAAATGACCATTATTAATTGTTTCTCCTTCTCACTGGTACTTCTCAAGGAAAAAATTGCACTAATTAAGTGGTATGAATCTGCAGGGTGAATATCCTCAAGAAAAAGTAAAACACTCTTCACTTGTTTTAGAAATTTTTGTCAGTTTTTCTAACTGGCAATCACCTGAACACATACATTTAGAAAATATGCAATTCCATGTGACAAAAACATTTTAAATTCAAACTGGGTGAGCTAAGTAGTATTTTGACTGCCAAGGGCTTCCTGTGACCAATAATACACTGCTGAATCCAGGTGGAGTTGATTTGGATGAACAAGATAGGGATTTAATAAATTAGAAAAGATTAAATAATTGAGAACTTCTTCTGTAACTTAAATATAAACATATTGGAGCACTTGTTTCCGAAAGGAAAAAAGTTGCTTAGACTTGCATCCCTATATTTTCCTCTCAATGATACTTCTGCAGATAAAGGGAAATTCAGAAGCCCTGTCAGGAGGAACAAAATCTTCAAATTGCCAATAAATAAACTGATATCAAACAGTCAGTGTTTCATTCACCTACATAAAAAGATGAAAACTCAGGGCCCAGCAGTGCTTCTATTTGATTAACAGTATCACTGAAGGTTCTAACAAGTGAAAGAACAGAAGAGCTTTACCCTTCCATGTAATTTTGCAAGTTAATGTCATGGTATCCTTTGCTAGCATAACTGAATGAGTGCTTCACAAAGAATTTAATATATGTAAAGATTTGGGAAAAAAGATTATGATAAATGAGAATATACTCACAATCTTTTATACTCTCATCCTTTTTTTAGTATTTCCCTGTTAATTTTCCTTGCAGTAATTTGAATAGAACTGGTTTTTCTCTATGAAAAGCAATAAATAAAATTCCAACAGTCTCTACAGAAACTCAAACTGTTTGAGAACAATTACTAAGTTGTGAAATGCTAATGTATACAGTGTTCTTTGGCTTGAACCAGACTAGAATACAGATGCAGAATCAGTGAAATTTTAAATGGAAGCCTGATGGCTGTTTTGATTTAGGACAGACAAGCTATTTCTGTTCAGGAAATTTTGCTTGGAAAGCTAATATGACCACAGCAGTGCACAACAGCTTTTGGTATCTCTAGCTATTAATATAAACAAATTTAACCACTCAGAAAGTGCAACCTTATCACCAGCATCCACTGAGTAATGCAAAAAAGCAAACAAGCCATAAAATCACATGCAAGAAAGACCCAGTCCTCAATGAGAACAGTAAAAGCTGCATAAATCCTTTTATACTAAAACCATGGGGAAGAAAATTGTCTTCTTATCTCCATGTTGACCATTCCAGTGTTGAATTGATGTACTTTCCAGCATGGAAAGAATAGAAACCTGTCAGCAGCCTATAAAAATATTTTTCTTAGTTTGTAGCTTGTATGTCTCTGCCTACTTTGACACTGTGATTGCTTGCACAAGGCACATGCACAGTTCCTTGCCTGAGATGCTATTATTAGATGCATGAAATCAGTTGGAAGGCTGTGTTTTCTAAAGCCTGCCCCATTTCTTAGAGCACTTAAACACTGCAGGATACAGGCTAGGGAAGTGCCAGACTTTATAACAGGTCATATCTGTTCTCCACTCCCTAAAAGAAACCAGGCTCAAAGTGAGGAATACAAAGAGAGGAAAGGATGGGCACTGTGAGAACGGGCTCCAAGCCCTAGCAGTGTTCTATTACACAACATAAAGACAGCTTTAAAAGTCACTGGGGTATGCAGGTTACCTGTTTTGCAGACAAGAGGTCTAAAAAAAGCCACTAATCTAAAATGTATCAGAAGGCAAACAGTGACAACTTGCTTCTAGTTTTAGGTTATGTCCTGAGCAACATTGAACTTCAGCATGATACTAGAACAGAAATGTGATTCAAAACCACTGTTTCTCTTCTTTATCCTCCTGGGTTTGATGAATACTCCTATGTTGTTTCTGCTTGTTCAGTGAATTAAATTCTTTTAATCTTTGTTTGGGAGGACTTTCTTATTTCTGTTTGTTCAAGAGGGTAAAAATGCAACTGTGACTTGCCAGGGCTAAGAATGTGTCTTTTCATTATCAATTCTGCCAGGTATTGGTGAGAATGCAATGGTCATACCAAAAAACTTGTCCATTCATGTTATTAACAGACTATTTTGTCATTATTGCTGGAAGATTGCCACAAAGGGAGAAGGGAAAAAATGGACAATTTCACTCAAAAAAACTTACCAAGTGGGTTGCAAATGGTAAAAAGCAATAATAGGAGCACAGTGTATTTCTTATGGCTGTGGCTGCATAATGGGTCAAGCAATCTCATTCCCAGGCAATGATCTGATGATGCATATGCACTGCCACAATTGCTGCAATGAAATTTCATTGCTTAAAAAACACTCTTCACAAATCTGCTTTACATAAAATACATTTGATAGAGAAGTGATTGATCTTGTGAATAAGGCTGAGTTAATTTTGAGATTTAAAATGGTTGGCAGCATTCCAAGGAGAGTTAGACTCACAGATTTCTCTGCAATATTCTTATCTGCAGAGGAGTGCCGAAGATTTCTGAAAGAGAAATCAGCTTCATCAGCAGAGAAAATTGCATGCAGGCACTGTGATGAATGCTGTTAATCAGAAAGGTGTCTGTAACACAGGTGTGTATCTTAAGTTGCAAAGTCAGCATGTTGACATTCAATTGAGATCAACTCTTGGTTACTATGTTACTTAGTTTCCAGCAAGGAAAGAAAGTACGAAAACCCTCACAAAGATGGTATTTTCTGCCTGCAAAATCTACTGGACTGCAATAATAACAATAACAACAACAATAATAACATGTGCTTGGAGTACTGATCTCTGTCTTTTTAGGCTTTGCAGTTTTTATTTATATCACTGCCTAACACATATTACAAACTCTTAAGAGACACACAAAAATAGTCTGGGCTGAAAAGTGTGCTATTGGATGACAGTGAGTCATGGGGAAGGCTACTGGAATGCAAGGCTCTCCTGCTAAATCACCCCTGTTCTTACAAGGTACCCAGTATAAACAGCCAGAGCTCTAAGAGCTGTTTGATCTGGCAAATACTCCCGGTTTTTAAGAAAGGGCCTGGAGACCCATTTGCAGATGGAAGGAATTTGAAAACTGGAATTCCCCTCCAGAAAAAGGAGACAAAATTAACCAAGCTCAAGAAGATTGTTGGGTGTATCATTGATAATGCTAACAACAAAATTAACCACAGTGAAGTGGGTGCTTGCAGGCATTAGCAGCATGTGTCTTCACTTGGTTTAGACCACAGATATCTTACTGCCTTCTTTAGAATTTACCTTGGCCTTGATTTACAGATCAGAGACAAGATCAGGGGAGAGACATAGGCAGCAGTGAATTTGGATTTTAGGGAGAACTAGCAGGCACAGATTTGTGGGCTCTGTAACTGAAACTGCCATCATAGTAAGAGGGGTATCAACAACAGTGTGAAATGTCAGAGTGGGGAAAGGAACATCTAAAACCCTACAACACCAGTCCTTCTGCAGAACTGGATACTTACTATTTCCTCGTGAATAGAATGAAATTAATTTGGAACAATGGGTACAATGAACTAAGAATCTCAAAAGTGACAGGTGGATATTACCTGGGCAGAGGCAAAGCATGATCCTGTATCACTAAACTCAGTAGCAGTGTTTAAATTTAGCTCAGTAGATGCAAGTTGTGAAAGCTGAATGCCCCCCCACAGCCATTCTGTCAAGAGCTAAATCTGTCTTGGTGTCTAGGGTTACCTGGGCAGGGGTGCTGGAAAACAACAGAGGGTTTCATTTCTTCACATCTGCACAAGTTGTCCTAGACATTCAGATTGTCTCTGAACCTAAGTTATGGAAGAAAGGAAGAAAACAGACAACAGAAGTGTTGAGCACCACTTTAGACATGTACCACAAAATATGTACTAATGAGGCAGGTTATTATTTAATTTTGCAGCTATAGGGATGTGAACAAATCTTTTGAGGCTTGATTCATTATGCATGTACAGCTTCAGGGCTCTCCGTTCTGTAGAGGTGTGCTTACTTATGTACAAGATGAAAATTAAAGGAGCTGTTTATGTCACAAAAACCAGAATGTTTTGTCCCTGAAAGGTGAACGAATGTCTTCTCTCATATCTTGCCAGACCACATAGCTGCTGCTTTTCACTGTCAAATTATCTGACTGTGCTTTACTTCTCTGTGCTGTATCTCCTTTATCTTCCTGGCAGACCTCTTTGCAATTTTATTAGTATTTGCACAACTGAACATTAACATTGTCTTGCACAAATGGTTTCTATGGAATGTATGCAGGAGCTTTATTTTTCTTGGTAAAGGATAAGCATTAGCAACCGAGGTGACTTATATGTTAAATCCTTACATTTGAGCTGTAATTAGATTACAGAGGGAAATATTTGTACTGGTAATTGCTCTCCTGTTCTTAACTTCCAGGAATAATATTTTAAATATATATCTACGGTTATATATAAACAATAAATATATATTTTAATGTAGATATATATATTAATATATATTTATACTATATATTCTTATATAAATTACAAAATTTGCATATATATACACACATATTTATATTAAGAGTATCTGAAGAGGGTGGTTTTTTGTATGAATATGTCAAAGTCTAACTTTGTTAAACAATATTATTTTGACAATTGTCCATGTATACCAACAGGAATTTATGCCTGTCTGTCTATGAAAAGTATTTGTGAACAGAAAATCACTCTTGAATCTTAATGTTGGCAGTAATGATTACTATACTAGCTAGAGGTCATAACCATGAGAAATAAGGCACTCAGTTTTGCATATTCTTGGTAAATAAATAATAGAAATATTTTACATAAACTAGAATGTAATGACAGAGTGTATCTGTAGAGGAATGTTTTATTAATACCCTGGCTGCTGTGTTTTTTCAGAATGTTAATAATAATAATATTATTTGAAGACTTGGAAAGCTAAGGTCACGAGTGACTAAAATGTTAATTACCACTGCAGTGATTTTTGTACCCCTTGCTTCTATGTGACTGAAAACTCCACTAATTCGCTCTGCTCCTTCTCTGATAGATAGCCTCTGGCTAGAAATTTTGTCTCTTTTTCCTCTGTCTCTTACTCCTATTATCCCTGAAGCAGCTCATATTCCTCCGTTCTTTTTTCAAGTTCCTACAGATCTTATTAACATCAACTATTCTGGTGCCTGATCTTCAGATTTCTTCCTGAGCTTTCCTTGTCATCAGCTTTCCCTGGTCCTCCACACTTCCAGCTGCTAAAATAATGCTTTAGTTATCCTACTGTTTTCTACCAGGGCATTTGTTAGTTTCAAGCCAATTCCTGCTAGCTGTTCCGTGTTATTCTGAGTTCCAGTCCTCCCAGCTGTAAAATAATTGGTCAGAAGAGTGAATGAGATAAATTTATAACATTCCATAGCAAAACAGACTTTTCCGCCCCTTATTATAAAGCCTAATACAAGATTTCTTGCAAGTGTAATGAGATAAAAATTAAATAAAATCTCAGTTGTTAAGCATAAAACATATCTGGGCAAGCTTTCCAGCGAAGAGTTGATCATTCAGTAGCCATTAGCAACTTTTGGACTCATTTGGCCATTACCTTTGAAAATAAAATTAAATAACCTGGAAAAACTAAATGTAAAATATGGGTTTTGAATGGACCCCTTACATTTTTGACTGGATTTGCAAATCGACTTGCAAATCCTTGCAAAAAGGAGGAAGATTTGTTTATCACCTGCACTTCCTCTGTCTGTCCCAGCTCTGAGCTTACATTTGACTCCAGGCAGCTGGACTCCAGTTTGTGTATGCTTAAATAGAAGAAGATTTAAGGCTGAGGTTATTATACTGAATTCAAATTAGTTTCTAAATCTAATGAAAACACTCTGCTCTAAATCTTCCAGTTATGAGACAGGGAAGCTGACCATAACCAGGACATGATGAGTATTTCAGAAATTTACACTAAATGTAACACTTCAACAAGAAGGAAAGACATAAAAGAAAAAGGGAATTTAAGGTAACATGTCATATGTTTTTCCCCACTACAGCTCTCTAAAGGTTTTAAGTTTAACACGTGGTACTTGTTAAATGTTTTGAAAAGTGAACCACAACCACCCTTGAATGAAGCAAAGTATTACAGTGACTATCAGTTTTGAACAATTAAATTTCTTAACATTTCTGCATCAAAATTATTTTCAGTTTCACTGAAATCACAGTTACTTATAGAGTGATTAAAAGGGACAAAACTAGTGAAGTCTTTGTTCACTTACCCACTCCCAGTTACTACATAGTAGGTCTGTTTGCATATTACTTTGGCAACCTGTGTTGGGTCAAAAGTAAATGGCAACCTTTCTCACATATTGAATCTAGTCTGAAAGAACTACAAAAAAAGAGCAACCTCACACAGGCTCAGGTTCCATGGCCACCAATAACACCATGGTGCTAAGTACAGATGTGCTTGTTACACATGGCATCCTGGTAGAGAATGTTAATGACATCTGACTTGCTTTAAGTAAATTATTTACTGGTCTTTAATTATGAAGAACTTCACAAGCCATTAAACCCAAGTTCCTGTGAATTCAATGTGTAATCAAAACTTCTACAATGTAAAAGGCTTAGATGAATTGAAACTCCTATGAACTCCTAGGTTTTACTGCACCATGTCAGCACCTGCCACTTCATAGAAAAATAAAATATTTGATGTTTCTTGATTTTTTGGAGAAATTGAGAGTTTCAGAAATCAACATTTGTGGGCATGATCAGTATGGCAGATTTTGATCTTTCTGCCTCTGCATAATTTATTATACTGGGATTGTAATTTCAAAATTAGAGGGGTACGAAATAATGTTCTTGTATGGATGAATAACTGGCAAAAAGATTGTAAGGAAAGGTGTGAAGGGAAGTCATCAGTGGAGTTCTTTAGTAATTTATATACTGACTTCTTTTTGTTCAGCAACAATCTGGAAAGGGAGAGGAGCAATGAGATGTGATAGTTTGCCAATACATAAAAATATTCAGAGTACTAAGGATGAGGGACACCATTAGAAATAAGGTCAGAAAGACCTTAGGATACAGAGGGAGTGGTCAGATAAAAATCAGATAAATTATGTACATAGGAAAAAAAGATCCTGGCTTCAAATATAGGCCAGTGGACTCTAAGATGAAAGTTGTGACTTAGGAGCAAAATCTCACTCCCACAGAAGTATCAACTCAATGCACACTGTGTCATCTTCAAGCCACCAAGCTCACTGGATATTTTACCATATCCAGTCCTTGAGTAGTACAAGACATAGTTTAAACCACTGTCTTACAAAAAACAGCTGAATAGTTTTCTATTGCTCACCTTCAATGAAACAATTTACCAAATTTGACATTATTTAGCCTAACCAACACACTCAAGTACTACAAGTTGTGCTGAAAGTGAGATTTAATCTTTTATTCTCATTTTTAATGTTCTACTTGAACTTGGTCAGCAATTCATTCATGCACTACCTAGGCTGCTGAGCCTGCAAGCCAGTGAGCCACTTCAGCTTGTATCAAATTAACCCTAATGAGACTGCTCAGCTCCAGAGCCTCCCAAGCTCTGGGAAGAAAGGTCCCAGATGGAACAGAACACTGTTTCCCTTTTTCTCTGTCCATGAATAAGTTAAAAGCATGTAGACTAAAAAGTCTAACTTAAAATATGAAGGAGTTTTACAGGGGCTTATTATGAGGGGACAGTAGATCAAAATGTCACAGACAAAATGAAAATGAGGTAGTGGTGCTAATATATATTTATTTCGTTCAAAAGACAAATAGCTCCAGATACTGAAAATTCTTAGCAGAACTTTTAGCAAAATAAACTATTTCAAAGTAAAGATGAAATATTAGTACACATAAATGAAATTGACTTTGGGCAGCAATTTCCCTCTGTGTCTTTTTAAAAGACCTGCCATATCTATTTGGACAAAATGGAAAAACCAGCACAAAACATTCCTTTCTATCTATACTGCAGCTAGCATACTGCCCTATTGACCCACACAACCTATTAAACATGTATTTTACCAATTTATCAGGAAAGATTCAAGATCTGTTTGAGCTGCTACGTGCAAAGTCTACTCAGCATATTTGGCTCACTTTGTAACTAATTGCTGCTGCCAAAGTTGCACCAGCCGTGCTGGAGCACGTAGCAGATCCAGACCAGAGGGGTTTCATCAACAAATTAAGCACTGCTTTTGACTCCCCAAACTTTCTAGTCCTGATGCAGGTGATTGCACAGAGTCACATCTTGGTTTGCTTAGATATCTGATAAGATTGATACCAGAAAGCAATCTGGCTAACACTCAAGTTTTTGGCAGGAATAACAAGCACTGGCTTGTGTGCTTCAGTGGAGCTTGTTCCCAAAAAACTCTGTAAACTCACAATCTGTAAAAGCACGGCTATACTAAGGTTTGAACTGTGCTTTACCAAACGTGCAGCCAACCTATACCAAAGTCCTGGTCACGTAGCTTTTGTGCAGCCCTGCTGCAGAAGTCTGTACTTCTATTTTCCCTGTGTAAGGGCACTCGTACCTGTGACAGGTCCTATTGGGAGGTGCTAGGCAGGATCTTGTTGGAGAAATGACGCTCCAAAAGTCATCACAGATTTTAACAGAATCACAGCAGTTTTCCCCTTATTGAGGAGAATTAAAGTTGTCCATGAAAGCATTGTGTAACAGGAACAAACTCTACAGGGAAAAGGAGATTTCTAGTTTTTTTACAAAGGTTATGGCTGATTTATTGATTATTGGAATATTTTCAACAATTTTTTCTCCTTTTCCCTTTTTTTAGAAAAACAAAACATCCGGAAACAACTTTAAAGCATGTCCCAATTATGTTTTCAAACTGAATAAAAGCAGAGGCCGAGAGAGCTAAAACATTACAAGATCACGCTGCTAATTTGAAGTGCAAGTGAAACCCCAGCACCTTATCTGGGGCTATTCCTGTATGTGGGGGAGTTCCAGTCCTGTCACTGGTGGCGTTTCGATGCTGTGAGGCGTGTGAGTGTCGGTAACACTCGGCTGTAAGCGTGCTCATGGAGTTTGCGACAATTAATGCTGTTTGGACTTTTTTTTTTAACCAATGGGGTTTTAAAAAAACCAAACAAAACAACAAAACAAACTGAGGTTCCAAAAGGAGCGTGGAAGCAGCTCTGTCTCCCGCGAAGGGATTTGCTCGGAGGTCGGCTCAGGGAAGCCTCTGGAAGCGCCCTCCGCCCCAGCCCCGTGCGCGCCGTTGCCGGCCGCTCTGTGCCCCGCTGGGTGCCGCGGGCTGGGGGCTCGGCCCGGCCCCTGCGGATGGAGCCGGAACCCCAGGCCGCGCTCGGCGGGGCCTGTGCGGGCGGCGCCCCGGCCCGAGCACAGCGGGTGGCGGCGCCCCGGCCCCCGCAGGGGTGCCGCGGGTGCGTGTGGGCCGCGGCGGGGCCGGGCGGCTGCGGCCGACGAGCCGTGCCGGGGCCCCGCTGCCCTGCCCGGCATGGGGCGGCCCCTGCCCGGCACGGGCCCGGGGGTGCTGCCCGCAGCCCCGCCCGTAGCGCCCCGAGGGAGCCGCAGGAGCCCGGCCAGGTACGAGCCCCGCGGGCCCTGCCCAGGCCAAGGGCAGTGGCGGTGCCGCGGCCGCGCGGCTTTGGGGAGCTGCGTCCCTTTCAGGGCCTGTCAGGGCAGGGTTTCAATGAACCAGCGCTTTGCCTGATTTTACAAAGAAATAGCTGCTTTCCCCCTGCTCCCCTTCTGTATGCCTGTCCTGTGAGTGGAGTTCAGCTGTTTCTCATGAATAAAGCGCAGTAGGGGAATGGTGTGGTGGCTGACTTGCTTTCCTGACTCTCAGCAGTCTTTGCTGCCCTCCAGCTTGGCTGGAGCTGGGGACAGCCGAGGCTTTGGAGCTCAGTGTCAGTCGCAGGGATGGTAGGAAACAGATGCAGCCATGCGTCCCCACAGAGTTAGTGAGACGAAAACCAGGGTGCATGTACGGCTCTCGGGGATTTACTGTTTGTTCGTGTGTGAGCAGCCATATCCATGCTCACACACCCGCTTCTCATGGGGTCCCTGTTCACGTGAATTGGAGCTGGGAGGTCAGGCTGCCTCCTGTACCTGATACAACACAGGTGCCGTGGGTTTTTTTCTCTTTATTTTCCTTTTTTGTAGAGGCTACTGAAAAAGGTGATAACTGAGGAAATGGGAAAAATACTTACTGGTGTATAAACAAAGGAATTGGTGATTTTTATGGGGATGTGTGTGTGTGAATCACTTACTATGCTGTGCAGTGAATAAATGCCATAATTCTGTCTGCTTGAGTTTATTAAGGCAAAGCTGGACTTATCTTTCACACCATTCTGGTTTTGGAGACCTTGAGACCTGGGTGTTTTTTTTTTTCCCTGTCAACTGAGTAATGTGCTTGAGATCCACAAACAAAGGCAGGATCTTTTCTCCCTTGTCTGGGAAACTCTTCTTCTCAGCTGAGCTTTGTATTAATCCAGCTTGGTGTTGTCTGCTTGGTACAGCATTCAGTAAATCAGACTGTGATTTACAGTGTTGCAAACAGAGTGTGTCTGCACAGGGCAGAACACTGGCATCTCATCTTTATTAGGGTGACATTTGTCTTTTGGGAAAGTATATTCATCAAGTCATTGATAGCAGTGTGTGTTGTGGCTAACAGAAATGGCTTTGGCAAAGAAGTCACAAAGAGTAATTGGAAACTCTACAAATCTTCAAAGTCCTTACACCACAGACACAGTTCACTTGTTCCATATTCTAAAATAGAATATTTGCATTCCCCTGGAGAAGACATATAAGTTTCAGGTCTCTGACATGGTGCCCCTGTGAGATATGTTTGCTGGTCAAAATAGTGTAAAAGATCATGAAAGCATTTATGGTTTTTCTTTTCCCTTTCTGAGCACAAGTGTTTCAATTTGTTTTAGGTGATCTGGTGCTTCATTCTAGTGGAGAATAGGGCTTTCTTTTGATAGCCCTGCTTGTTGTGTTTCAATATGGCTTCATAAAATAAATTTATGTTTGCTCCATGGATCCATCACTGCTGCATCTAACAGGGACGTTGGAGCGAAACTGCTGGAAGAAACTGTTTGTCTGAGGCCTCTGTAAAGTAACAGTAAGGGTTGCTTCTGCAGGGTTAGCAGTTCTCAGTTTTGGAGAGCAAATCCTGAGGAAGGAGAATGAGATGTGGCCTCCTCCAGATGGGTTGCCAGAATTCAGGAAGCCACACTGCTCCATTGTGTGGAGCGTGCTGGGCTGGTCAGACACTGACTTGTGCTGGTCTTGGAGAGGGGAGAGATGGGCTGAGTGTCACCCATGTTTGGGAAAGGGAGTTTGAATGGGGGAATGCTGGCCCAGCATGGAGATTTAATGGAAGGAACAGTTTGTGTCCCCCTCCCTTGCCCCTCCAACTCTGTGTGCTACCATCCTCCATTGCCACTCTGTTTTTTTGTGATGGGAGGGAGAAAAGGGGAGAGGAAGATAGGATGCTGAGCAAGTGTTTCTGAACAGGGGAGAAGAGGTGTGTATTTTATCCTTAGTGGTGCTGGGGAGTGCAGGGAAAAAGCTTGAGAATTGTTGTAATGAACTAAATCATGTAGCAAAAAAGAAGACCCCTTCCATTTGAGATCCATGCCTAGCTTTTTGTGCTATAGCTACTAAATTTCTCATAGTTCTTTTGTATTATTCTTTCCAAGGCAGGAAGACTAGTTAGATTTTTAAAAATCTTTATTCTGTGTTTAAATTAGTTTTGGCTTAACCCACTTCTGAACAGTTAATGTGACTTCTGCATATCCAGGCATTATCATAAATGCGTGTTGGAACAACCAGAGCAAGTAGGGTAAATCCAATATTTCAAATATGTTTTATGTGGAACTTTAGAATATTTTTGCATTAAGTTAATTCTGGGACACTTTCATTTTCTTGAAGCCCTACTCCACCTCTGGGGAAGGTCATTTTTATATATGTTAATGTAAGATGTATAGAAAATTTAAGAAATTCACATGGGCTTAGAGTGTTGGATATTATCTCTAGAGACTCTCAGAATGGGTTTCCTGCATTTAAAATTGTGCTTAGGTAATGCATTAAATACTTTAACATTTGGGTGATCTATGTTTCTCACTTTTAAGAACAGATATGCAGTTTAGTGGACAAACATTTGGAATTCACTGCAGCTCTTTCCAAGATGGCTCTTTATAAAACATGATGTCTGCTTTGAAATTTTGGTATCTTTTTTATTAAAGGAGAATTGCTAGTAAGAGACGCTATTCTGCCTGCAATAATAATGGCTCTTATTGGACACAGAATCAGATCTGTGTGTATATTCCATAAAGGACCAGTGATTGTAAAGCACTGGACTTTTTGAAACAAGTAACCAGTCTTTGCATGTGCATTGGTGAAATAATGTAAAAAAACTCTTATAAATACTTCTCTATGATGTGTAAGATGAGAGATGTATAGAGATATAGATGATAGACATATATATGTAATTGCAAGATTAGAGCCTGAAAATTGAAAGCCCTCAAAGGAAGGGAAAAGTGTATTCTAGTGAAAGAAAATTTCATTATTCAATACAAACTTTGCTTTTTTGCAGAGGCAGCAGGATTGTGACTTGCCCTTACGCAGTCAGCAACTGGAAAAATGCCAGATTCTGAAAGTAATTTGGAGTCTTCACATGTGGATGTTATAAATGGTACTTCAGTCTTGAGCAAAACGAAGATTTCGGATGAGAAGGGATCTGTTGGAAAAAGAGCAGTGCCTCAGATTGGGAAGGATGGCTATCCTGACTCCATCTACATAAATGCAGCTAAGATTTTTCAAGGCCTTCGTACTGAAAAGAGTTCAGGTAAAATCCTGCTGCGCTATGGCGATGCCTCGGGGTCTCCCACGGTGGCTTTTAAAGATGAGCAGTCCAGGCGTGTGTCCTATGAACTGGCTTTCAAAACTCTAAAATGTAAGTACAGAACTCAGCCAAGAATTGCTGACAGAAATGATGCAGCAGAAAAACGTGGAAAAACAAATGTTCCGTGTCTGCCTGATCCAGGGAAATTTTTGTAAAGCTTCAGGTCATTACAGAGTTACAGATTCACAGAATATTCTGAATTGGAAGGCATCTACAAGGATCATCAAGGAAGGCCTGTGAGGGTATTGAACCCATAACTTTGGTGTTACTAGCACCCTGCTCTGACCAACTGAGCTCATCACAGTGCTTCTTTTCACTTCCTGATTATGGATGAATATACATATTTACCAGACTACTCATATCCCTCAAATATTTAAATATAGCCAAGTGTTATTAGAATTTGTGAAATCAAACATTTAAAGCCTATTCTTTTTCATGTAAATTAATTACATAGGGTTGCTGCTGTTGGTGATCGAATTTGCCCTCAATTTTCATGATGTTTAAAATTACAATTTAGTGACTTACTTCCATAGAATATTATAGAGAGTGGCATGACTTGTCAACATTTTCTTCTTTTTACAGATCAAGATCTTCTTGAAGAAGTGTTGGTAGAGAGTAAGGTTTACCCATCCTACTCAATAGTAAGTGAACCTTTTTTTTAGGCATTTTTATTTTCTGTGTTGATTTAATTAGTACCTTTTCTGAGGATTCTATAACATTCTTTCAAACAACCTTTGTTGTACATGACAGCCTTAGACTGAAATATTGCTGACCTTTTTACATGGATGTCTAAAGCATCCATCTCCAAAGTCTGTTGTGAGATTCTGTTGTAACTGATTGCTGGAAGTCAAAGCCTTCAAAGGAAGAAGGTGGGAGAGTGAGCCATGAACTTCACTGCAGCACAGTACTTGCTCAGTGATATTGTGCATGTCCACGTGCTTTCCTTTCCAGCTGTGTCCCCTTGTGAGCAGGAGAAAAAAATGTTTCCTTCCTATCCTTGGGAGTTGGAAAGCATAGTGTGAATCCCATGGGACAAAAATTGCGTTGACCCCATGGTTCATTTTCTGGGCAAACAGCACTGTATACAAATACTGTACTGGTAAAAACGGGTCCACTTTACTCTCTCACCATGCTTTCCTGCTTTGACATGGAAAGGAATTCTGGAGCTGGCACAATATTCTGCTGTTCCTTCCAGTTTTTTCTTCGATGCCTTTGAAAATTGCAAGATAAACTTGAGCTGATATGGTTTGTGGAGGTTGATGTGAGCAGGCAAATGATCTAACACCATTATCTTTGCCTTGTTTATGTAAGGATGTAAGACTTTCATGCTAACATCTTGTGTTTGGTGCTATCTCCCTAATAACTTGAGTTTTCTAACTAATTTGGGTCTATTTGTGAGAAGATGAGAATTTTAGAAGGCATAATAACTGTAAGAATTTAATGTAATGAGGCAAAGAGTAGTGACTGAAGTGCAGAAATTATTGTCCTTAAGAAGGACATGCTCCCTGGTTTAAAGATTTAGACAGAGAAAGGAGGTTTTATATATATCCCACAAGCAGAAGGGTTATTACAACTGAGTGTACTGGATGCTACATATATAAGAATCCCACAAGAGAGGAATTGATAGACAAGAAGTTTTTGTTAGGTTAGCTGTTTAACAAACTACTTTCCGAAGAGTAAATAATTTCAACGTTTCAATTCTGATAACATTAGAAGTTAAGATACAGTATTTTGTCTGCGTGCATGGAGAATGTTTTTAATTTTGATAATCAAAACAACCTGTAAGTTATGTATTTGAGTTTAAAAAAATATTTTTTAAAAATCTGCTTTATTAACTCTCCAGAAGTAATTACTTTCATATTCTTGCAAGTAAGCATTTAAGGGTTTTTAATGCCTTTTGCATGGGAGTCTGCTGTTTGATATGGATCTTTTTTCAGAAATAATTCATGCTGGGTCACTTTCTCTATCCAGTTGCTTTTCTCTTGCAGCCAGATGAGCTAACCAGCTTGCTTGTTGTGATGCTTTGTGACCTACAAGACCGAAAATTTCAAAACCGAAAGATTTTTGCTGAAGAGGAAATTGTAGCAGAAGTTCAGGAAATAGGGAATTATTTATACAGGTATATGTGCAAAGAGCTATTTTTTGTTGATACAGATGAGCAAAAATGAAGATTTGTATAATCAGTGCCTTTTAAAGGTAATTAATAAACGTGTCTTTCACCTTAAAATTTTGTGTTTTTTTTTTTTTTTTAATGAGAGACTAGTTTAGAGGCAAGCGTTCATATTTGTATAGTTATGAAAAATACAGTTAAGAAACCATCCTTATATTGTGGAGTATCTTGCAGGCATCTTATTTTGGCATTGTTGACACTTTTATACAATTCTAGGAAAGAAATTAAATATTCAGTAAGTATTCATAAGTGCAAGTGTAATAGAATCAAGAGGTCATGGAATGGAATAGCATTTATCTATTTAGCAGTACTTCTACTATGAAACTTTGTTAAATATTTATTATTTTAAATAATGAGAACAAAAACCAGAACACAGAAACATTTTAATATTTATTATCTCTTCCATCAAACTACAAACAACATTTTGTTTAACTCAAAAGGCATTTATTAGACAAAATTGTGTTGCTGCTGGATTTAGAATGGCCCAAAAAGTTCATTAATCTCTTAAGTGCAAGGTATTTCTGGAGGGCAGTGAGTAAGATATCTGAAGTAGTTCACCAGCAATTTTTATTTATTTTGAATTATCATGTATCAGTAATATGCATGAAGCTTGTGGGAAGAAAAGACTGGAAACATTTTCTCAGACATTTTCATGTAATAATAATAATAAAAGTGACTCCTGGTTGCCATCATACTTGCATTGTTTTTGTACATGTTTAAGGGCCAGCTTTCATCAAATGCTCATTCTGCACATGTATGTATTTACGTTTTCAAACGTTCAGATGCATCTGATGGTTGTGTTCCACACATTGCAGTTCCAAAACATACTGAGATTTTTTTTTTAACTGTCTGAGAAAATGGATGTATTTGACAGTCCCCTGCTATAATTCCAGTCCTGCCTGATTTAAAGAAAATAATCATAGCTATTGAGTAACACCTTGCATCTGCTGTTGTCTGGGGTAGAAATGTTCTGTAACTGTATTTTCTGTTGCAACTTGCAGTAGAAGGTGTCCCTTTTGGATTTGGTTTCTGAGCAAGATGGTTTTGTAACAGAAATGTTGCATGCTAACAGCTAATGAAAACATTTATAAAACTTACTAAACTTGTGACTGTTTTTATAGCTATGAGACCAAGCTGGCAGCTGCACTAGCGCGATGTCGCATCAAACATGATGCTCTTTCAATTGAATACTTTGTACCAGAAACCATATCGAAGCAGGAACAAAGGACTTCTGCTTTACCTATCTGTTTTTGGATAAACACATTTAAAATCAGGTAAGATCTTTAAAATATCATCTGATATTGATGGTTTTGCATATTAAGTGATACAGTTTGCTACATACTTGTTTTAGAATTTCCAGGTTATATTTTTACCAGTAATTAAAAATTCTTACAGGAAAATTCTGCTTAATGCAGTGCCATTGTGTTATTTTTTTTAGAAGTTTTTATATATTGTAGTAGTGGTATTTATACACTGTTCTGTAACAATTCTTCTTCCTGTTCTGTTGCTTGTGTGGGTCATTCAAATAAATGAGGAAAAAAAGTTAGAAAAAATATGAGTGAGTTAACTTGGTGACAAAAAATAAGAGAAAATGTCTTTAAAAGCAGGTGTATTAGTTAAACCATAATCTTGACAAAGGGTGTTAAAACACAATACTTAAACCTGCTGTTTATTCTGTAAGGATAATGTAAACTTTAAATTAAAATACACATTTTAAAATCCTTGTATTCTCTAGGCTACTATATATGTAACACTGCTGTTCCCAGTTCTGTACTAACTGGTACATGAACCATACCACATTATCCTGTTATCTGTTTTGTTAGACAGGTAATCCATTTTGTAACATTTTTAAGAATTTTCTTTTACTACTCTTGTCTTGGATCAGTGTTCAGTGCTTAGGTTATAGGCTCTTCCAGATAATGTACCTTACTTTGGGTGTGAGTTTAGAGCCCTTAAATAGGAAATAAATAAAAGCTGCTCCTTCCATCCCATGTTTAATGTACTGTGTAAACTTATGGCACTGTCTGAAATATCATTTCAACAAACATCTCCTGCTATATATACCTTTAAATCTTTATGGAATTTGAATTGCTAACCTCAGCAGTTATGCCTTCATTACATTTACACAAGGATTCTTTCAATGTCAGTCATTAAAATTATTGGTGAGCTAGATTGAAGGCAATTGAAAGAACTAAAGCATCCCAGCAGTAAATTTGCTACAGCATCTCCTGAGCACGTGGACATTTCTGTTTTGAGGCTTTGAATCATTCTCTGGAGACACATACCTCTTTTTAAATTAATTGTATCAGACTTATTAACTGTTTCAAACCACAACTTACATGCCTAAAGGAGAGTAAGTTTCCCTCCTGCATTAGGCAGTATGCGTTTTATACCTATATATGTATGCATGTGTATACACACACACGATAACAGAAGTAAAAAATTCTTATCATCAATGTAAACGATGTTGCTTAAGTAACTCTTGTATATTTAATGGTCAGAGTTGTATGTTAACAGCCTTGAAGATGTTATCAAAGATTTGGAGATGAAGGGGTTCACAAAGGTTGAATCTGTGCCAGACTTTGACCATTACACATATGCTGTGGACCAACATTGCCGAGATGTATTGGTTTTTCCTTCCTCTCTTAAAGAAGAACTGCTTAATTTAGATCTTTCTGCAGATTGCAAACTCTTGCTGCAGGTGAGTTGATGTTCAGCCTTGAGTCAGATGATCTGAAAATTGAAATAATTGTTTTGTTTTAGAAAGAGGTTGTGAATTGTGTGACTATTCTATTAAATCAGTCAGGCAGTGATAAACTCTCATAAGGTTTTGGACATTTGTAATAATTAGGTTACAAACTGATCCACTTACTAAATTTAGCATACAAATGTCAATGCTTAATTGATAGCTGTGACTGAGTTAGTAGAATGTTTCAAATTTAATTTTAGAGCTGTTGAAGTAAATATAAAAATGGTCAAAAGAGGCAGTCTCACTTCTGAAAATGTGAGGAAAGTTTCAATATAACTCCATATGCTTTCCCCCACTTAGTAGATAGTGATATGCTATTCTAATATTTCTTCCTCTTCAAATGCATGTTTGTGATGGAATGATCACAGTTCTTTGTATTTTGTGCAGTGTGGTTCCTTGATCTCCATAACCCCCACTGGTCTTTTTCCTGACTTGCCATTGTTGAACTCCCCAGTGAAGTTTGGTGGGAGGTTTCTCTTCTAGAGTAGGGGCTTGCAGTAACATGCAACAACACAACCATGAATTATCTGAATTGTCTGATGATTCTTGAGTGCCTAGCAGAAACATTTCAACCAGCATTTTCACTAGATGTCTGAAAACTTTAGCCTCAAAATCTATTGCTCAACTTAGAAGTGACTCAGTATTCAATATTCCATTTCAGTTTGTAGATTTTAAATACAATACTTACAGAAAAGAACTATAGTTGACAGCTCTGTAGGTAATGGGAACAAATTCTGAGTGTAACTACTTAAAAGTATTCAAAATGAGTAAATAAAACCATCAAAACTTCCATCTCTGTGGTGGGGTAGGGTGTTGCTTGAATGCTCTGTGTACATAGACAGCATAGACAGTGATTTGAAGGCTTAGCACTTTCTTTTTCCCTTTCCATTTATCATCAGTTTGTCAGATTTAGTGCAAGACCTGGTAATTGTGGTCAGAATCATCACTCCTTGCCTTTTTAAGTAATTTGATAAAATTTCTCTTAATCACCAGTGGTACACGAGCATTTACTCTTGTGGAACTGTCTCTTGTGCTTTCTGCATTCCAATCTGCCTCTCAGTTCAAATTTCAGCAAAATCTTGATCTTTGATCTACAAGGGCAACATTTCTCCTGTAATTATCATCAAGAGCTATGTGAATAGTTTTGCATTTCTCTGTTAAGCTCCCTCAGAGGATGAATTCTGCCTGAATTGTGGCCAATGTTTGTCTTTTCTGGAACAAGCTGTTGGTAGGAGTTCCTCCTTACGAGGATGATATGTACTTCAATTTCACCTACAGATACTATGCTTTTTCTTGTATTATTTAGAATTAAGTTATTTAAATTTATTGACTGACTGCTTGGTTTTGTAATGTATTTAATTCTGTATTAGCAAATATCCCTGATTAGTTTTTTTCCTCCTTTCTTTTCCATTTCCTATGAATGGAAGACTTTCCTCATTTGGAAAAGGCTGGCATTCATAGAAGCCAAGATGGGTGATCATAGTTAACTTTTGTGTCGTTGTGTTGTAGGACAAGTCTCGCAGCCTCGCCGTGCACTCCGCACGCGCGCTGTTGACTGAGGGTGCTGACATTATAATGGCTCACTTGGGTTCCCACCTGACCATTGCCCATATGTCAGTGCTGACAAATGGCAGCAGCTCCAGCATTTTTGTTTGTGGTGTGAAATCTTCGGCAAAAGAAGAAGAACTGATGAACAGTTTCAGTCACATGGGATGTACAAGTAGGTGCTGAAACAGTTGGTATTGAGGAAGTATTGTAATACAGTTGGTGATGTCTGTAAATATGGACTAATTCTATCAGAGAGCCCTTCTTTGGCGGCTTGGGGATGGCACTAACAACTTTTTTGTCCCAAGGTGAGCTGATAGCTCTTCAGCTACAGTCAAGTTAATTACAGTCTAACCCTATCACAGATGCAAGCTCCTGAAATATTGGTGATTTTTTCTGTAGAAGTAGCTACTACTTAGCAGTTGGTGTAGCTGGTAGTGGGGAACTTTTGGTGTTTTGGCTCTAGCTTTCACTCTGATTTCCAGCTGTTTGAGAGTCTTAATCCAAAACAGACATGCCTGTCCAGTTTACCTGGAGGACACTGTCAGGACAGAATGCAGCACATTAACTGTCTTCTCAGTGGAAGATGCAGCCTTTCAATCAGCTTGAATCCATAGGCCATACTGTGGAGAATGTGAATCTAGCAGGCTCCAGCTCTGTCCAATTCTGTGTAACACCACAGTCTCTTCACCTCTGTCACCTGTAGGCAGGCTTGCTTGCAGTCTGTAAGTGGTGAGTTTTCCCTGTTTTTCAGATATTTGCTTGTTACATGAAGACTTTACTGAGCTTCGACCAACAGACCCAAGACTTGAAAAGGCAACAGTTATTTTGCTGATACCACAATGCTCTGAACTGGGTGCTGGCAATCCAATGGAGCTTATTTTAAGTGAACATGGAGGTAAATTTTGATACAATATCTAGCTCATGCTTTCTGGTAGAAATAGATCCAAGTATTTTAGTCTAATCAGTGCAGGTGCTTCCGTAAATTGTATAATTTTATTAAAGAAACCTTCCTTATTTTAATTGCTATAAATTATATAAATTAACTTGCATGATTCTGTGACTGCTTCCGTAAATTGTATAATTTTATTAAAGAAACCTTCCTTATTTTAATTGCTATAAATTATATAAATTAACTTGCATGATTCTGTGACTGCTTCAGATTGATAGTATGAAAGTGTGAGGGTGATTCTGGGGAGCAGAGTGTGTATAGCTTTTTTTAAAGTAAAAAGATATAGGCAGAAAATTTATTTGAAGATACCAATATGTATATAATTTTCTATTTGATTACATTCCTTTATTGACTGTTTGTATAAATCTTTTCACTGTACAATCTTCATTAACTAGAAGCAAGTAAGAGACACCAGTTTGCAAGACTAAATTTACTACTCTCTGCTTTTAGATGCAGATTTGCTACAGGACCTTTTCCAGGGATTTGTGTCGGAGGATAAACTCAGGATTCTTGCTGAGAGGCAGCTTAATGAGTTGCTTCATGCACTGAAATGTAAGTATGCTAGTTTCCCAATTTTTGGGAAGACTTTGTGCTATCAATTCCATTGTAGTATCACCAGTTTTAATATAGTTAAAAATGCACAAATTATTAATTATGAATAAGCATGTAACCAAACCCCCTGAACAATGATTTCCTCCAGTCTGAAGGTGTTTCTGTGCCCTAGTGTCCACCAGACATTAATATAATACTCTTCAGTATTCTGTAGAGAGCTGGCTTATGGCTTAGTTATACTCTGCTTTAGAAATTCTGCAAATGTATTCTCCTCCCCATCTGCATGCTGCCTCTTTTTTCCTCTCTCCTTTGGTAGCTGTGTGAAAAGACTGGAGACATCTTTGACTTTGTGCAATCTGCAAATATTTGAAAATATTTTAATTATTTAAAACCACTAGAGATCAGGAGGTAAAAGTGACATAGTTTTTATGATGCTTTTAATCCTTACCAAACCACTGTCAGTATGAAGAATCTGAAGAGTAAAGAAGTTGTGTTTTGTTTTGTAGTTAACAAAGTACAAGCTATTGTTTACTGCACTTGCTCAGTTTACCCAGAAGAAAATGAACTTGTAGTGAAAAAAGCACTGGAATCTGGAGTGGAGAGAGATAAAGCACGACGCTATAGGTACGGAATGAGTAGTTTTATCTGTGGAAAAATTAAAGTGTGACTTTGAATTGTAGCATAATTCTTATCCTAGACTGATATGTATCTTGCGTGAAATTAAAATAGCTTTTTCTGCCTGTCATGCCATTTTTTCTGTTTATGAGATTACTTAGCAGTATTCTGTTGACTTTTTCATCTAATATTTTTGTTCATCTGAAATTAAGATGGGAGGAAAGCATCACTGTTGGAAATAACATTCTTCAGATAGAGCTATTGCTATTACTGTATTAGTGTTCAGAGAATGAAACTAACTTGCTGGCATGCTCTCTGCTTATGATGTAAAATGATCAATTTCAAAGGAAAAAGACATTAAATCTTAAATTTAAGAATCATACAGAAGAATAAGAACTCTTTGCTGTAGGATTGCTCATTGCTGTATTCAGATGAATGACTTTTGGGAAGGACAGGTTACAGTAAGAGATCATCCTGTGCAATCATGGAAAATACAAACTTAGATGAAAAAAGTATGTATGCTGTATACTTCATATGTACTTATAACCTGTTAGCTATCACCCTGTCAGCCAGAGGAATTGTTGAAAGATTGATGGGTATTTTCTGTATTTTCCTTTCACTCACATCAGTGCAAACACTTGGCACTCACTTGCACATAGATACAATAGTGGATTACAGGATGCAGGTTTAAAAGAGTTTATGTTGTAAAAATCACAGAAGAGTCATACTGTATTTTTAGATTTAATATTACCTTAGTTAATAGTCTGGCTATCAAAGGGAAAAGGTACTGTGGCTCAAATATTCAGTGTAACTAAATTTTGCATGATTAAAAGAGTAAATATTAACTGTGGCCAGTCCAAAGAAGGTTTAAAAGTTGTATGTTATTCATAAGACACAGTGCAATAAAGTGCATATTTTTTCAAATTCACTGATAGAAAATAGCAGTCTGCTTGATTTTTTTTACATTAAGTGGGATGAAATCAGGGTATGTCTTGCCAAGGATGGTGTGCTAGACCAAAAGCATTTATGGCCTCTTGCTTGTGTTTTCCTTTGGAATTTGAAATTTTCTGGAGTCTGTCTTGATCTCTGTGCAGCTGTTACTCTATGGGGAGAACTTGGGGAACCTTGGAATGTAATGGTCTCTAAATTATTGAATATAAATAATATTTAAATTCATGACATAGAAATTATTTTTTTAAAAAAGTTCCTGGACCTTTTAATTATTTTTTAAAAAATCCCCCCTTGTATAAAACTCTTCCCTCCCCACAAAGCTAAGCCAAAATCTGTTCACTGTTGTGCAGAAGCATCATGAATGTTGTCAAAGCACCAATGATACTACACTTTCAAAAAGGCAATCTTGGATGGTAAGAAAAGGACAATAAAATCACATTAGAATTTTTTCAGACCTGAGCAAATTTCTGACTGACAATTGATTGAGTTTCATAAATGACAATTTCAGATTCAGTTCCTCCTTCCCTGCAGTATCTTGGATGTTTCATCATAGTCCTTGCTACAAGAAAGCTGCTGGTAATCAGCACAAACAGAGCAGTAATAGATTGCCATAAATAAAATATACAGAGTGATTATGCTTAAGATGAAAGCTCAAGCCATTTAAGATGCATGTACTACTTAAAAAAAATAATTTTACACTTTTCTTAGAATTAATTAGACAACTTATTTGACTAAAACAGTGCAGTATAGAATGAAAGGCTGTTGCAGAGTTACTAACCCCCACGTTCACAGAGACAAGTCGTAATAAAACATGTTGTATAATCATCAAAGATCTACTGAATAATAATTCCCCTTTCCAAGAAAATTGAGGGCTTTCAGGAAACTCTTAAAACATTTTTGCTTATGTGCATTTTTATCTTTTTGGAATTACTCTGCAGTACTGAAGTGGTGCCAAACAAAATAAAGCTCTGTTGGAGTTTGGGGTCACACAGCTGGTTCTAGGGCTCTGCAGTTTTAAGGGTGATTTAAAAAATGTTCACACTGGTGAAGCTGAACTTACCTTCAGGATATGACAGTTTACAGCAGCAGTTTTACCTAAAGCAAGGGTACACATGGCAGACAGGTGTGTATAGAGTAGTCTAAACCACTCGAGCATTTTGCTTTGGCCTATCAAATTTGAATTAATTTCTACATCATTTTCCAGGGTCACTGAAGAGATTCCTGTTGAACAGTAACTTGTACACAATAAAAGGCTGCCACTGGGGTTTTTTTCCATTGAATAAGCTTATGTAAAATCAAAAATCTGTGTCATAAGACATAGAGCTTTATTTAGTAATGTGAGGAGGATTTGAGCCTTGTAGCCTGTTTTATCAAGTTCCAAGGAACAGAGAAAATCCAGATCGTGGTGAGAACTTGGAAACAAACAGTTTTGCAGACTTCCCATTAAAAGTGAACTAGCCAGCCAAATCAGGTTATTGCTTTCAAATATTGAATGCATTTCTCTGTAACCATCTTTGAATAAAGCTCTGTCTCACAAGAGAGTTAGTGGAGCATTAAGGACTAGGACTCCCTCAGTGAAGAGGAGGGAATTATAATTACAAAAGGACAGTTTGATAGTGTTTTTCTATACTGAGACAGCTTAGTATAGTTTGCTAGCCATATGAGCCAAGTCCTTGAGACTGCTTTGTAACAGCCAGGCACTTCTGGAATTCAGGGAGAGGAGAACAGAAGAGGCAAGTTCTTGCAAAACTGTAAAATTGGAGAAAAAGCCCTCAATTAGAACAAATAGCAAATTTTCCTAGCCTAAGATTTTTAGCTTAGATAGGTATTAATTATGATATTTATTATTATTACTATTATTATTATAACTCAAAGTCAACACCTGTACAATTTCTGCAGCTCCTTAGTGTTTTCAAACCATTCCCCAACTTCAGGGACAACTTGATCACTCAGTAATTTCACACCTGAGAAAAAACATAGTTTTTCGTTGTCATATTATGTATTTATTATCTGGTGATTAATATACTTAATAATTGTGAAAAAAAAAGGAATTACTGAAAAAAAATGAAAAATACCCCACTTAATTCTAAAAAGATGAATTCTCATGCCTTTCTTGAATTGCATTTTTTTAAAATAATGATAAATCTATGTTACTGAAAGACATAATTTGAAAATTACTTTTAATATATCCTTGTTTATTTCCTGTTATATTCCTAAATATTATTTTCTGGTCTTCCACTTCTTTTTCACAGGCTTATTCCTTCTATTTTTTCTACTTGCTCTGATTCAGAGTCTTCCACTGAAATGTTTTTCAAAATAGAGCCATCACAAATTTCCAGTGGTTGTTTCCTAGCTGTTCTAGAGAGAGAGGTAAGCTATGAAAATAAATACTTAAAATCACTTCATAGAAGATGAGTAGTGCAACTTTCCACAGAAGAATAACAAAATAGAGATTTGAAATAAAAATCCTGGCTGCTTTTTTGTTGTCTTAAGACCAAAAGACAGGTGAGTAGTTGAAATGTGCCACTTGTGGAATTTTATGCTGAGCACAAGTTTAAAAGCTGTGCCTGTTGTGGAGCTCATGTGGAGCAGACCCTTGATCCAAGTCAGTGCCAGCAAGGTCTAGAGGAAATACATTGCTGTTACCACACTTTGGAATGAAATGCCCAGATTGATTAGACTCAGGATAAATGGAATCTAGTAAATGTATTTGTTATATGTGTCACCAAGATTTTCCAGTATCCAAGCAGCTGAAATCTTAATCCCTATGGGTCACTATTAAATTTGAATAAAATAGGTATGAATATGTTTCCTTCCCAAACTCAGGCATATGCAAATCTAGGTTGAAAGGCAGGAGACTTTTGCTGAGTAAACGGAAAAGCCTTGGCATGATTCCTGAGGAAAGGCCTTAAAGGGCTAGTTTGCATCTCTGAGCATCAACATTTTCCTCTTGTCTCTAAGAAAAACACACATTTTTTCCACCAAAAGTGGAAGGGCTGTGGGGAAGAACTAATCCCAGTTTCATTGCAGATTAAAGATAGGAGATCTTGGTTATTTGTACCATTTTCTGTCATACTGCAATTACAGTGCTTGAAAGAAGCTTGCCTCTTGGGGGAAGGTAGATTTTATTAAGAATAAGAGAATTACATATGAAAAGCCTTTCAAGTTACCTGTTATTGACCTCTTTCTTTACAATATTAAATATTTTAAACTTGGTCTGAGTTTTAGTTAATCATGCTATGTGCATCTCTCTACCATATTGTCTCTCTCCAGAGAAACAAACACTTTTGTTGCAGGTAGTTAATGCAAGTAATTTTTTGGGTCAAATTCTAATACAAAGAAGCAGTTGCTCCAATGGCCAGTTTTTAGGTGATTCAGCAAATGAACGTTTTCCACAAAGTAGAAAACATGTATGTACAATTTAAACTGAAATTCCTTGTTTACAGAAACGTTCTTAGCTAGCTGTAAATAGTTTCTCTCCCATTGTTTCTCTTTATATACTTGGATGTTGAGCTGGTTCCCAGTTTGAGAGTTCCTTGCTTATCTATTATGAGCAAGAACTTCCATTACTGTGAAAATTATTCATGCTTAATGTTACTGAAATTTCTGTATTTTAGTAAGTATTTCTGATACACACACACAATGGATATTTTATTCATACAGGCACACTACAGAGCAGGTCAGTGTGGGAATATGTTGGTTTTGGCTGGATGGAGGTAATTTTCCTCACTGTGACTGGTGTGGAGCTGTGTTTTGGATTTGTGCAGAATAGGGTTGATGACCTAGAAATGGTTTTGTTATCTCCAAGCAGGGCTTACCCAGAGCCAAGGCCCTTTGTGCTTTTCATAGTGCCGCACTGCTGAGGGCACTGGGGCTGTGTGGGAGGCTGGGAGGGGACACAGCCAGGACAGGTGACCCAAACTGACCAAGGGGATATCCCAGACCTTGTGAGATCGTGCTCAGCACATAAAGTAGGGGGAAGCAGGAGGAAGGGAGGACTTTTGCAGTAATGGCACTGGTCTTCCCAGGGAACCACAATCTTTGTCTTAACCCAGGAGTTCCCTAGCTTTACTCTTCCATTTCCTTCCCTGATTCTCTTGGTGGGGGACTGAGCAAGCGGCCACGTGGGGCTTGGCAACCAGCTGGGGTTAAACAGCTGGTTGCTAAGACAGACACACATTACAGAGCCCAGAACTGAGCTTCCCCTCTTTGGGTCAGCAGAGAAGAAAGCCTATGAAGAAGAAATGCTCCAGTACCTCTTTACACAAGTCAAGTTCCTAGTTTTGGAATAAATAGTTTGGTTAGCATTTATCACGTGCGACTTAAGTCCTTCTGCTAGATTCTGCTCTTTTTCTCATGGAGTAAATTCTGAGCAGCTCTGTATTGTGGCTTAGATTCACTGTTGTTTCCTGTGAAATTTTCAGAAAAAGGTGTCTGCTAAAGACATTTTGGCTTCTGCTGCAGCAAAAGCTCTACTAGATGGCATTGTTGAAGAAAAACCAAAAGAAGAGGTGAAAAAGCCGAAAGTAAAACAACGTAGGTGGAAGGCTGCTGCCGGTGACAGTAAGCCAAAAGCTGCAAAGCTCCCTCCCCGCCCAACTGCAGCTAAGGTTAAGGCTCCTAAAGCAGCCCATAAGATACAAGAAACACATGTGTGCCCCATATGCCCAAAAAGCCCAGCCAGTAAGGTGCAAAAAAACCATGCAGACTTCCCAAAAGAAAAGACTGTGCAAGAGAGAAAAGCAGCCAGTGACACAGCTCAGGAGACTGTGCAAGGGAAAAAAGCAACCAGTGACACAGCACAGGAGACTGGGCAAGGGAAAAAAGCAACCAGTGACACAGCACAGAAGACTGGGCAAGGGAAAAAAGCAGCCAGTAACACACAGCAAAAGAATGTGCCCTGAACAGACAGCTGTGTTGAGCTGAAGAAATCTGTGAACCCTGACTGATACACAGCACCAGTGAAAGTGCAGAAGCCAACATCTCATCTGTCACCTCTGGGCAAGGTGTATGAGACAGACACCTGATCAAAAGGCATGCACAGAACAGAACAGGGATGTACTGAAGCCCACAACAATCACTTTGCCTTCACTGATAACACCATATGAAAGGCTGTAATGAAACAAACTCAGGGTATCAACTTAATGTGGCTTTCATGGCCAGACTGGAGCACAGGGTCCAAGTGGTTGGATATTTCCACCACCCTGGTCAAAAATGGTCAAGCCAACTTGGCTGTATGAACCTTCAGACTCTGCCCTCCCTTTGTAAAGAAGGTAAAGGTTACTGTATCCTAATCAATAGTCTTAAATTACAGTATAAATTTATGCAAGGATAATCTGGCCTTAGGAAAGATGTATTATGGGCTATGTATATAGAAATATCCATGTTTAGATAGCAACTTCTCATCCAGTAATCATACTTTAAGTGAATGGAGCTCAGCTGCCTAAGGCTGATAGATTGTTGGGGGAAGTGAGGTCAAAAACCTATAGCCTCTTGCTATATAGTCTGAAGTGACAAGTTGAATTGTATACCCAACCCCTCACTGTATCTGAACCTGTACAGGTAATCAGTTTCAAACTGATGTTTTTAAAGTGAGACTGAATTTTTTAAAGTGGCTTTTCTTTACAAGTGCTAGATACTATTTTTGTGAGTTTCCACTTACTACAGATGCATGGAAAATAAGCCTTGTATTTTTAAAACTGGATGTGAACTTTTGTCCAGGAAACTGGCCAAGTACATTGAAGCCCATGCATAGGCTTTCTAGTGTGTGTTCTCTTGGTTTCTTCTTAAGTGTGCACTGAAATACTAACAGTGAAAAATAGATCAAATATTCTCATGCTAAGAACACTGAATCGTCATCATAATGTCACATCAGACTATGTCATGGTTCATAACTGCTTTTTATCAATTTCTTAACATAAACAGTTCTTAGTTGAAAAGAGCTGCTACTGTCAAGGTAACATTTTTATAAATGTTACTGCTAGTCAGCTGAATAGTGACTGGACAAAGACTAGCTGCCTGTCTTTGGAAACAGCTGTGGGCTTCTAAGCTGCTCCCTTTTGCTACCAAAGAAAAAATAACTGTAAAACATCTACAACTGTCTTGTAATCTGAGTAGAGGATAAAAGGAAGCACAGAGATACTTTTAACAATAAACCTGATTTGTATCTAGAACTTGTAAAAATGAAAGAGACAGCACAGCAATACAGAAAGACAAAGGTACCTGTGGCCCAGAAATCTTCCTCTAGGCCACCATTTCAGATACTTGGGAAGAGTGTTGCCAGGAGCATCACCACTGTAGTGTGGGACTTAACCAGTTTGACATACGTGTCTGGATTTAGACCCATCCAGAGAAAATGTTATAACATCTCTATTTTGTCTTCACCCACACCAGTCAGTGTTACTGGATCAGCAGTACCTTTTTAAGAAAGGATGTGAATGATATTACCCCAGCAGTGTAGGCAGCTGGCTCTTGTTCATCTGATAAATATCACTGCTTCACTGAATCAGTGAAATTTCTTACAGCATTTTAATGTGAGCCAGCTGTCCTATACAAAGACATCCCTCACCCTCTGCATATCCCTGCAAGCAATCCATGCTCCTTGCGTGCTCCAGTAATACAATGAACTCTACTCTTATTTCTGAATAAACTTGTTAGGATAGATTTAGACCAATACACATGCCATGTGTAGAACCAGAAAAAAAAAATTACTTTATTTCAAAAACATCTAGGAGGAGGAGGGATTCTACATGTTGGATGGAAGGAATGGACACTATGGAGATTTTTTTCCCCCAATATGGTTGTTAAATGCTTAAAATAAACTTAAGAGATTCTGCAGTTAAATAATGATCTTTTTTAAAAAAATCAAGATCTGTATAATTCATTATGAAAGCTGAAATTACTTGTAAAACAACATACGTGTGTCTAATAACAGAATTTCTGGGCTACTTACGTAATATGTGCCATGATGTCCCTCACTTGGCCTCGTCTTGCTTTCAGGAATTTGCATTTTTGACACAGTATGGAGGTTAAACCAGTCAGTGTCTTGATGGCTTACCAAGAATATCAGAGAGTGAATTTTTCAACTGCAGGTCAGCAGCTTACTTTGTAAGCATGGAACATCACATGGTGGCAACACCTGGGACTGACTTCAGATGGCTTGTAGGTAGATGCCTGTAACAGTCTTTTTTCAGTAAAACTGCATCTTATGTAACTATTTTTCTGTAATCCAGTTGTTTATTTGTCATTTTCAACTAGAAACTGTTGATTCAGCTTTCCAGATACAAAAGTTCTCAGACTACTGCTACTGCCTCTAAACCACCAGTATGTTTTTCCCTTCCCTCAACCACCATTCTGAACAAAATAATTTTGCAGTTTCATGGAGCAGTAACAGGTGAGACAATCACTTTATGCAGCTAAATTTATTCTCAGAACAGATTACATTTAAATATGGAGAAGTGGTCAACAGCAGGGAAAATTGTCCTTTTGTTGTCAGTCATGTACTTTTAGGTAAGACTGGGCTCTGCTAATAAACAGTGTTGTGTTTCCTTCTGTCTCACTGTTGTTAAATCAAACCTGCATGGGCTGATGGGACAGCACATGTGACAATGTGTTAATTAATGTGCCCAAGAAAGGAGTAATGCATTTGGGGGTAATGCTGAAATGCTGTGCCCATACTGGCTTTTGAAATGAGAATATTCTCTTTTCCATGGGTGATGTACTAACACGTTTAGATTCCATGATGAATGATCTATGAAATGCTTGATAAAATTAAGAAATGTAGAACCCTTAGTGACAGCCTGAGTGTGAGCTATTAGATACTCCACAATTTTTGTTCCTCTGTCACTGAAGGGCATAATATTTCTGTAGGTACAAGTGACTCTGCACAGGAAATATATCACTAAACCTTGTTTTATTGTGAATGGATTCTGTGCTATTCCTATGCTATTTTTGTCATTCCCAGTTAACCACCCTGTAGGTGGCCTCCATAGCCTTGCATCTCCCACACCTCCTTGCCCCCCTGTAAATGAAACAGTCAGTGGCTTAAATAAAACCTACAGCCAGCACTACAGATTTCAAAAGAAAGGCTTTTATCTATTAGTCATTGACTGTGAATATAAATCTCCTTGCTTCTGCAAGGGGGTGTGTTAATGACATGACTGACTGACACGTGATACCTCTAACTTACTACTTGCATTGAAAAAAATTACAACATTAGCTTTGCTTTACATGATTCTTCTACAGACTTCAATAAAAATGTGACTATAAATAATTACAAAGCCTGCCTTTTTTTAGGCAACCTATGGTATACAGAGTGGAGAATGTTACAAGAGCACATCCAGTAAAGACAATACATCAACATAATAAAGCAGGATATTTCAGTAAAAATAGAATAAATAAAATAAAAATATTTTAAGCTGTATTTAACAGGTTAAGTTAGAATATGGCATCAGACATACATGGCATAGTGAACATGGCTGCCGGCCTACAGAATCACTAGGTATTATAAAAAATGCATAGATAACTGAAGGGTTGCTATAACATCAACTAGAACAATTGCAGTTGCTCAAAAACACACACACACCTCATACATACTTTTTTTGGCCATGGTAAAAAGAGTGTCTGAATATATTGTGAAACAAAAGATAATAGGCTTTGCAATATTAGGCTCTGATTCTGCAAACTCCTGGGTGTGTATTAAATCTTTTGGAGAATTAGGAGCTCTACTGAAGCAAAAAGGCCACGTATAGTCAAATCATCAAGCACACTACTTAAATATTTGCAAAATCAACAGCATTTTGTTAACAGACATAAACCTTTTAAAACATACACGGGCGAGTGATGCACAGCTTTTCAAATACCCTTCTGTCTTCTCAGCCCTGCCTGCAGTTGCCTGCATTGCTAATGAAAGCTGACCAGATGTTCTAGCCTTGACAACACGGATGTAGAACCTTTACACTGCTGTTTGCCAAGTGTTGGTTTAGTTAAAGAGAGAGTCTGGATCTCTCTTGGGGACAATCAGCATGGTGCAGATGCAATGAAAAAATTCCATTATACTGTTTAAAATTAATTTACTGCTGTACAACAGTTGTCAATCTCAAATCACGACATTGTCAGCAGGAACTTTAAAAAGATACTGTCAAAGTATTTAATTTAAAATAAAATAAAATGTGAATCACCAGCACAAGGATGAACAAGGAAACTTTTAACTTCACAATCCTACCTAAGGGTACCTGTTAGCCACCACAATTTGAGAGCAGTCATCCCTGGAAATATTCAAGACCAGGTTGGATGGACAGCTTTGGTGAAAAGTGCCCTCTGATAGGGTTTGGAATGAGATGGCCTTTGAGGTTTCTTCCAAACCAAACAGTTCTGTGATTCTATGCTAGAAGTGAGTTTTACACTGCTCCTAGCAGGGTGGCTGGGATCAGGACTGGGAACTACAGAAGCTATATGCAAGCTGCCATCCCCATGCTTTGTGCTCTGGGTTTGTTTGCACGTCCTCCCCTCCAGCCCTCCTTCTCCAGCTGTGCAGGCAATAGAGGTGGTGCAAAGGAGGTGGCAAGAGCGTGAGCCTTGAGAGGGGAAAGAGCTGCTTCAGTGCCCGACATGCAGGATCGTGGTCATGAAGAGATCTGAGCTCCTCAGAGGATCAGCTCTTCAGAGGGTATTGTAGAAAGCTAAATTTAATTACAATAGTTGCATAGCCAGCCTTCACCTGACACTAGCTCATACATCACACTGAGTTTGGTAATGATTTTCATGCATTTTTCAGCACAGAAATTTCTTGAATCATCATTATTTTCCTGTTGTGTTCCTAAGTTACTTCGCCAGGTGTGGTCATTAATTTCTTCAAACAAGGAAATAAAAAAGAAAATAGTTTGTTTATAACAGTCTCTTGCATATTAAAATAAAAGAGCTATTGTAACAAAAACTTTGCCAGTGCTCCTTTATCACAAGATTTGCAGACTTGGGAGACAGTTACAGTTTGGAACCTAGCTATAAATGGAGGCAAAACATTTTTAACACTAGTTAAACATAATGTTCCAAAATCTGTACCAATCTGCAGGTTTGGACAGAAGATGACAAAGGAAGAGACTGAAGATGCAGGACTGCATTTCAAAATCAGCCTGAGGTACAATTTTGAGGGCAATGCTGGGCTGATTTTGAGGGTCTGCAGGTGTGTAAAGCAAATCAATCAGATGAAGTCTTTGGAGCAAAAGCAGTGAAATCCAATTGCACCACCTGAAACACTACCCTGTTAAAAAACAACTCTCTTCTTATTTTGTTACAAGAGCATTGAAAGTAAAATAAATTTCAGGAAGTTTTGTAAATAACAAGAAATGTAATTGTTCTTCTGGCATGCTAAGTATTCAGCAACAAACTCCAAGGGAAAGGGGGAATTATGCAACCAGACACTGAACTGAACATTTCATCAAACACTTGTATAGAAAAGGTATGGAATAGTTTAGTCTCTATAACAGTTGTAAGAGAATAAAATCACTAACTACTCCTTCTTATTCCTGATTGGTTTGAGCCCTCCATGAAACAAATTATTTTTGATGAATTAATGATAGATTTAGGAGAATAAATTTAACAGCCAGCAGTTGAATTTGTATGTTTAAAGCTTAAAAGCTTCACTGGATCACCCTGCAACTCAATTACTGAAAACACTTCTGTATTTTTCATCATTTGTTTGGTTTTAAACAAAATTCTTCTGTAAGACCATAATGTGTAACCAGAAGATTACATAATGACACTACAATTCAAAAACATGTCAGGGAGATGTTAAAGTAGTTGCTAGACCAATGCTGACAAACAATTTAAAACTAACAGGTGCAGTTCTGTAAAAATAAAACTTGGTATTTAATCTACAGTAATTCAATGGTAGCTAATACTTGATACCTATTCCAGTGTTGAAAACAGAGCAAAGTGCTGTAGGATTTAAGATTGGTTTATGACAAATCCAGCTCAAGAAGGTGAAATTTTTAACTCAGGCATCATTCACTCCAAGGATTTTAGCACGAGTTCACTGGGAGGGACGTGGCCATATTCTCTTTTTTGTGTGAGTTTAGGTAAAGTTCATGTATTTACAATCAAACAGACCTTCCATTGCCCATGATGTAACTCACTGACAGCAAAAAAATTATTCATGCTTCTTTTCATATCAGGCGATGGTGGCAGGAAGGAGAGAACATGCGTGTGTAACATTGTTTCCATGGGGTGAACTCTGAAGAGGAAGCATCAGCAGCTGCAATGGAAGGGCAGACGTGGTCTGTTCACGGGCCCAGTGTGGCCATGCTGCCTTCAGTCACTTGGTGGGAGAGCAGCTACGGCATCTCGGGCACCGGGCGCTTCTGTTTCAAAGTGTCAATGAGGGACAAGACTCCTCTTTTCACGTTGGTGGTGACTCTCCTGGTCACCGAGTCTGCGGGCGGCGGCGGCGGCCGGACTTTGTGTGAGGGAGGTCTGGCTACCAAGCACTTCTGATACCGCAACTGCAATGGAGCAAAGCCACTCTGAAACCATTTCTGCAGCAAGGAATTCACTGACCATTTCAAACACACTTCTATATTTTCTCATTAGTCAAACATCTGCTACGTCTGCTTTGTCTGTGGCAAAAAGCTCAGCTGAAGCAATGGGAAATTGGTCTATCAATGTTTGGGCAGAAACTGTCCATTAGCACGCAACAAATATGGGAATAAATCATATAAATACCAATTTGAAAACTGAAAAGTAAGTTTTCTGGGTTCAGTTACTCTCGAAAAAGGGTTATTTTCTGGATTTCATAACATGAATCCAAGCAAAATGTTTTTTTGGCATTAGATAATTTGTGTAGTGAAAGAAAAGATTTCTAATTTGCATAGATGCGGCAGAGGTTAGGAGGGAAAATAATTAAAGGGGCATTGTTCACTAAGCTGATTTTAATTTATTAAATATTTTTAATTGATTAAATAATAATATTAATTCCGATTTCTATCTTGCTTTTCTCTGTCTTGAAATGGATATAATTACAAATTTGAAAAAATGCAAATTTATGGAGGCAGTGAAAATCTAAAGTGCTATTAGATGCCTTTGAAGAAGGTTACTTACCATACAAGCAGCCTGAACAGCTTCTGACACATTGCCTGCATTAGGTTCACACCAAAACACGTGGCACTCAAAGTGCTGGTTTCCCGTGTCCATGATGAAGGCGAAGGTGTGGATGTCCTTGCCCACCCCCATGAAGGACAGGAACCGCACACGACACTCCACCATCACCTCCTCTTCATTCTGCTCAGGAACCAAAGGGTTCAGCATTACTGCTGCATGCTCTGTGGAACTTTCAGTTTTGATTAAATGGGAGGATATCCTGATACATTATTGCAATTCGTTCTTATCTGTATGACCCGAGCATGCTCAGGCCTGGGCTGGATCTCTCCCTCTAGGCTGCCACTGAGGCTTTGAGCATTACCACAAAATTTTAAAATGTTGCACACTTTGGAAGCTGCTTGTTTTGTGAAGAAACCAACAACATGGGTACATGGGTATAATGACTCCAAAATATGCTCCCCTATCACTGATGTGTTATAGAGATGTTGGTTTAGTACCTCATCAAAAGACATATATAAAATACAGCATTAGTAAGTCTCACTGTATTAAACTCTATGGAAAATCCTCTACATTTTCTTCTGTAACAGATTTTTATATTACTCTTGGCATCCATACCAAGAGTAAGGCAAATGCAGTTTGGAATTTAGGATTGCTACTACTTTGGGCTTAACCTACAACATTTTAGACTCGAAATTCCTAGAAAGGAAAACACTGAATTTAATTATCTAATGAATATTTATGGTAATTTATTTCTGAGAACATGCTTGGAATGATAAATAAAACTGGAGCTGATATGAGCAGTAATAGCCTCTGCAGATTCTGGAAAGAAATAAAATGCAAAATAAACAAATGAATTTTAGTTTAAATTAACCCTACTAGCATTTCTGTGTTCCTGGATTTCAACACTCATATAATTTTAGTTGTGTTTTAAAGAACACAGTCTGCCTTACTCTTTCATTGATGACTGTGACAGTAGCATCAGCAACGTTCATGGTAACTGGCAACCAGTCATCTTTGCTAGAGGAAGCCATTAGACTTTCAATGGCACTGTTCAGAGTATCCATTCCTAAAAAAGAATAAAATGCAACACTGAAAAATAAAATATATATATATATAACAACAGATATTTTTATCTTCACACAGCAGTACAGAAAACAGATTGTTTTGGATTCCCCATTAAAATTAATTTGATAATGGAAGAAGGTATTATGAAGCTGTATTTCTCCACCCCTGGAAGAGCAAAGCAGGTGCCTCTGGCTTACAAAAAACCAGGATAGCATCTTGTTTAGCTTTTATACTGTTTCAGTCTTTCTCATTAGTAGCAGAACTCATATTCAGAGAAAGCTGTAGAAAGAAACTCTGCCTTCTTGGCAGCTCCCAGAATACCCTGTTTGCAAAACAAATGTTCATGTGATGCCCTGAATATTGGATGTCTTCATGCCTGATTCATGTGACTGAAACAGAAGAGGTGCTACCCTCCAGAAGTCATGCACTGGCAGTTGATGAGCCATTAGTTTAAGCAAGGAACTTTGGAATTCACTGAAGTGTTACATACCCACAGGTTTTGCTACAGGTAGCATGCCCAGGTACTGGACGTGAAACTTCTGTACCAGTTCTGTCTTTGGTGTTGGGAAATCTACTGCATGGGAACAAAAGTCAATTTCTATTAATCAGCATTCACAGCAGAAAAAAAAGCATTTTTATTTCATCAATAATATAAAACTGTTTACCCATTAATGGTACTCTGAAGGTATTGCATTGATTTAAAGAAATTTTTATTTCTTCTAACAAGAACAAGCCTCAATCATTTCTAAAGGAATTTTTGGTCTATGCTTAGCATAGAAGCACATTATAATGCTGGCATATTAAACCACAGAAAATATGGGTCTCTGAGATGTATAGACCTAAGTTTCACTACAACAATTATGTAAAATCTGCTTTAATACCATCCTTGCTAATATGTTAAACACAGTCTCCAAGTAATCAATACTACTGCCTGAACAGAACACATTACACAGACCATTGCACAAGCTGATGTATGGATTAGGAGCAAGATATTCAGTACAAACTGGTGGATCCAGAGGCATATAATTTTCTGAAAAGCTAATGCAAAGTATATTTGTTCTCCTGGAATAGTTTCAAAACAGCAGCTACTAAGATGTGACAACAGCACACAAAGGCAACTTCCTTCTACCATGCAGTAAAGTGTGCAAAAGCTGGATGACATCCCAGCACTTGCACCCTTGCCTCAGAAGCTGCTAAAATAGATGCTGAAACCTAGGAGGAGAACTCCTATGGCACTTCTGAATCCAAGTGAGTAATTGGAGTATATTCTGGTTTTAAGGAAGATTTGGCCAACAGTTGCAGTCTCAAGTCAGGAGGTATTTTGATTTGAAAAAGACAATATCCTGAGTAGCCACAAATAAGTATGACTGTGTTTGAAACACTTGCATTTCAAAATAAAAGAGGAAACGCATGAGTTGACATAACTGAGCAGGACTCCATAACTGTCACCAAAACCAAGAAAAATACTTAAAGTAATACAGGAACAGATTACAATCAGTCAGATACATTAATTATAGATTAATGATATAATAGATTATATTACAGATACATCAGGATACACTCCTGACTTCTCTACCCAGCATGCTCCATTTTTGTCAAAATCTGCATCAGAAACAACACTTATCTAAACCAGGACCATCCTGAGGAGGATACTAGCTGTAACACACAGTACCTTGCAGAGGAACATCAAGGGTGACATTTGTCCTATCTTGCAATGAGCTGCAAGCCATAGCTTTAGCATTTTTCCGTTCAGCCATAATCTGAAGAAAACAGTGATAATACAGCATTAAAAATATATATATATAGTACAGCAGCAACTACAATCTACTCATTTTACAACCCTATTTCTGAAATCTGAAATAAGTCAGAGAGTACGTGACTAAGCAGGTTATTCTTTTTAAATAACAATTTTAACAGTTAATAATTTTAACAGTTAGCAACAATTTTTCTTGGTCCTGCAGGATAATACCATTGAATAACACCATTCAAACAAGGTTTGATTTATTTATGGAGTTTAACATCATTGTTTATTATTAATTGAACCTCTGTGTTCTTTTCCCATTTTGAACCTGCAGCTTCTTTATTATTCAGGAAAGCCTTTGGCCTCTACACACACTTGTCAAATCAAAGGTGCATATCATCCTCCTCAAATGTAAATGCTCATCTATTTGCATCCTTTCCCTTACAAATCCTCTACACTGTTTCTCGTTGCCAGTTACATAAACTAAACTAGCACTGCACACAACTGCTGATTACATGTATAAGTCTCAGGGACCTCTGAACAGACAAATGCAGCTGATTTTAAACCCACTTGCCTTTGAGCAGATTTCGTGTAAACTTGTAGCAATGGCTTTTGCAGGTGTGTCACATCGAAACACATGACATTTCAGAATTCTGGTGTCCTTGTCTCTTGCCACGTAAGCAAAGTCTCTGTGTAAACAAGATAAATGGACACAAAACATTAAAATCAGTTGTATTTCCAAAACTGCAAGTCCTACATCACCTTAACAGGTGTATATCTCAGCTCTTAAGGTACAAAATATATACCTTCCATAAAGCAGGTCTACAAATGTAGTAAACTGCTTACCCATGAAACACATATCTAATCTATATAATTCAAAACCTTAATCTATATAATTCAACAGCTCATTACGGTTTCCTAACCATGCAACTTACTCAAGTTACAACCTGTAATTCCAAATGCAATTGTAAATAAACAGCAAAATTTACTCAAATATATTACTGAAGATGAAGTAGAGAGAGAATTACATATTAAGACAGAAACCATATGCAGCTTTTAACTGCTAGAAAACCCCAAGAAATAGCATACAACTCTGTAGTCAGAGAAAAATCATATTTCAAAGTGTATAAAGTGCTTAAAATATGCAGATAGTAATTAGAGATCTGGTTGCATAAGGGAGATGTGAACCTGCTGAGCTTTGCTCACACTAATTGCCCTAAATTTCTGACCTTATTTTTTCAAAAGTTAAATAAAATTGCCCTACAAAAGGGATTTTTGTACTGTACTGGCTGGCTAGTCACCACAGCACATACAGCTTTCTAGCATGGATGAAGGAAGTGCCATGACAAGGTTTATTTGTTCTCAGGCTGCTTAGGAGTTGGAGCTCTTCTGAGACAGTCCAAGTGACACAGCTGAGCCAGGAAGAAGCCTGGCTTTGCCCAGCTGCCATCCTTGTGATACCAGACTCCCTCTTTGCTGGTCTTGCACCTCTGCTTTTTCATGTCCTCCAAGCAACCACAGCTCATTCCTACTTTGTGTCCCTCTTGCTACCTTCAGATTTCTCTGGGACTTTGCTCCAGCCTCTTATGCTGAAATTCCTTTTGAGTGTCTTTCTGTTTTGCATATAAATAATTACCAGCAAAGCTCTCAGTGGTGAAGAAGAGATAGGAGGGATATTCCTAAGCCACAGGCCTAGTATAAACTAAAGTACTTCTGTATATAAAAGTCTGTAAATATTCTGAGCAGGGTTTAATGTACCATGGATGGCCAATTTTAAAATTCATTTTAAATGCTCCAGGAATTGAAGAATTTTACACTGAAGCTACCTAGGGAGAATCAGTGACTGTGGCAAATGGATTTCTGGCCTTCCTGCTCTGTACAAGACACAGACCCTGTCCTGCAGTTAAGTACTGTGCCTGTACCTAATTGAATGGCAGATTTTGCTCTTCATGAGCCCTTGCAATATAAGGGCTGCTCAGTAACAGGTACAGGTGGTTGCTCCATCTAAGTGCTTTGCAACCTGAAGCCTGATTAATGATATTTAAAAAACCCCCAAGCTACACAAAACTGTCAGAGCATGAGATCTGAAAGCAATTGCACATGACAGCACCAAGCAGAAACACTAAATGGAGCTGGGGGCCCCTCTCCATGCCCCTGCATGCCAGCCTGCAGTGGTGGCACACATCAGGGAGTGGGGCAGCACCTTCCCCTGAGCCCTTCCTGCATGGAGAATGGGCTGCCCTGGCTGTCTCTGGCTGCAGCACTGCCCTGGGGAGGAATGTGAGACACAGGAATCCTTTGGGACAGCTTCACCCAGCTGATGGTGACCTGCAGGACAAATCACACAGCAGTAATCCAGGAAGGTGCTGTCTGTTACAGAAGATGCCCCAAGGCTTCCTCCCCAAGTCCCTTGGCCACAAGAGCTTTTTGCATGTTGTTCCCTTTTTCTGCACTGCAAGATGCTGAGTTTCAGCTGGAATCTTGCTCCTGGAAAGAGACTGGTGCTTTTGGCTCATCTGGACATGTGCCAAGCCTTGCTTCAGAATGGTTTCCTCCTCACTTAACTCATCAAAAGCAGGCTGGAGACTCCTAGGTGGACTCCAAGAGTAGAGGGTGTGGATCACCTGCAGCCTATGAAAAACTTGCAGTTAAGGGGAAAAACATGAAACAATGTGCCATGTCAAAACCCCCTGGGATTGGTGGTGGGTGCTGGGAAGGAGCTGCCAGGACCACCTGGCCCAAACCTCAGCATGCAAGGCTTGTGTCCTGCCCCTCCAGCCTTTGTAAATATTTCTGCTTGTGATGATATGCAGCCATTAACAAGGCTGTGTAACACAATTACAGAAGAAATTACAGACACACCAGCCAGTAGAGCAGTTTCAAGGACTGGGAGCCAATAAAACCCTGGTGGTGGTGTTGCAGCCTCACACACCAGTGTTTCACCTGAAGTACCTGAACAGCTTGAACAAAGTAAACCAGCTAATCACACTCATGGATTGTGAATATTAATAAAGCTTCAGATGACCAGGGCCTGCATCTACTGAGACAAAGTATGAAATGTGAGTTCTTCTAAACCTGTGGTACCACATCACACTCAGCCCTGCCAGCACCATCTGTTTTCTAATCATCAATCAGAATTAGCACACAAACCATCCTTCCCCCTTCTGGCAGTGCACAGACAGTACCACTGATGCCATGAATCCATGGAAGTCACCCAGATGCTTGCATGGGTGGCCCTACATGGCAGCCCAGCAGCCAAGACCTGGGGATGGGCACTGGCTGGTGGCAGCTGGCTCCTCCCCTGCCAGCAGGCATTTCCAGGCACCCAGAGAGCACAGCTCCATGGTTGGTCTTGGAGAAGAAAGGCACGGCTTTCTGAGGATTTCAGAGTATCTGCTTCCTACAGCAACAATAAAAGTTAGGAAAAGTTTTGTGTTTCCCTACATAGGACCACAATGGAACAGCTTCTTTTTTGTCCAGAGCGTTGAATCCCAAGTAAGGCAGAAGACCAGTCTCTGATTCTTCCTCCACTTCAGATCCCTTCTGGGCTGCTTCATCTATAAACCTTCATTTCACTGCAGCTCACTCGAAGCTGATTAACATTTAAGTGAGATTTATGTGCAACAGGCCCCTGGGATAATGAAGAAGTGCTGAGCAACGTGTTTGCAATAGAAATTTATGGAAAAGGGCAAATGCCTCCTCTTACCACTCCCCTATGTTTAATTCTGCTAGGAAAACCAGCAAAAAAAAGAAATGAAAAAGCCATTACAAAGCCCACAGCTGGTCAGAGAGCCAGCACGGGGTTAACATCACATCTCAACCAGCTGGACGAGTCTCTGTCTCCATAGGGGTGTGCACATGAAATCAGTGGGATGAGCAGCAAGGTGTTTAGTGGGAGAATGATGTTGCAAACAAAGCTGTATACTCCTAAAATTTCATAACAGAAGTGCAACACTTCAATTAATACAGGATTATAGAGAAGTGCTGCATAGAGGGTATTTTTAAATTTAAAAAAAAACATTTGCACACTACATCATCCACTAATAACTTTCCAGTTATAGGAACTGGATATAAATCAGTAATCTGGACAAAAGCTAGAAAAACAAAAAAATAGATAAGAATTACTTTGTGCAAGACTAGGTAAGACTGGTTCTGCTAAACAGTTAAAAATTTGTAGTAATTTATTTTGAAAGAATACAGAACTAGAGAAAGACATTTTAAAAAGCAATTTTGAGAGTTGAAAAGACAATGTAAGGTGCTAAGTAGAAGGGAATTAAATCTCTATTTGCTCTTTTACTCTCTTTAATTGGCAAATGCCTACAGTCATTGACTAAACCCTAGATAATCATACCTATTTAACACCTGGCTAAGCATCACTTAGCTGCTCAACCTTGGATGAATATAATCACATTAAAAGCAATTTATGCTAATGCTGTCCTGTTTGAGTAGCAGTTATAACCATTTGCCACTATTAGGGTAAAGTCCTAGGAGGCATCCCAATTAAGTACAGCCTAGAAGAGTAGCACATCCTCCATTACCTTCTCACATTAAACTTATTTCTTCAAAAGACTGTAGAAGAATGTAGAATTGCATGAATCCTTTTGGTTAAAAAACCCTAACATTCTAGCCTTAAAGTATGAAATAAAATTTTTTACTCTTCTCAATAAAATTAAATTGCTGCTATTTAAAACACCTACATTAAAATGATACACATGCAGGAAAATGTACATTTCCTTCCAGATTTATGTATTACAAATTGTAACAAGAATCCTTGAACCACAAAATTATATTCTCTGGGTTTGTCTTAAAATTGACTGAAATTCATCCAGAATAGCCTAGAGGAGATGATTTCTCTGAACTGGTGTACAGATTCTGTGACTGCAGGGTCAGGGAGCAGATACCCCAGGCTGTGGGGAAATCATCTCCTGAGCCTGTGACTTCCAGGCTTCCCTCTGCTTTCCTGCACACAGCTCACCAGAGACTCAGGAGAGCAGGGAACACAAAGGGAGAGCAGGGTCAGAGGCACCTGGCAGGGGGCTGCCATTCCCTGCCAAGGCTTGAATGTCCATGGGAGCAGAGGAGGGGCAAAGCAAGAGAAGGGAGAGGAGGCAGGTGATAAAAGCAGGCAAATGTAATGCCATCAGGACCATCCTCAGGTGGGTTTTTCCATGACACACAAATATTCTAGTATCATGAATGGTAGAGAAGATGAGATGCAGGAAACCCTGCAGTAATATGTATGTTAGAAATTACAGATCATCTGCATTAACATTTCAAGGTTTTTATCCAGGCTTCTTGTTCACATAGGAGAAAGGAGAATGGCTTATGGCTGAAACAATGTTTGTGACTCTGTTCAGGTCACTTGTCTTTTTATTATGGTCCCACCAAGGAACTTGCAAAGTTAGGGAGAAAAAATCCAAAGGTAAGAAAATTATAATTAAATGAAACAAGCAGCATTCACAACACTGCAAAATGTGTTTGCAAAAGATTTACTGAAGACCTTTCAACTACCAGATACCAAGTGAAACCACTGCTTCCCTTCCACCTGTTCGAAATGAAACTCATAGCCCTTTCTTCAGGTGAATATACAGCCAACACTGTGGAATCAAATCCTGGAGGAGGAAGAAAAATAACTATTCCCAAGAGTCTTCTCCTTCCCATTTTTGTTATACAGTAGCCACATGTATCCTTCTCCCCTCAGTGATGAGAGCTGGAAGTGATGTGGGAGAGAAAGAATTTTGCCTGTGTTTCTGACAGTTGCTGGAAATCCTACACACATTAAAACCTTTCCTTTTTCTTCACTCCAAGTGCTCCACCTCACAGAGCTCCTCCACCTCTTTAGCTACTCTCCAGCTACAGCACACTTGGCCACCATGACATTACCCTGGTGATGAATTTTGGATCCAAGCAGTTAAAATGCCCTCCCCAAGAAGAGAAAGGGAGACTTTTGGGATGCTTTTCTCATTTTAGTTTTTACACAATTTGAAAATTTATTTCCTTGCAGCAAAACATCAGTTCTGCATTTAAATAAATTCTTCTCAAATGGTCTGGCATTCACAGAGTGTAGCTTGTTTTTCTAATTCAAGCATAAAGTTTGCAGGGCAAATTATCCCCTGCTGAAAGGCTGTTTGCTTCATTCCTTGATAATGTCACTTGCTAACTCTGAAGGAGGAGCTATGGCGACTTTGTGTGATTCTCAGAGGCTTTAATCTGGCAGCTCTAAAACTCACAGCTGCCGGGTTTTCTTTGATGTCTTATCATCACCACAGTTCTGTGTGCTTCCAAAATTTGTTCAAACCCTCTCAGAGCTGATAGGTCTGATACCCAGCTCAGCCCCTCAGAGCCCAGTGCTTCCAAGCCTGAAGCATTTGCACGACTTTCACTCTGATTTCCTTCCTGCAGCCTGATCTTAGGCAGCTGCAAAAGCTGCTCCCAGAGGGGCTTCCAGGGTCTCGGTGCTGCCTGCCACCTCCTCCTGTGCCCAGGGGACAGGAGCCCTGCCAGCCTCACCAGCATGCGAGGTGGCTCTGAGAGGCTGCAAAGCATTTCCTTCTCTACACCAAGGGTTTATTCTATTCCTGCAAAGGGCCACAGGTTTGCATCAGCTGGAGTCATGGCCAAGTGCAATTGTCCAGATCCATGAGCTCTCTTAGCACAGTGACAACAGTACAGATTGTACAGCTTAAATGTATGTCCCATGTTGGTCCTCCTTCCCAGCCTTAGCCCACAATCACAAAGCCAAAGCACCACCATCATGGCAAGGAGGACACTCTGTCCCATGTGCCATGGTCACCACCAAGGGGGTGCCCTGGGAACGGAGCTCCTGCAGGACTGGCATCCCAAGGAGGCTCAGACAGCAGTGTGTGTCACATCCAGACAGGGCTCACTGCTGCTCACCCACTGCTACACAGGCACAGCAGACTCAAAAGTCAATCAGTAGCTGAGATCTCTGCTTGTTTTATGGATGGATTTAACAAAGACAGAACTTCTGGGACAGATGGTATGAAAAATCACTGGCCACTGACTTGGTCAACACAGATTTTTCAGGGTGTTATGTTGGTATTTTCCTTAACTACTTCACAATAATTTTGAAATGTGCATGGTGAGGGGGCTGCCTTCCTACCCTCTGCAGCAGTTTTCAAAGAAAAGGCACACAAATGAGGTAGTTTGTCAAGACCATTATAGCTGCTGCTTTTCCCTGGAAGCATTGTAAAGTGGTGCTTTAACTCCTCAGGATGGCCAGTGTGATGAATCCTGAATTTCCTTTAAGTAAATGAATGTGTTATTATGCCTGTGTTATTATGCCTGAACAGCCTCTTTGCAGCAGATCCTGTAAATTTGACTTTGACAAATTAGTATTTAGATATTTTTGACAATGCTTCTGTCTTCCAGATCTAATTGGAAGACACAGGCTTTTGTTTAAAAGGAATATTTGAAGATTTAATAAGGAAATACATCAAGTTGAGATGCTCAAAGCTCTATAACAGATTTAACTGAAGACAGAAGACTACAGCAGAATAGTTAATTTCTCCAGTGTGATTTGTTTTATAAGCAAGGCTTCCTAGCTCTCCTTTGTTCTTTATTATTCAGACAGAGAACACAGCAGTTGTGCACAGACACTACACACCAATCTGCTTGAAGCACACTTTTGCCAGTGCTAGGCTGGAAGCATCATTGCTCTCCACATGCACGAAACCTACATTAGACTGCAAAGCCATAATCAAGACAGTTCAAATATTTCCCTAGGCCAACACTGCCTGAAGAATTGATTATAAAAAAGTCAGGCCTGGAAACCATTCTCATTATATTCCACAAAGCAAACACGAGGAACGGTGTGCATCTCTAAACCACATTCTTTCCACCCAGTCCCACTTTCAAGATTTTGCAATTTAGAAGAGCAAACAAACCCCAGATCTCATCTGAGGGATGCAATTCTATTGCTGAGAGCCTTTGGAGTGGCTGCAGCCCTTGTGCTGCAAAGCGCCTGACAACAATGCCTCAGTGTCTGTGCTGCCATGAAACAGGAAGCATTGTGGAGAATTCCAAATGATCCCTTTGTACATCCAAACAAATCAAACCGACTGGGGACAACTTTTCATCAAACTTAAAATACAGGCAGGCAACCCAGACAGACTGGAAACAAACACCAAAATATTAAATAAACATTTACTTTTTCAAATCTCGCTAAACTTAGCTCTAAATCCCCTGCTCCCAGGATCATGTTTTTTTCAATTTTTAAAATAAAAGTTGAGATTTTAAGACTGTCTTGTATTTCAGATTACAGAAAACATCATCATCTGAATTTAATCCCAAGACTAGAATCAAATACTAAGATCCACTGCACTGCATGATTTTAAATTTTCCTATTATTTTAGAGGGCCTGAGGAAAAAAAACCCCAAAACAACCAACAGCCAGTATCAATTGGACAATTCTGTTAACAGCAAATTGAAAAGGTGACAGATATGAATTTACTCACTTAAGTTGAGCTTCTGTTCACTGATACAAGCAAACCAATACAGCATTTTTCAGTGCATGCCAGAAGGATAAACACAAAAATGGAAAAATGACAATAATTTACCTCTCTCTGAATCCAGGGAAGCATGAAGAAACAGAAAGAGCAAGTTAGAAAGCACTCAAGCAGACAGAGCTCCAGCAAATGATAAGAGAGGGTAGCTGAAGAGTGCTGTACATGTAACATACACTGTTTGTTTGTAGCACAGCATTTCTAAGCATACGGCCACTGTTTCCTCTCCACACCTCTTTCCATTGAATCTTGTTGCTCTGAAGTTTGGATTGTAAACATGCAATGAAGCCAAGAGGCATCAGCTGAATTCAGCCAGGCAGTGCAGACATATCAACAGTGGGAGGTAATAAAGCTTAAAATACCATACAGAAGTCTGGGAAGTAGCATGCAGAAAGTATAAATAGACACAGAAAGTGCATGAACCTTCCTTCTTACAAAATAACACCTTCTACAGCAGACACTGACAAAAGAAACAAGAATAATTCTTCAGGTTGTGCAAAACCTTACACTGTTTAAACTCAAAGAGTAGAAAGCAGGTTGTGCAAACTTTGCATGGTTTAAACTCAAAGAGAAGAAAGATTGCCATCAGTTTTTTAAATGCCTCTTCCAAACGCTCATGCCCCAAGGTCACCTGGGGTGCTCTGAAAGTTGCACCCTGAAGAAGTGACAGCCTGGGGAACACCCTTACATGAGCACTGAACTGAAGCCAGGATGTATAAAATCACCACACACCTTCATTTCCAGAACACTTCAGCAACCACTAACCTTGGTGTGACTTAACCCACATCCCTTTGAGAAGGCAGACAGGAGAGGCACAAGCTTCCCTGGCTGGAGGCTGCCCTTCTGTCCCCTCCCTGTCCCCAGAGCTGCTCTGCCTGCCTCCTGAAGGGCCAGAGGAGGCTCCCTGCAGGTGCTGGCACCTCCCACAGCCTGCAGCCCACCAGGTGATGGCAGCCACCAGGAACCCTGCCAGGGACACGGGGGTGCTTCTGGAGCTTGTCCTGTGAGGAAAGCACAGCTCCCTAGGATGGTACACAAAGGGCTGGCTGGGCTGGGGAAGGATATGGGCTGCTGCCTGATTCTGTGCACCTCTCCCTAAACACTGGACATCCCTGTGTGCAAGGCACAGTGTCTCTGCAGGGACAATGGCCATTCTCAGGAGAGCTACTTAGTCCTGCTCTCCCACTCCTCCTGCAGGCACCTCACAACTTCCCTTTTCTAAGAAGGGCTTATCTCTAGTGAGCATCACAGCATGGTTCATGCACTGTGTGCAAAAATGTGGGACCCTAATCATTCCAGCTTGTAACTGACTCTTGGGGGAAAAAAAAAAGAAAAAAAAAAGAAGTGGAGTAGAAAAATCATCACATAGCAAGTAATAAGGCTAGGATTAAAGTCAGATCACACTGAAGGGAAGGGATCCAATTCCCATTAGACATCTCATGTCAGCAAGCTTGCAGCAATCAATCTGTTGCTTAGAAATGGCTTGGTTAATAGATCTGGAATAAACAGAAGTTTTCTAAGGCAGGTTTTAGCTAAACATACATATGGTTCCCTAATTCATCTGTCCAAAATGGATGTGTATGCATGCAGCTAGAGATTTAATTTTTTCTCATGCTGAGATGAAACCTCTCCTGTTACACTTTGTACCCCCTGTCCCTTGCAATAATCTCCATGTGGCTCCTTGTGACCAACAGGAATTCACTGCACCAACCTCTCCATGCACATGTCAGAGCTCCATCACAGTAGGTTTCACTTGACAGTGTGCTAGACTATTTCATTTAGGCTCCCCTTCCCATAAATGACTGGATCAGGTGGTCTTTTCACATTCCTTCCAATCTGGGTTGTTTTATGGTTCTATGAAAGCAGCCAAGTTGGAAAAATTATCTATATTACAAATGTAATGGACTTTCCTAGAAATTTTATAACAGAAGCATGAAGCTTAGCTTTATTGCAAAGAAGAAACACATGGTGCCCTGCTCCACTCCTGTCATGCACTGACCTGGGAGTTTCCCCTTTTCAATATCCAGTGGAGACCAGTGTGGATCTCCCCTGCCAATACCCCCCTCACTCCTTTGCTTCAGCTCCACGGGCTTTCTGCTGGGCTTTGCAGAATCAGCAAGCACTTCAACTATTGCTAACATTTTATAAAACAAAGGGTTAAAATGTCAACATTGCAAATATTGGAAGTCTTTCAAATCTAAACACCATTAATACCATATGCCAGTGCCAATATGAAAATCAGAATTGAAAAAGTAGTATCTCTTTCACTTTCTGAGAAAACACAGTGTTTCTAGGTGGCATGAGAAGTAAACATTTATGATTTTCTTTGTCCATTAATCACTGACTTTATATGAAGTAGACAAACAGAGATTTCCATCTCTCAGAAAAAGCATTATACTGGAGGAACTGTCCTGTAACTTAGACACAACATACTGAGGGGAGGACAGGAAAAGGAATGCCTTAGAGACACAAAACATGACCTGCTGGAGCAAACTCTGAAAGGGAGATCTGTTAATTCCCCAATTGTTATGCAAGATACAACTGGACAGAACAATCACCACTGCAGCTGCCAGCCCAGAGAAAAGAGCACTGAAGGAAATTCAGGAAGGTGAGAGAAAAACAAGCAGCTGAGCTGCTGGACTTCCTCAGGCATGGAGAAATGAGTGGGGCTCTGGCTGCCGTGGCATGCATACGAATCAGGGGACGCTACCTCCTGCTTCTAACCAGTTAATTACTGCTTTGCAATTAAGCCAACAACTTCTCATAGAGTGCCTTGTAATTCATTAATCATTTTCATATAAAAGACTATTTGCCTGTATTTTCTTTACATTCTAGTAGCTCAAATCTGGTTGAATAATTTACCTTTAAACTTAAATAAACATATTTTTAAAAAACCACCCCAAGGCTAAAAAGTAGATACAGAAAGTTTCAGTTCAAGGGGCAGATTTTGTTGATTGCTCCAAGTGCCAGAAATGCTGCAAGAGCAGCTGCACAAATGCTTCTGTTTGGTGCCCTACATATCCCTTTCCAAGCTGACTGAAGTAAAACGGGTCAAGCCAGAGCCTGCCAATAACCTGGGAAGACAATCCCCAGAAAATTGTGTCAGGGCTGCTACACAGGATTTGAGATTCATTTCTGAGGGGAAAAGGCCAAGACCAAGAAAAACAGCCCATGACCTTCCAGCCTGCAGAGGTGTGAGAAAGGAGCAAACCCTGAGAGGACACTGCCTTCCAGGGAAGGTGCTAACAGTGTCTTCCTCCCCATCACTTCTGCCAGGCTCATTTATTCCAGGCTGTTTTCTGATTCGTGCCTTTAGGGACAGAGCATTGCAGGAAGGGCACCTGCCTCTCTGATCCCTGCCTTCCTCCAGAGTCCCCAAAGAGTGCTGTAACTGATGGGGCACTGCTTGAGTGCAAGACCATTCCATGTTTCTGTGCCAGGATTTGTACATCAGTGACTGATGCAAATCCTGGGGGCTGACACTGATGTGCAATGCCCACCCCATAAGCAGAGGGATGATGGAGATTTCACTGAGAGGTGAATGAAGACCCTTTGACATGGTGCTCATGAGGTGCTCACCTGCACTTCTGCCTGCAAGTTTGGGCTCAGCAATCCATGGAGAGTGACAAACTGGAGTGAGTCCAGCTGTGGGCAACCAAGGCTGTAGGAGCCATGCTTGTTTAGCTTGGAGATGAGGTGGGCTTGTTTAGCCAGGGGACAAGGAAACGGGACAGGATCTAATTAATGGGTCCCACTTGCTCAAGGGAGGGTTTAAAAAATAGAGCAAACCCAAGTCTCTTTGCCAAGTGAGTGGGTAAACCCAGGGATATATACTGTAAGAGGCCTCTAAGAGGCTGTGCACTCTGCTCTTAGAGCCTTATAAATATCAACCTGAAGTGGCTCTGAGATAATCCTGACCCCTGCCCAGGTGTGGGCAGGAGGCTGCTCTGGCTGACCTGTTGCAGTCCATTCCAGGACAACTTTTTTCCCTGGCTCTGTAACAGAAGCACCTCCAAGCACAGATGTGAGATGTCTGTGTTGATGGACATGGTGATGCTGTGTTATGCAAATGATCAACCTATGGGACTGTCTCAAGAGGGAAGAAGGAAGCAGGCAGGGATGAAACAACATGCCCAAGAGCCTCAGCAGCAGGTGCCCCACACATCCAACCCTGTGGCAGGGACAGCAGGAGCTGTGCTGGGTCCAAATACTCCACAGTTCCTACTGTTGTGTCTTCTGCTTCAGCAAGGGCCACTGTAAGACTACAATGGGATGGAGAGCAAATCACACCAAAACACCTGACAGGTTTTGGTTTTGTCACCTCCAGAAAGGTATGTAAGTATCAAGGTGATGTTCTTGTGCTTTGATGATGTTTTAGTGTGGCACTGTACTGCATATAAGCCTGGGAAAGTGTAAGGAGTTTAATCCCCTGTACCTGGCAGAGGTCTGCAGCCCAAGCATTTTGTGACTGATGCATTCAGCTAACTTTGTGAAGACAGGTTAACACTTCACACCTCTTCATTCCTGTAGCTTGCCCTGGACTCTGGCATACTGCAACTTCCTCAGTTGTCTTTTTTAAGCAGATCAGAAAAAAAAAAAAAAAAAGGGCTGCCATGTGTTAACTACACCATAAAGAGCTACAAAGGTCTGCCCTGCAACTTCCATGGTCCTTCAACTTTTTCACATGGGACTACACAGACCAGCAGCAGCCCTGACCATCTCTCTTCCTAACAGATAGCAACCAGTTGAAATGCCTTCGCTGTCAACTACCGTAGAGTTTTAATGGAGTAAAACATATTTAACTTGATTAAAAATTACAGTCCATTGCATGAGCCTTTCATCTTTATTTACAGTTACACGTATTTGCCTGAGCACATCCTCTGAGGCACAGAAGAGGCCCTATTCTGGTTCTCTAATTTGTAATTACAAAGTCGAGGAGCACTTCATGCAACAAAATCCCTATGTAAAATGTAGTTACACCTCAACAACACAACATGAAAAAATAAAGGAACAACCTAAATTTCTGTGCATTTGAAAAGCCTCCTGGAGCTTAGAGAATGATTATGTCTTTCACTTTTGTATGCCATAAGAAAAATAGTTTCTTTTAATGAAAGGAAAATAGCCGTGGTTTATGATTTTTCTAAGACTTTGTTACAGTTTTTTGTTTATTTTGTTTTGTTTGTTTGTGTATGGATTTTTGCTTTTTGTTTTGATTTGTTTGTTGTTTGGTTTTGGTTTTTTTTTAATATATCCTTAAGCCTTTTGTCTCCCAACAAGTAGTGAAATTGCAGACTATTCCAGCAGGCTGGTTTTGAGTTTCTGGGTCCCTGCCATCACCAGGATGGAGACTGAGTAGAATTACAACTAATGCTTTCTGCATGAATCTCCTGTTCATTGTGGGCCAGATTGTGCCATCAATTTTTAAGCAATTCTCCACTGGTAGCAAAGAAGAGCTCTGCTTAAAAATTGATGTCTTGATCTGGCATTCTGTTGCTAATTATATATTATGAAACCTACTACAACCTAATCAGATTCTATTTTTAAAATTAAAAAAAATAGGCACCCGGACAAATCCACGTTTTGTAAAGACTAAATTTTACTCTTAAAACCAGAAGAGTTTGTTTTTGAGTACAGACTTTCTGAATCACTCAGCTCCACTTACTGGGGCTTTTGTTATTTTGTCAGGTATCAATGTGACATCTAGCCATGTAACTATGAAAGTTTCATAGTTTGGTACCTGACAGCCAGGCTTGCTTCCTTGTTATTCTTAAGTCCTCTCCATAAATAAGCAACCTCAGGTCATTTTGCCGTTCCTTCAGGGTTTCCCTTATCTGCCCACACGCAGTGACTCAAAACCTGAGATTAAAGAGTGGTGCACTTAGAGCCCCCCTGAAGCACGTGGCCACCCCAGGTGTCCCCTCTCCTGGTGTAAACCAGAGACATCTTCCATAATACACTGCAGATCATTTCCCTCTCATGAGGACATGTTGGCTTGTTAGGGAAAACAAACACATTTCTGGAAGCACAAGAAGGATGTCGAACAGCAGGCCACCTTTCCCCCAGATCACTAGACACCATTTAAGATGGATGGATGGATATTCCCAGGATGGTTGGATATTCCCAGGCAACCAGCAGTAGGACAAGAGGACACTGTCTTAAGCTACACCAGGGGAGGTTTAGGTCAGACATTTAGGAAGAATTTCTCCCCAGAAAGGGTGATTGGGCATTGGAATGGGCAGCCCAGGGAGGTGGTGCAGTCACTGTCCCTGGAGGTGCTTAAGGAAAGCCTGGATGTGGCACTCAGTGCCATGGTCTGGTTGGAAAGGTGGTGTTGGGTCACAGCTTGGACTCTATGACCTCATAAATCTTTTCCAAACTAACAGATTCTGTGATCTGTGATATAAGAATTTCTGGTTCAAGTTATTAAAAAATTAAGCCATAAAAGTATTTCAAATTTAAGAAAAATCTTAAAACGTATAAAGAAGGTTTTAATACCACATCAACATCAAAATACTACCAAAAAAAAGAGAAAAAGGTCATGTTGTTTCATTTGGCAGACACCGATAAAAGTTCTGGGACATGCCAGTTATTTTCTAATAGGTGGAAATGAAACAGAACACTTTTCACTGACTTGATATCCCTGATCTTTATAACTGTTAAATTTCAGAGCTGACCTATATTAACTTGATCAAGAGAATAAGGCTATCACAGCAAATTTAAGCTTTACAGAACAGTTGAATCAATACTAGCACTCTAATATCAACTCTACAGAACTTTGTCCACTGTAACAGTTTTACTTCATGTCATGAAATACAGGAAACTGTGAATGATGAATCAGAAAGCCTTGCTGAATTCCCAACAGACTGCAACAATACAAGAAATACCACAGACCTTCAATACACACTTTGATTATCTAAAATACTAATTCAAATGGTTTGTTCTCCATCTACAACTGATCTATGTTTAAAATTTCTTCATAGAAAGGGTTTATGTATATACACCCACTTGTTGTAAAAGGGAAAACTAACCAGTACTTAAAAAAAGAAAAATTAAAACTAAAAAAAACCAACCAAACAAAAAAATCCCACCAAACAAAAAACTTAAAAAAAATAATAACTAGCATTACATAAGAAAACCCCACTATCTTTCCCTTTCCCTCTTTTAAATTCTTATGAAAATAAATAGGCCACTTTTTACTGAGAAATGCTCCAGGGCTAAATAATGTTCTTTTCCTCACTCATAAGTTGTTATAATTACATTAACCACAACACAACAGCTACAAGAACATAATTAAAGCCATAGTTTTAAAAGATGAAACAGATAATGTAGTCCCCTCATAGACTCAGCTATCCTTTAAGAAAGCAAAAATTACTGCACAGAACAGGGAGAGCAATGAGTTCCATACCATGCAAGAAACCTAACTGAAGAATGAAGCTGCTGAGTTTAAAGAAAAAGATAAATGTGCATGTCTCTCCTCCTTCCCCATGCACCCAGCATAATAAGGATTCAAAGCTATATATCAATTAACGAATCAATGAAATTTCTCCTGCTGCAATTTCTTTATAAATTCATATAGGATTAAGCAAGCACAGAGACCTCAAGGCAATAGATTACATTTAATCATAAAGTTTCCTCTTCTGTCAAAAGAGCTGCTAACTACATATATTTAACATGCAGGTATACCCACATACAGTGCAATACTTTTGCCATTAAAGATGTTCATGTCTTTTGAAGATTTACACAGATCGTTCAATCTTCATTGTCAATTATGGGCTGTGAAAAGAAAGCCCAGACTGTCTAGCTAGAAGTTAGCTGGGAATTAGCCATAAATAATTATACAGGTGGTGTATGTTGGGAGCGAAAACACAGAGCTTTCTTCGCTTTAGCAAATGAGGTCTCTGCTGTTCTTAACTGCAGCATCTTTTCATACATTAACACGGCATTAACAGGAAAAACAAATCATGATCAGCCTCTACAGAATCAGGCTGGTCAGTATGCAGTCAGTAAGCACAGTTTAGGAACATGTAATTCTGAGCTGAATACAGTCCCCCAAACCTATTAATCATCAGGATCCATAGTTAGCTTACTGCCCAAATGAGCAGCATCTGAAGGGATAAAGGAGAGGGAGAACAGCATCCAACACTTACCGCTCAGCACACAGTCCAGCATTTCTGCTACAGTGCTCTCCTGAAGCTTGGTAAGTGTCAGCTCAGGAGAAAAGAAATCTGACTTGCCTTTGTCACACCAGGAGCTGTAATTTGCCTTGCAGGCATCCACACAGTAGCTTTAGACTAATAGACCACAGCTTTGAAAATACAGCTCGAGACAAAGGCTACACTAATGCAAAACTGTTGTCTGGGGGGGTGGAAGGGCTGAGGTTTTTTCCTCGTCACTTTTTAAGTTTCTTACCTTCTCCTGCAGCTAAGAGGAATTAAATGCCAAGCACGTCACACAGAACCCCCAAGTCAATAATCCCCATCTCCGGTGGTTGTATTTAGGCATCCGACGGTGCAGAGCACTTGATGCAGCCGCGTGTTTGTACTTCAGCGACGGGGGCTGAACACCCGAGAACAGCAGCTCATTGACTTTGCAGTGCACCGAGGCACACCATGGCAGCTCCCACTCTCCCGGGCTGTGCTTGCCGGCTCCAGCTGCGAGGAGTGGGTGCCTCTCCCTGGAGCCCGGCTCCGCCAGGGGTGTGTCTGCTCCTGCCTCCCATCCCCGCGGCCGCTCCCCGACCCACCAGGGCTCTCTCCTCCTGCCACGCATTGTGTTTCTGGCCAGTAAACTCCAAAGATTAATCTTTTGTGACACAAGTAATCTTTCGGGGAAAGCTGAAGTGCACAGGGAGTCTGCCCCTCTCCATTTTCCAAAACCTCTGCAAAGCATTCACAACGTAGCTCTGAATGCGACACAGAAAGAAAGTCTCCTTAAAAAGGCAACAAAGATTTACAGCTAAATCCAAAAATTCAGACACAAGTAACAACTACATTTACTTCAATGAAATTACAGCCGCTTATGCTGGAAATGAGATTTATCCTTGAGCTGCAAAAACAAACATCAAATAATTTGATTTTCCAGAACTGGCACATGTAGTAATAGTAAATCCAATTTAGAGGTGTTGCTTGCACTAAAGGTTCCTGGAGCATTAGTTTTTATCAAAACTCCCCATTAAATGTGCTCAATCAGCAACAAAGAGCTGCTTCTGGCAGGGACTGCATTTAAAATGTATCAGAGCTTAAAGCCCACTCCAGGTTATTATTCAGGTTTCACAGCCACCTGCAGCATTGCACATCGCTTCTCAGTGCAGGGGGAAGACTGGGGGAAGGCAAACTCTGACCAAGGAACAACCCCAAGTTTGCAAGGACATGGGTCACCACCGTGCAAGTCACTCTTCTCCATCCAAGGGAACTTCTCCCTCCCTCAAATGTGCCAGCAGAGCTGTCTGTGGGATCACACCTGTGGTCTCCCAGGAAAATGAGCTAACATGCAAATGCCCACCAACAACTCTTTAAATTATCTGAGCCCAACCTGAGTGAAAGTAGAGCGAGGAACATGACCATGGACATTTCCACCAGCAGAGCTGAGAGGGTGAAAAGCAGTTAAGGATAATTTTCTGGCAGTCACTTCTTTCAGCTACACAGATGCATAAGGAACAGGATGTTTTTTTCACCACCTAAATGCACCCTCAGAATCTAGTGGGATGGATTCCTTCCTTCCTTCCTTTCCTCCAGCTTATCATCAACAATGTTTGGCAGGACCACTTATGCTCAAGCAACAACCTGTGCCATCCCAAAAGCTTTCCACTGATTTCCAGGGAGTAACAGGAGGGAATTTAATAAACAAATCTGTTGATGCTGCCTAAGATAAAACAGCTCCAGCTCCTCCTTGGATGTGCTGAACGCCCAGTGCTAAGAAGAATTCAAAGCCATGGAATAATTTTTGCATTGTCCAAGCAACTTCTCAAAAGACTTGACAAAAGTGTGGAATTCACTTGTGGGGAAAGAAAGGGGCATTTTATGGACAAAGTGACACCTGAAACTGGTTAATGGGCTAAAATATAAACATATTACATTTATAATCTAGGTTCCAATATGCATTCAGTGTAATTTCTTTACATTTGAAAATGAGGACCCAATTGATTTGATAACTATTAACTATTACAACAACCCTCTTCGTTTGCTGCTGTCGTCTTTCAGTCTTGGTAAGGAGAATACAAGGGGGTATGGTAGCCTTCCAGCTGGCCAAACAACAGCACTCATGAGAACAATGTCAGACTTCTACTTGAAAGGCTTCTAAGGAGAGAAGCCAGATTTTGCCATTTTAATATGCTGGAACAGTTTGTGGGAGAGAACTGCTCTTCTCTGATCATCCTTCAGTATGAAGAGAGAAAAAGAGACTCAGCAAAACTTTATAAACATGTGAAAAAAGTATAACTAAAACTAAATCTTAGTTTTCAAGTTATTAAGTTGGCTTTTCAAGAAGTGAACTGGGGTCAAATTCTAATCCTGTGTTGGTTTTCATATTTTGTTAGATGCCACACTTACTGACTGTGCACCTGTCAGTAATGATATGGCTAGACATATATGTGTTTCAAGGAATAACTTGCCCTGGTTTTAGCATTTAATTTTCCCTTGCCCCACACCCTCTGTTCCTCCAAGTTTGTTAATTCTAGTTGATATGTATGAAAAGGGCAACAGATTTACCTCTGCTACCAGATATAGGAAAATCTCCCAGGGCTCGACCAGCAGGCAGTTTCTGAAAATGAAAAACAATCTGAGCCAAATCTCTTCCCATTTGTGCACAAACAATTTGCTTAATAACTACAACTGTGTGGCAAATTCTCAATCACACCCAAAAATGTGGATTCAAACATGAATTAAAAATTTTAGTATAGGCTTCAGTGTAATGGTGGTGGCATCTGGTTTCTGATTTCTCCCAGTTTACTTGAACTAATTTTATTCTGAAAATGAAAGGTGAAACTCACACAGAAGTCTTCTTTCATGAACTGTATTGTAAAGAATAATCATCAATAAGCTTTGAGACGAGTCCTGGAAGTCACAGAACTCCCCACTGGATGCCAGGTTTGGCTGACAAGCTCTCCCTAGCAACAACAGCTACCGAAAACACAGTGAAGAGATTTCCAGGACAAACACCACACTGAGTCCCATTTCCCACTACCAGCCAGGCACTGTGAACTTGCAGCCAAATCCCTTGGCAGGAAGGACCTTGTACTGCAATTTACAGTACAAAGCAGGCTGCAGAACAAATAAGCTTACAGCAAGTAATGGGTCAAATTTACACTGACAAAAACATTCCCAGCAGCCAGTCCTGGCAAGGTGAAAACAGCCCAGGAGAGCTCTTGGCTCATGAAGAGCTGACAAATTCAACTCCTGCACTGCCAAAAGTGCCAAATGAAGGTAAGGGGGTGTTTTGGGGCATGCCCGGTGCATAAATGACACCTGTGTTGTTCCAGGCTATCCCAGCTATCCTGTGCTGCCCTCTCACAGATCCCCAGCTGGGGGCTGTTTCCCAGGCTGCTGTGCTCCTCACTGGGATGAGGCTCAGCCAAGCTCATCATGAGGGAATGGGCAACACTGAAAAGAATCTGGGCAGATCTCCATGCCCTTGGTAGCAATGAGGTGCCCAATTCTCTGGTTAAACTGCAGTGAACAGCAGGACACCTGAGTGGATGAAATGAGCTTATCCTCTAGACAGGGGTGGGATCACTCTCCCTAAACAGATCAAATATTCCCATTGCATGGCCAGAATCTGTATCTGACAGTGAAATACCAAGTATCCCAGCACACACAGCCCATGTAAGACTAGCAGAGCTATAGATGGGCTGAAGATACAAAAACAGAATCAGCATCTGAGATCCTCATATTCATCCTGAGCAGGGACTGGATCCAAGGATTTCACATACACAAAATTTTGAGGAAAAAAGAAAATTAGTTTACGATTATCCAACTTGGATTCAGGTTGCAGTTTGCTTCAGTTTGAGCAAAAGCAAAATTATATTATAGCAATATATTCATACTGTGAGGCCAAGAGTGCATTTCAGTCAGTCCTAGCAGCTGCACTCACACTGCTGGCTGACAGCTGTACCCTTGCAGTCCTACACTTGAGGGAAAAGCCAGAGCAGGTTTGCATCCCAGCTCGTGCTACTACAGCACTCAAAAGCTCCACTTCTGCCTCACAGGAAGAGAAACAAATGTTTCCCAAACTAGCCCTGCCTTTGCTACTCTGAAGCATCCATCCTATCCTTCACACAAAACATTTTGACACATTCAGGAAACAAAAAATTTGTCCCTTTTGCAAACCTCAGAGCACTACAATATTCTTTAGTCTCTAACAACATAGAAACTTAAAACCTCCCCTCATCATGATCATATACTTTCATCAAAAATTATCACAGAGTAACAGCAATGCCAATCTTCTAATTTATCTGAAATTTCCTATTATTTTTGAAAAGAGGAGAGAAAGTGAGAGGCAAGTGAGGAAACATTTCAGAAGGTTTAAATCTAGGACACAGGCAGGTATATGAGAACCTTCCATACACATCACATAATGAGTTTCCAAAATCCATGGGTGGATAAAGAAAATCTGAAATACTACCTTGAATCCTAAACATTCCAAAGTGACAAAATGAATATAGCATTTGTAAAAGCCTGGGTTGGCAATACTCCAGAAGAGCTTTGTTTGTCTTTTTTCCATTAAGGCCCCTGGAGCCATGTATGTACTCCATCAGTGATCAGAGGGCAAGAACAATTGCTCAGTTTCCTTGTCTAATCCACCTCATTATGTTCCTGATGGTGGTTGAGTAAAAGCAGAGATGAAAAGCTATTTCCCTAAATAAATACACACAAGTGTCCTCCAAATAGGAAAAGAAAAAAAGGAATCTTTCTTAGTAATAATTTATTTTCTTGTGGATGTGGGTGCTATCAATCTTAAACACATAACTACATTGCTGGAGATACATATATGAAGTTTCTTTAGGTTCTTCAGACACTGCAGAAAAGGAACAGGCAGAAAATAAGCTTCTTAATCGATGAAGGACTGATGAAACACAACTGCAAAGCAAATGCAATTCAATTTACCCTTAGCAAACTGAGCTACACCTGTGGTGGCTTTCCAAAGGAAGGACCTCCACTGCTCTAGACTGTCTGCCATAAGGACCCGGGGGGCCCTTCCAATCTGAGCTACTAAAAAATAATTCTGTAAGTAATCTACAGTGCCTCTTTCTGCATCTTGCTGGCAAATCCAGCATCATTACAGACACTGCTGTGCCAGCATGAGGTATCCCAGAACAACGGCAGGCTGACTTTCACAGGGTCTTGTCTGAAGTGGAAAAACTCACTTCACTGATGTTAAACGTAGGATCAGGAGAATATTACGTCAAATATTGAAGACAGCCACCTTGCAGACCTTTAACTCGTTCATATTATTTTAAAAACCATAGTAGGCTCCTTACTTTTCCCCCTGCTATTTATTGCTTGTATGAGAACCTTAGTACTGCTAAAGAAAAAACATTTACACCATCCTTATGCCCTCAGAGGTACTACATGGATTTTGCTGAGCAGTATTCAGGTCCTGGAGGTCCACCTCTGTAAGTTAGTCCCTAACTCAAGGTCAAGCTAATAAAAACCTTCCCATCAATTATAAGGGAATTTGGCCCAACTCAGGACACAAATGTACATCCAGCCAACTTGGAAATTAATCAAGGTGGGGAGAGGGGAACTTCAAGCAATAAAATAACGAAATTTTAGAGATATTTGAGTTCTATGTTTAATGCATTAATTCAGATTAGAAATTGAAAGCATTTTTATGGGATAAAGACAAACAGCATTTGTGTGAAGATGACTGTCATCAGAAGAGGTATAATGCACATGAATTTTTCAGTCTCACTAGGCACAAATTTATTTAAAAAAATACAGATGTTAATGTAACAATTTCTAAATACAAAACCAAATCAGTCAGTAAACAAATCCCTAAATGTTTAAGACACTTGAATTATCTGTTGACAAAACTATTTTCATTTGCTCAAAGTAGTGTTTAAATTTCTGCTAATCAATCTGCACATATCAAAGAGGCTTCAGCAGGCAATCTACCTCCAATGCCAGAGGCCAAATTGTGCTGAATACCCCTAACAAACAAAGCCCCTTTTCCCTGGTGGAGCCAGTGTTAGGTAAGAAGCCAACATACTAATCTCAGAATTAAAATCCTGAAGTGAAAAGGCTTTCTAAATACATGGAATGGATAGGACAGTATATACTATGATTTACATAAAAATGCACTGCATATAAATATTTGAATTGCAATCATCTAGCAGCAAATGTGAAAAAGCATCCAGAGGTAGCTGTGACACTTAAATAATTGAAGAGCCAAATTGATAGCAAGAGAATCCTCTTAGAGGCACATTTCAAATTATTATATAAGTGCAGGTAGTAGAGTTTGTGACTGCATAGAGAGACACAGGTCAAAGCCTGTACCTCATTTTACTATTGCATATAGCAAATGCCAGAGGACATTCAGTGATCTACAAATATGTAGACATGTCACAAATCCTCCTGATATCATGAAAATAACTCATGCAAAGATCAAAGGTGTTTTTATCTAGGTGGATATAAATACTTACACAGTACAGGTGTACATAGAAACTTCCTACTCTCTCTCTAACCCACCAGAACAATACTGGCATAAGGTGTTTGGACAGGAGGAAGAGCTACACAGGTCACTTTCTGTCAGTACGTTTGCTTTTTAATTTGCTGCATTAGAAAGTTGTGAATCTCCCATATTATATTAACTAGCATAATAGTGAGATAATTGCACTAAACACTTCCTGCTGCACAAATATTTTTTCCTCTCAATTATTTTTTCTGAAATTGTTTGCCCAGTAACAATTTTTATAAAGTCAAAGTTTTGCTCACAATAGAAAACAATAAGCAAAATAATTACATGTCTTGCAAAAGGCTGACATTTTCAAGTGAACCACTACACAACAGAAAAGTGTTTTACTGTTCATACAAACACACTACCGTCAAGGTTGCAGAGAGCTTTATGAACTTTTAGCCAGCAAGGTGTTAGTAAGCATTATTGGCACAATTTTTCATAAAGCATTGCTCTTCTCTTCAATGGCCTATACTTTCTTTGGCTTTTCTCCTCAGAAGGTTTTTGTATGTCCACCTTAGTACTAACTGAACAGGTTCAATATATAGTAGACTAACAAAGTGAAATTACTAGTGGACTAATTTGGTTTTCTCTCATCTGCAACAGAGACCTTACACTAGGAAAGGTCTTGAAATGAGAACAAAAGACCACAAAAGGTTGCTATTGAGTCTTTTTTGTTTTGTTATGTTTTTAAGAAGTATTAGTTAATTATTTGACAGCTATTTATTCCATAGGTGGCTCCCTCTATACACAGTTCCTATGTTGGTATAGCCTCTGAGAGATGTGTAATTAAGAGTAACTTCAGCACTGCTGAAGATAAAGGGAGTGAATGCAAGGCAGGCACCTTCAATTGACTCCAGCAGGTTTGGGAAGGAAGTTGGTATTTTTTGTTTGCACAGCCTCCTTGGAGAGGAATCAACAGAAGGAGTATGCACCCAAGTGATGACCACATAATGTAAGTAAGGTAGGTTTAAACCATCTTTGATTGTGAGGTAAGATCAGAGCTTCTAATGGGGTGTTGAAATCTAGCAGGGTTGTAGAGAGTCTGGGAGGAAGATGGATGTTTCCTGGGGACAGGTACAGAGCTGGACAGCAGCTGCTTTTTCCATCACTGTTTTGCCATGGAGTTGAAGCAGCAGTTACTTACAGAAATCCAGCCTGAACACAGCATCTGCTTAATTAACATATAGAGAAAAGAATAGTAGAAGAACTCATCAGATTTCTACCCCAAAATGGCAGTCAGTAGCTCTCCTGAGCTACACACGCTTTCACAGGCAGCTCAGCTGCTCTCAAGGGCCCTCTGTGATAGCTGCTTAAATTCATGGATTACTCTAGCTGTATCCTGAAGTGTTTGAGTTTAATAGCTGAAATAACAGGGAGTGTGTGGAGATTTTCTAGCACAAATTTGTATAAAGGCTTTAAGCCAGGGACTCAGTCAATGTGCCATCTCATTAATTGAGACAACCTGACTATATCACAGTGCTTATTTGTAATACACATCTAGATATATCATTTGTCTTAACTGAAACTTTTACAGTGGAATAATTTCAAGTGCTATTTAAAAAGGTTCAGGTTGAAGATCAGGAGGAATTTGTTCCTAGAAAGAGTGACTAGACATTGGAATGGACTGCCCAGGGAGGTGCTGGGGTAACCATCCCTGGAGGTGTTCAAGACGTGACTTAGTGCCACGGTCTAGTTGACAGGGTGGTGACTGCTCTAAGGTTGGACTTAATGATCTCAGAGATCTTTTCCAACCTAATTGATTCTGTGTTTCTATGTAATATTTTTTCATCTCATTAGTGAGATTACTCAGAAAGGATAGAAGGATGCTGCCCCAGTTGAAGCCACCAGCAACAGAAAACCACTGGTGCAAAACTACAGGCGTTTCAAATTACATAATATTTCAAGTTAATACCAGCCTATTTCAATGCATCTTCAGTCTACTGTGTCTTTCATGTTAAATCCCCAAGCTAAAATAAACCAGTTTAATGAATCAAAGTATGAATGCACACATGCAGCTTTTTGCACCCACTTGACCACGTTTGCTTTAAAACACATCAATTCTGTAAGCCTGACTGGATTTTCCCTTTCACAGCTGTATTGTTTCATTACTCCCTCCTAGAACACACTGCACCTCCAAATAATAATGCCAGAACTTATGGATATAAATGAGAAGTTTTGCATAAATAACTACCTAAACTATTTCTTAGTGAGAAGGGAAAATGCTACCAAAACACACAGAAAGGGATCCTCAAATGCAGCTGGCTTAGGGAAGAAGGAAAAGCAAAAGATAACTGTAAAAACCCAGCTAAAAAGAGAGGTCAGAAAAGCCAGTAAAATCCTTTTTCTCCAGTGTAATCCTTCACCTATGCCCTATTTATGTGATTCCTTACAGTATGTTTTGTCCTTATTCCAAGGTTACAGGGACCGAAGGGAATAGGCAATATTGATTAATGGTGTTTCAGAGATTGAAGAGCTCAGCTGAAATTACACATTCTTTGGGAGGTGTTATCTTTTCAGAAGAGCAGGTGCAAACACCATTTCAGTTTAATTTATTTTCTGCTTTTCTCAACCATGTTGCTAATGCAGAAAAGAAAGTTTATTATTCATTATCTTGTGCAGTTTGATAAACTTCTCTCATAGAACTGAAGAAAGACTCAGAGCACATTCAATCATTACCTCAGAGGGAAGGCAAACCAAAAAAACTTAAACACCTTCTTCAATGATGCATCTAGAAGCCACAAAATCTGAATTTAGACACTTGATTTTCAAAGACACAATGTGCAGAGATCCTACTGAAGTCAGTGGACAGCACAGGTGTTAAACACCTCTGAAACCCAGACATTTTTGTTAACCATGGAAAAAGCAAGGCAGCATACTAATTTTAATTCCCCATATTCTGAGGAATTTGAGCCATAACTTTACATCATATCATCCCCATTTGCCACAGATTTGTCCCATTTTTCTCTTATATCACCTCAAAAGTTTTCTCTTGTCCTAACAGCTCCTGAGATAACAGAGCTCAGATAATTCATATTGTTGTCAGGGCTCTCTTCTCTTTCAGCTTAGAGGATTATGTCCATCTGACCTGGGGCATCTATTAATTTAGTTGCCTGCTCTCCCCTTCTGAGGCAGCTTGAGCCTCATCACATGTGCATCCATTGTTCTACTTTCTTCAAGGCCCTGTCTGTCTTTCTCCCCTTTCTGAATCTCAGCTTCATTTTATTCCTATGTCTAGGCAGCAGAAAAACAGCAGCAGTTCAGAGAAGCAGGGCAATGGACATCCCTACCTGATAAAATGGGGCAGAGGAAGGAGCACAATACATTCACATCACCCAGTCAGAGTGTCTGTGGTCAGAAAACTTTAATACCAGAGAATGTGCCTCTCCCATCACTTAAGAACCAAAAGCAACCAGGCTCCCTCCTCTGCCTGTCAGAAAACACACGAACTATACATTGAAAACAAACCTGCTCTGTGTGGTGACAAGGCTAGTGGATGAACAGACACATGCTGTTGTTCTGTCCCACAGACCAGGTGCCCACCCCATCCAGTTCCATATTCAGACCCATCAAAGATGTCTCCTGGATTCACCAGCAGCCCTCCTTGCCAGCTGACCACAGACTGTTTCAGCTGGATATACTGCTGTTGTATGAAGTCACCAGGAGACAAGAAACTGTGATCTTTCAGGCAGTTAAAGTCCTTTAGATTTTTTAAAACTTGAGGTAGGCTTGGATTGGTGGAGTAGCGATGAAGATAAAGGAGGGTTCAGGTAAATGTGCTAACAGAATCTCATTTACAAAACTGATGAGCCATTGCCTTTTCTCTCTTCCTTGTTAGTGAGCTGCTCAGAAAGCAAAGGGCATGCACCAGCAGTCCAGGAGGAGAGACAAACCCCAACCTGAGGAATGATTAATGTACAGTCATGCTGCTCACAAGTGAGAAGAGCAGCCCTTTTACAGCCTCAGTGCATCCCGAGGCTGTAAACACGCTTTTAATGACGAGGAGAAAAACATGGCATGCATGGCTTGCTGAGAAGCAAACACAGCACTGACAATTATTCACTGACACACCTGTGACACCTCCATGTGACAATGACCTTAGTGATCTTGAAATCAAACTATTTATACAATAGCAAGGACTGTTCTTATTTACAAATAATACTAAATGAATCACCATGACTCTTTTCAGAACAGCAGGAGAGGAAGACTGTACAAAGGACAGTGGTTTTTGACTTTTAAAAATCACAAGGTATCACTGAATCTTGCAAAGGGTTGCATGTATACAGGACATTTATTTTCTTCTAATGCCCATATATACTTATCAAACAAAGGAGCTCAGTGTACACATACATGCATACCCACCAAGTTTTGGGAATCTGCTTTTGTTCATGGTTTTATGAAGGCATTCCAGGCCTTTTAAAATCAAACATATTTACTGACTGATCAATTGAAAACAAGGGATGAAACACAAAATCACCACACAGCCCAAGTTAACCAAATGAGGAAGCCCTTGCTAACCCAGGATTGCTAAATAAGAATCTCCAAAGGGCAGTATAATGGTGTAACCTATGGAGAGAGTGATTACAGTCTCCTGGAAAACACTTCTGCCTCAGGTGAGATAGCAGCCACATCCTCAGATTAAACTTTCATCAGCAGATCTCTGTGTTTCATCAATCTTTCATTATGGCAGAGCTTAGAAAATCATCTGCTCATGTGTCATTAGAAAATCTCTTCATCTTCCAAAGCAGAAACTACACAAATAAATTAATACAAGCAAAAGAGTTAAAAGGAGGGCCTGCAGACCATTTTGGGGTTCAAATAGATCAAAATACAGAGAAATATACATTTCTACAGTATTTTAAAATTTAAATACTACTTTTCAGAACAAACCCAAAAGACAAATTATACAGGTTCTTAGATGAGAAGATACAGCTAATTAAGGAAATTCATGTGCAACAACTTCTGGAAGAATTTCCCACCAGAAACTGGGATTTCATCAACTTCATGAACACTTAATCCACCTAAGCAGCAATGTGATCCCTACCTTTTTTTCTGGTGGTGGCAAACCCATAATCAGGGAAAGCTGCTTTTGCAGTCAGTGAATGGCTTTGGTATTTCTCACCTCAGTAGGAACAGGTGATTTCACCAGGATGAATGTAAGGACTGTGGGCTAATGTACACACATGAAAAGAGTTGCAGTGCAGTTTCCGGCTCAACAATATGGTTTCTCAGCTTGTGTTCTCCTTTTGGTTTGTCTCAAAATGTTTTTTTCTTGTGTGTTAGTGTTTCTTCAGCAAATGCTACATCTTTTATGCTACCTCTCAAAGCATGTTTCCTACACTGAATATCTCTATATCCAAAACATCTGTACATCTGATTATGCACTCATAAGTTTGTTCTTTCTGCTTGTCATTTTGATCTTGTTATTTCACATCACATGCAGTCTGAATTGACTTACAAGTAATAGCTACACTGCTTTTCCTACAATCTTATTTTTTAAAATGTGTCAATAAAATATTAAACAAATTACATTTCAAAAAGAGTGGGCTCCAGTCCTGAAAGTCATTCTGGACACAAAATTTATGTAAAAGCATCTATCAAAATTCTTACAAATGGCTATGAATAGGAAAGTTCTGAAATAAAATTTCTTATGATGAAAAAAATCCCAAATTCCAATAAAAGTGGCTAAGAACATTAGTGTGCCAGCAAATGAAATATTAAAGCTGTTTTTGACTTTGTGCTTAATACCTAAATACAATATATATTAAAATTTATTAAATGATTTCTTGCTGTTCCTTACAGCAACTGGTCAAGAATTGTCATGTGTCTAAAAACAAGAAATGTTCACTTTGAACACAGAAAGGACTTCTCCCACAGCTGACCATTTAAACATGAGAAAAAATTAGTTTAATTAGTTTATTTCCTCTGCCATTTCTCTGTATTGTCAGCATCATATATAAAACTTCCTTTCAGGAAAACAGTTGAGAAAGTGGCTACCTTTAATGACTAAAAAGAAGAACTGGGTTTGAGGAGTTCTTGTTGTTTGTACTTTTAAAATTGGACCTGTACTTCTCTCATATATTCCATATCTAAACATTTTTTCTGGATAGAGACATAAGTTTCTGCAGAAGTGTTAGAACTGGAATTCCTCTTTGGCCCTCAGCTATGGCATGCAGAAGGGCAGGAGTGGGATCAGAGATTTCCCATGCCTTGCACACAGCTCTTGGGGAATGCTGTGGGGCACCACAGCAGGTCAGAGCAGACAGGGTGACCTGTGCACACACAGCCTTTCCCAACCCCTGCCCCATTGATGGGGCTTATGTTCATCTAGGAGAGTCTGCTATTGCCTCCCACCCCAGACACATTCCACCTAAAGCACACAATGTTATTGGTGCCACATGATTGCAAAAGGTACATTTCTCTTAAATGTTTCCTAAAAACATCCATGACCAGTTCTGTCTTTAGGAAAAGCAGGTACCTAGCCTGAAGAAAAATGATTCATTATCTTCTTTATAAAAGAACATAATGGAATGAGTTTATTTCACAAAGAAGTGTAAGTATTTGGGAAAAGAACTGTAAATGCTTAAAAAAAAATTTAAGATCAAAGCTGGAATCTTTTACTCTGTAAAGCTGCATCACATTTGGGCGCCCCTTAAAACGCTCTATTTATTTTCTGACAGAAGCAAGGTACTACAAAAACTGACTTGAAGGGAATTGTGTAATGCACACATTTTCTAATGCAAACAAAGAACTCCAATGGTTTATTCATTAGGAGTTAAAACCTTTTTACTTCCCAGCGTTTCAAACTGGATTTGCCCTTTTTAGACCTCTCAAAGATCTGTACCAAAGGAAGTGAAAACCAGTTAACCTATGCCCAATTGACTATCAGTCATTTATAAGTGTAAAAAAATTAGAAACCTTTAGTCACCTAAAAAAATAATCACTTTCTCTTTTAGAAATTTAGAAATTTTAGAAATTTTCTGGTAATCAGAATCTTTGAGACAGATAAAACAAGCTTCAGAAAATCTTTTACTGAGAAAGATTCTTCATGTTTGAAATTACATTTCCTATCAAAAGCTAGAGACAAAAAACCCCAAACCCTGACTATTGCAAATATCTTGACAATCACAGAAGGGCTTGGGTTGGAAGGGACCTCAAATATCATCTAGCTCCAACTTCCCTGCCTTAGGCAGGGACACTTTTCACTAGACCAGGTTGCTTAGAGCTCCATCCAGCCTGGCCTTGAACCTTTCCAGCGATGGAGCACACACAGCTTCTCTGGGTAACCTGTTCCGGTGCCTCACCACCCTCACAGGAAAGAATTTCTTCCTGAGATGTAATCTAAACCTACTCTTTTTCATTTTGAAACCAATCTCCCTTGACCTGCCACTACATGCTCTTGTAAATTTCAGGTACTGAAAGGAGCGTACAGGAAGGATGGGGTGAGACACCCCATAGTAAGGGGAGGGGTTAGATCCAACTGCCAACCCCCCTAGAACAAAACACAACCTGAAAAATAAAACAAATTCTATCATAAATTCCTACTCAGCCTCTCTCTGAGATTTATGACCTGAAAAGCCGTCGTTACAAAATTTAACTACAGGAACGCCAAGCTATGCCTCAGGTCACCTTGAAGCCTTCTCTTTTCCAGGCTGAACAATCCCAGGTCTCTCAGCCTTTCCTCATAGGAGAGGTGCTCCATCCCTCTAATCAGCTTGGTGGCCCTCCTCTAACAGGTCCATGTCCTTCCTGTGCTGTGCCCCCAGAGCTGGCTGCAGCCCTGCAGGTGGGGTCTCACCAGAGCAGAGCAGAGCAGAGGGGCAGAATCCCCTCCCTGCCCTGCTGCCCACGGGGCTCTGGATGCAGCCCAGGACACCTTTGGCTCTCTGGGCTGTGAGTGCCCATGGCTGGGTCATGTCCAGCCTCTCATCCAGCAGCATCACCAAATCCTCCCTGGCAGGGCTGCTCTGGGTCTGTGCATCCCCCAGCCTGTGCTTATACTGGGGGTTGTCCCAGCTCAGGTGCAGGAATCTGTACTTGGTTTTGTTAAACCATGTGAAATTCCTGAAGGTCCAGTTCTTGAGCCTGTCCAGGTCCCTTTGGATGGCACCTCATCCTTTAGAAGTGTCAACTGCACCACTCAGCTTGGTGGCATCAGCAAATTTGCAGAGGTGTATTTGATCCCTTCATCTATGCCATTAATGAAGATATTAAGTAACACTGGCCCCAGTGCAGATCCCTGAAGGGCACCACTTATCACTGATGTCCACTGGGACTCTGAGCCATTGACCAGTAACCTCTGAATGCAACTATCCAACCACTTTCATATCCATCCAACAGTCCACTCATCAAACACATCTCTCTCCAATTTAGAAAGAAGAATATAGTGGGAGACTGTGTCAAAGGCGTTTTAGATAAATGACATCAGCAACCCTTCCCTTGTGCAGTAATGTGGTTATTCCATCACAGCCAGTATTGGTCATGCAGGACTTACCTGATCATTATCAAATATGGACACAAAAAACAGAAGATTGCTGGTGTTACTCAATCCTTACCATCCTTGTGTCAGGATGGGTACTGTGCTAAGATCCTGGACTTTCTCCATATGAATGGCAATGTTTTCACTACATCAAAATGCCCAATCAGACTGGGAGGCAGCTCACTGTCCTGCTCCAAACAAGTCACCTTCACAACCCAGTTTCCTCCGCAGTATTACATGGCAAACAAGAATGCTACCAAGAGACCAGCCAAGAAGGAAACCTAAGGAAAGACTGCTTCTAGGGCAGGAAGGCCTTTAGCACATGCTCCTGGTTGCTTCCTACCACAAGGAACAACTTTAGCTCACAGGCAGCACATTTCAGGGACAAATCTCAGCTTTCCGCAACACCCTTGGGGATTTTCTTACACCAAGAACTAGAAGTAACAGTAATGACTAAACCCATTACTTTTCCCTCAATCCAGTTTTTTTCTCCATCATATTAAATACCTCAAGAAAGTATAAACACACACAGTCAGAGCATTGATAGTACATTTACTTGGACCAGCAGGAAGACATGCTTTCACACAGTCAGGAGAAACATCCTACCAGACATATTTGAAAACATGCTTTTATACCAAAGATCTGAAACAAATCAATGCTACATGTGCAGTTCTATGCACCTGAGTTAATCTGAAAGGCTTGTTCAATGCAGGCTTAACAAGACAGCATACAAGTGATACACTACAAAATGCACAGTGTTTAAAAAGTAACACCAGCAACAAAAAGAAGAATTTACCCACCTTCTCTCGGGCCCTGGGACAGAGTAATGTGCAGTATGCATTAGCAGAAGGAAATAGCAGCAAGGCAGACAAGCAGAGCCAACACTCACCGGCCGTTGTCACGGCCCACGCCCCAGACTCGGATGCTCACGATGGGCTGCGCGTGCAGCACCGTGCGGTCCATGGGGTCAATCAGGTTCAGCATGTCATTCTCCAGGATGAGGTACATGTCTTTGCCCTGCAGATCCAGACAAAGTACACAGTGCATCACCCTCTCAGACTGGCTGGGGTCGAGGTGTTATGTCTGTGCTGTTCAGACTAGCTTCATCTTTACTCAAAGGTTTGGGCTGTTCCAAGAGCAAATGAAAAAAGCTTCACATGTTTCTGGTGTGAAAAAGATCTAAGATGTTATCTTGCTACTATATTTTTAAACAACCCCAATCACAAAAAGCTTTGATGTCTTTTAAATACAACTCATTCAGACCCAAACTACTGAGTTATTCAATAAGCTACGTGTTCATCTGTTTTTCAGTAAATTCTTCCAAATATATGAGAAATCATGGCCTGTACTCATAGTAAAAGCTTATATCAAGACCTGTACTTTTGAGGCAGAGTTCCTTCCTTCAAAGTGTTTTGTTTCCATAAAATTTAACCAATGGATTATGGGAACAGACAGCAATTTGTACATGTCAAAGGATTTACTCTTTGAAGAAAGATTAAAGGGGAAAACCCAGTATTAAAACCTGAATGTGAATTCTGCTAGTGAATGCAGAATCTTGGAGCCAGGACTTCTCCCCAGTTCTTCTGGCATGTAAGAACAAGGATAATGCTTTTTTTCTCTTGCAGGAAACAAATTTAGAGAAAATTCTCCTTTTGATGCTAATTCACGAATGCTTATCTTCCTTCTCTTGACAGCATTTGTAATAGGTCTGCTGCCTCCTCTAGCACATGTAATTTCCTTCTTCTTGAAGGCTGTACACATACTCTTCAGACCATGAGATCTTACAGAAATGCTCCTGAACCTATTGCTGAGCAGTAAGACAAGCTCCTGATCAGAAGGTGGAAGTTATCAGCTACATACAGAGTAATTTGTTTCCTCTCTTTGGTGCCAGAATATATACATGAACAGAAAGAACAGAAAGAGTCTGAATCCCTTCTGACTAATGATTCAAAACTGACCTTTTTCTTCATCTCAGTGACACAGAAACCCTTTTCCCTCTTGGTTACAGAGGCTCAAGTCTTTATGATGCCTACTTTTGTGTTTGTGTAAGAAATACAATCATGTCACTCTGTGAGGGCTTTCTGCCATTGTTCGTAGGCAAGGCAGCAAGGGGCAGGCACTGCCCATTTCCCAGCAGGGATTCCAAGGGAAGCTGTGACACAGAGCTGGCACTGCAAGTACCAAGAGGGATGTGGGAGACACAGGTGACACCCAGTATGAGCAAAGCCTGAACAAGCATTTTTTGCCTGATGGAAAAAGCACGTCTGTGGCTGAGATGCAAGGCTGGATATATAGGCTGCTCCTAGAGAAGAAGGAGCTGTGATAGCCATGCAAAAAACTGGGGTAAACCAGCAGCACTGAGATGCTAGTGGCAGATAGAAAAAGAAACACCATGAAGATAAAAAGGGAGAAATTTGCTTGGAGGTCAGAAGCAGTAAACAAATTATGTGAAGAATGCTACCAAGTGTCACACAGATTGCTTTTTGGACCAATTTTATACTTATATACTTGTTCCAGAGGAAATTATTACAAAAAGGAAAAATATGTTATTCATGCAAAATACACTGGGATTAGAGTAACAAAACAGGATCCAAATTAGCTGGAAAAAAATTGGAGAATGGGCAGAGAAGCAACATAAGTCACAGGAAATGATCCTTGCAATGCTCAGGGGATCACTTGTCTGCAGCCAGAAGCAATATATTTTGCTAAATTTTGTTGCCTTATTATACAAAAGCTATTTTAGAGACAAAAGCACTGCATAGGTCAAAAAGAAATTATTAGACAGGCTAGGAGCTTGAACATAGGCTTTAATGTCTCAGACTGCTGAAGAGCTGCAGAGATCTGATGGTTTGAAGAAGAGCCATGGAGGGAAAGTGAATAAAGAAAAGAGAGGCTCAATCCCAGCAGTTTTTCTGGAAGTGTTACAGGCTGCAGTATATAGGTCAATGGAAGATATCTTTTTCATGTAAGTGAAATTGCAATGTACAGAAATGTAATTCATGGCAAAAGTGCAATACAAACAAAAGAACAGTGTTTTTCTGTTTGGATTTTACAGAACAGTAGAAGTTCAAAATTTATAGGCAATTTCTTTTGAAGCAAAGGGCATGAAATCCCACAGTAAAGCCACTAACAAAGCTTCTGCAGGGTCAGGGTTTTACCCGGGGTGTGGGAGGGTTTGTTTTGCAGTTTTTTAGATCATGAAATCTTGGGGTTAGTCCTAACCCCAATTTCACTTTCATTATATTCTAGCTTAGGCAATCTTAAAATTCTTACATGCAGTCATTTAGCTCCATAATAGACTCCTGCTGTAATTGCTCCGTCTGATGCATCAATGATGGAGTATAATTTTTTCAGGTTCCTTTCTAACACATGCCTCTTCTAATCACTCTTGAAGCCTTACATTGCAGGCAGGAAAATGTGGTTGGATGTAATGAACTCTTTTAAAATCAGGAAGACAATTTACTTCAGGAGCCACCTATTCAAGCACAGTGTCTCTATTGTTTTGTCAGGCTGATTTTTTTTTTTAATGAATAGAACTCTTAATTTAAACATCCATTCAAGAGGACCAAAACTTTTTACCAGCTTAGCTTGAAAACCTGCAAGGATTTCCAAAAAAGAATAAGGGGATTGACAGAGAGATATAGAAAAAACGTGAACATTAACTCTTAAAATAAATCATGAGGGTTCAAAGTAAACACTATATTTCAAGGTGATCAAAGTGCTGCTATCTGAAATATGGATGAGATTACACACATGTAAAGATACTGGATTTTTTCCTACCCTGAGGTCAGCAGTAAGTCCAAAGCCCATGACTGACACATCTCTAATTGTTTGTCTAGCTATATTATCTAAAAAAACTGTTCCCAGGTGTAAGAAAGAAAGGAGAACAATATCATTTTGCTTATTTATATGTGCAATATATACTTTGTACATACAAAAATTCTGCTGAAATTATTTTAAATGGATAGAACACTATATATGTGCTCCTTTACACATAATTTCAATTTTTAAGGGCACTTTCCCCCAGCATCTCAGCATTGCTGGGGTCATAGCTAGGATGGTGAACTGGAGCCATAGACTGCAACAAGAACTCGGGAGACTGAATGTTATTTTTCCTGAAACTTTTACTGAAATGTAGACAAGTCTTTCTTTTAATTTCTTTTTTTTTGTTTGGCAGTGCCATTTCTCTTAGGAGAGAAAGTTACAACATTCACTCTTTTGTCAATTTTGAATTCAGCTCCTGTGTGACCAATCCACATCAGTGTAACCCTTCTGAAAATATGTCAGGAGAGAGGCAGAAAATGAGATTTGGCAGAAGTTGAAGATGTTCCATGAACAATCAAATAACAAAGATGTTTTAGTGTGGCTTTGTCTCCTATGTCCTCTGTCTGTCCCACCTTTTCCCTTCTTGTTACACTTACTGACCCCTCAACATCTCCCCCTTCCTCATCTGTCCCCAGCACACCTGGGCACAGATGAATACCTGACAGTATTTTCTACATCACAAAACCGAAATGTCCCTTCATTTTTCCCTGAGTTCCCAGTTATCCTCTCTTTCTGAGCCAACTCAGAAAGAAGCAGAGAGCAACTGTGGTACAGACAGTGAAGGCACACTGACCCTTCAGCAAACCAGGAAAGAGGAAAGCTGGGCTCTCTCCTTTTTCCTCAGCGTGTGGGAATCTGGCATCCTTCAAAACTGGATGACACTGGTGCAGAAATTCAAGAGTTATTGGAGAGGAGCCAACAGACAGACTGATGACATATAATTAATTTCCTTCTGAAACACTGATAAAATAATAATTGTAAGATAAACCATCTGTCCATCAGTTCCAATCTTCTCATACATTTCAGAACCACAACCCTGCCAGTGTGGGTTTCCTTAAAGCCCTTTGTCATTGTGAAACCTTTGAAAATGCTGTTACAAAGAATCACTTTCAGACCTCCGGTCAAGAAGAGTTACACTGAATTTCAACAGTTTGGCCTGTGTGTCCCCAGCACTGCCACTGCACAGGTGTGTACTAACACAGATGTAACAGGAAAGTGAGCTCTTTGGGGCATCTGCTGTCCTGAGCAGTTTGGAACAAAAAAGTCAACACTTTCCCTGAACCCTTTTATATATTTGGCAGTGCCAGGCTGAGATAGTGAAATCCCAAAGACAGAACATGGAAGTAGCTGTCTACAGAATTGCTCCTTTGAGATGTTTTATGATGTGAGAGGGATGTTCCAAGAGGAGAAGTTGTTCACTCTGTTCTTACCTCTCCCCAAATGCCAACAGTGTCTCTGATGTCATTTTTACAGTAAGAGAGTTGTCTGATGCAATTGTTCACAGCAACACTGCTCTTTCCAGGAGCCAAATCTTCTTCTGCCATTTCTACCCAGCCCAGAGATCGCACAGCGAAGCACTAGAAATAAATCAAAAACCATCTGTCATACAACAGCAACTAGGCAGTTAATGGTAAAGGTCTCCATCTCGTATGGGAAAAAAAATGAAGGCCTTGTAGATGGCCTTACATTCAAAGATAAGTAAATGAAAATCTAATTTGTGAATGGCAAGGTGAAAACATTCAAAGGAAAGAAGAATGCATAACTTGCTATGAATAGTGTCAGTGGAGGTAACAGCAATGCCTTCCAATAAAATGATTTTGTTAAGATAAAGGAGGAAACAAGGGAGCAGGAAATACTAGGATACACACAAATACAAAAACAGTAAAGGAAAAAACACAACTATAGATAGAGTATAGAATTGAAATTTTAGCTAGAATCTAATTGAAAAGAAAGAAAACCCTACTGGATTATGTCTCCTATGAGATATCCACTGTCTGGCTTTTTACCAGAAAATTACACTTTTTTTCTGGATTACAGCAATCACTTCTATAGTTAGTTTACCTAAGGTAGCAAGCAATAACAATTTCAAAGCTAAGTAGAAGATAAGCTATTATAAGAGGAAAGCAGGCTTTTTCTAGAAAAAATTCAAAATTACCTTTAAAATAAAACACTCTAATTATACATTTGTTAGCAGAAAGCTGTTTAGCCAACTAGAGCACTCAGTTGGCTGAACAAGCCAAGGCAACATTATTTTGTGCAAATGGTACTTTTGCAAACAAATCAAAATTGAAGAAATTGAATGGCACCCTACACCTACCAAGGTAAAGAATAAAAAGTGTTCATTCTGAAAAACACCAAAACCTGCTCATTTGCCCTCAGGCATTATGGTGGGAGGAATACAGACCCCACACTAAGCCAATAGGAACTTGTCTATGAGACCAAGACTTCTTCCAGAGAAGGTTACAGGTGTTTCACTCTGAACCACAGCCATGGGCTCAACAGGCTGCTTGTTGAACCTCCTGAGCAGGCACACCAAATGCTTCAGGAGGTCCCTAAAGGCTCAGCAATAGCAGAACAACACTCATGGCTGAGCGCTGCTGCCCTGTGCCACACAGCTTTCCTTGCTGTCAGCAGCATCCTGCGGGTCCTTGGGAAAGCAGGGTGTGATCCTGGGAGCTGCAGGGAGGAAGGCAGTGCTGGGACTGCAGGGAGCCCTGCTGCCTCCAGCAGCACCCTGCCACCCTGCCCAGCAGCTGCAACAGAGGCCCAGGCTGCAGCTACCAATCCTCCTTAGGATGCAGTAAATAAATCAGATTCAGAGCTCAAAAGCTGAGTCTTCACTTGCCACCTTCTCAAAGCTGCTGAGAAGTCAGAGAGCTGATCCAGCTCACACACCATCACTGGTGTGTCCTTTGGGAACAGCTGCCCTCAAAAAAACCCTACCCCAGAACACCAAGGTATTTTAAACATGCATAATGTGTCAACTTTGGCAAACTAAGGAAGGAATAAAATTCACCAGTGGATAAAAAGAGTAATGAGTTTGTCCCTCCCTTTAAAACTTCTCCTTCAGCCTTCTTTCAGTTTGCACAATGCACTCCAGGCTCACTCCACCAAGCAGGAAAGAACCTGCTTCCTGAACCCCTGGTACCCACTCCAAGGAGTCATTAAGGCTGCATCTCATCTCGGGTATCAGACAGCAAACACACTCTGCAATTGCATAAAACTCTTTAGTGAGAGTAGGTAAAAAATTAAAGCCTTTCATGCCTCCAGCTTTTTGTGGATTTTTTTTTCTTTTTTTTGCTTTGGAAACAAGGGAATCAACATGCAAATTCTCCCACACTGCTGCTTCCTGACCCAGCTCTGCTGGAAACCCACAAAAGTGCTGACTTTCAATTCTGAAGGGCCATGAAGGAGAAGGTGAAAAAGGAGACAAACGAGGGGTCAATACTCAGGGGTGCTCTTCACTTCAGGGCTACACAAGATACCAAAACACCCCATTTTTTAGCAATTATTAAGGTGGTCTAATCTAAAGATTGCAAAATTGTTTCAGGCACATTAGATGTTCATGAATCTTGCTAAAAGTGCTGCTATACTCACTGGGGTATTAAATATTTATCTTTGCAAGCTTTAAAAATACTGATTCTACTGTACCAGAAGAAAGGGGTTTTTTACAAGTATTTAAATATTAAATTGAATAGTAGAATACTGGCAGAGAGAAACATTCTCCAAATCATAAGAGAGGTGAAGAACTAAATACACACAATAAGCACACTGTTTCCTTGTTGCTCTTCACATCTCAACTCATCTGCAATTTGTTCGCTGCTTTCTGAACACAAGGATAAATACAGAATCACAGAATGCTTTGGGTTGGAAGGGACCTTAAAGATTGTCTACATCCAATTCCCTGTTGTGGGCAGGGACACCTTTCACCAGACCAGACTGCTCAGAAGTCCATCCAACCTATATAGTCCTTGCACTGAACAGTGTATCTTAAGAAGACCAAAATTGATGAAAGACTATCAATTCAACTTGACAGCAGGTAAATCTCTTATTAGTAAAGATGGTGAACTGTTTTGCTATTTTTTTCCTGGCCTTTCTTTATTCTACGTTTGAAATTCTCTGGTGGCAGCATCCACTGTACTGATGCAGCCCACTGCCAAAACAATAAAGTGAGCAGAACACAACACTCTTGCCTACCCCACATACTGCCCTCTATGTGAAAGACATGGCTTCCTTTCCTGCTTCTATTCCCTCTTGGTCCTTCCAAGTGAGGTAGGCATGAGAAAGCCCTTGGCTTCTGGCACCTGACAAGTTTTTGTGTATTTCACAAGAAGCCCTTACCATAACCCAAACAAAATGCTTCAGAGCAGCTTCAGAAAACAAACCAATTTCCCATAAACTCACTGCAAACAAAAACCTCTCAATAAACCTTAAAAAGACTCAACATTCTACTCACATTCTACTCTACACATGTACCTGAGTATATATATAAAAGTAACTTTCTTTTGTTTAAAATATACCTAAAAGCAAAAAACTTTGTATTTTGTGGTTAAGTGAATGCATGTGCTGATGTGGCTCAGCAGTCATGGCTGACCCTCATGCAGATTTTCAGAACTAGAAAAGAGGAGGACTCAGTAACATGTGACACATACCAGGGTCCACTCAGCATCAGTGGAGCAGAAGTTATAAATACACAAATGTATTTATATATTTATAAATACATAAGTGTAGTGGGAGAGAGGTGGAAGTCTGAGCATGCCTGCCTGTCTGTCAGCAGCTGGACTGTCAGAGATCCACTTCGTGTTTTATTATAGGTTGCTTTTTTCCTCTTTCATTATTTAGAGGTTCTCTTCCCTTAAAACAAAAGAGCACAAAGCCCAGCAGAAACAAACCACCTAGTGTCTCCAGTCAGATAGGACCTAATTTTTACCATGGCTGGCTGAGTCAGGCATGAGAGCAGAATTTTTTGGAACTCTAACACATTAACACAGCATCGTGGTCCCCTGCCTCCCACCAATGACACTGACAAGCCAAGAGACAAAGAACTTCCTCTGACCCCAAAGAGCCTTGATAATGCACTCTATTATCTTCTGGAACTAACACCCAGAGGCAAACCAAGCCCAGCTAAAAACAGAGTGTAGCTTTTCTTCATTAAGTGCCTATAAGCTCATTCCTGGAAATGCCAGTTTGTTATGCATCTCTTCTCAAGGCTTAGAGATAATTAGTGGCAATTAATAATTATTGGCCTGTCATAATTTCACAGTAATCCCAATGTCAACTTTTGTCTTACAGTAGTCTAATTTATTTTCTCTCTTAGAGTAAGTTTTCTGTGCCTGGTCAGGCTGTCTGCTTGACTCTTTTCAAGAGCTGGCAAAGAAAAACAAAAGAAGTTGATAAATACAGCAGGCTGAAAGATACTTAGGAATTGTATACTGTGCAAACATTGCTGTGTGGGATTGGGAAGATCAAAGATATTACCACAAACACTGCATGGCTGAAAGAAGTGAATGAAAGTGTCACTTAAACCATGGAAGCCAATAATTTTGTATTTTCATCTTGACTGGACACTTCACATTTCCTGACTGGCTACACAGGACATTGTACAAAGAAGTTACATACATGTTAAAAAAACCCACCTTATCACACACTAGCCCAAGAAAAGACAGGTGAACAAAAATAAAAACACAGCTATTGCTGCTTGGTTTTACAGTTCTGGGGAACCTGTGTTCAAATGGTTGCAAATCCAATTAATGTTTCAGGGTTAATGATCTGTAACCTAAGAACCAAACTCATAAATGCTGTCATCTGAACTCTGTATAGAGCTGTAAACCTTTCTTGCAAGTGCAGTTCTGATCCAAAATACTGCCTAAAGCTGGGGAACTTTAGGACTGAAGAAATGGACAAACCACAGGTCCCGTTTGCTCTTTGGCATTGCAAACCCTTCACCACAGGGCAGGTCCTGCTCTGCAGCAGCTTTCCCAAGAGGAACCCTGGAAGGAGCTTTGGCAGGGACAGACAGCTCTGACAAAGTTCTAACCATAAGCAAATGCACACTCTACTTGTTGCCTCATGCAGCGCTAAGCATGAAGCACTAAAGAAAATTAAATAACTGAGAAAGACAAAGCAAATACAATTCCCTACTAAAAAGAGGGCAAGAGATCAAGTGCACATGACTGATGGCAGAGTAGTGTTGGAAGCTGGATGGATCATAAAGGTGTGGATAGAAAAGATCCCACAAGAGGGTGAAAGTGAATTAGAGCATCAGTTTGAGAACAACAACTAATGCACATTACCAGACCACAGACAGATTGCTTTTCACATTACACAGCTGTTGGCAGCCACTATGAACACATCTGCATTAAGGGAATGTTTGCCTTGATGCTTTAAATATGTGCTACTTATTTCTTCTCTACTTCCAAGCCCACAGGATGGTTTTGAGTAGTTTCCCTTTGTTTCCTTTTACATTTTCCCTTTCTAAAGGTTATATCTGTCTGCAGACATGTAAATCACTACAATATTTAATAAGGTCTTTTATCACAGACCACTGAGCAGGTTTGTGCCTGAGACACAGCATGTAGGTCACATAATTAACCATTTATTATGCAGCCAACCAAGATTTCACTTGCATTTTATTTGAATCTTTGAAAATTAAAAAAACCTATCATATTATTTTATGCTTTGGAAGCATAACATAACATCTTTCTATTCTGAGGAAGAAGTATGTTCCAGTTTATTTTCCTGCTACACAGCAAGAAAGATTACATCGATTTCAGATGAAAACACTATAGAAGATCAAAGAGTAACAAGAGAATAAAAAGAATTTATGCAATTAATGAACAAGCACTTTCATTTAATTGACATGAAGAGACTGCAGTGCATTTACTTTCTCAAAGAAATATTCACAGATGTCAAATAAAAGTTCTTAGCTACAAAAAATTCAAAATGCTTAATCAAAAACAACTAATAAGACCTTTCAACATTTCCAGCTTCCTGTTGCAGTTAATCTTTTATTACTTGAATTACTGAAAATGCACGTGAAATACAAAAATAAGGACAGAAGTATTCAGGTCACAACAGAATTCAAAAATCACTAATAAATGCTATTTCAGGCAGATGACTATAAACTAAACTCCCCTAAAATTAAATATGGTGACTTCACAAATACTATAAAATAACCTTTATAATACATTACTTCTTTAGAGGAGGTCAGTATCCAATTTTCTGCTCTCACAGTCCCTTACTCATTCTCCAAGCCACTACAGTCTCATTTTTCCAGACCTGCAGACTTCAATGTGTAGGATCACAAAAGTTCCTCTCTTGTTTTGAGCTTAATACTTTTGTCTCAATGGTTCCCCCTGGCTTACAGCCAGAGGTCAAACCTGCTCTACCAAGGCAAGAAAATGTTGCAGGAACATTGTGCTGGTTCAAGATCTTTTAAAATCCAGTCATTTGAGCAAAAAATAGAATGGACCCTACCATTCTCTAACAGCTCCTTCGGAAGAATAAATTAAAATATTCTTATTCTTTTCTCTAGTCATAGCAAGAGAGGTTTTCACTTTAGACGCTTTACAGATACCTTGACTTCAGATCCTAGAGGGATGGTTTATACACTTTGCTTTGAGTCAAGGCTGGGCTGGGCTTCATTTTAGTACAGTGAAATAAAACCTGTGCTTCCTCATTTAAGAAAAGGCAGTTATATTTTTCACTAGAAACTAATAAAGGATGTTCAAACTCAGGTCTATCTTGCAGAGTAACTGAACTGTTAGGATAACTCAGATAAGCAGATTTTGCTGTTCTGTGACACACACACGTGACTCCCACAAATACACAGTCAGTAGAGACAAGCCCTGCAGGAGTTTACAGAGCATAAAGAATGTGTGCACCCATTTCTTTAGAACTAGTGCTCTGCATTTATTAACTTTAACCTTAAACGCTGTATTTTCCCAATGTATGCTCTTCTTCAGGCTGACAGATATATAAGTGCTTCTGATGCCATCAGCAGTACTTTATTTGGTACCGTGGTGCATAATTTCAAAGGGAATATGCATGACATCCAAATTTTAAAGGAAACAAAAACCCCTGAAGAGCTCCCAACTTTTAAGTGAACTCTTGACCTTATGAATCAATGGATAAAAAACTTCCAGCTTCACTAAAGTCAGAATTTCAGTCTCTTTGGAAGGAACGTTATTACAAGTAATTTGATTTCTGCAGAAATTATGTTTACAACAGGATCAAAAGTCAATGAAGTTAAATCACTATTGATCGATTTCTGCTTTTCAAAAAAGACTCAAATAAACATGAATCCAGAGCCCAGAAATCTTGAGCCCTGGTGGACCACCCACATTTGAGGACCCATTTACTGTCATGCTGTCTCCTTGAAGCACCATGGAGCCATAATTTCCAAACATATGGAATAATGCATTATGTGCAACAAGGCAGTATGATGCACATATGCTTCATATATATGAAGCACATCTCATGCTTTCACATCTCTTAAGAGATAAATATTATCCCTTTTCTCTTGGATGAAATGCAGAGAATTTTGACAAGGAAAATGTCTCATTTTTTAAAGTAAAATTTACAAGTAGAACTAAAAATAAATATACATGCTGGCTAGAGCTATCTAAATATTGCTCTGTCATTCAACTCAATATTCTACTTTAATTGATTTTCAAATGAATTTCCTCCATAATTGCACCTTTCAGCTAGTCCACAATGGACAAATAACTCACCAAGTTTGTATCATGCAGGTTTCAAAATGTGTATGTGCAATTTACAACAGAAATAAATATACACATTTATATAGGCACATAAATACAAACAGCACTTTTTTCCATTAAATATCTATGCCACGGAATGGCAAACACTGTAACATTTCAAACTAGAACAAGCTATTTCCCTGAGCTGCCCTAAACTGGCAAGGTAATGTAAATAATTGAAGAGAAATACAAGAATATCTGTCAGTTCATTTTGTAGCAATAGGATGAACAGACATTCAAGAGGCAATTCACGTTCAACAGGCCATTCCAGAGCTGAAGCTGGCAGGGGCTGCATAGGTTGTTTTAGAGGAGGAATGGCTGGTCTCAAGTGGGGAGCATGAAGGGCTGCAAGCTGGGATTACCTGTGCACTGCAGCAGCAAAGCTGCTGGGGGGCTGACAGGGAGCTGTGCCAGCAATACCAGCCCAGCTGTGCTGAACTGGGAGCTGCTTGCTGACAGAATCCATTGGGCTGCACAATGGCCACAGAAACTTTTTGCCTGTGGCACGTGAGTGTGATGAGCTGCTGCTTCTCCCAGTTTCTGTCCGTCCTTGAGGGTTTCTTCAACAATCACACCCTAAGTACTGCTGGCCCATGAAAATTTTACTGTGTGGCACCATAAAACAGTGAATAAACTGTGATTAAAAACTACTAAAATAAGCAACACTAAAATATTAGAAAGTGAAGATTCTTGAAAAAAAAAATTTTTTTTTTGCTTAGATCAGCAGCCTGGGGTTTTCTGTGTTCTACTGAACCACCACAGTTTGTTATATGGCTGTACACAGCAAGATGCTGTACACAGACTCCAGCCAAGAAAAACTGGACTGCGCACCTCCATTAGAAAAGTACTGCAGATGACACTGGCACTTTGACCTGGTGAAGCAACAGAAACTGCCACCATGGAAGAAACAACATCACTAATAAAAATAAAATTATAACAGGTATATTCATGCTTTCTCAAATGTAGCCAGCATTTCCTAGTATCCCATGCCTGAGAGGCCACAGCAGCATATTGGGTGTCCCACAGCTGCAATTCCAGAGGCAAGGCTCCCTCCAGTGTCACCTCACCAGACTGGCAGCCAGGGAAGCTGCCTCCCCACAAGGACAGTGGTCACTGGCAGGCACCCAAAGTGCCCACACAACCTGGCCACTCATGGCAAAGGCAGTGACTGTCCCAAGGACAAAGCAGGACCCACATCGTTCCCACCTGCATCAGCCATCCTCCTGTAATACACTTGGCACCTCTGTTCTTACTTACCCCAGCAATTTACCCCAGCAATAACTCCTGGTCAACACACCTGTGGCAGACACAGCTACTGTTAAGTCTGGAACTTCACTGGCCATGAAGATCTTTTGTTTTGATTTGAAACAAAGGTGTTCCTATGATTTATCTTCTCTTTTTCCAATCCTGCAGAAACCTCCCAGCCCAGTGCAAACCTTTTGTACAGCGCATCTTAACAAAACAAATCCTGATAATGCCCCCAAGCTCAAGATGTAATTCTTGCATTATGAACCTGTAAAATAGTGGTAAATATTCAAGCAGTTTCCATTCTCTTTCACATGAGGAATGGCTTTGTGATGTATTTTTCTAAGGATGATTACAAGTAAAATGTCTGCTCAATATTCCTCCTACTGTTTGGGCCCCTCATGTCCTAATTGTGCGTCTTAGGTTCCCAATTAATTAGATCCCAGAGATACATGGGATTCCTAGGAGTGAAAGACATGTAATATTTTGCAGGATCTCATTATAATCTTGAATGGCTTGAGAAATTAGGCTACATTATCCTGTGGAAACCCAGGGCACTGGGAATATTTCTCTGTCTGCTCTGGGGCGCCCTGACGCCCAGGGGAGCGCTGACTTTGAGCCTCATTCATGGAGAAAGTTTCCTAGACTTCAAGATAGACTAGAGCCCACAAAAGTGTGAAATAGATTATAGAGAGTAGTGTATGTGTATCACTTGGTGAGAAATTTAGGTTTTGGGATTTTTAGTATGTTGTGGATGGAAGCAAGATGGAGGGCACAGGGTGTCGTCATCCTGGGTTTCTTCTTCATGCTTCTTCTTCCTTCTTCTTCATGGGTTTGGGTGGCATTTTGTAATTGGGCAGAAAACTCCACATTGTGGGATCATTTGTAGGGTTAAAAGGGAAAATAATCTAGGTCAGTTCTTAATTGGATAGTTTAGTCTTAAAAGACCTTGTAACAAGAGGTTGTTGGCCATTTTGTGCCTTCTAATGAAAAGCTGCTGAACTCACAGCAGTGAGACTGTTTTACTGATAAGGAATAATCAACACCTGAGTCTGAACATGAACTACCACCTCAAGCGCCTTCAATCCACACCCAGAGAAACCAATATTATCCCAGATATTTATATTTTACATATAGTATAACAAAAATACTCCATACTGTAACTTGGAGTGCCCTTATAAAGTAAATCCATGAGATTTGGGAAAATGCTGCATCTTCCTTGCCCTCAACTCATCTTTGTATTTGATTAAACAAGACTCCATTTAGGAACAAGGTGGAAGCAAATATCCTCTAGCCAGAAATCTGTATTATGATGTACATCACATCAGGACATTAGGAATTTTTACCTAAAGATACAACAGATGTCAATAGTAATAACTATCATTCACAGAGATAAAGAACAAGGAAACATATTCTCTGAAAGGTCTAATGCACAACATGAGAAGGACTATTTAAAAAATAAATCATTGAGGATATGTAGTTTAGTGCTTTAGCTGCCTGTTTCTAAAGCTGCTTTTGAAGCAGAACATTTTCAAGCACCTGCATAATTTACCTGCAGCAGCTCTATAGATGTGAGGGTGCTGCTAATGGCAAACAGCCAAATTCAGGAACAACAACCCAGTTTAGAAACAGCCTCTTCCACCACTCACCATTGCTGCCCAGGAGCTGCAAAGGTGGAATGGCAGATTACACTTGAATCAGTCTGTCAGGAAGACTAGTCAAAGCAGAAAAAAGGACCCACAAAAAACACTTAAAGAAGAAACTTGAAATTAATACACTGTGATTCCCTTATAAGGGTAAAGAAATAGGTAAAGATTTTTTCCAGTGCTATTTCCTAGGGAATGAAAACAAAAGACTGTTTTGAAAGAAGCAAATTCCTAATCCAAAAACCAAGCAAAAATACCACTTTGGAAGAAAAACTGTTGAAGATATCCTATTTCTCTTTTAGATTTAATCTAATTTTGAAAAGAGACTTAAGGTGGAATAAACTCCTCAAATTTAATTAATTGAAATTAATTGAATTGAGGCTTTTTGCAGCATTCTATGAGCTCATAAGAAGACTGTAATGCAGCTGAGGTGGACTGCTGGAAAATGCTGAATACTCCCTGCCTGCATCAAGAATTTAGAAGCTGCTTTGACTGTAAGAAAATAATACTTTCTTGGGATTGCTGGACATGGCAAAAGCTCCTCTCAGGTTAAGTCTTCACTTGGGTCAGAAATCAGATTCATGTCCATCCCCACAGATACACACTGACCTGTGTCTAGGCAGGAGGTTTTCTTCTGGAAAAAACCAGAAAGAAGCAAATATACAATGTTTCCAAAACACATACCCCTGCTTCTATAGTAAGAAAAGCAGTCAGGATATGGATATTAAATCTTTGGGGCACGGTATTTTGTAAAATTATTTTGATAGTGCTTAGATAGATTATTTTGATTTACAGGCCACTTTCACAACAGCCACAAGTCAGCTTACCAAAGGCCATCTGGTTAAACCCTAAAGGCCAGGTAATCCCCAGAAATTTATCACCAACTCATTTTCCATGTCTTCAAGTTGTGTTTTCATTCACCTACAGGTGAATTACTAAATTAAAATACTTGTTATCAACATCTCTTGATGCTCTCTCTTGGAAACAGTCTCATTCTCTTCCTTTGAGATCCAGAGCATTTATTGGTTTCTAAAGCAGAAAACAGTCTTTTGGAGTAAATGCTTAGGACTTGCACGGGTTTAAACACATTCTTCCCATTCTTAGATAATGGACATAGCTAAAAATGCTCTAAATAGCTCTAAAATGGTGAGGCTGGAAAAGTGAAGCTTTGCTGAGCAGACAAATGTGGATAGGGAATCTGAAAATCTGTGCCATTCCTAGGGACAGTGACAGGTTTCCCAGAGTTTCTGTTTCTATATATGGACAAAAGAAAAAATTTAGCACCTTCCTATGTTTTTACATAGGGACACTGTATTTTACAACAATGAAAAAAAAGACAACCCAGAAGAATTTACAGTCTGGGCTTGCTTAAAAGCATCTTTTGCCTTCCTTGAAACTCAATTAGGAAGGCACACATTGCTCTATAAATTAACCAGGAAGGTTACGATCTGTCTCCTGGGAAGCACCAATCCAAAACTCATTTCTAGCTGTGCATGTTTCACATGCAGAATTAGATCCTCATCAAGCACAATAAGCCATCTCTTCAAGAAATTTCTACCAAAATAAATGGATGATATCAAGAAGCTGGAGGTAATAATTCTCCTCTTTCCACTTCTCCTTTGTGACCTTCTGCAGTAACCTGACCGAGACACCATGGACATGAAACCATGAACTGCATCTTAAGCACATGAAGAAAGCACACAGAGAAACATTTGTTCTTTACTGATAATTATGACACTTAAATGGGTTGCTGCATAAGTCACTTTTCTTACATTAACCATATTACATGCTTTTTCCAAAGCAGGCATTTTTGCAGTGCTTCAATCTTTGCAGAAGCTGACTCTCTAGGGGAGAACTACTAAAGCCTCCCACAAGGTGGCACGGTTCCCTTTGCTGAAATACAGCGTTAAATGTGCCACAGAGACAACTGTTTTTTTCACAAATGTACTGGTCAATGTCATAATTAGATTTAAATAGGTTTAAGATCTCTAACACACCTCTAACAAAGTTCATTTTAACAAATTCTTCCAAAATAGATAGTTAAATGAGCAAAAAAAAACCCATTTCTTCTCTTTTCTTATGATAAAATGAAGACAAAGGATTTATCTGTGCTTGCTGCCCCACAAAAGCAAGCTTTAATCAAAGATAGTTAAGGCAGATAATATGGCAGGGGAGAGCCTAAAAGGCTAAAAATATCTGATTTTTTCAAGTCATCTGTTTCAAAGCCTATCAGACATCTTTCAGTCTTTCATATTTGGGGTAAAATGGACTAGCAAGGAATCCACCTACCCCATCCCCCTTCCCAACCATGTGAGAAATAAAAGTCTCAGAGCATTTTCCACAGGTGAAGATTGCCCCTGCTGTTTCTGGACCACTTGCCATTCCTGTGAGATATGGCCATAGGTGCCCTGTCCTTGGGACAGAGTCAGATGCACTGAACAGCTCTGCCCTCAGCCTCCCCTGCTGCAAATCAGTGTCAGCACTGCTGAGCTTCACCTGCAGCCAGCCACACTATATCTGCTGGGGTCACTGCTGCCCCTGCACAGCATCCGCATTGGGCAGAAATCAGGCAAGGTGCTTTGAACCAACTGATTTTTAAAAAGGCAAAAACATGTCTAGTTTCTCCTCTATTTCTTGTCTTGCTCCTCTCAATCACTTCTGTGACTGTTTCAGTGCTCAGTATATAAGCATTATCAGCATAGTTTTACCTGAACTGGTAAAACAAAACCAGTTGTGATAGACACAAGAAGACAAGCTTTTGGCACTGCCCCATTTCACAGACACCAGAGAGGAACCTGATCCAAAAAAAGTGAAGTTTCAACAGCAAGTGAGAGAGGGAAGGGAAGTGATGGCACAAGTTATTTGTCCACAAAACTACTGCCATGGTCTTCCATGCAGGAACAGCTCAAAAAATACTCAGTGCAAATCACCTGGTAAAATCATAGACATACCAAAATACTGTTTCCCTTTAAAGCTTTCCATACCATAAGGTTCATCATGAAAGGAACAACTCTATTGTTCTCAGGACTGGAACCTAAAGCTTCTCACTCCTTCAGCTCCATTTACTGTGCTCAGAATTTAGCACTTGTTTTTAAACTACCAGTGAGCCAAGCAAAGTACAACTATTTACATCTCAATTAAATATCACAAGCCAAATAATCAAGATGACAAAGAAAAATTAGGTGCCACGATCAGTCTGTTTTCTCTCTTAAAATGTATCATAAGGCCATTAAAATTATCAACTCTGTATCATACATACATATTTGTTACTGCAAATAAGTAGCTTCAGATCCTGTCAGTTGCTGCAGCTGTATGGAACAGCCAAAATACTTATTTAAATTACTTGTATTTTCAATTACACAGATTTATATACACCCTTAATAATGGATGCAAGCAAAAGGCAAAACTATCAACAAGGCAAATCTGGAGATAAATATGCAAGCATACAAAACTTTCTGCTGCTTCTTTCTCCTCAAAACCCTTAGATTCCAACAGTAAAAGCTTTGATTTAATTATGGTGCTTTCTCACATAATGGCCTAATTTTTCTCTATGAAGTGCATTCTCAAAGTAGCATTCTCTCTTCCAAAAAATGAAGTTTCTTGTTCTAAAAGGTAACTTCCTTGTTAGTAGCTGTAAGTTGAAGCAGACACACAAAAAAGGAAGAATACTTTAAAAAAGGACAAACTTGAAAATAAAGAGCAAATTCTGTCACTGAATGTGCCTGGAAACTATCTAGAGATAATAAAAACCAGAGCTCTCTCTCAGACACTCAGTTGTGCAAGAGGACAGTTATTACAGTTGGACAGTGGAATCTTGAGCTCTAAAATCCAATTTCCCGGCTTACATGATTTCAAAATAAGTCACACTTGCCTGACCCAACCAAAGGAAGCTTTAGATCTGCTAACTCCTTTGATGGAATTAGTCTTGCATGGTCAATCCACATTGTGCCAAGAGGAGGGGTACACTTAATTTCAAAACTTAGGAGACATTCTGCACGTTGGAAGTTTATGCTTACAACTGCTAGATTTTTAATTGTTATGCCATTGTGGATCTTCATACAGACCTTGGCTTCCGGATCACTGTTGATGCTACAAGAATCATCATCATCAGATTGTGGACCATTTCTGTGTAATAAAAAAAAACAAAATAAAACAATATCAGTCTTAAAATCATATGAAAATTACAGCACAACACAAAACAGAGTTGGTCATTCCACTGAGCCCTCTGAAGTCATTGTACCTGAGCTTCAAAGAGGCATAGCGTAACGTTGCTCCTTCAAACTCCTTCAGACTTGGGTCTGGGTTCACAGTGGCTGCATGCAGGTCCTAGAGATAGAGGCAATGCTATTAGTATAGTTTTAATACTATTATAATAGTATTAAGTACACCATCATGTTATTTCTTATCTCAAAGGGAAATTAAATCCTCCCTGCAAAGAAGCGATAGTATTTCTGGCTGAAGTTGAAAAGAGGCATGCATATATAGATACATATATATATATATATATATAAATATTTCTCAAGCTGCATTTCATTCAGTGCAGGCATCTTATTTGTTACATCATGGCAGTTGCCCTGCTAGCTTAGACTGAATCCATTCCAAGTGGAAAGATAGAAAAGGCAGCATGTTTGTGAGCTAGACATCCCTAGCAATACCCCCATTCACTTTGGCCTAGGTTATGAATGACATTCATGGAAAAATAAAAGGGGAAAACAGCCACTGCCATGCAAAAAAACAAGGGTAATAGTAGTAAATGTTCTAAAATCTGACAATATACTTGCCTTCCAAATGTCACTATTAATCTTTCCCCCATTCAGTACAGCAAAATCACTCCATGGCTGTTTCTAGACACATAATTATTCACACAGGAAGAAGCACATTGATAAAAAAAAAAAAAAGAAAAAAAAAAGAAAAAAAGAAAAAGAAAAAAAACACAAGACACTGTTGTTAGCATTGATATTTACAGGATGGGTTAGGGAACAGATCACCTCAAACTTCAACTACTTACTCCACTATAGCATGGCATTTGGAGGGAAGGGGAGAGAAGACATGCCTCTAACAGTTACTTACCAAAACAAATGATTGAAACAAGGAAAGTTAATATAAATTAGGAACAGACAATGAAATTACTCCTTAACTATGATCTTAAAAGCAAGCAAAATGAATCTGAATATGAATGTTGGCCACAGCTGCTACAGCCTTTGATCAACAGCAATTAAGGGGAAACATTAGGATTTCCATTTGATTACTTTTGTTAAAAGACCCTAATGGTACTGGAACTAGAAGTACTGAAACACAAAAAAAGTATATACAAGCATAAGATACACACAAGGTAAAAATCAAATATTTCTAGAGAGAAAGCACAAGAAGGGAAGAAGGATTAGTAAGGAATGCAGAGATTTCTTGCTGAAAAAGTAGTTTTGAAAAGTCTACCAGATTTTTAAAAAACAACCCCAAACCAAACAAAGCACCCACCCTCTCCTTTTCCATTCAAGTTTCTCAAAGATTTTCAGAGGTGTTCAGTGGTACAATCAAGCAAGTAGCAATGTGTCTAGCGCTAAACAACCTGAGTGAGGTTCAGGCTCTTCTGTAAAGCTGGCGAAGAACAGCTGATGCTGGAGTGCCTCTCTCCTCTGCCTCACCTGGAGAGAATTCGCACAGTCCTCAATAAAAGCCAGGAGATTCGATTGCTGGGAGACCCAGAGCCAAATCAAGAAATCCTGAAACTAATTCCCCTTCTAACATGAGCTCTGCTGGGCTGTCCAGCTCAGCCCCAAGCTGAAGTGGTACCCACTAATATGGACCAAAGTATTCATCTGCAGGGAGGACTTCTCACCACAGAAGCATTCTCAGTATATCCCCACTGGAGGAATTATTTTGTGAGAAACAACTCCCAGGAATAATCGTTTCCTAATGTGCCTTTGAATTAATTGAGTTGTTACCTTTTCCTCCCAAGCCCCCAGTCTTTAATTACCAGCTGCTGGTGGTTATGTTACCTACAGAAGAACCTCTAGAGGTGTTCAAGACCTGGGATGAGTTAGGCTATAAGAAGACACAACTACTATCACCAACCAAATTCTCCTATGATCTCAAAGAAGCTCTTATTGAAACTTAAACACAACAGATTTTTCTCTGCACAGGAAATGGGAAAGAGGCAGCAAAATTTCTAAAATTTGGAAAAGAATGTTACAAAAGACAAGGATTCAAAAAGGAAGTAATTTGACAACACACAAGAGAAACGACAGATCTAAAATGAAGTCAAATTTCAACAGCTGTGCAAAACCAAAATACATTTTCATGCTTTTGAGGGGGAGGAAGGGAAGGAATGTTACAGGTTATTCATATTTAGCATTTATTAGCATTTTTGTTAAATCAGCAGGATTTTTGCATAATGCTTAACCCATAATTGCTTTGGATTGAAATTTACTGATTATCTTGTGAAAGAAAAATTGCCTTGCACTTCATGTAAAAGTAAGACATTTTCACATTATTTTCCTTTTTAAAACATTTTTCCATTTCTATGCACGACAGCATCATTCCTCCCTGCTGTTTTTTAAAATTCTCTGTTCAACAGTAATAACTGTTTTTCTTTATGCTAAATATCCAGAGTAAGCTACAACATAAAAATGGCTGAATTGATCTGTTCTTTGTTGACTGCCCTCAGCTGTGAGCCACATTCTACCAAATGAAGCAAAGCTTCTGTATATTACATTATTTAAGAGACAGGGACACAAAATAAAATTAAGGAAAAAAAGGAGGAAACAAGACAAAGGGTAAAAAGTTGTTACTTGTGGGGGTGGGGAAAATGGTGTTTCTAAATGTTTGTTTGACAAACTCATAACCTGAAAGAGCCCAAATAAACTCATTTCAAGACTGGCACATGATGCTTTACAGACAAATGTAAATTAGATAAGGTATTTTTATGGGCTCACAGAAGCCAATTGGTTCAGATATCAAATACTACCCATGCCAGTCCTCAATCCTAGATTATACTCTTTTATCTGCCTAAAACCTTTTCAGAATGAAGCAATACATATCCAGCACGGGGGAATGAACTAAACACATTCCCTTGCAGCACAGGCTTCCAGCAGCAATGAGGGAAGCAGCAGTACACAGCTCACACAGGGTCCAGCTGGGAGGTGGAAGCTCTCCACCACAAGGGATGCTGGCAGTGGTAGTGCTGGGATAGAGGCCTTTGGGAGCCCCCAGCCTAGACTGAATTCCCAATCTTCTGTGAAGTGTCAGATTGACCTTATCACAGACACCTGCATTATTCTTTCCCAGTGAGGGAAAGGAGGAGCACTTGGGTATGCAGCAGTGCAGGGAGCAGGAATTGAAACAAATATTGCCTGCCAGTGACTTGGAGATGATACAGTGATGGCATGAACCAACTGCAGAGAGACTAAAACCCAAAAATTCATGGTAGCTGACACTGTCAAATTATTTCATTACTCCTATCTTAAACACACACACTATGACTTATTTCTCTCTTACTGCTCTGCACTGGGGTTTTGTTCAGAACCAGCTGAATTACAAAGGATTCTTCCTCCACTTCCTTTTAGTAAAGCTTGGCATCTGTGGTTTCAAGAAATGCAGGAGTTCTTCTAATAGTTCCCACTATAACTCCAGCCATGCCTGGAGCCTCTGTAGCTGTTTCATTATTTGCAAGTGGACAAAATCCTGGGCCCAATTCATGCTCTTGTTTTGAGCTCCCATACTCCAAGACTGCTGGTACTGGATTGGAATGCTGTCTTAATGATCACTGAGTCAAAAAGCCAGTACTGCTTCAACGACCCTAAGATGCTGACCAATGAATGCAGAAACTGACAAAAAGCAAACGTTTTTGCCTATATCTACAAATAAAATAACTACAAGTTATCATACTAATACGAATTTTGGGGATGTGCTTATTTCTGTATCACCTTTTACAGCACAGTACATCATCTTGGCGCTGCCATAGAACTGTCTATGCATAAGTCTTTGCTGGAACAAATTCCTTGCTGAATTAGAACTGCCATATCAAAACATAGGTGAGCCTACTACATGTGTATGTCTAACTTAATACATCTATACTGTATTAAAATCTGTGTTATTATAATTCACACATTTCATACTCTGGTGATGCTGTTGAGAATTAATGATTATTATTCATAATCACCAACTATATTTCATTTAAAGCAAAAAATCATGAAAGGTTAAAAATACATGTAATACATTACCAGTAGGTCTGAAATTTTAATTGTAAAAACACTTTAAACAGAAGTAGAAAAATATTTCAAATGAAAATATGTTTTTCTTCTCCTCTGCAGTTTACCAACCATACTGATTACTGGGTTTTTGTGAAAATCATCTATAATTTACTAATTAAGGTCCCATTCTCTACATTCTAGAGGTAGAAAAATAATAACACTAAAGTTATATTCTTCACATGTACATGACAGGAATTTATACTAGAAGCTCATGCAGCCCTTTACATTCAGCATTTCTGAGGTTTTTTTCTTGTTTTCTACCAGAATTGTAACAGTCACAGTTCTTTCTCCATGAATCCTCTCAGAAATTATTTCCAGCATGCCTGGTGCACAATAATGAAATGTGTTCAAGTCTGCAGACCTTTTGAGTAGCATTTATGAACACGTGAGAACAACTTTCTAAAATAATGAACAAGACTCTATGTATTTAAGCCTACACAGGATAAAAGTTTTAGGGCCAAGATGGTAATGCATACTTGAATGTCCTTAACTCCTCTTAACTTCCATGTAAGTTAGTTTGATGGATATATGAACAAAGTAAAAAAATGTTCTCTCTAAAAGAATTAAAAACCAAAAAACCAAACCCCTAGGGACTGCCTGATCCAAAACTCAGAGCCAGTACAAAGACTTTCCTTGACAGAGCTGTGGACATTTTTCTGAAAATTCCATATATAAAAATAATTTAAAACCAACATTATCTTACACTAGTATTTAATTCCATAGAAGTCTTCCCAGCATACTCAAACAAAGTGATTGTGTTTTTCGAAAAATACTGTTCTTTATGAGAATTAATTTTATTTTCTACTTACATGACACCAAACAAACCCTTGGATTGTGCCTGAAAGCATTATTTTTAAAGACAGTACCAGGTACTGCTCTTTCAGCACATGTGGAGGGCAGAGTGTATCTCTCTGTTTCTAGTTAAAGCCTGATAGATATTGGTACTGGCAGGATTGACAGACTTACACCTGAGAACACTTCATGCTTATTCAATAGAAACTACCCTGTGAAGGAATTAGTGTCTCAAATGAAGACTGATATGTCTTTTGTGATACTCCTGCCAAAAGAGCCAAAAAGAAGATGCAAACAAAGGGTCCAGCCAAAAGTCTTCTGTCATTTGCAAAAATTGTATCCATCCTGTATCCATACAATGCAGCAATGCTTCAGAACTGGCAAAGTTTCACTCTCATCAGGCACTCCCTATCCAGTTTATCAGAGACATGTCTGGTTTCATCCTACATATCTAAAATTTAGGGTGTTTTATCAAGCATCACCATTATAAAATGAATATAGAGAATAGATACTTACGAGTTATTAACAACAAGTAGCTACACTTTGAGACATTATTAGGCCAGCTTAGCTATCAGCTAAGCCTGCAAGTTCAAAAGGTTATTTCAATTTTCCTTGCAGTATGTAGCCCCCAAGAAGACACAGCAGGTTACCTCAGTTTCTGGAGTAGGAGATGGAGTAATGGAACCAAGCGATCCTTTCCGTGAGCCCTGGAGATCTGCTGGGATGGACACGGGACGCTGCCACTGGGTTGTTCCTGTTGGTATGTGCCAGTAGTAGATCCCAGCAACGTCATTTATTTTTTTCCAACCAGGTGGTAAGTCTGGGTCTGTCTGAAATGAATGATCACTCCATATATCTGCTGAGAACAGGAAAAGAAAAAAAATGACACAAAGACACAAACACTTCTTCCATGGGTCTGCATACCTGGTAGTGTTGTTTTACAGTTCCTGGGCAAATGAATACCAGAAAAACATATCAAATTATGTAGACTCAATGTAACATGATAGATTAATAACCTCTTGTTATACTGCTGCTCTTAATCTCTTTTTGGAATTAAAAGTTCCTTTTTAGTCTATCCTTCAAGCCTTCTACTAGATATTTTATTATGGTTGCTTTTTTCCTGAGTCTCTCTCATTTCTGCTATCCAAATTTATGCACATACACACAAACAGACACACAAATGTCATGATAACTTGAAATAACTCTTACACTCCAAGGCACAAACCAGACTATTTCTCTCCCATAGCCACTTTAAAAGTTCTTAAATTACTAATTTACCATTTGAGGACTAATCTGAGCAAGTTCTGCAGAAGAAATGCTAGATGATACCATTACACTCAAATGTAATAAAAAAACTCACCTATGACCCAAACCCGAAATCAGCAACATCACCATAATCAGTTCCAGAAGGCCACAAGAATTCTAAACATTTGCTTTTAAATGTCTCCTGTAGTGGTCTCTATGGCATTCAGCATGTAGTTCCTGACTCTAAGATCTTACATGTTTTAAAGCCTATTCATCTTCAGCCTTGCCCACTTTTGTTTCCCAGCTGAATAAATCAACTGCACTCTTCTCAACCACATAAATGGCAAACCAATGCAAAACAGTTTCCATAATTTGGGCCACATCATGCAAGAAGTAATGTGATCAAATATCTAAACATCACAATGAGGTATGTGTGCAACAGCTGCAAGTCCAGTTTAAGTTTAAAGTTAGGCACAGCTTCTGTCCTTGCTATGCATACCTACAGATGTATACACAGCTACTCAAACATACAGGCAGCAAAGTGTTAAGCTATGGTTGCATTAAACTGCTAATTTCAAACTAATCGACCCAAGACTCAGAGGAGCCAACATACTGTTATTTATTGTTGCAATGACATGCAGCACCAGAAAGACCTAAACAGGAATTACTTTGAAGTAAAAGGAGACAAAACTCACAGCAGAAATAAAATTTTTAACCCAGTGACTGAAACAAAGAATATGTCTGCAACAACTAGTTGCAAGACAATAAATTATCTCATTTGTGAACAAACAGTTGGAAGGAAATAATGTAAAATATCTGGGATAAGAAAATAGCACTTAGCTGAATAATACTAATTTATTTTGAAAATTTATCCATTCGTAAAAATAAATACTAAATAATAAATACTAAAACAAAAATAATGTTTTCATATGTTGAAAAATAAAACAGGAATTAGAGTCATTTTCAATTAACATAGCTCAGGACTTCCACAGAGCCACATTTCCCACACCAAATGACTGATTTATGTCTGTGTGCAGGTGCTCCTCAGGCAGAGGGACTGGCTTCAGGCCATCTGATAAACATGGCTGAACAGAACAGCACCAGAGGGCATGTGCTCATCCTGAAACACCAGCCCCATCTTTGCTATGCAAACCTGCTTGAAAAAAACCCAAACCAAACCTAACCTATGTGTGTGTGAGCCCATGCTGCAGAATGGCAGACTGCTGGGATAACCTTTCCACAGGCTGAGGTTTCTACCAGCATGACCTGGGGAGCCTCCCTGGTGCACTGGCTGTGCTAACAGATAGAAGCACTCCGTGTGCAGGGCAAAGGTAATGCAGCATCACTAGAGATACCAGCACAGAGAAACACAACAAAGTAAGCATCAACATACAAAATCTAACAAGGCAAACAAATGTGCTTGAGGCATCAGAGACCTGCTACAGGATATCAGGACATCAGTGGCTTTACTCTGCTTGAATGTGGAATTACAGGTAGCAAAATAATTTCCATCTGAATTTGGAAGACCCCATTTAATGGCATTACATTTCAAACAGTGTGATTTTCATTGCACAGCAGCTGGGTGTTATCTCCACTTCCAAGAGAACTTGGTGGTGATGATAAGCAAGGTGTGGGGACAGAGAGTTGGTGCCTCTCTGCTTAGGTCCTTGTGCATGAGGGAACTTGGTTTACTGAAGGCCAAGCAAACTTCCTTCCTGAAGAAAATAGTCTTAAGCAAGGCAACATGTCTAACACAATAAATTTTGTATTGAACTGGGAGTTGTACTTAGAAAAACATGCCTGTATTTTGCACATGCATCTCTTCAGATGAAAACAAATCCCACCAATCAGCATGGCTGGGACACTAATTTATGGACAAAAAGAGCACTCTTGAGTAAGAGGAACTGCAGCCCCAAAGGGATTGAGTTTGGCAGCATGCATGACTTCAAAAGAGAGACTGTAAAAATGCTGTACAGCATTACCAGAGTGCTGCAAATTCCGTTCCTGGGAGGTGCAGTACAGTAATAGCTCCCATGCCACAGGACAATTTTAACTGTTATTTCACATGCTAAAACCACATTTTTTGAAAATTGGGAGACAGCAGCAAGGTAGAGTCATACTATGACAGAAAATAGATTCAGGGAAATCTGGGTATTACCTCTGGAAATGAAAGGTATCATTGCATCATTCAAAGGACACATGCTTTGCTTTGCCAGGGATTTATTTCAACAGAAGGATCTCATTTTGTCTCCTTGGAAGCAATGCAGCAGATGTGAGTGCACAGCCTCTGGCTAATGCAAATGCAGCTCTGCTGGAGTTGGTGGAAGCATGAGCCTTTCAGTCAGTCTTTCTAGCTTAAAGAGGGCTTATTTCACTGCATGAGATCAGAGTGAGACTGCCTGTCTGCAAGGCTCAACAATACTGGCAAACACTTGATCTACGCTATCTAAATAGGTTAAGTAATAAAATACCCACACTGTACAGAGTGAAAGATGAGATATCTCTTTTTTGTTTTGTATTTCTAGCTTAGCTGTCTCAATTCTTATGATGATTTTGAAACAATTTTTCTTCTGTTAAGATCCTCTGAAGAAAAGGGACACCATCCCAACACCGGATTTGATCGAGACTGATTGCCAGTTTTTAATTCCACAGTAAAAAAGTTAACTGAAAAGGAGTGTTCATTGTCCAGGCTGGAGGCATGGTGGTACAAATAGGAACACTTTCAGTGTTTTCCAAATGGAAAAAAATAATCTGGTCAATAATAAATAATCTGTAAAGTCACTTCTGAATCTCTGGCCCTCCTACTACTCACCTTCCAGCAGTGGATGCACAATATAAATGAAGAATTGAAACAGAAAAGCATCCTGTTTGTAATAAGAGATCTGCATCAAAGCTTTCTATGTAAAAAATTGCAGAGAATGGGCCAGCAACAGCATCCAACATGTTGTCCTAATGTTTGGCCACCAGTGGGAAATCACTAGCTTCATATCTGATCTGTCTTCATAGCTGGGCTGAAGCATGATGAAGAGCTGGCCCACCATACCACATGTGTATTACAGATCCTGTCCCTCTAGGCAAACAAGGGGAAGCACAAAAAGGAACTGGGAAGACAGGAGGATTAAAAGGTTTGAATAAAATTAAAGAGGTGGGAGAAAGTACTGTGGGGTTTTTTTTCTGAAATTCCAAAATCTTGAAATGAAAATGTTTTACTTCAGTGTTCTGCATCTAAATAAAAGCAAAACTAAAGGAAAAGAAGGCACAGAAACTCAGTCTTTTTGAAGAGATGCCAATGACTTCAGCAGATCCAGGATTTCATCCTAAGGGAAGCATACTCCCCCACCCCCTACACACACTGAGGATCGTGTCAGGCACTGAAGGGAGAAGGAGACTTTGCATTAATGACTGAGGGCAAGTGAAATTCAAGGAGCACTCTCCACTCAGTAGCACAACAGAAAGAACAGAGGTCAAGTATGTTTTTATCCCATCTGTTTCTTGCAGTGGGTTCAATGTGCAAGTTTAAATTGTTTGGTTTTAATGAAAAGAAGTCTCCAAAGACAACTTCTCACTTTTTATGCACTACAGCAAAATCAACAGCTTCACCTACTCAGATGATTCACACCAATGGTGGCCAGCAGGCAGCCTCACCTAAGCACCACTGCAAGAAGCACGAATGCCATCTCAGCAACAAATGCAGCACAAACACAAGTCAACAGGTCAAATAACCATGAATCAGACATGTCTGCCTCATCTGGGGAACGTTGCTCAACGAGGAGTGATAACCGGCCGGAAGGCGGTCATTTGTCACATCCCTGCTCACAGCATGTAACTGGTTGTCATGGCAACCCTGTCATCCTCCTTGCCAAATTGCTGAACCAGCCACCAGTCACGTGCACTTGGGGAGAGGAAGATTCTCTAACACTTTCCAGGAAAACATGCTGAAACGTGGGATCTGCAGGCATACATGTAACCAAACTCTATCTGTGCCAAAATGATTTGCTGTTTTGATGAACTGTAAAATCAGCCATAATCAGAAAAGACTGACTTTGTAAAAATCCTAAGGAAATTCGGGATGAATTGCCAGTACTATTTTTCATGAGATGCGATCTTTGTTTGGCTGTATGAACGAGATACTACAAGCAGAAGCATTCAAGCAGAGATGACTAATCTAAAGGAAAGGAGAAGAAAGCAGATTTATCAACATTCAGGAAAAAAATCCAGAGACCACAACTAAACCCACTTGTTTTGCTGTCTTGGCTTATTTTCCCTTTCAATGACCAGAGCCCAACCTGCTGATATAAGGACCACAATACTAGCACAACTACCAAAGAAAACAAGGGCAAGTGACTTCAGCAGAGGGGCTCTGAAGAACTGTTGATAACAGCCATGGATGAGGGTGATGGATGACACTAGCTGTCCTGCTTAAATGGGAGAATTCTGGGGCTCTCCAAGTTGTCTGCTCAGGGGCAGTACAGTCTGAGGGGCAGAGGTGAAGCTGTGAGAAGCCAGCACCACAGCTGGTGTTTACAGGAGTTGATATGAACAGCAGCAGCAGGAAAAAGTACTGCAGTAAGCCTGTGAGGCAAGGTCTATATGCTCCTTCCTGGAAAATGAGCAAAAAATAGGTAAACACAAGAGGACTAACCTGTTCACCAACCAAAAATATCAACAAAACAACCAGAGTCTGGTAAAGTAAGGAAGGAAGACTTGGAGGTGACCTGAACTGCTGTGTCAAGGGCACTTTTGTGGCAACAGATGGACCAGGAAGAAGTCAGCCTCTGTCCCAGCTGGAGGAGGGTGGCTGCTGAGCCAGGTGAAGCAGTGGTGAAAACATTAAACTATAGACATGTAGAATCAGAAATTATAGACATGTAGGAAGGATCATGTCAGCTTGAGCAAAAGCTGATGAATTGCTACCTGAAAAGTGCTGTACTGGAGACACATCCTACAGCTCTTCCACAAAATTACTGTGTGACAAGAGATCAATCTCTTTATTAGGGTGCTGATGGACATTAGGAGAGCTAGGCAACTAAGAAGATCTACTGGGTCTGGATGGAATTGGTCTCACTTTTTTCTCAGTAGCCTGTAACGTACTGCACATTTTATTTGTAACCAAAACAAGTGCTGGAAACACCCAGCGGTTCAGTTGATGCTAAGCAGTGCTTGCATAGGCCCGAGATATCTCTGTTCTTAGCCTCAAGCACACAGGCTAGGCATTGGCCTGCTAGTGCTAGTGTTTGCATCACTTTTTATAGATGATTATTTATTTCTTCACTTACTAAGCTTTCTTTACCATGAGTCATGACTTCTTCTCATTTTTGCTCTTCCAGTTCTCTTCCCCATCTCACTGGTGGAAGGAAACAAGCCACAACAGAATTCAAAGCATATTGGCCAACCTAAGATCCAGAAAAAAATAAGCAGGTACCATCTGGGGTGGAATAAAAGAGTCCCAGACAAGTGAGGGCAGCATATAAATGAATGCCCTTTCCACCAACTTGGTGCTTAAATGAGACAGTGTCTGAACAAAGTGCACCAATACCTTAGAAGATTTCTACCCACTAATTTTCAAAGCAGTCAGAATAATTTGCTACTGTTCTAGTGAGTGATCTGCTGCTTATAAATACCTTTTGTGTATCACAGAATTACAGAATGGTTGGGGTTGAAAGAGACTTCTGGGGATCATCTTGTCCAATCTCCCTGCTAAAGCAGGTACACCCAGAGCAGGTCACACAGGATTGCATCCAGGTGGGTTTAGAATATCTCCAGAGAAGCAGACTCCACAATCTCTCTGGGCAGCCTGTTCAGTGCTCTCCCCCTCACAGTAAAGAATACAACCAGTATAACTGAGTTTCTAGCTGATTTGAAATACTAGTTCTCTATTCCTTCCACTAGATGGCAAAAGCTTTTACTTTAAGAGTAGTCCAAAACACAGCAGACTGTATACCTCTAAATTGGTCTACATCCACTGTGATCATGCATTGTGTGATTGTGACCCAAAGGGCCTCCTCACTTCAAAGGACTGTGAGCAGCAAATAGTTCATCAAGAGCTATTCAAGAGTCTTTTCATTACCATTATTAGCAAATTACTAAAAACGGTATTGCAAGTCAATTTTCAGGGCTAAACCAGCCCAGCAGCAATCTACATCTGCTTTTCTGATTTTTTTTTTTTTTGCATAGTATCTCTTCTTCCTGTGCTTTTCCCCATAAAGAGCAGAACCGCAGCATATGATCTCATGTTCTGGGTTCATTTACTACTTCATCTTGTTTTAGAAGCAGGGTTTTGTTTGGTCTAAAGAGGAAGAATCAAATGACCACCCCACCCAAGGGACTGCTGGACTGACAGAGCAAAGCCTGTGCACAAACTGTCCCACTAACCAGCAGGCACCTGCACTGCACACCAAGGGAGGGCAACGTGCATGCATGGAGTCCAGCCCTCCATCCCTTCAAATTTATCTGTCACAACAGCAGCAGCCAAGCATTTGGTAGAAAACTGGGAAAATCACACTGGTAGCAGGTCTGGATTTGTGTATTTCTCCCTTAAAATAAAGAGTCTGATTCTCCTCTCTTCTCAAAGTGAACTGGTATGCTAGTGTCAAACCACCCACAGACAAACCAATAATTCTGGGCAATGAACAAACATAGTCAGGAATTTTCACCCAAAACAGAAAGGTTCAGTCTATAACTGACACAAAAGATACTCATGCACAGATGTCCTTCTGACTTCAAGACACAGGATACCTGCAGAGCAGAAGGGGATGGTGTGCAGGGTCTGGCACATGGCAGTGGGGTCACCTCAACAGCTTCACTCTCCACAAAGGAACTCCTGCACCACAGTGCTTTACTTACAACTAACACTCTTGTTTTGCAGGCTTCAAATGGATTTCAGTATCTCCCAGCCTGTAACTCTCCATTTTACTGAAAGGCTGAAGACACAAGTGGCTCCATCTCCTTTACAATTTCTGCTAGTAGCTAGGGCTTCTTACCTGGATACAAGCCATGAAAGACAGAGGAACAGATCTGAATCCCTCCAACACACCTGCCATTAATCCCTGGTACAAAGAATGGTACAAGGTTGGACTCCACACTTTTAATCCCATTTGTCTGAACTGAGGAATAGCTTTCTGTCCTCTCTATTGTATTTCTATTGTATCCTCAATAGTTTAAATTGAGGATTGGCAATGTGAGTGAGTGCCACTAGAATCTGAATGACACAAGTAGTAAGAGAGAGTATGGAAGAAAGGATCTGACTAGCAGTCACCATTTTGTTTGTCTGTTTTAGAAAAGAAAATGCATAAAAATATTTGCATTATAAGCCAGGTACTGGGCAAAGGTAATTTTCTCCATCTAAAATATAATGACGCCTACTGACTTCAGGAGTCAATGGAGAGAAAGGACTGCACTTCTCTGGAGAATATCCTGCATAAATATATTGATATACTCAGACATTTTAGGGATGTGCTCATTAGTGGTTTTGTGCATATGAATGGCTAATTAAAAGCAAGTGAAGTTGCCCAGTGGCACAGAAATACAATTCAGCTGGTGGCTTGACTAAATCTGCCTTTCCTTGACAGCTTCATTTAGAGCACTGTGCAAATACATTAGAAAAACCTTCTTCTGAATCTAATGATTCAGTGAAAACAGAACATAAAACTGAATTACAATGGATCTACTGTGTGAAATTAGATGTTTTACTTCACAAAAAAAAGCTAATTTTGCGAGAACAGTAATTTCCCCCTCTCATATCCAAGCTCTGCTCATCCTTCAGCTCACACACTGCAGCAGAGGCTCTAGGATGCCATGAAAATGACTGCTTTATCCTCACACCAACCTTGTGAGGCAGGAGAGTGCAAGCCCTGTTTTAAACAAAGTCAGGGGGATGTAGGAGAGGTCTGAGATGCGCTAAATAACTCCCTGGAGTCATGGCCAGCCTCCAGGTCTGTGCAGGCTCCCTACACCAAGCCCCAGCCAAACACACACAGTGCACAGAGATCAGCCACTGTGCTCCGGTGTCACTACACATCAGAATCCCCTTCCATCCCCATCCTGCAGCATGGGCTGCTCCTTCTACTATGGCAAAACTTGGTCTATTTAGTACTATCAGTAAAAGCTGGAATGAGATTTCCAACAATCTATACAATGGATTCATTTGCCACTTTAAATCTGTAGTGAAACGTGCATTAGAGAGCAAACAGAAGGCTCCTGGTTTTTTCCAACATAGAAGTCAAATACCCAATATTTCTCCATCTGCAAATTAATTTCATGTTGCTACAGTACGGAAGGGATGGGAAAATTTATTATGGTGAAAATCCACTTAGAGATGCATAAGCATGAAGTTGTGCACAAGCCTAGGAAGCAGCACATTGGCCCCATGGCCTGCCTGCAGTCAGAGACTCTGAGGGGGAGGTGTGGGCACCTTGGGCAGATCCAGCCCATGCTGAGGGCTTGTAACACAGTGAACTCAAGCTTCACCTCCCAGCCTCAAACTTGCAGACTTTTTATAAAAAAGAAAGCCAACAACCAAACAACTTCAACCTTTTCAAAGCAATTTTGCTTCAGCTGAACTAAGTATTTTCCTGCACAGTGCACAGAGCCATCCACGAAGTGCAATGTATGGCATCTACAGGAGGAAGGCTTCACAAATGGGGGCTTCTGACAGCAGATGGAAGCTCCAGAGGAGCTGGCTAGGTTTCACCTGCTGTGGGAGAGGGAAGCGTGCTGAGAGCACACAGGGGCCTCTCAGCCCTGCAGTTTATTCTAGTATTTCACATCACTACATTGGTATATCAATTTTCTATTAAATCTAGTCATACTGCCCAAATACCTTCTGGTATTAAGAAATCTCAAAGATGTTAATCATCTTTGAAAGCATCCATCCAGGATTAGAAATACCAGCATTTTCATTTTTATATTTGCTTCACAGGACTCCAGCACTAAAATTCTGTTTTTTCCACTGAGTGGATTCATATATGTAATTGAAGCTAGACTTAAAAATCTGCATTCAAGGAGATACAAATGGTGTCTCTGACAAACACACTAGCAAGAATTAGAAGAAAATTCAGAAAAAAATAACTGTGGCCTAAATCACCCTGGGAAGTCTATGTTAGCAAACAGTAGCCAGGAACAAACCCAACACACAACTAGAGTCCTATGCCAGACAGCATTTGAAAGAGAAAAATGAATGGATTAATTTTAAAATTCCACAGAACCACAACACAATTTCACTTGCAATTAGTCCCAACTTCCATTTAAAGCCTACAAGCAAAATGGATGCTTTGAAAACAAGGATAAAGTTCCCTTAAAATGCATATGCCCAGAGCACAGCTTGAGAAGTTCTTTTTATTGTGAACTCTGAGATAGAATACCCCTAAACACAAACACCTGCTTGGTAAGAAGAAAAATATGCCAAAGCACAGGAAAACAACAGACAAAATCTCCAGTGCATGATAAACTGAGCTCTTTAAGCACTGTGGAGAAAACCTTCTGGTGTTACAAAAATCTCAAAGAAGTTTGTTTTCAGATATGTGCATGTGACTGGCTAATTAAAAGCAAGTGAAGCTGCCCAATGGCACAGACATACAATTCAACCTGTATGTGATTGTCATCACATGTTTCACAAACAGTAAAACAAGAGATGCACAAGCGACAGAACGATCCTCTCCCCCAGGTGAAAACAGTAGCTAATCTTTGGTGGAAATCTTTTAATTTGTGGATGTGCCAGAGGACTACAGGCAGTTTTGGAAAGCTGGAAAACCAGTTATGTAGGATGAGAAGAGTACCCTTTCTGGATTTCTAATCACCTTTGTTGCTGAGCAAAAACAAAAGAGTGCAGATAGATCCTACAGGATTAAGATACACACAGCTTCAAGAGCTGTTTTTCCATGCACAACATTCACCTTCTCATTTTCTTCAATGGACAAAGACACCCACCTCCTCTTTTTTATCAATTTCTTACAAGTTCCTTTAATGTTACTCTTCTGCTACTACAAATCCGCATATACAACAGCAGACAATTAATTATCTTTTGTCATTCTGGAAGGATCAAGGTCACAAAGTTTTTTGAAGGCAGCATTTTAGTACTCATTGGTAGTTGAAAAAATTACACTTTAGGAACTAAGATCAAGATAAAAGTCTTCATGTATACAGTTTTAATGTAGGATTGAACTATCACATGACTGGTGCATGCACTTCATGTGCCCTACTATAAAAACGGATGCAGCAGAATTAGAAAAGACATAAAAATCTCTCTGCAGGAAGAGACACTGAGTAAAGTAGGGCTCTCCAGCTTGGAGAATAAATGACAGGGAGGAGGGGAGGATGCCAGAAAAATCTGTAAAATCATGAATGGTGGGAAGAAGGCAAGGATGGAAAGGAAATCATCATTCACTGTTATTTACTGCTTCTTAAAACAGAAAAGCAAGAGGCATCTAATGAAATTATTGGAGGGCGATTTTATAATAAAAGGAAATACTTTTTCATACAACACATAATTTGATTATGGAGCCCAGGGTTACAGGATGTTGTGGATGCCAGAAATACAAATGAGAAAAACATGATTAAACAAACTTATGTTAGAAGTCTATCAAGGGCAATCAAAGAAGACAACATGAATGACATACCAAACTATCAATTACTGCAAGTGAAAAAGATATAATAGGGGGAGGACCACTTTATGCTAGCCATGTTTTTGTTTTAGTGAAGCCATAAGTTTCTGCCACTGACCCCTGTCAGAGAAGCAACCCATAAAGAACTCCATGATCCTAAGCTCTGCTATATGGGGTCATTTGGTCATGTACAACATGGAACTGTAACCACTGTAACTCTTGTAAAAGCCCTGCCTTCCATTTACTGTATTACATATATATTTATATGTAATATATTTACTATATCTACATTGGAAATAGTGGAACTAACAACATTATTAAAGGACTTTGATAAAAGTTACCACAGCAGTTATACTGGGCCAGATTAAAAAGCCTCATCTGATGTGAGAATTCCCAAACCATTATATCCAAGCTTCCTCTAAGGGATTTATATATAAATATAGATTTATATTCCTAGAAGGAAAGTACACAAATTTATTTTCATAAATACAAAGGTAGTTTCCTACCCTGAGATACAGAATAATCTCATATGACAATAGAAATGCAGAAGTTATGGGACTGAATATTAATATCTTTCCACACTTGTCCCCTTCTGATTTATAGTAACATGCATCCAAAGGAAGATTTTACTACTTTTATAGCAAATTATGCATCACCATTTAACAAATATAAATTTACTTAGAGGCAAATAGAACAGTTGGTCTTAAATATCTGTATGAATAAGTAAAGGTGAACATAGCTGACCTACTGAGGAGCAGTTAAGCAACAGCAGATCTGTCTGGTGATCAGTGCACAGACACTGCTGGGGAGAGGTAATTAGCATTGCTTACACTACATGCTCTTACACATGACATTTACTACAGTTCAAAAAAGCTCTTCTGTCAGTCAGGGTTTGCAGTCTCGCTGTCCTGATATTATTTGCATTCCAAAAAATTTCACAAGTAGAAAGGAGAGATGACAGCAACAAACTGTAAGCAAGATGCTGGCCAGAAATTCCGTTTATGCACCAATAACAAATTCTCACTGAATCCTGCCACCTGAAAATAGAATCAGCTCAGATAAAACTGTGGCCAGGCAAACACACAATCCTGATACAGCATCTGTAAAACAATAAACCAAAAGTCAAAATAACCCAATCTGGTGGCCTTTACACTGACCTTTTTGCAGTAATGTTACCAGAAGGAAAAAACAGTTTTCTCTCTCTTTTAAACTTTGATCACCACCTTACCCCTCAGCAAGTCATAAAAACACATCCCACCAAAAGAGCTTTAGTGTTTTAGCAAATGAGGTAGTTGATTTGCTCATTACTGCAGAATTCAAGCTGCAAGGTTCCTTTCAAAAAGTTTACTTTTAAAACACTGAAGAAATGAAATACTACTCTTGTGAACTTACACTTGTTTTCAGCATTTTTGACAGAAATTTTTATGACTTTGTGTCTTGTGATACCTGGAACTTTTAAACTCCCTAACTCTTGGAATCAATGGGAAAATTGCAGCTTGTCCACTTAAAAAACAAACCCAAATCAACAAATGTTCAAAAAAACCCTCATTACATCCCACAGAATCACCCAAGTTTCCAAAAAAGGTAAAAGCTGAAAAAACACAATTAAAATAAAGGCATAACCCTAAAAATATAAACAATGACCTGAAATTTATTCTTGCTTTTGAATACACATTGTTTTTAAACCCCCATTTGGGGACAAGGTGTATTAGTTCCAAGAAGAATTTGTTTTCAATTGGTTTACTGGCATAGATTGAAGAAGTTATTCATCTTTACTTTAGTCTTTATAAATGCATCACATTTATAAGTATTCCTGCGCAATGAATATGAGGATGCAAAATTAAATGTATTACTAATAAAGGAGCAACATGTGAAAACTCCCTCCCCTCCCTTCTACTTCCAACACTGGATCTGTCCATTTGCCCTGGCTGCAGATGGGGTGCTTTGCAGAGGAAAACAAAAGAGGTCTCTATGCAAATACTAGATTTATTCCTCCACCCACAATAAAGCTTCAGCTGTACACTTGAATACTTAAAATACAACCAGTAATTATTATTACAATATTTTTAAGTGTGGTCTGCAGGGAGTGCAACTTTTAAATCAGTACATTTTGCCTGTGTTTTTGTTTAAATACTGTCCGACAGTTTTGCACTGATGCCAACAAAATTTGGAAATAGTGAACCTCAAACATTGGTTGAACACATAGATTAAACCTCCACTTCTGGCAGAGAGAAAATCCACCCTTCTGCATCATTCCTGGAAAACCAACTAAGCAGAGTCACTACTCAGTTGGTTTTATCTTGGAACAGCTGAAGCTTGTCCCAGGTTAACAACAGGCTCCCCTCAAGCCAGAGAGACCTGTCCACAAAAAAGGTGAATTCCTCTGGGAAATGTTGAGAACACTGGACCATGCCCCACTATTTTCTGGACCAGCTTTTTGATACTTAAAGTGGATGTGACCAGAAGCCACTGGGAGGAACAGAGAATGGGGAAACTTCCACTGTCACCCTGTTCCTGAGGCAGCTTCTTTAAGCTGCATTTTCCCTGTGAAGTAATTGTAGGATTAAAAAAATCTTAGGTAATAGGAGCTTGGTATATTCAAAGTACCAGAATCTGGAGTACAGGTCTAAAAGAGAAAATTCACCTGTGACATGAAATCAAGAGAACTACAGAAAACAAATTTTCTGTTCACGATCATCCATTAATTTTGATGTTGCATAAAAGTCTTATTTCCTGTACTAAACCTGAACAGGCAATATAATTTTACAAAGCCTAACACACCCATTTTAGCAGGAAAAACCCAATCATGTAAGAAAAATGAAATAAACTTCCTCTTCCATGCCAGTGGAATTTTAGCCCTGAAATCCCTGTTATTCTGACGTCATCTTCCTACTTTTCAGATATCTTTGTTACAAAAAGCATTGGTTATGTTTCAGCACAATTAACCAAAGGAAATTAAGCAGTCAGTAGACTACAAAGTTTCTTAGTTGATCCACTGACAGCTTCCATGGGCAAAAAAAGGGAAATGTATTGTTTTGCTTTAGTTAAGTACTAAAGAAAAACAAGGTAATTTTACACCAAATGTTATCTTGAAATTCTGCTAGAAATGGAGTGTGGCAAACAATGCTAGCTTACCCACAAAAAAAAAGTGATCTAAATTACAAATAATTTTACAAAAGCCAAACCAAACTATTTCTTATTATTAGTTTGTTTCTGTAAGGAGCAAATACAATTGTGCTGTTTAATTACAGTTCCCCTGTAATGAAGAGAAAAAGTTGTGTAAAGGTTTTGTGTGAGTCAGCTTTCTAATAAGACATCCTTTTTCTACCTCAACAAATTGATTTATTTAGAACTGTCAAGAAGGACAAAAAAAAAAAAATCCAAGATATTACTCAACATTCTTTGACAGCTCCCAGTTCAATACTGGCTATAAACTGTCTCATCTTTCTAACTCCCAAACCCACATTCAGTATTGCAAAAGTTCCTTTACCTTGAACTTCAGGGAATGACTAGGGGTACCACTATTACACTGTTTAGAGATTTTTTTCCTTCCCTTTGACTACAAGGAAAATACAGGGGAAGAATTTGTCACGTGTAAAGGAGAAATCAGAAGTCTGGTTTTTAATGTATTTTTAATTTATGTAAAGATCTTCAAGCTCTATGGATCACGAGTATAAAACATCACTTGTCAATTCAATATTGAAATAATGAGCATTCAGGAAGATACTGCTGCAACCTAAACTGTCAGATACCAGCTGATCTTCCACTGAGCAGAATTTTTAATAACAGATAAAATAATAGTATTCAGCATCCAGGCCTAAGTGACATTGTTCACCAGTGCTATGAAAAAGTAAAATAGAATTGTTACTTACAGTTACTAGATGTTCCCGTATAGTTCAACATGTACTGATCTGTTACCAGCATCCTTTAAGTTTGCTATATACATCTCCCAACAGCTTCATATTCTCCTTCTGTGTAGCATCTCCAACTCAAATACAAGAAAACACACTGCTGTGTTTAAACAGACACTCACTCAATTAGCCGAACGAGGAATGGTGCTTTGGATGGGAGGGAAGAGAAGCCACCCCCATTCAACTGCCACTAAATGTAACAGAGAAAACACCACATGTTGACCATATAAATGACTGCATTTTCTAATAAGCCAAGAAAAAATAAGAGAGAGGGCTATACATGGATTTCAGCAGTGTGTGCATATACTCCATCCTCCACTGAATTCAATCCGGCTTGCAAGACATTGATGTATTTTCTGACTGACTCTGCTTAGGAGACAAGCTTTTGAAACAGTACTTTCAGCCACAAGCTTTTTGATGACAATCAAATCAGGATTTAATCAGTTCAACTTTGAACCAGAACAGCCCCTCATCCTGCAGATCAGCCCCTGGAAATATATTTATGTTGATTTTTTTCGCTCCAGCTGCCAGTATAAACACGAAAAGTTTAAAAAAATGTAAAGCAAAGATCCTCTCTTCAAATACAAAATTCTTCTTAAGGCTGTAATCCTCTGACTTCCTGAAGGTGCACTGCAGGAATGGTAGAAATTGATTTAGTGAAAGGCTTCTATTAGTGAGAGCACTGTTCTCATTGCAAAGTCCCTCCCCTTGCTATAATCAATAATTTAAGCAAAGCCAAGAATCATGTCAGACAAAACGACCAGGATAACTTGACTGTCTCTTTCTTACAGAGTACAAGTAAAATTAAATTAAGGTCTGAATGGGAATGTACCCTAATTTAAAAATTAATTTGGCCAATTTGAGTTGTGTCTTTGGCTTTCATGCTGAATAGGGGAGGAGGGATGGAGTCCTTTGTTCCTTACTAAAAACTTCTCAGGTTCGGAGAAGTGCCCAAAATCCACTTCCAAGAAGTAAAAGCCATAACCTTTGATTTAGAGTATTTTTTTGGTTATGTGCAAGCAAAAAATGTGCTCTACAAAGAAAAGCTTTGACTTGTGGATCATGACAGTGCTACTCCTCTCTCAGTGCCCTGCAATGTCTGAGTTAATAACTGATGCAGGGTTTAAAATTTAAACTGAGCTCTGCAGAATCTCAATTCAAAAGCAATTAAAAACATGAAAAATGCATTTAGTTACACTGTGTTATTGTTCAGGATGAAGTAGTTTTATTAAGGAACAGTTTCATTGAAGAATTTTGAGAATGATTTTCAAGCTAAAGCCTTGAAGTAGTCTTAGTACATAATGAATAACTCCCATGTATCAAATTATATACATATAAAATAATCAATATAATAAATAGCAGTTAAAAAACAATCCCTATAATACATCACCATACAAAAACGGATTAAAATGCCTCATAGATACTATAAGCAGGAAGCACAAATATATGTTTTATATTTGGAGTTGTCCTCTCCCTCTCTCCCCAGTGTTTTCTCATCACCAAAGATCACGGACAAACCTACATTGCAAGCTGAAGGGCACTCACTGCTGGGGTTTACCAAACCAGATCCAGACACTGCAAGGAGCCCAGTTAATGTCATTATCTTGAGTTCTGCGGCATCCAGATATTGGACATTTAGGGCCTAATCCTGAATACCCAGGGGCTCTCAGAATGAAGCAATCGAGTCTTAACAGCAAATTCCTGTGCTTTCATGGGCTTGCTTAAAAAGGCTTCATGTCCCTTCAGGCAGGGATCAGACATCCACTCTGGAGCGAGGACTGAGTTCAGAGCAAGGTCTCTGCAGCATGCCAGGTCACATCACACAACACCTCTTCTGGCCCATGGAGATGCTCAGTACTGCTCTCATCTACCCACCTTCTCCTGATGCAAAAGCAACAAACCCAAGGCTGCCTGCAGCACTATCTATCCCATGTCTTGGTGGCACATGCTATAGGTTTCTGTTTATCCAGAAACTTCTATATGTGCAATACCATAACTTTGAACAGCACCATGGTGACTCAAGAGACCCACAATCCTACTTCAGCCAATCCCACCTTGCTAATTAAAGCTGAATTCAACTTCAGTCAGCTAACTCTTGACTTATGTGAGAATTCAGCACACAAGGAACCAGAGCACTGAGAGACTGGGATATAAAGGAGCCACTAATTTGGGGAGATTTTAAGAAATACCTTCAGATGCAAATGCATCAGGTCAGGAACTTGAGGAGGATTTAAGTCTGTGTTCCTGTACAGACATCTCCTTCCACAGGGGCTTGAACTAGGATCTGACTTTCTCTTGGAAGTACTTCAGTATTAAATAACTCAGAGCTCCCCATTTTTTGTGTTAAGTTTTCAAAACTTCTGTGAAATAACACCCCAGCACAGACAAAATCCCCAATACTCATTTTTGCTGTCAAATTGAGTGCATGTGATTTACTGTCATGGCCTTTGTGCTAGTCTTGCTTGCCTAACCTATGGTCTACGAACACCCCTGCTTGCTTCCAGCTCTCCTGCAGCTGGCGCCAAGTCCTTCTTTATCTCCACAGCTGCATATTATTCACTCTCCTTTTGCTTCCCTCTCCAATGCATCCCTCCTCCAGGTCATGTTCCCATCTTCCATCCTCTCCTCCCCACTTCACAACCCACGTGTGCCCCATCAGCTTTCTCCTCTGAGAGCAGTAGGGAGAGCAGCTCAGCACTGCTGGGCTGACACTGGGACCACAGCAGGTGCTCACAGGAACAACCACAGGGGCCAGGCTTTGCATTTCCCCTCTGCAGAGTGCAAAGAGGCAGGAATATCTTCACAACAGGGAACCCCCAAGGTGTGCTGGCCATCCCTGGCTTGTACACCTGGTGAATCACTGCTACCCCAGCAACTGCAAGGTCCTCAGAGAGCTCAAGGGCCACTGCAAAGACTGGAGACTCATTCTGCTGAGTGGCAGCCCCACTCCTCTACCACACCTCCTGCAGCTGATGTACAGGAGCCTGGAATATAACAAACAAGCACCCAAACAGGCTGCAAAGAGCTTCAGAGCACACAGACCCCACCTAGAAGAATATAACCTTGTTCTCAGCTTGCCTTAACAAACAGAGGCCTGCACATAAAGCCTCCTCCCAAAGGTAATACTGTTTCTTCCTTCCCTTCCCCAGAGATATCTGTACCCATTTCACAGCATCAATCAGGTGGATTGAAGTTGGCCTGACTTGTATGCAGCATTCAGAAGTGCTGAGGCAGAGGTTTACTGGATCGATTTTGGCCATAATTTTTTATTACTTGAACAGCTTTATGAACTGGAAAGTTTTTTTTTAAAGGAGAGGTGGTTAGTTTGGTATCAGCTTATTGTGGCTTTTCTTCTGTGCCACCTCCTGCATTATCATCCCTCTGAAATCAGGATCCTGACTTTTCCCCATTACCTTCTGTTTTTTCTTCGGTGATTTGTTTTTCCCTTCCTCTTTGCTTGGTCCTTGTGTCTGACAATCCTAGGCATAGAAGAGTTTTTCCAGCAAGATACATTTAACCTCAGAGAGGACATGCAGCATCCAGAACCACACACTTCTACCCCTAAACTAGAGAAGCTTGGAAAGTTTCCAAAAATAGTTTGTCAAGTTAAGTACCTGACATGATGAAGTTATTTACCACTTCTGAAACTTGAATCTGCCTTACAGATGCTCAGAAGAGTTTTCCACTTGGCTACAGCACACAAAAAGCATGTCCTAATATCTCTTAACATCACACACTCATGCCAAGTGCATTGTGGAGTTAAGGGAAATGTGCAGTGCTCTGGGCATCTTGTGAACCACTCAGGCAGTAGCATGAGGCTGGCATTTACTTCTCTCAGTTGTCTTGGCACCACCTCTACTCCCCATTGCCACCTTTTGCTTTCCCATGCAGGTATTCCACAATGTTCCAGGCACAGGCCCTGCAGGCATTTGTTTATCCCACAACTACACATTTTACTGAATAGAAAAATATTCATTTTTAACACTCTCAAAATCATAGTACTGCACTTATACAAAGCAGGACTATGATATTTTCTGGATTAGGAATTATGTGCTTTACTAGCATGGGAAGTGTCCTTGAAAAGACAAACACCAAACAAGAAATGAAATATCAAAGGCAAAACAACCCAGTTATGAGACTCCATCAAGTGGCCAGAAGTTCAGCTGGAGTAAGGTCAAAATCAATGAAGCTGTGCCAGTCAGGCCTGGGCTACATCTGACACTGCCTGTAGCCAAAGGACAGAGCTAGCCACAGCAATGCTTTAGTAATCAAAGCACAGCCACCACAAGGCAACTGTCTTCAAACTCAATCTCCCCCAGCCCCAGGGCACTCAGGGAGAGATGTCACACTAGGAGAGAGCTGTTTTTACAGAGAATATGACAAACCATCCCAGACCCTTTTGGAGCAATACAGCAGAAATCAAACAGAGAGCTATTTTTAAAACAAAAACACAGTAAATTAACAAATTCCATTTCTGCACTATAGGGCAGGTGTTTCAAAATCTATTCAGCTGGTTAATTCATCTGTGAGTGTTATCTAATGTTCATCCTGCTCAGCCTGTGATTGCTTCTCCAAATGCAAGTCCTAGCTCTTGCCTCTTCTCGGCTGCCTGTCTTGGACACCACCAGACATCTCAAGGGACACCAGGTGGGCAGCTGAACCAAGTTCACTCTAGGGAGGAAACTGAATGGCTCCAATGATCTGAAAAATCATTATCTTTTTGGCAAACAGTTAAGTATGAAACTGTAACTGTAACACAGTCTGGAGAACCTCTTCCGTATTCCCAAATTTTGGTAATTGCAAACAGGGTTTGGAAGAGGATATTAATCACTGCTATATAAAGCATTTATTTGCCCATTGCTGAATTTAAGCATGTTAATTCACTTTTACATACCCATTTTTGTTATCTATCTCAAATAAAAAAGCTGTTGATTATTCCTCTTAATTGTGGGATCTGGGGGCTGATTGCCACTCTTAATTGTGGAATTTCAAGTCAGAGCATTCAAACATCCAAGATAAGGATTTAGGTAGCTCCACTGAGAATCACAGAATAAAACCAACCTGACTGCCTAAACACAGCAAGCAGCCTCCCTGTGCAACTGATAGTGGCAATGTGTACTTGAGAGGATCATCTTTCAAGTTCAATTTATTATCAAGTTCAATTTATTTTATAGCCTTCTACCAGTAGACCCTGAAACTGTGAACAGTGTATAACCATGGCTGCCCTTGAAGTTTTATTTCTTATAACTAACCCTAGAATCTTCTTATAGGGATGGCTAAATAAGAGACAAACATGCAGTTAGTAACTTCACATGCAGAATGTGAGGAATACCTACACACACACACTGGGGATATAGAGCAACAGTCACCTTTCTTATTTCATAAGCAGTCAGCAAACAGTCAAGCCTGAGACTATAAACCATGCACTATTGTTGAGACATGGTTATCAGTAACATGCAGAATTAAGAAATATAACAGCCCAATATTAAAAAGTTGCCAGTCTTTAGGAGATGCACAGCAGGTGTGAAGCAGAGACTCTTATTCCCAAAAATCTGAAAATTGTATAGGTGGTTCTCTGTCTAGTTTTATAGGACTTGCATGAATCCACAATGTAACTGAATGTATTTTTAGTACATAAATCCTTTTCCCCACTCAGGAACACAGAAAACATGTTCTGAGCAAGTAACAGACCTATTGTCTGAATCAGATAGGTACTGCAAAGGAAGATTTGTGCTTTTTAGGGGACATCATTTAATTTTAATTTGGTCAAAGATGCCAGTTAAAATCAGAGGCAGAACTGGCCACTGCTATAAGTCTTTCTGACAAGCTCATGATTTCCTGTAATTTTTATTGTATTAGGACAGCCATTCTCCCCAGCCATGCTGCTCTTTCAGAGCACCAGCAGCACTCCTGATCCCCAAGGGCTGCTCTCCCAGTGGCCCTTTCTGCACGGGATGGAACTGGTTTATCAGGAACCAGCTGTTAGACTGCCCTCTGCTCAGAGACCAGCAGCAGACAGGCACTGGTATGTTGCAGTTGCACAGCAGCAGCAGCACTCCTGAAAAAGGACACTTGTGGTTTTAATACCCCTTTGATTTCAGCTAGGGAGAGATGAGGCACCAAAGGCTGAGAGACCAGGGAGCCAGAGGAGGCTGCTGCCCTGCACATCCTCACACAACCCCAAAGAGGGCCAGAGGGGCAGCTGGCATAGAGCAAGAAATATCTGTGGCTCTCGGACTTTCCTAATTATGGGGCAATTCCTGGCTCTAGAAAGAGGGGAGTTTATTTAAAGTAAAACAGAAAGCAAAAGCAAATTCCAATTTTCTTGTTGGTTTGGAGACAAAGAGAATTCTTTTTATTTCCTGAAGAATCTCCACTTCTAATTCATTAGAGATTATTACACAGAGCACTGCACTTTACTATGGCAGAATAACTTTCCATTGAAATTGTTTTTCAGGTGATACAAAGATTAAGAAATGTGCCTGCCTCCTAGGGAGCTTCTTAACAAAAAACAAACAACAAAAAAAAAAAGCAAGCCACAAAGAGAAAACATGACCCTCATTCTCTCCTAGGTTTGAGCTCTGGGGCATGTGCTTTGCTGCTGCTTGCACCACATACATTCAAACAATTAACACATACAAATTTTATCCAGGTGAAACGGACAAATACACAGAGAGGAAGAGAAAGAATAGGTAGATGTTGTTATAACACAAGATGTGTTTCCTTTAAAAGCCAGACTAAGGAAAGTTTCTTGAGAGAGAAGGAGGAAGCACTCCCCACGATGTGAACCCAGTTCTGGTCCATTTGCAGTATTAAAGCACCTGGAGCTGGTGTGTGGTTATTCATAAGCCTCTCCAAATGACAGAGGATTCAGCTGGATAGACACAGCATGTCCCAGAGGAGCTGCAGTGCCTGAGGCCAAGGGAGGCAGCTCTCCTTGTCTGGGGGACTGCCTGCAGTGCTGGGTGTCAATCAGCTCTGGTGGAGAGTCACTGCCTGTCTCTAGGAAGGCTGCCTGAAAACCCATTAGGGCTTGGCATGTGCTAAGATCTCAATGACATCCCACTGCTTTGCTGACTATAGGTTTTTTCTGCTTCTAAAATCCCCACAGACTCTTTTTCTTTTTTTTTTTAAGTACTAAATCTCAGAAAGAAGGTTAGATAGCTGAAAGCACTAATAAAATTATCTGAAAGTTGAGGTCTATGTAGATGCAGATACAGCTAATTTCCCTGGACAAGAACGAAGAGTTTCCTCCAGACACATTCCTTATACTGCACTGTGCTTGTAGTGTTCAGTGCCCATTATTAATGGATTCTATCATATCTGTTTATCAACATTGACATTTGTTTAAATACATCTGTTTTTTTCTATCTTTAAATTGAGTTGTATTTATTTTTTACCTCATCACTCAGAGAGAAGGTCAAGGCTCCTGAAAACACCTTTTCATTAGACCACACGTAGAAGTGTCCTGCCCTGAGGAGACTTTAGGAGGATTTTATCTAAACAATTATGCATTCTGAGTGCAATCAATTAAGAATAAAGTGTTCAGGGTTTTTGAATTACACAACTCCAAAAGAAAACACATGAAAACAAAACAACAAAAATACTTCATAAAACAACATTCAGATTTCTAGGATTTAAATAATGAAATATTGTTAAGAGTGGGAAAAGCAAGACAAAAAAATTCAGAAGCCCTAAAAGAAGCATATTGTTATTTCCAAGAGTGTCTTCTCAAGAAAGCCATATTTCTATCATATTTCTGCATAAACTGAAATGCTAAACACAATCTCTGCACTGAACATTATTAATTCCCCAGGTATCTGCTGGACTACATTCTTTTACGGATTAACTGCTCTCAATACTGCAGGATTTTTTCAATTCCCACAAGTCATATGACTAAAACTCTACTGCATATTTTTCCCCTAGATAAATGTCTTTCTTTCTTTCTTTGGGTCCTAACATTTACTATTGGAGCATAAATGCAAGGCTTGAGGAGCACTGAGCTGTGTAGACACCCCATGATGCCCTCCTCCTACCCCAGATGCAGTGGCAGTGAAGAGCCCTGTCCGTGCCCAAAAGCACAGCCCTCCAGGACAGACACCAGCAGGGCTCACTGCACAGCTCCTCAGCTGGGAGGGTTTCTCTTTGCCCATGCTGACACATAGGGAGGGAACATCATCAAATGACTGGGATGTAGTGGGCACACTTACAAAGCTGTGCATTACAAAAGTAAAAATCTTCACTGAACCTAGAAACCATTATTCAGAAAAGCTTTTTTGTTGTGTGTAGGTAGCTATCAGTAGTTCAGCATCTCCTGATAACCATGTTCTTCTCACAACATGCACCCACTGATTATTGAAGAGCAATTATTTATAAAGTAGCCAGAGGTGCAGTCAGCATATTTCTAGGACCCTGTATAGGCCATCTGCTGGTGCCTATACAAAGCTGCCACAATCAACCAGGAACCTTCCAAGCATTCCCTAGCAGACAAGCAGCTGTGTGCAAGGCCAGTGCTCGCATTTTGATACAATCCAGCTCCCCAGTGAAACTGCTAAACCACCTCTGTCCTTCCTGGCACCAGCTGAGGAAAGCTAAGCAATCCCTTTCTAAAACAAGGCTGTGAGGAGCCTTGGCTTCGTACCTGTTTCATCAGGTGAGCTCGGCGAGGCGCTGTCCTGGGACAGGGTAGTCCAGCTGGAGTCCTCATCACTTGGGGCCAGGTTTTGAATCCTGTGGAGGGCACAGTCTGTTTTGGCCCCAGTTTTTGGGTGATCCTTCTTTGTCTCAGGGCTTGATGACACCGTGGCAACCTGGCCATCCTCTGGGCTCGGCATCTTGTTCTGTTTCCTGGGCAGGACTTCCCCATTGACAATAACGGTAGAAGCCTGGCTGTTGCTTTGTGCAGACTTATCTTCCATGCCAACAAAACCCTGCTCTAGATCTCGAGCTGATGTCTCTAGATCTGCATAATAATTCAGGAAGCTCTTGGTCCTTCTTGGCTGCGAGGGTAATATTTCACAGCCAGAGGAATCCTGTGGGATCGGCTCATTGCCTTCAAACTTCTCAGAAGTTACATTTACGCCTGCAGTGGTACCAAGGTTTTTGTTGGGATCCTGCTGTCCCTGCTCGGCAGCTTTCCTGAGCTGGTTTTCTCCGTTCTTCACCAGCTTTATATTGGCAGAGCCGTTCCCCAGCAGGGGCTGGACTGCTGGGTCAGAAAGCCCCATGGCTGTCTGAATGTTAGTCAGAGCGTACTTTTTTCTGCACTTGGGAGGGGTGCTGTTCTTGCTCTCCGTGTGCCTGATCTCTGCATTGAGGAGCTCGTTGTGGGAGGAGCGCAGGTTCAGCGTGTTGGGCGGCGTGGCGGGGCCGTTGCGGTTCACGGCGTCCGTGGTGCTGCCGCTCGCCATGAACACCGCCAGGGCATCCACGCCGGAATCGACTGCAAAGCAAAGGGAGCACCCGTGAGACACATGCACCGCATACACTCTGTGCTAGGGCTTCTGGCAAGGGCATGTAGCACTTTAGGGAATGGTTTTACAGGAGGAAAATTACCACAACCTATGTGGGTAAGAGAAGAGACAAAAGCTTCACTTATTCAATAAGGAAGAACAGAGTCAGAAAAAAATACAGAGAGATTATCAGGACCGCGAAGACAAGAAAAAGCAGAAAGCTTGGCCCCATACAAGAAAATTTTAGGGCAGGGTTTTCATTTCTGAATCTGTTGCAGGCAGGCTGTGGGACAGCAGGGGTGCCCTTTGCAAATGCCTGGGACTCTCACTATCATACCATAAATCTTTCAGTATTTCACCTCTGTCTTGGATGGAGAGATAAATAAGTCCTCAAGTGCTCATCACCAGGAAACAGAAATTTGAACTATTTGTAAGACTGCAGACAGATGCTGCTTCTTGTTCATTTTTATGTAGTGCTGTTACTGCTAAACCTGACTGGTTGGTCAGCTGTTGACTCCTAACACTTGCATTTTCTCTATCTTTCTTTCTTTCCCCTCCCTCCCTTGCCACCTTCCTTTTTCAATTTTTTTAGGGAAGGGAAGGAGAGGGTCAGGGAAGACAAGTGGATGACCACAAAGGTGTATTTGATTTTCAGGGGCAGGGAAAAAAATCCCTTGACAAAATACCCTGCTGGAATTCAATCAACTTCAAACAAAAGGCTTGCTCCAGAGATGGTCTCCTATTTCTATAGCTCGCAAAGTGCAAGCTTAAGGATAAAACATACATCCTAACGTACACTGTTAAATTCTTTTGTCTGCTTTTAAACAAGTTTCTGATTTTTCTTAGCCATTTGCACAGCTCATATTTTGAAAAAATATTAAGTTTATTGAGGGAACAGATTTTTAGATTATTAAAAATAATCGAAATATAGCTCTTTTAAAAAACTCATTTAAAAAAACTTGCAATTTGTTCCTGTACTGTCTATTTATGGCTTCCACTAATCTGCACAATACTCCATGAACACCTCAATTTACTGTAACAGTCTCTGTTGTTTTATACCTGGCAACTAAATTAGAGGCCAATTAATAAATCACTTCCATCTGCCACAACATGAAACACCCTTTCTGTTGTTCCTAATTCTCAGTTATCATTGACTGCTTATATTGCACATAAAAAGGTATCAGGGGCTTATCCAGGAATGAAAAGCTGTAATTTGAGCTAGCCGATGACAGATCACTGCAACTGAGCTGTGCTGCATCTTTGTACATTTGATATATGACAGAACTGACTGCTGTACAAATTTACAAGAGATTAAATATGTGGGTTTTAAAAGAAAATACAATACATAAACAGAGTGAAAAGGAGCACTTCCCATTGATACCTAAATGCAGGCACAGTTGCCAGTGTTCCCTCCTCTTTGATGTGCTGTCAAAGCTGCTCACTTGCAAACATGACTCTGGTTCATTTGAAACCAAGCAGATCAAGTAATAATACCCTTTGTTCCCTGAATCACCCATCCAGGTGCTGAAGAACAATTTCTAAAATTGTTAAAAACAGAATTTAAACTAAACTTTACAACTGTTCATATTTGCCAATTCCTCAAGCCCTGGTCAGTCAGTCTAAACCAACTGCAAATTCTTTAGAACATGGCTCACCCCATGGACATGCTGTGCCATCATCTTAGGCAATGGCTAACAAACATCCTGGAAAAAAACTTAAGCCACAAGACACTTTAAAACTCAACTATTACAAAATTTAAAGGAACTTTATAAATTACTTCTCAAATAAACAGATCATATACACACACAGAGCTTCCTAGACCTTGTTCAAAACAAATCAGGTCTAATTGCATCTGATCAGATGTTACCAAAATGTTTTACGTGAAACAGCTTCTACATATCAAATGGCTGCTTTGTACTCTCTTTCTGAATCACTCAAAATCTGACAACATGAAAGTCACATAAAAAAGTAAAGCAATAGGGCAGGATAATTTCCCCCCTGTGTTGCCTGACCTTTAGAATTTGTGTAATTGCATGGTATCTAGGGATTTCACTACATTACATTTTACTTCATGCTTCAGCAAATTAAAACAAGCATCTATGTTTTTCACCCATAAAGACAATTACCACAATATAGAACAAGACAAATTTATTCTCCTCTGTTACAAACCAGCTACTTCATGCAATGTTTGCCACTATTTTTGTCACTGAACAAATTCCTTAAAAAATAATCTTCCTGGATAAAGCTTAAGTATTTGCCTGTCAGCTTATCTTTAGCTTGCCCCCTGCTGTTATTGTTTCATTGCTCAGAAATATTGTTAAGAATAAGACCTTAGCAACATTGCAACACAATATATTACATTTTACTAATCTGCTTGATAAAGGTTCTCCATTGATTTGATGAACATTGGCACACTGCTCAACGCCTGAGCCAAGGAGTCTTTGTGGCTCACACAGTGTTTGTGACTTGGCCGTCAAGTTGGGCTGGTGTGTGACCATGAGCAGAAAAATGTCAAAACGAACCTTTCACTAGACACCATCTCCCCTCCTGACCCCACCTCAGGTGATTCATTGATGAAACCATCATGACCAAATGATCAGTGAACAGGCAGACAGCAGCACAAGGGGTGCACAGAGTGAAGCCAGCTGCTCTCTCGGGGACCATGAGCCTGTTTGCTTGCTGTCACCCTGCACTCCCAGCCACGCCCTGGGATGCACACAGCCAGCTTCCCTCTGCTCTTGGAAGCAGACAGATGTGAGAAAAAGGGAGAAAAAAAAGAGAAAAGGCGGCAAAAAGAAGAAATACAGATGGGCAGATCTTCCATTTCAAGGGTAGAAGTTGCTATGAGACTGGGACTAACTACAGCAGCAGAAAAATTGGAATGCAAGGAAATGCCTAAGAGCACTGAAGAAAGATTGCATAGTAGAACAGTGCAAGGAAGAAGAGCAATAGCCCGTCCCTCCTCCTTTATACAGGACACAATGATGCTTGAAACACATCACTTTTCCCAGAGGAAGCACATGCCAGTTTTCTAATTAAAGACTTCAATAAAATGCAAGAATCCTAGATTCCTGCATCCAGAGCTGCCACAGACAGACTCCATCTTCCTCTCAGACAGCTCCTTGTGCTGCCTGGCTACCAGCAAGGACCATGCTACTGGCACAGGGCACCATATTTTCAATTTATCTACCTTCTGCTGAAAAGCAAACACAATGGACAACCAGACCAGGAATCACTGAGTTGATATATATGTCTCAGTATAAGTGGGAGAACACTGCTAAGTTTTAAGTGAGCAAAAGTAGGGTATTACACTAAAAAATATTCTACTCTGGTGAAAAGCTAACAACAACTAGAATATTATCATTACTGGGAATAATAACATGGTTAGATTGTTGGTTCTTCAGGACAGCACTTAACTTGGCAGAAGATCTGTCATAGCAATTCATTAAGGGTTTCAACTTGCTTACTTTTTAAAAGAACTCCCAGCCTCAATTGTAGACGTTTAACATTCTTACAGATCTAGATTAAAATACTTTAACCATTCTCACAGATATAGATTAAAATACTTTTACTACTATAATGTGTTTAACAAAGAGTAGTGCCAACTCTCTAAGGATCACAATAATACAAATAATGTTATTACTTGAATGGCTTTTATCGATGTTTTTCAATCTTGTCATGTAACTTTCAGAGCTAAAAGAGACAGACAGAAAATGTCATTGCAAACAAAGAATAGTGCATGACCAATTTGTCATTGCCATCTAATGACTTTATTGCATCCTATTGTCTATGGGAAGTTTTTAAAAAGCTCAATGGAGAGTTTCTTCAAAAAGGCACAGTTAAAAAAAAATGAAGTGCTTTCTCTTTTTCATGTGTAAGCACAAAATGAAAGTGAAATATGGACCTGGAAAGAAGAAGAAAAATAAGAGGAAGATTTCACATATTTGCATAGCAGAATCTTTTAAAGGGCATCTGACCTGGAAGTACTTCTGACATGGCTCGCGTGACGTCAGCAATGCATCAGGAAATAGATTATAATTTGAAATCTGAAAAGAGGGACCATTTAAGAATTAAAACCAAAGGAAAACACAAAAGAAAAATACCACATTTTAGAAGCTCCTGAGAGATGTTAAGCATTCTAAATAAAGCTCACAGCATAACAGTGAGGATTGTCTGAGTTTTTAATGATATTTGACAGTCAATAAAGTATGGGAGAGGCTAATCTGCAGCAACACGAACATGTAATTAAAAATAACTATTATATTTTTGTTAATATACAACTTTAATAGGGCACAAATTCAAAAATATTCTCCAGTTTTAGTCAACATATTGTAGCAAAAACCTAAATAATACAAGGTTTTCCCAATTACAGCTTACTCAGGGAACCACAGCAGTAAATTGGTAAAAAAAAACACAGCAGTAAGGCAGGTTCATAAGAAAATTTGCAGAATGAGATCTAGCATATGAAACTAAGAAGCACAGGGTTGATCTCACAGGGGGGAATCATAAAAAGAAAATCAGGCAGTAAATTCCAGTATGGGACCCTTTCCTGGCCATCTTCTCATAAATAAACCATTTTGCCCTAGAGTCTCTGGTTTGGATAAGAATGACAAACACAGTGAGAGACAAGGTACTTATGAAAATTTTTGCCACTGTATGTAGGAAACATAGAAAAAAAATAATACAAATCTTTCCAAAAAGCAGGTTTCTCTTCGGCAAGGATATCTCTTGAGTACAAAATATTTATGACAACTTCATGCCAGGGGCCTACTGCCATAGGTCTTACACACTTGGACTTGCGTTTAAGTCTAAGCAGCTGTAGAGAACACCTTCATTCTACAATGACTGCAGCCCAACACCAGCTAACTCCCTTCACTTCAAAGGGTGAATTCCAATGTTAAAACATTCATTCTCAAACTATGACCAGCTAAATGATAATAGTTAAACAGATGTCAGCCAAAAGCATCCTAATAAACTCCAGATTTACATTATTAGCTAAAATCAGAATTAAGACTAGAAGCTTTCTTAGTATCAAATATCATCTGATTCTTCTTATATAGATATCTACACAAATTCCAGTCAACATCTAACACTTTCAGAATGGAAAAGGAAAGGAAATATTCAAATGAAGTGCTGCGGTAGATCAGAGACCACAGCCAATGATTTCCTTCTTGCTGCTCCCTCTGGCAGTGACATCTTAGCTGGACTGAGCTTGGAAGCTGGAAAGAGAAAGCTCAGCAAAGCCAAGAAAGCGAATTATGATGGTGGGCAGAGCAGTTTGGGGAATGCAAGAGCAGGAAAGAAGCAGGGCTGCCAGCACCTTACACATGGTACTCTCAAATCTGTCTGCAGATGGCTCCACACAAATCTCTGAGTTGCTGAGGGTGGGAAGGATCTCTCCAGGCCATCAAATACAACACTCCTGCCCAAGCAGGTAATCACTGCTGCCCTCTCTACTCCACCCTGGATCTGTCCTCACATCAGAATAAAATTGCCACTTCAACTTGATTGCTAAATGCAGCTTCTCCCATTTCCAGCTATTTCCTGCTTCACCTAGTCCTACTGAAATCACCATCTGGTACCAGCTTTCTGTCCTGGCTCCTCCATCCCCCAGAGGCACCCTGCCAGTCCCTGCTGCCACAATAATGACATTCCCCTTTTTAGAGCTAATCATGCTGCCAACCAACTGCAACAGCCTAGCAGCAGTGCTGTTCCTGTTCTAGTAGTGCTCTTACTAATGAGAATCCATAAAGCTGGTCTGTCTTTATGTTGTGTAATTGAGGAAAAAAAACTTCAGATCCTCAATGAGTTGTAGCACTCAAGTTGAATATGTCTTCTCATTTACCATTTTTTTCCTTCCCCTTTCCCACAAAGCCAAACAGTCATCCAGAAAAAAATCCAAGACAAGATGCTTCTCAGAATCAGATTCTAACAGACAAAAAGAAAAATAACAAAAAATATTCATGACAAAAATAAACTAGCTAAATCCACTGTTCCTGTACTTTTCTTTTATTAAGCTAGATACATCTAAATAACCAGTGTATATTTGACTACCTGACTGAAATTTTATATTGCAGAGAACATGGGTCATCTTGTGCTTCTATAGTACTCTTAAATCAAGTAACCACTTTAAGAAAGAAAGAGCAATTCTTTCATTTATATAAGGTATTGCCATGACATGGCATAAAGACTAATCCTGCATTTATGAGGGAAAAAACCAAGATGACCTGCTAAGTCTTTTCCAAATTCAATTCTCTCCCTTTAATTAGATTCTCCCCCATGTGTAGAATGGAACAGTCTGGTAGGCAAAACCAGTGTTGTCGCAGCAAAAAGATGGAGTGTTTTATCTGCTAGCTACTTCTGAGCACAGATAACAAGACCTGTCATTGGATCTATAAGTTCACAGCAATATTTGCTAAGTAAATGGTTGTAATTGTTTCTAATCCCATTGTTTAAATTAAAATGCAGAGCCCTAAAATTATGCTTCTTTAAATTTTCATGTAAATTATTCAATCTCTAAATAAAGATCACACCTTGGACTTATCTGCTAATTTACAAATATCCTTACTTTAATGCAAGTGCTAAGACAGGACACAAGCATAAACATCATTCTCCTTAAACAGAAACACAAACTCAGAAATTGTAGCCTGAATTTCTGCAATTGAGATGACCAATGAGGCAAGAAGGACTTCTGTATTCTGCAGCTTTAATCTCAAATGCCATCCAAAAATAACTCTCACCAAGCCTGAAGGTAAACAGTGTGTAATCAAAGCTGATGAGAAATACCTAAACTGAAGCAAAATGTCTTATGAAACAGAAAGTTAGGATAAGCTGTCTCAGTGAAAAAATGTAGCCAAAATGTTTTGTAGGACAGGCAGCCTACCCATATGCTTGAAAGGAATCAAGGGCCACAGATTTCCCACATAAAATGACTTTTACTGATTCCAAACCAGGGATCTTTCAGCTCCACATAAATTTAACATTGATCAGTTTCTAAATCAGCAAACAGAGCCACTCAAAAGATGATCTATTCCTTACCAGGCTTAAGGAAACCCACAAGGTCCAGGACCAGCTTTCCAAAACAGCACTGGACCAATCCCAAGCTCTTTGATCAGGTGACACAGGCACCAAAAGCAGGAAGGACACAAAGCACAGGTCACAACACTAGCTAGAGAAGTAGGTAAATGTTAACTGAGACTCTGTCAGGTGGAATGGTTAAGGCTCCAGCATAGATGCTGTGCTGGGGAAAAAAAAATTAAACAGATTATTATCAGCAACCACCTCCCACACACCTTGTCTGTGGCCCTGCTATTTGGAGCTCGCAAACACTCCCTGTTCTGCAAAGCCCAGAAACAAGGCTGCAAATTCCTGAGCACAATCTGCCTCTCCAAGAACAACTAACTGCATGCACATAAAGACATTTCAGTTTCCCTTTTTAAACTAATTTATTTTCAATTTCAGATGGGCTGGCATTATGATTTCACCTGCCACACCTTCATCTGCCCTCTGAAGCACACATTACAAATTTATGGCTAGTTATACATTAAACTTTTATCAAACATGGTTATCCAGAAATGTTTTTATCCTCAGATTACCCAGACTGGTAGCAAGAGTTTTGAGCCACCTATTTTTACTGCCTCATAGTTGAGATCTTAGAACACACTTGAAAGAGCATTCTACAGCAGAAAATTTTTCTTTACTGTAAAGTTACACTTAATACTTGTAGTATCAAATTAGGCTCTAGAGATAAAAATTTGAAAATTAAAAAACCGGAAAATAATCTATATGGAAATAAAGAATAAAAGTGTGTTTCTACCTAAAGTATCAATATAAAGAACACATCTAATTTCATTAATTCCTAAGTGTTTGCAAATAATTTCAAATTGCTAACAGTAAGTTAGTAACCAGTTCCTTAGACCAGTGAGTTAAAATAAAAAGCCCAAGACTCAGACACAGAAAAGAGCACTAGAGTGCCAGCTTTTGAACAATGAGACTATAAGGGCTGTCAAGAAAAGCAAATTAAGATTTTGCTTGTTGAAAAGATCGTTTGTGTTCCATGTACATTAAAAACATTTTGTATCTCACCTACGTAAGGTTAGTATATATGTGCACTTTTAACTACATCTGCTAAAGTGCCTGAAAATTGGACTACATATTCCTTGCCTCCAGTAGAGGAACAGAGCTCAGGTACATCAAACCAAAAAAGGTCTCTATATTTCCAGTCTGGTTTTTTTAATCAAAGGTTGAACTAAAATAAGGCTCATTGCGCAAACATCTCAGCAAGGCTGCAAGTTCCCTGCAAAGCTACGTGTTGTCTTCATCCAAACTTCAATGGGATGAATCAGAAATATTTCTAAACATACAACATACTGATGCAGCCAGTAGAGCTCCCTGAGAAGGCTCTGCCCATAGTGCTCATGTATAAAACAAACCACGTGCTCGAAAATGAAATCAAACTATCATATTTGCTTTATGGTTCCCCATAAACTAAGCAGATCAATCCATAATAAAGTGGAAGGAGAACACAACAGAAAAGCAGCTGCACTTACTGGCATTTATATTAATTACACTGAAGTGTGGCCGAAAGCAGATTCAGTTCCAACAAACTTGGCTGCAGAAGACATTGAACAAGAGGAACAGAACAAAGTACTATATTACTGACCTGAACTGCAACATGGAATCTTGAGTTCTTGACATGCCAGCCAAAAACTCTGTTCTTCCTTCTTATCTACAAACACACAGATGCCCACAAGTTACTGAATACCAAAGGAACTAGAGTTTCTGTGAAAGGGGACAAACACAATGCAAATCTGCTACCATGGTGGCTCTCCATGACCATATGCAACCCCAAGTAGAATTACAAGGCATCTGTCTCTGACTCCCCTGTGAAGAAGAAATTGACTGTCAGGATCCTGAGATAGGGCTACTATTTAATCATGCTAAGAAATAAATGCATAAGTGATGACTGGCATTCAGAGCTCTACACAGTCCCTAAAGAAAGCTTTTCATCCGCAGGCTCTGAGTCAGCTCTTATGTGCCAACAAGAGCATGTGCTTTAGAGCTTCAGCAGGATCACTCAAGAGGAAGATGCCACACAGCTTCCTAGGAAAGGCAGAAACCAGAGAGACTTTAATGAAGACAGCAACATATGTCATTGTGTACTTCTGCAATTTCCACTCCATCAGTCATTTGCATTCCTGCCTTCTCCTCAGCTATTATGTGGAGCTCTTAAAGAAACTTAACAGAAAAGTGTCACCTGCCCAAGCATGATCTGAGCAGTGCTACAGCTTGAATCTCATTTACACCAAGATGTCTTTGTCTGGAAAGAAAAGGTCAGGAGATACAGGGCAGGATTTTGCAGATGTAGAATTTTACTGATGCTTCTACCAAGAGTTGCACAGAGCACACACTCCTCCTCCTTGGGGTTAGGTGCCTCTTTGAGTCAGTACGTTGTTATTCTAGGAGCAGCTCCAAGCCCACAGAGCCACACCATGCTACATTTTTACACCAACTCATCTTGTGCTAATGACAGCAATGTAATTGTTGGCACTGGCTGCAAGACTGGAAGTTTGGGGCTCATTCAGGGGTTTGCTGCTATTTATAATGTCACCATTCTCACATTTGTTTCTTCATCTCACTGCAGTGAGATTTTCCAGCAGTTTCATGAAACAACAGCTCCCTTGCAAGCTCAGTGCAATGAAAAGCACAGTTGGGCACTCCTTGGGAAGCTGACAGAGACATAGGCAGAGCAGAAATTTGAGTGTTCCTCAAGGGAAATCAAAACCTAAGTTTATAAAATCAACCCTGCTCTTTCTGCCCTCAAGCACTTTAAATTCTTTATAAGAGCAGCTTTATCATGAAGCAGATGATCATGAAGAACCAAGACTCAAACCTCTCCCGTCTGCAGTCCAGGGGAATGCCATCTCATGAGGAATATTTCCTTTCATTGTCATTCTTGATTTATGATGCTGCAGAAGAATGGTATTTCCCAAAAAAAGTTTGCTTGGGACAAAAAAAGTCATCCTCCAGCAGAAGTTTCTGAGTCAGCTCTAATAATTATATTGCAGAATCACATCAAAAAATCATTCCATATGGACCTTAGTCTGAGTCACAAATAGGTCAAAAATCCTGAAATCCACCCCTACCTGCCACAAATAAAGAGGCTGACTTTAGAGTGGGACACGTGGCACTGCTGTCTGTGGGCAGAGAGGGCTGGTCCTGGAGTTCCAGGTGCAAGCAGGTCCCTTCCTGCCAGTGAAAGCTGATGTGCCACTGCAGGACTGAGCCTCCACCCCTGAACACTCCAAAGGTCAGCAAGGGCTGAACACTACCACCCACATATTTCTCACTTCCAATGTCTGCTGAAAAAGTGGGCTTTTTTATTTAAAGCAGACTCAGAAAACTCTACATTTTAAATTTTTGTTATTATTTCTATTATTATTGTTGTTGTTGTTGCTCCTGTTGTTTAAGCCCTTTGGGAACACTGAATGCCAGCAGGAAAGCACTAGAGTCAAACCCTTCAAAACACTTGGTCAGATTTCAATGCCATGCAAAAGTCTATAACTAAAATTAATGAGTTGTTATGCTGTGGACAGGATATGCATGGACAAGCCCTTTGAAAAGGTTTTTCCCAGGCATACAAAACTCTTTGTGTACAGAAAAAATTTTAGTATGAAACAGAATTTGAGTCTTCCTAAACATCACAAACAGAACCATATTTTCACAAGAGGTGCCGCAGCCAATGCAGAAAAGTGGAGTTTGTGACCAAGAATTAGGAAAATATAAATAAAAAAGCTCAGGAGAAATTAATGAAAGAAATCTGTTTACAAAACCCAGCTTCTCAGTAGGTGGAGACTGTACATCCATTCTTTGTATGTTTTCACAAGAAAAGAAAGAAAACCCAACAAAATAGCACATGAGGGAGTGTTCAATCAGCACAAGCAGCATTAGACAGTGCCAGGGACACACCTAAGACTGTTTTGCTTGCTGACAATAATCAAAGGAGATCATTGCTCTCTAATAACACTTTTAAAAAGTCTAAACCTGCAGGCACCTGTTAAATTCACAGCTCTCCATTTGACAATTTAAACACCTTGCTGGTTTTTATACCTTTAGCACCTGTATAGGAAATGGACTTCCTAGCATTGGGCTTCAAATAAGCCATTTTCTATTTAAGCTGTTATGTGTTTACACAACTATAAAATCCTTTGTTATTCTCACAAGACCACACACTGTCTATCCAATAAGTTTATGAAATCCTTCAACAAAACAGTCAATGCCATAAATGGATGAAATGTTACCTTACCACCTAAAAGGCAATACAACTGCTATACTCTACACAGAGCAAATTCTTCCTGTCACAGATTTATTTAGGTATATGTACAGACAGAAGGTAAAGTTAGGGACTAAAGCTAAAGGCAGCACCAAGCCCTTGATGCACAACATTAAGATTGCAACAACAGTAAACATGAAATACAATAACTGAGATGGTGTAATTACTCATTATTTATGCAAAAAAAACCACAAAAGCAAAGTCCTGTGTTTTACCAGCACTTCCATCAAGATCTAATCTGTTATCAGAGAATTCATTATGATCCACAATTCCCAAATACTGGGCAATTTCAATACCATTATTGCTGGATGTCCAAAACATGTTATGTTAAGCACCAGGAAGCTACACAAATCATATAGCAACAAAACCAAAAAACAAAGAAAGTTTCCTGGCTTAGAAACCTTGACAGGTTAAGGAAAGGGGAAACTTAGCTTAATAAAAGCACGAAGCAGTCATGAAGTAGGTGTTTTGATATCTCTGTCCTCAGACTGAGGGAGTTCTGGTGCCAATTGATTCTGACACAAGTTTTGGCCCTGGCAGATGATGGGAACCCCAGCCTTTCCCCAGGTAAACAATTCTACTTCTTCATGCCTAAAACTGTTCAACTAGACAACAGGCACAGCATTTCAGGCTCTTCTGGTAAGAATGTAATGCCTATCCCTTCTCTCTAAGCAGGAATGGATTTGATACTTTTACACTAGAGTTCCTTAAACATCTGAACTTTAAGTCTGGGCACGGGATGTGAATGTCACGTCTGGCAGTACTCCGAGAGGCCACGTTTGACAGCTAGTGCCCAGAACTAATGTGCAGTGATTCAAACAGATCAGTCCAACTCTACTCCAGCACTGGACCACCAAAGATCTGTCAAAACTGTAACAATCATTTATTTCCTCCATTGTGGTATAGACAATATCCTCAAACAAGTCTTTGGACACAGTATCTAAGCCGTCTCTTATGCACCTTTTTAATGTGTATCCTTATGTCATCTATGATTAGTCTGCAGCAGAAAGTAATCATGCTTTACTGCTGCCTAGGGTTTAGCCCTGTGGTTAGGCAAAACCCCAAATGTCAGGTTCTAAATGCAGGATCTCACCATGCTGTTCCTCATGTCCAGTGGCAAAGCCACCACACAAGTCCCTGTCCTGCCACAGCTGTCAGCTCTCACTGCAGTTTACCACTTGAATCAGCCAATGCAAGTATGTGTGGAGCCAGATGCCTGAAGTGGTTGGGGATTTTAAACAAGTCTTTTAAGGAACAGAAAGAATGTTACAGAAGTGAGAGCTTATCAAGCTGGCTTTGATGCCAAGAAAAGCCTTGTGGGATAGAGCTCTTTTGCTACAGCAGAAGGAGGAGTGAATACAAAAGTTAACCTACCACAACTTCACCTCAGTAGCCTGAGGGATCAACAGAAGGTGCACAAGAACCAGTAGCAGATTTTGGAGGTGAGGTGCTAGCCCAGAGCTCTGCAGGGAGGCCACACCAGCTCACTTCCCATTGTCTGCACTGTGGAACCACTGCAGTGCAGGTGCTGATGGAAGGAGGGAGGTGATAAAATTCTAGGAGCTCCCTTTTTGTACTTCTACAGAAGACAAACTTCAGTAAGGGATGATGTAATACAATCAGGTGTTCAATTGTTACAATTGAATGGGTTACAATTCAGAGGAAAGAAACAATAATATTGAATGATACTGAACTCAAGAATATAAATCTGAACTGGGGATGTTAGCTGCAGTTGTAAGCAATTGAAGCTACAGTGCACAGTGACATTTTAGGTTGAGCTCAAGTAGCTTGTTAATTTAAAGAGATCTGGTATTAAAAGCTTGAGATAGATGGGAAGAGGAATAGCAGCCAACCTTAGAACTCTATAATAAATGAAGTTGGAGACCTTGAACACAAATCACAGCACATTGCAGTAGATCTGTAGATCTGGTCAAGTCACACAGCAAGCCACTTTTTAAAGTTCTAGAAAATACCTTTGCAGTTTAAACAGAAATCAATATACTTACCATTTGGGTACACACACAGAAGGGCTGCCATCGATTACAATAAGTCAGCATTCTTTATAAATACTATTTCAGAATTTACAGGCTTAGCAGCCTTGGACAGCAATAAAGCAAGAACAAAGTGAGAGGAGTGCGTACGTACATGAGCTGCTTGGCCGATAGTGAGCCCCTGGGTAGCGCCTGCCCATAGTGCCCCTCAGCACATTCCCACTCTGGCAGCTGCTCCCAAAGTGCAGATCCAAGTTCTTACTGAGGGAGAAGGAAAAAAAAGTTAAGATTTAGTACAACAGCTGTATCTTTTTCATTAAAATGCTAATGATCCCTACAAATTCCAGGATAACTACATCTATAAATTATTCAGTCACGATGTCAGAGGAGATGAACTGTTGTGCTATACATGCAGCACAAATTTATTATTGGTGGTTGGCCTCCATTAATAAGCACACAAATTTTGAGACACAAAGAAATCTCAGGTCATACAGTAGCTTTTTTTGGTCCATTACAGGGAACAACAAACACTGCAAGAAAGCTTGCTATTGAGCTTTTAATAGAGATAGCCAGTAGGTGAGATTTAAAAACAATGCTTGTCTTAAATTCTGTGAAGTAATCATTAAGCAATCATTTATGAACTGTTTATTATAGAAGCAAAATTTATCCTTGCTACATAACACTGACTGCTTTGTTCTTTCTATGCAGCAGTGTTTTCACAGGAATGCAGGCTATTAACTCATGTATCAATATTCTTGCACCATCAAAACCCTAAGCAAACAAAAAATTGCATGGCACATTTTACAGTCAGTGAGGAATAACAAATCCAAAGTATTAATTGAAGTGCTACTGAAGCTGTCATATCACTAGTATAAAATGTTTTATTCTAAAACCAAGTCCCATTGTTTTTTTCTTTGGTGTAGGATTTTGTACCAAAATACGACTTTCAGTTCTTTTCACCTTTACCTTTTTCTTAGTTTACCTGAATTGCCTTCATATTCCCAAATGTCTATCAATAAATATTGAATGTTAACTGCATCATTTATTAGAATACATTCCCTCTTATTTCATTTACTCCCTTGCTGGAAACACCAGGAAAAGCAGCAAATTCTGAAGAGTGTTTTTCCTTATTCATTAAGGATTTTTAATGTCTCAGGCTGCAGCTACAAGCACAAACTTGTTCTATCCAGGAAATAAAGAGAAATATCAGGACATAGACAAAATAGCACTGCACTGAGAGTGGGAGATCTCCCCAAATCTTCAGGTATGTCAGTTCCCTTACTGAACACAATGCCAGCTTATTCCTGAATTAGATAAGCCTTTATATATACTGGCATCCATGCAATTCTCTGGTGATATAGTCTGGGAGCCAACACAGCTGAAAACTCCATATACAGACACATTTTCAGTCAGATTAGGCTCCTGAAATGGCTGGTGGTAGCTGCACAAGTATTGGTGGCTAGTGAGAGCAAGTGGAAAGAATAGGACCATGACAGCCTGAACTAAAAATGACTTTAAATTGCATAACATTGCTACAGCCTTGGTAGATTACTTCTGAATAGACACCTCTAAGGCTGCACACCTGACAGACCAAACAACAGGTAAAGATCTCCACTGTTTTCCAAATCAGTACTGACAAAGCATGTCCTGTTCAGCTCCCCTCAATGGGGAAAGTTCAGTGAATCTATGAGACAGTGCTCTTGCCACTAAAAGAATTCTGGCTGTTAAGAAGAAAAGGAAGTAGTATGCAGTAAAATTAACATTCATTCAAAAAATCCTGCATTTCTTGTGCAGGAAAATATGGGACAACTCCTTGCCATGGGTCAAACAGACCTTTACAAGTTTTTTGGGTGGCCTACTAGCTCAACTCATTGTAAAGTTGTGCAAGGAACAAACCTGCAGATGGCTGCTTCCCCTTTCCTGTTTTATGGGAATAAAACTAAAAACACATATTTATTAGGTGAAAAAAATTAAGTCACTCCTCACCCTAAATGGACCAAATTCATCACAAAACACAACAGAACAGTCTTTAGCTGTGCAAGGATTAGAAAAGAAAATGACTGTAACAAGAAGAGAGTATTTACCATTCTTTTCCATAGCTTGTGAAAGAGTTTGATCAGTATGTATGGAGCTGCAAGATTATTCATTTGTTATAAATGCATTGCTGTCTTTCTAAAAGGTATACACTTTCCCTAAGCAATCTCACTAAATTATATCAACTGTCTACAGTTGAGACAGGCTTCTCCTTCAGCACCTAGCACCACACCATTGAAGGGGGCCTTTGCACCATATCACAAGAAAAAAGCCTAACAAATAAAAATTAAGACTCCCAAACCTTACAATCATGCTCTCAAACAGCTGAAATAAAGTACAGTATGGTCTTCCTAAGGTAGTGTGCCCACTCTGGGAACAAAACACTCCTTGTAGAGGTCAGGACACAAAAGGTTTGACCATTTTTAAATATCACATTTAAAAACTCCATAAATCTCAGAGGAAAAGACAACATAAAGATAGATTCTCTATATAGCAAAGGTTTTATCAGTTACTGCATAAAATGTGAACTTCAAAGATTTACAAGGTGGACTAAAGCCAACTATCAAAAGCCAATTAAGAAGCAGGGATCAGACAGCAAGTGAAGTTAAACTGCTCCACAAAATAATAGTGATATTGGATTCTAGGTACCAGAGAGGACATACCCAGATCAAGACAAATGAAAATGGTGCTTGGGTTTGGTTTTGGGGTTTTTCTGTGCTGTTGTTTGCTTGTTTTTCTTTAGTTTAGTTTTGTTTTTCCTTAAGAACCATCTTTTGTGGCTCAGACTACCCAAAGCAACCTCCCCTTTCTTTAAACACATCCACTCACAGAGGTAAACCTTGGGGGAATTTCTGCTCTTCAGCAAGCTCAGGGAACTCTTACAGGAATGTGACCAACCTTGTTGGTACCCAAATGCCAACAGCTAAAACATCTGAAAACTAGCCCTTGTTTTCCATATATGCATCTGTGAGACTGATAAAATGGAAGGAGTACTCAAATGTTACTTTTGAAAAATCCCCATATCATGCATGTACAGGTTTGGATTTGGTTTTATTTTTAACTGTACACAACTTAGATATCCACAACTGCACATAAACCTGAGTTAAACCTGAATGTACCTGATAAGTCAGATCAAGTCTTCATATTACTTTTTAACCTGTTGGTTCACATTTGTTTTGTAACAAATGTGTTTCTGAACAGCTTTCCGTGGTTTTTTGCTTCTTATTATAATGCAAAATTGCTTAAAAACGTTTTACGATGATTTTTCCATCTTTATAGTTGAATTTAAAACTACATAGACACAAATGGACATATAGCCTAATAGCTTCTCTTCAAGAAAAAATTGATGTAGCTCTGCCTAAAGTTTTGGGTTTTTTTTAATTATCCTTCCTGATAATCTTCACTGATTCCTTTCAGGTGGCCATCCCCACTCTGCAGCAGTTACAGAGAACCATGGAAACAAAACCTGAGCACCAGCACTGCATACCTGCTACCCAGGGAGCACCTGAAAGCCCTTCACCTCAGGCCAAGTCCCTTTTAGGAGCTGTGGTGACAGAGCTACCAGCTACTCATCATCACACATCATTTGGACACACATCATCTTGGAAAGATGCCATCACTTTCAACTGAGACTGTCATCTTCCTAAGCCATTTTCTTTACAGAGCTTTTCTTGCAACTCTTCCACATTTTTCAGGTTTTATGCCTGCTACATAGAAGCTTCATTTAACTTGTATTCATGTTTTGATACGAAGGAAAAAAAACCCAAAAGACAAACTAAATTCTGGTAGTCTTTGTGAGTTGTTTTTTTCTAATGAGTGAGTCAAACCAAGAGTTCTGTCTATACAGCTGGCACACAGAATCCAGTTTACTTGAATTCCCTTTTGTTTCAGAAAAAAAAAATCATTGTCCAATCTCCATACAATTAATGACCATTAAAGCTATGTTGTGTTTCACCCAAATTTATTTTTTCACACATGCTGCTGCTTATGAGGTCAGCTGACTCCTTGACCTTTCCTGGTTTTCTAGAAGCAACATCTGCTATAAATGCATTTGTGTCCAAACATAAATATAGGTACACTCATATTGGCTGCCCTGATCGCATACAACAGATTGTTGTACAACCTACCCTCACAAACCCAAGAAAAAGCATATGAAAAAAGGAGACGACTGCAAATTAGCTACAGAAGTCATCCAAGTGTGACTGACTACATCACTCAACACTGGCAAGGAACAGCTGCACACAGTGTGGGGAAAGAAAAGGTTATTGCATGGTGTTTCTCAGGGAACAGCTACTCAAGAAATCACACTCCAGCACTCCCTGTGTGATATTCTGACAAACAATGCAATCCTACCTTCCAAGTCTTGCTTTGGATACCAGGAAATAGGTCTGCTAAGGAATGGGTAAGAGGAATGCTGTGCGTTGTTTTAAAAGCACACACAGGCCGCAGGTCCTATACAAAACAGATCCTTACAGCAAAGGGTTAAGACACTGAAAGAAGTTAATCTAGGAGGGGAAAAAAATTAAAGATCAGTCTGTAAGACTCGTGGACGGCTCATTTTAAGAAATCACAATTCAATACACACACACAGATTTTGTGTACATATTTGCATATCTAATGCAAATTTTTTGTTTTTCACTTTGTCTGCATTCAAAGTAATGACTGGCAGCATTACCTGTTGAACAAAAGTACCAAAACAATTCCAACAAGCAAGCAAAGTGCCAGCCAGGCCATTAGGAAGTTGTGCTGCTGATTTCTGGAGACAGCTACAGAGAGTGCACGTTCATTTTCTGTACTAGGAACAGCTATTGGACATGGATCTCACATATCAAACTGCCTCTTGGAGAAAGCACAATGTTATCTACTAGCCACATCTCTTGTATCGTTGCATGTTTGACCTTTTTGGAGGTCATCAACAATTCCTAACCATTAGTTTCATTTAATAACTTCGAACACTTTTTAAAAATAGGTATTTTCATTTCAGGAGCATTTTTTCCCAAGTCTTCATTTACCTAAGAGTCCTCATCCATGCTTCCAGTTCTGCCTGGTAGTGCTCACACCAAGGAGGTTATGCTGTCCTCCCCACCGGCCTTTGCTGAGGCAGAGCCACCCTGCCTCCCAAACACTCCCTCCCCCATCACCTTTGCTGGCTGGCACAGGATTAAAGTGTCCCGGGATCCGGAAAAACAAGAACAGTCCCACAGACAAGAGGATGTCCTGCCTGCACTCCAGCCCTGCTGCAGTTCCTGTGGTTTTACCACACTTGGACCTGACCTGCTCAGATATCTGGGAAGTCCTGCCCTGCCCAAAAAGTCTGGCAACTCCATCCTTTCTCCTTCCAACAAATTCTCAGTACTGAAATTCTTGTTGCATGCAGACATTCTTGCTTGCATTTCTCTATCCTATCCACTTTCTGGCTGCCTTTGTGCTTCTAATTCCTCCCCTAACAAGCTTTGATTTGGATTCTTTCCCTCTTCCATAACTGAGAAGTCCTTCTTGAGGTTTTTTCTTTTTCTTCGTCATCCTTTCCAGGTACTGTGCCACCCACCTGTTTAACTGAGGTTCCCATTCACCATGCAGGGATGGATGCTATTATTTCCCACCCTGTTCTGGAGGGCATCATCACTGTCAATCACTTGAACGAATTTCCTAATGTTTAAGGCTTTATGATACAGACTCTAACTCATCAAAAGCCTGTTTTTCTGAAATTTAGCCTTTCAGTACTTCTGCAGGCAGATCACACAGAGCAAGCTGCATTCAAAACATTCATGGTCCCCTGACAGACAACACATACTTTCTCAGTAGAGAACACATGCTTTTTACATTTATTCTACATTATCTTAATGCAGATTTTGTTCACCAAACAGTAACAGAAAACATCAGGGCATTCAGTGCATAAATACATATATATTTTAACACAAAGGAAAGCACTGTCTATTTTTTTGTAGCACTTGCAAGTTTGTTAAAAATACAGTTAACCTCTTCACTCAGTGCCGCTATCTGAACGGGTATCAGTTAGTGATCTCAATTTTACTTGCTCATTGATAAGGATTTGTTAAGTTAGAAGTAATGTTGCCTATTAAAAAGAAGAACTGCAGTGCTCTGAGCCTCTGGGGCTGCAGCAGGTTGGGCTGTGTGCCACAAGGAAGCCCGGCAAGCTAAGGAGCTGTGGGAGTGCAAAAGCATTACACAATCAAAGCAGTCACCACTGGGAAACAGATCTCCCCATAAAGCCTGAACCAAGAGGGCAATATTTCAGACATATAGTCTGAGCCTCATTTACAACAAGATCCATGAAAAGTATTTTTCAAAGCTGACTGTTTGGTATTAACAGTATTTCTGAATGGGAAGGTACTTATTTCTTCTGCAGTTAGAGATGCCACTGTGCTCTTGCTTTCTGTGAGAAGCTTACCAAGCACAGCTAGGTTTTCCATTGTAGCATTTCACCACTACTCCAGGTACACTACTACAGGTCACCACCATCCATGAGGACTGTACCAAGTAAAACTCTGGTAATGATCACATCAGCAAAAGCCCAAAAGAGTGCTGCTGCATTTCAGAAACTTGGAAAGGCAATAGTGATGGAAAAAGCTTCCTGCCTCTATCAGCAAAGAGAGCAGTCTCTCCACAGGGCTCTGCCAGCACAACTACTTGTACAGCACAGACCAAGAGACATGCTTAGCCCAGGTCATCCAGCTAACACCACTTGCTTTATGGGCAGGTAGTTCCAGACTTCTCATATACCTTATTTGAGAAGATGAGAAGCCCTGCTGGCTTGCCAGGTACTGGGAAATACATCCCCAGCCTGGCAAATTCATGTGAGAAGGAAGGGAAAGCCATGGCATCAGATGCTGCTGGGGAGCATGACAGCAGATAATCTCTCCACACACAGCTACAGAGCCCTGTGACTCCAGCTGAGGCTGTGGGCCTCCCTCCCTCTCCCAGACCCACAGAGAACCATGTGGGTACATCACAGGAGGCTGCACAGAACACTGATATTCAGCACAGGAGTCTGCATCAACAGATAGCATTACTGCCACCACAGAGGAGCAGCACTGCTGTGAAACACCTCTGCTGAGTACAGCTTTTTCCCACATGAGGTGGCAGAGAAAGTTATAGTACAGCTACTCTGCAAAAATAGATACACCAAGAACTGTGGCTGGAGTACTAGAAGAACTGGACTGCCACTGTTCATTAACATCATGACAAACAATGGAAGTGCTGCATAGAAATACAGGTACCTCCAGTCTCTGTGCTCAAACTTCAGTGTTTAAGATGTGAGACATGAAAGGTGCAGAAGGAGTGCCCCCACCCTAGAGGATCCCCAGACATGGAGCAGGTTACTCACTCTTCCCAGCTTCTTGTGGAAAGCCTGTTCAAGAGCACCAAGTTCTGGAGCACCAGCACCCTCTGAGGTCGCTGCAGAAATCAGGCAAGCTGCAAAACAAAACCAAATCATGTATTTTAATTTATGAAGAGTCAAGAGGCATTAATGAAAACTACTGAGCTTGCAAAGGTGCAGGATACCAGAAGAAGCAGCAGGAGCCTGGGAATCAGAAGAGCACTGACAAATGACTGAGTAACCCAAGCAGCCACCTTCAGTTTACACAGGAGAAGTAAAAGCAGAACAGAGGATCCAGGCACCCCAGGGCAGGGATCCTCCCACACCTAGCAGGGGTCACTACCTGCTGCCAGACCATGGCAGCTCAGGTATGTAAGGGACACATTGCAAAGCACACTTTAAATTCTCTCTGTCTCTCTCTCCACACTGCAACACAGAGCTGCCGTTTTCCCCTGCACAAACACCGAATATCATGAAGAAAATTAATCCAGATGATAGACATGAGCCCAAGTTATGAAAAAGCAGCAAGAAGTGCTCAGTAAACAATGAGTTCATAAAAAATCATGTTTTCAATTATGCTTGCGCTCAGTAGACATCAAGTATATAATTTATTTTTGCAATGTCTGTACACTGCATCACAGTCATTTCACCCCTGGCAAGTGGTTACATTAATGCAGTGGCATTTGGTACTGAAAAATATACATGTATTTTACCAATACATAATATATATACAATACCGAAATATATATATATAACCTCATACAATGAGGTTATCCTCCCATCAAAAGATCCTCCAGCAGCAGCAAGATATCTGTCAGTCAAACTATGGTTCTAGGATTCAGGGTGGTGTGCAACTTTCTGTTTGCTCCCCCACGCAGAGAAAATAAATATGCAAGACCAAAGATACAAATCTCATCTGCAGTAGAGCTTATATAATATTTTTTCTTTATTAAAGCAAAAGTCAGGCTAAACCAAGCCAAATTATAGTCTATTTTAAAGAGAGGTTTATATTTTTCTTTGTTCTAACAGAAATCCAAGAACAATAAATTCTAGAAAGCACTGAAACAAAACAGATCATTTAAGAGAGCTAAATACATTCTTGCTAAAAAATATATTTGTCCTTTGAAACTTGGAAATATAACTTTTTTACGCTAGATAAAAAGTAATTTTGAAATATAAAGCTTTTTTAAAAAAATCAAGAAAATATACTCACTGCATTTTCAATAATACATTTTACTTTAAAGAAAAGTTCTTCAGGAAGAAAACATACCAATGCTCATTAAACTGATACTCTAACCCAATTTAGCACATTTGTGCACTTCTGTATCAGATGATTTCAGTATTCAAGAGAGAGGAAAAAAAAAAGAGGGAGAGAAACAAAGCACACATGTTAACACCTTCCTACCAGGAAAGCCAAGAAACCAGCAAGTTCCTGCTGAGATACATGGGTTTATAGAAACACAACTTTCTGGGTCAAGTGCTGAGACCCCAAACTTCTTCACAGGCTGAGCATACACGGCAGCTTTTCCAAATAATTTAAAAGAATTTCTTCCCAATACAATCAAAAAGATGCATCTGTCTGTCGTGGCATTGCCATTTTTAGAATTAATTGTTTTCATCCTATAAATCAAACTTGTCCTAAACCACGCCTAGAGTAACTGCAACTGAAACAGTAATCAATTCAATAAGCTCCAAGATAATAAAATAATCTCAAAGTCTTTTTCTCCTGAAAGGAGACAGTTTTTTAACACAAACTAAGATAAGGTCAGCTTCCAGACCTGAGATCAGAGGAAAGCCTGAAATACAAAATACAGGTCTGAAAGGTAGGAATGACCAGCCTCTTCAACAAAACAGCAAACAGAAAATTGCAAAACAAAGTTTCATCAGCAGATATTTGACCTCTGACCAAACAGGACCTTAACACTGATGGCATAAATTCCTGAAACTGTGCTACCACACACCCAACATTTTCTATTTCCCAGTTGAGAATCCACCACCCCGAGTATTTTTCCTTTCCTCTGAATCCTGCTGAAAACGTCCACTTCTCCACCCACATTTTTACCACATTGCCTGCCTTGAAAATTGGCAGACTTGAAAATGAAGACAGGAATCTTTTTTCATCCTGTTTAAAAATCCTCATATTTCAAGAAAGGCTCAGACAGCCAACAGTGGAGCCAGCTCAGCCTCCCAGACCTATGCAAGCAGCAATAACTCATTTAGGGCTTTATTAAAAGCAGCAAATTGAAAGGCAATAACATGCAGGCACTGATACCCTTAGTAGAGAAGTAATGAGCAAATGTCTAACGCCCACAGATGACAAAACAGTAAAATAACATTACCATTACTGAAATAAACAAGGGATTGGTTGAGGCAATAATAGGTGCAAGTTTAAGAATTGTCCTTATCTTCTTCTTTTGCAAAAATGTGGTGATGTGAGCTCAAATATGTGAGCTACATGCATTTAAAATGGGATTTCTGGGTTCTTGGATTTTCATAGGACACAGACCTGCAATCCTGTCTTCACCTAGCCTAAGAAAGAAGTGATGTCACAGAAGCCAGTGTGAAACATGATCTTGAGCACATTACAGAATTTCAGCTAGAAACAATAAAATCAAACAGAAAACACCAGTCAGCATAGAAAAAAATTGGGAATTATTGCTCTTCCTGAGAAGCTAGAGCAAAAACATACTTTTGTACATATCTCAAAACAGAGACAGACTTCTGATAGACTCCCCATGGATTTGTAACGTGTAAACTCGGGCCAAATCTACTTTCCTGAGGTTTAGCAGGAATTTACCAACCTAGGAATCACTGCAGCTTTTTTCTACTTCCCCACTGCAGCTTGCGCCTGGTGGCTTCCTGCTAACAGCTGAGAAGGTAGCTGGTTTTACAGCTCTCCTTTCCCACTCCTTGTTATTGGTAAGGGACTTGAAAATTCAGGTTAATACAAAAGAGGCAGGTTTCCAACCACCAAATGTCAGCTGGAGTCATTCAGTACCAATACGAGTTCTATACTTTAGAAACTCTTTCTCCTGAAGCACACACACTAGATTAATAGTGGGTCGGTCAGCAATAGCATTCTATTTTTATTTTGTCCTTATATAATAAAATAACCTGCACCAGCAAGATCTTCAGATGTTTCTGTTGACATTGAATGAGGAACTCTGATTTAAATCCACCTACACCTAAAAACTGACACAAAAAAAAAAATCAAAAATATTCATCAGCTCTTCTTCTCTGCATAATAGGCAACTGCTTCTCAGATGGGCTGCAGAAAAGAGCAGCCAGACTGGAGCTGGGGGTGGCATTTCTGTCCAGGGAAAGCAGCAGATAGTCTTCTACTTCTTCACATTGAAAGCTCATTCTATATGAAAATAAATCTATTTATTTGAATCAGGGAACACAAAGTCTAAGAATTCTATCACTCTGGAGCACCCCTCCTGCATCCATTACAGTAATGGCTATATATTGCTACTGGACTGCAAACCTGTTTGTTGGGCAGGATGAAAGGGTGCAAAAGTCAGTAGGAATCCAGTTGCTGTGGGAAAAATAAGTACAGACTTCACAATTCCTGCACTTTTAGGCTCATGTGTGAGATTGAGGCTATTACATGTGTACAGAATTCATCATACAGAGCTGAATGAACTGGTATCAGAACAAAACTCATGACAGTTTTCATACTGCAGCTTCCTCTGGGCATGCACAGACATGCAGACATGCCACATTCACATTATCAGAGCTCTGCCTTAAATTGTCTTTTAAACAGCAATCCCAGGATCCTACATACCCCTGCATTAAAATTCACCTCTTCTTCCAACTTCTTAATAGAATAAAGTCATCCAATGTAACATCAATAATTAATAAGTACAGCATGGCCATCTATTTTAGGAATATATTTTTCTTTCCTTCTAAAAAGTACATTAACAGTGTCTAACTTCAGTCCATCAGACAGCCTCCCAGTAAGCCTCATGCAACCACCCCAAGAACCTGGGCTGCTGGGGCTTGTTTCCAAAAGGACAGAAGAAGAACTTCATTTTTTATCAGGCTTCTAGGGGTCTTAGTCTGGAAAAAGCATAAAAACAAACAAACAAACCTCAACAAAACAGCCTGACAACCATGGGGGACTCACATAACATAATGATGGCTAAAAAACTCATTGCAGATGGGATGGAGAAGGCTGCTGTCACACCCCAAGAATTCCCTGACACTTTCTGCATCTACCTTTCTCTGCATCCTACCTTCTTTGGCAGTAGTTTTTGCCAAATCCACAGAAAGAAGCATCAAACACATTAATTCACTTACTGCCCTAGGGGGCCAAAAGGAAAATTGCATCACTTAGACAGTTTTACCTTCCCAAATTTTTGAAGGTCAGGAAGAAGTGTTTCTTTCACAACTAGTGGATAAAACCCTGAAATGCACATGGCACTGTTTTATTTATGAACCCTGACAAGTCCAATGAAACTGAGGAGATTTGGTGTTCCCCTATAGGCAGGAGGGGTCCCTCTATTCTCCTCCCACATTAAAAAGCATATTCTGGACACCCTCCTGGAAAGGGCAGGTGGAGGCCTGGGGTCCTCCTGGGACACAGGCAAGTGTCCTTTGCTCCCTGCTCCCCACAATGAAGACTGACCAGGGATCACTGCAGAGGAGACTGTGAGGAGGGAAAGTCTCAATATTTATGAAGGATACTCAGCTCTCCTCCCTTCATTTCAGTGATTCTTTTATTTAAAAATATCCAAAGCAGATATTGAAATGTGGTTTTTGTTCTTCCTTTTAAGGTATTGATCAGAAGGTGGCACGTGTGGGTGGGACTAAAACATTTATGTCACTCTGGCCCAAAACTGTATTTTCATTTTAGCAAATCCTCCTCACCATTGCCCTCAAAACACTTATGCAGACCTTCACATTGCCAGTCACTGCTCCCAAACACCAGGGTATTACTTCAGTTCTCTGGCTGCATGACCTACTGCTTTTCTCAAGTCTTACTGTTTGCTGAACTGTGCTGCACAGACACCAAAGCAGAAGAAAGCAAAGCACTGGGTGACACTGAAGCAGAATTCATCTTCAGCCTTGGCTGGCACTTCCCAGTGCACAGCGCTGGCTTCAGCTCACATGGTCCTGTCATACTGTGCACTTCAAAGCCCACTTGGAATTGTGTTCTGCCACTACAGTTACACACAAATCATTAGCTCACCATTACAAACTTTCATGGGAATACCCTACACTTACAGCCTGAGAGAATTGGTATTTTCATTAGTGACTAATTCAGCTTCCTCAGGGTGAACCAGAGAGCCAGGGCGAGGAGCTGCTCCAGAGAGACATGTGCTGCTCTGGTGTGAGGTCTCAGCACACATACATCCCATGTGCAGAAGCCATTGGAATAGAGACAGCTTAGAAACATCCAGAACACAGCTCCAGCACTTCAGGGCCCTGCCTGAAGCAGGTTTGCAACGTGCTGAGAATCATCCCAGCAGCACAACAAAGCCTTTGTATCCCCCTTTCTGTCCCTAAGTCCAGACCTCTCCAGCTTTCAGTATCACTGCAGCCATGACTCCCAACAAGAAGCAGACAATTCCTGCTAGTGCAGAGCTGTCTGAGCAAACACCTGGGCTGAGGCTCACAGTGCTCAGGATGTTATGCCAAAAGCACAGCACAATCAACATGGGTACTTCATCCTTCAACAGCAACTCTTCAATCAAGTACCACTGCAGCATGTTTTCCCCCCAGATCAAGCCATATTTCCTGTTTCCTCATCTGCCCTGACCCAAATTTTAGAGCTCACAAAAGCCCAACACACAATTTGATGATAGCACTTCTGCAGCGAAACAAGTGTGCTTTGAAAACACTTAAGCAGCTGAGTTAAAAAGAATTTTAAAAACCTTAAAAGTGGAAATAAAAACTTGAATCAATATTTGAAAACAAAACAGTCTGGAATTTCTCTCAAAAAATCTGTATCTTAGCACAAGGGGGTGCAGCACAACTAGCTGAACAATTTTTGAATATATTTTAGGAATAACTTTCAGGCAGGCATCATATTTTGAAGAAGGAATTGAAAGCTAATATATGTGACAGAGACCAACCATGAGGGTTAGAATCACCTGAAGATGCTCTTCCATAAGCTGGCTAGGGAGAAAAGCATCTCAGAGTGATATGACTTAGCAGACACACCACAGCTGAGACCGGGTTTTATCTGTCACTTACAGACCTGTGGGTGATGAGTATTCAGGTCACACACACACCTCTTCTGCAGCAGCCCACAGCACAGCTATTCATGTGATAAACACCCACGGCGCAGTAGAAGCTAGAGGCAATGAATAATGCAGGAGATCCAGTCACTACCACACCACATACCCATGGGACATGGAGGCAGCATTTTAACTTAAGTCATCCTTCCCCCTCCAGGGTGCAAGAATGCTCCTCAGTAATTCTCTCTCCACCTCAGGTTCTGCATATGCATTAACAAGTCAAACCCAGCAAACCAGGACAAGTAGTTACAGAAGAAATAGGGATACAAATGCAATGCACTCTCTCACATGATCACATTAAATTATTACATCATCTGCTCAGCTCAAGGGCTCCACAAAGCAGGAACAGTTTCCCCAAGAAGGTAGTCCTTTGTTGACACTTCCCAAGAGATGTACTTTCTCACCATTAAGACAATAATTTCTCAAAGCATTAGCTAAACTAAGATAAATTAAAACAGAGCCACACTCAGCCTTCCCTTATAACTGTGCCTGAATGAAGACAGGTTATTAAATGCACACTGCAAAGCTGAAAGAAAATCTGAATTTGTAAGTCATCTCCTTAAAAAGGCATTATCACCTATGCTTGAGGCACGAACTCTCCCAGTAAGTCACATAAGTTATTAATTCCTATTCTGAATATTATTACCACTGTATTCTTCTCCACAACCCTTCTTGATATTCTTCAGTACTTTGCACAGCTTATGCTGCACAGCACAAATTGCTCCATCTTAGAGCACCCTTGAGACCCACCACAGCAGGGCAAGGCACAGAGATAACAGATATCATGGCACAAGGCACTTGGCAGTGCCAGCTTGGCTTCTCTGGCACACTCTGCCTTTCAATATCCTGCTTACTCAGCCACTCTGCCAGCACGCCTGGCCTTCACACAGCTTCTGCCTGAGCCTGGGCACTCATTTAATTTGCAGATTTAATATGCCACTGGAAGGGCACATCTCTGCCTCACACCTGTGTTGTTACATGCCATTTCTTTGACATTATTTTCACGTACCCAAGAAAATCTGCACAGGAAAGCTGATGCAGCAAGAGAGCACACTGCATTCACTAATGCCCATGCTCAAAATGACTGCACTAAAAAGAAAAAAGAGACAGAATAAAAGCTCATGTCTCTCTCAGGTTCAGTCATAATCAACTTTAATGATGCTGTTATAAGACCTCATAATCTCAGCTTCAAAGCCAGCTAAAAGTCAATGAAGAATTTGTAGCTTCAACAACATGTACTAATAGAACTATCATATTGATTCTGCACACCCAGGCAACATATTCCAACCTTTTTGGCCTGTAGGCACTCAGTTGTAAAAAGGAATCGTCTCATCTTCCTTACTAGCCTCTCTGTCACTCTGGTTTGCTGTGGGACAAAATTATAAAAAATATTACAGCATTTTTTTTACAGACCTTATGCAAGCCTTTGAAAGATTTGGAATAGACCACTGCATACATACGTAACAGAACAGGTTTCATAGCTACTTATAATGGTGTTTCTGCCTTAATTCTATCTCCATCACCTCAAAAATATCAACTGTTGGGGTTTGGGGGTTTTTGGGTTGGCTTTTTGTTTGGTTTGTTTGTTTTTTTTTAACAAAACAGGGTCAGATAGTACTTGGAATTAGTTCTTGCTCAGAAGAACTGGTGGTTAAGAGAAAAAAATCTTGGGTTAGCATTTTCCTTTAGTAATCATCATTGCTGGTGAGCTGACTCATTATCTAGGGTTGATGTCTTAAGGAAGTAAAAATATTTTATCAGTTGTTTTTTGCACTTAACACTACAGTTCTAGTGTTATGCAGTATTTTCTCAATTCCCTACCTCTGACAGGGAGCCCTATTAATGATGCAATCACCTGATGAAAAGAGTGAGATTAATTTTCCAATCATCTTCAAAAGACATGCTCACATTTTTCCTACTGTCTTAAGAACTCCTATGAGCCTAAAATCTCTTATCTAATACATTTACTTCTACTGGTTTTACTGTCTCTTATTTTAAACCACCTTGAGGTCTCTGACAGAAGAGATACTCCAGTTTCTCTTGAGAAAATTATAATTAATTATTCTAGAAACAACAGGAAAAAACACTTTTTCCAGGGAAGAGAAATTGGGAAGATAGAAGACACAAACTTATCAGCTGCAGAAAGATCCAGAGAACCACTACTCAAAGAAAAATCTCAAAGAATGGCTGTCACATGACAAGAAATTTGGCATTCACACGCCAGAGAAGCAGGCTTTGTATCCTACATTTGCTTCCTGCATGGACCAATGAGTTCCCACTCTTCTCAATATGACTCAAACTGCAGAACAGCATTAACTACATTTTTACCAAAAGTTATAGCAAGTTTTCCTTTACCATCCTACCGGCTTCAAGAGTTTACTCCTCTGAGCGGAGCCATATTCTGCCCTGAAACACACAAGCATACTCTTAATTTATTTGAAAAAAAAAATCTTTTCCAACAATTGCAGACAAATCATCAGATCCAAACAACCACATGGTCTAAGACTGCAGTCAGTAATTCTACTTTAATAAAAAGGCATTTCTCAGTAACAACTTCTGCTCATGCGTGATGACACCTCCAAGAGCTACAATGCATGCTCACATGTGGCATTTACTCCTAAATAAAAAATTAGGAATCCAATATTGATTAGGAAGCTTTCCCAAAAGACAATCACTTTAAAAGGGGTTTATTTAACAGAAGAGCAACAGTAATACTGCTTTGCTACAACAGTAATACTATACTGCTTTTTTCCAAAATATGTTCATTTATGTTCTTTCCAAAGTCTCCACTCCAAGGTTTTAAGACCTAGATTTTTATTACCATGTGTTGTGCTTCTGTTTATTTTTAAAATAAGCTTATTTACAAAATACATGAGAAGCATCTATGCCTGTATTAAATCAACAAGGTTTAAAATTCATTTCCTCCTAAATTGAAAGGAAATTTTCCTACAGGACATCTCACACACTTAATTAAGCAGCTAAATGGTTATATTTATGCATCATGTTAATACTAAAAAGTCAAACCACAGAAATTAAGATTTCACTTCAATATTGCAGAATCTTCAGTAAAATAGCCTGTACATTGCTTAACCACTTTCATTAAAAGACAGGAATGCCATCTCAGAGCACACCTGATTTAAGCGGCTGTTACCAGATGCTCCAAAAGGAAGCAATAAAATTCCCTAATAATTCCTAACTAATAATATTGCCTTGCTCTATCTCACTTAGATCCCTATAATTTCTAGCTATTAATTAAAACCTCCTGTCATCCCTTTTTTTTTACCTAAGGCCTCAATTCCAGAGAATTACACTAAATATTTTCTAATTTATGCAGAACCATCCATGTCAGTAAGAAACCAAGGGGAGTCAAATATAACCACAGTGAGAGGAATCTCATCTCTCAACACTGTGTGCCCAAATTGATTTTGAGACAGAAAAGAAGCAGGGCTTTTCCCCCCCAAAGACTGCCCTGGATGTGCACTGCAGTGCTTTGTCCTAGCATTTCAAGAATGCCAGCAATGTTTAGCATTTTGCTTGGAGGTACTGCAGGAATGTAGGGTCAGCAGTGGCCACAGGTGGTCAAATTTACTCAAAACAGTTAAGGTAATCAGTACAGCAAAAAAAAAATGTAACCTCTTGAAGAGAGACAGCAGGACTGGATACTTCCAAAATGAGCACTGACAAAGACTAGAAGCTGGCTTGGACAGGACAGTTCTGGGGCTGTCTGTGTATTGACCCTCTCTGCCTAAACTCTGACAAAAGATGTGAAGTATTATGAAATCAAAAAAAAAGGTGCTCTACAACAAGAAGCACAGCATATGAGGGAACAAATTGAACTGAAATGCTGACAAAGGTCCTGAGGAGGCCCCTAGTAAATCAAAGGAAATTCAGTGACTGAACCTAGATTGAGGTCTGTGTCACAACTGAAAAATAAAATTCCAAATTCTTTCTGTGCAAAAGTAATTTTCCTCACTTCCAAATGGAACTTGTTACTGTTCAAGTACAGAATTACAGCTCTAGGAAACCAAACCACTGACCAGTCACACATCATGGCTGAACACAGCTGAAATAGGACCACCTGAAAGTCAAAAACATTAAAATTCTCCATCAGACCCTTCAAAACCTAAATGGTGTGAGAGGTGGAATATGTGGAATAGGTGGAATATTCCAGGAAAGGAATATGTGAAATAAGCATCTACAATCTCTGCTGAAGTCACAAATGGGAAGAACAATGACTCTCATTTTGTAACTCCAGTTTACCCACCTGGGAAGCTGCTTATTCTCAGAGCTACTGAACTAGGAAGGCAGAACTAGCAGCTTCAAAACTTCCTGTCAGAGATAAGAGTGTGCATATGTATATATACATCTGTATAAGTATGTATGTGAATGGACAGGCACATACTCTACCTGCCTGCAAAACCAGCTAACTCAATTTAAAATTAACTTATTCCCATAGTTAAAAGCAACAGTGAAATTTAATATTAAAATTAAGCTCAGTATAAATTTGAAATATGCATAAACAAGAGCTGGAAGAGTCTTTAATTTCACACAGGCAGAACTTAAATAAGAACAGAGTCCTGGACTAAACAAGTTAAACTCCAAGTATGAACAGGTAGTGCTCACAAGCAATCTTTTCATTTACATTCAGCTGCAGAAAGTAGAAGTCAGAGCTGCTGTTCCACAGCCAGCAGAGTGATGGTAACTGTGCAGTTTCACATCTCCACTGATTTAAGCCAACTGTCCTTTTCAGCAGCACCTGGCCTTTAGACTGCCTCCACCTCCTCATCCCAGAGACATGGTCACCAAGATGCATCTTTGAGGGATTACTTTTCAGCTGGGTCCTCAAATTAATCAGATTGGACAGGGGGCCAGAAAAATGCCAGGGATGAGGAGATGGCATGTTGTAATAGCTTGAAGAAGATGGACTGACACCCTTAAACAGTTGCTGTTAACAGCTTTTAAAACATTCATTTTGGAGCAGTCCAAAGTGGTGTGAAACCATGCCCATAATCTTTCACCATGCCTTTAAATTTTGTTGAAAGATGTCACATCTGGCACATGTGACAGGCCAGGAGCACTGCCAGCATTAATGGCTTGAATGACACATGTAACCAGCATGCTTAACTCTTCCCTGCTCACTCTGTTTTTTCAGTACTATTTAAAAATAGAAAAATTTTTTTAAAAAATTAAAAAGAAATTTAATTGAGGTAATGTCAGAAGCTTACAGAAATCCACACATCCTGATCTAATTTCAGCACAGCCAAATAGACAATAGATCATCCTCATTGTCTGAAGGAGGATGAATAGCTGGCCCAGGGGCAGACCTGCTCCTTGTGACCTGGGAAAGAAAGGGAAGGTGATCCCAGCATGGGTCACACAAAAGCCCCCTGCAAGGATCTAGAAGTTTCTGGCATTTTCTGCCCACAGAATCAAGCATTTTACAAGAAATACCTTATGTCAGAAACATCAGCCAGGCTGGGCAACACCCAGGAGTACTGGGAGCTTCAGCAGACACAGGAGACAGAGCACAGCAAGCAGCCACCAGGTTTCACTTGGAGAAACATCACCCAAGTCCCCATACACGGGATACCTGGTCACAGAAGCATTTACCTGACAGAGATGACAGTGCACCTGCAAATTGAACAGTTTATGCAACAGCTGCAATAGTATTAGAGTAGAAACAAAGACAAAGCTTGAGAAAGCATCAATATTATAGTTCAAAGGCAGCTGGAGTTAAGAAAATGTAACAGAAACCAGACTGTTCTGTCACAAAGGTACTTTCAGCCACAATAATTTAGGCAAAACCTTAAATCAATCAAGAATGTTTTGATGTAACTGAGAGGAAAACTTTGTTCATAGCAGTAATTAGCAGATAAAAACTGTTCCAAATTAAATCAGTGGAGCTAAGATTCTGTACCCTGTATTCATAATTAAGATTAGTGGGTCTTTTGCATTCCTTCTCCATTACATATCCATTCAGTCAGGAATTCATAAAGTCTTTAGACAAATCAATGTACAAATAAATAATTTCTTAAAATAATTTTCCATATATTATGCCAAGACAGATATCTGTTTAAAAACCTGACTTGAGAGGATGCCTTAAAATTGTGTCCATGCCAGTCATCACCTCCCATCTGATCTCCTGGCATATTTATTACCAATCATCTTTCCAACTTATCCTACTTCTGTCTGTACTTTCAACAAGCAGCTTGTGAACTATCTTAAAGACAGTCTGCTAAAAGAAATAAAAAAGTCAAACCTATTTCTACTTACCAAAAAAAAAATTCCATAATTACTATACCATAAGCATGCTGCTGTACATTTAAACCTGAACAAAGAGGATTTAAAAAACAGTTATTGCTATTCAGCAAGTATTCCTATAACACAGGTTTTGCTGCTCATCTTTTTGCCACATTGCTGTGCTTAAGCAGCAGAGGATACTTTTAAGAGCTCACCATACTCAATGAAACCCTACTCCAGAAGATAAAAGTCCCAGTCAGGGATACCAATATGCAAAACTCACACTGCAGGGGTTGTTGACTGGCAGCAGACCATTAGATTAATACATCCTTCTTTGTTGGTCAACTCAGAGGCACGTGAGGAATTATGCTTAAATTTATGCTTAAATTTAACACAACTCTGATGTGGCAGGTACAGTCAGCAAAAACACAGCCTCCAAACTTAAGAGAATGGAGCAGCCAAGTTATGGCAGACCAGGGTATCTGACTACAGTGCTGTGGTAACTGTGCCAATTCTGTGAATCCTGACAACCAGGAAGGAAAGTGGGCTTTCTATAAGCTAAATAAAGGTTTCTATTATGATGGCTTAAACAAAACAGGCCCCAAGGGAGGAAATAAATGTTGCCCAAGTCATCTGGCATGTTTACTCTCCTCAGGTGCAGCAGACAGTGACCCTCCCAGACCAGAGACAGCATTTCCTTGCCAGGGTCATGTCCATTTCCCCCCTTAGTAAAGAACACTTTTAAATAATTTGAATTCTGCCATTGGCCTAGTTTCAGCATATGTTCTGATGTCTTATTTATAATTACTTATGCTTCTCAAAAATGGAGAGGCTATCAGATAATAAAACATTACCCCAAACCATCTCCTCTTTTCACTGATTCTGAGACAGATGAATGCTGACATTAAAATGATCAAAAAGACTTCTGAAGGTATAAGTTTTAAAGAAAATTACAATCTCTTTTCCCTCAAATTAGGATATATTGTTCTAAAGCCAAGTCTCTATGGGGGGACTGACATTGACTGGATGCCAGGTGCACACCAAAGGTATTTTATCACTGACCTCCCTAACAGCACAGGGGAGAGAAAGCTTCAGGATCAAGATATGGACAGGGAGAGATCCCTCACCAATTAACCATCATGGGCAAAACAACCTCCACTTGGGAAAACTAATTTAATTTATTGCCAATCAAATCAGAACAGGGAAATAAATCAAATTGAGAAAATAAAATCAATTAATCAAACACCTTCCCCAGTCCCTCCCTTCTACCCAGGTTTAACTTTACTCTCATTTTCTCTACCTGCTTCCCACAGTAGTGCCAAGGGACTGGGAATGTGGGCTGAAGTCAGGTCACCACACGTTGTCTCTGCTGCTCCTTCTTTCTCAGAGGACTCCTCACATTCTTCCCCAACACAGGGTCCCACCCACAGGAGACAGCATCCCACAAACTTCAGCCTGAGTCCGTCCAAAGGCTGCAGGTCCTCATGGACTGCATGGGTCCCCAGGGCACAGTCCTTCAGGCACAGGTTGCTCCAGCATGGCTCCTGCACCAGGTCACAAGTCCTGTCAGCAAACCTGCTCCAGAGTGGGCTCCTCTCTCCACAGCCCACAGCTCCTGCCAGGAGCTTGCTCCAACATGGGCCTCCCATGAGGTCAGACTCCTTCCACCACCTACACACTCCAGCACAGGGGATTCCCTGGCTGCAGGCGGATCTCTGCTCCACTGTGGCCTCCATGGGCTGCAAGGGCACAGCTGCCTCACCAGGCCTGCAGAGGAATCTCTGCTCCAGCGCCTGGAACACCTCCTCCCCTCCCTTCTGCACAGACCTGGGTGTCTGCAGAGCTGTTACACATACTCTCCTTTCTGGTAACATGTGGTTACCATATCAATGGTAACATATTCTCAATCCCATCTTCTGCCTGCTACTGGTGTTGCACAGCGTTTTTTACACCCCTATCTGCTATCCCAAAGGTAACACCACCACTGGTGGCCTCAGCCTTGGTCTGGGGTGGGTCCCTCCTGGAGCTGGCTGGCATTGGCTCTGTCAGGCACGATGGGAGCCTCCTGGCAGCTTCCACAGACGCCACCCTGTAGCCCTGCACTACCAAAACCTTGCCATGTGTACCCAGCACAGGCACCCAGAGGCCCACGGTGCTGCCAGCCCCCCAGCAGCCCAGGCTGTGGCCAGTAACCACATCTGCCTTCTCCTGCCCTTTCTGAACCCCATCCAACAAGTGAGAAGCCAAGCTGTACTTACACTGCAGATAGTCTAGCCAAGTATTTTAAAACTTCATTCTTAAACAAAGGGCATCTGCCTGTAAATACAAATACATAGCATAGGAGTCTGCTCTTTCCAAACATATGCTGCACTTTCTCCAGCTGAGAGGAAGGACTGGTTTTACATAGTGACTGAAAATTCTGCTTAGCATTTTTCATTCTAAAAGTACAACAATTGCTTTGTAATTAACATCAATTTTCTGATGCACAAAATAAGACCAACAGAATGATTTAAGCCAATTTAGCCAAAGGTTATCTTTGCCTGACAAAGATACAAAATAACAAACATTTAAAACACTGTACTGCCTTTACATGTTTAGAACAAATTAACTTCCTTTAAAAAAATAACTGTTTAAAACACACTTATCTTCCAATTTGTCTATTACTCCAGTTCTTGTTCTAAATGTTGCTGTTCTAAATGTTACTGAGTAAATAACATCTAGAAACTGTATCCAAAGAAACCTCACACACACACATCGTTTCACTGCAGACATTCCCCATGACGGAGAGCAGCTTATCCACCAGTACATAGATACAGCAGGGCCCTATCCACAGTAAGGGTGGTAATCAAGTTTTATGTAAAAAGAAAAAAGCAGTGGTGATTACTGGAGGAAATGAAACATAAGAACAGTTATTACAGTTGGGGAAAAGACAGATACTTAAAAGGTTTTGAACAAGGGATTTTATTTCACCTGATAGTGAAAAGATCCGATCCTTCTTTTGCACTTAAAACCTGCTTCTCAACCCTCTGTTTCCTGTTCAGAGATGTGCTTTTAGCAAGGATTATGTTGCCTTTATTTGCACAACAAGAAAGAACATCAGAAATTACAACAAACCTCAGACTCCTTAGGCTGAATAATCACCCACACTCAAGTACAGTAAAAGCAAACATTTGCAACCAATACAGTTGTACTAATTAGGATACAACTTCTGTAATATGAGCATCTGTATTTATTTTTTGCCTATCAGTTGAAACAGCATAACTGACAAGATTTCTTTAAAATAAGCCATTGAAAAATCATAGCTGGTGCTAAACACAGAGATCTAGGATTTTATTTTACTGCTTACAGGGAGAGGGGCCTTGTACAAATTGCTTAAGCTCGTAGTAGGGTGGTTTACAACTTACTTAAAATCACAACCACCCCATGTAGTGCCTGTGGCTTCTTGACAGGTGTCTTAGAACAAACTGGAAGAGAGAATACACCCTCTACAAGTGTATTAATAATTTGTTTTGATGCTTGGAGACCCTCAGTTGAGGTATAACCTGTGCACTAAACACAGAGCTGGAGGAGTCTCTCCATGACTTCCAAGCCAGAGAACCATAACAAGATCCAAAGAAGTGACAAACCAGTAAAGGAGACATGACAAGACACATAGAAAACCAAAGTGACCTATTACTCACAAATAAAACTATTCTCAACAGTCAGAGAAGACTCAAGATTAACTATTCTTATGCCACAGCCCCTGCAAGATAAGACAGATCTCCAGGAATTCAGCCAAACCTTCCCACACAAGGCAGGCAAATTGAGCGAAGAACCTACTGTCACCTACTGCTGCAATTTAGCATCTTTTAATATTCTTAACTTCTGATTTCCTTGACAGTACAGGCTTGCTGAAAGTCTGCAAAACACATCCAGAGGCACTGACAAAAGATAATATGCAGGTACATGCTCTTATAGCAGTAATCTTAGCTACACTCTTATTTTGTGCTCTTATGGTTTCCTTCATTTCAGGCCCTTTAAAACAAAACAAACAAATAGCACCTATATAAAGATTGCTTGTTTTACATGATAAACAAAGCAGCAATTTACCCTAGCTAATAAAAAACCAAATCCATTGTATAACTTCAACATTCCAAGGGATAAGAATAAGCAAGTAATAAATACCTCCATTTGAGTGAAGCCCAAAGTTAATATTAGGATAAATCTTAACTCACAGAAAACCCAAACTTCACTGCATTTCTTCTAAAGCAATCCTTTTAGTTGCTCTGTTTGGTGGAATGCAGCTGTGAACAACAAAAAATCTGAGGCCGAACAATTTACAAAATACAAGGTAATGAATATTTCAGTCAGTGACTGGACCATGTAAGGGTCAGAAATAGTCTTTCACATAACTGCTGCACCAGCTCACTCATGCTCAACACAGCAATCCAAAGGAGCAGCTTCCCTCAGCAAGATGCCTCAAAACAGGGCAGGTTTAATCTTCACTCATTTTACTACACTGGTTGAGTTGTGAGCAAACATGCAGCAAACTAAGTCAACTCCTTGGTTTGGATGAAGAAACAGAAAAAGCAGCTCTAGACTGATCAATTGTTAACATGCCATGAATCACTCTTTCCCCTTAGCAACTGCAGGAGAAGTTGCTTGGTGTCCTACAGTAATAACCCAGTCCTTACAAGACAACACCTACAATTACTAAATAACAATCAACAGGCTTGTTGATAGTTACACAACTATCTACTTGCACAGGCTTTTCAGAAGCATCTAACACTGATACAAAGTTCTGTGAAAGGATAATCTTCCATGGAGAAAGCAAAAGCCCTGAGCTCATGCACATCTTGTTTTCTCACTATGCCACTGCCAGGCCCAGCTATCAGACATCTGTCAGTGTGTGACTGATTTAACCCCCACACCCCCTGCAGCAGTCCTCCACAGCACAGGAGCTTTATACTGCTGATGCTTATGTTGGGGAAGTATTAGAAGCATTTATTCCTCAAGGTCCATTCATGCTTTGCAGCATTTTCTTTTCTGACAGATATCTGCAAAACTCAAGGCCAAACTAGTGTCAAAGGTCCTTAAGCTGATAGTGGCACGTAATGAAAAAGGAAATTGCACCATGTAATCACAACAGGATAATTAGTGTAGATGTACTTTGTCAGAGGAACACAAGCAGGGTGAGTAAAATAGGCTCAGTAACCACTTTGCTGCTGGAGGTTCTGTTAGAGGCAAGAAGCAATTTCTCACAGCACTGTCTCTAGAGAGCATTCTGCAGGGATCAGCTGCCTCCTCACCACCCTGAAAGGAAACCCAGAGGACTAACACCTCTGGGAATTCACACCCACAACACAGGCATAAAACAAGCAATATCTGACTGAGGCACAGTCACAAACATCAGCAATGGTGATATGCACAGCAAGATATAAAGGATTCAAGAGTAGAAAGCTGCATTTTTACCTTCTAGGAAGCTGAATGGAGATGAATATCTACTACTGCATTTCATGTCTGTCTTCAATTTGGGTAATTCCAGCTAGCAAGATAGATCTCTTCCCTATTGCAATAAACTCTTGATGCTTCTGAAAAAATAAAACCCAAGGCACCCAAAAATCCAACATCACTGTGCCCTGTGAAACAACAGAACTGCACAAGTTTTGCTCTTCTGCAACAAACAGCTCCTTCTCCCCTTTCATTACAAATGTTTTAGTTTAGATTTCCAGACTGCTTCTGTTCAGTAGAAGCACTCATTGGTGGACTCAGCCCACCCTGAGCCTCCCAGACCACAGGAAGCTCAGTACAACTTCTTCTCTCACACCTCCTGATCTTCCTGAGCCTGCCCTGGCATCCTTTCAAGCAGCCTCCACAGGGAGCAGGATGAATCCAGGCACTGTATTTAACTCACACTTGGTGTTATATAAAATCAAGCCATGGCACTGGCTGAAACAAGAGGGCAGGGCCACATCACACAACATGTGGGGGAAAAAATCCTACAAAACAAACTTAAAGAATAAGGATTCCCTCTTCCAGCAGTAACTCACTGGCTCAGCTGTAATATTAATTTTCACTTCATTTTAATTTTCATTTTACTCAGATCCATGTGGCCAAAAAGAATGCTCTTCTGTTTATAAGAACTCTTCTCCCAGTGTACACAAACAGCTGAAGCTCTTTTCCAGAAGTGCTCCAAACTGAAAGGATTACATACAGCTGCAAGGCTGCAAAGCTGGGTGATTTCACTTTACACTCCAAGTTGTGGCAATTAAAAAATAAACGAATACAGAACAAAGCAGCATTGTTTCTCTGAAAGCTGCATAACTCCACCTCCCCATTCAACACCCTGCTAAGGCACATCCTGTGTACTTGGACATGGCTTGTGAGCACTGCCCAGTATCACACTGACCTTCCCTGCCAGAAGCTGGCGACTTAAAGTTTTCCCTTATTTTCCAACCTTCAGTCTAGCAATTCTGTGCTGTTCTATGAATCTCTGTTCCTTTGAAAAAGGGGAACACAGCAGAGATAATAGCTACAAGTTGTCAAATACCATATATAAACCAGAAATAGAAAAACATACTATTGGTTTGCAGTTGAAATAGTTTCCAATGCAATTAAGTGTATTTCAAGCTACATATTGTATTTGTGCACTAAATTATAATTACTTGGGTAACTTAGGTACAACACAACTCTAGTGTTGTATGTAAATTCAACTTTTCTTTATCATATTAGTGAGAACTCCAATTTTGATGAGTTAGTACAGGGAAGGAAATGCAATGACATATTAGCACAAATTCAAGGAAAGAATTGCTTAGCTAAAATTCCACCATTTACTGTTTTTGCAAGCATCTAAAAACACAGCCAAGAGTCACTAGAATTGCTGAATGTGGCTTTTAGAAAGTGGGACACACAGACACACACAAAAAGATCAAAATTGCAGATCCATCAAAAAAAATCCCTTTGAGTTCAGGTCAGCTTCTTATCACAAAAGTTTTGTAAAATTACTACTGAAATAACTATTTCTTTTTTGGCAGGACATCAAAAAAGAAGACTTAAAACATCAAAAAAAGCCTTTTAAATAATAAATTCATAAATTCATCCCCTAGATACTTTTGACCTCAAAAGGAAATGGTCTCAGCCATGGTAACTTATGCCTGCATTGCTCCTCCTCACTTTCAGAGGTACATTCAGGCACCAGTCCCTCCATAGGAAGCGATGTCATTTCCCTATGGAGGCACCCCAAGCCAGGCACATTGCTCAGATTGGAGCAGCACAAAGGCAAAGCACCTTCCATGATCATTTCTGCAGCATGCAGAGCACAGAGCTGAAGGACAGCCACAGACAAGCACCAACAGCACTAAATAATGGCAGTCAACTGAGGAACAAGAGCAGACCTCCAAACCCTGCTCTCAGGAAGCCTCATCCATTCATTACAACACTATCCATGTGTTTTGGACAAATGCCACAAAACCAGGTTCTGCAAAAGCCTCAGCACACACCCTGACAGAACTGCCAACCACCTTCTCCTGCCACAGCTGCTGGGGCCAGGTGAGAAGCAGGAGTGGTGAGAAAGGGGGAAAAAACCCAAAAATTCAAGAAATCAACACTAACTTCCCATCCAGAACTGCTGCCTAGTTTTCTCCAAGCCTGCACCAGGATTTTAAGTACCTATTGGACTGCCAACACCCAAAGAAGTGGTGCACAGAATGATCTAGTCCAGAATTGAATGTAGGCATGGGAACTGTATTTGGGTTAATTACAGAAGACCAGTAGATCTAACTTAATGACTTGCAAGAGCATAGCATCTCAGCTGTACAGCTGCATTGCTGAGGGAGCTGCTGGGGAGCCCTACCAGCTCTGATTTGCCCACAAACCCCCCAACTGGCACATGCATCACATAGTGCAGTTTGGTTTCATTTGGCTGCATACTGATATGAGGCCATAACTCGGTGACCTGGCTCTAGAAATCTGTACATTTCCATTTTCCTTTTTCAAGTCTGTCTTTTACTTATGAGGAAAAAAAAATCCTCTACTTTGTAAAAATGCATAGCATTTTTATTCCTGTTCCAAGCCAAAACCAACACCAGATGGAAACTCATTTAAAATTCTTACATCTTTCTGCAAGGAGGCTACTACTACCGGCTAAGCAGCCCCAGGGGAAAAAAAAAGTAAATTAAAAAAAAACCAGCAATGGACTATGAAAGTGATTTACATTATGTAAGATGAGTGAACACAGAAGAAAACTGATCAACCAGAGTGACTTCAAAAATCATAATGTTTTATTACTTACTTTGAAAACAATGAAAAGTCCTGAAAATACCATCAGGTCCCACCAGATGCAAAATGCATAATACATGTTCCTAAGGATAGTGGAGGACACCTGAAGCAGTTTTACTCTGCAACAAATCTCAGCTCCTAAAAAGACACAATGCCACAAACTGACTTGCTGTGAGTCAGACCATGCCAGCTGTAGATGACAAAGGCACCCAAAAAGCCATCTCCCCTCCATTCCCCATGCTCAGGCTATGCAACAAGTTGAATGAGGAAGCAGAACAGGAGAGACAATGAGACATCTTGTTGCTTCCTGACTTTCTATCTGGAGCTTTAAGGTGGCTGCTCTGCATGTCACTGGGTCACATTTCTTGCTGGAATAATAGGAACAGTTCTGTAGGTGACTCATTCATAATTCATAAAATCTTGAGCATTTTGCAGCTCTCACTACAAATGCAGAGCAGCATTTTCTAGTCTCATTTACCACAGCCAGTCTCAACAACAAACTGATATCAAAAATCAGTAACAGAAAAGTTTTCTGATGCTGGGAATACTTTTCAAATAGTATGAATACAGCACTTACACAGCAATCTCATTCAGAATGTGTGCAGTGGCCCTTACTGATCAGTCACTACAGAAATCTGAACAATGGCATGTCTTTTTAAGAAAGTAAGAGCTGTCAAAGTGTATATTTATACTATTTGCAGAGCATTCTTTATTTAGATTTCTATGGTAACCAGTAAGTAAGAGGACTGCAGTTCGTATTTGGAATATTTTTCATTCCCCATAGTCCAAACTAGCAGAAGTACTACAACCTTTTTTCAAGAAGGAAAAAGCAATAAGCAAACATCTTATGGACTCAAATAGAGCTAAGCCTTTAATTATTAAACTTGAGATGGAGCTCTCTAATGTAGCAACAAACAAATCATTCATTTAAGTTGTCCTTTTAAAAGTAATTTAGTAACAAAACCAGTCTGGTATTCATCACCCACCAGGCAAAACTTGTCACAATGGGATTTCTGCTGTTACATTATTTTATCTGTCAAAATGCAACCACTGAAGAGGAAATGGGCAAGTTTGTTCTCCCTCTGTTACATAAGGACTCAGAGACCACATACATTGTGAGTAGCAGTGCCTGCTGCAGGGGTACCATACTGTTAACAGGAGGAAGCATGTTCATTATTAAACCACACCAATTTAATTTGAAAAGGGTCAGACAATGTGCTGCAGCCCACACTCACCCTACACCTCCAGAACAGACTATGGCCAGGCTGGTCCAACAGCAAATTTGGCTCGCTGTAAATACTACAGGGCCAGCACGAGAAGCACCAGCTCCCTCACCCACGCTGCCTGGTTATGGGTTTTCCCATCAAGTCCTCCTACTTACATTTTGGGATAATAAAGTATCAGGAAGAAGAACATAATTGCTGTGTTTTGTAAATAATCAGAACTCAAAATGATTGTTATTTATTTCTTTTGAGGGGGAACTGCAAAGCAGGAAAAAAAAATACCTCTCTCCCAAAATACAAGGTATGTCCATTTTAACATCAGAATTGTATGTATTCTCAAGTATTCACTTCCTTCCCTTCGTTAGTCTTGATTTTTGAAGAGGGAATGCCAGCCACAGACACTACTCAGTTAGCCTTTAGCTCCAAATATCCAAAACTAATTTCCAAAACCTCAGAGAAATTAATCCACTGGCAATGTCAAATGATTTTTATGGAATATTCCTCTCCCACACTGCTCATCTGGCCACTCTCTTCCAAGCATTTTGGTTGTCAGAGATGGTACCATACTCCTACCTTCGGGAAGCTCATGAGCAAGTCTGGAGCGAGCGCTCCCCAGCAAGTCCATTTTTGCATTGAGTTCAGTTTTTGGGAATTGTGATTCCTCCCTAGACAAAGGCTATTTTTATCAAGGAAAGAGGAAATCCTGTTCCCATCTCCTGTGAGTTTTATAACACATCCACAATTCCCAAGTGAAACTGCACAGGACTTTGAGAACTACAGCATTCTGACAAGAGCACTGAGGGTTTAGTCATGAGAGAGCCCAGAAGTGCCTAGAGGAAAGCAATCGCTGAACACAGCACAGCAGGAGCCCTCCATAACCAGCTCCCTTCCCATGCCCAGGAGCAGACAAATGGCCAGGCAGCAGGAGATGACATCCAAGGCAATCACACTGCACTTACCTAGAGTCACCAATGAGACCACTCAGTGTCAAAAGCCACCTTTTGGCACAAGACAAGAGACAGCCACCAGCAGTGCTGCTCAGCACAGGGTCAGTCTGTGCTCAGCAACACCTGCGATGGGACAAGCAGGGCATTGTCAGCAGCCCCCCAGCACGGGACCTCCCTGCCCTCACTGCTGTCTGGAAGGGGCAGATGAGATGGCAGAGACACTGCAACTACCCAAAATATCCAGGAGCACTGAGAGCCAGGCACTCTCTGCAGCTAGGGCCACTCACACAGCCAAAACCAAAGAGCAGGGCAGCCCTGGGGAAGGCACACTTTACCACTAGAGCCCCATGAACAGGCACCATTTTGCCTGGTTCTCCAGGGGCCTGTAAGCACCAGCCACTCAATCCCTCTCTCCAGCTTCTCCCACCCCCCAAATCGGTGGTGCCTGAGCACAAAGGCATCCTGTTTTAACATACCACTTTATCTTTATGGCAAGAGCATGGAAAAGCAACAGTAGGCAATAGTCAAAAAAATTAAAGAGAACAGAAGTTCTGTGGAACAGAAAGCACTTTCAAAGCCCCAGGTTTGACTGGGATGCAGAAGCCAGTGAATGAGCATTCAGTTTCACTAAAATTACTCCAGACTAGTAAAGCATAACATTTCACAGGGTAATAAATTTGAAAAACAAAAGCTTGTTAGATACAGTAGAATAGGAATACATTTTCTACCTGTGGCTTATATCCTCCCTTGATCTAATAAATCCGATTAATTTCAACATCACTGAAGGCAGGCAGAGTACTTCAAATCCCTCATGGTCCTATCTAATGCAACTAAGCAGTTTAAAAAGGGAGAAGCTACAAGTGCCTACCAAGCCATGTGTCAGCCAGAGCCAAGCAGGCTCCTTGCCAACAAAAACTGCAGCATATTCATCTCTGCATTTCCATACCAAGCCTCCTAAAAAATACTCTTAGATAGAAAATCTTTCCTTAGAAACTTCTTAGCATGGGCTATGCTGAAGTATCTAATTGTGTTCTGCAAAGCACACTGCAGAAATCTCAAATATCTCCTCCCTCTGTGCTTGCACATGTTAACTTACATAAGTCATATAACTGTAGAATACCCTGAGCTGGAAGAGACCCAGGATCAACAAAGGATCATCAAAGTCCAACTCCTGGCCCTGCACAGGACAGCCCCAACAATCACACCATGTGTCTGAGAGCATTGTCCAAACACTTCTGGAACTCTGTCAGGCTTGGTGGTGTGATCACTTCTCTGGGAAGCCTGTTCCAATGCTCAACCACCCTGGCTGGGTGAGGAACCTTCTCCTAATGTCCCACCTAAACACCCCTGGTGCAGCTTGATGCCGATTCCCTCAGGTCCTATTGCTGGACACCAGAGCAAATGTTCAGCACCTGTTCCTCTACTTCCCCACGTGAAGAAGCTGCAGACCTCAGTCTCCTCCAAGAACAAACCAAGTGACCTCAGCTCGTCCTCACATGGCTTCCCCTTCAGACACCTCACCATCTTCATGGCCCTTCTTTGGACTCTCTCTAATAGCTTTACATCCTTCTTACACTGCGACAACCAACGCAGCAGTCAAGCTGAGACTGCACCAGTGAGAGAAGAGCAGGACAATCCCCTCCCTTGCCTGGCTGGTGATGCTGTTATACACCCCAGGACACAGTTCACCATCATACACACATGCTCCAAAGACAGGGGGGAAAATCCCAGTCCCTTTTGGCCCGTTCAATTACAAGCCAGCCTCTTGCTACTCACAATAGCAGTGGTACTCCTATAGAAGAGCACTTGCTTTTGAATGCCAGAGGTGATGGAAAGAAAAAAACCCCACAAATCTATGATACTTTTTCTACACAGATATGAAGCACAAAAACAAAGAGATCACCATAAGAGAAAACATTGTAACATGCATCGAAAAAAACAAAACAAAATGTAAACAAAACCAGAAAAAATGGACTGAGTGGCCCAGCTGCCATTCTGGCCAGCTTGAGGTTCTGCTGCGCTGGCAGGTAGCCCTCTAATCCACAGGGGCTGTGCTAAGGGAATGCAGCCAGTACAGAGCAAAATGCTCAGAAGAGCAAGGGAATAAGGAGGCAGGACTTCAGACAGCTTTTGCTCTGAATGTTTCCAAAAGGACTAAGTTATTTAAAACAACTCTCTTCCATTTGCAGCATATTTTATCTAGCTTTTTAATTTGTTTTGACCAAGCTCATGTTCCTTCTGTTCAACCAAGTAGTCCAACAACTTGACATGTGAACCATTCAATACTCCTTTTAACATGGAGTTCCTATGTCACTGATAACCAGTTGCTTAGGATGCAGAAACACATTGAAAAATCCCTGCGCAGCTCCTGTGGCTCTACATAATAGAGGGCACAAAACCTTCCTGGAAAAATATCTCTAGTATCCAGCTACAATCAAAGGGGAGCACACCTGCACAGTTTGGCTGACCCAGATATTAAATATTTGCCCTCTGTAAATAAATAAGCAAAATAGAAAGACAAAAGAAAGTAAAGTGAAATTAAAATAACCACAGAAAATCCAGGCTAGGACTAAAACCCCCAAATATGTCCACAACAAAAACCAAAACCCAACATGAACACAGGTATTCATAAGGAATTTTTGCTGCATTGTCCTCCAGTAAGTGTTTGGATTTCAAGGTCACACGCAACCATTCCCAGTTTCCCAAAGAAAGGGAAATCTGATGGCAGCAATAGTCCATCTCTATTTGTGCTGACTTCTAAGAAAAAAGCACCTAAAAATTAAAAGTCCATGGTAGGCACCATAAAGCTACTACAGTTATATATTAGCATTACAGAAATTTAAGTTCTTCCATAGTCTGAAGTATCTTTAAAGCGTAACTATTCCACTTTTTGAAACAATTCTGCCAGTGTGCCTGCAGGACTGTAAGCTAGCTAGAAAGGAATACATACCCATTGCTAGCAAAGGGCTAGCTGGGAAATGCAGCAACAGCAGGGAAGCACACAGAGCTGAGGAGATGCTCAGCACGCTGCACAAGCTTGAGGTGCCTGGCCACCCCAAGGCACAAAGGGGAACAGGGAGCTTTGCTTCCTTTTTTCTCAGCACAAACCTGAACAGTCAGGCATTATTTTCTACCATCAGATAAGAGCTGGCTTTTGGAAAGTTAAGAGTCTGACATTTAATCAAGAAAATGTGCCCAGAGAACAAACTGCTTACTCTCTGCAGAAATCACAAACACATCCAGTTGCTTCTAATATAAAAGTCTGACTACACAGCAGCCCAGACAAACACTGCAGTTCAACACTTGAAGTTTCACTACAAAGGCACCATTGCCAAAACTTCCAGTTTATGATGTCAAACAGCACCTTAAGAGCATATTGGAGTAGTATTTTCTTTATAAATATGCAGAGCATAGAAATAAGTCAAAGGTGAACTTTGGAAAGGTAGTCAAGTACGTTTTTTCTAAACACAGATTTCAAACAGATCATTGACAAAGATAAGTGAGAAGACATAGGAACACCACAGGGGTGTGTTCTCCAAATATTTTGTTCAGAGGGTTACCGCAAAAAATGCAAAAGACCTCCAAAAGCCCCTAATTGAATCTAGCCAGAAATGCATACCACACAAGCACAGTACTTTCACTAAGGAAGCAGCCTATGGGGTGTTTTTGTTTATGCACTGATTAGGCTGTTAAGAGCATTCAGAGGTACCCCACCTACCAGAGTGCATTCCTCAGGGTGTGTAAAAACACAAAGGTCCTCTTTTTCACTGAAGATCTCGAAAACTGTAACAGAGAACAGATTGTTTCCTCACAACCCTGTTTGTGTTCCTGCAATTCAAACACATTATTTCCAGCATTTCACTTCCCCTTCATCTTAATCCCTTAAATTTGATGAATATACTGGCATTATTTTCCCCACAGAAACCCAAAGCAAATTCATAAAACAGTAAGGTGAAAAGACCTTCAGATATGGTGCTATAAAAAATTATAGTAGAGTCCAAGAGTTGTTGTTTAGATATAACTTTATTCACATTACAAATAAAGATGCAAAGGACAAAACACCTGGGCAGGTGATTGGTGTTACAAGTGATGACTATTTTTCTTTAATCTATAAAGCCTTTTCTTTTAAATACAGTCTTGCAGATGTAAAACCAAGAACAATATAAGTGTACAAGAGTACACTAGGAACATGAGCAATGCTGACTCTAAAGCACAGAGATCCATCCCTGAGGTGGCACCAGCCCAGAGTGCCAAGGCTGCACACTGCTGCCCAAGCTCAGGCACATTGCTTCTGGTCCTGAGCCAGATGGCATGAAACCAGCTCAGATCTCCTCCACAGCACAGCACATTTATGTGCAATGCAGATAATCCTCCTACAACAACCAAGTGCAGAAGGTGGGGGGGACATGATACTTTTCACTACAAGAAAAATTCCAACAACGCTTGGCTGAACAAGACAGCAAACTGGCCTGCATTGTTGCATTTGTATCTTGCCATAAACACCACCATCTAAAATCAGCTTGCTTCCAAGATTTAAACTCAATAAATAAAACCTACTTGAGGAATTATACTCATTTACATATCAAATACTAACAACCATTTCACTGTTTTAACCCTTTTCTTATTCCTTCACTGATGTTAAAATTTAGGTTTCGTTTTCTTACCTTCCCATCCTTTTGCTGCATGTTGGCTACAATTTGGTAGAAACATCCTACCTTAAGATTGTAAGCTGTGTGTTTAAAGAGATGCTGAAAGTGGATGTTGTCTGCTTCAACTTTAGTGAAGCCTTTGATACAATTTTCCACAGCACTCTCCTAGAGAAACTGGCTGATCATTGCTTGGATGGGTGCACTGCTCTTCAGATAGAAAACTGTCTGGATGATCAGCCCCAGAGAGTTACATCCAGCTGACAGCCAGTCACAAGTGGTGGCCCCAGAGCCTGGTTTAATCTTTGTCAATGACCCGGACAAGTAGATGAAGGGCATTTTCAGACAGTCTGCCTACAACACAAGTTGGGTGGGCATATTGATCTACTGGAGAACACAAAGGCTTTCACAGAAGGATCTGGACAGGCTGGATCAATGGGCCAAGGCCAGCTGGATGCAGTTCAACAAGGCCACAACAACCCCCTGCAGCACAACAGGCTGGGGGCAGAGTGGCTGGAACGCAGCCCAGTGGAAGAGGCCCTGGGGGTGCTGGTCAAGAGCCAGCTGAACACAGTGTGTGCCCAGGTGGCCAAGGAGGCCAATGGCATCCTGGCTTGTATCAGAAACAGTGGTTAGGAACACACCAGAAACAGGGCAGTCATTGTCTTGTCCTCAGCACTGGTGAGGCCATAATTCCAGTCCTATGTTCAGTTTTGGACCCTTCATTACAGGAAAGACTGAATAAGATGCTGGAGTGTGTCCAGATGAGCAGAAAAGCTAGCAGAGTCTGGAGCGTGTCTTACACTGAGTGGTTGAGGAGCTGTGCTTGTTTAATCTGGAGAAAAGGAGGCTCATGGGTGCTTTTTCACTCTCTTCAAGAGAGCTGAGGTTGCAGCCAGGTGGGGGGTGAGGTTCTTCTCCCAGGTAACAAGTCGTTTGACGTGAGGGAACAGCCTCAAGTTGTGCCATGCAGATTTACATTGGATATTAGGAAAAATTTCTTCACTGAAAGGGCTATTGAGCATTAGAACAGGCTGCCCAGGGAACTGATGGAACCACTGTCCCTGAGGGCATTTAAAGGACATGTAGATGTGGTTCTTAGAAATAGGGTTTGGTGGTGGACTTGACAATGCCTAGTTAACAACTGAACTGGATGATCTTGGGGTCCCTCTCCCAACCTAAATGATTTTATAATAATGAGTACCATCAGCACACTATATGCAGAAACCAATTAAGAGTTGGAAAGTATGTGACCTATGCATACAGAATTATTGACTAACACTCAAACACAATTTGAAAACACAATTTGATCTCAGCAGTTACGCTTGCATGAGGAACACCAGCACAGCATTCACACACTACCTCAAACTAACATACACTCCAGTATCTGGCCAATCTTCCAATTGTTCCTCAAATTATGTAATTTTTTAGAGAAAACTTGTCTTTATTTGGCTCCTTGTTTTTTCCTACACTCATGTTTTCCTCTCTCTCTCTATATATATATATGTATGCACCAAGATCTTAATATGTGAAGTACAGGCAGACATAAAGGCACCTTTTCTTATAAAAACAAAGCCAAAAATCCTGAAGCTCTGACCATGTTAATTAGAAAACAAAGTTATCGTGACAATTTTAAAGTTAATTTGTTAATGTTACAGTGTTTCCTTGCTTTCATATTCCAGCTAAAGTCAGCTGTGGAAATGACAGAAGAAAGGGTGTTTCTTTAACACCATAGATTTTAAGCCAGAACAGAAGCCGGAAGTCCTGGAAGTTTCACAGGAAAGCTGGTCAGTTTAGTTTTATTGCTGGAAGCTATCTCAACATGTCTTTTAACATTTGAATAGAGAACAGATATGAATCTCTGAAAATTAAGGTTCATGTGCAGCCAAATCAAAGCAACACATGAACGGGTGCTGTTATCAAATTGAACTCTACCACCATAAAATTCACCACATACATGGCATCTGGTGTGATGTTTTATTCAATAAAGTGATACAGTCTTAGTTTCTCAGGATAGGGACTATACATTTTGAGTTAAAATAAGATATTGTGAGTCACTAAAAATTAATACTGAACTATCTCTTTAATGCTCCTGAAAAGTTTTGGCTACTACACAGAAATACCTGGAAAGCTGTATTTCAAATCTTATGCTTTTCCAACCACGTACTTAGAGATAGTTAAGTCATAACAACCAATTTTGGATGGGAGGTAGTGGAAGTCAGCTGAAAATCTGGGCTGGGCCCCCTCCTCACACAGTTCAGAGCAACCAAGAGCATCTGCCAGCTTCCCATTCATCTCACTGCACATGGGCCCCCCTCTCCACAAATCTGAACTACTCTTAAGTTTTTACACCATGGAATCAAGCACAGAGTTTCATCATTACTACTTAGCTTTAATTCCGAACAGTTCCTATTTAAAAGTTAACAGGATGTAAATGTGTACATAAAATGTGGACTAAAAAAAATAAAAGAAAATAGAGTTCTCATGCTTGAGTCACTAGAGATGTCATGTTTCTTGGCATAAAGCTAAATAAGGAGAGGGAAAAGAACAAGAACAGCTGGACAAGATCCAAGTTCTTAATGCCTCCAAAGCAACTGATATTTACTGGCCAAAGAAGACAACACTTCAAATAATTTCAGCCAAAATAATTTTTTTCTTGCTAATTCTTTAACAGCTGTAATTACCAAGGCAAGACTACCTTATCCACCTGAAGTGCCCTTCATTCTTTGAACTGCTGCACTATGCATGGTAGTATCAATGTGGATGTGTTTTACAAAATTCACTCAATGCAAAAAGAACTTGTACCAGACTGCTCCGTGGACACCACCAGCAACTGCCAAACCTGAACTTCTCCAAAGTACCATGGCCAAGCACAACAGGCACGCTGGTGTCTGAGAGCAGGTCTGTCAGCCAGAAGCCCCTGATGCACTTCAAATGAAGTGTGCTTTGCAGTGCCCACACAACCAAGGAGAAAGCAAGGACTGCCACATGCACCTCCCCAGGCAGCATGGCTCTGCCAAGATAACCAGATGATGGGCAGGTGGTGAGATGCACACATACCAAACCCTGGCTGGGAGACCAATTGCAATGATCAGTAAAAGGGTTCAGTGTGCACAAGAGCAGAGAGTGGCATCCTATCTCCCAAATCCTTGTCTTTTGAAGTATCTCACAATGCAATGAGCTGAAAGCAAGGCTGCAGCAGAGAGATAAAACAGGTAGGAACCTCAGAAAATGACAGTTTCTGATGTAAAGCAGCATCTGACAGGACCATGAGGACTCTGCAGAGAGATAAAAGTGACATGAATGGACAAGAAATTAAACAATAACAGATTAGAGTATCAACAAATTTGCATTAAATGCAAGCTTTTAAACTAGCTATAAAACCTCACAGGATTTTTAACTAAACCATTAATTACAACATATAGAAAGGGACTTGAAACAGCTCAGCAAAAAGGTTCTTTAAAAAGCAGAACCTCAAATTCCATAGCTTTGAGTAAACAGAACTGAGATGAAGAGTAAGCCTAATTAAGGTCTTCTAGAGGACACCAGTGCAGATTGCTTTTTTATAACATGCTGTGCTAGTCACATCAAAAGACAAGGTTACCTCCTTCATAAAGAGGTAACAAGTCTGGCTCTGTGAGTGGAAAAACCCTCAAAGTACACTGTCTTCCTGAACAATCAAATCTGCTGAAATACACCCAAGTACGATAAGACAGAAAAGCATTTGGAAAAGGAAGCCTGGCAGTTTCTGCTTGTATATGCAGAAGAGTGTGTAAGTAAATACAAAAAACAATTCTGGCAGGAAGTCATGAAGTCAAGTATGGGACATTTTATGTGGGTATCAGGATCAGGAAAATTGTTCCATCTACACCAGGTTTATTACTAAGATTCATTTATCAACAATCAGATCTACCTCTTACTGTCACAGACCATGACAAAACAGTGGGAGAGATACACATAAAACCCAGAGATGCTTCTACTTTTTCCTCTGGAAACATACAGCTGTGACACCTCATGGACAAGGTATTGAAAATAGAGGGACAGAGGGTCTGATCCACCCTAACAACCTCCCCAGTCTCAAACAGCTCCACTCTGTCTGGCACAGACAGAGCTCATTCCACAGCAGGTCTGGCTCTGGTAGCAGACAAAAGGAGCCCTACACAGGAGCAGTAGTACCTGCTGAAACTGGAACAGATTTTGATGTGAGAAAGGTAGATTTAGACTGGACTTAAGCAAAATATTTTTATTATAAGGGTGATGAGGCACTGGAACAGATTGCCCAGAGAAGTTGTGGATACCCCATCCCTTTAAATAAATGTTCAAGGTCTGGTTAGATGGGGCTTTGAGCAACCTAGTCTAGCAAAAAATAAGATGTCCCTGCCCACAGCAGTGGAGTTTTTGGACCACATGTTCTTTAAAAATCCCTTCCAATCCAATCCAAAACATCCAATGACTCCATGATTCTACCTGCCCTATAATTTCCTCTCCACCTTTCCTGGCTACCACCTATATAAAGCCAACCTGTCTGGGAAAACAAGGGAGCACCAACAAACAGGGCCAAGACACAAAAAGATCCAAGATACACAAAGCCAGCTGTACAGAAAGCCACAAGGCCCTGCACACTGATCCTTATGCAAGTGGGAAGGACAGCTCCACATGAACAGCACACAAGGGTAACTCAGAGAAATGCTCAACTTCTGCAGAGCTGGCTGCCTCTCAACAAGGAAAAACAGCCCTCCTTTGAATGCTTTCTGATCTTAGACCTACCTCTTCCATAGTTCTAAAACATTGACTGAAATGACACTTTGGTACATCTGGAGATTTGTCAGGCATCTATCCCAGCCACAGAGCTCCCCTCCTCCTACTTTTGTTCCACACATAATACACACACCAGAATCCCCTCCATAAATTGTGCAAAGTTTAAATTGTTTCAGAAGTTGCATGCTCAGCATCTAGGAACATGCTTATTTCTTAATGATCTTCTCAGTACTGGCTGTGCTGCTGAAGACTTTTCAACCCATCCACCTCAGGAAGCATATACTTACCATGAGCAAAGATCTATTTTCTTAGAGAAAAAATGTTCTAGCTTGAAGCTTAGATAAATCAATGTCCCGAAGATTAAATTATCTTGCTGCCTGCAAAATAAGCCCAGATGAATTTTTTTCTGGCTGAAAAAATAAGTTTTATGCCTTTTTCTGCCACTCTGAAAACCAAACTGTGATTACATTTTTCTGCTGTTCAGAGTTAATTAAGTGGTCCTTGGAAACCATCAAGATTTGTTACATCATCTTCCTTTCTATCCTAGGAAGGTAACCTGTATTGTTGTCCAAGTCATTGCTTTTCCAGGATGTTAGCTCCTCCAGTGGGTGACTTCTTCTACCTCATTCTAATCCTACCTTCTCCTCTGGGTCTCCTTTTAAAAGTCCCTTTGCCCCAAGACATGGCCCCAGGCAAAGTAACCCATTCTAGCCTGCAAAACACCATTCACTTTCTCTCCCTACTGAAGGCCCAGACATCATCTCTACCCAAATAATGAGGGCCAGATTCTCTCACTCTACTGATATCAGAATCATGAGATTTAGTCCTCCTACACGAGGAAAGCCTCTCCACACTTGGGCAAAAGCTCAACAGTCACTGCCCAGCTATCCACTAAACTGTTTTGATAAGTCCCAGTGAGGGATGGAATATTCAGTAATGGAGCTACAGGAATGCCATGCCAATGACAGAGCTGCATACACAGATAATCACTGTAAAATACTAACAGACATGCAGCTTGTCACTTCCTTCATTTTTTATACACTTGCCTGTGGGAACATGAAACACCAACACTTAACAAGTCTGCCTGGTTACAAGATATGACTGCCATCACTGAAGGACATGCAACTGAAAATCTTCCACTGCTCTCCCTTCAAACTCGTCAACTCCAGTCATAAAGCACATTTCACTGCTTGCTGCTCTGCTGTACATTCACCTTTGGGCTCTGGTAGATTTTACTCTCTGGGAGACCAATCACTTGAGATAACAGCCTGTAGAGAAAGATGGCTTGTCCACACCTATTCACCTCCATATTGAAGGTGACCACTTAAGATCAAAGCAAAATGAAGACCTGAAGGGAGCAGCGCAAGTATCAAGAGACCAGTTCCCAACAGTTATCTGTACTCAAACATACAGTGGAGTTGCTCATCACATAAGCCTATGATTAATGGTGTCCTGATGAAAATAGGAATTCAATTTCAATTCTTCTAGAATAGCCAGAGGCCTTTTGGTATTTTCAGGATGTCATTTTGGTGTATGGACCTTTACACAGCCTGAAACAAAGAACAAGCACTTGCAAAACAAAGATAAGAAAGTGTCATGTACAGTCTGAGTACAAAATCTATGCTTCAGCTATAATGAAAGGGTGTTTCTGCAAAAAGCAAAGTAATGAAAACACAAGCAGGACACCAATAGGAAAATACAGGTGACTTCTGTGGCAAATTGTACATCACTGCATACAACATTTCACCGTGGGGAGCACACTAGAAGGAGAGAAAGCAAAAGGAAAGAAAAAAGTTGGGGAAAAATGGAGGTAAAAAGCACTTAAAATAAGATCATTTTGACTTGACTGAAATCCCACCCACTGCAAGGACCCAAGGTGCTCAAGGATGCCAGGCCAAACATACTCCACTGAGGAGCCTTGTTAGTCCTCTCCAGAAAGAGTGAGGAAGTTTGCTCTCTCCATTACACTGGAGTCAAAGTCCCCCTTACACAGCAGCTCTGCTGGTGAAGTGGAGGGAACTGGAATCACTGACATGAAGATGTCAGAGCCCAACATCTCAGAGGAAAGCCTCAGCCATGAGGCAGTCGCCTGTTGCAGATGCTGAGAGCCAATGCTTCTGTTCAGACAGAAGCAGTATGCTAACCCAGTAAGTTAAAACCAGATTATTTTTTCCAATTGCTCCTTCCAGCACACTTTGTTCAATGGAAAGAAAATTAAAACCTAGACAAGTTGTTGTATTCATTAATCTCTGCAGACCCACTGCAATCATAATTGAGCAGCCTAACTGCTCAGAAGATTATGCCAGTGATTCAATTGCACTGCAATACAAATAAAGATAGCTGCATAAAGGGGGCTGCAAAATACTAAATATAAAGACCTAATGAAGTTATACATTTGTGCATCATTGCCCTTTCTAATAGAGTTTGGAAAATTGAAGGCAACATACTACTATATATCATGTGCTATTATTCACATAAGTGCCTAAATTACAGAGTTTTGGGAGATACTAGTTATATGCATATTAAAAAGTCATTTATTTCATCATATAATACACAGACCTCTTTCAAGACTGAAATAGCAAACATGAAAGCAACATCTGAATAGCAAGTCTCAATTAAAAATTATTTCTGCTGCCATAACAACAGCTTTTCCTTCCAGATTTTGGGTTCCCTTCTCACACTGAGCACAGCAGGAGAATTTCTGAACTCTAATTCATGCTCCATGCATTTATCTTCTTCCAAAAAAAGGTGTGCTGAGTACAAACAGTGACAGGAGTGCACAACTTTTCAGAACACCGGATAAAATTGTTCACACCACTTAAGTACAAAGTTAGAGGACCTGAATAAATCAGGTTTAGACTAAATGTTAGACTAGTCTAGAGGCTCTTGAGAGCAAGGGGAAGGTAAACAACCACACCAGATAGAGCAGAGATACACAAGCCATTATTTAGAAGCAGAGGACACCCTGAAATGTGCAAAGGATGTTTAGATGTAGGGATACAACCAAGTCAGCCTTTTTAGCACTTGTGATGGAGGCCTTGGCTCACCTTGCACACACAGGGATGAAGATGCTGAGTAGCTGTCAATCACACATCCCTTAATGAAGCCCTGGTGTTATTTCACACTCAGTCTTTTGGGTTCCTTCCTTGTTATTTCCACCTTGTGCCTAATTGATTACAAGCTTAGCTACCACTGGAGTTTGTTCAGCTTCCCAGTAGCCTGGCCAGGGGGAGCAGCCAGCCCCCAGCAGGGGAATGGGGACAAGGAGCAACGCCCAGGCACAAAGGGTACTCCCGGTCAGCCAACCTCTGGCACTCTGGAATCAGCTGCTCCTCAATAAAGTTTTGCCCACCCTGGGAACACTAACTCCCAACCCCCAAATTCAGGGTTTGATGAGCTTAGCTTTTCAAAAGCCATTTAATATCAGAAATGGCTTTCTAAGCACTCCCTCCCTTCTCCCTCAAAATATTTCACATAGCTTCAGGGAGACGGACTAAAGCTTCCTCTTAGAATTTAAATATAAATTTATATTCAAAACAGGCTTAATTACTAAACTGCAGTTTGTTTTATGTGAAAGGATTTGTCTTTATCATAGAAACCACAGCTGTTAAAACAGTGTCTGATAGTACTCTTTTCCTATCATCACTATTCCTTCATTAACCACAGTGTGTATCTTTTATCTTAACTGCCAAAAAGAAGCTCTGAAGTACTAAGCTGCACAACTTCCACTCGAGTTAAGAAGGCTATTACATCCTCACAGCACAGATACATCAACCACAACTACCCCAACACTGAACTGATATAAGCAACATCTTTCCCAAATTGTTCTTTTAATCATTCAACAAGCTGTCCTCAGCTAGAAGCACCAAGCAGAATGCAGCCCTCCTCAAGCAGCTTTACAACCAAGGATGCCACACTTTGTTTTTGTAATGGCAAGAGATAGCACCAAGTTAGAGTGCAGCTGGCTGCAGTGAGATGCCTGTTGTTCTTCCTTTGACCTCTCCACATATTCTTTTCATCTGTGCTCGGTGATGCAGGCTTGAAGCTCTTGAAAAAGAACATGAACGTAAAACCACACATTACATTTAGCCTGAAGGGTTTCAAGAAATTTCTTTTGGATTTAACAACAAGGTTTTGGAAGAGCTAACAGCAGCACCATTCTTGCATCTCTGCAGGTGGGATGGCTGCACTTACATCTAACCCCCAAACCTTCACTTTATAACCTCCCCCAGCTTCTCTGCCTCAAATCTTCAGAAGTACAAGGAGTCTGGAAATAAATGGAATAGAGAAAAATAAAACAAAAGCCTTTTGTTTTAACATCTCTTAAATGAAATCTTAAGTTCATTTAAAATGAAGAGTGCAGTTTCCAAGGCACACCAAAAAATTAAAAAAAAAAAAAAGAACTTATACAATAAGAAAGGAGTTGGAACAGAATCCCTCAATATTATTTGTTTTAAAGAGCTGAACAGGAAGTTCATGAAAGGTATCCTTAGCCATGAACACTTTGTGGTTTTCATTGAAATGTACTGATGTATCACAACTTTGGCCAAACTTCTAACTGCACGTATTTCAGGGCATTAGGTAACTTAAGAAAAGAAGTCCTCTTTTTACTCAGGAACACACAAAATCTTAAATTTTAAGAAAGTCTCCCCATTCTAACTTAAAACCACCACTCAGCAACAGGGAAAACTTCTCCATTACAACACTGCCTCCCGTGCTGCCATTGAGCTGGTGGGCTTTCCCCACCTCGGTGGCCAAAAAGATCCACGCAGGAGAAGAGGATGGTGAAACACAGAAGTAACATCACTCCGTGTCTAGACAGTGACTTTCCATGCAAGCCTTCCTCGTTTCCATGCTTTGGTAAGGCCAGATTGATAAAAGCTGTTGAATAGCAGCTAAAGGCACTCTGGAAAAACAAAACACTGCAGCAACAGGAACAGGAATCGAGCCAAACTCAACTGGATGTGTTTGCAAACCCTGCCAGGAGCATAATGACCACTGTAAAACGTAGCTGTCCTCACAAGGCAAAGGAAAAATGCTCCTGAGCACATGCTATTCAAAGCCTGTAAGAGCTTAGGCTGCTAACTCCTGCAGTTTGTAAATTCTTAGACAATCTGCTGAGCAGTCTTTCAAGGAGAAATAGCCTGGCACTCACTCCAAGCCTTTTCTTCACTTAACCATCCATAATAAAAGAAGAGTTGACCTGCATGTAAACCAACAACCAGCCAGAGGAATTTCCCTCCTGCCATTCCTGGATGCCACACATCCCTGTAGATGTATTTACCATGCTAGTTATCTTTTGCATGATCAAACACTCGATTGCAGCTGGTACTTTGAACACCAGGCTAAGAATCCAGGTGGAGAAATTTCCCCAGGGACTACGGAAAGCAAGGCCTTAAGGGCACCTATATCTCAAACCTTACTTGGTAAGAAAAGATGTGTAACTATTTTACTACCAACTGAACAACATCACTCAAGCCACCTCCCTCCACTTTTCCCCCCAAAACACACAAGCAGAATTACCAAGTATTTAAAATATGCAGGAATCCTTACATAAACTAAAAACATCCTTAGAGCATGTGTTAAATTCCCCAGCATTGCCAATGTAGACAGATCCTTTCGTGATTAAGCACAACGAGGCTATGCAGGAACTCAAGGCAGGCACCTTCATGGCAGATTCACAACATTCATAACTCCTTTGTTCTGGTATCTTGCAACACAAATAATTGTATTGGCCACTAAATACTATGTTTCCACATAATTTTAAAATCTTTCCACAATAAAGTGTTTTTCTCAATATAATGCTTTCCTTTACGAACGCTAAAAGTAAGGCAGTTTAATGTGACCTTCACAGAGAATGAGGTGAATTTAACAGCAACCTTTATAATTTGCTTGGGGCAGGGGGGGAAATTAGAATTAATCAGCCCCACTGAACTTTCCTATCCATTTCAACCTGGGGGAAAGTTTTACAGCAGGAAAGTGTTTGTTAAACTTTATTTCTGGTCACACAGGGACACAAGCAATGCTACTACAGGTTACCCACCAAGGAGGGAAGTAAAGGTACCTCTGTACAGAGAAACCTCAAATAACACAGCAAGTTTACGTCTGCCTTGGCAGGGAGCAAAACACAAAAAGGGAAACATGGAGAGATGTTTATGGCCCAACCCACGAGAGCAGAGTGAAATATCAAACAGCACATAAGCTCACAGCTCCTCTGCTCTGAGCCACAGCTTCCCTACTCCCGTTGAACCTGTACAAAACCCATCAGTAATTGTCTGTTGCTGTGCTCCTGCCTTCCACACAAAGCCATGCCTTTTTGGAATGCTGCTCTGTATCAAACCCACTGCAGTCAGTTAAGCATTGCAAAACACTTTAGAGTCCAAACACAGCTACCCTACTTCACAACATACTGCAGATTGTTTTAGAAGAGGAGAAAGGAAAAAAAGCAAAGTCAATAAATCTTTAGCTCAGGGCAACTTTACCTTGTGTTTTGCAGCTCCTCTATAGCAAAAATTATGCTTTATAGCAAGAATTAAGGGAATGTTTTCAATTAAAGCATATCTTGATCTCAAAATATCACCAATCTGATTCAAACTCCAGTCCCCCCCTCATCAGAGAAGTAGTTTCTCATGGGTTTTGGATATATATAATTTTTTTTTAAAGTACCAGCTGAAAGTGGGACTAAAAGCACATCTCCGAAAACAATCCTGAAACTACAAAGGTCTCACTGTCTGCCAGGAAAGAGTATCAAAAACACGCTCCAACTTGGCTGATGCTTGCGCACTGTCAGCCTAAAAAAGTGTTCAGAGCCAGACACTTCAAGGAAGAGCGAAGCTGTCTCTGCCCTCTTTGTTGTGCAATGACCCAATGTCAGGACCCAGTGTCCAGTTTGGGAGGGAGAGCCAAATCTTGTATGAACAAAGTGACATACATGGCTTTCTAACATGATTCAGGGCTCACTTACATCAGAGGGAAGTACTTCAGCACATCTATTCTACTAGCACCAGTAGGTCAAAATCAAAGCACTGAAGACATTGAAGTACTGCCTAAAATACAAAAGCAAAGCCAAAGGAACCACATATTGCTAAGAGAAATGAACAAATATTATCCTGGCAGGTAAAAATGTTTTCCCAGACCACCAAAATCCTTGTCGTAACTTAATAGCAGTAACGCAAGCTATTCAGATACAAAGGTTTCTTAGGAATTTTGGAAACATCTTTTACAGAATTACGAATGCACAATGCCATATTTAACTCCTGGCCACGAGTGACTTAAAGTTAACACTTCTCCTCCATCTTATCTTACTCATGCCAATTACAATGGGTTACTCAGAATCAGCATACTACCCATCAGTAACAAGGGTAGCAAATGCTTTCCTTTAGGCAGGAAAAACATATTTTCTACACTGTTCTCTGAGTCTAACACACGATAGATCTTGCTACATGTATTAAAGGTTCACCACTGACTGTCTACATAAAATCTTGAATTGCTGCCATTAAGATTTTAAATAGAGCAGAGTGTTTAGAGAAGCTAGCCCTCATTCTTGCTCTAACATCATCTCTGTCAGCCTTACAGAGCTGCCTTGATTTGCCACGCAGATCTGCAAGGAGCAAGAAGAGACACCACTGGGATCATCACTCCCTGTCTTCATGGGCTGGAGATGGCAGCCCATAACTTACATACCATGAACTGGGGAAAGCTGAGAGCAGGGAAATCCTAGCACTGCTCCTACTCCTAGAAGGACTGCCCATCCTTCTCCAGCACTGTGTTCAAAGATACAAATCACTTACACACCATAATGCTGCACTGACACTTACAAACATCAAGGAGAGGAGATGTCCTGTAGTACTTTTAAGACAGGCAACTCTAAATATAAACTAAGCCCTAAACCTGAGGAGTTCCAGCTCACACACAACACAACTTTATAAATTGAACCTTATAAATTCAGATAATGATAGTATTTAATAAATACTAATGTATTATACAAACTTCTGTATTTAACACAGTTATTATAGTTATGTATGCAGGGCAATCCTTGCCAAAGCTCTTGCAGCAAGAAACACCAAACTCTGCTGAAGCTTTTGGAATTCACCTCCAAGCAGCCAAATAGGAAGCTGCCACCACAGTTTGGGAAACCATATAGCCACAAGCAGTTCAAAGCCTACCCAGGCTGAGCAAGGTCGTCCAGTCATTCTTTGTGCCACTTCCAAAGACAATTAAGCAAAATCTTGTTTCAATTAGCTTTTCCAGAGCTATAAGCACAAAGAGCACTGCACAACTTCAGAAAGAAGAGGGGAGATCAAAAACATCAGGGCAGGGAAAGACCAGACAAAGCAAGGGGCAAGAAATCCCAAAGTGTATCCCCCCAAAATGTTGAGTACTGTGTGGGGTAAAGCCAATGCTTTTGTTCAGAACAGGGAGCCTTCTTACAGAAATTACCTTTCTCAGTTCTCATTATTTAAATTATTAATTTCTTCCTAGACAAGAACTCTACAGTATACTGTATAATGGCTCTACTTTTGTATAAGGGTTTAGTCTACCTATATATATCTGCAACATCTCATTTAATACCAGCAAGATTAATGCACCTTTTGAGCACTAACTTCTGGCAGACAATTTTATTTGGCAACATCCCACCCCTAGTCCTCTTCAATCTAGGCATCTCCTTTGCTCTTCCATTGTTTCCCCTTTAGTACAACCCTTAACTGCTTTGTAACTCAAATGACTGCCATAACAAATGTTTTATTAAAGACCAGATGAAATAAAAATATTTATCCCGACTAATATCTTAAGGTAGGAAAAAGAAAATAAAGGGTCATTTACTATGACACACTCCAGCAACAGATTAATTTATGTTGCATTTTGTCCACTTTTCCATAGATGGCTTTAACTATTCTTTCCTTTAATATATGTTTTAAAATTTAACAGTCTGACTGTTTCTTCTGTAAACACACACTGTGCTTCAAACACACCAGGGACTGTTACCACTTTGGAAAATAAGTAACTTTCACACATGTTTATATTCTATTTTAACCAAATCAAGAAATATGCAAAGAATGAAAACACAATATTTTATTCCTCAGAGTAGAGGTTTAAAAAAAAAAAAAAACCCACCCCAAACCCCATGCAGTTCTCTTTCACAGAGTCTATGAGAAAGCTGGAGAAAGATGATATTATGACAGGAAAAGGGAAATGGCTTCAAACCAAAAGAGAGCAGGTTTAGAGTAGATATTAGGAAGAAATTCTCTATTGTGAGGGTGGTGAGGAACTGGAACAGATTGCCCAGAGAAGCTGTGAATGCTCAGTCCCTGGGGAGGTGTTCAAGGCCAGGTTGGATGGGGCTTTGAGCAACCTGCTCTATTGAAAGGTGCCCCTGCCCATGGCAGGGGGGTTAGAACAAGAGTTTTGAGGTCCCTTCCAACCCAAGCCATTCTATGATTCTATATGGAAAATACAAAATATGGTTAGGCACCCAAGAATATAACAGCTTTTCCTACAGCTTCTGTTTCACTTACTCCAAGCAGCAGCAGTCTGCTGAGAAGGAGAAATTCAAAGTTTGTGTTTTCCCTCCCAACAAGAAAAGTCATCTCAGGGAAATAAACATTTTTTGCAACAAAATATACCTATAAATTTCTGTTCTTTACAAAATACCTAGTATAGAGCAACAGCAATGCTATCTCTGTAACCACCAACACTGGGAATTAGTCAAGCAGCTAATTGCAGACAAGCACAATTGTCACAGGCCTTGAGAGGTGTTAAGTCACTCCATGCTGGGAAAGAGACTCGTGAGACCTTCCAGCTCAGCTGGCAGCTTGCAATGCTCCTCCTCAGAAATCCCACACTGCTGCACTGAGATAACAAGTACGTGTTTGTACAAAGGGGTCACTGATATGAAATTAAGCCACCAAATTTCAACCAATTTTGATACCTGAGAGCATGAGAATTAATTCATTGGAGTAAAGCTCTACTGCTTTCATAATCTAAGTTTAGTTGGAGCAGCAATTTATGGTCTGTATGCTAAAGGTTACATACACATGACAGTCTTAATAACAGTCACTCAAAAATTCACAGGAAAAAATCCCAGTACTATTGTCACTGCCTGCCTGGATGCACAGACACTGTGTAATCTCTTTCATAGCACTGAAAATGTGGCACACAGGTAATTGAAGCATCAGAGTTCCATAATAATATGACCCCACATCTGATGGTTGGCTGCAGCTTAATGAAACAGAAGAGCAGTGAATGATTTAGACAAAACCAGGATGGAGGCTAAAAGCAAGATCTGCTTCCTCTAGACAAAGACAGAAGGAACTAAGTGATAATGATTACCTGTGAATATTCAGAAAAACAGATAATCTGTGATAAAAGCAATCTCAAAGTGTCTAGTATACCATCATCACTTCTAGCTCCTATTTTTATCCTCAAGAATAAAAAAAAAAAAAAAAAAAAAAAAGAATTGGCTCACTTCTTTTAAATTACCAATGTCCCTACACAAAAAATTATTGTGGTAATTACTCCCTCTTTTAAAAAGCACCTTTACTTTTTCTCAATGCCTTCTTATAATATGCACCAGCAGTCAATTACCATCTCACAGGAGTAAAAGTCCAAAATATGCCACTTGCCTGAGTGGTGGCATCAATAGACCTTCTTTGGCAACACAGTCACTGGTGACATGCAACTTGCATACAAAGTTTTCAGCTCAAAAAATTAATACAGCTTAAGAAATTCATCTACCCTAACCAGTATTTAGGGAGAAATCCCATTGGTGTGGTGGCACCTAAACAGAGCATCTACCTAACAATTTCTTTCAGAATGTGGGGAAGAAAACCCCACAAGACTTGCTGCTCTCCCTCCTCCCCTTCCACAGTGATTCATTTCTGAAGACAAAACTTCTCATTCTAATATACATTAAACATTTATGCTTGCCTGACTTGATGTGGAAAGGAAAGCATAAAAACAGTAACTGGGTCAAGGGTGCAATTATCAGAAGTTGTATTAATGTGGTGAAATCCATGGGACAACAGGATAACCAGCAGATCTAAAAATTCCCATTGGCATGCTATTTCTTAACTTTGTGCTCAGAGCGCCTAATTTGAAAAGCACTTTGCTTTTCTCTTCAAAGAGAATTGTTTTAAGAAAAAGGTTGTTTTAAACACAGATATTTTTATACCATGAAAAAGCATGGAGTAAACGAGGGAAATGAGCATGTAAAAGCCTCCTAGCACTACTTCCCTTTGGAAGCAAGACATGAATTTCATGATCTTGATTCTGACAACAGGGTGCTGTTCTAAGGTGAGCTCAGTTTCTGAAGCCATCCCTGGTGACCCTTAAGATAACAGCACTAGAGCTAGACTTCCCAGTAGAGCTGTCTTTTTTTTAAACACTTGCTCCCCATCAGTGTATCCAACCCATACTGTTATTTCACTACAGTGCTTTGCCTCTGCCAACACTCAGCAATACCAATCTCCTGCACCTTGTTAAATTGTGATGTGATCTTCACACACAAAAGCCTAGTGCTTCAAACTGAAACATTTTATCAAGTTTAAGATATTCTGTTGCTTTCTAGTTATGGCAAAAAACCTTGAAAACACCCATTTGAAAAGTACCAATAATTTTACTACAATTTCCTGTATGCTGTGCAGATACCATCTGAGGTAAGAAAGTATTACCCTCCACAGGAGTCAAGCATTCCTGTGTGCACTGCCCTGTTCCAAAGAAAAAGTTCTTTCAGCCACAGCTTCTGAGAGAGGTAGAAACATGGCTAATTCAATGAGCCTGTCACACTCAGCTTACAAGCCTTTGGAAAACACTGGTTTTTAATCAACCACTTTTACCAAACAGATGTGGCTACTTGACAAGCTTTGCACAGGGTCTCTCATGGCCTATTGAAACTCTCTGTTGTGCTGTGAAAGCATTTGAGGTAGCTTATGCTTCTGAATTAGAGATAATAAAAGCCACAGACACTACTACATTAGCAATAGCCAAGAAAACGCAAAGGAACATAGATTGTATGTGAAACTCCCATATGTAAACGTCAGTTTCTGCAAAACAAAACACAGTTATTTGCAAATTTGGTTACTTAGAATCTTACAGGATAAACCCTGGCCTGTCCTTGAAACAGACAAGGGGAGGAAAGAAAGAAACTTAGAAAACATTTTTAAATGTATTTATTTGTACTTTGCACAGACTATGCCTCCCCACTGCTCCACAAAAGTGCTTTATACCCAGGTTGGTGTCTAACTCTGTGCAAGTGACTTAGGCTTATTTTACTGTTGCATTTTGCAGCAAATCTCATCATCTAGCTCCTCTGTGTAATTAAGATTCCTCTTTATGTACTAGCTCCTACCTCCACCGAGTCCTCTGGCAGCCTTCGGGAGCACCAGTACCTTCTTTTTGGAATTGCAGGGTATGTGTGTCACACCCCTTAGAGCACCTCCTCTGTCAGTTTAAAATCTATTCAAATTCAGTTTCATCCTCTACCATCAAAGATCTAGAATTTCAATACCTCCTTTCAAGCTCACCTTGTGCAAGGAGGATACAAATCCTGCCATAACAGCGCACTGCATCTACCCATGCTTAAAATATTTGCTTGCAACCTCAGCTCAAAGAACAAGCCCAGAATGGGGAAAGCCCAGCTCCCTGCTTGAACACCGTCTGCCTGAGGGAGTGGTCAAGTATTTGCAGCAGGGACAACTCAGGACAGTGTGCCAAGGGAGAGTGCTCCAGGAGAACTCTGGACACGCTCACACTGCGTGCCATGGAAGAGCTCTCTAGGACAGCCTGGTGACACTGTGCCAAAAGTACCCACCCTCTGTTCTAGTGTCATTAGCTCTCTCAGAGTAAACATCAGCAGCCTGTGAATTTTCCATCCCTGTACTGCAGCAAAGGCAGTATAGGCAGCAGAAGCTAAAGCTCAACACCAGCTAGGTTGGAAGTCGGACCAGCACATCCTGAATCAGCCCCACACTGTCCAGGCTTGGTTTTACAGCCAGCGTGCTGTGTGGGCTGACAGCCTTATTTTAAACCTTTGCATATGTGTTATTTAACCCACAGATTTAAATCAACCTTAGGACTTACGGACATAAACCTTAACAGCTTTCGAGGAGTAATAGGATTTATCAGGCCAACTATTAAGAAACTCAAATTTCTGATTTATAGCAGAAGCTCATATTTCCTCATTTAATTCCTAGTGCAAGCTGGGATACCAGATCAAGTGCTATTTTTTCCAGCTCTATATTTACACTTCAAGGACTATGTAGAAGCACAGAGCAGAAGCAAAAATTCAGCTAAATGCCTCAATTGTGAGCCTTTTGGGGGAGGTTCACAGAAGTTTGGGTTATGTGCCTTCAAACAGGTTTTCAAAGCAGTACAGATCTAGACATCCATCACAACTCAAGGAAGGAGGACCCAAACTTGAAATTTAGGAAAATAATAGCTTTACCTTGCATATGCACAGAAGCTGAAAAGCTTTGAGACAAAAAGGAGGGTTTCTCTTCTGCTCTAGCAGGAGGTGCAGCTGAAGAATTTCAGCCTCACCCATGCAAAATTAGATATTTATTTTGGATAAATCCCACAGAATGCTTTCCGCCCAGCCAGCACTCCTACCTGCTGGTTTGGCAGCAGCAGAGGCAGGCTCTGTGCTGCAGGATGGCAGGCAGCCAGCCACCAGCTCCTGGGCCTCTCCACACGGGCAGGGTGCACTGCTCAGTGCAGCCTCGGGGTTACTGCAAGGCAAGCACAGTGACAGCTCTCAGCTGCCACATCTCTGAGCCTACAAGGGTCACCAGAGCCTCTGCTACCAGGGAAACAGCAAATTTAGGGATGCACCTTGCCTTACCCTGCCTGTCAGCTGTTCCCTTCCCTGTAATGTATGCACACACACTGGAAAGGGGGGAGAACAAACATCACCCCCTGACTTGCTGGTTGGACCAGGGAAGCACCGAGGGATCCCCCTGTTTTCTGCCTAAAAACAAGCAAAATCCTATCATATCATTGTATGTGTTCCTACACACCAGCTGGCCAAAGCACAGCATGGAGACTGAATTTCAGAACCAACACGCTGTCGCTACATTACAAAGGTTCTATTGTCATTATATTGCAAAGGTTCCACACTGCTAGAGTTTCATACCTCCTTGATGTTTCTCATAGGCAGCTCCTCTAAGCACTGACTCTTCCTTATCCTCACAGCAGCCAGCTGACTCCAGTTCACACCAACACAATCCTTTATAACACTCTGCTTATCAGCTACAGCTGTGGCCTGTTAAAGTCAGGCCTGCTCCCAATCTCTAATAATTGGCTCAGCTGCAACTCTTTAGGGGGTAAGATTACTTTCTATACTACCTTTATTTTCTTATATTGTATCCCCCTACACCAACATATGCTGACTGAGTTTTAGCCCAAAGCAAGATAGAAAACAACAGAAATTGACTCCTGCCTGAGGAACAAACCTTTAACCATGCTCTGAGGATCCCCCGACTTCAGGATTTTTCTGGCATGAAGCCTCATTGACATCCCTCAATGTCCCAATTGCCCCTCTTGATTCCCTTCCCCACACAGACTCCTCAATGAGAACTCCTGAATTTTCTGTGATCTGCCATCAAGAGTTACACTTCAGTGCAAGGGCATCACAATATTGACATGCTGTCAGGCTGCAAAGACAAACTTCCCGGGGAACACTTAAGCCATTTCCTTGACAAACAGCACCATTTTTATCACATTAGGACATGTCTATATTGGTTTTCAGAAAAGAATTAGTGGTCCCTCAGTGCTGAAATGCCTCTACCAGAAAGCTTCCTATATTTTGGCAGATACAGAATTTTTACCCATGTTTAAATCTGTACTTGCAAAAGGAAATATACAGGATATTTCACTGAAAAAGTTTACACATGTCAACACTGACATAACAGCATGCAAAGATTATAAAAATAAGGTTAAAACATATATATAATTAAGCATTGCTTGCTAGCAGCTCTTGCACATGCTTAAATAATAACACATGCTTAAACCCATCATTATTTTGTGTTACTTCAATATCCTTTGTTAGTCCTCTTAACAACCTACAAAGTTAGCTAACAATAAGTTCAATCTCAAATGTTTCCAAGAAGCAAACTTCAAATAATTAAAAATATGGGGTTTTTTCTAATGTTTCTCTTTTCAAATACACAAGCATCATCAAACATTTTTCCTAAATTGGAGAACTTTTTAAGAGAATTAATATCAAACTTCTCAAAAAATATTTAAAAATCCTGTTTGTCTGAGTACGTGTATCTTTTCACATACAGTTCTGTTAAACCATTCCCTTCAGTGATGGTTCCTGTGCTGTTTCATTGTTTTCTTGAATTATGGTGGGGAAAAGAGAGAGGGAAGGAAAGAGAAGAAGAGAAGAAAAAAAAAAGAAAAAGGCAAGCAGACTCCCACACGACTAGAAAAATATGAGTTATTTCTCAACCTGCCACTCCACCAGAGTGCCTGACCTGGTGAGATCTCACATTCCCCAAAGGTTTTACACCCACGTGGGTATCAGGGAAAAACAAATAAGCCCAAAAAACCCCATCAACAAAGTATCATGGAGATCTGCCTCTCCTGCTCACACAGGAGGCAGGCAGGGTGTCAAGGAGACAAGATCATCACATAATGCTGAAGGTTTTCTTAATGCCATGTGCATCCCAAACACCCAGGCTGCCTACTGTATTTACTTCCAAATGAATCTTGCTGTAAGCTCATAGATTTATTTTATACAGTTTCTTATGTATCTTCACCTCATTTACACAATGCAATTAAACTTTCTTTCCATTATGTCACTTTTAAGTCCCAATTTTATCTGTCAAGTGCCAAGTTCTCCATGGGAGAGAATTCCTCCTCCTTATTTCTCTTCCTTGCAGTTCCCTTTCATGTTTCATGGTAGCTCTCTGCACAGCTTTCTCCATAGCTACACAATTCAACACCTTGCTAAGAAATATCTCCTCCTAACAATAAACCTCTCTGCAAATAGAATTAACAAGGCAAGTGCAAACACAAGAGCAATGAATTAGTTGCCATATTTAGCCAAACTACTGCTTACACTTCCTTATGAAGTGGAAGCAGCAGTTTGGGTAAATGAAATTCTATATTAGATACACAAAATAGTTTAATGTCAAGCTCCTCATTTGCTGAATTCTGCAGCTGCCTTGTAGGAACCCTGCAGCATCTCCCTTCAATTCATCTGAGAAATTATACTTCCAAGTTTTCCAAGAAAGTCTTTGTGCAATATTAGTCACACTAATGACTGCCATTTAGTAACTATCCTGAGAACACTGCAAAGATACATTTCTACAACAGACAACAGCAACAAAACCTATAAAGCTTATGGTAGCTTCTTATGTTAAAACAAGTTAATTCGTAAAGGTAAGGAACATTAAGGCCTGCCAATTTCCTTCTCTCTGGAATCTGTCCTTCACACACAGTAATTACATTGGGAAACCTCCCTCCATAACCAATTAATAGACATAAGGAAAAAATCAGTTGTGACTAAGAGAGTACTGCATTAAACATATTTTAACACCAACATCAAATTCAAATGGTATTTTTAACACATCATCTACACTTGAAATCTGCAGAAGTACTTTAGAACTGTTCCTTTTGGTGCCTTTGAAAATTAAACTGCACTTGCACTAAAGGCAAAGAAAAAGAAACCTCCAACAGAACAACTAAACACACTGCAAAATTGCTTAAAAGCATATCATAGTGAAGCATGACTAGTGCTTCCAGGAGGGTTTTCCCAAAGGCAGACAGAACTGATACTTTGTCTGACAGGGTATATTATCTGGATTGCAATGTAATCCAGCAAGGAAGACAAAGGAAAAAAAGATTCTCCTTAAGTCTTCTCCAGAAAATAAGAACAGCCAAACAGTAATAAATCACAGAGTTATAACTCCATTTTGGCATAGCTACAGGAGGACACCATTGAGATTTTAGAAGGGGTTTTAAATTGTGAAGTCAGACAGATTAAACTGTCAAATATAAGTCTGCCAGGAGTTTGCTTGAAGTACTTTACAGCCATAGCACTATTCATAAATAAATTAAAATAAACCAGAATTACAGACACTGGCTATCTGAGACTGGGATCAGAAGAAAAATTTGCATGTTTTATTTTCTAGGAAACCTCTCTCTGTCACATATTACTTTCAATGCATTACTACTCAAGCTAGTAGTTTACATTCATGAATTCCTAGACTGAACCGTGCCTGACTTCATTCATCTGAGATCAGTGCTCAGTATCAAATGCAGCAAAGACTACCGATAAAGGCACATATTTGCATCTAGTTAATCATCCTAATTGGTATGCGGACCACTTTAAAAATGCACTAATCAGTGTTACACCCAGATGCAGGGTTTGTTCAGCAGTAAAAGTCATGATCTAAACACTTACCCAAACAAATATCACATTTTCAGGGGAGACTGAAGCTCAGCATGTTGCAGTTAAAGAAAGAAAATGGTTTTAACATTGGGAGACAGAACTTTGAGGCGGACCTTAGATCTCCAGCTAAATCGAGTATTATCCTTTTAAGGCATAAAGAAATCCACTTTCTTTAACAAGGTTAACTCACTATCCTGAGAGTGATGGAGGCCAAGTGTCTGCTGTCTTTGTCAGGGCAGACTCCTACATTCATTTCCCCTAGCCTTGCTGCAGGGTCTGCTCTTACACCCTTGGCAACAAACTTCAGCAACCAGGACCTCCCAGATGAGGCACAGATAAACGGTGGTCATCAGCAATCCCAAGGCACCCTCCACACCACAACAATTCCCTCAAATTCTCCTGCCAGAGCTTTACAGCCTCCTACCTGTAGCACCCCTGGCAGGTGAATGGAAAGTGGTAAAAGAGACAATAATCTCAGCAGGGATCCCGGGGAAGCTAAGCAGAAATTAGGAATTCTTTTCCCAGCCAGCAGCAGGCCTACAGACAAGCAGCACTCCTGGCTGAAGGCCATAGAGGCTGCAACAAGATCCCAAGGAGGCTGCAGACAGACCAGACAGGCATTTGGAACCAAAAACCACCAAATGTTTTGAAGGGAAAGCATGCATCCAACTCTGGTAACAACAAGCTGAGAACAGCCAGAGCTTCAGACAGTATCTACAGAGGAGGTTTTGAATAAGGGCATCCTGTTCTTATTTTTCCTTTGACATCTGCTTTCATGGTGACCAAAAATAAAAAAAGGAAAAGGGAAGAAAGAAAAAAGGTTGCAGAAGACAACAGATTACAAGGGAAGCAGGCTGAAGGGTAAAAAGAATTAGGCAATTAAAGCAGGACATCACACAGAGCATTGCAAAAACACCCTCTGTTCCTTAAATCTCTGGGGACAGCATAGATCAGTGCTCTGTCCAAAGCATAATGAGACAAGGAAACAGGCACAGAGGTGCTGGGATACTGCTCACCATGAGAAGCAGTCAGGTTCTGCTGACAGTCACAGTAACCATTACACAGCATCTGCAGCTGGCTGCATTCCTTGTTGGACAATATTTTTCAAACCAACTACAGACCTCATACAAGTTCAACTACTGCAACCACCATGCCAATAACTCAGACATCCTGCAGGACAACGAATTAGACAAATCCCATGCACAACTAGCTCCACTAGACTTGTTTTCAAATTTGTTTTAACTTTATTTAATTATGGTCTTCCAGTCACAGCATACCTTGGAGAACTGGTCTCATTTCACATTATCTGGGCCTACTGTACAGCCCCCCCAAGAACTCCTTTTTGAGAGGATTTATGAATTACTTACATATGGGGGGGGGCAGAATTGCTGCAGTTCCTTTTTTAACCTGAAAGTTAATAAGCTCAAGCAGCTCATATATACAAACACATAGTTTCCTTTTGCACAGCGGGTACTTTAAGGAAAAGGATTTTCCACACAATTAGATGCAGTTGTTAGACAATACATTATTCTAGAGGGGGAAAAAAACCTAATAAGCAAAACATTTCAGAAAGCAGCCACTAAGCACATTGCAACCATGTAGCAATACAAGCTATAAAGCAGGCATTTTTATATCAGTTTTGTAGAGACAGAATTCAAAAATAAGAAACACTAACACATAAAATCTATATAAAGTTAACTCAGGCATACAGAAAAGCTTTTCTTGAGTTACCAAGCCTTCTCTCCTACTGCCACAGCCAAGCATACAATACAGGCTTCCTCAACATATCCTCAAGAGCCAGTTAAGGGGTTTACTCCATTTATCCCATTTTAAGGTTGTTCTGGAACCTGAGCCCATTTAGGAAGAAACTGTGTAAATTTCAGCTTAAGTTTATTCCTGCCAGTTTATATCCATTTCCTCTCATGCCAACATTGTTCTTTAGCTTAAATAGCTCCTCTCTTCCTTTTTAGTATTTATATCCCAGCTGTACTTACAGACTGCAATCATATTCCATCTCAGCCTTATTTGCTAGGCTAAACAAGCCAGGCTTTCCGTGTCTTCTCTGAAATAATTGACACTGCTGTCCTCCAGCCTCAGTCTGCACTGTCCCACCTGCAGCACAGGTGGGAGAAGTGCCCATGGCACTCACACAGCTCACACCCCTTCCACCACTGCTCCTGATGTGTCCTGGCCTGACATCCTCCACCATCACCTTCACTTTCCCCACAACAGCAACTTGGTCAGGGATCAGCCAAGCACATCCCTGGCTCTACTGCTCCCCTCCCAGTAATGGAGCTCCTTGCTCACAGCAGGGTACAAAGGCAGGACTTTGTATCCCACTAGAAAGGGATGTACAGGATAGTTTGTTTTCAGTGTGGATGATTTGTTCAAGTCTGACTACGCATCCTGTGTCAAAGCTTGCTATCTGACAGAGATGTAATCAGTCAGTGGCTCACCATTACCATCAACTACCAGGATTCACTTCAGTTTTTCACAACCTCTGCTAAAAAATCCTTACAGCAGGCAATCTCAAGTACTCAAATTCCCCCTTAAGCTCCTGAAGTCACCACTCTCTTCAGCTCGAATCCTGCAGCAGCGCTTTCTAGGCTCCTCAGGCATTTCCTAAGGAAAACTCCATCCCTCCTGAACAATGGCACAGCGAAGTCTACCCAACACCATACCAAAAATGACCAATTTTGTCACTGGTTTCCAGCTTAGCTGCAGAACTGAAAATGAAAATAATAATCCAGGTTTCCAAGTCATGCATTTCCTCTCCTAGCAAATGATTCCCGCAGTTGTAATCTACTATTTAGAAGACTCTTGCTGGGAAAGGCACATTCACTCGTACTGCTTCAGAGCCAAGAATCTTCCTCCTTGTTACAACAGTTATGTTTTCTTCATAACACAGGATAAAATTACTCTTCATCCCAAAGAGTCTTCTCCAGACCTTGATTCCCTCAACTGACAAAAGACCCCAAAAAATACAAGCCAAAAAGTATTTAATCACACGCTCATTGCTGTAAAGGAAGAACAAAAATATCCTCACTCCGCATGACTGTTCCAGACAAGGAAATTAATCAGCCAAGATTCTGTCCCAAGGTCACCGTAAGAGGATGTCTCTTCCTTTAAGTGCTAGGACATCTGCACTCTTATTTTAACTAAATGCAATTATGCCAGCAGAAAACAGTTTTAAACACAAGACAGACAACTCATTCAGGCGTTCAGAAAATACCAGAGCGTGACATGTAGGATCCAGAACAAACTGCAGGAGCACACCTCCGAGCCAGAGGACACAGCAAACCCGCAGCAGCTCAGCGGCAACCATAGCTCAGCTCCTGGGACACCCCAGCAGATCTTGGGGAAGCACTGACACTTGCAGCACACACTGTTACCCCAAACAACTGACTGCAGGTACCATTTACCACGTACAGCATCCACAGCACACAAAGCCCAGCAACGCACCAGCGCTGCAGAGCTGCGTTTTTTCCTTGGTTTTGTCATTTTGTGTTTAAAGCCCAGAAGTACACTTGCCCTCCCCGGCAAGCAGGAGCCCAGCCAAGAATTACAAAGCATTGCAAACAAGCAGGCAAAGCAATGAAGTACAAATACAAACCGTTACACTTTCCATTTTATCTGCCTCTCTAGCCGCAACGAAAAGTAGCTCCGTTGCTGCCTTGGGCCCCAAGCAAATTCCTGACAACTTCCAAGACGGATTCATGGGGTCCCACGTTTTGTTCCGAGGACCGGATTTTTCCCATTTGCAGCCCCGCGCGTAACCCTCGAGTACGATTTAATCACAGAGCTCAACCTGCTCACTCTACTAATTAAAACAAAAACAAAAAAACAAAAAACAAAAAAAAAAAAACAAAAAAAACCAAAAAAACAAAAAACCAAAAAAACCCAACCGAAAACCAAAGAACATTACAAAACACAAAACAAACCTACTACAGGCACTTTTACCATTTTACCATTTACCGCACCACCAGCAGCAGAACGAGACCAGCTGCCGCTGCTATTCGCCGCCCGCGGGAGCAGAGCCCACGCTCGCCGCAGGCTCGGCCAGCGCTCTGCAGCAGCGCTCCTGCACACCGGGGGAAGGCAGCGGACCGCAGGCCGGCCTCGGCCCCGCACCCCCGAGACCGGGATGCGCCGCAACGGCCCCGAGCAAGGGCGGCGGGACCCTCCCCCGGCCTCCTGCCCGGTCCCACCGGCAGCGGGCCGGGCGGAGCGGCGGCACCGCGGGCGGCCGCGCACCGGGGCTCTGCCGCGGAACGGGACGCGCTGCCCTGCCGTGCCCTACCGTGCTCTGCCTTGCCCTGCCGTGCCCTCCCGCCGCCCGCCGCGGAACGCACCTGCCCGCCGCGCCGCTCCGCTCCGCCGCCCGCCCCGGAGGCGCCCGCAGCCGCTGCGGGATGCGGCCAGCCTTCCGGAAACGCTTCCCAGCCCGCTGCGCTTACCCAGGAAACGATTCCGGCCGCCGGCCGCCACCGCCCCTCCTCTCCCTCCGCCCCGGCCGCCGCCCAGAGCCGCGGCCCGCAGGGTGGCGCCGGGCGGGGCCAGGGGCGATGGCCGCGGCGCCATGGCGGCAGAGTGCCCGCTGGGCCTGACCCGGCCCGGGCCAGCCCAACGGGGTCAGCAGCCCACATCAGAGCAGATGTATATCTGTGAAAGAGAACAGCTTGTGTGTGAGGCAGGTCTACCCCCTGGGGAAAAAGAAAAAAAATTTTTTTTTTTCTTCTTAGGGAATAAAAAGGGTTCTGGCTCGTGCTTGGCATGTGTGGTAATGCCCATGTCAGGTGAGGCAGTGGGAATGACTCTCCTAAAATGCCACGTGCTGTATCCCGGTGCTCCTGCGGCAATAGTGAGGGACAGAGGTAGACAGGGAGACAGCCAGGTAGGCTGGGAAGCCCTAGAAGATTTTATCACTCTACAATTACCTGAAAGGAGGTTGTTGACAGCTCGGGGTTGGTCACTTCTCCCAGGTAAAAAGCAATAGGACAAGAAGAAACAGCCTGAAGTTGCACAATGGGAGTATTATGCTGGATATTAAGAAAAGTTTCTTCACTGAACAGGTTGTTAAGCATTGGAACAGGGAAATGGTGGAATCGCCATTTCTGAAGGTATTTAACAGGATGGGTAGGTGTAGTACTTGGGGATGTGGTTTAGTGGTGGACTTGGCAGTGTCAGGTTAATGATTATACATCGTGATCTTAAATATCTTTTTGTATGTTTCTATGATTCTAATTTTATGTTTCTGTGATTATAGGAATTGTTTTTCACAGTGGATATGGGCACCAATTAGCAACATGGCAGTGGGCTCCACACCCACATGGCTGATGAGCATTAGCAAACCCCATCTGGTCATGGATTAATGGAGTGTGCTTGGCATAGGCATAGGCTCCAGGCAACTGTGTTCTGGTTGGTCTCAAAGCTCAGGTAACCAGTGTGAATGGAAAGGTGTGCAGAAAACAAACAAGTAAAGGACCAGGCCTGGCAACGTCACTGCTTTAACCTGTGTGCACTGCTATAGGGTTATAGATTAAATCCCTACACACATCTTGAGATGGATGAGTAGGGAATCACAGCAACCTCCCAGACAGTTAGAAATGAGGCTTAATAGAACACACCCACAGGAAGATATTTCTGTTTAATGCCTTACAAATATGTGGAATATTGTCTGTTTTGCCAAACTAGACTTTTGAGATTGCAGGGGAAGAAAGTGGTCATTGCTAAAGCAAAAAATTCAACATGAGATGGTAGTTTAATGAAAAGCATGTAGCAGACCTTTTACTTCAACACCTCCTAACAATTTTAGGAACAGCGGATGCAAAACAATCGGCAGTAAAATAGTGTCATATTGGAGTGGCCTAAGATGTATAAGGAGGTCAAAGAAGCCTATTACAATCCTGAAGTTGGCATCTCATACATTTTCTGACATGTTCTTGTAAATGTAAACACATATAGTAGTCCTACTGAAGTGCCCAAGTCTGCTTTAAAATTTACCACACCTTTTATAACAGCAAATCTCTTCATCTGCAAGAGATGATTTTTCCTATGCATTCCATAACCTTCTTCTGTGTTTTGTTCCCTGCCTTTACAATCATGTCCCTGGTCAAAACAGAACACTCAGGAACTGAGAACAATTTAAAGGATCATTAAGATTAATAACAATATTAAGTCTTTAATTAAAAATATTTATGTTTTTAGAAGATCATATTGATATCCACCAGCCTAAAGAACAGAAAAAAAATGTTTGTAATTGTAAGTGCTATACTGATGAACAGGAAGAAACAACAATTAGGTGAAGACATACAACAGTTAAGCAAAGTAATTCAGAGCAAAGCACCTAAAAATTAATATTTAATAACTTACTCTTAAATGTATTTTCCTTTTTTCTAGAACTTTTTCCACTTTTTCCATTTGTCTTAAAATTGGACATTATTTAATCTAACACTTTTATAAGCTAAAACTCACATTTTAATTGATATTTTTAGATTCAAGACTAAGAAGATGGCCCAGAAAAGCCTCTAGTTATAATGATCTATAATAAAATCATGTTATTGTGATCAGTTTCAGAAGGACCTTCTGAGACATCCAAAGGTGATTCATCACATTCCAGCATTTGCAAATCATGTTGCTTCCCTCTTTAACAAAGCACATCATCCAGCAGGAGGGAAAGCTTTTATGCTTTGACAGCATACTGGAGAAGAACTCTCCCTGGAATATGCACTATATCTACTTTAGAGATGCAAGACAACTAGCAGATTACCAAGGTTATTAGTGACTACCCTATTAATAAATTTCCCTGACAGAAATGCTCAGGCAAGATACTCAGAAATTAATGTTCCTTTAATAAAAATAAATGTAATAACACTGCATTGTGGTTTTCACGATGTGGTTAGAGTTATGATTAATATTTAGTTATCTATTCTACATAATGCACTTTGGATTGCAGTGTAGTAAGCAGTGCCATAAAAAGAAAGTGTTGGGGAAACAAAATAAGGAATTTCATATACATCCTAAATGGACTGGTGCCCAATACACTCACTTCTTGGAAATATTGCTGTGTGGATGCAGTGCTTGCCTAGGCTTAGCAAGTCTCATCAAATATTTCATAGAATCATAAAATATCATTATTCGGAAGGGATCCACAATGATAATCAAAATCCAACTCTTGGGCACTTACTCTTTTGCTTAAGACACAAACATCTTGTGGAATAGTGTTTATAAACAACAGTGGAAGAAAAAGAGAGGCCTTTCTATATTATCAACTCATACCAAAAGAATTTCATTATCATCCTGCTGTTCCTGTGTGTGAACTATTGACTGCAATTTTATTTGGGTCAAAATCTCTCCAACTTTACAACAAGGAATGACAGTCCATGGGAATGTCCATGGGCAAGTAAACCTGTGCCAGTGACCTTCCCCACTGCCACACGGGTTTGCAGCCTTGCACCAGCACTGGCTGTGCCCCCAGTGTGCTCTGAGGAGGAGTTCATCGTTCTCCCATGCTTTCCTCTGTGTAGCAGCGTTTTACTTAGGGGTTAGTCCGTGCAGAGGGGTAGTTACAGTACACAATGATCCCATCTCCAGAAACTCTTACTCTCCCTTCCTGCGGCGGACTGCAGGAGGAAAGCGGTGCCTGTGAGATAAGCAAGGCTACCATCTAGTGGTGCTACTGTGCTTCCATAGCACAGAGAAACGTACACTGAATATGGCTGAATAGACTGATCCTAAACGCAGAAACTTAACTAAGAAAATTCGATTATAGCAGAATGCTTGGAACACTTTCTCCAACATTTTCATGCAGCTACAATAAGTCTTCATTTTAAACACAAAATCAAACAATTTTCCAGAAAAAGCAAAAACCACCACACACAATGCACCTCCTTCTAGGACAATTAAGAATTAGACTTGTAGCATGTAATTTTTTCACACAGGCTTGAGCAGGCTTGGAGAGTTCAGTCCCCCAGACACGTTGCTTCTCAGGACCTGTGCAAAAGCATGTATCGCTCCCATTATTTTGAATTCCTGTCTCCTTGGTGCTCCCTGGGCTAGCATATAGTGAAAGGTTAGTTCTGCCATGAACAAACTTCCCTGTGTTATTTATAGAGAAGCAAAGGCCACAAGACATCAGTATCAGATAGGATTATTCCAGTAGCTAAACCAGAAACTAAATCAAGGCCTTCTGCTGTACTCATGGAGCTCCCTCCCATTTGCTGTATGAGCTATCTGAGGCACATTGCCACTACCTTAATGAAGGCTGTATAGGAACAAGTGCAAGTGGAACAATTTGTAGGCCAGCATTTCTCTCATATCTTGGCATGCCAAGCAAGGCAGAATGATAATTTTGAAGTTTCTCTCTAGCTCTTCAGGAATGCAAAGCCCTTCATCCAGGAATGGTTGTAAAGTAATTATAAATGATCTCTTAGACATCTGTCTAGATGTAATTCTCTGGTCTTTTCTTTCTCTGCCTGTTACACAGCAGTATATTGAGATTTCCTACAGGGAGGGTGAAGGAAATGTGGCCTGACCGGACTGGCCCCATGCATATAAACTCCTTGGTTATGTGGTGAATTTACCCAGCACTCCCACTCATCCAAACATGGGCAGCTCGATTTTTTATTATTATTACAGGCAGGTTCTGAGCAGTGCAAGCAGGGTGACTGTGTTCACTCACAATCACCATATTGCAACAGGAGAACTTACCAACCGACCCCTGCAGTAAACAGCCCATTGGGAACTTCCTTCTAGTGGAAGGGCCAGATAGGGAAAGCTGCTCTATGTAAAGCTGCTATTAATGCAGAGTTTCTAAATGCTACAGTAGCTGCTTAGGTGCTGCTAGAAGCCATTAGCTGCTTTCAGAGCTGACTTTTCTGCAAACTCCACTTGCTTTTTTATGTGGCTCTGGTGGACAAAAATACTCAAAAGCTGCCACAGAGCAAGGCCTGTAATTATAGGTAGTCAAATAAAGAGAATAGCTCACACTTTCAAAGCTGACATCTAGCTAGATTTTCTTGCCTTGGCTGCTTAAACTGGGAACTCTAGCTCTGATGGGAGCTGAAACATATGATCACCAATATTTTCCTACAACTGAGAAATAGGAATACAACAGATTTTGCAATGTAGGTGGCATTTGAGGCTCTAAATATTTTGTTGTTCAAATAGTACAAAATAAAGCACAGCTTGGAAGTTTTAGGAAAACACCTCTCCATTGCTAGCAGCTGCTATGCTTCAGGCCTGCCACTCAGGTATCTTTCCCTGGAAGAACTGCACTGCGGGTTCTGCCCAACAGGCAGCCAAGCATGATGGTCAGTACAGGTCCCTGTGAAGCAGTCAGGAAAGCCATGTTTCAGGCCAGAATGACCTCATGCTATACATGGGGCTTTGAGAAACCTGCCTGGTGTAGTTGCAGGTGTCACTGCCCATGGCAGGGTGTTTGAGAGCTCCCTCAAGGATTTTTGAGTAATCTTGGGAATCTGGAGAGGTCACATTTGACTGGTAGCAGGCAAATGTTGTTCCAATTTTCAAGAAGGGCAAGAAGGATGATCCTAGGAATTACAAATCTTTCTTTCTTACTTCAGTGCCTGGTAAAATTATGGAGAAAATTTTTCTAGGAGTTATTGAAAAACCCTTGAAGGACAACATGGTCAGTGGTCACAGCCAGTATGGCTTCATGAGGGGACAGTCCTGTTTCACAAACTTAATTTGCTTTTATGGTAAATTAACTCACCTAAGTTATCAAGGGAAGCCAGTTGATGTAATCTTTTTGGATTTCAGTAAAGCTTTCCATACTGTCTCTCAAGTATCCTTCTGACAAAATATTCAGCACACAGCTGGATAAACACATAATAGGATGGGTGAGCAACTGGTTAATGCATCAGGCACAAAGGTTTTTGTGAATGGGGTGACATCAGACTGGGGACCTGTCACTAGTGGGGTTCCACAGGGCTCTAATTCAGGGCCAGTGCTCTTCAACATCCTTATAAATTACTTAGATGCAGGGCCCGAAAGTAAAGTAAGTTTATCAACAGGACTAAATTGTGGGGAGCTGTTGACTCCCTGCAAGGTAGAGTGGTTCTGCAGAGAGACCTGGACAAATTAGAGGGCTGGGCAATCACCAACTGTATGAAGTTTCACAAGGGGAAGTGATGGATTCTGCACCTGGGTTGTACGTACAAACTGAGGAATGAGATGCTGGCAAGTAGCACCATGGAAAGAGACCTCTGTGTCCTGGTCAGTGGAAAGGTGATCACGAGTCAGCAGTGCCCTGGCAGCCGGGAGGGACAACGCTGTCCTGGGAGACATCAGGGACAGCATGGCCAGCCAGGCAAGGGAGGGGATTGTCCTGCTCTCCTCTGGGCTGGTGCAGCCTCATCTTGAATATTGTGTGCAGTTTTGGGCACCTCAATAACAAGAAGGATCTAAAGCTGTTAGAGAGTGTCCAAAGGAACAGCCTTCTATGAAGGTGGGTGAAAGATCATGAGGGGGAGCCATACAAGAGCACCTGAGGACACTTGGTCTGCTCAGTCTGGAGAAGAGGACAGTGAGAGGAGACCTCATTGCAGTCTACAACTTCCTCATGAAGGGAAGAGGAGGGGCAGACACTGATCTCTTCTTTATGGTGACCAGTAACAGAACTTTAGGAAACAGCATGATGTTGTGTCAGGGGGGTTTAAGCTGGGTATTAGGAAAAGGTTCTTCCCCCAGAGGGTGTTCAGGTACTGAAACAGGCTCCCCAGAGAAGTGGTCACAGCACCAAGCCTGACAGAGTTCAAGAAGCATTTGGAAAATGTTCTCAGACACATGGTGTGATTGTTGGGGTTGTCCTGTGCAGGGCCAGGAGCTGAACATTGATGTTCCTTGTGGTTTTCTTCCAGCCCAGGATATTCTATGATTCTATCATCCTTACTAGATGATCTTTAGGGTCTCTTGCAACCCAAACCATTCTAGAATTCTGTGAGTTTCTGTTATGCATATATACACGCTCACATCCACTAATACACATTAAGAGGTACAGAAAGCTAAGATAAAGTTGGAAACGCTAGGTTTGCTAACAGCAGAAGGCCAGTGCTTTGTCTCTGAAACAAGAGAGACAAAAGTTCAGTGCCTAATGTCCTAAATACAGCTAGAAAAGCCCAGGCTGCAAATGCACTCAATGGGAATTTTGCCCTACGTGTATAAACATACACAGGAAAGAGCAGCATGTTTTGCCTTTAGATTTGCAGCTGTAGAATGTGATAGAGTCCCATTGTTTTTCAGATCCATAGTGTAGTTTCCCTTGCAATCTAAATATTTTTCTCCACTGAGACAGGGATTTGTTTCAGCAGGCACCCTCATAAGCTAAACTCCTCCACTGAGACAATATGGCTCAAGGTCCAAATGATGGTGTTCTTCATACCAACCTGTGCTTTGGGTAAACAATTCCAAACAGCACTTGTTAAACTGATCTTCAGAAAACAAGTTTCTCTATCAGCGATGAACACTGTCTAAACACTTCTCTAAAGTTGGACATTTGGAAATATTCTCCTCCTTGTGTAGTGTGAAAAAATTCCTGAAGCAGAGAGAGAAAAAATCCTCCCTTTCTCTGCACAGCTGGTGCTCAGAGAGCAGCATCTGAAGGTGCACAGGAGGCACTATAGTACTAGGCTGTAAGAGTGGCTGGGTCAAAGGCAGCTTGGAAGGCCTGATGGTTCCCAACTGGATTTGTTTTGCTGTGTTTTTAATGTTAATTGCTTGCACTTGAGCCAAGCCTAATAAGCTTCCAGCAGCAACATCCCCAGCAGTGTCAGAGCAGCTGGGCCCCTGCGCTGCTGCCTGGCCCAGCTGGTACCAGCAGCACGTACAGGACAACTGGTCTGCGTTAGAAAGGCTCTGGGTGGTCACCACGTGTAAAACACTTTGTGTCAGCATTGTAACTTAAGCAAAAGGTTATGTTCTGCCAGATGTACTTCTGAAAAGTGGCTATTAATGTAAGGTTAAGTCTCTCATTCTTACACATTTTGAAATCAAAGTCTTGACTTGTAAGTACACATGAATACCTCCTGCTATTTGTCATTAACACAGGAATTGGTTCAGCAAAGACTTTGGAGGTCTTGTAGCCTAAAAACCACAATCTGCTAGCCTGACTAAGGGATGCATTTAATGCTTCTATGTGCTGTGGAGAAGCAAGAGCAGCTCAGGTCTAGGTCTGTGAGGCTTTTTATTTACCATGGTCACAGTGAGAAAGAGTCAAAGTGCTGCTCTGAGTCACTACCCTGTCAGGCCTGCGCATCAAGTATATGTAGAGGCTGGGAAGTCTAAGATATACCTTAGGAGTGATTAAGAAGAGGTAGTTTGACACTGTCTCAGATGCAGATAATGTCTTTCCCACGCAGCTCACTTTAGGACAGGACTAGCTAGGAAGGCTCAGGGCAATCCAGGGACCCCAGGCTCTTGGCTTCACTCACTGGACTGGCAGCAGCCCTGTGCCAACATCACTCTCCAGGTGAAGTAGCTCCAACAGAAGAACCATGCTTGAACATCTCACAGACTGTCTGCAGCTAAAGCTTTAGATCAGAGCACTTCTCCAATTAAAAACAAAATCCCCACGCTTCTCAAGAATGTGCACATGTAGATTAGGCAGCAAATCCTTTGGCACAAGTTAGTGTAAATACTGTGCTGCATCTGTCCTTGTTGATGTGTAGGAGTTCAGGGTGGCTTGTACTACCCAGGACATTTTTGTTATGCAAGTGAAGATTTTAGAGAATATGTTGAGCTGAGCACAACTTACTTCAGAATTTCTGTTAGTAGGGGTGAACAGGTACAGAAAGATCAGGTGGAGACAGTTGACCAGAAGACTATTCATAAGATACAACAAGAATACAGGACCACATCAGTTATGTGGAAAAAGCAACCATCTTTCAGGATTCTGAAAAAAATGAACATGAGTTTGGGGATTTTTATAATTTCTTTATTTGTTTATTTATTTATTTTCATTAAGTGGCTTTGTTGTTCACTGATTTCAGTTGTCAACTACTTTAAATTATGGTTAAGGTCCCATTTGCATAAAAAAGTCAGAGTGAAGGAATGCTTTTTACAGCTGCCCATCATTATCAGTCTACTTTTCCTTCTCCCCAAAAGAAGATAGCTTTTGGACACCGTGTAAGATGGTTTGTTGTGCTGACTTGGATTTCACAGTAAACCCCCTGCACATGAGAGTTCTCGTGTACAGGTGCCTCTGTTGTCATGCAAGCTGGACAAACCCCTCTTTCTTTTTTCTTCAAGAGACACAAAAGCCTTGCTATTCCCTTCTGGTAGAGTCATACTTCTCCCTTCTTCATCCAACAACAGGCTAGCCAATTTCTTTATTTTCTCCTCACATTTCCTCCAGAAACAACCAAAGCTACACTAGTATGTAAGGAGAGTGCAGGTGACAATAGACTGGATACAGTCAGCAGCTCTTTAAGACATATATCCTTTCCTTTCCCTTAAAAAGTTTAATTCTAGACATTGGAGACTGCTGACATAAAGAGGTATTTGGGAGGTGGCCTGTGCCTTTCCCTCAGCACCCCATAAGCCTGAGGAAGTGCATCTCTTCTACGGTAAAAGTACTACTAAGTCAATGTCTTGATATCCTTTCCACTGACTGACAACATTTCTCATCTCTCCTTGTTTTCTGCTGCTCTCCTCCAGCTTAGAAGTGGCTTGTGCTCCAGAGCTGATTTGAAGCAGCCTTGTATTTATTTTCTCATTCTGTTTAAGGTAAGCTCTTCCAGCAGTCCGAGAACTCAGGGAGACATTAATGCTTTTTGAGTGCTATTGTATAGCTGTTGAGCGTTCAGAAACAAATCTAAGGATAGGCTTTGCTATCTTTGCTGAAGAAACTGAAGATTGCATGGAAGAAGCAAACTGGGGTCACCCCAGGATGGCCTGACACAACACAGTGCTTGGAAAGAGGCATAGTGCTGCACTAGAGAGTGTGTTAAAGAGTCAAGTGCTGCTATTTATGTTTCTCACAACTAGTAGTTTAAAATCACATGACCCATCTTTTTTCACTTTTGCCTGTTAATCTGAGGAAAGTATTCTCTGGATGAAAATGTAAGTAGGTATGCAAGTCCTAATCACAGATCATCCAAGCATTACATTGAAATTAAAATTCATTATTATTAGCTATTACATGTATTATGCTAAATCATTGCACAGAATGAGGTCCTCTTGAAATGTGTATTTTACATCTCTAGATGAAAGCACTAATCCTGAGAATGTTCAGGTCAACAAAACAAAGAGGAAGGAAGCAGGGACTGTTCTCTCCTACAGGACTAGAAAGATGGATTCTTCCTGCCTATAGGATAGATGGCTTACATCAGCAGAGAAAGCATTTCAGGGGAAGGAGACAGATGCTGATTGCCCAGGTGCCAGTATTGTGTCTTTCGTATCCATTGAGACAAGCCTTGCAAGCTTTCATATCTTTCATAACCAAAGAGTATTATCATTTCATGGGAAACTAAGAGACCCTTGTCAACAATGATGTCCCTCCTACCTTTCTTTGTGAAAAGAGGAAGAAGTCACTCCCTGTTTGTCCTACTTCTACTGTGACATGCTGCTGCTGTGGTTCTGATAGACACTATCATTGTTTGGTGGATGCCATTTTTCAGAGGAATGAAGTGAAGAATCATCAGCATCCTGCCAGACAGGCCTGAAATCAAGGAAACCATGGCTGCACTCTTTAGAACGGAGACTCTCAAGGCAAGCCTTCAAAGCTACATTTCAGCAGTTTAACACTTCCACCTACAGACTTCCAGAAGAGCTCTTGCATTCTGTAGAACACGCTCTTTACCTGCTGGTGGACTTGGCTGTAGTTCAGAGCATATGCAGAGTCACTGCTAGCAGTCAATACACACAAAGGCAGTCCTTGGCAGAGCAGCCTCCTTCATCAGCCTGACACTTTTATCTGCATTGCTTCTGTTACCTCTCTCTAGCTGGTCTTCATCTCAGGTCAGACCCAGAGTTCAGCTCCTTCAGTATGCCCCCACCTCAGAAGCCCTTAATTATTCCATTTTCTAGACAAAACATATGCTTCTTGTGGACAATGGAATACAACAACATAAATTTTCCAATCTTTACATTAAGTAAAGCAAGACTTGGGGCTTTTTTTCTCCCCATTCCCAACTCATCTCTAGGCTGCTTTGAATTTCTTTCATTTGCAAGTCTCCTGCTTGACAGTTGAGATGTTCCAGCCCAGAGCTCCTGGCCCATGGACCTGGAGAGCAGCAGCTGACAGCCAGGTGCTGAATAGCAACTGGACTTAGACTTCCCCACATGCTGGGCTGCATGACTTGCAGTCACCACGACTCCCCACATAAGTATTTAAATTAACCTGGATGCAATTCAGAAACAAACAGATGTCTGTCTTGATGCTCAAATCTTTCATGGACCCAGGGCCTCTATAAAAGCACTCAATTGCTTGGCCTATTGATCCCTCTGATCCTCTAATTAAAGGCTGGGGCACTCTCATGCAGGAATTGCTGCAGTGCTCCAGACAATTTACCAGAAGAGAAGGGGGGATGTTGCAGCCTTACACAGACGCCTGACACCCACTGTCCCGGCAGTGGCCTCAGTTATGTTTTATGTTTGATCCCTTGTGACACAGTGTACAGGTTCTGGCTGGGATGAAATTTGTTTTCTCCATAGTGCCTGTCATAATGCTGTGTTTTGGACCTGAGTTGGGATTAGGATTTAGAGCAGCATAATCCTACCATTCCAGGGACACATTTGTTCCCTCCACACCTTTCTCTCTTGGCCACAACTTCAGCCTAGAGCTAACGTTAGAGCTAAGGTTGAGACCCAAGAGTTTCCAGCTTCAGGGCCACTGTCACAGCAGGAGGCATGCCAAAGGGAGCACAGCACTGCATCAACATTGCTCCATCCATCTGTGTGTCAGTCAATCCCTGTCTGAAACACTGCTATGGTAAAAACTGAGCTAATTGCATGATTTACCTCACCCAGAATTTACCTCAAGCAGGATTTACCCCCAAAGCCAATGGAGGTACTTAGAGTAAGTCAGCACATTTATCTCAAACACCACGGGTAAATGCAGCCACCAGGAGAATGGCGCCATGTAGCAAATCCTGTGGCTCCAGCACCTGCACAGCCAAGGACCTGCATCCTGCTATGGACAACAGCAGCCAGCTATGGACAATAATTGTTTGTTTTGAAGGCAGGGAGTAGGGAATTAAGGAGGTTTCTAGGAATGGGTTTGGAAACCTTCTTTTGGGACCTGAGTCATTATAAGAAAATTAAGAGAAGCACATATCTGAGATGTTTGCTAGGCAGGTGAGGACAATGCAGAAGATGTGGGCTTGGACTGCCCCAGGGCTTGGATTTTGACAGGACAGTAGGAAAATTGTTTTCTAAAGAATATTATACAGCCTCAGCTTCCATTTTGGGAGCTCTGCATTGTCTAAGGCAGCTTTGCCTCCTTTACTACCCTACTTGTTATAGGAACTTTTGTTTGGAGTTCCTCTGAACTCAGGAACAGGCCTCACTTATAGGTCTAGATCTTGTGCAAACCTTCAAGTGGAATATGGTGGAAAGGTAAATACTGACACCAAGTCCTACATCTAAGGGAAAGGAATCTGTCAAAAGATCATATATGTAGCAAAGATTCCTCTGTCTGCAGTTTCTAGATTAGACATCTGAGCAAAACCTTAACACTGTGAACAGCGTTGAGCACCACAAGTGCTATTATTACATTTGGACAGTGCAGAAAGTTCACAAGTATGTCCAGTCACTTTTCCAGGTGAGTATTAATTTTATTGCAGTAATGGGAATGAATTGGATTAAATGTGTTGGGCACATCTATCTTCTTCTCTGAAGAAAGATGGTCTGGAGGCTTCCTTCATCTTTGCAATGAGGTAGATGAGGACTGCATATGACACAGAACTCATTTATGTGTCTTTCTGGAGGCATCTTTATGCAACAGTAGCCGTTTTAGAAGTTTGATATTGTTACACTTACTGTTTATGTTAAAATTAGTGTATTGATAGATTTGACAGATGCTACCACAAAAACAGTTCTGCTGTCACTTCCTGCATGCTGTACATGCCATGCAGAGCCTGAAATTGCGCTTGCACAACTGTTTGCAGTCTGCCTCAAAGCCTGGACACAGGAGCCACCCCAGGGATGGCTAACCTAGGGATCTAGGCACTGCCATTGCTGAGGCAGGCTGAAGCCATAACCACCATTTGCTGCTGTACAATTCAGAAATAGGATTTTCTTGCCTTTTTTAGCCTTCTCTTTTGTAGGCTTCAAGATGAATGTTCTGCTGTCCTCTCAGAGGAGCTGCATGCAGGCCCTCCTACATATCTGTCAGGGACCATTAGCATTGGACTTGTTCACTCAAGTTGCTTTGATATCCTTGCATCTTACAGTGCATTAAGAGTTCATCATAAAAGGAAAGATAGTCAAAGATACCATATATAGAATATTTTGGGCCAATTTTGACTTGCTTATAGGCATCAAAGACTGTTTTCAGCTACAGTAAAGAGGGAAAAAAGCAGAAATAAATGGTATGGTGATTTACTGTGAAACTTTCCCCCATCCTCCCCAGAAATCTTTGGGTTTGAACAGTGTGTACTGCTTTTCTTTTTACTGTGATAGAAAGGATCATGGAGTATTTCAGGAAGGGTTATTAGGATACCTTTAGACAAACCTCCTCCTCCAGGCATGATCAGCTAAAAGATCAGACAAGGTTGCTCAAGGCCTTATCCTGTCTGGAAACTTCACAGCTTTGGCCACAAAATACAAAGCCTGCCTTGCTATCCTATTTTTTCCTTCACTAAGTCTTGTTATAGACTTGTATAGGTAGAGCTAGTGTGAGACTGCATCTTGAACCTTTTATGGCCATATTTCAAAGATTAACTCTAGGCTTTTTTCCCAAGGAGCTCATGGTAAACTGAGTAATGTTGATGAGTAGGTCTCAATTCAAAAATGCACGTGCGCAACCACCTGATGTGAATGAATCTCCACTAAATTACAGTGCAATAGATCTAAAGTTAATTTAAATGTGCTTGAAATGAGGCAAGCACTTAGAAATTTTGCTGTGCTGGGGCCCAAATCGTTCTGAAACACAGTGAAAAACCAAAGGAAGAAAGTCATCAAAACGAAACAGACTGCAGACATTCAGCTGACTCTTTTGTTCAGTATTTGCATTGTTTGAAAGACAACTGTGAAGCATCTCGCTTATCCACAAGGCTGTTTACCAGTAAAATCTGAAAAGCTGTTGGGAGTCCACGTGATTTCTAGTATTTTGAGCAGGTTGGTTTTGTTTCCTTGTTCAGACATGTTCTAGTGCAAAGACATTGTGCACAGAAACTGTCAGGTCATGAATAAAAGATAAAAAGCCCGCTATTTTTTAACCAGCTTCACTGGACTGGTTCAGGGGTTGGTCCAAACGCAGAGACACAATCAGCACACAGGAGACTTTCATGTCACATTAATGATACTGGAAATTTAAAAATAAGTGTTTAATGATTTTGTTGAATACCAAAACCATTGTATACTTTTCGCAACATACACAGAACAGGGGCTGATGCTTAGGAGCGGCTCAGCACACAAATGTAGACATGGGCTTTGGGGATGCACGGAGCCAGGGGTTGGGCTGATGGCGGAGGAGAAGCCTGTTGCCCAGGGTGATGCCAGCCGCTTGCCCACGCTGCCAGCCGGCTTCCAGCACTTTCTCCACGCCAACGTCGGGGGCCCGGGGTCTCCCCGGCCGCACCCCGCTCCGGCGGAGGCGCCGTGACCGGGCCCCTCAGCCCCGGCCGGGCTCCCCCGGCCCCTCCGGCCCCCCCGCCTCGGCCGTGCCCGCTCCTCCCTCTCCCCCCGCCGCCGCGCCGAGTGGGCCAGCCCGCCCCTATATAAGAGCCGGGTGGGCGGCTCCGCGCCCCAGCGTCGCCAGCGGCTCGGCAGCGGAACTGCCGCGGGGGACATCGTCGTGCGTGGGGCACAGCCTGTCTTCTTCCCGGCTCCTGCAGCCATGGCCTGGCAGCCCATGGAGATCAACCCCGAGGTGCGCCAGGGGCGGCGGGGACAGGGCTGGGGCTGCGGGGCGGGTGGTGGCACGCCGTCTCTCACCCGCACTCACGCTTTCCCCCCACCCCGCATTGTCTTCCAGATGCTGAACAAAGTGAGTTGCCGCCGCCGGAGGAGCGCCGCGGGCGGGAGGGCGCCGGACCTTCCCCCTCCATCCCTCGGCATCGCGCCCTGCCGGGGAGCGCCAGCCGCGGTGGCGGTACCGCTGCGCGGGGCGCGGCCGCACCTGCGGAGCGGCGCCTCCCTCCGTCCCTCGGCATCCCGTCCCCGTCCCTCGGCATCCCGCTCCGCCTGTGCACGGAGCGGCGCCTGCCTCCGTCCCTCGGCATCCCGCTCCGCCTGTGCACGGAGCGGCGCCTGCCTCCGTCCCTCGGCATCCCGCCCCGCCGTGGCGCTGAGCGGCGCCTGCCTCCGTCCCCCGGCATCCCGCCCTACGGGGCACGGAGCGGCTCCGCCGGCGGGGCGCGGCCGCACCTGCGGAGCGGCGCGGGGCGGTGCGGCCCGGGGCCGGCAGGCGGCGCGGCGGGCCCGCGCGTTGTGCTGTGTCACCGGGCGCGGCGGGGCTGGGGCGGGCGCGCCCCGCGGGGACGGGCGTGGCGCGGCCGGGCCACCCGCTCTCTGTGCCCCGTGCAGGTGCTGTCCCGCCTCGGGGTGGGTCCTGGCTGGCGCTTCGTGGACGTGCTGGGCTTCGAGGATGAGGCGCTGCGCGCCGTGCCGACCCCGGCGTGCGCGCTGCTGCTGCTGTTCCCGCTGACGGAGCAGGTGCGTGTCCCCTCCCCGCAGGGCAGCGCTGGCCGCCGCCTGGAGTGCGGCTGCCATCCCCCAAGCATCAGATGGCTGGGCGTGGATGGGGCTTGGCACTGGCACGGGTTTGTGCTTGGTCCCCGCCTCCGAATAGCCTCGGCTGAGCTGGGAAACCAAACAAGGGCTCTCATTCCATCACAGTGTTTCTGTGAGATTTTGCTTTGTATATCAGACTGAGGGGAAAAAAAACATGCGTGATCTTGACTGTGAGGGATAGCAATTCCATTACTGTGCTGAATCATTGGATCTGGAGAGGCCTACATTACTTCTTTAATATAATCAATTGGTTTGATGCTAAGGAAGTGAATGAGATGAAATCAAATTCAGTTAATGGGTTCTTAAAAGAAGGATTATAACTTGCCAATAGCAATGGATTTTGCAGTCTATACATTGTTCTGATGGGGAGAGGCTCATGAAGGCAATTCTAAAAGGCCTATTGTAGAGACATGCTGAGTAGCCTTGTTCAGTGGACTGAAGCAACAGAGAGAGGATAGAAAAGAGCCTATCCATTATATTATTTCCCACCAAGCTATTTCCAGTGTATGGCACAGATGGAGAAGCTACGAACAGTGCCTTTGGATATGACTGAATCATGCAGGTAGTCAGTCCATTAAGTGTTGGCCTGAATCCAGTTTAGGCATATGGTGCTTTACTGGTGCCACAAAGATGACTTTCTGAATAAATCTCTGTCCAGTTCTGATACTGATTTTCCTGCACAACAACTTATTTTTCCAGTGTACTATACAAGGATAGGACTGTGATGAAATGCCTAAACTAGTTATGTGTTTACAGCATGAAAACTTCAGGAAGCAACAGACTGAGAAAATAAAGGACCAGGAGATCAGTTCTAAAGTCTATTTCCTGAAGCAGACCGTCAGTAACTCCTGTGGGACAATTGGTCTGATACATGCAGTTGCTAATAACAAAGACAAATTGAAACTTGGTGAGTATGAATGTTCTGAAGTGCTTCAATTTCTATTTTTTTGACAGCAGATTGAATGGGGATGGGCTATTGGGAGACAGCTTTCTTTCAGGCAAGCCAGGTTAAGGCATCCTGTAATGTTTCAGTTGGTTAGTGGGTCTTCCAGCTCTTGGAGAGGGGCATGTGGAGTGCCTGAAACACAGAAGGGAATGTGCTTCGACTCCTGCCTGCTAGCTGCAGAGGTATTGTCCTAGTAAGCAATGCAAGAGGGAAAGGGCACTTAGCAGCACTGACCAGAGTCTGTCTGTAATTAGGAACTGCTGTGTTCAGAAACAGTTATTGACATTAAACTTGATGGCAGTAGATGAGATGGAGTTCTTCATGCTGCTTATGTCTAATGTAAATCGATGTGCTCAGAGTAGCCTGTAAATCAGTCTAAAACATTTGTATTTTTCTTTTTCCTGGACAAGTTGTATAGATAAGGGTTTGTAAGGACATTTTTCCTACCGAGGTAATAGTTTGAATGGTTTTTTTACTATAGAAAAATATTCTTTTGCTGTTCAGAGATCTGCAAAATACAACTACCATTATTCTAAGAGAACTCGGACGCATTCTGTGCTGTGGGATTCCTTTTTATACAAAGGAAAACGTGAAAGTCATAGTGAACATTTAAACATAGTTTTTCTTTATTCTTCAAAAGGATTCACTGGAATAACACTCTTGATGAGTGAAGCAATGATGCAGCATATCTTTTATGTGCTAGACCTCAGTGTATCTTAGTACTGCACTAATTTATATTCTGGCAAACCAAAGTTAGCAAGTGCTGCCTTCATTTAAAGGCAGTGAGACAATTTTGTCTACCCATATTCTGTTAGTTATGTATCCTTACAGCTGGTACCTTTCTTGAATTTCTTCAAAACCGGGCTGAACATTTCTGCCGAATGTGCAGAGGGGAAATCAGAAAAGCTAAATCCCGTTTGAAAATTATTTTTCTAAATGAGCATCCAGAGTTAACTGAAGCACTCTTCCCTGAAACAATTCTGGTTGTTTGTGTAGATTGTTACTAATAACTTCTGTGTTAATAGCTGACTTTGAGTGGTAGTTATAATGTGCTTATATTGGAGATAGTTACAGGCTGAATGCAATGACTTATAGTTAGTGCAAAAAGCATTGCTTTCTGTAGGCTGCATCTACACCATGACTGAGGTTTTACCTATACTGAATGAAATGTTTGATCATCTTGTGCAGAGGAGGGGTCTGCCCTGAAGAAGTTTCTTGATGAAACAGCTGATTTGTCTCCTGAAGAAAGAGCTAAGCATTTGGCAAATAATAAGGTATATGAACTATACAAACTACTGACAGTTATCAGCACTTAAAGATGTAGTAACCTGTACCTGCTTTCTCTTAAGGCTATACAAGAAGTCCACAACTCTGTTGCGCAAGAAGGACAATGTCGGGTAAGATGTGAATGTGTAAAATCTTGGGAAAATGTTTAATGAAGGTGGCAAAGCAACACTTATTTTTGTCTGTCAGAAAGCTGTTATAGTTCATGGGGAAAAAGAAATAAGTTACTCATGGGTGAATACTTGTTTGGGATTTCTTCCTCAAACATGGATTGAAAATGTGGATCAAGGCCCAGTTGTAAAATATAATTTTACATTAGGATTTCTGGTGCTTGACCTTGTGGAAGTCTTGCCACAGACCTCTCCCATTGAACTAAAGTTTTCAGTCCTTTGCTTTCTTGTTGAAGTTTCCTCTGTTCTGTAGTCACAAATTGGGTTTGCAGTACTAGCTTCAAACTAACAGTTATGTCTGATGGTGTTTCCTAAGGTTGAGGACAACAGTGTGAACTTCCATTTCATCCTTTTTGTCAACGTGGATGGACACCTGTATGAATTGGGTAAGGCCTATGAACTGTTTGGACTGGGCTTATACCACACTGCACAGCAGTGTTGGGGGCTCAAACAAGGTATTTTGTGCTAATTAAGCTGTTTGCTGAGGCTCTCAGAGCCAAAACACAATTTGTATCTTCATCTGAAGATTTTACCTGATGGTGGGTTACACTGAAGGCCGAAAGCATATTGTCACTGGTGTAGCTGAGAACACTGTTTCCATCTCACTCAGACTAGTGACAATTTGTTTTGACTTCCCCAGTGTCATCATGTGTGTACTTGTTTGGGTCTGCTATGCTCAGTTCTGCTAATTCAGAAGTTTTTCTTCCACAGATGGCCGTATGCCATTTCCTGTAAACCATGGCACGAGCTCGGATGACTTGCTGTTGAAGGTAAGCCTTCTCCCTTGCTGCTTGTTTCCCTGAAAACAAGGCTTATAAAAAGCCTTATAAAGAAGTGAGAATTCTGCATGTGGTGTATAGTGGCTGTACCTACTTGCTGTACAAGTCTTAGCTTAAATCTGCTAAGTTTATGAGTACTGACGGTATTGTCCTAAGAGCTAGATACCTGTTCAGTGTATTTATTAGCTGGTGCTATAAGATTATGTAACTTAGTTGGTGGAACTACAAAGGCTTGTTCTCTGCAGGAAATGTATTTGGTTAGTCTAAGCAGCTGTATTTTTTCATCCCCAAGGATTCTGCTAAGATCTGCAGACAATTTACAGAACGTGAAAAAGGAGAAGTTCGTTTTTCTGCTGTGGCTTTCTGCAAGTCTGCCTAAGACTCTGAAGAGATGCAAGGAAAGCAGTTTAATAGCACACCAGTAAACGCAGTTTAAACTCCAGTGCTTCAGTACTTGTTAAACACAGCTGTTCTGGTAACTTAAATTATTTCCACCTTTTGCTATACACAGAAGCAACATCAGCTGAGCTTATGCTAAAGGATGAGCTCAAGTTTTAATGTGAACGGTTTGGACACATCAAATATCTTTAGACTCTTTTTTCACATGTTAAGTAGAAAATGCTTAACAGGGCTTGTTTGATCTGTGTTATGTTATTTGAGTTGTTGGTTGATATTTCCTTGTCCTTAATGAGAATAAAATGTTCTGCTGGAAGACTAAATGGACTGAAGTGCTGACTCATTTTCTCCAAAAGGCGTTGTGCAGCATCCTCTGTAAGCCTTCTTTTCAAAAGGCCCTCAAAGCTCTCCTCTGAGCAAAAGGTTAAGTTAACCTCAGGGTAGCAGGGCAATTGCTTTTTCTAGTGTCTTGGGGGCTTTCAAGGATGGAGAGACACTGGTCTGTGTAACATGTTGCAGTGCTGCATGCTGCACTACCCCTCCAGTAAGGCTTTCATAATGTCCAGTCTGAAACTCATAAGCTGCAGTCTGCCACTCTGAATACATTTAGCTTGGAGGGGTAAGGTGTGATAAATTACCATTCAAATGTCACCTTAATGTGGTCTGTATTAGTGCTACAAGAATACCCACTGAGTTGGTTGGTGTTGTTTCCTTATAGAAGACAGTATTAGAACAGCTATTTTCCGTCCCTGTAGCTAAACTAAACCTGCTGGCTGAGGCAGAAACAATCGTGGTTAGGCCATGTGTGCTTACTAACTTGTGATTCTTTTATAAGACCTTTTAAGAGGCTGTACTTATCTGTCCCATCCAAAATGACCTAAAAAGGAGAAACCCACACTGCATAAATTTCTAATAGCAGGTTGAAATTTTGGATTCAAGCAAAAGAGATTAAATCTATCTATAATACATGTTATTTGGCATGAGCCATGACCTGTGGAAACTATTTTTACCTGAGTCTAGTTGCTGTTTGCTGGTCTTGCAGTTCCCTGCTGATACTTCAGGTAGCTGTAGACAGGGATAAAACACCCTTAAACTTGGGTCTTTATTCTAATGTAGTCCCAGTCTTTCCCTGGCAACCATTTTATACAGTGCTGGGTAACACACTTGTAGATGGTCACAGGGCTTTTTAGAAGGGTAAATCAAGCTTTTATTAAAGCTCTGTGTGGGCTGATGTTGTTTTGTATTGGGCCTTGTTACTGCTCATGTAAATTGCCTGATAGCTGAAGCTGGCAAAGGGTTGCAAAACATTTTAATTTGCAGTCTAAGGATTTGCTAAACCTCCGGATACTCCAATTCTAAATATCAGTGCCTTCAGTTTCTGTTAGCAGGGAGGTGAAAACCATGGCTAGGAAAAGGTCTGTTGTGTCATTGTCCTCTGCAACAGCATCATTTTCTGCCTCTTGGTGGAGGTTGTTGTAGGGTGTGGGGAGAGGCTCTGCTGCAGCTCTGCTCCAGCGCAGGCTCGGAGCCATGCCCAGGGCTCAGGCTGCTTAGCAACACAGCCTGCAGCAGGGGAGAGTGGAAGGTGAACAAAACCACCTGCAGGACCAGGAGCATGAGAAGTGCCAGGTGAGCCGTGTGCCTTACCTGGGGCAGTGAGCTTTGGTGCTGCACAGGACCCTCTCCTTGCCCTTAGGGCAGTCACTGAGGGTACAGGCTGTGGCTGTGCAGAGCCAATGCTGAAGAAACCTGAAAATGTTTGTGCCAGACTTTTCTTATTTTCTCACATTCTGGTCCCAGGTATAGTTTCAAAGGATGGAAATAAAGAGAAAAACTAAAGAATTAATGTTATCTACCTACTTATGTATAACATCCACTACCAAGGCTGTTGTCCCCTGCAGAAATGATGACAAGGGCTTAGGAAACAGCTGGGCTTTACTTTAAACCACCTTGGGCTTCAGAAACAGGAAGATGAGTTTTTGGGGATGGCAAAGATCTTGGGGGCTGGGATAGAGGTCTCAAATCATGGGTGGTGATCTGTAAGCTGAATAGATGGAAGATGTTGCAATATTGCAGTGCAGCTGTTCCAAATGTGTTACTGCATTCAGAGAAAAAGTCACAATGCACAGAAGTGTGTATTTGACAACTTGCAATTCTATTAAATAAGTAGAAAACCAGGAAGATGTTTTAAAGCCATATCAGGCATGTATAATCTCAAAAGAAATGCTTTTTCTTATTCATATTTTCTAGCTTATTTTACCTACTTGCCAGTTTTTTAATTTTAATTTTTACCCATTATTTCACACTTTGGCAGAAATGTTTGGGACAAGAGTTGTTTTTTAGAGTGCTGTGTAGCAAAAACACTTTTCATGAGAAGATGCTCTTATAATTGAGTATTTTTAATTGGGCACATCTATCTGAAGTGAGGATCATTTCTTGTCCCTCCTTGTTGTCTCCTCTATTCTTATAGCTGTAGTTCCATTCTGAATTGTTGCTTTTCCTTGATTTCCTGTGTGTTCTTCTTAAATAAATTAACTCTTTTTACCCTCTCTACATCCATCTAAAGCCCTTCATGTTTTTCCTGAATTTACCCCTGAATTTTCCCTGTGACAATTGTTGGGAAGGGCAGGAGCTTGCAAAGCCTGCTGTGTCTTATGCCCACTCTGAAGAAACCGGTGACTACTGAGCAAATTAATTTGAATTAACAGATTCCTGACATTTTTGTGCTGCCTTCCAGAGGTGGACATTCAACAGTTAATGTATAGAACTATCCTTGGAAATATTTGAGAAATATTGAAGGTAGGATTTTAGGCTTATCTGTTTAGACATGCACATTTAGAGCTAATTTAGAGCTCTACCGGGGTAGACTGTGTAATCTATAATTTTCATAACCATTTAATTGCCTGCCTGAAAGCTGTAGTCAGCTAACTCTGTAGATGGTAGCATTGAGAAACTTAGAGCAACAAGTCTGATTTAGGACCAATGACAGATCCAGACACTATCTTAAAGTCCACAGCTAGTCCTATTGCTTTCAGTGGGATCATTCATGTGCTTAAGCAAACTTCTGATTTCAGAGCCAAATAGCCAATCCTTAACTTAATCAAAAGGTAGGCTTAATGCAACATGCAAAGCCTCTTACATGTATGAATAGTCTTTGGTTTAGATCCCCAGTTTACTTGCAGCTAATGCACAACTTTTGTCCAGTATACACTGCTGTGTACTATATACACTAGTATTTCCATACTAAATATAATTCTTTTTAGGGGAAGTAAGGAAGGTGTGGGACTAGCTGCCACAGCATCCAGCTTTTGACACACAGACCAGTTTATCAATCTCAGATATTTAAGATGGAGAAGCAGTTAGCTGAAAAAGGAACTAGACACACTCATATCCTCTTTGCCATTAATGTAAAGACAGCAGGGCCTGTGGTGGGCACTGGGAACAAACAAGACTGGCAAAAACTACTAAACCTTGTAGTCACAGGATCCCTCTCCTAGTGCTGCCAGCAGCCAGGAAGAGCCTGATGGCAGGACTTCAGCTCTGTTGAGCTGTGGACTAAATGAGAACAAACACAAATTGAGAGAAATGCAGCCAGAAGCAGAGTAACAGCATTAAAGTTCCTTTGAGACAAAAGGACAAAAATATCACTTGCATTTTGCAAATTTTGACATACTGTACAGGATGATATTCCAAATGCTTTGAAGCCAAGGGACCTCAAGGGATGAGAGTGTGGGTTAGAAGAAACCTCATGGAGTTCAACATGGTGATGTGCAGAGCTTGGCACCTGGCTGGAGCCACCCTGTGGCTGGGAGGTGATGGGCTGAGTTTCAGCCTTTCTGCAACCTGGGGGTTATGGCAGGTGCCAAGTTGAATATAAGCCCATATGTTGAGTGCTCCTCCTGTAAGGCAAATCACATGCTGTGTTGGGAGTCAATACTGGGAGGAACAAGACCAGCAGGTGAAGTTAGTCACCCATTACTCCTAGCACTGGTGAGGTAGCTCCTGGAATAGGGGTCCAGTTCTGGGTCCCCTCCTTCCAATCCAGAAAGGATGTGGAGGAATCTGGAGAGGGCCCATCAGCAGGCTACAGAGGCAGGGAGCATGTGGAGAGACTGGTGGAGCTCAGCCTATATAGTCTGGCATGGAGGATACTAAGGCAAGGTCTGATGGTAGCTTACAACTGCATTAAGGGCAATTGCCAAGATGACAAAGCCATATTTTGTCCTGGTAGTAGGAGATGGTCTATAAAAGGGCAGTAACCCCAAGTTGCAGCTTGGAAGGTTCAATTCAGGACATTTGGAAACAAGAAGAATATTTCTTCATGGGAAAGTAATATATTGGAACAAGTTGTCAGGGAAATGGGAGCATCTCCATCCTTGGAAGTGTGTAAGGGACCAGAAATTAACAACCAGCTTCTGTTAGGCTAACTGAGGTTACCTATTACAGTATGAAAAATAAGAGCAGTGATCAGTAAATATTTCATTCTCTTCTCTTTCAGAAAAGGGAAGGAAATCTTGAAATCAGAGAACAAAATCTAACAAATGCTCTGGAAAGGAGATATGATTTAAAAAAATGCAATTGAAAAAAACCCAGAAAATTTGGAAATGGAGTGACTACAACCAAATGGACTGAAGTGAAATGAGGGGCAGTGAAAAGGACCAAGCCTTGCCCCAAAATTACTCCAATACAAATCTTGAAATCAGGGAAGAAAGGTAAACACAGAGAGAGAAGAAGAAATTGAAAAAATCAAAGGCTTAAAAAAAAAAAAAAGGAAAAATTCTGAAACCAAGTGAAAGCAATAAAAGTGAATGGGATGACAAGAAGTGCAGGGAAATGGACCAAAGCTTGCCCAATTAATCCCCAGTGAAATGGCAAGTGCTTTGTGTGGGGAAGCTGGTCAGCTGGAGGCTGATGCTGCTGGCTACTGGTTTTCTTCTCTGTCCGGGTAGGAGGATAAGAATGGCTGCAGGAATAGCAGCCAAGTCATCCAGGGGGAGGTGCAGGTTTTGTTCCTGATGGGAGGGTTGTGACTTCACAGAGAGCTGGGAAAGGCAGAGGCCAAAGAAGGACCTGAGGGAGCACTTCCACAGTCAATGAATCAGAAACTGAAGTGTGAGGAGTCCTCCCTGAGGATGTATGCAACATCCCTAGGGGTACCCCTGGGGGAAAAAGAGCAGTGAGTGATGGGGGAAATGGAAAAATGAGAGAATTCCTGAACATTTTTAATTGTCATATTTGCAGCAGTACCATAAGGCTGTTCAATGAAGTTTCCTAATCCCTTAAATAATTGTGCATCAAAAATGTAATGCTAGATGAAGCTCAGCGAACAAATGAGGAGCTATGTAGAATTGATTTGAAACTTCTCTACTTTTTGGTTAGATGAACTTCAGACATGGTTAGATGACATTGCAAGGCTGCAGCAAGATACAAAGAGAGATCTGCATGATGTTGGAGGAACCAGACTAGGCAAAGGTATTTCAGCTAGTTTAGCATTTCCAGCAGGGTACCATAAAAACCACGGCAGTCAATTCCTTTGCTTAGAACACTCAATACCATACTAAGAGATATTATTACTTACAGCACTGTGGCCAGGCTGAGTTGCATTTTATTTTCAAGTCTTCATATGTATGCATGTTGTCATCTTAGCAGAAGAGCTTCTACTCTTAGTGTGTCAGAGTGGGAGAAGCACAGCTGAACTATCCCCACTTTGCAAGTAAGGCATGGAGATGCAGATTCCCTGATATTTTTTGGTTTTTTGCAGAGACAGTTCTTATATTTACTCTGCTTTGGCTTTGGGCCTGAGTTAATACACCCTCCCTCTTAGCTGGACTTATTAGCTAAAGCTTAGTGTTAGACTAACCTCAGCTTGACTGACTTGGAGAACAATCAGGTGAACTCATGTCTGTCTGCAAAAGAGGTCTGTATTGATACATAGTCCTGTGAGTCCCCTTATCATGCCTGAATATATATTTTCCAGTAGACTTGTATTGCAACTCAACATTCAAGAAATACTACTTTCTCCCTCTTTTTCCCTTTCCCATTCCACAAAAATGTTTAGCAGCACCAAGGAGTTGAGGATGACGCATAAATCTAAATTGAAGATGATTATATGAAGAGTGGTTTTGGTATTCAGGCTTTCTGACATACTGAAGATTCAGGTGGCGAGGCTGTGGCCACATTCCTGATGGTTAGAAGAAGTGCTGATGAAGGAACAAGATGGTTCAGAGAAGAATATAATTATTTGGCTAGCTTGATACTTTATCGGACTTCATCAACTATTCTTTCTCCTTTCACTGAACAATGGCTCTGAAGATCAAGCCATGCCAATAAACAACACATTTCTCAGGATGAATTCTTACTGAACAATGTAAGAAAAGGGGCTGAGTGGCTAGTTTTTCCCAGCTTCAGAAAGCAGCTGTTACAGGTTCTTGATGCAACCCAGGGCTGCTATGAATGTGAACTTCCCTAAATACACAGTTTGGGACTTGGTTTTCAACTTTCATCACCATCTCAAAAGTCATAAAGTAATATCTGCTGCATTTTAGTGATGATCAGTACCACTAGCAGTGACAACAAACTTCCCTGTAAAACATCATTCAAATCTTTTACCAAAGATGGCAAAATCCTTTTTGGTTTGAATCAGTCCAATGCATGTTCATGGCCCTTGATAGACTATGAGGATTTAGGAAAATTGTTGCTCTTTGTTAAAATGCAGTGTTTCAGGGCAATGAGAAACTGCTGGTTAAGCAGCCAGGGATCTTGTACAATGTGTTTTACAAAGGTCATTTCTATGGTCTGTCTGTCTGCCACAGCTGCTGCAGGGATCCGTGTCAGTCAGGTGACAGATTTTATCCTTTGCTTAGCTGCAGTGTGGATGTGTCTAGTTCATGAGTGTCACTCCTGAGGCTTGTGGTAGGGAATGGTCCCATGAGAGCCTGGGACTGCTGTCTGTCTTTCCTGCAGAGAATGTGCTTGCTATGTTGCAGCCTGAGAACCACACACTCATTGACTAAAAAAAGCAGTAGGAAGAAATTAGCTTAAAATCTCTTTGAATTTTGAAGCTTGAGATATTTCTCCTGCCAGCCTCAAAAAACTTGTGGTTTTTTTTTTACCCTATAACTTAGCAGGTGTTTTTGAAAGCAAAACCCACAACTACTCTTGAGTCCCTGTGAGTGCAAGTAAAAGAAAATAAGTACTGCTGCTCAAAAATTTGAAACATTAACTCCACAGCAATGTTAGTTTTGTTCCTTACTCATTTGATACATGCATGTCAGGAAATGTCATTTGGTTCATTAGGTTTGATGGGGCATGGAAAAGTTCCCTTCTCAAATTTGCTAAATTCAGCTTTGCTAAATTCAGCTCCTAGGCTGCAACAGGCGAACTTATTTTTAAGTATTGTGTAGCAATTGGGGTCTGATTTTACAGAGCACCTCAGCTCACGGCTAGCCCATGATCTCAAGTGAAATCAAGCCTTCAGTTAGGCTCTAGCACATGGTTGAATTTATGTATAGGCTGAAGTGATTTCCTCAGTCAGACACTTGATGATATTTCCACATCTGTTTAGACTCAGAGCTGAACTCATGGCATGAGGAGGGCAAAAGTCCACTTGCTTTCAAGCAAAAGCCCCTCACTTGGTATTTTTCACTCTGGACTGGACAGGGAATTAACAAACTGCTGGTCCTTCTCACAAAATTATATCAATTCTACTACATCAAGTAGGACAACTTTCCTTGGAATGACTATACTTTTCCAAGATTTCATATCCTCACTCATCTGACTTCATTTAGCACAGGAAATTACAGTTAAGCTGTAAAAAGACTTACCTGGCCAAAATCCAAAGTTTATAAATTATAACTAGGCAGAAAATGGGAATCTCAACAATGTAACTCTAGTCTGAAGTGTAAGCATTCACAAGTTCAACTTCTTTCCCAAATACTTTTTACCAAGGCAGTAACATGAGTTTATATAAATAATGCATGCATTTTTAGCTTATTTGCACACTGTAATATAATAGATAATATTTGTGTGTATTAGAAGAATGCAGACATGTGTGGGCTGTCTCTGTCTTCATTCTCAGACAGGAGATTTTTGGACTTTTCACCAGCAGCGACCACCAACAGAGCAACTTCCTTCACACTGTGTTTTTTTTTTTTTTTTTTATAAGAATGCTACTGGAAAGCTTCTTAAGAAATAAGCTCTATAAAGCTTCTTAAGAAATAAAACAATAACAAGTTGGATATGCTTTATCCAGTCCCACAGAATTTTTCATGTCTATGGCAATATCTCATTATTTGTCCTTTCAGTATTTCAGCAGTCAGGCCAAGGTATACTTATTATATCTGTGCAATAACAATATGGACCATAAAATATGGACCAACAGGTGAAGAAAAGGCTCTGTCCAGTGAAAAGAGCAGATCTAGCAGCAATGAGAACAAGAACCAGTCACACAGTTTAGATTTTCTTGTGCTGTCCTAAACAAGCCACTGACTGGACACAGATTCATTATTTTCTATAATGTACATAAGAGATTTAATGCACATTATGTAAAATATACATCATACAACAAGGATCATCATAGTATACGTCATAAAAATATAATGGATCATAATAATATAGAGAATTATTTTTAAAACTGTAAGACTAAATAAGAAATCATAAAACCTAAATGCAGCTAATACCTCCTTGTAGGGTAATGCTTTAAAATGCTTGAGATAGAGCTACTGTTCACAAGCATATTCACATGTAAGAGGAAGAGGATTAGAAACAAAAATAAGAACAATTGCTGCATTGAATTGAAGGGAAGTTTATCATACTGACTTCTGGAATACACTAGGTTTTAAATTTGATGGTTTGCATTTCTAGGATTTAAATTAGGCTCAAGCTACCTGAAATTTGTGCAAAGAGACAGACTTTAGCTGTTTTCTGTTGAACTACTTTTCTTTATGGATGATTGCAAACCCTTCAGGGATCACCATACAAACACTGTCAAAATCAACAGTGGTGAATGTGTGGGGTGGGGAGCATAAACTGACCATGCATAGGGAACTGCAATGCCTGGTCAGTGCTCAGCCATGGCAGAAAACGTGGCCAGGGAAAGGACTTCACCCCTTGACTCTACATGGAACCCAAACCAGTTAAACTAGGCAGGCCACTCAGCATTCCCATTTAGGACCAGCTTTAGAAAGGAAAATAGCTGCACTGTGCACCAACAAATTCAGCTTAATGGAAAGTGTTAGCACCCAGGAGAATTCTGGCCCATGACCTAGATAATACAGGAGCAAACCATTGTGTGACTGCATCTCTTTAGCAAATGTAGTACTGCAGTCAGCAGTCTGCAAAAATACTCACTTTCAAAGCAAGCTTTCAGTAAAGCTTTCAGAATGACTTTTGTTTCAGGAGGGAATCACAGCTGCAAGCACTAGAAAGGCTTTTCAGCACCTGTTTATTTACATTTATTCTTATCTGGGGCAAAATAAATCCTTGTGTTTTTTGTTTGCAAATAAAGCATGGACAGTGCAATCTATAACAAAACAAAAGTGTACGTGGTGGTGCCCTTAAAGCTCTGTCCAGCATATATAAAATAACTAGCTGGAAGAAACATCTGCTAATACTAATATGCATATATTGTAAACTGTGAAAAAAATCACCTGTAGTGTAGGAAAAATGGTCTGAAACTCATGCCATTTCTTGTGGGGAATTATGACATTTCTGCATTAAAATAAGAAAGGACACAGAAAATATTGGACTGGAATACTAGAAAAAGGCTTCCCAAACTACAGCCAGTGCATGCTCATGGTATTCAGGCATAAAACTGCAGCCCACATACAGAAGGCCTGGCCTCTCATTTCATAGTTAATTTAGAACTGTAGCTAATCTGAGAAAACATTTAGGGTCCGGAGTGGTCTTTTCATGTAGAAATGTACTGTATTATAACATACAGATTTTGAACTTGAATTGGTAATGAGTTTCACCTACATCTTGTGGCTCAGATGTGTTTGTTTTAGCACATCTCTGAGTGTGCTGCCCTGGGAAGCCTCCAGGGTGAGACACAACAGATGGACAGAAGCAGCCCAGGTCTGCATTTCTTCAAAGCTGCCACAAAGCATGAACTATACTGGAGTTTAACTGGCACACACTGGTGAGGGGATGTTTCTCAGAAAGGTCTCTGTCCTAAAATATCCTCCCTAAAATATCCTCACCCTATCTCACAGAGTGACAGTTTCTCTCGATTGTGCAAAAAATATCTCTGCTCAAGAGAGTCCATGGAACTCTCATCTCAATGGTATTTTCATGCCCTTATTCTTCTTGAGTATCAACTACTTTCTACAGCCCAGTAGAAAAAGAAAGTATTCACTGAGATGATAGGCAAAGGAAAACATCAGTGTTAAAAGAACTACAGGTCTGTGTTCATGGAATGACAGCATACAGACTCTCATTTCAGCTAGTCAGATTTTGGGTTTAATAGTGATTTTTTTACCTCCCTGGGTCTAAGATCATAAGCATTAGTCCTGCTGGAAGATGAATTCTGATTCTCCCTGCCCATTCAAAGTATTATCTCTAAACTTATGTCCACAGCTTTTGAAAAGATAACACAGCCTTTGCCACGAGTACCAAATAAAGGTAAAGAGTAGTTTTCAGTAGTGAAAGACTTAAAACTCTTTCTTTTGAAAATGTCTGATAAATTTTGGTTTGTTGTTTTTTGGTTTTTTCATTTTCTCAAAGCTGTTTTGCAGGTAGGGTTTTGCCAGTGTTGAAAATGGAACCACATTGATGTAAATAGGCACAAGAAATTAACTTGCACAGGGAAGCTGTTTTTTCCAGTTTTGTGTCCTCCAGAATCAGGATTTGAATGAAGCAAGCTGGGGCAAGAAGACAGTAAAAAGTAACTGGAGCTAAACATTCCTCTCATTTAGCTTAAGAAGAGTTCATCCAGTTTCTTCAGGGTCATAAACCCAACTCATAAGCCAGCTGAAGTTGGTGGCAAAGTGCCCAGGGATGGCACATTGTACTGCTTACATCCTGAGTCTTCTTTTACTCACCTAAAATAAATCTACAGACCCATAAGAGGCAAGAAAACCACTATTGTCCAAAGCAATGGGGATGCTCACTGACAAGCCACAGCACACAACAAGTGTTAGAAAAAGCAGGAGGGCTGGGTGGCCAGACCAGGTCACCAGAGTCTTACATTCAACACCCTGCTCTGCCACCACTGCTCTTGAGCAAACTGCACAAGCAAAGCCCTGCTCCCACACATTTTGTCACTCAAGGAAATCTCTGCCATCAGTCAGGCAGCATGATCCTCTACAAAACCAATGGGATGAACAAAGGGTTTATGGCTGAGGAGCACAGAGCTATAAACCTACAGAGGAGAGTGTTGCTTAAACCAGGTGATGAGAATACTGAGTCTAGACACAGGTTTTTTTTCTTCAAAAGGACTTAAACACATTGTGATGGTGAGAAGGAGATATTTATCCCTGCTTAATACTCTTCCAGTGAATAATCTCCTACTGTTAGGTGTCCTTTTCAATGAAAGAGACATGACAGGCTGTCCTGTGTAATGTCACTTTTCTGGCTAGGTGTTCTCTTTTGCTCTGCTGCCAAAACATACACTGAATCACTCTATGTTTAACTCAGTTTAACCACTATCTGGCCCATTATGATGAATGGTTCTCTCTTCCTGCAGTGGTCCCCCATGTGAAAACAATGAACAGTCACTGGAATAGGGATTTGGCTCTGACTCCTTCACACCTGTTTCTAACTTCTTACCATGAAGGCAACATCTCAACATCTCTCCTTGCCTTAATGTATATCCAGTTTCTTTATGCAAAATGCATTTCAGAGATCTGTACAATTTGTTGTACAAGGTAATAGTCAGCTGGTGGTATACAGCTCCTAAAACACAGAAGCATCAGATGAAAAAAAACCCAGGAAGCTGGAGGCAGACCTCTGACCTCCCATCAGAGCCTTTCCCACTAGGTGATAACACATGTGCACTCTGAGAATTACAACACTTTAGTCAATTCTGTTCTGTGCAAAGCCTCACCTAAGTACTTCACTAGCCTACTCTCTTGGCAAGAAGAAGGCTGAGAGTGCCCTGACCCTTAACTCAGATCACCAAGCAATTCTGTGTTACCCTCTAGAAAAAAATAAATGCAAAACTGCAACAATACTGGTAGAAAAATATGGCCTAAGGGCAGGAAGGCTGAATTAGGCAGGAAAGCTGAATTAGGTAGGAGAGCTGAACAAGTTTTCTGAGGATTTTAGTAGTGCCTAAAGACTGAGTGCAGTGCTCAGAGTTTCCCGTTGGATTTAAGGTTTAGTCCCAGCTGATGGTTAAAGCAGTGACCTGGTTGCTGAAGGTACAAAACAAGGTTATTGAAGGAAGCCAGACCTCGGTTTGCAGGCTGGTGCTGTGTTCTCTCCATAGATGGCGCTGGAACTTACCGAATGCTCTGATTCCCTGCTCAAAATTTTTCTGATGCTGTCAGCATTGTGCCATCTCAAAAAGCACGCTGAGGGTGAAAAAATCCCTCAAAACCACCAGTAGCACTGCTACCTCAGGTCATGGGTATGATTTCTAGTCTCAAGAGCATTACAGCATTTTACAGGATCTGATCAAAAAGCATCCTCATCCAGGCTCTGTCAATGGTCAGTAATATGAACTGGGAGTAGAATGTAAAAGGAGACTAAACACATAGTGGTGTTTGACAGATTTTTCTTCAGTGAATTTCTTCAATTGCTTTTGCAGCCACATAAACTTTAAACATCCATAGCAAAAATCAGATGTTCCTTGTTGAAACATAACTTCTGAATTTTTCCAGAGTGAACACATAAATTCAAATGCATTATAAGACATTTGAAGCAATTAATGTGGAAATTATTATCATCAGGGGCAGGAACTAACTAAAAACAGCTGCTCACACATGACAAGTCGTATATGATTCCCTCCATTATCTTTCTCTTTGCACATAACAACTTCTGTCCCAACACTGCCTTGAATAAATGGCATTGTCAGTGTCCTTACTGCTCACTGGTAGCAAACATCACTGTCAATAAAACCAGGTCAAATACACCAACTCAATAAAATCTGTTTGTAACCACAGAACATTTCTAAAAATAACATTGAATGAAAACAACCTCTATAGAAAGATTTGTTCATCAAATTTATAGGAATATCAACAAATTACCTCCATTCAGAGTCAAAACACTCCAAGAAATCCACAGGGACAGCCCAGCAGCCTGGCTTTTCCTCAGGATGTGGAGCTCACATTACAGCAAAGTGGCCTTTTAAGTGTTACAACTTTAGAGCTACCGTAGCACCAACAACCTCTGCAGCACTGAAAGCAAAGTAACAAGTAGTGACACATTCACACCAATCACTTTTAAACTCTAATGAAATAAATATTTCTGCATAACTCTTTTAATCATGGTCCCCAAAAATGTATGCTCCTTTTTCAATAACTTATATATATATATATGTTATAAAAGCAATATCAAATTGCATTTTCAATCTCAGATGCAACTTTAGATACAAATGTAATTTTAGAGTGAATTGTCATTATATAACTTCCTTTCTGACAGTTCTACTGCTTTTATCACCCAGACTAATAACTTGCAAATATCTGTGAAAAAAATTATAATCTTTATCTTTCCAAATTTCTTTTGGAAATTTACAGTAGTATTTTTCAAAATTAAATAAATGGATAGTAGAATGAATTCAGTAACTGAGCCAGATTTATGGTTACAAATATGAAGAAATAGGTCATGGTTTATACCTGATAAGTACAGTCTATTTATCTGGTGGAGAGCAAGAAATTTATTATGTGTTTAAGCATTAATTTCCTTATTTTTGTGCATGTTTTCTGTAAAGGATGTGTTAACTGAGTTGCAATCACTGAAACAGGTTTGGAAAGTCAGTCCTAAGTTTCATATTCATTCACCATGTTATAAACTGAGGCTATCTCTTCATGTAAACATCTCCCTCCCTACTTCTGTGCTTCTGCACAGTGTTTCTGTAAGAAGAGATGAGTCAGGGGATGGCTTTTTGTTTTATCACAAGTTTTAAATGCAGAGTGTTTCCATTAAGTCATTTCAATTCAGGCATGGAAGACCAGGGGTTTTAGAGGGAGATAAGAAATTGATCCTGGAAGTTAGGATGCAATTGACCCTGGAAGTTAGGATGTAATCTTCCCACTGTCCTGCCTCCTCTCTGGGATGGGGTTCAGAAACCTCACTTCTCTCTCTTCTGTGGGTTTCACAGTCACGGGCATTGAAAAATACAAATGTGTTCAGAAAGTCTATGTGCTCTTGCTAAGTTCACAAGGGGAGTGCAGCAGAATTAGTAAAAAAACCTCAGAGGTCCATATTTACCTACAGAAAAACAGATTCTCTCCCTCCGTCACAGCTCCTCACCTGCCCCAGGAATTTCTTCACAGAGTATTCCTTCCCCTGCATTGCTCCTGGAGGCCCCCGCACTTTCAAGTCCTCACAAAATAAGAGCCATCACAGTCTTTGCAATGAAGCAGCCCCAAGAAGTGTCAGGTTTAATGGAGCATATGTACAGCTCTTACTCTTCTGCACAGCACCTCCAGCATGTGATGATGCACACTGTGATGGTCTCCAGCTGGCTTCTCCTATCAGGCCAATTTCAGTGCTCTGTGCTCAAAAATTTTCACAGCATTTCAGAAGCTGGAGAAATTAACTGCTGTAGAAAGTGGAAGGGAAGACCACAGTATCCTGATGATGCTGGGACATACCACAGACTGACATAGCACATGCCTTAAGAACCACTGTTCCTCTAAGATGTGATACACTCCACACATGAGAGTCCATTCTCCTTGCAGATGTGTCTCCCTCCTCTAGGTTTAGATCATGAAAACCTGAGTGCTGTGTTGACGCCTGCCACCTCAAAGCAGAATTAGCTTCATGTTACAAGAGCTCCCACAGCTGATAGCCCAGTCCCTCAGCATGGCTGGAAAACCTTCCACTCCGAGGAACCACTTGCATGACTTCCCTTACGCACAGGGGTGAAGATCCCACAGGTCCTGATTGTCAACAAGGTTTGAGTCTTTATTCCTGACAGGCTCATGATTTCCCAGTTTCACTGGGGCATGTAAATGCTGAACAGCCTCACAGGGTGCTCCAGAGGCTGATCATCTCTTCCTGCACAATAATCTTTGCTACACTGTGCTTGCAGAGGGATCCATAAAGAGAAACATTTGCAATGAAGCTTGATTGAAAAGTCTGGAAGTAGTTCACAGACACAAATTTGGCATATTCTAATTCACCACAGAAACCTGATTCAAGTACTGATTCTCAGAGAAACATCACCTTACATGCTGCCTAAAGTTAACTGAAGGCCCCTTGCCCCTTAGAAAACCTTGATTCTGAAGTCTGCCAAATGATTAATTACTTAAAGTGCTCCCTGTGCTGTCTGACCTGAACTTTCAGCCATGACTGAATTCCAAAATGTTTCCTTACCCATAACACTCCAGTCACTTAGAGGAACACCCTCATTTTGACCTTCTGCTCACCCACTAGCATGCTATGCAAACACGGGCTCACCAGTGTCTTAGGACTGGAATTCTTTAATTGGAGGGTACTCAGGGGCCTGACCCCATTCATTCCTGAGATTTGGGCATCCAACTCCTTTAACATCTTATCAAAATCCCTATCCAGTTTCCTGGACATGGTTCATCAACAGTCACAGATCACAGAATATTCTGAGTTGAAAGGGACCCGCAAGGAACATCAAGTCCAACCCTGAAGTGGATGGACCAATGAGGATACATACAATGAGTACTATATTTCAAGATGAAAAAAATGCTGAGATTTTTTTAAAAAGCAATGATTAATGAAAAAATGTAGCTTGGATCAGCCACAACTATGACAGTTCTGTAATCTGTGGATTGCCTGTCCTTTCTTCTGGCCAGATCAGGAGCTCCTGTGATAGACACTCCCACCAGAAGCCAAAAAGTGCCTGAGAATAAGAGTCAACAGGCATCAGCAACCATTTCAGCAATGTCGATTATCAGAAAGTATTTTCTGTTCCCCTGAGTGATCATTTGAGATTTTCCTGACCTCTGGGCTTCTTGTGGAGGCCCATGGAAGAGCACTGGGGCCTCCAAACTGGGGAAGAACTTCAGGCCCTTTTCCTGGCCGGACAGAAAGACATAATTACAGAAGTAATTATAAAAGAAAGTTATGAAAATTACTTTAAAGGAATTTTTAGCTGGTATGCGTGTTTAAGTGGTGAAATTATCTCATAGCACACAGTAGTAATTTAGGCAGGGTTACAAATTATACTTCATCCTTTGAAACGATGGATAGAACAAAACAAAGAAAACATAACATAATAGAGTTTAGAGAGATGTCTGATTTTGATGCCATGACTCTTATGAATATGTGACCATCCATGTCTGTGATGGCATGGCAGATGCCATCTGTCCCAGAAATGGTACCTGTGGTACAAAAGCACCTTCACAGGCTTTGATGAGTGTCTTGTTCTGCAAGAATTGTCATGACAGAGGAGATCACTGAGCAAAGGAACCTGCTTAGAGAGAAAAAACTCATCTATATCCTACGCTGCACTGCTTCTTCTTGCTCCTAGTTGAACATAATCCTCTGCTAAATTCTGTCCTTTAAATGTTCAATCAAAGGAGAAAAAACCCACTCCTGATATTCTTGTGTTGTGGAACTAAATAATACTGTTGGTAAATAAGACATATTGTTGTTCTACTGCACGGAGGCAAATCTTTTATTGCTTTTCTTGTTTTCTGACCCTGCTTCTCTCTTTCCTTTCCATTTTTCACTTTTGTTTGCCTATTTCTTTATCCTGAGTAAATTAATATTCCAAGTTTCTGTGAACCAGCTAAACTCCAAACAAATTTGGATAAAGCCCAGTGTTAATTTCAGGTACAGGTTTTCCCTTTTGATCTTCTCCACAGGAATATTTACTAAGAAAAATTGAGGGAAGGTATTATTCATCAGTTCTTTCTGGATGAGACAAGTCACTGCTAAAATTAAAGACTGAATGTGATGTGGATTTTCCCACATTTCTCAAACTTTCACAAGCAGCTACCTAGCAAATAGCTGTTCTAACATCAGTGAGAGGGAGTTTTGCTATTCTTTGTGCACATTTGATAAAAATCATGTGGTTTGGTGAACTACCTATTTATGCCACCATTACATAAAATTTATTATACACCAACGAAATTAGTATAAAAATCCAGGAATTTACTTTGGAGGCTAGGACTCAGTTTTCAAATCACCTTTTTTTCCACATACAGTTTTTGACCCCATTCATTTCTGAGATTTGGGCAGCATATTCCTTCACTGTTTTTCACCAGTTTGGCAAAAGTTTCTGACTGCATTCTTTGCATGCTGTCTCATACACGACACCCCCTCCCTCCCCTCAAATACCACAACTCGGTAGCACTCACTTGAAGCCACAGCTTGCCACAGGGGTTTGTGGAGCCCTGAACCACCTGCTCTGGCTCCTTGTCTTTCCTTGTCTGACGGAGCCTGGCCAGACTCAGCTGCACCAATGGAACCTGAAGCTGGCATGTGCTCTCTGAGCAGGTTAGCTCAGATGTTAAAAGATCCCCTTCCTTGCTGGTGGCACTATGAAAGATGTGTCGAGGAACATCTCTCTGAGAGCACTAAAACTCCTCTAAGCACATTACTCACCGAGAAAATTTTTAGTAGCTCCATGTCCTTGACAATTTACTCTGGATGGTAAAAGTGAGTAGGTAATATGTGTACTGGGTGTGTGGCAGCAGAAGATACTGCATTCAAACGAGCAGAGTGCAAAATCAGCTGGAAGATAATTGCAGATGCATCCTGGAAGTGGAGAGTCCTGCTCTGGACCAGACTGTGTTTGGAAGAACAGCCCCACTTCCATTTCCATCTTTGAATGAAGTAGATTTTAAGAAAGTAGCTGAAAAGCAGTCAAAATTGAAAGAATCCTGGAGGAGAAATACTGTTTTGAGCATCTGTGCCACTTCCAGCTCAGCAGAGAAGTGAAGGCTGCTTGTTGTCTTTGCCTTAAAGAAACAGGATGTCATATTGGCAGGTACACAGACCTATGAGCATCCGCTCCCCATCAATGCACTTTTGTATTAATGGGCTAAAAAGATCTTTGATAACAGCTGGTGAAAGACCCATTGTCCTGCCACATCCTTTTCCAGGCTTGACCTGTCAAGAGGTTAGAGCCTAGCAGCTCTGGGAGCAGGGAGCAGGGTGCAAGAGACACACATTCCTTCAGAGTACCCTTTCATGCTGGTCTGGGCATGTGGACACTTTCCTCTTGTAATCTGGCATATATTTTATGAGAGGATCTGGAAAGAACATACATGGACCTGGACCTTGTGATGCTTGGTAGCTATGAATGCAGAATGAAAGGATACTCTGACAAGTTCAATGGTTCTGTAGTCAGATTTATTCTTCCCTTTACCTTGATACCTCTTTATTTCAGATTCCTTCACTTCCTTTTCACCACACCTCCACTTCTTTTTTTGTATTACTGCTCACTTGTCAACCCAGTTTATGTCTGTTTAACCTTGTGTAACTTGTTATCACTTATTTGAGATCTTCCTCCTCTCACGGACCTTCTCTCTGCTTTTCTTTCCCAGTGGTTTTCATGGTTTTTATGTGTTGGGTTTTCCATCCACATACTACATATGAACAAGAGGAAGTGAGAAGTACCTGAGATACATACTGGAGCTGAAAAACACAGGATTATGGCAAGCTGGGACAAAAGACAGCAGGCTCACAGAGAAAAAAAATATTCTTGTTAAAGAGGAGGCTGGATATAGGAATTTCCTATACCAGAGGAAAGGCAGGTCTGGATGAGAACAATAAAAAGAAGGAAGGAAATGGTTGTTTGGCTGAGTAGGAGAATCCACCATGGCTGTGGATGAAAGGAGAAGCTAAGCCAGGCTCTGTGCCATTAGCAGAGCTATCAGCCTGGGATCTGGAGGCCTCCAGGAGAGGTAGAAGCAAGTATCAGAGCCAGAAAGGAAGGCCAGGCTGGAAAACCTCACAACTAAAGGCACAGCAACATTTAAAACAAACAGATATTGATCAGGGATTTCTTAGACAGGGAACAGAGGATGGTGAACCCCCTCAAAATTACAACTTGTAAATTACATTGAATATTTACATGCATTTATCCTGAGCTCTCATTTTGAATCACCTGCACTCTGGTTCATTAGGCTTATAGCTCATTAAATAACAACATGGTATATCCAAACCTGGATTTTCAACAGCTTTTAAAGTCTAAAAATTTAATTAAATGCAAAGACAGAAAAATAGGAAAATATCAAATGGTACTCAGCTACCAGATGACAATTGGCTGTACTAGCTTTCAAAAATCTATATAAAAGTCCAAAATAGAGAAAAACTGCTTCACAAAAGGGCTTCACCTTCTTCCAGGACAGTGTGAGAAGGGATAATCATGCTGTTCTCTCAGGAAAGAGCAAATTCAGATGATTCATCTACTCCTGTAATTCCCAGAATGACACAGAACATCAATGCCAAGCCTGACAATATGCTGCTGAATGAGTGGTACCAGAGAGAAAGTGACTGTGATAGAAGACAGCATGGCCTGGATAAACAAACAGATGCTGTCAGCCAAATGCTGAACACTGCAAATATACCACAGCAGATGCCCTGATTAAATAAAATGTGAAGTCACAACATTTGTCTGAGTGGTTGGAAAAAATCAACATGCTCTCATGGTCACAGATTCATTAATTTTTAATGAGAATTAAAAATAATTAAAGCTCATTTAAAGAGTAATTTTTCAAAAGTAGGGATTTTCTATGTCTTGCTTCCAAGTGGATATTATTACCAGCCTTCTCTCCAAGATAGCTTGCATGTCATTGAGAGTAGAACTGTCTCTGAATCTTGTTTTATCAAGGAAGAGAATTCTAAACTCCTGGTAACCATCTTCTCCACCACCCTCTGCCTTGAGAGATGCTGCTTCAAGGGCTCTTCTCATCTGCTCACTCAGCTCAGCTCTCAGCTCACCCTTCCACAGAGCACAGGCTGTGAAAATGCACAGCCTGCCTTTAACAGTAAAGGCAGTACAGTCCAATCAGTAAAGTCAGTTAAAAAAAAATCTCCAAATACTCTCTGGCAGGGTTAATACCTATTGAGAAGCATTAGTACCAACATCTTTCTGCCAGAGCTGTCCAGCTCCCACAGCACCAGCAGGCAGCCAGGCTGCCCTTTGCAGCAGTGGGAGGCCCAAGGCAGCTCCGACACCGCGGCTCTGAAACGATCTGCAGGCTGAACAGAGTTAAACAGTGCTGGGTGCGCCTACCCCTGGCTTGTGATTTAGAAAATGAAGGAATGACAAGTAGAATTTTTACAATAAATACCATACAACCTCAAGTTCTCTGTGTGATATTCTGTGATTTCTGAAAGGCACAAAAAAGACAAGCAAACCAAAGAAATGTATAGGAGTCCTTGAGCAAACAACAGGGAAGATGCTTCGCCAGAACAGTATGCTTAAGGTTTAGCTCAGATTTCTCTGAGATCTGGCCCAGAACTGTGCAACACCCCAAAGCACCACCATTATGGTCTGGAGAAAAAAGAAGTGCTGCTCAGAGAATTTCAGCCCAGAGTGGCAGGCTGTGAAGAAGAGAAGAAGGCAGAAAAGCCCTGATGCCAGCAGGATAACTTCCTTTCTTAAACAGCCATGGGGCCTTGCTGGTTTAAGGCATATTGGTAAAAGCTCACAAAGAAAAGATAAACATGCAAGGTAAAATAGAATAGAAATAAATGATCCTTGGGTGTTTCACCCATTTGTTCTCTGTGCCATGCTTTTTGGTAAAATAAATGTTTTTCAAATGCAGGTTACACATGTTGCTGGAAGCATTTGTGACAGATTGGCTTTGAAGGAAAAGCTTTGTTGTCAGGCTAATGCAACCAGAAAGACTAGCAAGACTACAAAGATGCCATCCAGGAGCAGTTTTGCTGAGAGCTTGGTCTTGAACACCAGAGCTGTTCATTGAGGGAGACAGGCTGTAGTGTGGCAGAAGCTGCTGAGGACACAGATTCCTTGGAGCAAGCTGCTCATGGCTGCCATGGGATAAGATCAGGCCTGCCAGAACAGCAGCCAGGCCTTATTAAACCTCTGCTCCTGCTACTCAAGAGGCTTAAAAATTTTAGATGCTAGTTGAAGACAAAAAGAAACAGGAGAGTTCCTCCAGCAGAGGAAACTAAACAAGGTGGAAGACCAAATCAATTAATAGAAGCTGAAAACCTAAAACGTATCTTCCTCAATGCCTCTATTTTTCCATTTGTGCACAGCACCATAAAGATCCCTGCAAACCAGAGAAGACCTTCTTTCTCTGTTTCTCCTTTCTCATGTAACCACTATATTATGCATTTTTCTACAGTTACTTTACTTATGCACAGGCACAGTCTGCTTTTGGAAAGGGTAAGTGAACCTGGACAAAAATATGCAATTTGACACTGATACCTGCACACCCATAGGTTTTCTCCTGTCTAATAAATACAGATATGAGCGTGTTGATAAGGATTGTTGAAGCGCTGGCTTGAGTTTTTTTTCCAGAAAGAGAAAAGAAGATGTTAAACTAAAGTACTTGCTTTTAAATAAGAGAATTTTGAAACAAACTTCCAAGAAAAAAATCTCCTCTGTTTTTGCTGCTGAAAACTCCACCACTAAGTTTCTAGCAATCTTTCTAGTTAGGAGCAACTGAGTGACCTTGAGAAAACCTTGCTGGAGTTTCTAACATTCTAGTTTTTGTATGTTGTCTTCTGCAGTTGCCAGGGTGGTTGTTACATGGAAAGGAGAATCATTGAAAAACCTGTGACTGGTATTCAAGGGGCTTAGAGCAAGCCCTGCAACTCCCCAGGCAGATGGTGATTAAAACAAAAAAAAAAAAAGAAAGTAAGCTGGGCTGATGCTAGAAGTGTGTTTCCATGGGAACAGGAGGTACTGATGCTGCCTCGTACTTGACCGAATGAGAAGCTGGTTCAGGATTAGGATTAGAAAAGAAGTGGCCAGATTCCCACTGCCAGTCAGAGTTTCTTTTACACTCCTAAATACATAACAGGGCTCTTTAAAGACTGCACTAGCACATGTATCCATGTGGTGCTGTGGGGATTTAACAAATTTAAAAAGTTGTGTGTGCTTGACTGTAAGCGTATAAAGAGGAGTGGGGTATCAGAGCACATTTTCTTTAATGATCCATGAAACTTGACTGCATAAATGGGAAATGAATGTCCACCCCTCACTTCCAGACAAGGGCTTACCCCAGCCCAATCCAGCTCTTCTAGTTCTCCAAGAGGTGATGTTGAGATCACCAGACAGGAAAATCATGCATTTGATATTGCACAGTAAAAAAAAAAAGAAGTAGGATAATTATTTTAAATTGTTAGTCTTTCACTGCCCCAGGAGAATGAATCTAATTGTTATCTGATAAACATCAATGTATTTAAATATTACAAGAATCAGAAAATAGATTGTTAGCATAAGTATTTCAAAATACACTTCTTATTTATCTTTAAATATTTGAGATTAGATTTCCCATTCATCTAGTTTTTGTCTAGTTGCAGTTCTCACAAAAATCCCTATAAACCTTATATCCTGTTTTTAGGCCCTTTGTTACTCCAGCATATTTGAGACAATAAACAAAGACCAAAAAAAGGTAGCAAACAATAAAGACAAATTCCTAGAATGGAAACAGAGTTAAATATATACACTTTCGTGGTATATTTATATTTTAAGAGTTGGCAATTTTTGTTGACTTTCAAAATAAACAAGATTTAAAATCCCAGCTACTGAACTGCAGGGAAATAAGGCCCAAACTAAGGGCACGTTGAAAAGTAGATCCTACAGTTTGCTTCTTGTCAAAGCTTGTTGACACCTATCACAAGCTGAAGCAGTGGCCAGCTACGACCCCTTCAAAAAAACCTTATTAGTAGGGGTTAAAGTTCGCACACCTGCATTGCCAGCACACAGATACTTTTCTATGCTTTCATAAATATAAGCAAGCAACTTTAGCTCATGTTTTAAACACCCGTGAGAGGAGATTTTTAGGATTTGTCTTTAAAAGACTGGGTCTTTTAAAAAAATTTTCTGTTTCTAGAAACTTCTATGCTTAACCTTAGGCTAAAAAGCATCTGCTTGATCTGGGACTACTCATACCATGTAAGTTAGGCATGCAAGTCTCTGCAGGACAGAGTTGGATTTCTTCTTCTGCATGAAGACAAAACCGGGAAGCATTCATCATGGTTTGTATTTTCAAGCACACCTTGATGCCTGCTCTGCTTCCCAGGGAAGACAAACGCGGTCCAGCGCTGTGCTGGCCCTCCCGCGTTTTGGCCAGGCCGGTGTGGCCCCTCGGCAGCCACCCGGGGCTCAGCCAGCCGGGGCGATGTTCCGCAGCGCCTCAGAGGCACCTGCCGGGCCCCGCTCCCGGCGCAGCGGCCCCGGCCTCGGGCAGGTGGTGAGGGCCGGCCGGGCGAGGGGCAGGGCGCCTTCCCGCCGCGGACATGGAGGTTCTCGGGCGCTCTCCGGAGCAGCATCCATTAATGAGGTGTTTAAGGCAGCAGCCGCCAACAGCAACACACCGTGGGCGGCTCGGTGCCCCCGAGAGCTGAGGCGGGGGACTGGCTGCCCCCAGAGCAGGGGAGCCTTGCCATCGAGTCCCCCCTTCCCGGGAGCAGGGGTGAGGGGAGCGGCTCTGCCCCAAGCGGGGGGAGTGCCTTTCCATCCCCGTCCCCGTCCCCTTCCCTCACGCGGGTGCCCGAGTCCCCCGCCCACCCGCGGCCGCAGCGCCGCCCGATGCGATGCTCGCGGCGGGGAGGCGGCGGCGCGGGCATTTGCATGGGCTGAAGGCAAAGCGGCTTCGCCCGTCTGTTTTATTTTTAGCTGGCAGCTCAGGACAGCGCAGCGCAGCTCCGCTCCGCCGGCGGGGCGGGCGGGGCGGCAGCCGAGGGAGGACCGAGCCGGCAGGGCGGGCGGGCGGACGGGCACCGGCGGAGAGAGGTTACCGCAGGCGAGCTGCAGCCAGCCGGGCTGCGGAGCGCCGCCGCCCCCGGCTCCCGCCCCGGCGGCTGCGAGCAGGGAGAGGCAGGGACAGACAGGCAGCGGCCTCCGGCGTGCCCTCGCCCCGGGCCGGTGACTCGGTGCCTGGCTGTTCCCCCGCCGCAGCCGCGGCGCGCCGGGGCCCTGCAGATGGCCAGTCCTGGGCTGGAGCTGGGAGAGGTTCAGCCTCCTGCCGAGCCCCCGCAGCCCGAGCTGGCCTTCACCGAGGCTCAGAAATGGATCGAGGTAAGCCCGCGGGATGGCAGGGGTGCGGGCGCCTCACCCCATCGGGGACGCCCCGCGGGACAACCCGGTGTCCTTCCCTCCCCGCCACGGTCGCTGTCCCCCCGGGACTGTGGGCATTTTATTCCACGCTGATCTCTATCCCGGCCTCCCCGCCGCTCTCCCCAGCTTTCCTCGCTGCGGGGAAAGCAGCCGGGGCCGAGCGAGCCGCCGCTCAGCCCCGCGCAGGGTGCGCGCCTTTGGATGGCCGCCCCCCCCCCCCTTCCGCCGCTTCCAAACTTAATCTGCTAATCGCATTTCCCCGCCCCGGCGCTGGGATGAACGGAGCCGGCTGTAAACACGAGCCGGGCAGGTGCGCCGAGCCGCTCTGGAGGGGCGCGGATGCTGCCCCGGCCCCGCGGCCCCCGCCCGGCCCCGCGCCCCGCCGGCTCCCCGCGCCTCGGGCTCCGCAGTGCGCGAAAGGGCCGGGCCGGCCCCGCTGCCAGCCCGGGGACAGCCCTGCTGCCCCTGCTCCCGTCTCTCGGCCCACCAAGGAGAGAGATTTAGTCTGGCTGTTCAAGCAGGGCAGAAAAAATAGATGTGCTGGCTGTTTGCTCGCGCCGTAAAACGGAAAGATGGGCAGGTGGTGGGTCAAATTTAACAGTTAAATATTTTGGCTTGTGCCAATAGAGACGCTGAAAATAGCTCTCCATCTGATTTCCGGTGCAGAACATGTGTGAAGGTGGCATAAACCCAGATACCGGGGTAGCTGCTCCCTTCAGCTGAGGGCTTTGAATTTAATCTGCAGCTTTTAGGAAGCCTCAGTGGATTCTCTTTCCTGAAAGTGACTAGGCAAAAGGTTGTAAAAATCCTTGTGACTTCAAGATTCTGTGAAGCCCTGTGAATTTCAGACTGTGATGTTTTAGTCCAGTATCAATTGGAAAAGTAATGCTGTGTCAGTCTTCAGGGAACTGGCCCTGACATGATACGAATCTGGCTGGTGTAGGACCAGAGACAGAGGAACCACGATGAATGTGAAAAGAAGGGCTTTTGTGCCAAGGAAAGGTGAGCATGCAGCTTGGAAAAGTGAGGTGCACATAAACACCTTTTGTCTTGGGAAGATGAATACAGCAGTTTCTCTGTAGCCTTCTTTATGACTGAGGACCAAGGGAGAGAGGCACGTGACTCCATCATACATATGCTATAAACATACCTTGTGACCATGAGTCCTGCTGACTGCCAATGAAGCCAAGAACTCAATGGTGAAGCAGTTCTCTGTAGATAACAAAGCTGTCATCAGCCACTCCAGGCATGATAATAGTTAAGGGACTGTAAGTCTTCCTGTATTAGAACAGAACCTTGTGGGTCAGGCAGAAACTTCCCTCTTGGGCAGTTTATTCCACAGTTCACTGTAGCAGGAGGTCTCATGCCTGCTTCTTGTGCTACACAGGCCCTGGTGAGCAGAGCAGGAGAGCTCTTTAAGTTCTTTGTCCTCCATGCAAGTCCAAGTGTTCAATGTGTACAGGGGAAGCTGTCAATAACTTCTTGTGCTTCCTCCAAATGTTAAAGCATCATCTGCTTGATGCCTGAGTGACAGAACTAATGTACTGTTAATTTTGCAGCCGTCCCCTTGCCTGAGGGGAATGTGTCAGGAGCCTGGAGCACTGCCACAGCTGTGGTGTGAGAGGGAAGCATCTGCCTCTCCAGCAATGCCCAGAGTTGGTGCTCCCACTAAGAGAAAGAAGGAAGAAGCTGCCAGTGAAGCAAATGTGGCTTAATTTGCCTAACGCATCGTATTTGCTTTTAATCCCAGTTTGGCTTAAGCTCTGGAGCATGAGTGTTATTACCTCTTCCAAAAATATGGTCAGCACTTACCCTTCTAAATCTGGATGGTTTGAACTGATGGAATTCTGCAGAACTTGATATGCTAGTGCAAAGTTATCGAGAAGCAATGTCAGTCTTAAAAAGAAATAAAATTTAAAAAATAGGAAATGATAAGGTATCAACATTCAGTGTGCCAAGCCCTATCAATTTGCATGAAAAGCAGAAACGGAGGTCATGGTGTGTCTGGCTACTAAGTCCATCTGTTTCACCTGGCTCTGTACTTGTCTCTCACCAGTTTATTCTCTGGCCTAAAGATGTTAGGAAGTGTCCAGTGTGTTGCGTCTTCCAACTCCCCTCTGACTATTTAAAATTACATCTCCCTCAAATGAAAAGAAAAGAAATTTTTATAATTGCAAGGAGAGCTATTGAACCTGTAATATGGAGCAAACAAGTTAGTGAGAATGTTAGCAGTGTAAGGCATCTTAAAATCTGTCATAGGCTGTAAAATACTGCCATGCAAGGAAATTAAAGTAGAAATGGACAGATTGGTAACTCTTTCAGCTTACTGTGCATTTTTATTTCTAATGATTAAGTTGTCTGACTTGCTTGTTCGATTCTCATCTGGTTTAAATCCTTGTGTGAGGATTTAAACTGTCACTATTGTTGTAGGGCTGCAGAAATCCACCCTGTGGTCTGCAGTACATTTCTCCTGTGGTGGGACTGGAAAAAGAGGCTTCTCCTCCTCTTGCAGATGGGCAGCCAGGACATTAAGTTATGAGTGTTTAGATCTGCAAGGATCAAGGAACTTCCGTTCCATGCTCCAGAGGTCTTAGGGGTCCTGTTTTTACTCCTTGGGTCTGTCACCTTTCACCAGAGATGGTCTTCTGGGTGTCACAAGCCTTCCTTTTTCTCTGCCAGCACTACTTTAATCTGGATGCTGCACTGTAGAGTGGTCTAAATTACACTGAAGTTTTGGTGGATACCTTTGGTGGATACCCTAGAAAACCAGGGGTCAGTCTTGCTTAATTTTGCATAAATATCAACTGTGCATCCCCCTTGTAACAGCAAACTAGTCTAGTACTTTAGTTTAGCTTGGCATGTACTACTTAAGTGAAGAATGCCCTCCTAATGATGAAATGCACCTTATTAGTAGCACTCAGAGGAATTAAAATAAAGGCACTGAATGAAAAATCCTGTGAGAGAGCTACATCAGTCTGCATTATTAAAGGTGTGGTATCTCATTTCAATTAATGTGTCTCAGTTTCACTGAAAGAATATATCAACCTTGTAAAGCCTAGTGGCATACTATAGCAAAATAACAAATCTAATTTAATCTAATGGCCTGCAGTCTTAATATATCAAGGTTCTGTGTGTGTGTGTGTTTAATCTGGAATAGGTGGTGGTTGAAAGAACATCTGTATAAACAGAGTTATTCTTGCTGTAAAGACTCAACGGAGAATAATACAGTAATAAAGTCACATTTAATACTGGTGTAACTCCTCAGGGTATTGTTATCTCCTCATCGTGCCTCCTAGCCTTGCCTCATTAATATGCTCTCTCCTCACTGCTGAGACTTGGTTCAATTAGGGATGGTTTTTCCATAGATTTGAATTCCTTAGAAACTTTGCTAGCTGATAACAAGACTCCCTTCATAGTTGTATGGCAATAATAAACAGGTTGAGTTTTTCTGTCCATTGTGACCAGTGCTTGACTTTTATCGTTCCCTCTAGATGTGTGTAAGCTAAACCCCATCAACTTCTAATAATCTGCTGCTTTTTTCTTATATACATTCCCCACGAGAATTCTTGTGTTAGGGAGAAATTTGCCAGCCAGAGAAGTTTGTTGGGTGTTTTGTGTCTTCTTTTTGCCTTGTAGCATAAACACCCTTTAGATTTTTGTATTTAAGGTGATGTTTTAAGTTGGTAACAGTGGTACTGCTTCTAGGAGAAGCTGTAGGACTATGTGCATTCCCTAGTGCCTCTGGATGTGCCACAACATACAGAAAAATAGGCAGGCCCCTCCTGCCCTATCTTGTCTATGGAAGAGTGTGAGAGGCATAAATTCAGGGAAGTGACTCAGGAAAATAAACTTCATGTGATTTGCTTGAGCCGGGAGTCTAGAAACAAGGTTTCTATAGGGTTTATCTCAACCAGAGAGGAAGTTCCCACTGCAAAAATGTAACTTAAAAGGAGTTGAAGGTAATTCATTGAGCAAAATCTTTCCTGATGGTGAAGGACTTGTTTGGAGTATCTGCAGCAGTGTCCTGGAACCTGAGTAATACACAAGTTTGTTCATATGGGCTTCAGAATGCAGTATGGCCTTTGAGGAGCATCAGAGATAAAGCTCTTTTGGTGAAATGTATTGGGGAAGCTGACTGATTCACTGAGTGTACAAGCAACCTGTGTCCTGCAGGAGTGTTTCTATTTCCAAACATGGGTAGACATCTACTCTTCTGTGAAGCTGATCCTGGGATCCTTGAATAGGGACACCCGTTCATTTGACCACTGACACAGTTCCTAGAACGCTGGTGCCTGTAGTCAAACTGAGGCCTTTGGGTGCCCCTACAGTCATGCCATTATTTGGATAGGAATTCATTAAATCCAGCAGACATCTTCTCCAGCAAGCATTTCCAGAGACTTCAGTTGAACCACTTTATGAGAGTATTTAAATACAACCATTTAAGCACAGAATGTTGCACCAAGCTCTAAAAATGAATGGTTTTATTAATCAAATATTGTTGAATAGTTATTGAATGAGCCTCCAAGCAGTGTTTGCAGGTCAAATTTCTTAGCCTTTAGCCTTTCTTTCTTTTGAGCTCTTTTTCTTCTGCTGGAAGAGTGTCTTACCTATATACTTTATGTAATGTATTGGGAATTAATTTATTAAAGTGAGCAAGTGTATTCACTAGAAGAAATGTATGCAAATGTTAGACAAGTAGCCTGATGTGTGGACAAGCTGCAGTATAGACCAGAATAATCCTTCCCATGGTGTTTGTAAGGTAACCGTGAAGAATCAAAAGGTGTGTGGTTGGTATCAGGCCCTAGATGTATGTGAATGCAGGACAGCTTTACTGTGATTACAGTGACTGGACCTGGAGAGGAATTCTTCACTGCTATCTCTGCATCTCCTCCTGGGCAGCGTTTAGGGACTGCAGGCAGGACAGATGGGATGCTCTTCATTCTGGCTCAGTTAGTAATTTGGTGGAATGACAGCTAAATTGACTTAATGGGGGTGGTAGAACCCACCCAAACTCTCTGACCCTGTCAGACTACCACCTTCTAGAAATTTTTTCCCCTCCAGTTGCCTGGCAGTCGACCTCCAGTGCTGTACACATGAACCCAGTTCCCTTGTCATGAGATCTGTTTAAGCCATGCTACAAGTAGTGCTTGGCACAGGGCTGAAAATAATCAGAACAACAATACTAGTGTTGAAGGGATAATGTCAGGAAAAGCAGCACTGAACTCTTAATAGTCTCAAACCTGAATTAATTTCTACTTTCAATATTGAAATTTTAAAGTAGGTGAAAGATCTGACCTTAACACAATCTGGGATGCCGTTATGCAGTTGTTGGTGGAGACCAGTTAGCACAGTTCTATCATGTCACTGGGCTTGTTCTGCTGGTAGTTACATTTTTTAAAATTATTTTTTTAAAGGCAAACTTTGGTGCTCTAGAAAGGAAGGTAAAATCTTTTCCAAGTATGGAGTTTAAATAGTAGGTTGATACTGATAGCAGAATTTTCTAGCTTCTAAAATGTTTTGTCTTATCAGGTTATAAAAACTGCATTATCTTTTGTTTGGAAAAATCTAGCAGTCTAGGAGCTTTTCATCCATGGATGAAAAATTCTGTGCATTCTTTTCTGCAAACATTCCAAGAAGAACAACTTTCTAATGAAAAAGACATTTATGGAGTGAAAGTGTCACTCAAGAGGACAGCTGCATGGGGCGAGATATGAATATTTTTGTGTGCATGCCATGAAGATCTAAGCTTTCCCTCCTTCTCCTTCTCCTTCTCCTTCTCCTTCTCCTTCTCCTTCTCCTTCTCCTTCTCCTTCTCCTTCTCCTTCTCCTTCTCCTTCTCCTTCTCCTTCTCCTTCTCCTTCTCCTTCTCCTTCTCCTTCTCCTTCTCCTTCTCTTCTTCTCCTTCCAATATTATCACTTAAAGACAGAAGTCTTGCCTCACTCAGGCCCTTAGATGACAATGAGTACAGCAGATACCATGGCACCAGGAACATGACATTAAAATTGATAGCTGAAATTCTCCCAGCTATGTTAACTACTGCTGTGGGTGAAAGGGTTGTGGCCTTGAGACAGAATGTGAAGAACAGTAATGTACCACAGCTTAAAATAAACAGCATAAATGTAATTCCTGTACCTGAGACAGGGTGAGGACTGACTGCTGGGGCAGCAGCTCTGATGGAAAGGACTGGGGGAACCTGTGGGAAACAGGCTGGGTACAAGCCTGTGATGTTCTGCTGGAAGAAGAGGCTACTCCTTCATGATCTTCTGGAGCTGGTAGTGATGGACGTGGTTGTTTGCTCCCGTTTGGCACATGCTAGGCCCCTCTTGGAATACTGCATCCAGTTTTGGAGCCCAGAGTGTGGGAGGGACATTGGTAAGCTAGAGGAAACTGAACAGGGAGCCCCCAGGCTGGATTGGGCTGGAATACTGTCATGAGAGAGAGAGTGATGGAGCTGGGCTTCTTCAGGAGAGGTGGCTTTGTGTGGACTTGGCAGCAGCATCGCTGTACCTGTGAGAAGGTTTTTGAGAAGACAGATTCAGGCACTTCAGCGAGGTATGTGACAGGAAAATGAGATACTTGTCATAAATTAAAATAGGAAGGATTATGGCTTTGATATACGAAGAAGTTTCTTCGCTATGCCAGATGAACATGGGTGCAGGTTGACCAGAGGTGCTGGGAGAACACCATCCCTGGAATGTTTCATTCCTGTCTGGACAAAGCTGGGAGTGGCCTGGTCAGACCCAAGAGCTGCACTTGCACAAAGCAGAGGTTGGACTAGAGGCCTCCTGGTGTCCCTACCAACCTGGTTATTCTGTGCATCTATGGCTCCTTGACAGTGGGTGGGTAAGCATCACTTAATTTTATTTTTAATGCTACTTTATAGGCCACTTGTGTTATTGCAGTGAAGAGCCTGTTTATATAACCAAGATCCTTCTTTATACAAAAGAAAAATTCCTATGGCTTATGGCAGGCATCTTCAGGGTATGCTACTGAGTTTTCTTTGTAGAAACTCATCAAGGCAGTATGAAATATGTTTGGCTTCTAATCTAACTATTTTTGCTAAACCTGTTTTATTATAGGAAACTGTAAAAATTACTAATTTCATTGGCTTGGCTTGAATTTTTTTTATACACTGCTATAATTGATCATTAAAGAATTTAAGTTTCCTTTCCTTTCCAGATCTTGCAGGGTTAATTCTTGAGAATTTAGATGCTAAATCCTTAAGAGGCTTTTTGTTTCTGGTATTAGTTGTTTATAAGAATCCTTTACCTTGATAGTCACTCTGCTCATTTCCAGTATAACCTGCTACTGCTAAAATCCTGTTAACTAGGATTTTTCTTTAGTTGTGTGCATATGTGATGATTATTGCCAGCAATCCTTACCCTAGAAAAATGTCTAGATTAACAACAGGATTAATAATAGAGCTTGCATCTGATGTTAAAATTTACTTGAAGTATTCTAGTGAATTCTTGATTGATGAGGAGAAGAAAATTCTCTTCATTTGCTCACTTGAAGAGAAACCCTGTTTTGCTGGTTTCAGAGGTCTCATGCCTGGTACCAAAGACAGCTTGATTTTGAAATCAATCTTGACAAGCTAAGATTATGAAAAATAATACTGCTATGGCTTCTTGGCTTTGGCATCATTGTCAGTGATTCACAGAGCACTTCACAGGCTAAGGAGCAGCATGGTGGAGGCAGGGGAAGCAATTCTTTAATTCTGCTCAGATTGGATGGATGAGTAAGGTAAGAGAGAAATGCTCTTCATTAATTGATCCTTCCCAGAGTGTTCTGCATGATCCCTGGTTCATGATGGAAATAAGACAGGGATTTCTGCAATGTGTGATCTGATCCCACAGTGAGTTTCAGAAAGAACATCAAAGGAAAAGTTCTCTGTGATGGCTTTTTCCTTATGCTGTTCCAACATCCAAATTCTCTCTACCTCTATCTGACTTTTCCACAGTCTTCAGATGAATCCCAGCCCTTCAGTTATCTACAAGCTGTATGGAAAGTGGCTGCACATACTCTATGTAATGCACAAAACCCAGGAGACCTCATGCTGATACTGTAAATACATTTCCCCTGGTTTCCTTTCCTCTTGGTGTTGGTAGATCTCTGCAGAGCGCTGCAGTCAGGAGCAATCAAATGTCTGGATGGATTACAGAATTATTTAATAAATAAATTAAGCTGTTACCTGCAGTTCCTCAGTCATGCATTGCTGTGTCTCAGGTTTATCTCACCAACAATGAGGAAGCAAAATCTATGGAAAGATTAATACGTAAGAGTTAAAAAATTTTATTTTAGCTCTGATACATACATACAGCAAAAGTGCAGGTCAAGGGCTTTACATGATATATTGATAATGCTTGATAGCACTGCATCATCTGAATTCCTTCACATGGGATGGAACTCTTGGATGGAGAAGTTGTGAACTGAGGATGAAGAAAAGTATTGTCTTCCACTCTGGGACCTTTGCATTTCCAGAGTGGCAGGAAAAACTCCAAATGGTCTTTCCACTAAAACCAGAAGGCCAAGAAACTCAAAGGAATTCGTAGCTCAGCATCGGGTCACAGACTGGCACAAAGAGCTTTTACTGTTGCTCTGACTTGAGAAGCATAACCTTGCTTTTGCAAAAGCAGAGGCTGATACCCATATAATAACTGATTTCAAGTGGGAGCAGAATGCCTGCATGGCTACAGAGGACAGGGGGTTGAGGTTAAAAATCTCTTTGTGGGGCTTTGCCAGCACTGTTCTCCATGAAATGCAGAAAGTTGTGCTGTTGTATGACAGCAGATTGTGGCTCTGGTGGAGGTTAGAGGTCTTACTATGGGTCTTAAAGCAAATGTAATTCCCAAATCCAAACCTCTAACTTTAGTCTTCACCTGCATATAAACATTCAAGGAAATTATGGAACTCATAATAATTTAATTTCTTGTGCAAATTTTATATCTGATATTGGTGTATTGGACACTGTTTTAATTCTACTTCCAGCAAATACTGAAAATTCTTTGTCTGAAAGTCTACTTTACTAATCTAGAAAATTAAGTATGAGATTTTTTTTTTTAAGTCTGCTGTCAGAGAAGGGAAGCTTCTGTGTCTGAGGAAAAGCACTGAAGTTGTCCTCCCTTTTTTCCCCTGAATTCCTGGTTTTGAGTATGAACTTCTTGCCTTTGATGGCAATTTTGCTTGCATTTTCCATTTTCTTTTTTTCCATTTTAAAAAGTGTCATGGTGTGTTAGCTGAAGTCTGCTACTTGTCAGCAAGCATTTCCTGACTGTGTTTGGGAAAGGGAGAGGGATGAGAAGAGGCAGAAGGGGCTGCCCTGTCTCTGTCAGGCTGGTGCAGGCAGGGATGCCCAGTGTGCCAGAACGTTCATCCATGAATCCCTTGGCTTTGTTTCTGTGCGATTGTTGGGATTCATTTCAGTGGGCTAACTCGCATATATTGTTGCAACAAAAACAACTCTGGAATTTTTTTCAGTCCAGAGGCATAAATGTAACTATGTAATCTAAACAGGAAAAAAAAAAAAAAAAAAAAAAAAAAGGAGAATAACTATGCAAGTATCTTTTTTGTCTTTTTTGTATTTGTCCTTTTCCGGATTCTGGTGAGTTTTGTTTGAAGTTGTGGTTTGGAAAAAGGAAGCAATGCATTTAGGAGTATGCATGTGCAGTGTCTGTCATCTGACAGTATTTGGATCAGTTAAAGATAGGCAAGAAAATAATCTGTTTTCCAGAAAAAACTATGCTTGCAAGGAAAAGAAGGTGTCATAATCAGTGAGTCACAAAAGTGAGTCTTGCCTGAGTTCACAGAAATTTATATAAAATCTTGGCCGTCTATCCTACCCCTCCCAAACCCAATTTTTATTTCAACAAGAGGGCCTTCAATTTTGGAATAACATGTTAAAAACCCCAAAATCAACAAAGTTTAATTGACTCAAATGATCCTTTATTTAAAACATCTTGACTGTTCCGAAGGGAAGCAAAAGTACTCTCTAAACATTTTTAATTGCGAACATGCAGGTCTTCAGTCTTGCTGGGACTTTGTTTTCTCCTTCTCTCAGACCAGAGCCACTCTGCCCATGTCACTGCTCTGCTGAGGGTGCTGGGCTGAAGGCCACGTTCTGGCAAGGCAGGTACTTGTGCCTGCTGGTGCTAAGGGCTGTAGGCAGTGCTGCACTGATCTCTCAGCACAGCCCAGATGCACGGCCACTGCTCGGAGTGGAGGTGCTGTGGTGGCAGTGCTCACAGTGGAGGGGCTGTGGTGGCAGTGCTTGGAGTGGAGGTGCTGTGGTGACACTGCTCGCAGTGGAGGTGCTGTGGTGGCAGTGGTCAGAGTGCAGGTGCTGTGGTGGCAGTGCTCAGGGTGGAGGTGCTGTGGTGGCAGTGCATAGAGTGGAGGTGCTGTGGTGGCACTGCTCACAGTGGAGGTGCTGTGGTGGCATGTGGTGGCAGTGCTCACAGTGGAGGTGCTGTGGTGGCAGTGCTCAGGGTGGAGGTGCTGTGGTGGCAGTGCTCAGAGTGGAGGTGCTGTGGTGGCACTGCTTGGAGTGGAGGTGCTGTGGTGGCAGTGGTCACAGTGGAGGTGCTGTGGCGGCACTGCTCAGGGTGGAGGTGCTGTGGTGGCACTGCTCACAGTGGAGGTGCTGTGGTGGCAGTGGTCACAGTGGAGGTGCTGTGGCGGCACTGCTCAGGGTGGAGGTGCTGTGGTGGCAGTGCTCACAGTGCAGGTGCTGTGGTGGCAGTGCTCGCAGTGGAGGTGCTGTGGTGGCAGTGGTCACAGTGGAGGTGCTGTGGTGGCCCTGCTCACAGTGGAGGTGCTGTGGTGACAGTGCTCACAGTGGAGGTGCTGTGGTGGCACTGCTCACAGTGGAGGTGCTGTGGTGGCCCTGCTCACAGTGGAGGTGCTGTGGTGGCAGTGCTCACAGTGGAGGTGCTGTGGTGGCACTGCTCACAGTGGAGGTGCTGTGGTGAGAGTGGTCACAGTGGAGGTGCTGTGGTGGCAGTGGTCACAGTGGAGCTGCTGTGGTGGCAGTGCTTGGAGTGGAGGTGCTGTGGTGGCAGTGCTCGCAGTGGAGGTGCTGTGGTGGCAGTGGTCACAGTGGAGGTGCTGTGGCGGCACTGCTTGGAGTGGAGGTGGTGGCTCTCATGTGGTGGTTCCAGCTGATGATTCCAGCACAGGCAGCTGCTGCACTGCAGCTCCTCACATCCAGAGACTCTCAGACCGGCACAGCACAGAGAAGGGTGAGATATATCCTGTGAGGAGATGAGCATAAAGGGAGCACGGGGTGTTAAAAATCAAGCTGGTGAAGTTGCAGTAGTTTTACCTCCCTTATTTTTCAATGATTATTTTCTCCCAGGAAGCAGTCCTCATTTGGATTTGCTGATGCTCACTTGCTATGGGTGCCCTCCAGCTAAAAGCATCAAACCCATCAAGCTGGATCTGTCATAGGACTGGATCTGAAGGATATGCAGTTTATGAAGGATGCACTGCAATTGGTGGGCACCCAATTTGGAACCTTTTCCTAAATAGGAAAAGATCCCTATTTCTAGGTAAAAATGCATCTCAGTAATGAATGCTTTGTAACTTCATTCCTTTCACTCATTTTGCTTCATGTTAATAGCTTCAGGGGAGAAAGTAAGCAAAGCAAGTAAGTTATAGATAGCTATGGGACAATTTAATGAAAATTCACAGGGGTAGCTCTGGGTGACATTCCAGTAAGATATAATAAAAACTTGTCTACCAGTGCTTGCAGAATTTTATCAAATAACTTCCATTCATTGTAGTTCACTACTGTCTCTGAAATAATAGCTGAATAATAGATTTGATTCTGTACTTTTTATTTTTGGATTTCAACCAAGACTCTTGAGTGCATATTCTGGTCATAGGCAGATCTGATAATTTGTAGTTTTTACATCCACCCTCAATATTTGTTAGTTTTTCAGCACAATGCTTAGTTCTCCATTGCATTACTGGGTTTTCTTTTTTTCTTTTCTTTTTTTTTTTTTTTAATAAATTGTGTGGAAAAAAACTTGCATTTCAGCTTCCCACATTAAGGGCCTTGAAATCAATAGATCAAAGCCAGAGCAGACTTGCTGGAAGTGGTGCAATCTCAAACTGTGTTGAAAGCTTTTGTTTTCTGCCTTTTTCCTGTCTCTTGGTGTCTCCCAAGAGGAGGAGGACCAAGAGGGGGGTCTCTGTGCAGGGAGGGGGAGAATGCCATCATTGCATGCTTGGGGTGCAGGGCTGTGTGACCAGAAGGAGCTGATTTTCACAAGCAGCAGTGAAGGCAGCCTTGGCACAGGACGAGGAGCTCTGATATTAAGTGCCAAAGCAATGGCTTCCCATGGCTTGACCTGGTGTGCAGTACACCCAGGAAATAGGTGCTGTCGGAAAAACAGCTCTTGGAAAAAGGACTGTCAGTGTCAACTATGAGCAGGGAACATTTCTCAGGGCATGCAACTCAGCCAGGTAAAAGTTTTCTTTTAGGATTGAGAGGGGAAACCAAAGCATCTTGTACACAAAAACATATGAAAAGAGGAAAACATAAGCTCCTATTTTTGTATTTGGTGAGGAGAGTGTTTTAAACTTGGAACTGCAACAGCATGAAAGCTGTAAATGGTTGGTGAAGCAGATGTGATAGAGACAACAAAGTTAAGATGCTTCCACGCATCAAAAACTCTTGCTGCTACTCTGTTGAGAGTAAGCTTTTATTTCTTCAATAAAAAGCAAGTTAAAGAAATGGCTCTTCCACAATGTAGAAGGCTGCTGACAGGGGCAGAAGGTCACTTCCAATGTGCACACTTGTGTCCTTTGTTGTCCAGAGGTGTATCATAGCAGAATTCCTTAGGACAATGGCATGAAACGAAAAGAGCTGCTGTCTGACAAGTCTTCCACAACCAATTGCATTTACAGGTTGCCATGAAAATGTCTTGTGAACGACTGAGCTTGAAGCCAAATGTGTTGACCTGTGCACTTGTCCTACTCCTCAGAGCCATGATTTTTTCCTGCCAGAAGTCTAATGAGGCTGTTGGAGGGAAAGAGCACATTTGGGAATTTCTGGACTGCTGTAACTTCAGCTCTTTCACCCCCAGTGCAGTGACAGAATATTTGAACTAATACAAGTTAGGAGAATTACAACTTTGTTTTTACTAGTAAAACAAAAGACCCTTTTTTTTTGTTCATCAGCAGCCCATCTAGCTTAAAATATGGCTTTTGACTGAAGGGCTTTGGACCATTTTGCTTGCTGATTGTGTGGGCAATGTTGGGGGATTTTTTTGTCTGTAAATGGCTGCCCAGTAATCCATCTGTTAATGCACAGAAATATGGATGGCAAAAGGCTCTCACTTGATGAATTTGTCACATGGATTCTGCCAGCCCTCTGCCTCCTATGTGCCTTAGGGGTTTAAAATATCTTTACATAGGATAATGGTTATTGTGAGCTTACTTGAGTAGTTGACGTGCAGTTGGTCATCCATGTATCTTTGTATCCTGGTGCATATAACTTCAAGATTTTTCTTCTAAACTTTCACATAAATAAATAAATTTAGGAAATTTAGTTGAGAGAAGGGAAGAAATGAGAATTAGCAGAGTCTGGATAAAGAGCTTCAAGAGAACACATCCAGTAACAGGCACTTGAGAGAATATAAGCTAGATCAGGCATGTCTAATCCACTGTAAAATCTCCTTTTCCCCAGGATGTCCTGGTTGGAGTGGAGATCTCAGGCCCTGATCATGTTGCAGGCAAGATGAAGCTCTTTTTACTGGAAATCTTTGATAGCAGTTCTGACTAGAGTGGGTTGCTCATCAGGGCTTAGTAGAGATTTCCTGGTACATTGTTTCTGTGAAGTTGAGTCTTCAGCAGTTCTGCATTTAGTATTCCCTTCTATCACACATTTAGTATTCCCTTCTATCACAGTAGAAAGTGAGAAGCATGAGTACGGACAGATACCAAATTGCCAGATCATCTTTTTGGAAGACACTTGGACTCAGCTCTCAAATTAATTCCAGACTGACCCTGCTCTGTTTCTGAAGAGAACAATTGCTTCTTTCCTTTACTGCTTCTGTCTTTGTCCTGCATAAACCCCGTTTTTAAGACAGAAGATGGTGGAGGCAGTTTTTAGTTAAACTGTAGTGTGAGCTCCTGGTTTTGCTTTGAGGTTGGGCTGAACATGTTGCTTTCCAGGTCTAGGCAGTTGTTCCTCTAGTCAACTTGAACAGCATTTCATCCTGACAGCTGTTTTGCTGACATTATTCCCAGTTAGTTATTCATTGGGATTAAGGGCTTTCTGCAGCCAGAACTCTTTGCTGGGAGTGTGCTGTCATTTGGCAGACCATTAAACCAGTAATTCTAAAGCGCTTAAAAATTTTAATTTGCCCTACATTCTTCCTATTTGGAGTTCCAGCTTAATTGTTCTGTGGGTAAAGAATAAAAATTTACTATAAATACCCTTATTTTTCTCTCTGTTCTCCTTCCCGCAGTATTTTCAAGCCAAAACTTTAAGAGCCAGATTTTGGTAAGGATTGCTTTTTCCTGAGGTAACACAGGTACCGTGTGTGGGCTTGGGACTCTGTGTACAACTGTTCCTTGAGCACATGAGCCACAAAGTCACTCAGCATTCATCTGCATTGTTCACTCTCTGGAGATGGTTACTGCAGTTTCCAGATGTGGTCCCATGGGTGGCATGGAAGAGCCACCTGGTCCCTGGGGGAGAGTGCTTATCATGGTGGTGTTGAGACACTGGTGCTACCTCCTTCTGCTAGTGCTGGTGGCACTGGTGGTGTCCCTTCACCCTGATGGTCTCACCTCTCGAGGAGGAGGCAGCAGTGGTTCTTGCCAGCGCAGCTGGGCTGGGTGGAGCCAGAGGAGAGTGCTTTGTGTTTTGCGGATACTTGGTGCTTGAATGGCCAATTCTTTCGCTTCTCTGCTCCTTGGCAGTCACCTGATTGTAAATTGTCTTATGCTTTGAGAGTTACAGTTTTAAGCTAACGTGTAAGCAATCCTCCTGTAATTAAAATCAAGGATCAGTTCTCTTTTGGATCTGTAGCTTAGTTTATCCTGGCACTGATCCAGACTAGATGGAGAAGCTGTTTTGCTCTGCAGCCTTCTTTACTACTGTTAAGCAGGTAAAAGGAAGAGCTCTGACTGGGTTGAATGCTCTCAGAACATCTGTTTCTTTACTAGTATGTTTCTTACTGGCCTTGGATCTATTGCATAATGAAGATAATGCTAAGCCTGTTTGTTACTCTCTCATGGTTTGCATCCAATTTCAGCTCTAGTGCCACCTACTCACACATTGTATCTATAATGTTTGGTGTAATTCTAGAAATAATTGTGATTGCCCCTTAATTTTTATAATATCTATACTCTTTCCCTTGGCTCATCTATTTGTCCTGCTACCAGAGGGCATTGAATGAATTTGGTATGCTTCTGGTGAGAGCACTCACAGGCATGAAAGGGAAAAAAAAGTGGTTTTTGTTATTAAAAATAACAAAGTCTTCAACAAAAGGGCAAAAGAACTGATGTCCCTTTCTGCTGGAGAAAAATTTCTAACACTCTGCTCAGCTGATGTGTGTTATATTTTTAGACTTAACTGACTTTGGTTTAAGACACTACTAATTTTGAATTCCAGCCCAATTTATATTTGAAAATCTTTGGAAAAGCAGGTGTGTTCATGAGTATGAATCGGCACAACAGAATTCTGTCTCTGGAAAGACACAATAGTATTAAATAGTACTGAAAAAGTATCAAATTCCTTATATCATGTCTGTAATCAGAAGGTTCATCTTAAAGACTGTCAAAAGTGATCTGCTTCTTTGAATATCATCAGCAAAAAGATTTGCTAGATAAGTGCTGAGGAGTATGGTTTTTTAAATAAGAGAATCAGTCTATATATCCATCTTTCTCTCAAAGATCAAATAATTTGAATCCCATTCCTTCTCTTTGTGTAGTACTTTGCTATCCCAAGGATGTTTTAGGGTCACATTGCAGACCAAGCAGATGATCCAGCTAAACTTGTTAGAAGTGGAAGTGGAAGAGAACTTTGTTGTTTTTGCAGTTAAAGTAAAAACTGCCAGCCCTGCCCTACAAAGCCAAAGCCCATTGGTGCCCTAAAGTCCATCAGCTGGCTTCCATTTTCATTTTTATAGAGCAGACTACAGAGATTACTCTGTAATACTTGTACTACAAATACTGCTTGGAATTTGATAGCCTTTAAAGTGGCCCAGACTGGAGCCGAGATTATAGCTCAAGGTGATCTCATTATTTAGTTCCTGGTTGGGAGATTTCATAATTGTGTGTCTTGAAAGACCATATTTTGTATATTTTCACCCCTTGGTGATAGTGTCTCCTTTCTGTATTGAGTCCAGACGTTTACTAGTTTTGTTTTGTAGCACTCTGATTCTAGGGTAAGTTTTTTAATTTAGATAGAGTCCTTCTGGTTTTTTTGGTAGTTGTTGTTACCATAAGATTAAATACCTAAATTTTTACAGAAGACTTAGAATTTTGCATTAGAAATCTAATGTGCTAAGAGTAACTTGGCATTAGTCAGTTTTCTATCTTGTGTTGTGGCTTCAAGTTAGGGTAGCAGAAGAAAATTTCATCATCCAAATAGAAAACAAAATTATTTGCATTTTTTAATGCATTAATGATTTTTAAAAAATCCATTATGATAGCTTCAAATACCGCAGAAGTAGATTGGTGTAATTTTACATAGAGTTGAGGAAGGGTGCATTCCTCCAAGAATACCTTACTTTCTACCCCAAAAAGAGCTTTCATGTATACAGTACCAGAAAATCCAGCTTCACACCCCATGAACAGCAGAGCTTGTAAGAAGACAAGAGAATACTAATGCAAATGATGCTTTCCTGTATATGTAGGATATTTCTGGCCTAATGCTGGAGGTTTAGCCTCCACTACAGCACAGACAAACTGTTTGACTTCAGGAGGGCACAATGAACCTTCTTCCACTGGGCTCTTAAAATTGTTTTCTTACTACTACTTTTAATTTGAACGTATGCTTTCTCTGACTGTTCACTGTTTTGGCACTTCATCTCCTGACCTTTGTTTGTAGCATTTGTTAGGCTGAAATGCATGTACAAACTTAAAAATGTCAAATCATCAAGAGATGTGCTGTATTCTCCTTTGGAAAGCAGGCAGGTTTTTACACCCCTCATACGGTACCCAGCATCTCAGGGCCTGATTTCACTGAAGACAGCTAAACGCAAGTGAAATAAGAATTATCTCAGTAATATGTTTCTGTCTTCAGTCTTGGAGAACGTGATGAAATTTGCAAGGTCAGGCCTGCTAAAATAACACAATAGTGTTGTCTCTGCAAGCTCAGTTTCCCTTCATGGGCATGCATATTAAATACGTAGTCACTGCTGTGTTTCTCCTGAGTATCTCTTTAGTGCACAGAATGAATAGAGCAGCTCTCAATGAACAGCTATTCAGTGTTTCATTTTCTCCTCACTGTTCAACATGCAGTCCTATGCCATGTTCTTTGTTTGCAGTTCAAACCAAATTCCAAGGATGGAATTATTTTCTCAGACTTTTGTGCTGCTCATCACTAAAGTATCTTCACAAAAAAGTTCTGTGCAAACACGGACCTTATTTCATGCCTCCACTGTGAGTATCAGAATTGTGGAGCAGAGAAATTGATTCAAGACTGTATGCTAATTTGAGACTCTTAAGACCTTGTATTCTTTGCCATGTACTTAGCATTCTGTGGCATTATAGAGGCACAGCTATGGCTCTCTTCTGTGTGCCGGGATGCCAGGCACTCACAGCAAACGAGCAGGGTGTGCCTGGTGATCAGCTCTCCAATCCTGGTGTCACTGATTGCACTGGTGACACCACTGAGTGCAGTGGCATCAGCCAGGACAGTATTCAGATCTCAGATCAAGTGTGTAGCTGGCTGAAATACAAGATCATCTTTTCAACCCCCTGCAATTCTTTCCTGCTTTTGCTGCCTGTGTGCAAACTATACAGGACAGGAAATATCACTGTCCTTGCCTGAAATGCTCGTCTCTAAGGCTTTCAGTCTCGGTCTTCTGTGATATAAGTGACATAATAAATCTGTTTTTTTTTTAATACCAGCTATTTATTCTTAATCACTCTCAGGCAATCTTAATTCTTATCAGTCTCCAATTTAATCAATCTTATTCTTAATCAACCTCCTTTTCTCCTGTCCTCTAATTTCACTTACTCTCATACTTCACTGGATTGTGTGCTTTAAACTTAGCACCAGCCAAAGTGAAGGAGCAGTGTGGTGGGTGCTGTTGAATCCCAAGGTTTGGGACTGTTCTAACAGGGAAGAAGTGGGGCTGAAATGCACCTAGCTAGGAAACCTTTTTTTATTCTATCAAGATACAGTCCTAGTGACTTATTTCCCTTGCTAATAGATGATAAAATGCTGTAATTATAAGAAATTTTCTGACTAGCGTTGCAGATCTTCTGTCTTCACTTCCCTGGATAAAGACAATTAAAGAGCTTGTCCAGCACAAACTTTCCGGTTTGCTACATACATTTCAACTGGAATGTAACATTTTGCATGCTTATGATCACTTTTTGGAAGTAAGAAGTCATGATGAATTAGTAGTTCATACATTAGGAGTTCTAAAAAGACATGTGGTAGGAGAGAGGGCTGGAGAGGCCAGCCCATAACATCTGTCCTACTGTGTAGCGTCATCTGTTCCTTGGTATTCAGGTTGTCTGAATTTCTGGCTGAAATTCAACATGTGAAGGTTATTAGATCAAATTTTTTCTGTCCCAAAGACTGTGAAAGCTTATTTTGCCAGTTTGTCCTGGTAGTGAATCTGCTTGCTATCGCTATGCTTTTCTAAATCTGCTTTATCTCAGTAACATCATAGGTAACTTCCATGATTAGAATGAAAAGTCAAAATGAAATTATTCATTTAATACCCACTATGCCCATTATTATAATATAATAGTAGTCATTTGGAATTCTCTGGCATCTAATCTGCCTTGTGGCAGATTTAAAGTAGGGATCTTTATTTTTAAATTTTAAAATCTACAAATTTCATTTTCCTATTTTGATCAAGCTATGAGGTGTAAAAAATGCCTAAGGCTGTTTCTTGCATTTATAAATAGATGCATGTAATTTTTTATAGTGGTTAAATGAGAAATTAATTAATTTCTCTGTAATAATGGAGACTACACTAAAATAAATGGTACATAATAAATTTGACTGGGAGCCATAATAAATTTGACTTAATGCTGCTAAGCAGTAAATCAATTAGGTGTCATGGAAGTGGGGTGTCTTAGAGTCTAAAGTGGTATGTCTGGTATAAGCCACAATATAATAATGTTTTGAGCTTGATGTGCTAAATGTTCATAGGTAGTGGGTATTTGGCAAAATAAAGGATCCCTAAAGGGATATTGTGCAAAATAATCCAAACAACCCTAGTTGGCTATTTTGCTTTTTTTACCACATGGGACTTCTTTGAGCATGCACGAGTCCTGTTACAATCCAGAAGGGTCAATGCAGTTGTAGGGACAGCACTGTCTCAGCTTAAAACCCTTTAGTTGTAAAATATGCCCCAATATTACCAGTTAGATTGTGCCTGGGCCAGTCTGACCCTCGCTGCTGGGCCAAAGGCAGCAACTGCGGTGTATCACCCCAGAGATACCTTGGCTTGCTGGTGGTTGCAGCTGGGCACTGAACAAGTCCAGGCTTGTTAGGAACCCTGTTTACCTCAGGAGGAATAGCTTCAGGCGATGGTGAAGAGAAAAAGGAGAGGATTCTGCTGGAGGGTTTAATGTCCAGAGGTTTATTCCATGGTTGCAGAGGTCTGAACGTGAGGAACTGCTCCAACAGAACCGGCTGCATGGTCTGATCACCTTTTTAAGCTCAGGGACAGGGGGAGGGGAGGTACAGGTGAGCCACCAACCAGGTGAGAGGGGCAGGGTCTCAGGGGAAGATGACACCCAGACAGGCCAATGACCTCTGGGCACAGGGGCATCCTTTGAACTTGACCAACCACACGACGCCTTGCTGGAATGTTAAGCCTGATTGACAGGACTCACTCAGCATGGGGGCAAGGGGGAAGGGAGAGACGTATAGGCACACTTGGGGAAATGACCTGGAAGGCCAAAATGGGACATTACAGCACACCACAACAATATGCCAACTAATTTTGAGGCCAACTGTCAATAAGTTCTGGTGATCTGTAGCTGGTGATTCTTCTGGGAGACTGAAAGAGAAAGTGTGTGTTAAATGTGCACACAGGCACACCAACCATGCAGCCAAGTGATGTCATGTTTCCCTGCAGCTTGGAAGGCTGTAGGGACAGTGAAGTGATAGTATCACATTCAGAGAGAAGGAAAATTTCTGGCTTATCTTGGTGAAATCATTCATGTCTTGGAGACCCTTCAGTTTTAAAAAATTTGTCTATTTGCAAAGGACATGGTGGCCCTTTAAATGTTATGATAAAAGCTTGGAGTTTGCATCTGGTTTTGTGCTGTCACTGTAACATGAGCTGGTTTATCTGATATAAAAGCTCCAGAGAATCAGAAAGCTATATATTTAAGTTTTAGGATGGCATTTGTAAGACTCCTGTTACCATTTTTACAAGACAAGTGTTGATCAGAAAGGAAACCTTATCTGTCTGTCTTTGAAGCACAGGGTCTACATCATACAAGTCTCTTTTGGTGTGTTGGCATGAAATCATTTCTCAGAACAATACTTGCACTACGACAGTGGGGAGAGGTGGAGGATAGGCTCCCAAACGGGGACACAGGTAAGCAGAATAAAAGTTTTGGCTGGAACCCTGGGAAAATGCTTGCAGCTAGTGTCTCTTGTGGAAAAAGAGAAGAAACTTGAGACTCTAGCACAAGGTAGCTTTGTGCAGGTTTCTGTTGATGGCAAAGAGAACGTGGAAAGTTGCATGGCAGACACTTGATAACCAGGCACCAAGAAAAATGCCTTTTTATGTTAAATCCTGCAGGTCCAGGTGGCTTCTGAAAAGCTGAAAATATACCCTTTTTCCCAAAATAGCTGACCATGAAGTAAGGGGACGAGCTGGTAGAATAAACCCAAAAAAGGATTTTTTGAAGCTAGAGCGTGCCTGTTGCACTAATTTAATCCAGACCTTATCTTGTGGGTCTCTAGATGAAGCCTCATATAAAGTAAAGAAGGTACTTACATCTTGCTGGCAAAAGTGTGATCATCATACATGGAACTTTTTTGTTTATTCCTATTCTTTGGTTATGTGTGAGCACCATCAGTTTGCCATTGGAAAGTCAGGCTGTGTGTTCTGCAGAGGGTGGGAGTGGGCAGCTGGCTCACTCCCCCAGTCAGTGCCTTCCTGGGTGCCCTTGCAGGAAGCCTTGTGGAAGACAGCCACAATTTACCAGGGTTTATCTAATTACTCTAAAACTTGAGGGTTGAGATTTTAGTCAGTAGGATATGTTTTTGCAAACCCATTCATAGGTTTTTTCCTTTGATTTCTCTGAATAGGGTCTCATAGCATTTGTCTGAGAGCCTTATGCCTCTCAAGCATTTTGAGTAAAAATCTGTGTTTTATTGATACTCCCTTCACTCATTAGATGCTACTGAGATCCCAAATTCTGAAAAGAAATATAAATTGGGAGGAAATAAACAAGCAGACATTTACACATGAAAAACAAATTTGCTAAGAAACTCTTAGTGATAGATTTGAGTAAACAAAGTTGATTCAGAACTTTATAATATCTTACCAACTCTTAAAGAACTTGATGGGCTTTTTTCCAGTACTTAAATAAGGGCAGTGAATGAAAATTCTAAAGCTTGAATTTTTCTTCATTGGCTTTGTCAAAAACCAGATTGTTGTCTCACATGAACTGAATATCTGAGCTTTATGTAAACTATTTGCTTGGCATATTAATTTTTGACTGGGCAAGAAGGTGTTGAAGTTTAAACTTGTTCTATAAATTCAGTTCCTGTGGAGATTATTGTGACTGCCAGCATGAGGAGCATTGCCATCTCTATTTCAGGGGAAAATGAATGTCAACATAACAATGTTATGACAAACTGAGTTGAAGTTCATTTTACAACTGTTCACAGGCATTTATGAGTCAGGATGACACACAGGGACTGAAGTAGGATTTTGATTGACAGTCTTCAGCTGGGTTTTATTCCATCTAGCCATGTATACAATGTTGAATATGTGTAGGTGCAGGAAACCTGCCCATTTCATCCCTCCCCTGACATTCAGTTAAGGGCTTGTGGTCAGAGGAGTGAAGATGGGGAGCAGCTTCACACAGCTGGAGGCAGCTCCTGTCACCTGATGTGGGCTGGCCCTCATCTCTAGCCAAAAGGCCACCTGTCTCTCTGAGACACCTTTTCCATTGTGCTTGGCTGGCATCCTGGAAAATAGCCTGTTGGTGAATTTTGTTTTCTAACTCTCTGTAGCAGAGATCCTCCTCATCATTGCTGAACCTGGGAACATGCTTGGCTTCTATTGGGGCCATCTGCCAGATTTCTGACCTAACTTGGCTATCAAGGGCCCCTAGGTGCTTTTTTTGCCTAGCACATCTAAGATGCTTCAGTAAGGTTAAGGATATCTTTTGTGTGCAGCTCTTCCACCCAAGCCCCTGTGGCAGTATTTCCCTACTTCCATGCTGTTGGTTTCTGGGGCTTGCAGCTGTGACCCCTAAGAGGGTTATTAGGTAACACTAATTGGGAGGTGATTTTCTCTCTTATGAGAATCACCCCTCTTTCCCACCTTTTTGTTATCTCTTGCTTTGTAGATTTTAGCTCACTTTAGATTGGAAACAGGACCTAGTTCGCAGCTGAGTAGATGAGTCTTTTGATAACTGTTACTGCATGGTTTATGTAGACAGAATCTAACCAGATAATCAGTATGAATCACTTGTTCCTAGTTGACATTGTCCAAACAGCACTAGAAGCATCATATCTGGGAACAGCTGTACTTCTCCAGCATTCTGTGTAAAATCTGCCCCTAGAGCAGGCACACAGGTAAATGGGTATTGTCTCCAGCTGGACCTAGGAATGTGCCTTTTGAACTAGGATATCTGAGGTGAGCCAGCTATGGTGCCCAGAAAATGCTCTGTAATAAATGGGGACATTTGAGTGCCTGCAGTGCAGAGCCTGGCCTGTCAGGGTGGTGACAAGACTCATCCAGCTGTATCACTCCCTGATGCAGCTCAATGGGGAATACTCTGGAAAGGGAAGGCTATATTGAGAGCACAGCTTGAGTGACGCCTGTGGCCATCGTCAGGCATGCCATTCCTTTTCTAAAACATACACTGAAACCAAATATCCTGTCACGTCCAACTGTTCCTGGAATTCCCTCCTCCTCCCTCTCTGCCCAGATCCTGATTCTCTCCCTCCTCCTCTGTCCCATCCAAATGGTTTGCTGGCCTCAAGAAAGACCTGGTGTCAGCCACTCTTGCTGACCATGGGACTTGCAGTGTTTCCCCTCTGTTTTTAAGTGCTGACCACACTGCCATCAGAAGCGATGCTGTGGAGAGGCTTGCTCTCTTCAGTACCTTTTTTAGCCCATCCAAAACCCATCCTAGAGATGGGCTGATCCACTCTAATGCTAAGCAGGCCCTGCAACACCCTCCAGGCAGGGCTTTATCATTGAAAAAGTGTCAACTGGAAATGTAATCGGTCATGTAATAGGTCAAAATACACCAGAATGTGTATTTATGCCTGATTCCATTGCCTGATTCCATTGCAACTGATATTTGGTTTGATTGCTTCCACTGCTGTAATGCCATCCATCAAGGAGGGAACATGGTGGACAGGATTATTGACCAAGCCTCTAGGTTTCCCAGGGGCAATGGGCTCAAAGAAAGGGCCCATAAATTTGTATTTTTAAAATTTTGTTGTGTTTAAGTTAAGCCAGAAAAATGGTGTGTCCTTGCTGTTGTCAGAGGTATGAGGTGAAGGCTGTGCTGCAGTGGCAGTGTGGTTAAATGGGGTGGCTGCTCTCCATGAAATGAGCTGTCAGGCCCTGCTTCAGCCCAGCCTTTCAGTGCCTGAGGCTCACCTCAGAGCACAGCTGTGGTGCTCAGCTCTGCGCAGGGCTCCTGGCACAAGTGGGCTCTCAGCATTTTTCTGTTTAGTTCAAAGATGAGAAAAAATTAGTTATGGGAAAAACAAAATCCAAACCCAGAACTTAAAGGACTGCAGGATGATGATTGACATACGCAGATTTTAGGGAAAACGTAGTTTGAAAACTACAGCTTTGTCTTCACAAAACAACCCAGTGTTCTTTCAGGGAAGGTAAAGATATCTCCATCCTTTTCTCCTGCACATCAGTAATTTAGAGGTAATATATATTCAGGGATTCAAAGTTTGCAGTGAAGTGAGCTCCTGCAATGGGTTCAAGAGATGCTGTACAGGGTCAGTGCAATTTGGAATTCTTGGGTTTGGTCTTGTATTTTTTCTACATTTTCGCAATCAACATGCTCCCCTCCCCTTCCCTTCTGGAATCTGTAATTGTATGTGGCTTTTTCTAAAAGTTGTGTTTGCATGTGGCTTTGTCTTTCTTTTCTTTCTTTTGTTTTTTTCTTCTCCTTCTGCTTTCATTTTCCCCCCTTTAAGGGTCAGTTATGAAATTCTTGTGAAATTCTTGGCATTTCTGAGCATTCTTATATGCAGTTGATGTGTGGGGTTCATTTTCATCACTGAATAGCAAAGAAAAGAAGGGTTAGAGTTCCTGTAGCAAGCAGTCTGCCTAAATTTACTGAAAAAAAATCCCAGCATATATATATATATGTATCACTAAGCTACTTTGTCAGTGCCAGGGAGGGCAGCTGAGGTAGTCCTGCCTTGTGCCAAGTCCAGTGGTGTGCTCTGTGACATTGCCTACAGCTGCTGGGCTGAGTTATCTCAATTAGCTGGGGAATTAATCTGGTAGCAAAGGGTATTGTTTATCTTTTACCAGAGAGGTCTTCAAAGTAGTTCAGGTCTCAACTCCATTGTTTGGAGCTTTTCCCCCCCCCTGTCCTCTATCCTTAAGCTTTTGCAACAAGTCCAAATGCTTCTTCTTTTTGGACAAATTTAGAAACTGCTATCATGTTGCTTGTAGCTCGTGGCATGCGATAGAGCTGGGAACAAATGGCTGCACAATGATATATTTGATACCACTTGATCTATGGAATGATACACCCCCAAGTTTCTCCTCCATGCTTCAACCCCCTCACTCCTATAGACCTGTCTAGAGGTTTAATATTCTGCCAGTTCCTGAAAACAATGAAATCATGCACATACTGTTCTGAAAGACTGAGATAGCAAAAGTCTCCTATTTGCAGAACATGATGCTAAAGTCTTTATTACCAAAAACAGAAAAAATCAAATCCTTCAGAAATTCAAAAAGTCTGGCAGTAAATCGGGGTTTTGGAGCTAAGTGGCATTCTTAGTGAGCATTTGTGTTGAGTCTGTGATGTGAAAAAGCACTCTTAAGCTGCAGTTACTTAAACCTTCCTGCTCTCTCCTGGCTTGCTTTCTTGTGGGGTAGTGAAAGTTTTCATTGCTATGCACTTTTTCTCTCTGTGGCTGATGCTGTGATCCTTTTGCTTTCTAACTCTTCTTACTTAAGCAAGGAGGAAATAAAAGCTCTTGTTCACAGATTTACTGAACAACGAATTACTTTATTTTTTGCTTGACTGCTCAGTATTAGCAGTTTATTGGAAGAGTGCTTCTAACTTACAGCTGTAGGAAATACAGGTGCCAGCTGTCTCACACAGGGGTTGTCACTGATTAATTTAGAAATTGGCAATAGACTTATTTCAAAAGTGCAGTTTTCCCACTCAGCTTTGCAGGGCTCATCAATTAAAGGGTACTCCTAGCAACCAAATTTTACTGTATTTTTTCAAACCATAGCATTAATACATTTGCATTATTAATGAAGGTTGGATGGGCTTTGGGACAGCCCCGTTGCTGCTAAATTTTTCTCGCATTTTTAAGGCTGAAGGTTGCTGTATTTATTAAACAGATTTTACCTAGCAACCTGGCTCTTGGCATTGAGTCCCACTGTACAGGTGAGTGTTGAGCAGGTGATCCAGCTCACACGTGGCACCCCCAGGCAGGGCTGAGTCCTGGCATGGCCAGTGCTCTCACAGGGATCCTGGTGACTTCTGCTCCTTATTACAGTGACCAAAGACATAGCAGTGAGCCTGCAGCAGGTGGGTTTGATGGGGGTTGATTTGAGAAGCAGGTGTATGCTAACACAAGAAAAGGATTTGAGTGGCTTTTCAAAGTATTGTCCACAAAAATCAGATTTGCTACCTGGCGTGCAACAAGCCAATAAGTACACACATGAGAGAGACATTGGTTATTTCTTTTGGAGTGGTATTCCACAAATCAAGCACACCAACTTTTAATTAAACTTTTTTTATTTATACATTTTAACAAATAAAGGATTTAGTGTTCATTGGCTACTTGCTTCTCATGATATTTAGTCCCCATTCTCAGTTTTTCTCCTCTTTTGAGTCAGTGAGTTTCTTGGGTTGTGGTCACAAGCCTGTGGTGATGATCTCCCCCTACCAGAATAATCTTTTACCAAGTCAGAGCTGATTTCAGCACAGTTGCTGAGTTGGCTTTATTAGTTTCCTCCTTATCTTGGGAGTTTTGCCAAATATCCTTGTGGCCCATGATTTCTTTGTGTCCATCATCTGTGGGCATCCTTCTTCCCAAGGTTTGTTAACCTCTGCCTAGGTCTGAAATCACTGAAACATCAGGCCTTTCACCTTAATATGGCAATTCTACCAACAAGTAATTTGATTTTCTAACACCCAGGCATCACTTAGAGTTTGCTTGTTACCTGCTCTGTGTTTCAAGGGTTAATCTTCCTTCCTGCTGATTAGACCTGAAAGCACACAAAGAACATCAAAGAACACCATTGGGAAATTTTCATTTCCCAAGAAAATTTTACATATTTCAAATTTTGCAACAGGAAAGGGAACGAAACATTGGAAATTCAATGGAAAGAAACTATTCTGCTTCAGACACATCTGCCCTGTCAAGAGCATGGAGAAGACAGAGTTTGAAAATGGGTGTTCTGCATATAGTTCCTGTAAAATCTTATGGATCTGCGTCTCCTTTTGATTAAAAAAAAGTTTAAGAGATGCTCTGCTGTTTTTCATGGCCCTACTATGAATGGTCTCTTGCAGAGCACTGTGCAAATCTCCTGCTGGGGAAGGGGCAACCAAATAAAAAATGGTAGATTTATGTTTGGCCTCTGACTATAAATTAAAGCAAATTTTTAAATTTGGAGTAGTGTTGGTGTTTTACTTTCCATAAATCTTGTCTGATCAATATTATACCAGCGTTTCTGATCAGCTGTAACACAATGGTTTGAATGCTCTGAAAAAGAATTTGGAGGCCTTATGTATAGAGATACTCCATCTTTTAATGGCTGCTATGAAATGCCATCAACAAATTTATGCTAGTATTTTGGTTTTCCTCAGCTCTACAGGTCAGAGTAAGTGTTGGCAGGAAGGGTCACAGGTTTAGGGGAGAGACAGGAAATTACACTGGACAGGAAAAATGGCGCTACTGATAAAAGTGGGATTTTGGCCTAAGTTGTGGTTGACAAGTATCAGGCTTGGAAAGGTATCCTTTGTTTTGTGTTGAATGGTGTTATGATAGGGGACCTGGGCAAGAATATCCCATTTAGAGTAATCAAGCAAAATTACTTCCCTGTAGAGTTTTTTTTGTGGGAGAACTATTCAAGTGGTACATTAATATTGCCCACTTCCTTTTCCTTACTATAAAAACTACCCTTATTTGCACACTTCTAAAATATCTGTAATACAGCAGATGCATACAAATGTATAGATTTTTTTTCTCTCTTCCCTGTTTGGAATATTGATTAGCATCTTCAAAGAATAAATGGAAATAAAGATCAAAGAATTTTTTTAATGGTGCTAAACAAAACCCTGTGATATGGAAAAATGTGACAGATTGTTATTATCAGGATCACATTTTTAGGTGGCATTATCTCGGTCTGAAACTACTAACAGTGTGTAACAAGGATATTAGGAAGTATCCAGTTTTCAGCAGCTTTACTATGTTTCTTCTTCAGTATTTTAAGTGTTCTGTATGAAAACGTATCTCTGCATGACATTGAAAAGTGTTTGGAAAAATACAAAAGAAAACACAGTGGCAAAAATCTAGAATAATCACCTGACTCCTAGAATTTAATATATACTGATTCTTTATAGTTATTGTAGTTACTGTCCTAAAAGGCTCATATGAGACAGGAAAACATCTAGAGGAGTTTTGTTTTGTTCTGCCAGGAAAATTTTAATAATTAAAGCTATTTCACAAGAGCAAATGAGGAAAAGTTTGTATGAATATTGTTCTGTAGAATTCTAGTAGCTTTGAAAATGTCTTTTGTTTCTTACTTGGTTTCATTTAAAAATTCCCTCCCAAGTAGTTTATGATGTTAATCTTCAAACTGAGTTGGCATAGAAGCTCTTCAAAAAGAACTGCAAATGTGAAAAGATATGGAAATGCTAAATACATAGTTAATATAAGAAACAACTAGCAAAAAGACCCATGGATATCCATAGATACAAGCTACTGTATTGTAGAATCCTATTTGTCTTTTAAAACTTATTTTTCGTCCAATAAAATTATTTAAAATACCACTTGCATATGTTGTGTTCTTCTTCTGACCTTTGTGTGTTGCTTCAAAACCAAAACTGGGGCAGAAATACAGAAGTTTGTTAAATGTATGTAGAGCTAGGACAGATCTCGGACCTTTTACTAACTACAAAATTACATTGTGTGGAGACTTACAGCTAAGGAGGAGTCCTCCCTTTTATATCACTTATGGAGAGATGAAAGTGGCTGTCTTTCAGTTTATCTACTCAAACTCTTTTGTGAGAATTGTGGCTAGGATGCTCTTGCCACCTAGGCTGGGACTGAAGTTAAAGACTGTCTCTGACTTGCAGATTGCTTGTGATCAAAGCAGTAATTTCTTTTGCAGTCTGGTGTGAAAGACAATTGTAGGCACTGTTTTGGCCTTGTTCATTTAACAATTCTTTGAATCAGAATGACTTAGTACCTCTGGTGGAGCTTCATGTAGAGCAGAGAGCCGTGGCAGCTCCGTGGATTGGAGCTGGGAACTACTGTCTTCATTAGGTCCTTGGGGTACCTGGCACATGGACTTGAACTGGCCCATTACATGGCATAAGTTTCAGTGAATAGAGAGTCCTTTGGAGCATTTTCTAGGTCTTTAGATTTTGAGCTGTGTATTTGGCTTCTTTCACACCCTTACACCTTCTGTTTGCTTATTATAGTCATAGCTGAATATAGAAAATAGAATCTTCTTGCTTATAGCAATGGAACATAACATCATGTGCCACACTTGGCTTCACTGAGGACTTGATTAACAGAACTGAGCTTCCTTTGAATTGTTTCTCAGGAAGCTGGTATGATAGTAGTTGCTAATTCCTACAAAAAAGCCCCCACCTATCTTTTGTATGCCTCATCCTAACATACTGTGTTCAGTCCCTAAACCAAAATTTTACTGATGCTTTAGTAGAAATATGAAACAATCTTGGTATGTAGTGACTCATTTTTGCAGCTCAGTCTCCCTTTTGGGAGAAAAATAATTCTCCCTCTCTTACATTCTTTCTGTCTCTTTCACACTTTGGTACAGGTTGTAAAGACATTTCATGTGTCTACTGTGTAGGATTTCCTCAGTGTAAGGATTGAAAGCAGATGTGTGAATATGCACACGCACACTCTCCCATGCTCACATACGGTCATATGGAGCTAATGAATTTTGACTGAGCCACAGATGATGCAATAAATCTATATGGCAGGTTTGGGAGAGTTGCCACTTGTAGATATATACATATGGTATGTCCACTTTCCTTTCTGCTCTCTCCTTCTCCAATATTACTTGTATTTAAACAAAAGACATCAGGATGACCTTTGGGAATGCTAGAATGAACACATTTTTTAAATTTTGAGACTCTTAAAAAGTTTAGTGCAATTCTGTCTGCATTTTTTGTTTTCCCTCCAAAATTATGAAAGATCCTGACTGATTTTCATCCCATTAGCATTGTGTCTCCACAGCATTTCATTGTGGTCTAGAATGAGACCAATGCCTAAGTTTTGGTGGGTGGCATTGTTTTGTTTCTGACATGGATGACTAAAGCAGAGAAATACTTAGAATTAATGCTCTGAAAGAGTGGAGTGATTGGAGCTCTGTATGGAGACAAAATGAGCCTCTCTAGCAGTAAAGCTTAAAGATGACATAATCTTCTGTATCATTCTTTCCATCAGATTCATCCTTTATGTAATGCTCTTCCTATTGACAAAATAACTGGGGGCTGTGTTGGGATAGCAAACTCTGCTTTCCTGTTCAGCAATGACAAGAAAACCAAGCTTCTTTCTTGACTTTAAAGACGTTTGCTTTCTAACCTGCTCCTGTAGTTCTTCATGATTTCTCAAGTCATGTCAGTTTTATGGTGAAGGCTTTGTTAGAAGTGCATACCCCACACCTCCTGAAGAGCCTTTATCCTTTAGAAGGGAAGTAGGTTTTGCCCTGCATTCCCACCTGCAGTACCTGTGCTACTCTCATGCCATGTGGGTTTTGCTCTTTGACATTATCAGTGCCTCTGTGAAGTAGAGGAAGAAAACTACAAGCCAAGAAAATACTGATTGAAAATCAACTTGAGACTTTGGTGTGGGTAATGGCCAAGACAAATTATTTGGCTATTTGGACACTTTTTATTTTAGTCATCCCACATGGGGTCTCCTTGGTAGCTCCCACCTACAAGATGCCAGGAGGAACCCACTGCAAGTAGGTATGACAAATCCAGCCATATATAGGGTAAATATTTATTAAATGGACAGCCGTATATACCACTATCCATTGCCAGTCACTGTTGACTGGGAGTTATCAAGGGATAGAAGTGTCAGTAAATGCATTTATCTGCTGCTTCTGTAGTAATCCATGAACCCTGAGCTTTTGTTTTATACCATTAGCTCTAGAGAGTTGAGAACTTGTTTTCTCTTGACTTTTAAAACTCTTTAAATACGGTTAAATTTGCATCTTAAGCGAGACAAAGTACAATTAAGAGCATGAAAAACTGTCATAGGTTTTACTCGAGTTTTTTTGATACTTGCTGAAGTTATTCCCTTAGAGATTACTGAACTCTTCCAACAAGTAAACAACAGACAAAGAATTTAAAGTGGATATCTGAGCATTAGAGACCACTTTATGTTCTCCACCTGCACCTTACAAGCTGCAGTATTCTAGGAATTTCTTCTCGTGTTGTGAAGACAGAGCTGCTGTAGTACTGGAGGTTGGTGCTACCTGGGAGTTCAAAATGGTTTGTATGTAGGAGTGAATAATCTGTAGATGTCGGAATGTGACTTAGAGAGTACTTTTAATTTATTTTTCTGATAAATTTGAGATTTTGCCTGCCATTTTCCAATCCTGACTGTTTCAAGTTTTGAATAAACAGTTTTTTAGGGTTGATTTTTTAATGGTTATTTCAAGCCAAGCCATTTTGGTATCTTCTCTTGGTTGGACTTTGGTCATATTGCATAAAATAGAATATTCTTTTAGCCTTTAATAAAACATGGTTGATGATGTTTAGTGTTATGAACATGGTTGAGAGGTCTTGTGAAATAACAAGACTATAAAGATCACCCTCCAATGCAAATTTGGTCTTGACCTGACTGAGCAAAAACTGGTTAAAGAAACAATTTAGCCACAGAGTCGGTAATACAATAGCATACACTTTAGGCCCTAAATTGTTTCACTTTCTCCACTTCCTAGATTGTGACTGTGTACATACATTTGTGGTGACTTCTAGAGAAGGCGTTTGTGGTCCAAGACTCAAATAAGTGACTAAATATGTGGTTTCAAGTCTTACTACACATGAATAGGACAAAATGAACAAATTAATTTGATTTTTGTCAAATTAATGTAAATGAATTAAGAAAGATTTAAAGAACTCCATCCAGATTTGCTCTCAGTGATGGAAGGCACGAAAAAAGTCTGGCTTGTTAAAAGTTTCACTAACTGCAAACTTTCTGTTGGAGGAGATCAAAGACAGCTATGCTGAAAAATGGTACAAAAATTGCTACAACTGTAGGTGAGAAAACATATATTTTTTTTTTGGCCCAAGTTTTTTTGAGAAAGCTGTATAGGTTTTACAAATTACTTTAATGTCAGTGAAGTGTCTGCTTGATGTCTAGTGCTGACTAGTAAAGCCTACAAAGAACAAAACCTTCAGCAGGAATTGCTCTCAGGGCTGTTCCAGCCTGTGTTGGCTGATAACAGCAAACACTGTATTACACTGTGTGTAATACTGTAATCATGCTTTGAACAAATGCCTTTTCTAGTGATACAGCAAGGTAGCTCTCTGCCCTTGAGAACCCTGCCCACACAATGCATGGTCTAGTTTTCTTGTTTCCGTACTGACCTGCAGTACTGAAGCACTCTGAGCTTCGTACAACGGGACAAGTCAGTGAGAACAGTGCAAAAAGTCTTGCTAAACTGTCTTAACTCTAAATCTCATTAATAGTGTTGGCTGTACCGTGTGAGCAGCAAATTGCTGCTCATTGCTGAAGCTCTGTTGTTGATCACTGTGCCTTCTGTAGTGGGTGGCTTTGTACTTGGAGAATGGAGAAAACCTGAATCTCATTGAATTTCAGAAAGACTTAACATATGCATCCCTGGCTTGCAGCCTGCACCTGTGGTTTTGGAGCCTGTCTGGACATTCAGATATGGCCAAGTTTTCTCCAGAACAGCTGTTCTTATAAGATTTAGAACAAGAAGAGGAAATCTCTCAAGAACTGCTGATTGTTGTGGAACTCCTTGCCATTTTGGCAGAAAACTTGCTTTAAAAACTGAGGACAGATCCTCAAGTGCTTAAGTACATAAGAAACTTTACACACCCAAGTAGTTCTGCTGCACTAGGGGACTTCCTATCTCTATGTGGAAAACTGCTGATGTGTTTTAGTACTTGCAGATTCAGGCTCAAGTACCACTTTGCTGATGATCTTCATCTTCCTTAAACTCAGATCCACAGATAGAAGACATGGAGGCAGGAGTTTTAAAGTTATGGGATAGGCAGAGGCTGAAATAAAAATAACATACATCTAGATCTTAAGCATAATTATGCATATAGAAATATGGACATTAGTAGTGTCAAGTCTTAAAGCTGGGGAGGGAAGAATGAAAGCTAAGTAATATTAGATGCCTTCAGTTATATGGTGCATCAAGAAAAGGAAGTAATTAGTTTTCTTAGGAGCCTGTAAGTCAGTGGAGTTGGGTTCCTTTGGTTGAGCTCCTGATGGAAAACCCTTTAAAGTATGGTGGCAAAGTTAGTTGGCCGGAATCACCTTTCTTGGCAAGTGTCAAAACACAGCCAGTATAGCCAAAAGGATGCAACTCCCAGAGGTGTTAAAACCCAAGTTCAATAATTATTTTAAATGCTGTATGAGAAAGTAACCAGTAATTTTTCATAAGCATGAATAAAAGTGGAGAAGTGACTTCTTATGCCAGATGATCATACTCAAATCTGTGTAAAAACAAGATGCTTTTTGACGGTCGGTGAAATGCAATAGGAAAGGCAGCTAGGGTCAGGTACCTATGGCTGTGCTGAGAAAGGGGCTTTCTTGTGTTGCATTTGAAAATGTAAAACCTAGCTAGCTTTATTCTTTGTGATGTATCCATAGGTGTGTGCAGGGACAGCCGTTCATAGTTGTGCCAGGCTAAATGAAGATCTCAAAGGAAAGCAAAGAAGTCAACAATATGCCAAAGATGTATAATACATACTCTTTTTTTCAGGAAATATGCCACATATGATCAAGTTGTAACTGTGCTACCAGTTACTCTGATGCCTGAGATCATCTGTTTTGTGTAAAAGCTCACAAGGGGAAGTTCTGTGATAATTTTTGGTGGTGCTGAGATGTTAGGATAGACCAGCTTGGGGCAATTTTTCTCTGTCTCTCTCTATTTTTAAAAAAAATGAAACATCCTTCCTCCTCCCCACACAATGTATAGGCACATTTCCAAAACACTACTAATGAATGCACTAATTTAACAGCATGCAGTCTGTAGTGCTGGATTTGAGAACTTTCTATGCACAGATGGAATTTTTCCCCCCTACAATGAACAGATGAAGTGAGAGACAAAACAGGCTTCTTGGGTTCCCCAAGAGATTTCTTTGGTAAGACACTGAAGCCCTTCTTTTGTAGGGATAGACTGTGCTTTCCTGTCAAACGTCCATGTTTTGGTTCAGAGTAGTCTGTGGTCAAGTCTGTGACTTGTTTTCAGAGTTCACTTTCTGAATATGTGTGGCTTCCTATTGCAGGCTTGTGTTAAAAAACCCCAACACTTCTTAAAATGTGGAATGCTTAGAGCTAAAGCCAGCTTGTGGAATTGCTTTGAAATGAGACAGCTTAACTGCTCAGAGCTGGAAGATGGAGTCAGTTGCACTTTTGTGCAAGTCCTTGAAGTCATTGTGGAACTGCTTTAGTCCAAGATATTTAATTTTCCAAGCCAGTGAAATTTACTGCAAGAGTTACAGGTTATTTGTGATTCATTTGCCTGCCTCAGTTTCATATGAGTTACTAAATTTTGTAGAGGTGTCAACAGAGACTCTCATGGGATGTAGACTCTGGTTTGCTGGATGCAGTGGAAATGTTTAACCAGTTTTAATAGGGTATGAAGTAAACTAATTAGAAGGTATCCAAGGCAGGAAGAGCCTTTTTCAGAGACAGTGCTGTGTTAAAACAAAGGGATAAACTTTTACATTAGTACACAGAACTATGAACAAGTGAGAATCACTTTATATCATTGCTGCAGTTACTCTGCAGATGTGGTTCATTGGGTTTTGCAAGCTTCATTCCAAAATGAATCTGACTGCTTTGGCTTTTAAAGAATTTTTTTCTTTTGTCTGTGAAAACATGTGGTATCAACTCATAAAAAAAAAAAAAAAAAAAAGAAAACCTCAACAAAAACCCCTTCACTGCATATTGCCTTTAGCAGTAAATGGTTACCAACTGTATAAACAATGAAAAACTTTATGAAAGTCTGAGTTCACATATGTCTTGGTGTGTAGCATGTCTTCAAGTCTCTCAGCTTTGAGCTAGCATGAACTGAGACTGTTATATGGGCATCAGGAAATTTTGGTCAAATTGAAACATTTTCATTTTGTTGTCCAAGGTAATTTTGTAAAGGTTTCAATATCACTGAGGCAAACCTATTTTCTCTGCAGCTTGCTCATTGTTTTTGCATCATGACAGGGGCAAGCCTTCGTCCACACTTGAATCCTATGTTTTGGCATCAGATGTTTTTTGAAACATATGGTTTGTTAATCCTAAATTTAGTTTTAAGCCTGAGATAGCAGACATGCCTAGTAGTTGTTTTAAATTCAGTAGGATGTCCCATTTTTGGGTCAATAGGGGTATTGGAGATTCAGTAGAAACCCTTTCTTGAGTTTTTTAATCTGCAAAGCACACTTGCTGATTCTCAGGTGTGTTTTACCTGAAATAATGTGGAAGAAAATAGTGGAACAGCTGTTTTGTCATCTGAGTACAGCTTGGGTAGCTGGATCAGGAGTGCTAGATCTGCTGCATGGAGCAAAAAGCACAGGTGTTCTCTGGAGTTTGCGCCAAACGAGAGGTTTTTTTGGGTAGGGAGTGCTTGTCAAGAAAAGGAAATTGTCACTAGCATGCCAAAGACATTTCCTGGGAAAACTTTTTAAGGAGGTTAGTTTTCTGGGATCCATCAGGCTGCATGCAAAATGTTGTGAAAGTCTTGTGTCTTGGGCATAGCAGGAGCTGGAAGGACAGGGGAGCAAAGACCTCATTGACAGCATTTTTGGTTTTGGGGCTTTTTAGAGTCACCTTACATTTTACAGGGGATAAAAAAAGCAACTGTGTTTCACTGTAAAGCGGACATTTTAGTCTTGTCCTACTAAGTCCAGATAAACATGTTCTATTTTGACCTTCCATTGATTTGAGCTTAGGCTGTTTGAAGTTGGGCAGATGTTGGCATAGCTTGTTTCTACCATTTTATAGAAGTTGCTGTGTCTATGAGACAGATACCTTGTTTGTATTGCTAACTAGCCATCAAAATATTTTAACAACATTTTCTCTATGTAGTTTACATCATTTAATGAGTAGAGCTCAGATAGTTCTCAGGTGCTGCATTCAAACTGTATTTCAGCTTTCGTCTTTTATTTTTGTCTCCTGTACTGATGGCTTAGTAACTAGAAGATTTATATTTTTCATTTCTGAATGGTATTGCATGAATTTTTAAACTATTAATTATTTTAATTTTCTTTTCATCCTAATGCATACACATGAAGCCTTCTCCTGTGCCATGTGCGCATTTTGGTAATGTAACAACCTCAAGACATTTTGCTTGGTTTTAACTAAATGAAAATAAACAGTCAACTGGCTTCGTAATGACATCAGAATGCCTATATAAGCCAGGAAAATGTTACAGTCATAACTAAGTTGAAAAGATGGTCTCAGAAAATTCTATTTCCTAATAAAGAAAACTGCAACATTTTTGTTTCTTGTTTTAAAAATCTCAAGTTCTAGTAGGTTTTCCACAATAGTGGAGGGCATTTTCAGTATTGTGTAGTTTAAATACAACTGGTTCTCTTTCTCAGGCTTGTAAACACTTACTTTGACTCAAACATACAACAGGTTTAATACTGCATGGCAAATTCAAATGAAGTTGAGCAGACAGAACGTAATTTTAAGATTAAATACTATTAAATATGTTATTTATCTGACTTTCAGTAATTAGTGATAACAGCTGTTGCAGAAGTGCTCTCTTTTATTGTATGAAAGAAAACTTTTTTTCTCAAGTTCCTTTATATTTGCTTGCCTTTCAACTCGTTTTGATGCCCTTGTTTCAATCCCTTCACCACATTCTCTGTGAGTTTTATGACCACACATTTGTAACTATTGAGAATATTTGTGCTTGTAAATGGATCTGGAAAGTTTCAAAACCTGTTTGCTAATACTGCGTGTGAGATAAGGGATGAAGGACAGTCACTGGGTAGAGGTAAGCCCATGTCTTTCTCTCCCTCATTTTGAAGGGATGGTATTGAGGAAAAATGTATGAGGGGTGTTACAAATCTTTTGAATAGAAAGATATGTAACACCTCATGATTATAGATGGACCATCATAGATGTACAGAGCTTTACCTCTTATAATCTATTACTTTAATGACCAATACATGAGGTATGGGAAGGGGAAGGAGGAGTATAAATTGCAAACTTAGTCTGTCCTTAAGGAAAGTGTTATTTGTTCCACAGAGCAAAGACTAAGGGCATGTAGAACTGTTATCACATACTGGGGGTCAGGTAAGGTGTCTATATAAAAAATATTGCCAGCTCTGCTCACTAATTATGCTGATGCAGCACTCTGCTACAACCTCGCTGAATTATTGGGCATTATAATTAAGCTTTCCAGTCCTTCCTTCTGTTCATTCAGTGTTTTTCCCTCTTAAACTTCTTTTCCAGAGCTGTACCCAAACTGTAGTGATTCTGTGGGCCCGATACAACTCTTACAATGCTACAGAATACATTGTGAGGACAGAACACAGGGACAACTCTGTTATTTCCACAGCAATTTTGCAAATGCACGTCAGATGACTGAAGTTCTTATTTATTTATTTTTAAGCTTCTTTGGCAAGGATTTCTAGGTCTTAGCATTAACAACTGTTTTGCCAGGTGTCAGTAAAGATTATGCATTCTTGAAATTCTCAGTAATTGTCACTGATATCTGTTTAGTTGGCTATGAACTTCCAACTTGGACCTTAAGTGTGGACTTTCAGTAGCAAGAGGGTAGCTTGGGAAATACTAAAGAGTATTTCTGTTCATAGCTGCTCCAGAAGTCCTCTTGGAGGTATGCATGTCTCTGTTAGGTCTACTTCAAACTGGATGATTCAATGTTTTCATATGATGTTTCATACCGAGTATGGTATGAAGTTTCATTTCTCACCTTTGTCTCTCATACAGCTCTCTTGCTTTAGAAAGTAAGCTCAAAGTATGGCCAGGGCTACCAGCATTTAGTTGGGAAAGGTATTGACTGAAAAATAACATTGGCAAACCTCTGTCTTCAGCTGAATGGTCTGTATTGTAGACTATCAACACATCAGACATGAAACCACTTTGGAAAAAGAGCGTGCATGTCTCCTGACAGTCTGCTCCTAGCTAACGATAAGACAGCTTGGCAGGGAGCAGAAGCCCAAAGAAGCTGAAACATGCTGTCCACAAAGGCCCAAATCAGCCAACTATGTAAAATGCTGCAGCCTTCTGTAGGATCTTTAAACATGATTATGTGACCCACGGTAGTATGAGTGTCCGTGCAAGCAGAGGAGACAGTCTACTAAGTGATTTCAGAACTCTGACACTTGAATAGCTTGAGGAAAGGATTGCTGATGAAGATCTTCTTATGGAAGATGACCTCCTATTTTATCCTTGCTTGATCTACACTTGACCTTAAAAAAAATACTTGAATATTAGTCTAGACATAGTGCAGTTTTTAGCAGTCTCCAGTTTTTTAGAGTCCTTCTTTCTGTTGTCAAAATCCAGACATTCATTCAGCTTTCTCATTAGACAATCATATTTTAATAGTCAAACAGAATATAAATATACCAGATTCCTTTCACTCTGTCTCCCCAACAACTCTACACTGGCTCTGTTATTTAAGTAGTGGACATCTGGACCCTGTTTCCCTCTGTGACAATCAAATCCTTCTGAAAATTCTGTGTGTGCCAGAGATTGAGATTCTCAAAAGGATAAACAAAGACTATGTTGTCAAATTCCATGACTGCCTCTTTCATTTCTTCTCTGTCCATTTTCTTAAGAATACTGAAAAGCTAGACTGATATGAGTGCATATTTCTGACGCACTTAAATTAAGGACTTTAGCCTCCAAAGAATTCAGATGGTTGCTAAAAGTATATTGGACCCTTATGGAAGTCATGCCTGAAGCTGTGTCCAGGAAATATTATGTGTTGAATCTTCTATTCCATAAAGCTGGTTCCTCTGTGCATCATGAGAGAAGAGCAAAGCCAGAGCATTGTGCTTTCTGGCTGTCAGCTCACCAGATCTTGTGCAAAAATACATGGTTTTCCATATGATGAAACTGTTGGCTGGAAGCTGCAGCCCGTATCCCTGATTATTGTTTTCTAGTCTTTTGACACTGGTGCTGAACAAGCTGACACCTCTGAACAAGAAGAGGTTCTGTCAGATCCACTACTCCTGAGTAATTAAGAATGGATTTTGGGTTGATGACAGATTTGGCAGCTGCAGCTGTGAAATTATGACATTTAAAATTGTCAGTGAAAAGAAAGATAATAATGGAACCAACTGGAGTTCAGGAGAGCCGACTTCAGCTTGCTCAGGAAGCTGGTAGGAGTGATCCCATAAGAGGCTGATCTGAGGGAGAGTGACACAGGAAGACTGGCCTAACCTTTGTCTGCAGGAAGATTATGGCAGAAACAGATTATCTTGGAAGCTGTTTGAGGCCATATAAGATCAAGGAGGTGATTAGAAATAGTCAGCTTGAAGTTTCACAGGTAAATTTTGGCTGACTAACTTGCTTGCCTCATGTGGTGAGATATCTGGCTCAGTGGCTGGGGGCAGTGCAGTGAATGTTCTTTTCCTTGATTTTTGATGTTGTCTCCCGTAGTGTTTCTTGAAGTCAAGTTAGAAAGCAATGGAGTGAAGTCTGCTGGATAGGTGGAAAACAGACTGGACAGAAAGACCGCTGCCTAGTAACTTTTAAGTTCAGTTGGTGGCCATTTACTACTGGTCTTCTTCAGCAGATGCATATTGTGACCAAGGCTGGTCCTTCGATTCTTTGTGTCTTTCTGTAGACTTCTGCCTAGATTTATGGCTGTGTAGCTTTCTGTCAGGGGGTTTGTGGACTTCCTGGCTGATGCATCCGTATCCATCCAGCCACATGCAACTGTAATTAACGCTGGTTCATCTGAGATCCCATGCTTGCTCTTCTTCCTTACTATTGTTGGCAGCCACCCAGCTTCCTTTATATGAGCCATTCTAATGCTTTGAATTTTGCTTTCTGATTCACTGTTCATCTTGCAGGTGTCCTCAGTCCTTTGCTTTGCATTGGCCTTACATTACATTTTAGTCCATATACACAGTGACAGGACCTAGTGTATTTTGCTGAGCTTATTTTGGTTGTTTGGTATGATTTTTAAAATTGTTTTGTTTAAATGCAGAGGAAGGTGTGCATAATGCATCTGATTGTTTGTGCCATGCTACACAGAAAGCCATCCTGACTCACTTCTGTCATTGACTTTATGTAGTTATCATTATCTGGGCTTGTATAGGTTCATAGCTACTTTACACATCTTGGATCTGTTAGGGACACCTATTTTGTGAGGCAGAAAGGGATGACAAGAAAGACCATAAAGACCAGAACACGGTTTCTCTGGTTCCTGTCCACAAGCAGCCTTTAAGCCTTTAATTGAGAATGAGGTGGTTGAAGATGACAATTGCCCATAGTTGTCCATTAGGTATGTAATAAAACTCCAGAAAAAAAGGAAATGGGAAGAGAATGCACTCCTTTAACAAAGGATTATTGCTTCCTCATGGAAAAACCCAAACAAAACAAAATATCTCTCTCTAACTCTTGGTTTAGGGCTAAGATTTTTTTTGATCCTGTTTTAGTCAGGACTGCAACGTAGGTATGAGAAGTCTTAGATGGGCAAAAGTGGGAAGTATTTCTCTGTTGAATGTGTGTCTTAAGAGGCATAAATGCCAGAACTCAGGCTGGATTCCATGCTTAGACTCCTTTGATGCCTGACATTTAAAACTATTATTGGTTCCATATCAGGTGAGCTGTGATGGCCGGTAATGGTTTTCATTGCAAATCAAAAGAAATCTTTCTGTTCCGTGCAAACCTCTGTTTATCCAGCTGCTGCACGTGTTGGATGATGACTAGTGCAAAAGAATGAACTAGTGAAAGATGCAAGGTTTTCTTTGCAGCCTTCAAATAGCAGAGCATTCAGTCTGTCAGCTTCAGAATCTGAGAGATGAGGCCAAGAGTCCTTATGTGAGCTGGATTGTAGAGCTTTGCAACAAAGACTTTTGATTGTCCAACTGCATTGGCCTGCTTGGTCAGGAACTTTTTGATCTATTCAATCATCTTCATTTAAAAAAAAGGCTGTGATTCTCCATTCCTCTCTACTGTGAATAAGCACCAAAACATGTGGATTCAGAGGGAGTGTGGTGCCTACTCTAACCTGTTTTGATAAAACATAAAAGTGATTTCACACTTTTATGTGTAAACTGATCCACAACTGATCAGTTAATGATTTCATATACAACTCATCCACAGTGATGTCATATACTGATTTTTGTTTGTTAAAAAATGGGACATAAAATACATTGAAGGTATGTCAGCTTCATCAGCTATTCTCCTGCCATTTGCCTGAAGCACAGCTTTGTTTTTTGTGACTTAGTAAAGCATTTGAGGTTCATTATTTATGCACACCATTTCTTTTACCTAAAGCCTAAAATCAACTTTTAGAGTTGCCTGTAGCAGAATTTGTCTGAACCACCTGTTCTAAGAAGCACAGATGTCTAAGATCTGGCAATCCAGCCTATGTTTGCACATCATCTTTCAAGGAACTCTTTTGTCCTTCATGAAGCAAAACTGATGCAGAATTGAGGATTTCTTTGGTAGCTCATATTTACTTTTCTAAATATCTAAACTACCTGTTCTAGACATGGGCTGTCCACTTGGCATTTCAGAGCAACTCTAGGAAATGTGTGCTTATTTTGGACATTTTTTTCTTAGAATTACAAGCAGTATATACAGAAATAATTTGAGAGGCTATGTGTTTGTATGTAGGAGTTGCTCTCAAAGGACTTACAAAGAATTAACCAATTGCCTAATTTAGCTTGCAGGTTTTAGGGCTTAATGAATTTCTTGTAGTTGTTAGGGCTTATTGAATACTTCAGATTTCTGTGTGCAAATTCTGCTGTGGTTTAAACAAAATCTACCAATATTAACTTCTAATGAACATTCTAATATGGGTGCTACATTCATAAGACGTCTTTAAATTTATATTTAATATTTCTACATAACTTGCATTGCAGTAGTTAAAAACAAGAGAGTGAATTTGAAGGTAAGCACTTAAAAGCTGGTATTAGTATTTAGTCTACCTCTCTGGTCTTACTTCTAAGAAGATGCATAAATTGTGATCTTTACCTACAGAATCATCAGCACTTTTTTTAGCAGTCTTTTTTTCTTTCAACGTATAGATACATAGAGCTAGGGCAGCTGGTCACTATTGATCTTTATTTGGTGAGCATATTCACTCCAGGATTATTGCACAGTATCTAAACATGTTGCTGAAAACAGCTTTGTTAATTTATTGTTTTAAGTTTTCATGATTGTCTTTTTTATTATATTTCAGTACCCCATAGCAGTTATGTGAGTTCAGATAGGAGAAAAATAGCTGCTTGCCTTGTGTTGGTCCTATCTTATCTAACCTGTTAGACCTTCCTCTGAAGTAGAGTTGACTGTGCTTCACAACCTAAAGTGCAAGTGTATCTTCATTCTCTTTATAATTTCAGACTTGAGAGACTACCAACAAAAGCCAGTGTGTTGCAGTTCAGAGTTTGCTTAAGTAGACAGAAGAGCACTGCACAAATTCATGGGTCTACAATATTTGTGAGAGGAAACTTATTGTATATGACTGTGGCCAAAATCTTGGCTGCTGTCAGAACTGGGATAGTTTTTGTGAAGAGACCTCATTATGCAAGACTAGAGAGGATAAAAAACTCAACATATATTTTAAACATATATCAATGACTGCATCTACAACTGTGCCTATTCCTGTGTCAGTGTTGTCCTTTGACTTCAAACTCTCCTGGTTCCATTGTTAAACAATCATGTAGTCTACAGTCTCAAAAACAGGAGATTGAATGAGTTAAGAGTGGAAACAATTTATCTGGATAAGCTAGCAGTTAGCCCTGCCTTGGGAATTTTTTGATAAAGAATGAGAAAAAAAAGAGAAAAAAATCCAGAACTCATGAGTGTATGCATAATTATTACAATGTAATGAATTCCATGTAGGAAGACGTGCTGTCTTGGCCCTAGGCTCATTGGAGATTTAACATGGATTGTAATGGGAAACTAGAAACAGGCTATCCCTGAAATATAATTGAAAATATACTGCTACTAAAGACTTCATTTATATGTAAAAAATCGATTACACACCAGTTTCCAATTCTGAATATAAATTCCATTTTTTTCTGAAATTATATTTCAAGGGCATTTGCTTTTCAGTTTATCTTGCTGGTGGATACCAACGCCTTCATTTCCTGACTCTTCATACAGCAAGACTTTTCAGCAGCCAGTGAACTGGCTTTTGAATTGTTGGGAGGTGAAGTTGTCTTTGTCTTTTATGTTTACTAGTAGTCAGCATGAATTGTAAAGAGCGGTATTTATTGCCTTGCAACTGTGGTTTTGTCTATTAATAGGCTGGTGTTCGTATGTGTGGTTGACAATTTGTTTCCCTAGTAGGCAAGGCTACTTCCTGAGGTGATGATCCAACTTACATTTAGTGTGGGCAAGAAAGACCTGTCTGAAGCTCTGTCCAGGGAAGCTGTTTGGAAGGCTTGCTTCTTAAGAGGTTAATGATCTGGAATTTCGCACATAATGCAAAATAATGTGCTTTGTGCATTCTTTGTAAATCTTTTCACTGATCACAAAAAGTTTTTGTTTGGTGTGCTATAGTGGTCCATAAACTAAACATACCCTGTTCTTTTAATTGGATGGAGAGTAACACTGCTAATTGGAGAAAACTGAAGTAGTTGGTGCTACATGCCAAATGACAGATTTTATACAGGAAGTATGCCTTGTCCTTTATATGCATCAACAGACTGGTAGTGTAAACATGTGATAGAAAATGAAGCTGATAATACTCAGAATCAATTCCATTATTTTACTGAGACTACTAGTTTTAGATTACATGCTTACCTGAGATATGTTTAGTGTTTATTTTGCTAGTTAAAGCAGGTATAGACAATTGTCTTTGCCTGGGAGAACCATGCAACTGAGAGCGTGATGAGAAGGTTGGTGTTTCTTCAGCATTCCTCCAGCAGAACTGCCTGAATGCAGAAGAAAAGAGCAACACATTCCTCCCTCCACCCACAGTCTGTTTGGTGAAGGGAAGAGTTAGTCATTATTAAAAGGGCATCCACTTAGTGTGGGGTAGCACAGATTCTTGAGATCAAGACGCTCGTCTTTCCCATGTTGTCAAGAGCAGCTTACATTCGCTAGTAAGTTGCTATTAAGGATGATTAATTTCATAAACAAGGAGGGTCAGAAGGATGAAAACACACACACAGACACACAGAGCACAGCTTTAGTCTTTTTACACTGCTGCTGCTGATTCCTAGGTAAACATCTCTGCATCCTGGTAAAGTCCTCTAATCCTTTTAGTGTTGCTCTGTAGTGTGAAAAGTAGGTTGAAGGTGCCAGAGTACATTTTACAGCCATGCCTTCTAAATGAAACACTTTGGACAATCTGGGGTGTGCCTAGCCAGGCTGAGATACTGCTGGACAATTTGAAATTTAGAAATCTTTTGTACTGCCCCTCAAGTAATAGAACAAAACCATGCTGGTGACATACTAATTGTGGAAAATTGTTTGCAAAATATGCAGTCTAACCTGATAGTTTGACAAGAGGGTGAAAAGATATTTCTTTTTGGCTTGGTGTTGGAAAGTTCTCTGTGACTTCCATGGTCTGCAGCTGAATGCTTGGTGGGCCTCTGTGAAGGAGCCCTGTCTGTTTTATCAGACAGCCATCTTCATGAATTTGGGAAAATTAGCACTAAATGAATGGGAGTGAAGTAAATGTTGGTTTGGCTTCAGGTAGTATTTAGGGTATCATAACAAAATGAAAAAATATTGGTGAGGAAGAAATTAAATAAAAATTTTAAATGCATTGTTTAAGATGGATAGAATAAGACTGAGAACACTTGAATGAATATAAATTATCTTCAATGCAGAGGAATTAGTTATCTATTTGGATGAAAAAAATAATAAGATTTTCATGAATGTAGGAAATGAAAATGTAGATACTTGTCTTTATGTGCTTGGATTTTGTCTGACATGGAATAAAAAAAATGCATTAGCAAACATTTTCTGAAGGGTGAGTAAAAGAGGAAAGTGCATAGGTTTGTTTGTTAGGTTGTTAAGGCTTTTCTAATAATCTACTTTGGACCAAGGTTGTCATGTGAAAAACATGGATCTCTGATGTATTTGACTGCTAAACAGATATTTTTTCATTTTCTCTTGTACTGCATGGAACAATTCTGCTCTGTTACTGTTCTTTCCCTGGGACAAATAGCAGGTCCTTTTCATATACATGGTAAACACTTCATATCTCCCAAAGCTAATTATAATTGCTTTAGTAAATTGTAAGTTATGGGCTTGAATAGAGGGGTAAAGCAGCCACCAGAACTTTTTGCTGAGTTCATTGGTCGTCAAAGAAATTGAGGGAGAAATAAGAGTTGCATGAGATATGAAAAGAGCAACTTGGCCTTTTTTTTTTTCTGTTTTTCCCCCCCATATTTTTGTTTGTCACTTGCAATTAAACTGGCTGAGTATATTCAGGTATAAGAACTGTTCTCCTTTACCACCAGAGTTTGCAGTACAAGGTTTTTATGACTCCAGTTGGAAACACAGACTAGCTAAACTCAACTTCTAAAGGTGTATAAGGGATAGGCAGAAAGGGACAACAACTTGTATGTACCCCATACAAGTTGTTGTCCCTTTTTTAAAATCTGCTTTGAGAAGGACCATTTCAGATGACATTCCTGAACAAGTAGGTTTTAAACTCCATTGAGCTCCAGTCCAGAGTTTTTGGGGAAAACACCCCCCGCACTCCTGTGTGAGCTCTGGATGGCTGCTCCTGTGTCCTTGGCATGGCAGGGCTGGCTGGGGAAGGAGCGGAGGAGCTTCTCTGGGCACACAGGTACAGAGGCACATCTTTGTGGCTGGTGGGAGAGCAGGAGCTGCTGCACAGCCCCAGCACTCCCATGACAATGCCTTTATGTCAGTCTCCCATTTGCATTGGAGTTCCTGCTCTTTCATTAGTTGTGGAGCCTGGAGATGGGTTTTGTCCTTTTGCCTACAGACCCTGGCCTGTACTGTGTGAGGGGGATGATGTTTCTTTCCTAGGCCAGATCAAGTGCCTTTTACTGTTCCTTGTCTTGCTGTCAGCTTAAAGCAGTCTCTTTCAGGCTCTGAAGGCTGCTTTTCTTCGTTGGCCATCAGTAAGTTGTGAGCAGTCCTGGTGTGTCTGTGGTGAGCCTGTGCCCACGTTTTGGGGTCTCTGCTGTGTCCCTGTTGGTAACCGGCCAAGGCAGCACGAGGCACAGCCAGCACCAGGCAGGCGGCCTCTTTACTAGTGATGGCAGCATGATTTTCAGGTACCATGAGGAAATTCAGGGGTGTGCTAGTCCTCTGGACCTCCTAAATGTTCATACCATACTGTTTGGGGGGTTTTTGATTTGTTGGTTTTGGTGTTGGTTAGTTAGTATTATATTTTTGGATTTTTTTTAAACCTGTGTTAAGTCCTGTGTTATTCAAATGGACTTCCACAGATGATGCATTCTGCTGTATCACACATTCATTTGTAGTGTTTCAAAGCTCAAGGAGGTTTGAGAGCATTTTTTCTTGCTATATTTGAAATGTGTGGGTTTTGATCCAGTGCCTTAGTGGCCTTGGCATTTTGCTGGCAGCCCTCTGTGTCTTACACTTGGTTTAGATGGCTGCTAGTTTTTAATTCACACACACATTACATAACAGTAATTTTTTATAAAAAAAGCTCATTTAGTTCAGTGTGAAATTTTCGAGTAGAATAGAAGCCAGTTCTTAGCAGTCAGTAATAAATCCATATCTAATGCTGATACAGAAAGAGGCTGTTTATTGGTTTCCCTGTCATTGAACAAGCAAGGACTCATGGGCTTCAGTGGTCTGTGCTTGCTGTGCATCCTTGTGTGGTCTCCTTCAAAGACAGAGTAATTTCAGGCTATTCTGCATCAGTGTAACTGCTTGTGTGAGGGTTTTAGGTTGATAAAACAAACTGTCAATATATGTCAGAGCTAATTCCCCGAGAGTACGGAAGCTTAGAGCAGAATTACAGAAAAAGTTGCTTATTTCTTTATATTTAGAATTGTTATATTTGGAGTGCTGTTCTTTGGATTTAGTAAGGGAAGAATGACCACTGCTGTTGAGGGGTGTTCTTGGCAATGGTTAACGTAAAAATATTTGAATATTTTTGAATTTGATTTTAAACAAACTTCAAATATTTTGAATTTGAGATGTTTGATTCAACTTTAAGACAGAAATTATTTGACCTCTAAGGGCCTTTCCAAACATAAGGGAGTTCTTCCAGTAGAGCCTCTAAATGACACAAGTGGCTCTCTGGGAATAATGCCAAATAAAGCAATATTGCCATGATAGTGTAGGAGGAAACACTTATATTTATGTTCTTTTTAACTCCTTGGAAGAGCATTTACTTCAAAAGGTAATGTGCAGATTGCCATTACATGTCTTGGTTCCAGCTAAATGCATTTTGTGTCACAGTTTAACCATGATATTCTCTCTATTCAGGCGCACTAGGATAAATAAGATGCTGTAATCAGCTGTGACTTGATCTAAGAATCTATTGAATTGAATTCTGTATAGTTTTCTAAAAGACTGAGTAGCGCTATTGCAGAAGGTGAGAATTATTCTGAGAGGAGAGAGGAAGAAAAATGTGAGGGAAAAAAGCTGCTTACTGGTGTCTCTGATCTGAGAAGTAGAGAAAAGCTCATCTCCAGAGAGAATAACTGAGGTGGCAAATGCAAGTTGTATTTCATGAAATGTATTTCATGCTCTTTGCATTCTTGTTTTTTAGCTGCACAACTAGTAATAGCCTCAGGAGCTGAGAGTAGTTTGTTTTGAATAATAAATTCATTTCTTAAAACAAAATAATCACTGTATCCTATGTAGGGGAAGAAATTTTAACTTTTAACTGTAAAGAAAGCTTTCTATTTGTTTTTGTAGTTTTAGGGAACTTTCAAATAAATACTCAATTTTCAGAAATGGCTTACTTTTAATTAATAACACATTTGAGGAGATTTAGATTTGTTTTTATTAGAACTATTAGTCCAAGGTTCCTACATTCCTTTCTTTGTGTGTCCCGCATAGTCTCACAGATTTGAACAGGTTTTTTGTTGTCAAGTTTGCCTCCATCTCTAATATGTAAGCGCTTTTACCTACGAATTGGGTGGCCTGATTTATCCAAAGTAACTGTACTACATGAGAGACTAGTCCATAAAAAGAATTTGATTTAAAAAGCTGATGAGAGTTGTGTTTTTTTCTTAAAAAATACAGTGATTAAACAGCTAACCTCATATGTATTTAAAATAAAAAAGACTAACAAAGATGTCCTCATGCAAAGAGAGATTGAAAACCCTGGCCAAGAAGCTGGGTTTGTGTAATGCAGTGGATATGTCGAGATTTTTGTCTAACCGAGCAGCTTGTGGCTGAGATGCAAACTGGACCTGGATACCTGTGTCTGAGGCATCATAACTCCAGAAGAACTTGTTTTGGCTGTAATGTTTGCCCTCCCTCTGCTGAGTTCCACTTTTCTCTAGGGCTCGTTAACAACCCCGCAGTCAGGCTGGGAGTGGCTGCAAAGTCCTTTCAGCATTTGGTGGTGGCCTTGGGAAGGGCAGCGCTGGTGGACCCGGCCGTGGCAGGGGCTCGGGAAGGCCTCCAGCAGTGCCCTGGGTGCTGCTGGGCTGGTCCAGCAGTGGCTGGGGGAGCTGCTGGAATGTGGGCTTGGGCTTAGAGTGTAACGGGGAATTGCATTTCCTGACTTCTGGATCGGAAAACTGTTTTTATCTCATCCCTGGGTCACATGAGTGACAAGGAGGATGACCTCTCCAGAGCACGTGTATATTTGGTGTGGCTCTGTGCAGCTCAGAAGTTGCACAGCTGGATGTTTCTAAACCTTTTGTTTTAGAAAAGAGTTCATTTTTGCCCTCTGTCTCAATAGCAAAAGGACTGACTTTTGAGCCCAGTGGGAAATGTGGCAAGTGTTTTAATTGCAGGAAGCAGTGTTTTGATCTGAATTACACAGATATATGTGTTTAACAAGGCTGACCTTTGGCTGAGTTTTGTTTCTGGGCTTTTTTCTGAAGAAGAGTTAGATATTTAAAACCTATTACCTCCTTTTAAAAAATAAATTAAACTCTTACAGAGAATTTTGAGATGAAGCTTTGGCATCTGTTCATTGAATCAAATGAATATTAAAAAATTCCTAGCTAAACCACAAATGGTTACATGTGAAACACTAGAAAGAAAAGCAGCTGAAATGTTTCCAAACACATTTTTAAAATTTAAGTGTGTTTTTATTTTGCAGCTTCCTTCAAAAATCATCAGTACAGGTTATGTTCAAGACCAGATCTTCAGACTTTATAAATTTTCTGCTTGGCTTTTAATGATTTAGTGAATATAAAAATAGAATTAAACATTCTTAATTTACTTAACACAGCTTAGATGTGGCAGCCACTGATACTGGTGAGGCTGAAGTTTCTGATTGGAGTCAGCTGCCCTCTGTGGTACATCAGGGCCTGTTTAGTCACACACAGTTTGTTTGTCAGCAGCGTAACCTCGGGGCTCTGCTAACACGTACAGATACTCTGCAGACAGAAATCTTGGAAGGGGCTGGCAAACCATCACCCTTTCGCTTTCCACTTCCTCTCCTTTCTCACACCCTCAGCCTTCATGCTGGGAGGCTCTGCCAATATTTCTCAGCCCTCTCCTACTCTCTGGGGTTGCAGTGAGCCTAAGATCTGGCAGGTTTATTGCTGATGTTTCTTTTTTCCAAGCTAATTGCAAACAGCCTCATTAATATCTTGTTTGGTGATTATGTCACATTGCTGGGTTTTTTAAATTTTGTAAGGTGCTGGTTCAGAGTCCTTTTTTAGGAGCTGATCCTCCAGCATAAGGTGACTTTGAGCAAAGATTCAGGTTGTGTTTTGTTCCTGAGAATCTGGAAATAGTTCTGACTTCTGAAGTATGGGAAAAAATTATTTTCGTGGTATTTGTTTATTCTAATTCTGCAGTCAGCACACACCTTGTTTTGTTTACTAACTATCTTCTGAGGACTGCAGATGTTGTTTGTTTTGATTGTGAGACATGTAAGAGTTGGTCCCTGGGAGGCTGCTCTGTGAATTTGCAAACTGATAAAACCTGTTAAATGTGTTAGCTGTAGAGATCATCTTGTCTGCTAAATTGTTAGCTGTATTTAGCTGATGAATGAATGCAAATCAACAATATGAAGACTTAAAAGCCTTTTATATACATAGATATAAAAATGATTGTTGATAGACTTTTGTGCATAAGACCATCCAGAAATTGTGCAAGATACAACAATGACTCAGAGAAAAACAGCTGTTTATAATAAAATGGATATAATCAGGAAAACCTTTGTTTCACTTTTCCCATCTGGTCACTTCTGTTACTACAAGGGGAAGGAACAAAGGGGTTTGTTTATTTTAGGGCACTTGAAAGAAGCAGCAAGTCTCAACCTTCTTGCCCTGTGTGGGAGTTATTAGCTGCAGAGCTAGCACCTTCTCTAACCCTGATGCAAAAATGGTCTGCAAATAGCTGAACTGGCCAAGGCACAGTAGTTCCCTGTTGAGAATTGAATAACTTAGTTTTCACTAATCTTAATAGAAGTTGGGATAGTTGTTATTACCTTGGGATCAAATACCACATACCTAACTCAAAATTAACAACTAACCAGAATGGAAGCTCGAGGGACATTTATCTAGACATTAGCTTTCTCTCCTGAGTGGAAATACTTCTTTTCTATTCTTAGCATAGAAAACTGGATAACTAGAGGGAATGCATTTGTGACTATAATAGCAAGAGTGAAATGACTGAAAATGGTACATGAGTGGCAAAGCGAATCGGAGCTCTTTGAAGAGGGTCATGGCAATGTTGGTAAAGGGATCATGAGTTAGCATTAGGAATAGACTGGAACAAGCTTTGTATTTTCAGTTTTTGTTTTATCTCCTCCACACAGTATTGTGACAGCTCATCTAAATGCATCAATTTGGATTTCTGGTCTTTATGTTTACTGGGGATTTTTTTTCTCTTTATACACATGGGGTTTATTTCATAAGAAGAAATCACAAGGTAATGGGTGCTGTGTCGCTGCTGGGTCGCTGACTTTCCCTGGACAAGTCTGACATTGCCTTTTATCTTAGTAAGCCCCCCTGCACAGCTTTGCAAAGGTTATCTTGCAAAGCGTTACAGAAGACACAAATGGCAGGTTTGTGCACCTAGATGTAGTGGCCTGCTTCTACACACAAAGTCTGCAAAAGACATCACTGTCTGTTGATGATGTAGCAAGGGAGAGTGTATTTGTTATTTAATTTGCCTGTCTGATTTTACAGAGCCATTCCATCTTCCCCTACTATCTGAAGCACAAAAGAAAACCACTAAAATGAGAAAAAACCAAGATTATTTAATCTCATGCTTGTCTCTAGAGAATCCTGCTTCAGCTGTTCTAATAAGTGGCCAAAATGGGTCTTGTTGAATGGAAATAAGCTGGAGAGGGAGTAGGACAAAATGGCATAACTGAATCATGGAGAGAATGTGCTTTTGTTCAGACCTAGGTAGAGGGGTGCTGAACAGCGTTCAAAACCTGGCTTCAAATGTCTCAGTGTTCATTTGAATTTGCTGTCTGGTTTAAATTGTAAACTCTGCTATGTAAAGACAAAGTTTTAAAGCAGCATATCTGGTTTTAACCCAGTAACCAAAGACCACAAAGTAATTTAACTTTTATTAGTCTTGGAAAAAAATTGAATACTTGCTGGCTTGTGGTTTGGATGTGAAACATAAAAAAATAGTGTTATTTTTTCTGATGTCCAATCTGTTTTTTTCATATTAGTAGACATCTGATTTTGTTCCATTATATAATGATTCTTCAGACAGTAAGATACAACTAGCTCTTGAGACATAGTTTATTTAACTTGATAATTTTGTACTAATGCAAATGCCTTTGCATTATGTGGTGTCAGCTCATCAAGATAAAAATAAAATGACTCGAGTAAGTGATGTGAGGCCTCTTCTTATGCTGCTAGAGTTTGTATGAATGTGGGATTTCTAACTCTTGGAGACAGCAGCTGTGCTTTTCTGTAGGAGTTAACTTATATCAAACAGACTTAACGTGTAGCTTCTAATGCCTAAAGTACTTTCTGTCTGCAACTTAATTTTTATCCTCATGGGTCTTCTCTTGTTTTTGCCCAAGTCAAAACTTTAAGAAACCAGAGAAATTCATCAGACTTCATCTGAAAGTGAAATGCACAAAAGTTATGGGATGCTATATTACACAATTAAGGCATCGAGCACTGGATGCCCTTCTCTTCCTTCTGCTCCCTTGCCTCAAACACCAAGTGTTGAGGCAGCAGGAAAATTAACTTTCTTTTAACATAAAAATATCCTGTTTTATTGCTGAGTGGTAAAAATCAGTGGTGTTTTGAAAGGTAGAGAATGGTAGTAGGAAGAAGGTAGTATAAAAAAGTATCATTTCAAGCTAACTGGGAGAAATTTTCTAAGAGTTTTTTAAAATGTGGAGTCAGAGTGAAGATTTTGCAAAACACTACAAAAGTACTGGACTTAAAATTGTTCAGCCAACTTTTCAGGGATGGTAAAAACAGATGGTTGGAGAATGTGCTGATAGTGTGCTGTTTTGGCTAAAATGAGACAGCTCATACTCAGATACCTGGTGCCTCTCATCATGTACAAAACCAGCAATGGTGGGCTTGATACCATAAGAAAAATTAGCTTTACAACAGATTAACTGGCATAGTTAAATCATGTGGTGGTCACAAATGTCTCAGCAGATCAGTCTTGGCATAATAACACTGAGTTTCCAGCAGCCTCTCCAACTCCATATAAACTCTTTCATATTCTGCTGAGCCCCTAGTGAGGGAATGAAATATAAGCAAACATTCAGAAACTGGATTGACTGCTAAGGTGAAACTGTCCAAATATCAGGGACATGTCAATGATGCTTTCATAGCAAATAAACCTGTGTCCGTTTCTTTTTTTGTTTTTCCCTTTCTTTTCCCCCCTCTCATGGGAAGCCTTAAACACTTGCCCCTAATTCCAGATGACAGGTTGTTATCAAGCAGCTGTTCCTGGTGGCTTGCTGTAGCTGACTGCTTCTTCCAGCCTAAGCTGGGTAATATTTAGCATGAGAAGTTTAGAATTTGCACTTAATAAAGTCAGCTGATTGCAAGAGACACTTTTAATTTTAGCCAGAGAAAGAAGCTTTGGGTTCTTCCTGAGCTTTCCCTTTTAAAACATCACAGGGGTTATCTCAGGTTTTAGTATGGCTTTGGTGCACTTGCAGGCAGACAGGATTGAAAAACTGTTTGAGCATGTGAGCTCAACAACAAAGATCCTGCTGTCATGCAGATATGTTGTCACATTAAAAAACAACAGAGGAGAAATACAATTCCTATAAGTGAATGCCTTCTCAAAAGACTGTTGTGGTTGAAACACAGAATATCTGGATTATTTAAATAAATTGTAGGGTCTCTTTGATTTTTTTCCCCCTTCTTTGTGTATAATTTTGCTTGTAGATTAGGCAGGTATTCTTGTTCTGACAGTTCTGGTTCATTTTCCAATTTGTATGACAGCAGTATCCTTCCATGGTTGCACATACAATATTAATGATGAATGCTACATAACATTGTCAGTACTATATGGTTTTAGAAAGAAACAGAGAAAGTTGATGATATTTATTTGCCTTTAATTTAATCTATTTGAATAATATGTGAAATTTGAAAACAACCTATTTAGGAAAGTAACTTAATGAAAATGTTTCCCTTTTTAATATATTCATATCATTAATTAATGATGAGTTTCAAGATCTATGGATTTCTTAAAATTTCAAATTAGAAAGAGGTTGCTGAGTGTACATGAGTGTAAAGAGGTACGTGGAAAACCAATGTGCTGATAAAGGACTTACTCTCATTTTGACATCTGAAAACTATAAATTAACTAATTCTTAAAAGTGCTTTGCAATCCAACTCTGATGATAGTAAATATTCTTTTCAATGTCAATGTTGATTCCTGCCAGTGTTTCATGTTTAATATGGCATTGGAGTTGCCCTTTTGACATGGGTGAGATACTCTGGATTGGTAAGAAAGAGTGAAAATGTCCTTGGGACAGGTCTAATTCTGTCAGGGAAGTGGCCAACTGAAAAGATTTCTTGGAATTGTAGAAATGTAGAAGATGTTTTGAAACTTGCAGTTCTTATTGTTTAGATTGGAAATGTTAAGCATATTTTTAATAGTTTCCTTTTCTAGTATTAAAGCATTTTAGTGAAATAATTGCATTCCTTTCAATCCATTTTAGACCTTACATGATATCCACTACGAGTAAAAATAAGAGTTACAGTAGTTAGAATCATTGTCAGGGGTTTTTTTCCTCTTCAGGAATTTATTTTCTACAAGGCTAAATTGTTACATTTTATAGAAGGCAAATTTCTTTTATTGCTCTGAGTATATTTGAACAAGATGCTTAACCTAATTGTTCCTAGTATTTGTTTCACCCGACAATAAACAGGACAGAGAATGGGCACCAGTGCAGCTCATTGATCTCATAATAAGAGGTTCTCGTTCTGTGTCTTGCTTCCTGGTCAGGTCCATCATGTCTTCAGAGCGGGTGCTTCTGGAACTGTCAGGGCTGATGTGTTGCATAATGGATGAGCCTGAGCTGATGGAGGCAGCAGGTGCTTCAGCAATAGAAAAGAACAGTGTTTATTATTGTTGTATGCATCATCAATCCTCTTCCCTTTCTCCCTCTGCTTTCTGTGTCCTCCAAACAAAGGCTCCCTATATCTGCAGCAGCAGGAGAGAAAAGAGCAACAACTTACCCTGAGTAACATTGCTGGGTTTTGTCTCAGGGGCAACCTTGTAAATAGGTCTTGATTTGATGCTCAGGATCTGTGAATGGCATGTTTGTCATTGCAAGGGACAACAGGATTGATTTGTGAATTCCATTTAGCAGAAAACTCTTACTGGTTACTGATATTTGTTAACCGCCCTATTCCAGCTAAATCAAATGAATGAAAAATGGCTTTCAATCTAGTACTCAAAATGCACTGCAAGATCCCTAGCTCCTGTGGGAGCAATCTGTTGAAAGACAGGTCTAAACACTCTTTAACTGGGGAAAGTTGTAATTTTTGGGAGAAGGAGGAGGAGGACAGAGAAATAAATAGAGGTTCTTAGTTCTGCTTAAGATGCTGACGACTCTTGGAAGTGTCTTTTGAAGAGTAAGCTGTGGTTTAAAATCTTACAGAAATACTTCATTGTCTATTAATAGGCAGTCAAATCTACAACACCTCATGTCCATGTGCTCTAAGACATCAGCTGATTCTAGATAGTCTGCAGTATTTCTCTTATCTAGAGTATTATTAGCAGTCACTATTCCCTTTTGCAGGGCTATTGCATGTCCTTCGGGATGTGGGTCAAAGGAGCCATGGAGAAGTGTTGGGGAGAACAGAAAACCAATTTTTTCCATCAGAGGCTGCAGTGGGATTTCTATCTGTGTGTAATGTCATGATAATTTACAGAGAAATAGTTGTTCTGTTTCACCACACCTTCCTATTTAGCTTCTGATGGTTTGATTCACTTGTGGCAGCATTCTTTTTGTGGCTATGTTGTGTTTTAATACCAGCTGGCAACCCCACTGCTGCTCACTCTCTCCTCCCCTCCAGGAAGATCAGGGGAAGAGAATTGGACAGGTGAGAGTGAGAAAATTCACGGGCTGAGATAAGAATAGTTTAATAATAGAAATAAAATAATCCTACATTGTAATGAATAGGAAAAAAACAAAGAGTGGTAAATAAAACCTCAAAAAAGGCAAGTTTTGCAAGAAAAACCTACTTCTTACCAACCACCAGCCAATGCCCAGCCAGTCCCTCAGCAGCAGCTTCCCTGCCAACCTTCCCTCTGCTGCACATGATCCATATGGTATGGGATACCTATCCCTTGGGTCTGTTGGGATCAGCTGTCCTGACTGTGTGCCCTCCTAAATTCTTGTGAGTCTAGTTTTATCCATGCTTGGTAGCCAAATGTTGTTTAAAAACTGGCTTATCTGGAAAAGCATTCAGAGTGGGAACACTTTTCTTTAACTCTGTCTCTACAGAGGCAGGGACAAAGTAGATCTACTTCCAAAGAGTTATTAATAAAGGTCTCAAAAGTATATGACTGAATTAAGGTTAACCTCCTTTCTGCAGGAAAGTGGATCATTTTTTTTCAGTCTGTGATTTTTGAAATGCACTGGTTTTCCTGTTTAGAACTACCTGCTGGTAATTCTGCAGTTTGTTTGCAAGTGGCTGCAAAACCATGGCACACAGCCCTGTTCCTGCTGCAGAATGTGCCAAGGGAGGACCCAGAGTACAGAAAAACATCCAAGAAGTTCAGATATTGTTCTCAAAAGCGTTGTGGTTTACCTCTTCCCCTTTTATTTGAAAGGAGCAAAGTTTTGCAGAGTTGTATTGATAGCAGATAGAATTACATCTTTCAGCAGTGTTTGTATGACACGTCTCAATTCCCCATGGACAGTTTCCTGCTTTGCTTGCTCTGGGCTTCCAGGCTTACTGTCTGGAAAATCAAGTCTTAAATGCCTTGCTGAGCTATACTTTTATATATATAGAGATATATATATTTAAATTGCACAGACTGTAAATGGGACACTTTACATGTGGACTTGCCTTGAAACAACTGGATGATATTAAATTTAAAAGCTTCAAGGTAGACTGGTGCCTACTGATGCTCATCATTGGCATTTCAGAAGCTTCACTGAAACCTAAGACATTGAGTATCATCTATAAATGGATGGTTAAATTTATTAATGTTTTGCTCAAGCGAACACTTAGTTCCTTCAGAAAGGGAAGCTGGTGTCTCCTACCAGACATTTTTCATTGCAAAATCTCAATAACAGTGCTGAGCTTTGGTAGTCTCTCTGACAGTGGTTAATGACAGGCTGAAGTGCTTCTAGTGCTGGGCCCCTCTAACTTGGAGCATCTCGTATGTTTGTATTCCTGTCTCTGTGCAGCTTTAAATGTGTGCAGTTTTAAAATTGTCTGCCAAGATGCACATTCCTGGCAGAAAACAACACACTGGTGTCAAAAACTGCTTGTCCAAGAAGTAGTGCAGTGGTCTTGTAAAATATAAATGCAGTCATTAATGTAAAATAGGTTAAAGCAGTGTAAAGTGGGGATTAGCAAATCTAGATACTGCAGTGATCCTATCATCTCCTACAGAGCTGTTGATCTCTTCATTGCTCTGAGGGTGAGACAAGATGTTGAGCTCAACGAGGAGTCTGCTGCCTGTGCTGTGTTTTGCTCTGCCTCTGCAGCTGTAACCGAGAGAGCTTGAAACACTTCTGATTCAGGACTGCCTGAGCTTTTGAAAGTTGGAGGAGAGAAAATAGAGAGTTTTATTAACAGATGCTTCAGTTTCAACTTATAGATGATAGAGCATAGCATAAATCTTGGAGGAGCAGTGTTTCAAGAGCATGAGAAACCTTTTCTAGACTTATAAAAAGGAGTCAAGGGATAAAAAAAATGTCTGTTTTAATTCTTTGCTCTGTTAGACAAGGCCAGAAACCCAATTTCCTGTTCTGCTGGAAAGTTGCTAATGTAATCAACCTGAGACAAAGGAAAAAAATTCTCCTGTCCTTTGTTAAAAAACATCTTTGACTTGGTGATAAAATGTGAGGCAAATAGGTTACTAGTGGGAGAGCTACTCTGTGTTCAGTAGCCAGAGTTTGAGTAATCTCCCTTCATCAGTACTGATTCCAGCTTCAAGAATAATTAGTTAGGGAAAACATAAGAGCTGAATCAACAGTTTCTGCTTTTGAGACTAGTTCCCTGTATACTTTTCTTTCTGTATGTAACTGAAGAGGTAAAATAAAAGGCAGTGTGAATGTTTGTCTGTCCATGGAAAGCCCCAGGGGATCATACAAAAACAAAATCATGATACTTTTAATTAGCCTTTCCTTTGTCAGTGAGCAGACTGCTTATTTAGCCTGGTTGGGTAAGAAAGTAAGACCTTGGGAAAGGGTGTTCATGCTAGTAATTACAAGGCATCTGCTCCTCTTCCCTTCAGAGGTGCAGGAGCTGCCATTGTGCACTGGTGCACCCTGAAGTGGGGTGGGTTGAGTAAGGCCAGGCTCTCCAGACAGACAGGACTGGATTAAATGAGGGCCTTGGACTGAGGAGGTGTGTGCTTGTCTTCTGGTCTCTTGTACCTGTTGGCTTCACGTCATATGTGCTCCTCTGGTCACTGCTCCTCTGACCATGGAATCTTGTTTTTACAGAAAAGAGCAAACAGCTAAAGAATGTGTTGTTATGCTAAGATGTACCTTCTTCCAAATCCAAGTTATTTTCCCAAAATGGTGCTTCATCTTCCTTCTCCCCACTCAAAAGGTAGGATGAACACTTGACTGGTAATCTGTGGCAAAGCCTACAATTCTCCCATTCTTTAATTCCCATTAAAACAAAGAAAGGGATGATGGATTTCTATAAATGTTTTTAAAGGATTTTTAAATTTATTTATTTATTTTAGCAATAAAAGAGCCCTAAATTGAACAAGTGATTAAAAACACACTAGGTTGGTCTGTCATATCTGCCATCTAGTACCTAATTTTGATAACACTGAGATAAGAGTCTGGTTGCCCATAAAACAATGCAATGCCAATCTACTGACTGTCAGATACAGATTAGATGTAACAGATGACCTGATGCTAGGTGAAGCTTTCAGGGCATGTGCTGCAGCCAAGAGAAATCTGACAGAAGTAGTTTTTAAGTTCCCTTCCTGCTCTTTGCTCTCTTTCTTCACAAAGTGTTCAACCTTAACTGAAATGTTTTCTGCCCCACCCCACCCCAAAGGGAAGGCTGCAATATCTGGCAATGCACCTGGAAATGTATACAAACAGCATTAGGGAAGAGAGATGAAAAGGCAGCTGATTTTACTCTATCATTAAATTTTAACACTCTCTAGCAGCTTGCCAGCCAAACAGGATTACACTACCAGATGTCCTGGCAGAAATGCACACGGCTCTGCAAGATCATAAATCCAAGCAACGTATGGCAACCCTGCATGTTTAATACTACTGTTAGCAATGCAGAATTTCAGTGTGGAAAGCTCTGGTGCTGAGCAGGATTTAGCAAAGACAAAATCTTCCCAGACTTAGCTTTAAAGCCTTAGGTAGGGTAATAGCTGCTGTACTACACTTTCAGTATTTCTTTTGTTGTGTCTCCTAAACAAAGTACTAACAGAGCCAGTTTGGTTTACACTTTAAATATAGGTGTCCATTCATAGAATCATGTCCTCATTAATCTGTGCAAAGGATCAGAAAAAACCCCAGCTGTTGTGGTTTTTCCAGTTGCTGCTCCCTCCATGGAAAACAAAAGGCCATGACTAGCATTCCTAAGTAAATAAATTGTTCCTTTAGCAAGGACTTAGAATTGAGCCCACCAAAGGGGAGTGTATCAGTGGATATGGTTTTTCCATGCTATGTGTTGACTAAACTGTCAGCTGACCTGATTAGCAGTGTGGCAGAAGGGAATTTAAAGCAAATGGGGGAGAATATGCTATTTTATTCTATTGCTGCTAGAAGAAGTGAAATTTATATGAAATATTAAGAGTGAGTCAGGTTTTTTGTCTCATCAAAGAATAATATGAGGATGAAAAGTCAGAGGAAAAGAGAAAAAGGGACTTCAGTACAGGTAGTTAACATTGCAAATGGCAGTTAAACTTAAGTGACCGGGAAGTGGAAGACCTAAAAATAATAAGTGCTTTCTTTGCAGGTTAATCTTGCTACCCAAGTGTGAAATCACCCATCATTCTCCCATATATTCTTTAAATTTTCAAGTTCTGTATCACAGAATTTCAGGTGATTTATTGCTGGCCACATTAGTCATTCTGAGCTCATGCTGGTTTTGTCCCTGAGAGTAGAATTGCACACTAGAGATATTGTTTGCTCCTTTACTGATTTCAGTAGTAAATTACCTCAATACTGTAAAGTCTTTTGGAAGGCTTTGAGCAGAGTGCTTATCATTCAGCTTTACTGGAAGACAGGTATGTTAGATCTGTGGTTGTTGCCCCTGGAAAACTCCATTCATTCGATATTCAAGTTTCTCTGAACTAAATCAACTACCTTCTTAGTATTTGTAATAAAGCCATTCAGGACTGATTTGCATTGCTATGATTTTAGCAATTTAAATGCCTCTGTGGCATAAGAGAGAAGGAACTCATGCCTAGATAATGTGTTGTGTCCACTTTTGCAGACGGAGACATTGCATGATCCATAGGTGGCTGAGCCAGGAGCCATGAAGGGTCTCCAGGCTCCATGGCACTGCCATAGCAATGCAGTGCAGTTCTGAGCTACAAAGGTGAAGCTGGCTGTGACTGGACAGGGTTGCTTGGTTCAGAAATCCCTTGCTTATGTTATATGAAAATGGAATTTAACTTGCGTATTCATCTTATTAGCTCACATGGTAACTCAGAAACAGGGAAGTAGGAATTCATTACTCTAGAGGAGCCAAATCCTGATGCCCTAAAAGCTGTTTTGCTTTTTTTGGTGGTTTGTGTTCCCTGTTGCTTGTACAATCCAATGCTTTCTATATACATACCTGATTATTACAGTTAAAGCCTTACTTTTATATCTTCCTAGTTAAGTAGCTGGACCTGATTTTTTCATTTAAGAAAAAAAATTATATAGGAGAAAGTAATGGTAGCACAAAATGGAAAGGCAGCATACACACATACAAAGAAACGAACAGCTTATGAAATGCATAGAAAATCTTCCTCTCTTTACTGTCATGCTTCATAAGCTCTCAAAAACACATAATGATAAACAAAGGCCTCTTTTTGCTGTGCCTCTAATTTTTTCACTGCATAACATGGCATTTTCAGATGTGCACATAGAAAATGAAACTAAGTGTTTTCAGAGAGTTATCCCTGATGACCAAGTGTTTGTTCAACTACTTATATCTTGTTGGCCTAGATAACCTTCACTTGAGGCTAGCATCTGTTCACTAATTTGTCACCTTTTCTTTTTCATGCCCCTAAGCTGTTTTGATTCGAGAAGCTTTGCAAGCTCCATCTCAGGAAGCACCAGCAGCAATATAAAATGCGAGGAAAACAATGTAAAGTGAAGCTTTGGGAAAATAAAGTTGTACAATATGGCAATGGTTAGTGGCTGGATGACAGCCATTCTTGATGATATAAATTTTGTAGCATGTGCAACTGCAAAGAACAAAAGAGTTAATCAGCAACAATGCAATATATATCAAGTGTTACTGTATGCATATATGTATTGAAGTTGTTGTCATGAAAAATGTAAATTACTCATTTTAGGTTCATATTCTGTTGTTAAGTGACAGGGAAACTGAGAAATGCACCCAGCACTCAAATAATTGTCCTGGTTGTGGTACTTGTAGCTTTTTACAGAGAGGAAAATGTAATCCAGATGATGAATAAAAATAGCACCTCCTCACATAAATGAAGCACACAGTAATAAATATTTTGCTTCTGTTTTCTATTTTTAATTTCCAATATGACAGGGAAATGCAGCTTTTTTTCCACTCAGCTTTATAGAACTTACTAAAGAAGTGAGAGGCTATCCTAATAATTTGCAAGATATAGTTTGTGTTTTGTCTTTGAGGTACTTTGTTCTAACTTTGCTACCCCAGCACCACAATAATTACAGTATGCTGCCATTGCAGAGTGGTTAGGGAACTCTTCCATCTATCCTGCTTCATCCTGCGCTGCCTAAGTGTGCTGGTCTCTACCAGTGAGGTGGGAAGAGTGCAAGGTGGAAGATGGAGTTGTGTCTCCAAAGCATGCAAGAGGTGGCAGTCTGGAAGCCTGGCCTTGCAAAGAAAGGCCAGGTCTCAAAAGTTCTCTCAGTTAACATTTTGGGTTTTCATGTACTTTCCTTTTTTTTCTTTCCTGAAGACAGCAGTCCAGAATAGAGTACCTTGCATCTTGTCATGACTGGTTTTGTGCAGGTTCAGTTCTGAACTCCAGTTCTCTGTACTATGAAAGCTGATGGGCTAAATATCTGTTCTTCCATTTTGCAGTTTACTGTACCTGGTTGCAAATGAACAATTTCCTTTTTTTCCAGTGAAGCTCAGTAGAAGCACTGCAAATGCTATCCTTTAGTCCTTGTTTTGTCAGTGTTTTTAGAACTTCATCCAGCAAACTGGAGGCTTTTATTTCCTGAGATGGGAGATGAGCTAGTAAGAACTGACCACTGCTTATATCAATAACATGAACACAGTTCTGTGATGTGTGCAGATTTTTTGTGATATCATGGCAAATGCACACACTTTCATGATTACTGGAGTTTGGGTAAAGCATGCACTTTGCTATCTGGGATTCTTTGTGTGCAAATATGAGAGAGCCAGTCCTTTTGCTTGAAGTCCTTTTGTCTCCTCCTGCCCTGGATGTGCTGAACAGAGGTTATCTCAGAAATGTGCACCAGGTTGGCCCGTGGGCCTGCAGCAGTTTTTCATGAGGGTATGGCCCAAAGTGGCCTCTGCAGAGAGGGAGGTGTATGTGTGTGTGTACGCCAAGCAACTGAACTCTGGTTTCCTCTGGAAAAGGTGGATCCAGCTTCTTGCTTCTCTCGGTCCCATTTTAGGTTTATCTTTGTCATTTATAATGTCATCTTCGTGCTTATTTTTAGTTTCTAGCCTTTCTCTGTTGAACTGTTTTTTACATTTTAATTGACTAAATCAGGAGACTTGTAGGTGATTAATGTTTTCCCTCTGCAGCTGCATCATCTAGAAAAGGCATAAACCTTGCCGTGCCTCATTTACTTCCAGTTCCTTTTCAAACAGACATGCACTGTTCCTGGACCTTCCTTTCTTTCCTCACCTCCTGTCAGTGTGTGTTGTACCTCTCACTGGATGAATTCGTGTGCCAGCTGTGCATCTGTATTTCATGATTTTATTTGTGCAGACAGAAGTAGTGTATGAAAACTTCCTACATCATCAGTAATAACAGTGATACTCATGTGACAGCTTTTGGCAGGCTGAGTCCTGAATTGTGGTAACACTTTCAGTACTGCTCCCTGATAAATGAGGGTCTTCAACAAATGCATAAGAAGATTGATCCCCATATCTGGGACATTTGGTCTTGAGGAGTGAAATAAGATTACTATAATTTTTCTTTAATTTTTTCACAGATGAAAAAAACTACTTGGAGTCAGGCAGTTATGAAGTAGCTCTTCCTGCTCCTTTCTGTACTATATCTTGTGGATGAAACAAAAGTCAGTTTTGATATACTCCACCTATAATTCATCCTGAATGCTAATGATTTTATTGTCATGATTTTCCCTTGTCCCAGCAGATCAAGATTAGACATGCTTTACTATGTCTAGATATAGTTTAAATGGTAAAAGGTCATTTACTACAAATTACATGTGGTTTCTTCAGAGATATGAGTGCAGCACAGTGCATTGTTCTTCTTTATGCATTTGTGTAAGATACAATTGTCCACAGATGCTGTTACGATACATTTTTCAGAGTATGGGAGAACTTCCTTCACATTGAGCAAAACAATATGTTTATAATTTAGTGAAGGATTGGATTTTAGGCTTTGCATATGCATTTCAATTTAAAAAGTGTTGCTCTCTGTCCAAGACTGCCCAGCTATAACCAGCCTTTCTGAAACTGAGGCGTTTGTTAATCCTGTGGGACAGTTGCAACTTGTCAGTTTTTATAAATTGCTGTCTTTATGACAGGAAACTAGGAGGGGCAGGGTCTTGAATCTGAATATAACAGCAAGGAGAAAATAGGGACATAATGACAGATGTGTCCCCAAGTCGCTGTTCTCTATGGTGGAAGCAACACCCAGAGCAAGGCTCTGCTGAAAAACTGGATGAAAGCCATGAGAACTCTTTAAGCATCCGGTAAATATTTTGCCTGGGTAAAGAGAAGACCTCCTGCAGGACAATTAAAACAGTTTTTTTTTATTTGTATTGTTTCTGTTCAGTGCTTTCTAAACACAGTAACTATTTTTATATCTTTTGTGATTGTAATAAAAAGTATTTTTTACTTTTAACTGAACATATCTGTTGAGAATGATATGAGGATGAATGGCAAGACATTGTCAACACAGTAGTGAGTCATACAGGGGGGTTCAGTCATGCTTGTAGCATCCAGCACCCTCAGATGAGATTGGGATTCCTGGAAGGTTTCTAGCTGCTCCATCCCTAAGCAGCACAGAATGGCTTAAGAGCTTGTGAGGCAAAGTGTACCTCCTGGTCCAAGTGTACCAGGAGGTACAGCTTCCACTGAGTTTGTATTCTCTTCATGGTTAAATTGCTGATGTGAATTATCTTTTAATACAACCAGGAGTATTGAGGCCTGTGTCTGGAGGGCTATAACTCACACCATTGCTTTCAATTGTCTTTGCTTATTCTATAAAGATGATAAGGGCTAAAGTTCAAGGCTGGTACAAAAGGTTTAATGTGGTGCAAAAAAAGCAATAAAAATACATAGTTTGTCTAAACGCAATAGTTTTAAAATTCAAAGCACTATAAAATAAAACAAGATTACATAGTTGTTTTTGTTTTGTCATTTTTGGTTTTTACTACTAGAAAACAGTCTGCAATTGCAGACTGCAATTGCATTGGCCGGAGCAAATACTTTGTCCTATATGTTAAATAGCTTGATGAAATGGGAAAGAGAAATGGACATTGCTTAGTCCTTTGCAAGGCCTGTAAAGCTCAAATATTCCTTATACAGCAGATGCTCTAACTGAGTATTATGAAGTGCACTTGTAAAGCTCACTCTCTAATAGATGTCGCTCTTTTGTTTCCCTCTACTCTTTTGCAGCAAGTGACTGGCAGAAGTTTTGGTGAGAAAGATTTTCGTTCTGGATTAGAAAACGGCATTCTTCTGTGTGAGTAAGTAATGCTTACAGTTTTAAGCCTTGAATACAATCTTGACTAAAGTAGAAAACAACCTTAGCTAGTATGTTCTATTGTTGATTTCCTTTCGAGAGTTTTGACATTGCACATAGTGGTATTTCACTGCAGTATAATTTCAGTGCCAAAGCTATTGTTATGGTGAGGGTTGAAATGTGGTTTAAAGAAAACAGGTTTTATGAAGTGCTTCCCTCACTCCACCTCTGGTTCTTAGCTGAGTTATGTAAAGCAAAAAAATATGTTTGTTTTTTGGTTTCCTTTTATTTAATGTTGTTAACCACAGATTGGCAAACGGTGTTCCACACCTGCCTGTGGATGTCTCTGCCACAATGAGGCATTTTGGACCAACTCCAAGTCTGAATGCTGTCAGGAGTTAGCCATCTGAATACCATCAATACACAGCTGCTTTAATAGTTTCTGGAAAGGTTAGGTATCCTCTAAATTTTGCCTAAAGGTGTGTTTCAATGACGTGTTTTGTAATTTTTGGATGAGAGACACAAGTTAGCTTTTGCACATTTCTCTCTGTAGTTCTAATGGCTAGTTTTAGGAAGAGTCTTCCAAAACCTTGTTAAGGTTTACATGCCAAAGCTGGTGACTTCTAAGAGGAATTTGGAAATATACTCTAATGCCCTTAGCCCTGTGAAAATCAGGTTGTCAGGCATTTGGGAGAATCTGTTGATCTGAATCACCTGTATGGACCAATTTCTTTCCCTGGATATGCAGGATTGTCACTGAAGTTGATAAAAGCTCTCTTTGCACACCAGAATGATGAAGCTTGTGCAAAACTGAATCCATACTTATGAAGGAGATCTCCTGAGATGTGTAGCTGGACAATTGCAGCTATTGGTAAAGTTTTATACTCTTCCAGGTACTTGAACTTGGAAGCTGTTTTCAGCAGTGGAGTTGAGCTAATATCCTGTAACTCAGCTCTAGGTAGCTGACCATAGATCTGAAACCTACTTGTGTAAATACTGTTATATGTCTCACTGGTGTCATTAATCAGAAGCTTGAACTTTAGCTTTTAAAGGTGAAAAAATATAAAGGAAATGATGTGATCTATTTTGATTGCAGTTGCGTGTCTTTGCTGAGGAGTGGCTTTGGGAGGAGGGAAGTAGTTGTTATTGTTGATCTCAAGTTGTGTAACTCAGAAGGAGCATACCCTCTTTGTATTTAAGGGTTGCTTCTCACACAAAATCTCTCTCCTCTGTGTGTTGAAGGGAAGTGATGTGTGCTGAAATCACTTCTCAGTGCTCTTTAAATGTTAAGGTTTAATTGTGTTGCATGAAAAGCAAGGGCTGTGTATTTCAAGATTAGATTGTAATCTTATCTGCAAGTAAGCAGAGGTAGTCTGATTTAAATACTGTAAATCTTTGAGATGGAAGGCTTAACTAACTAATGTTTTGCTAATGAGACCAATAAATATGTATTTCTTAGAAGGTTGTGAGCTCCAGTCATAACCAGGTCAAGGGGCAGCACTTGGTTATACTATATAACTGTTCTGTGATATTGGGCAAATTGCTTGTCCTCATTTACCACTTGTGGATCAGTGCAAATCAGCCTGAAGGAATCTGTCTCCTCAGCCTCAAATCTTAAAAGCCATGAAGTTTGTATTGCTCTTGGTTAGCAAGCTGTGGCTAGGGTGTAAAACTCTGTTAGGTTAATGTGTTAATGAGAAAGTCACCAAATTGGTCTTGATGACAAACGAACTATAGCACCAGCAGTAGAAGTGTACTCCTCACTGGTTCCAAGCCCACTGTAAAAATAGAGAACTTAAAAGAAATTTTTGGGTCTAACACTGAGAGCTTCCAGAGTATCTTCAAAAAGTACTTTGGCAAGTGAAGCACTGACAGTTAATTTTTTATCTGTTGCTCAGTGAACCCTGTAAAGCTGCCACAAGCAATACTGTCTTTCTAGACAGTACCTTTACTAATAGCTAGTAACTGTCTTTCTAGGCAGTAACTTTACCAAGCTGCTTTTTGTGACTTATTGGAAAATTACCAGGCTACCTAATGAGAAAAATGTAATGGTATACAAGCTTTCTCATCACTCCTTGTCAGTCTGCTGTGCTTTCATTGCAGCTGTCTTCAACAAGTAGATGAAATCCTGATCTAAGATAACTTCAGAAGATAAGAAATAAATGATAGCTGTCTTGGTTTCTGAAGATGGAAGTACTCATTGTTTTTGGTCAGGTTTTATCTGATTTGTTGAAGGTTTTGGAGAAAAGCAAACTTACCTATGTTTTTACCCACAGGACAGTACTCACTGCAAGGCGCATTAACTGACAGCTCATAGCCAGACACTTGTGTGGGTGATGTCCATGTGAATGTGGAATAGCTGTGCTTAACTTCTCTGTGACTGTTTCAGGGTTTTCCTCACCTGTTGTATTTTGTGAGGAAGACTGAAAGCAAGCTTGGGCTCTGAGGAATCCCAGCAGCTAGAGGACTGGAAACTGCTCTCCGGAGTGGGGCACAGTCAGCATGCCTTGAATGTCCCAAACATATCTCAAGCTACCTTCTGGCTTTGCAGGTGTTTTGCAGAAGGGAACGGGGATGTTACCATGCCAGAGTCCATTCCCCAAAGACTCTGGTCTGTGCAAAAGGGTGGAGTGGGAATCTCTGTCTCTGTAGCAGGATTGTTTGACCCTTATATACAGTAATGCCAGGCCTGCCTCCACTTGATCCCAATTTCGATGTCCTAGACAGCCTACAGACACAAGCAGCTACAGACATCACTACACTGGTTATAAATGATTCATTCACATCTAGCAACAATCCACATACTTTAATAAATGAAAATGAATGCAACTGTGCAATGCCAAAAGCTCAGGCTCTTGGGATGAATGGGTTGTGGAGCAGTGCAAATGTGTATGCCTGCCACAGGAGCCTGCAAGCCTTGCACCTGCCTCTCTGGTGGTGTTTGTGCTGTGGCATTTCGATCTGGCCTCTGTACGAACTTTATCGCTTGACGCACTCAGCTGAGAGCTGAGGGGCATATTTAAACAATGCAGGGTGCCATAAAGCAACAAGTCAACAGATGAGAGCAACACAAGCCCTTTATTCTTTCTGGCTGTTGGAAAGCCCACTTGTGCAGTTGCCCAGACAGTGGTAACTCTAATTGTTCACTCAGCTGTGCTGAGAAGCCAGTGACTATGACTTCTGTTTGTCTGAAATGAGTTCATGTTTTTTTAGCATAGCTCTCTGACATCAGTGCAGATGGTGATTTCAGCAGGGATATAATAGCTATATAGGCAGAGGCAGTTCTTTCTCTGTTCATGCTTTGTGAATTAAATTCTCATTTGAAAAGACTGAAGAGTTCTGCATGGGTGGGCAAATATGCCTTCCTGGGGTCATGGTTGAAAGCTATATGATGCAGGAATACAACACCAGTAGCAGGAATATCATTGGAAATCCCCTATTGCTTCTCCGGCACATGTTCAATTTTTTTTCTCCCTTGTTACATAGCTTTCATGTTTAGGTTTGACCCAGATATCATAAGAAGCTAGAGGATTAATCAGAAATAAATTAGATCTGGTTGTGCAATGCTTAGGTCTTCCTATTCTATGGATTCAGACATCTGAATGAAGGTTGACTGCCAAAAAAAGTGCATATCCTGTCTCTCTGTCTGCTCTGCTGGTCTGGGCAGTTCTGTTGTGTTTTTTAAAACAGCAGTTAAGGAAGTCAAGGTTCCTTTTATTTCTAACCATGCAACAATTTCTATAAATAAGTTTAAAAATTATTGCAAGAAGAAAAAATGCATGTCTTGATGCAACCTTGACCTGTTGTTTCTGCTCTAATATCCTTGCAAATACATTTTCAGTGTTTTTGCCCTTCCTCTTGCTGCCAACCTCCCCTTGTCGAGCTCTGCTACTGCAGGATTCCTTCCTTCATGTTAGGTATTTGGTAGTTGAAGACATCTCTGTAGGGATGTGAGACTTCAAAAATTTGAGATAATTGCTTGCTTTGATATGATTATCCAAACAGGATATATATCCAATCTAAGAACTTCTGACATGCAATTGGAATCATATTTTCTCTCAAGCTTTCTCTGGAATCAAGTAATCCTGTCAGCCTGAAAGTTTGTATTAGTAGTAATGAGATTCTAATGTCAGGAACAGGACCAGACCATAAAGAAGAATAACAGCAACAATTGGGATATGGATCCTGGGCACAAGACCTTAAACAATGAACTAAAACAGTTGGATATTAGCAGAAATGATTTGGCTTTGCAGTAGAGTCTAACAACATCATAATTGTGTGTAACACCCTGAGTTCTGTATGTAGAACATTTTAACTGCATGTCTGGTTTATGTATGTATTAAAATCAATTTATAGCAGTACATGCACGCAAAATAAATCTGATTTTTCTCAAGCATGAAAGTTCTAATAAATATTTCACTGCATATCATACACGTATAAAAATGAAAAAAGACTAACTGTATGTGGTTAAAGATGGATGTCACTTTCCTGTGCAGTTCTGGAAACCAACTTAGGAGCAGATTCCTGAGGTCTTCTGGGTTTTTTAGGAAGTTATTTTATCTATTAGCACGTGGCATTATGTAACTTCGTAATATGTGCAGAAACTATGATTGTTCTTTGAAACTATGCTTATTCTTTGACTCTGTAATTTTTATCTTGTTTTTTGAAAGAGGAAATACAAAGATGTTATTGTGTTTTTAAGTTATCTTGGTAAAATTGTGTGTGTACAGTGAACTAAAAAAAAAGTACACTTTGTACACTTTAGCTGCTGTAGGATAATATATAGGAAAGGCACTTCTGCTGTGTATACTTTGAATATATGCTCTTAAAAAGTACAATAAAGTTTTTAGATTTTACTTTTAAATGAAAAAGGTGATAAATTAGTAATGCACATAGATTACTTTAATAATATTTAAAGCAAATATGATAAGTTACTATAAATCTGAGCAAACTGAAGGTGATTATGACCAAGAATTACTTAAAGGAATTTATCATTTATTCTGTCATGATAATTATTTTCTTCCACAAGTAAGAAATCCCCTTAGCTTGTGTTCTTCATGTTGATGGTGATGAATGAGCTGCATTTTCTCATCTGGTTCTGGTGCATCTGACCAAGCCTTGAGCTGACATAAGTGCAGTTGTCAACAAGGTCTGGCCGTGGGCCAGATCAGCACAAGTGCAATGCTGTGGAATAATAAAACTGTTGTACTCTGAGTCAGTGGCATCATGAGGTATGTAGAGCAGCCTTTGCTGTTTATATGGTGTTTCAGTCCTTCTTCTTGCAAGTTAATGTCACTTATGTCATGTGGTAGGGGAAAACAAATAGTCTTTGTAGGTGATAGGATTTTTCAGATATATCATTCTAATTGTCTGTCAGTACTATGGGCCTGGCATCAGTTCAGCACTTGGCTGTGTCGTGAACAGTGGAGAAGTCAGTGGATGCCCAGCCCTTATGCTTAATTAGTATTTTGCTTGCCTTTTCTGTTCTTGGAAATCAAGAAGGTATTTGAGTTTCATAGGCATATTTCAAGTTTTGAGTGTGACCCATGCTTTGAGGTGAGAAGGAATTGGTGTTTTCCTGTGGTTTTCGGGCTCCGTGCTGTAAAGCCAAAACATTATCAGCATCCTGAATTTGGCATGTTGCCAGGTTTGAGAGATGGGCCCCAAGGCTCATTAAGCATTAAGATTTAGGTTCATGTGAGGACATTTGAAATAGTTTTATACAAATACGGAGTCCTTAATCTGTAAGTTTTATTGCTGTTTCATAATGAAGAGCTATTTATTAATACAGTTTAGATGAGGGGCCAAAGGTAACATAAACCGTAATGCTAAGCCTGTGATGAGAAGAGGGGAATAGATAGTGAGGGGCATGCTTAAACAGGCAGAATGACCTCTCCTTGTATTTATGTTTAAAAATGCAAAAATGCATTTTTGCAGACTGAATAGTAGAGCTTTTTCACTGATGCTTGGTTTGACAGAGCAAGAGAGGAGACTGTGGAGCACTGATCCACTCAAAAGGAGTGTTGCTTAAATGCAAGGCAAAGTAATCCTGTGAAAAGTTTCAGCTTTTCAAGAGTGTATGTTTAAGAAAGCATATTTAGCAGTTTTAGAATGCACATCCATGGCCATTGCTACTTAGTGTAAAAACTATGCATGAATTGTAAATTTATAGGTGCATGAGATACTCTTCACATCATCAGTCCTTGTGATTGAAAGTTGTATATAAACAGCTTGTGAAGTTACTTTCTTCCCTTTTGCCTTTCTTGAGCTGTTTGCAAGGCCTCTATTTTGTTCATATTTTTAGTTTTTGGCAGAGCAAGACTAATGCAGTCCTGTGTTTGGAATATTGTTTTCTCAATACTACATATTTGCATAGGCCTTTATTAACATTTTACATATTAGACTGGACCGTGAGCCCTTCATAAGACAAAGGCAGTTCTGTCCTGCTTGTTAAAAAAACACCTTGTTCATCTGATTCTAAATAAATGATGTCAGGGGCATCATTAGCAATCACTCAAGAATGTTTTCCCAAAAATATTTTTGTGACCTCAGGAACATGTTTATATTTTGAAACTTCTTAGCCATGTCTTTTGCAACAAAATATTTTGGCTTTTCATTATTCACTGTTTCAAGGTGATTTGTTCATCTTTAAGACTAATAGTGGATTTTTCTGTCCTTTTAAAATATTTGGGGGCATTTTGGAGCTGCTACTAGACCATGAGTTAAAAATATGTGGATACTGAAGCTGTCTAGGCTAATAATTATCAAGTGCTGAAAGGCTGCTTGTTTGAATGTAAGTCTGTAAAACTTGATTTGAAGGGAGAAATCTCTCTGTGAAGGTTTACTGTGGATAGAATTTCCTGAATTCTCAAATATGAAATGCCCTTTGACTTTTAGATCAGATTATTAGTCAGCTTTTCTTTTTAGGAATATGATCTGTTACTTGAGCAAAGAGCTCTCTTGGATACCTCTCCCTCCAGCCTGGATTGATCTGTGAACACACATCACTTCAGCCTTTCTTTTCTTCTTATTCTCTGAAGATGCTTCTCATCCATTTCCTCCTAGAACTGAGGTCTTTTTGGAGGCTGGGTTTTGGCAGCCATCCTCTGAATATTTTTGTAACTGACGCTTTCTTGCAAGAATTTCATGGGCAGTTTATAGGTGCTTTTCATTAGATCTTTTATCAACTGTTGCCTGAAATGTCTTCTCTTCCTGGCAGAAGTTTTTCAAATTCTTAACTCATGATAAAAAACCCCAGGAAGGTCTAATAAATTAGTCACACAGTGGCTAGCACTGATTTCAGCTTGTCTGTCCAGCTATGGAGATACCTTATCTTCTGGAATGCCAAGCCTTGGGGACAGCATGAGTAGAGCATTGATTCTTCCTGTAGCTATGAGAGCTGGTTTTTATCAGGGGAAGGAAGTGACCTAGCATCTCCCTATGCTGGGACTAGAGAGCTTTCCACTTCCATCATGCCCTGTTGTTTCTATAAGGTGGTAGGCCAGGTCTAAGGTTTTAGCTTCTATGCAGTGTCTTACTGTGCACCAAGCCAGCTCCTGGCATAGGGGAAAGGGAGGATGAGTGTCTGGTTGCTCCAGGGGAGATTTAGATCGGATATTAGAAAAAATTTTCTCACCGAAAAGGTTGTAAGGTATTAGACCAGGCTGCCCAGGAAGTGATTGAGTTACCATCCCCAGCAGTGCTGACTTAACAGCTGGACTTGGTCGTCTTTGAGGTCTTTTCCAACCTTGATTACTCTATGTTAGACTGAAAATTGCAAGAGAACTTTGAGAAGAACAGAGGGTTGTTCTGACTCAGCCCAGGTGCATAAGTGCTAGAGGTGGTGAGCAGAAATCCCCACAGAAAGCTTGAAGGGTCTGAGAGTGGGTCATGCATGTATGTAGAGACTTGGGTTTTTTGCATGGAGCCTGAAAATTCATAGTTGTATCCTGGTTTGGATTATTGATTTTTGGGCTTTTGGTGGGATTGTTTGGCTCAAAATGTGCGAAGGATTAGGATTAGGACTGGGGAAGAGGGCACAGGCTGGAGCTGTAGATGCTAGAGGAAGATATGTGGTGCAGATTTTCTCTCCTGAAAACTTTAACTAGGACATGGCTGGGGACAGAAGGCCCAGGGCAGGCAAATCCTTTGGTTAGGATTGGTGGGGCAAGAACGCGTGGGACTGCAGTTGTCAGGGGCTCCTAGGAGAAGGTGCGAGTTAGTGGATTTTGTTCACCTGCAGAGTCTATCCCTTGAGCAATGGCCAAGGATCTTGTGCCAGGTCCCCAGTGCAAAATGGTGATCTGTCTTGTTTGCTCAGTATTTCAACAGAAACCCACAGAGCTGATAAAACTTTACATACCTAGACACGTGCTCTATGAAAGTCTGAATTGGCACAGAAAATTTAGTTTGTGTATAGAGGCCTATGGCAGAAGAGGTATATTTAGTGGATTTTTGAGAAGCTGGGATGGACACTAACTGTGAGAGTGAGGGCGACCATTGAGACCCTGCACAAACAGCACAGCTTTTCAGCTGGCTTGGTAGCAGAGCAAGCTTAAACCACTCAAAGTTTTGGCATCTGGATTGTTGCTCTAGATGAGGCAATAAGTCAGAAGCAGACAGTCTGCTCTGGAAGAAACCTCCCTTTGACATATTCTGCAGCAAGCAAGTCCTGGGGGGTTTGGTGCCAGACTGCTTAGAAATGCTTCTAATAGGAGAGAAACTTTTTAATAATAATTTTAATTCCTTCCTCAGGCTTTACCATCTTGCCCCATCCCATTTCCTCTCTCTTCAGCCTCAAAATGGTGACCTAAAATGTTGTTTGTTCTCTACTCCTTTCCTTCCTCTCAATTTATCCTTCTCCTGTATTTCACAGGGAAGTCTGTACAAGCCATTTTGAAGATTTATTCAGAATGGGTTTTGGCATTTGAGGTTTCCAATAAGAGCTCTTTATTTTGCTTTCTATTATTGCTTATGACTTTTAATCTGCACCTGCAATGTTGGTTATGGTGCTGATGCATTCATGTTTGAGTAATAAAGAAAATGGGATGCTTTAGCTAATACATTCTTTTTTTCCTGAAACTGAATAGGCAGACTGAGGATTAAAACCACAAGAGAGCTACAGTATTTGGAAAGAAGTCCTCTGGCAAAAAAAAAAAATTATATCTTAAATTGCCTGGTGTAGCAGCTAAATGGAAAATAGTAGTTTTATAAAGTTGCTGCTCTGTGAGGTTAAAAGGTACCATAGTATCTTCTGGGGGAAAAAAAAAAAAGTAATTCTTTTTCCATCTGTGAAATAAAATAATGGTTCTAGAGGATAGGCAGTTCTTTTATTGGTGTTCTCTTCATCTAATGGGGAAAAGTGATTTTTTTGTAAATAAAAGTATAATAATTCATTTGGTTTTAGGACATTGCTGTTAGATTCTACCTTAAACAGAAGAGGAATAGTACAGCCATCTCTATGAGCTTGGGTTACAGAGTTTTTAACTTCAAGAATATTTTAAAAATACCCCCAACTCCCAAAAGTATCATTCCTATTTGTTTTGATGCTACTCCCAATAGAGGATGGTGTTGGAGATGTGGGAACTTCAAGAATATAATAACATGCATACAATTTTGGACAAGTGGAACAAAAGCATTGCTAACTATGATTAGAAGAAAGTGAGAATCTCCCACTCTGCTCCCCTGTTGTGGCCAAGTGATTGCAGAAACCCAACCTATATACTGTTTCAGGGAGATGCAAAGGGAAAGAGGTGAGGAAAAGTGATCACTTCAATGTTCATAAAGCCAGATGTTCACTATAGGAGGGATGAAAACCTTCATGGACTTTTAAACTGCCACAGTCCTAAGGAATCAAGCAACAAATAATGTGCCACCGTGTAGAGATGGCTCTTGGTGGAGCTCTGAGCAGTGGCACACTGCCTGTTATCCTAACTCAGAAGCAGGAAGCTGAAAACCATCACAGACTGTTAGCTTTAGTTGAAAGGAATGTTCTTCTCATTTGGATAAACTTTTCAGGAGCACCTCTGAAATATTAAATATGAATAATTTTACTACCACAACAAGCTGCCAGAGGAGTCTTCTCTTGAATGGAGACCATGTCAGCCCAAAATGAGGTTCCTCTGTTCCATGGAGCTGTTCTAATTTTCAGAGAGTTTTAAATTTAAACAGACATCATTTTTTTCCTTCAAAGGTCTTGAATTGATGATTTTCTTCCCAGTGGATGGAACTGGTTGAATTTTTCTTTGGATAAAAAGCATTATGGTTTTCTCTTGGGGGAAGGGTGGTGAAGACACAGTGTTTGTTGCAACAGGATTTTACAATTAAAATTCCCCACTTTTAGAGGCTTGGTCATTTTTTTGAGTATTGTAACAATGAACCATGTCAGCACATCTCATAGCATGCTCATGGGTGGTGAGGAACTTGGATTTGGAGAGTTGCTAATCTTTAGACACTGAACAGTGTTCAGCTGTGGTATCACTAGTGTTTTCATGATGAGATGGGAGGTTTATGAATTCCCTTTTTATTTGTCTTCTCTCATTTATGATTTATGGGGCCCTCCGTTCAACACAATATATGGAAGAATGGCATTTAATTTCAAGTTTAATATGAAAAAAAATAGACAGGCCACCCATAAAGTGTACATCCTTTCTCACTTTCCTGCAGTGCAGAAACTGCCATAGCTGGATGCCTTCTAGGTTTCTGCTCTCAGGCCCTTCTAGGCATGATCTGCCTGTACACAGGTAAGGCAGGCTGATGTGTCAAAATTCACCCAGAGTCTGTCTGGGTCATTGATGTGATCTAGATCAATTTAGAATTTAAAATAAATACTATTGTGTTACTGTGCTGTGGATATTCTCCATTTCAGTGATCAAATTTGGGTGTCCATATATGTTTTCAGAAGGGAGAAAGGGGAGATTCTTTTTTTCTAGTCACACTGAAATCCTTATATACTGGGGGAAAATGTTTGATAATTTGGATTTTATGACTTTCCACTCATAAAATATTCCTTTCTCATAACAGGTTGCTGAATGCGATAAAGCCAGGGTTGATAAAAAAGATCAACAGACTACCGACCCCCATTGCAGGTTTGGTGAGTATATCAAATGGAGGAAAATGTTTCAGTCCTGCATTTTGCACCTTGACTTTGACTATGGGATTCATAATGCAGTTATTTTTGTAATTTGAACTCTTCTAGCCTAGTAAACTCAGACAGTCCCTCTGAAATTGGAATGCTCTGTGTAGTCACCTTAAGACCTTTCAGTCTTTTTTTTTCCACAAGTAGGCAGTATTCAAGTGTCAGGGTATATTTTTAGAGGAAGACGATCTTCTTGGTTATATATCACCTCTCAGTTGTGGCACTAGCTTTAGAAAAACTGGAATGCATGCATTAGAAGCCACCACCACAAAAAGATAGTTTTTGGAAAGGAAGAAAACTGTACTTGTATATTTTGTCTCATTTTCCCTCTCCCCAGAATACAATAGTCTGCAGATAACATTCATTCTGGGACTATCTGGGGAGCTGTTTCATGTTGACTTTAAGGGCAGACCAAAATTTGTCCAGACTCGGTTGTAAGCAAGGAAGACCACAGAGGATGTGCTGACAGCTCATGGGCTGCCAGGAGCGCTGGGTGCTCAGGGGGTCACCTCAAGTGGGGGCACAATCCTGTGCTTGCTGGTGGGGCAGAAGGTGGGAGTGGGTCTAAAAGAATTAGCCACATAGAAATATGGCTGTACTGATTTTACCTTCAGCTGTAATTGGGAATAAAGAGTCCTTGAGCACGTGGAAGGTAGCCATCCTTTATTTAGACTCATCATGTGCATGCGTGGTTCCTTTGTGTTCTGGCAGCGTTCTTATTGTGGCGTATACAAGATTCAGAATCTATTACTTGTTGATACTAGCTGAAGTTAAGGTTTCTTTGTATAAACAACACTAAAAAGTTTCAGTGTATCAGAAACCATGTTACATTTGCTGTTAAATTAGCTCTGCAATGCTGTTGCATAGCCTTTGAGGCTGGGTCTATCAACATGTAGATTGACAAGGCTACTTCTGCATGAATACCGCCTGGTAGAATCTCATTTTTGATCCCCACCACCCTTTCTCTGAAGTTTCCTTGAGTGCCTTTCTTTTGCCTCTAAAACCCATCTAGTTTTATTCCTTTGCTGTCCTATTTGAAAGGAATATTTGATATAAACAGCTGAAAAAAGTACCAGTAGTGCAGTTTTCTTTTCCTTGGCTCGCTTTCAGGAAAGACTCAATTTTTGTTATGACTGTTTTAAGAAGATTATATTGAATTACACTGGTTTTTTTCCTTATTCATATGGAAAATCCCAATGGTAAGGTGGTTATAGTAGGAAGGACATAGAAAAAAGTCATTATGTGTGTGTATTTTTCTCATTCCTTGAGATAGAGCTCTCTTGCAAGATGTGTATCTTAAAAGCATCATAAAAAAAGAAGTTTTCAGGCTACTAATGATACAGTAAATCTTTTTTCTTTTTTTTGTGTTGTAAAGTCATTTTATTACCTCTGTACCTGTGTCCTCTGATTTCCTTTGGTAACTGCTTTTCTAAGTATTTTTTCCTGATAAATAATTAGGCTATTTCAAAAGTTCACTGTTTGAGTTATTGAACATTACCAATGAATGTTTTAATGTACTGTTCTGTGAATGAATTGCTCCAAACAAAGCAATCAAAATTTCCCCTTGCTTTCCAAGACATCTGGTTCCATACCTGCTGACTTTTGTTGCCATTTGTAGTTACAGTGGTGAGTAAGTGGCTGCTTTAAGGACTGCATGTGAATTAAAAGGATCAAGTGTTCTATCTAGTCTGTTATGTTTATTTATGGTGTATTATTTAAAAGTACAGCCATCGGGGGTGTATTTGAGCACAGGGTGTATCCTTTTCTTTTCACTAACCTGCACCATGCCTATGTATCTGAAAAAGAAATTAAAATATTGACACTATGGTCCAGAAGCAGTTTTACCTCCCAGGTAGTATGACCCTACATGTGAGGCATTCCCTTATTAGTTGCCAATTTTTCTTTATTATCTTAGTTTTGGTTGGCTTGACATACTAAATAGTTACTTCTTTCCAGTTATTTCACCCCAGTGAGTGTGATTTCCTCAGGTACAAGTAGAAATGCTGTGAAAGCTTCAGTACCTTTTCTTCCTTGCATGAGATACATGCTTTTAAATCCTAGATTCTGCTTCTGCCTAAAAAGTGTAATTGAGTTACTGTAACAGAATTAATTTCTTTCCTGTATCTGATAGAATAAGTTTTTATTTCACTAGGAGAGACAATAGGTATGTTTTCTTTTATACACAGTAGGAGCAAAAACTTATGAGTAATTGTGGAGTACTCAAAGTGTCTTTTGTTTCATCTTTAACCTCTAGAGACACAAACAGTTGTATATTATGTAGCTCTACAAAATGTCTACTTGACTCTAATTCTCCAATGATAGTCTATTTTTCTCCTTTGTTATGGTAAGGAAAAATTAGGAAGTGTCCTTTATTGAAGGAAAATAACAGTAAACTTGAAGCCCATATCAGACACATGCTGAGGTGTTCACTTTGAAGTATTATCAGGTGTAACAATTTTGCCTATATTTCATGTTTGAGTGACTTCTCACAACACTTCTGTAAGTATTATGTATAACTGGTTCAGTGTTGACAGACTGAATTCTTCAAATCTGTCCTGGCATTTAAAACTAGATGAATCTGCAGTTACCCTGAAATTCTGACCAGTGACTTTCTCATGTATTTTAAGAGGGAATAATTTATTTGCAGATCTTGCAGACCAGAACACCAGTCATTTAAGTAAAATTTATCAGTTATCGTGCTGTGGTGTTAAAGTAAGAACTCAAGGATCTGAATACCACCATACTTAGCACAGGCTGTATAAATACACAAAGATGATCTTTGTCTAGTTGCAAGTCTAAGTCAGGATGTGGATTGTATGCAGCATTACATATAGAATTACATATGTTCAGCTTGGCAGGCTTGTTTGTAACTTGCTTTGATCTCCAGAAGTGCCGACTGCTTCTGTTATCGCAGCAAAAATGATACATTGCTTTAATGAAAGAAAATGTAGGACCACAGCTTTGGTATTCAGACTTACAGTATTAAATCTGATGAAGTGTTTTATCATTCTTGTTCAGTATTCATTAATCCTGAAAGCTTTTGCTCCCACCAAAAAGCAAATTCACAAAGCATTTAAAGAACATAGTAGGCCTAGGTAGGAGTAGCAGAAGAAATTTTCTCATGTGAAAAAATTGATACTGAGCATCTTTGTTCTAAGACTGTCAGGTTTCTAGAACCATCTTTTAATGTATTTATTTGTAGAAGGCTGGAGAAGTGTTTTGGCTAAGTATTAAAAAACATCGGGAGCTGCAGAAGACTTGCAAAGGTGTATTAGAGTACAATGAATATAATACAACTTTTACAAAACCAGCAATTTTTTTGAGTGAGTTGCTGTTGGTTTCTTTCATTTTGTATGATATTCACAGTGAATACAACTAATTTTTAAGGTTTCTACTAATTGTAATTTTGTACCTCTAGACCTTATTATCTATTCTATGAAAAATTACCAGCATCGCCGTAGATAAGGTTTGCTCTATAATACTAACTACTGTATGTTGACTTTATTTTTCCCTTAAAAATATTCCAGCTTTTGCTTCCTGTCCCTGAATAATGTCACTCTGTGAGAAAATAAAAGGCTTCTGCCTTATCTTTTGTTTGACAGGATTTAGGGGAGTTTATAGCATTACTTCAGTTCCTTGAACAATCCCCACAGGAGCTCAGACACTTACTTCAGAGGCTGTGTGAATGATTCTCACATATAATAGGAGGAAGTAGTGAAGACAAAGATGGAGAGATGAACTTTAGCTTGGATCTTGGCTCATGTTTCAGCACTACTGCATAAAAGATCTGTTTACTGTGGCATCCAGTTTTCAGTTTGTTTATGGTCCTTAACTTTGTGACATATGTATGATATAGCACTGGAAAAAATAGACTTGCAGGAGTCACCTGGTTGCATGGTTGTTGCACCAAGATGAACAGAGGCAGAATGTGCTGCTTAAGAAAGCTTGTTCCTTTGAAAGCAGGGTTGGGTTTTTTTCCCTCATTATTTTCCCAGGAAGTTTCTTTTGGCAAAGTGTTCTCTGAGAGCTTGCTATTACCCTTAATAAGAGCAGCTATCTGTCTGCTGGTGCTGGTAGCTTGTTCTTATGCTGTAATATTGCACAAATTGTAAGTTTGGGGTTTTTCTACTTATATGTTATTTCAAGGAAATGTTGTCCTTATGTTAGCTTTCAGGAGTTTGAGCTACTAATTAAGTTCAGCAAATGAGATCTTGTTTCTTCATGCAGGTATGAACCTCAAAATAAAATTACAAGACCCAAATACAGTATAGTGTGTCTCACACAGTTAAAAATAATTATCAAAGATAAATACACAAACCTTTAACCAACATGCATTATTTTTATCACTCTCTTCATTCATACCTCCTTGTTACTAATTTTTTTTTTAAGAATTATCGTCTTGGTTTTTTTCTTTTAAATTTCTCACTCTCCCTTTAGTTCTAGTTCTTTCTAGAAAAAGCCTGCTCCTATTGTAATATATAGAGTCATAATATATGATAGTTTCTGTTTTCTTGTTTTGTACTACTACTATTCTCTGCTGAACATATTCATTTCCCATCACAATTGTATTCATAAAAAAGTCTTGCTGTGTAAGTTGTGGTACATGTGAAGTAAACAGAAGCAAAATTTCCTGTCTATCTAAAAACAATAAGTTCTTGGCACTCACATTCCAAAAGCATTTTTGTGAGTGTTGATGTACAACAAAGTGTCACCGGCATAGCAAAATACTGTGCAAACCATTCTGCCATGTTTTCTGTGGATCTTCCTTGCTAAATAGTAATTGGTTTCTCTACACTTCTTGTGCCTGCTTTCAGTTCTGAAATCTGAATGCTTGACAAATGCAATATTTAAGATCTAGCCAGTAGTTGAGAGCAGCACTGTGTGCTTTGGCTCATCACATAGTGTACTACATAATGAATCTCTTTACTAAAGCAAGAGTATCCTTAAAAAAATAATGGTTAGTAGCATGTCCTTGTATTCTTTATGTTGTTTGGGTTTTTTACTTCCCTAGCTTTCTAGACTGCCTTCAAATTGATTTTCCATTTAAACTTTCTTGCCTTCGGTGTCATCTGAGCTGGACAGAATTACCTTATGAAATTCCTGTTAAATGAATTTAGCTGTACGTTGTATTCATAAACATTTCTAAGTTACACAAAGAGTATAAAAGCAAACTAACAGGTGTTTCTTAAGCACATTGTTTGCAAACAAAATCTGTGTGGAACAATCTGCAGTGAAGTTGTAGCTAATTCATTGCAGAAGAGGAAAACAGTCATCAGTTCAAATTTGGCAGGAAGCACAGAAAAAGCAGTATCGGGGGGAAAATGAGAAGCAAACAAAACTCAAAAATTTATATGGAAATTCAGCTATTTTTCTTTTAAAAACTGAATTGAAGGGTTTTATTGCTTCCAATTAACCATACAAATGCTGTCCTGGAAGCATTGCTCTCCTGCCATTTAAACTAGTATTGCAAATGGAAAATACAATGCTGGCATCTCATTTAGTATTTTATTGATTAAAATGGCTGTGCTTACTCTGGTGTGTTTGGTTTGGTTCCAAACTCTCAAACATTTGATGCTGGAAATGAATAATTGATCTGATAGCAAATGTACTGGAGACATATTCCGCTGCTTCACTTGGGTTCAGCCTGTGTTGCCTGGCTGCCAAGTTGTACTATAATCTGATGTATGCATGCAAGAGAGGCTGAAATAATAGGAAATTAATAAAAGGCATGTACTATAGAAAAAGAAACAAACAAAACAAAGGGAGGTAAATAACCCCACCTTATTTATTTGTTTGTGATGGTCTGAGCTGCATTTAGCTGGAACACATACCCTCAGAGAAGTGAGTTCAACTCCTAGTAGTGTTCATGTTCACCATCTCTGTGTGGCTCATGAGTTGTCCCTAACATCCATGGGCAATCCCTTCCTTCCTCAGCTACCAGCTGCAGTGTTGTGTTTATGATGGCTGGAGGTGAAACTTGGAATTAAGAACCTTGTTTGTTTCCAAATTGCCCATTATTGATCCCTCAGGTGTTTTTGTGTGCTTTCTACACCACTGGCCCCAGCCAGAACCCAGCCAGGACTTTGGCAGACCAACCTCACTGCTGGCCTAAAGTCCCATCTTCTGGATGCTTCCTTGGCTGGAGTGCTCACAGTGCACTCAATAAGCTGAGCAGTTTTTTGGCTGGGACTACTCCTTGTCGTGCTGAGGGGACTGGCCCTCTCTGCCAGTGTCCAGGAGTTTATCCCTTGTTATAAGATGAAGTCTCTCACTACCCAGGCTGCTCTGAACAGTTTCCTTGCTGGGTGAGAACAGCACCAGCCAAGATGGGTAAATGTTTGCAGGACACTTGTGAAGGATGGCTGTGATCCATAGCTGTTGTGGACATATGCAAACTTTGTCATGTTGTTGAGAACTCTTCTGAAACTAGACTGGTTAGGATTCAAAGGTGCAGCATTTTCACAGTCAGCTTAAGCTGTGCCCTCAGCCTGCTGAGCTCTGCTGCTGAGAATGTCAGGACTTGGTTTGGCCAAATGCTAATAATACTTGTAAGCCCTTTGTGGCAAGGATCATCTGTTAGTCTGTTTTTGTCTAACACCTCACCCCATGAGTCCTGCTCCATGGCCAGGACTCCTAGACAGTATGTTAATACAAATAACAAATAACAGCTACAAAAATATCACAAGCATTCCTATGTCATTCACAGTCTCATTTTAGACTGCTCTCCCAACACCTGTGAGTTTAATCAGTAGGTTTATAATTAGCTTTATTCCCACTGAATAATATAGAACATTAATATGCAAATTTGGAGGCAAGGGGAACCTTTTCTGTGATAAAACCAAGAGGGGATGGTCACTGCAGAGGATATCCTTTTTTGAATGTTTTTTTTTTTTTTTTTTTCTTTGTGAAGACACTCTTTGCCTGCCCAGCCTTAGCATGCTTTAGGAAAAAGTATTTGATTAAAAGCAGAGTCTACCTGTTTTAGGGCTATCAAGTGACTTCAAAGATGCTATTTATAAAATGTCATAATGATTGTTTTCTGGGGTTTTTTTTGGTAGGATTTTTTAATTTTTTTTTTCCATAGGAAGTTTAGTAAACTGAAGGGATAACATTTGAAAACAGCAAAAAGAAAAACATGCTACTGATGAAGTGATAATACTAGGCAGCTGAAATGTGAGCTTGACCTTATCATTGCATTAAACTTTACTATAGATGACAGGGTCTTTCTTGGTTTGGGGAGGGCAGCTGGCTTCCAGGAAGGGCTCATTTTGTAGCCATGAAAAATGTACGTTGCCTACTGGAATAACTGCTAGTTTTGCTTTTAGATGCAGGAGTCCTTCTGCAAGTTCAGCCATGACTTGCATTATATTGGTTTAATGACACTGAGGCGAGTGAATATTTCAGAAATAGTGAGCTTTTGAAAAATAATCTCTAACTATCTGTAAATATCATAAAATATAATAGTTTAACAAATCAATGCCATTTGCCATATAGCTTAAATTCCCACTTAATGAAGTGAAGGATCAGTGCCTTCCTTGAGCTGCTGTCTGGGGAACAAAGAGCCTCCTGAGCAATGATTTATACTCTTCAAAACAAATCCCACTGTTGAAGCTTATGACTTCTCTACATAGTTGGCAAATACCACATGCTCTGGAGACATGTACCATCTTCAGGAATTTTCAATGAAGGAGTTGGATGCTCTGAGTCTGTCAATGTGCTACCTGTGTCCTCTGGGGAATGTGGCCCTGTTGCTGTTTTATCCAGGCACCTGCAATTTTTGTGTGCCTTCTATTGCAATATTGATTAGTTTGCTATGAGGATATAAAGAAAAGCACTGAGCTGGTGTACTGCAAGTGTTTAGGCCAACATACCTAAAATATGCAGAGCTAAAACTGTCCATGGCTTGAAGCTAAATAAGCGTCAGCTTTTGTCCTTAGCAAGGAAGACTAGACCTGAGGTTATGGTTGCTTTCAGCTACCCTGAATTTGGCATTCCTGCAAATGACAGCCTTGGCTTTCATATTAGCTGGAGTGGGCAACTGACCTGGCTAAAAATACCCTTTATCTTCCAGCATGAAATGAAATGCAGGCAGGAGAGAAGGAAGAGGCTCACCAAGGTGGGAAAAGAGATGCCATTCCATCAGTTTAAAATAGTTTTGAAACTGCAGCTTCAGAGTTTAAACTTAGATGTACTCCTTAAGGTATTGACCAAAAGCAAAGGACACAGGTATCTGGGAAAGTCTCAACCTTAAATCTTTCATTTAAAGGTTGTCTGTATTTAAAATTATACTTAGTAGTATTCTCACTCCCTAATTCTGGAAAGCATCTCACAGGTTGGAGTCTGTAGGTCTGCACTATAAATACCCTCTCTGATCCCCAACTGTCTTTTTCAGTGACATGTAGCCTCTGCTGCAGGGAACAGCTAGATCAATGTTGACAATCAGATAACAGCAGCACTGGAAGTGTGAAAAGGGAGGGTACCTTCCCAAAAGCTCTTAACCTGAGAAGTCCTGGGGTGGCAAGCAGGAAGAATTTTCACAGTATATTCAGATTGGCCACCTCAAAATGGTCCAGGGAAGCTCAACCTTCTTTGACCTTCTCCTGTGAAAACAGAGCAAGGCACAGTCTGTTGTGACCCCAGCCCTTGGGCTGAAGATGGTGGCAGGAGAATGCTGTCTCTAATCCCCTCCCTGGCTGCAAACCAACTTGGTGAAGTCCATTGCAGTTAATGTCTGCTAGCAACTGTTTGTGCTGTTTCTATGCTGAAAACCTTTCCGGGTACTCTTAAGTGGATTTATTTTAGATGATGTGCATGTTGCTAGCAGGAGCCTACGTGCTGAATGCAGATGATGGAACGTGTCTTGCTCCAAAGATCACATTGCAGTTGTTTCCCTGACTTAAAGCAAACAAGCAAAAAGGCAAACTAATGGAAAACTGGTGCAAAGTGATTTCTTTAGTTTAAGAGCCCAGTAAAATTCTATAGTCTGGTGCTGTGGTCAAGAATTAATAGAAATACCTGACACTGAATTCTCCTTGTCTCTGCATTCCTCACTGCTCCTGGATTAAAGCCACTTGCTTCCTGCTTGGCATGATACTTTCCAATTGTAATGCATTTCCTCTGAAATGTCCAGAGGTCTAATGATACTATTGTAAACCTGTTAAAATTAATGCTGCAGAGGAAACAGCTTAGTTAATTGCTTATGGAAAATACAGAGATAGGCTGAGCTATCTGACTGAGGGACATCAAAGCCATTAACTATTAACCTTTTGAAAGCTGAATAGCCTTGTGATATAATGTGCAAATCTGCCCCACAGCTTAGTAGGAGAATTGCACATTCATTTATGGACAAGCAATAGAACTAATGGTCTAGAAAATCAATATTGCAATACAAAGGCAATCCTCAGCTCTTTAGAATAGTGTCCTTCTGTTAAAGTCCTCATTTTTGCTAGGTATTTGTTTGTTTCTTCCTCTTCATTTTCATGTGGGAAGCACTATTACTTAAATGGCGAATGTCTTTTTCTTTGGAGCAATAGTGCATGCTGATTTATTACTGCATGGTGTGTGAAAGGGAGTTTTCTTTTCAGGCTTTTCAATAAGGGGAGAGTATTGAACTTGATAAATGTGTGCATGCATCCAAGTGTGTAGTGAGTTCAGCTCAGCTTTTTTCAGTTCATTCTGTTGTACTATTTCATTACCTTGGCTTTTCTCCTTTGAACTGTAGTAGTTCTCATGCACAATTTAAAACCGACCTTGTGTTACCCCATAAGGCCAATGGTAAACATGATGCTTCCCCCCTTTTCCTTTCTCTCTTTTTTAGTCATAATGTTGGTATTATTTGGTCTTCTTTTACTGCTAAAGAGATGCTACTTGACTTAATATGTAGCAGAGTGGCATTGGTGTATTGGGAGGCATGTTGGACTGAGTGCCAGATTGTGACACTTACCCTTGCACCTGTTGTGGGGCAAAATGTTTTAGGCCTTAAAGGGATAGCCCAGGCTGCTGATGCTCTTGCTGCTTGCCATTTATAAGTGTTGGGTTGGATGGGTGCTGTGTAGCTTGGCTGCACAGCCAACAAATCCTATGGGTGTTACCAAACATTCCTGGATATTTCTCATACCTTTTCTTAATGAAAGCTGCCTCACTGCTGTTGTCCTTTGAATACTGTTTCTCCTTTGGTTGGAAAGAAGCTTGCTGTTTTTTTCCAAAACCAATCCCAACTTTACCACTCCTGCCTAGCAACAGCATTAGGGATCTCAGAGCTAATGCCTGCTGTTGGCTAAATTACCTAGGTTGTCAGTAGGTCATTGAATTGTTATCTTTCCATTCAAGCTCTGATATAATGAAGTTATAGAGGTTCCTGTGAAGCTGCTTGGTGAGTGCCTCCAGGGGGAAGCTGCAGGGCTGACTTGCTGGTAATGGGCACAAGAAGATGCAGCACAATACGCAGCTCAAGTGTCAGTGAGACATAGGCTTGCCCCGCAGGCAGCACCCAGTCTTTGGCTGACTACAGGAGGGATCCAAGGTCATTTTGGCAACTGAAGAGAGCTGAACTGTAAAGCAGGTCTGTTCCCTTGGCCAGCAGTGCATGGATCAGGAATGCTGGTCAGTGGTTTTTGGTTTTAACCTTCCTGTCCTTCCTATCTCCTTCTGTCCTGCAGCCCACGGCAGTGAATAAGACCATGCTATAAATGCTGTCTGCCTCTCGAGCCTGGTTTCAGACCAAAGCTGGCAGACCTGCTAGATAAGAAGTGTGACGTTTATGTATTAATTTCTGGAGTTACAGGGATCAGCCACAAAGTATTAGCACCACTATACAGTATGTCCTCTGTTATTTAAAAGGGAGGATAGTGGATAGGTTCAGTTATTTGAGGTTTCAAGTAATCCAGGGCAATTTTCAGTGTAATTAATACATGTCAGGAATTTGACCCTTGTGGGGATAACACAAAGTTCCAGATAACTGAGGTGATACTGTAAACAAGTTGTGAAAATTGTGCCAGAAGACTGTCTGCACAGGTCAGCAGCACCAGCTAATAAAATATCTCAACTTTTGATCTAGAAAAATATTTCATGCAACTTTCACTTGGCACCTGCAGAAGCAGAAAAAAACCCTTATTTTTTTACAATTCCTGCATGTTTTCTTTCATTGAATTTCTCCTGTTACCCCTGAGGGGGTCACAAAGTAGTTGCTTCTTAAACTATAGCAACTGCATGAAAAGGAAAACTTGAAATGTTCTGAGAGTTCCACATGCACCAGACACAGATACACTGTTCTGCTGTACTGTTTGTTTCTTTTCAAAGAAAAAACATGCATATTAAAAAAAATTAATAACTACTACTACAGGCTTGATACTGTGTATTGGAAACAATGTATTATCTGATATTTCAGAAAACAAATTATGAAGAAATGCAGGAATTTGATCAATTATTGACAAAACTAGTTGCATACTTGGAAATAAAACAGAATGGTTCCCAGGGAGCGCTGTCAGAGTTCTTACAAAGGCCTCTAAAGATTTAAAGAGAACTAAGTACATAAGTAAATGTTGTGGGCCAAAAGAACACAAAAAATTGTAACTAAATTCAGTGCTTAGTGACAGACTAATGTAAAAAAGTAGCATGATGTAAAGTTTGTCACGGGAGGCTGAGTTTTGTTTTGCTCTGTATGTTTTGAGAAGTCAGGCTAGATTGGTCTTCTCCCTCAGTGTACGTGCCTATATTTTATTTTTACACTGCTAAATAGTGACTGGGTGGAATCTGATATGTCAGTGGTCTAGAATTTTAGACAAGGAAGAAGCAAGGTAATTACATCCTCTTGGACAACTGGTGCAGTCCAACCAGACCAAAAATTTGAGTAAGCAAGGTACTAGCAGAATTATTTTAGAATGGGTGATGATATCTTCAGCAAAAATGCAACAGTTTTCCTTGTTCTTTCATTCTATCTGAAACAAACCAAAGAGCAAAATTCAATCCAATATTATGATTAGTTTGAATGGAGTTTAGGAGCTCTGTCTTCACACCTGCCTGGCTTCCATTTTTGCACATCTTGAGTCTTTGAATGACACAGCACTGACCAAAATCCATTTTCCTGCAAAGTATCACCTTGCTGATATGAATCTCCTCTTCCCTGTTATCTATACAGCACCTTGAGTCAATTCAGGAGTTTGTAATTAAGAAAAAAACAGATAGATGCAGTAAAATGAAACAGAGGAACAAGGTACTTGTCGGCACAATGTTATCAGCAAACTCAGTATCTATCTGCCACTGGCATTTCAAAGGCATAACTAGTGCAGAATTTTGGGGAGAATGATGGAACAGTTCTAATGAACTTTAGAGGACCCTATTCATAAGCACTGTGTGTGAGAAAAACCAAAATCTGCCTAGAGTCAGCACCCACAGTATTAGACTAAGTTGGCTAGTTCCCAGGGGTGTTTGAGACCTTAAATGCTCTTTAGTCCTTACCCTCTGGTTGATCAGAGATTAATCACTTGCTTTTTTAAATACTATTACCCAATCTCTTGAGCCACCAAATCCTGATTAAAATTTACTTTCTAAATTATGATCCTAGAGAACTGAAACTCCTTGAATTCCAGACCTTTACACATTTTTGAAGAACTGAGAGTTCTTAGTGTTCTCACACTTGCATCAAAAATTCTTGCAGATAGTTTATCTTTCCAAGAGTAGTTCACCTTGCTTGTTCTTTTTCATTTGGCTGAAATTTGATGAGCAATATTAGAAATCTAGCACTTAAACCTTAATACAAACTATTATGTAAGTAAATTACACACCAAGAACTTCAAAGATTGTGATCCGTGTTCTCCATCACAGCTTCCAATATAGTTTATTCTCTTTCTAAAGCAGCATAGAAATATTCTTGTCTTCTGTAACTTTGCAAGTTGGAGAAAAAAAAATGCCAGACTGAGAATAGGAAGTAAATAAGAGGAAAAACAGTCAACTGCTCTATTCAGGATAATGTAAGGTGGAGTTTAGGATATGCCAGAGAATGCAGAACCCTGGATGACCTCTGTGGTGTGGGTGTGGGCAACTCACTCCTTGGCTTTGGCAGCTCCCCCCCTTGCTCAGGACAGCCACAGCTCTCTTGCAGGAGAGCAGCTTGATGCCAGTGCCTTTCCCATTTGAGGGCAAATGGCCTTGGCGGTGCAGCACAGCACTTTTAGGGATTTCCAAGAAGCCAAAAAGCCCCAGAAAGTGGGTGCTGCTCAGGTGCTAGCTGACTCTCCACAGTCTCTGATGCCACAGGCATGCTGAAGCCCCTGAGCAGCTCTGGGCTGGCTGGCATGTACACAAAGAGCATGCAGAACATGTGTGACCAGGGACTGGTGCCGCCTCAGTGGGTGGGCTGTGCAGTGCAGTTTGGGCCACGTTCCTGTGTGGGGGAATAGGATGTAAGAAAACAAAGATAGTGCAGAAGGCAGTCTCACACCTGAGGAGTTGCAGCTGTACCAATCACCAAAGATTAGGAACAGGCCTGCCCTTAAGAGGCCACAGCTGTGTCCAATAAGAAGCGGAGTGCTCCAAAAGAGTGGGGTAGCTGGTTGTGCTGTGAAGGGAGTTGGATGTTGTTGGCTGTACTGTGAAGAGCTGTCCATGAGAAATCACTGTGAAGGTCTGGGACTTTTGCAATAAGATGACAATGTTCCTGTATCACCTAAGGTGGTTGCATAGCTCTGTAGCCCCTGTATTGGATGGGGCTGCATTTGTTGACCTTGTAAATGCCAGGTAGCTCCCAGTAGGGTCTCCAGATTTAAGGGCTGATTGGCTTCAGCACAGTGCTGTGTCAGCTGGGTCAGTGCATTGAAGCAAGGTGCTCTGTGTCTGATGAATGTATTCCCCAGTCACTAGGAAGGGCAGTGTAGAAGTGCTTGCTAAAGCTGGTAAGTCCTGCTGGCCTTGAGCTGATTTTGGGTATCCATGTGTAACTTTTGCATTCTCCAGAAATCTCTACCCATGGGAGTGGTTTGGAGATGGGAGCTGGCTGGGGACTGGGACTCTGCAGTACTTTAAATCAGCTAATTTGCTGCCAGCTTCTTATTGGTGCTGGAGTTAGTACAGCTGCTTTCATGGTCTCTGATGCCTGGCCTAATAATCTTGCTAGACTCTACTGGTTCTTCTGTCTAGAAATGCCTCTCTCTGATCAACTCTGAGTCCTGGCCCTTTGCTGGGGAAAGGAAAAAATCATGTTTATGTTAAATTTACCATTTTCATTTATACAGTCTCATCAGCTAAGTTTTATTGTGTTTTTTATGTGGCTTTAAATTGAAACAGTTTTCAGAATTAGCAGGTGAGGAGTTGGAAGCTTGTTGTTTGATCATATATGAACATCTCTGCTGGCCTTATTTGTGACTGTTGTGAGCAGGAGCCACTGGTTATAGCCAGGTAAGCTGAATTATAAGCATGATTGGCTCTTTTCTTCTAACAAACAAAAGTTTATCTCAAGTCTGGAAAGGACAGAGGGTAGGGTATTAACTGAAGTTTTAAGAATAAATTATCAGTGATAGCCAACTTGTTCTCCTTTTATGTTCACTTCCCCAACAAACAATACAAGTTATTTCTGCCATCTTTACTGCTTAGATCCTGTTTCTAAAGACCTGGTGTGATCCATGTGATGAGCACATCTTCCTACCCTTGTTGCTTTGTGTATTCTGAGGGGAGTTGCAGTAGTACACCTCTAATGTGTAGAAGAGAACTGAACAGCAGAGATCTCAGTCCTGTAAGAGGACACATCCTTTCCCACCCTCTGTTCTGCTGTCCAGAGGAACCAAAACAAAGACATTGTGAAAGAGCTGGGAAAATGCTTTGCAATAGGAATGCACCATATTAAAGAAGATTTCTGTTCATTCTTTCTTGCTTTAATCATTGATTTTATTCCATTAATTTAAGGAAATTCTGCTTCTTAAATACATTATATTATTGTACTACATTTTATTTGTCCTGAAAGCTTAGTCATCCCAGCTGCAAATTACACTGTTCTCCAGATGTAATCCATGAATCTCGATTTCCAAATGCCACTTCAAAGGCATGCTTGCATGACCACTCTAGAATTGGTGAACAGTAGCAATTTAAGTAATTTAAGTAGGCTATTCTGTGTAGTTAATCTAGGTTTGCAGTTACAATAGCTTTAGGAATAGTCATGTTATTTCTTGAATCTAGAGACTGCTTACTGATAGTTGAAAAGGAGTGGAAAAGAAATCACTTCCAGACTATTGGGTAGTTCATCTTGCCATGAATATTTACCATTAAAAAAACCTACCAAAGCTGGAGATATTCAAGATCACTGATAATTATGGCTGTGCCATCTAGACACCAAATGTATTTTTTCATATCTGGGAAAGAAACATCAGATACATACAAACAGATATAGTATTGAAGTACTCAATAATTTAAGCTGTTATACTGTATATGGTCAAAGTCACAAATGGGCACTGATCTACTGAGCATATTTTTGCACAGATACTTTGATTGTCTATAAAATTCACCTGCAGAAAATTGAAAATTATGCATTTCCCCTTCCTTTTCCTCACCAAAATAATTCTAGACCCCTAAATACAAAAACTTTCTATTAATTTTTTTAGTGGAAGTAAAACCAACAAGGTAGGTTTTTCATTGGGAATGTGCTGGAACTTCATTCAGTAGAAATAGCCAATTTAAAAAAAAATTGTGGTTTTTGGACTTGAACAGCTTCTTTTAGAAGTGTTTTAAAGAGACCTCAACCTGTACATTTAAGAAGTCCAGTATGTTTTATGTAATGTTGGCATGAAAACGCAAAGCTGTGAGTGGGGGGAAAATGTATGTCAGGTATCGTGTAACAGCAGCAAAAATATTTCTGATGTTTATCAAACCTTGAACACCCCAGATTAGTAAAACATATTCCTTGGCAATAAAGAGTAGATGTTTAATTTGAAAGGAGAAGTGGAATTTGTTGCTTTTTTTTTGCAGAGGTCATGAACTGACCAGGAATGAGTCCTCCTTGGCGGTTTCACTGTTTTGCTGTTTACCTTGGGGAATAGAGATTTGGTCTGATTTCAACAGCTACTGCCAGGCCCCTGGCCCCCACAAGCAGCTTTCTTGCATCTTTTGAGGCCCACCTACAGCAGTTGTACTTGGACAGAGGGATGGAGAGGCCCTCCAACAGCTCAGGATGCAAAGTGTCCTGATCCCTGAGGTGGATTGCTTTCTACTGAGAGAAGTCCAAATATTGACAAGTGTTACAGTTTTGTGGCTTTGAATGGAAGATAGCTTTGCTTAATACACTAAGCAAAAGGGAACATACCATGTTAAAGAAAAGGGGCAAGAAAGTAAAGTCATGCTAGAAGTAAGTAGTTACTGCAATTAGAAAAAGTGTTATGAGGCTGCCAAGTGGTGATCATACATTCAGTTTTAGAGGTTTGATGTCATATTGATTTTAATTTTAGGTACTGATTTTTTTTGTACCTTTACAGTTTCAGACCTTAAAAATAAACTTCAGAAAATTTCAGCTGTTCTCTAGCCCTGAATGCTCAGCTGGCCCAATGTAACTGGATGTCACAAAATTTCAGATTATGTTAATCATGCACATATTTTCATTAAAACCTTGTATTTGGGGGATTATACAATTGTGGTGAAATCTGCTTCTGTGCCTGATTAGGAAGACAGCTGATAAATTACATGGGGAAGGTAATCAGGTTCTTGTGTATCACAAAAGCATTATGTATAATTCTCATTTCTGTTTCCTTTATTTTTTTATCCTTGCCATCTGCTTTGGATGTAGTGACAGTGAAAAAATAAAAGCAGTCAGTAAGGGATCACATCTTGAGAAGTATTTTTTCAGTAATCTTTGAAGCTGCATGCAGATGCACTGACTATGCTTTGTGTTACCTGTACTGGTTTATAATAGAGGATGCTGGTCAGATAATTAATAATACAAGCAGACACACCTTTTCAGGTGGACAGGCTCATGATGCACAGAATTTTTCCTCATTTTCTTCTCTGCAAGACCCACTCCATCCCAGAGGGTTTTTTTAATCTGATGATTTCCTGGAGCTGGGTCCCTTGAATAGTCAACACTGCTCTTCCTGGAAAACAAAGTTATTTTCTCTACAGTCAAGTCAAAATATAGAAAGCAGGTGTTGGGTATCAGTGCCCTGGGATATCAAATGTGATCAAAGGGATCCCATGAAGCTTGGACTCTGAAGGCAGAGAAAAGAAGGAAGGTTATGTAAAAAAAAAGGTGTTTTGTAGACTTGCTAGTATAATTAAGGAAAACATGGAATAAATCTTAGCACATATATTTGCTTTGCATAGGTAATCATCTTTATCACCAAAGTACCCCTCTTAGTAGAATCACATAAATAGTTTTTTAAAAGTATGTGTTGTGCCGTGGCTTAACACACAATTGCCCTGACAGCAGTCTGGAAAGGCACAGGTTTATTAAGCACTGCTTGGTTTAATTGATAACTATGTGTAACACATGAAGGACTTGTGTTGGAGATGAAGCTATTTGTGGTGCTCCTTTGGGACTACCCTAGGGCTTTACCTTTCAGTATCATGAGGTAATTCAACTTTATTTATCTATAGTTTTTGGGTTTTGTTGTGTTGGTTTTTGGGGGTTTTTTGGTTTTTTTTTTTTTTTTTTTTTTTTTTTTTTTTGTATGCAGAGTGATAAGCTTTAACACTATGTCTAGCAAAAAAAAAATGCTCTCCCACATTTAATACTCAGGTTGATTTCTTTGGTAATCTCCTTTGCTTAAATTTTGTTTTCACAATATCTTGTGTAGTGGGTCTTATGACTTAGAACTTTAGATTTAAAGTTTATGTATTTTTGTTTTCTTTAAGCAATTTGTTTGGGATGGCTGTCTTTTAAGTACTTATAAATCCATAGTCAGACTCTGTACTTTTCTTGACACTTTGGCCCATTCAAACAAACCAAACTTAGGAAACAGCTTGTCTCCTAAACTTAGTTGTGAATTTCTTGCCCATTTTTATATTTTGCTGTAGACCTCATTTGTGGGGACAACAGCTGCAGGGATGTGCTGAGAAAGGAAAGTGTCCAGTTTCCCCAGAGGATGTTCTGACAGAACCGTTGTGGCACTAGCTGTGGTTTCAGGGTTGAAACTCTAGAGATCTGTGTTTAGGTTAGTCATACTCCTGCACTCATAATGTGAGTGCAAATGAAGGTCAAATTTGTCTTTAGGACCTTTCTTCCTCTTCTTCAGACTGACAGCACAACTATTGCCAGGAGGATGGAGAAGAAGTAGCTGTCACAGATGGGAGCTCAGGTTGCCCTCAGAGCATGATGTTGTGATGCTTCTTTCATTCTTGTCTATTTTGTAGCTCTTTCCCCAACCCACTCTGACGTAACTTTTCTATTGACCCACTTTATGGCTGCACCAAGAAGGCAGAGTGAGACAAGTCAGTCCTTTCTATCACCACAAAAGGAGCCATGCTTTGTTTTTGCGGGTTTTGTGTTTTTACCCTTCTGGCTCTGGATTTTCAAGGTGAATTCCCAGTGGCTTCTAGGAGTGCTTCACTACAATTCACTGTGTGAGAACTTGTTTTCAACCCTGCTCTTTGTAAACTTCTTTCACACACACACACACAAAAAGAAAAGTGAAAGGTGGATAACAGAAGAAGTCATAAAACTGAGACCAAATCCCTCACAAGCCAAACACTATCATCTGGTATTAAAAAGCTGAGGGAGTGAATGGCAGAGAAGGGGTGGAAAGGAGATGTTACCCTCTTCCTTGGCCTAGCGGGGCTGTTACCATAGAATATGGCATCAGATAGGCATCCCCTCTTCATGACCTGGTAAAATCTAACATCTGTTTGACATCTGGCTGTGATTTCATCAGCATCAGAGCTAGTGAATAGCCTGGAAATGTTTTGGGTTTTTCCCTGCCTGCCTATGTTCTGTATTCAGTGCTGTAAACAAAGCCATCTTTAGGGTGTATCTTGGGTTTGGCAAATCTGAGGGAGTTCACATCATCTGATCATCATCTGCTCTCTCCCCCAAAGATATGGAAGTTGACTGAGCCCCCATTTGTTTAAGTGTTTAATTCATGCCTACAGGGATTATGACCTGATGTAGCAAGGGGTGATATCAGGACCTACTTCACTAGTGAAGTCATAGGGTCAGCCTTGTGCTCATGCTCTGTGCACCCCTCCCACCCTCTCGTGGTTTGCTTTTGCCTGTTGGGTTGAAGTTTGCTCTTGCTCATATTCTCTTCTTTGCTCAGCTTCCATCCACATTATTGAGAAATTATAAGTTTTTATACAAGCAATAGCAGCATCAAAGTTGTGCACTATCTTCTTGCTCTAGGCACTTGCAGGTTTTTACCCTAGTAAGCCTGGCTGGGAGCAGCAGGATCTAAGCACCTGGGCACTTCCAGCTAAGTTACCTTTGGAGTCAGGTACTGAGACACCCAAAGGGAGTTGGGGTTGTTTAGCCTGGAGAAGAGGAGGCTCAGGATGGACCTCACTGCTCTCTACAAGTTCACAGAAAGAAGTTGTAGTGAGGTGGGGGCTGGTCTCTTCTCCTGTGCCTACAGAGAGAGGACTAAAGGACATGACTTTAAGGTGAGACAGGGAACATTCAGACTGGGTATTAGGAAAAAAAAAATCACTGTAGAATGAGCAGGCATTGGAATATGTTGCCCATGGATGTGGTGGAATCACATCTGGATCTGGCACTGGGTGATGTGGTTTAGTGGTTCAGGGATCACAGGGGTATTGCTGGGTGGATGGTTGGACTGATGATCTTGAAGGTCTCTTCCAACCTTGATGATTTTATGATTCTTTATTTTTATCTTTAGGCAGACTGAGATATTACCTGAGGGTAATTCAATTACTTCTGGGGTTTCTGGTGTGTTTTGTGCGGTTTAAGTACAGTACCAACTAGCCCGTTTCTTCACACCATTTTAAAGGTGTTTTTTGCCTTTCTGACAAGAAAGCCAGACTGTTATTGATGGAGACACATATTTTCCTTCTTGGCTGCCCAAAAAGAAGCAGAAGAAAGCCAGGCTTCCTTGGCAAAGGCAGCCTTCCCCAGCTTCTCTGGGGTGCGCTGGAAGGCTTTACCTGTGGAGCCGGGCAGTGCCGTGCCTGCCCGGTGATCCCTGCTCCTCCAGATTCAGTCCGATCGTGGCGGTGTTTATTCTCCGCTCCTGCCCCTTGCCTCTGCTCACACGATCCGCATCCAGCGCTGCCCGTCCTCCTGTGCCGGCTGCGGGGCAGTGTGGGGTTGCGGCCCTGGGGAGGTGAGGGTTGTTCCGGCTGGTGGGCTGGTAAGTCCTGCTGCCCCTCCCTGCTCCCAGGGATCATCTCTTTCTGGTTTGTTTGTTTTTTGTTTTTTTTTTTTCAATTTTCCCCACTGGCATTTAATTTTCGTGGGTGAGGCTATTGTGTGCCAGAATCCTTTGGGGATGTGAGCATCCCTGTCTCCCCTTTCTGTTCTGTTCTTCAATTCTGGTGCACTGTCTGCCTTCCTCTTCTGGAGATTCACTCAGCTTCTGAGTGAATGTGTCCTAACTATGATCCATTTCCTTCCAAATCTACTGATTTGGGGTTTGCCACAGAAAACAGTCTTTTATGTAGTTTTGTTATATATATACAGCAAAGCATATTGGATGAATAGTAAACACATATACACACACATGCACACACACATACGTATTGTTAAACATACGTATGTAGTTAAACATACACAGAAAAGCATCTTGGAGAAATAGTAACACATATATACATATATGTGTATATATATGTGTGTATGTATCTCTCTCTTTCCCCTCCTATATATATGCATACATATATATAGATTGATTTTTTTTTTCCATACATATATATATAAGAAAAGTTCCCAGTCCTTCTTATAGAAGTTTTCTCCTGGTGGACTTGAACCGAATATTCAGTATTTCTATGAACCTGCTGTGAATCAGGCAAGATCCAATGCTTTTATATAGATAAATTATCACCACTACTTACTTAAAATGGAAAAATAAGGGAATTAGGAAGAAATGTTGAGACCAAACAAAAAGCTTTTGAGAGTCTATTGGAAACTTCTCAGAAAAGCAGTTTGGAAATTTTATTTTCTTTTTTTTTTTTTTTTTTTTTTTTTAATTTTAGTGCTCTTCTCATTTATTCTGGAGCAGGGAAAATATCAGCATTCCAGAAATGAAAAAGGCCACCTGTTTGTCTGCAGCTCTGCTGCAAAACAGAGCAGTGCTACTGGCAGCTAATAATATCTCCAGCTTGCAGTAGTGGCATGTATTTGGCATTTTATTTAGCATTCTGGGCAGATATACAGCTAGGCTTGCTTTTATTTTCCCCAAGTTTATCTGAATATCTCACACGGACCATGCAGTAGCACATGTGACAAACGATGGCTCCGCAGTGCTGAGCTGTAGAACGGATTTGCAGTGAGAATACAGTGAGACTGTTTTGTACGTATTGTGGCGGATGAAAGGAATGGAAGTGGGCCAAATTCAAGCTGTTTGCCATTGCGTCTGATCAGCAGATCCTATGGAGAGAATTTGCCTGCTGTGAATATTTGATTCTCGCTAGCTTGAACTATCTTGTGTGTTGGCAGTGCTACTGTGTGAATTTGCAGTGGCTTTCCAGGGTGTCTGTCCTGCTCAACTGCCAATTTCTGGGAGTTTTTAACAGGGTTCAGGATTTTGTGCTCCACTTTGTGCATGAGGAAAATTATTTAACGCTATACAGTGAACTTTTTTCATATTTATAACACTCAGATTAAAGCAAAAAAAAAAAAAATTAGAAGTGAGTAGCCTGTTGTCTTTTCCCCCTCCCTTATTCGCACCCTCCACCTTCATAAAGGTGTAACCCCTCTGCCACCTACTCTCTCTGCATTACCTTCAGATGATTGTCCTGGCAAGGTGATTTTTGTAGTGGTGAGTCTGTCAGATTACACACAAGAAATGATAAAATTTGATAGTGTTGAAATGCAGTTGTGAGAGCAGAGCATTTTTTCCTTCCTTCCTTCCCATGCATCCTTCTGACTAAGTTCTCAGGGTGTCAGTGCTCTGCACCCTTATCTGTCCCTGACCCTTCTTACTGGCTCATGCCTGGCTTGCCTGGGAGTTTCTCGTTTTTTGTTACTGAAATTCAGTATAGTGAAACATTTGCATTAATAATTTTTGGTTTTCAGTACTTACAAGTAAATGACATTGCTTGTAGTGCTGATGTAACAGTAACTGTCAGGACTCTGCTGAGGCAAGCAGAAAAGGCTCGGGATTTAACCTATCAGTGTATCCTGCGTCTGTCACCACACTGAAGCATTTATTTTCTCTATGCAGCCTATTTAGACTTTCTGTCATTTTATGGATTAAGCATAGATAAAATTGTATAGCTATCTGTGATATCTATAGATTACAGATTTATAACTTTTAGATCTATATAAATATAGATATTTATGGACATAAAATTTTATATATTTAAATTATAGAGAAAATTTGCAAAATAAATTTAGGCTGTAACCTATCAGCTTTTTCTTCCTCTGTGTGTATGAAGGACAAACGCCAGAAGAAGAGTTTTGATTATACAGTGGTGTGGAATAAAACCAAGAGGAGCCAGCAAGAGACAGTTGCAGGTCCTCTGGGGCTGTAGGAAATGATGTGCTGATCAAGTGACCAATTCTGTCTACTCCAACATGCAGCTGCAGAGAGTAATGCCTGAGAGAAAAGCAGTATCACATCTCCATTTAAGAAACTGAGGAAATTGTGTGATAGTGCCTTGTAGGGGCTGCCAGAAGGACCAAGTTCTGGTTGTGTCTTCCGAGACCGCTGTAAAAGATAGCACTCTGTTAGCTGAGGCACAGCAGCTGGCCACCCCGAGATCCTTGCCACTGCAGTGTGACCCATTTGCATGACCTATTTAATTCTGCCAAGTTGTAAGGAGCTGGACAGGCACATTAAATGTTTCTTTTCAGTCACCCATTTAAAGTAAGAATGGTTTTTATATCTTGCTACTTGTAAACCTGTTTTTTCTGCTTTCTTCAGTTTCTTCAGCAATGACAAAGACTGGCATTTTTTGACAAAAAGCACATAATTTCAGCTAACAGACACTGAACAATAAATCCTGTTGAAAGATAAAAGCAACATTTTCTGAGAACTGAAGAAATCAGGACCTGGTCAATGCAAGGTGTAGTAATCCTGGGAGAAAGCTTTGCTGGGAGCTGGGTCTTAACTTTAGGACTCCTTTCTCCCTTTAGTGGCTTAGAGTGCTTTTCTCCAGTGACTCAGTGGAACTAACAAATGTGAATTTCATCTGTACTAGAGCAAACCAGGAAAAGTTTAGTTTTGCAGTAGCATTTTGGCTTGGGGTTAGGCAGCCTAGGCAGGTGTCCTTGAGTAAATATATCACTTGAAAGCATTTTCTTTGGATTTTTTCTTCAATCCTTTTGAACAAATGCCATTTTTAGAACCATTGCGAAATAAAAATTATGAGATTTTTAGCAAAAGCAGAAGCTTCTTTCAGGGCTCACTGATGCATCCTGTTGGCACATGTGGTTATTTGTACCCACACAAGATACCAGTTTTCTGAGGAGTTGTTTGGGTGATAGTGTTAGTGACTTGCCAAACATTATTCATATGATGACCATCAAAATAAAAGCATGTAGCCAACAGGAATAGATGACACTGGTTTTTTGAGAAGCAGGCATTTGTTCATCAGCAGAAGAACCAAGTTTCCAAACTATGTGGCTGCCAAATAACTGGTATTTTTGTTACTGCTTATCATAACTCAGATGTCAACTTCTGGCATAAAGATGGGTGCAATTAGTTATCTTCAGCATTCCTCCTCCTTTGATTGTTTTCTAAGTCTATTAGGTTGCTATGATCTCTATGTCCAGTATATTTTTTGTTAAATTTGGAAATGCTGTTAGGAACTTTTTTTGAATACTTTTGCATTTTTATTTGATATATTAGATTTACGCATTGCTCCACAAGCCATTTGAGAGTGACCAGGACTGTCCTCCATGAAAGAATAAACATAAGAGTTATTCATGATGCAGTTGGAAAAATTATAATGCAAACAGTAAGCCAGATGGAAAATTTTACAGGCATCTTTTCATGTCATGAATGATGCTGCCTCTCTGGGTTATGGGCTCTCTGCTCTCTCAACTGCTGTTCCTTCCCCCCCTGGCTCCCCTCCAGAACTGTTAAGTTTCAGCCAGGGAAGAAAGGGAGATTTGAACTCCTCTGAATTTCCAAGTCTCTGTTTTCTGTGGTGTGGCTGGCGAGCTTTGTTGAGAGTGTTGGCATGCCGAGAGCCATGGTGATTTGCATGCTGCTTGCAGAACAAACAGGGCTGCTCTCCTGAGCCCCAAGGAAGGTGGGAGCAGATGTGGGAGAGCCCTGCTCACCAATCCTGCTCTGTCACGCGGAGTGGGTAAGAGCTGAACACCGCCAGGCTCCTGCTTCCCAGTTTTTATGGAAACAGGTCTCCACCACATGCTTTGGTGCTGCTCCTCTAACTCTTCATGTGGCAGCTTAGCTCTAGGTTTGAGATGAGATTCCTCAAAGAATATCAAGCTGTACATTTTATCTTTACTTGTTCACACATCTACCATTGCAGTTGCTGGTCTAGAAATGTATGTATCTAAAAAATTATTCTCTACTAGCTGCAAGATTTATCCATGTAAAACATATTCACTGGTTCTGTAACAAGGGAGTGGTGTATATGCATATGTATAAAACCTGTATTAACTCTATATGCACACATGCAGATTGAATCTCCTTGTTGCAAACTGAAGTGCCATCACTCGGACTTGGTTTGAAAAAGATTTGTATCGGTTTTTACTTAGCCTTTCTTAGTTATTGACTTTTAATTTTTTCACTTTGCAAAGCGTAAATCCTCCATAAAAAGTGTTACAAAATTGGGTGTTTCTTCTTAGAAACAGTGGGCATGTGAAGTGTAGCTTCAAGGTTTTTACTTCAGGAGAAAGCACCTGTCTCTTTCCTCAGTGCCTTCTGACTAGTTTTCTTTGGAGAGGCAAGAGAGCAGTTGTGTTAACTGGCTTGCTCATAGCTAACATGCAAAATGTTTTCTGAACAAATTGCTTGCTTAAATGGTGGTGGGCTTTTTCACATCTACTCTTTCTGCTCCCTACAAAAATCCTGCCTTTTCTACTCTGCCACATGCTGAGGTTGTATGGCAGCCTGCAGCAGTAGGTGATGAACTCAGTGGGCCTTTTCCAGTTAAAAAAGTTGCCATCTGTGTTTGAAAAGAAGTCAACAAGCTTGTTGTAGCTGTATATCTTGGAAAAAAAGAAAGAAAAAGAAAAAAGGTTTATACATATGTGGTTTTCAAACAAAATCTACACTGACCTCTTAAATTATGTGACTGGAAATATCTTTAGTTCTTCATTTAACTAATGGTATGACTATTCATGAGCAGTTACTGAATTAGGGAGAAGTTGGTCTGGTAAGATTTTTTTTTTTTAGTTAAGAAGAGTTTTAAAGTGTTGAGACTTTATCCTTTTTGTCTCTTTTCAGGATAATATCATATTATTCTTAAGAGGCTGCAAAGAACTGGGACTGAAAGAATCTCAGCTTTTTGATCCTGGTGACCTGCAGGACACATCAAACAGAGTAACCAAGTAAGTACAACAATTTGTGACTAGCATGTTACAGCCTCAGGTGCATGTGATGCAATAGTAAATATTTAAGAATGAGCAAAAAGGCTATAGGACTGTAATTAGTATAAGGCAGATAGGAAGCAGAAGTTTGGGAAACTTTCAGTGTTGGGATGAATTGATTGTTCTATTCAACAGGTTTAGTCCCAGAGACATCACCCACAGCTCTGCAAAATAGGATAATGCTTGGAGAATGCTCTCAGGCCCGTGGTGTGACTCTTGGGGATGTGCAGGCCTAGGAGTTGGACTTGATGAGCCTTGTGGGTCCCTTCCAACTCAGTTTACTCTGTGGTTTTGTGAAAATACTCTTAGTTAGGCAATGAGATTCTGAGGGACTTAGGGGTTTTCCTAATCTAAATTGATGACATTCTTTTTTTGTCTGTCCAACTCATAACATATTGTAGTCTGGTGGAAAAGAAGTCACAGTTCTGCTATGTCAGATTAAATTGTCCTGGTGGTGAAATATAGGACAGTTATAGGCCTTTCAGATTCTATGAGATGCAGGCATAAGCATGGTCTCTTCACTTCCCTGCAAGAGCTATAGCTTGAGACATGCAGTAATTGGACTGAGGAAGTCTGTGTGAACTGGAAATGCCACAATTTAGATAGTTTTTCTCCAAAACCCCACACCCAGTATCACACAAATTGCACAGGCCTCCCATCTTTTAAAAGCAAAACCACCCCACACTTTCATAAATTTTTTTAAATTTATAATTGGTGTTTCTTAATTTCTAAATTGGTATTTGGAGGTTTTCCTGAAAGTTTTGAGTCTATCATGTCATGTTACAGTTATAACAGAAGTTATTGGTCTACAGACAAGCAAATGCTGCTGAGTTGATTGAATGGTCTAATTTCATTTGGCCAAAAAGACCACTAAAGAAATCCTGATCAGTCCTATCTATTTTAGAGAAGTATATGGAAACAATTTACTATATTTCAGTAGCTCATTTTTTTCCTTTCTGGCAATGGAAGCAGGGCAAGTTTTCATGGTATTCAGGCACTGTCTGGGAAAATTCAAAGGCTCTGAAAATCAAATTGGCCAGTGTCCTTGTTTTAAGGTATACCATTTTTTGCTCCTTCCCAAGTTTCTGACTCTAACATGAGGTTCTTCTTGCCCTCTACATGGAAGTGAGTGGAGGCTATGTCATGTATTTCTTCTAAATCTGATAATACTTTGTTAAAATGGGTTCTTCATGATGTCCTGTAAAATTATTACGATGATTGACTGGAAAGAGTTGCAAAACAATCCATAATCTTCATATAAAACCCTAATCTCCATATGAAACCAGAGAGGAAGAGTCTTTCTGATAAAAAACCTTCCTCTTTTGGGGTTGAGGATAGATGGAGTACCTTGGTGGAGGCAGGTTGAGAGGCTTTGACTAGGGAGGAGATTGCAGCAAAGCTGTCACCAAGTTAAACCTGGCATCATAAACCCTGCAGAGCTGGCCTGGGCCTCCATTGCATATGAGGGCTTCAGAGAAAGCAGCTGTGGAAATGAGCCAAATGTTTTCCTAGCACTGTCCAAGTTCACACTGAGTAACTGAGTTGAGGTGTACAAGCCAAGTCCATGACTATTTTAGAGAAATATGTTGAGAGCTGTGTTCTGCTAGCTAGTTCCCAAAGCATGAAGGTGATTTTTTCCCTCTTTGAAGATTTTTGCATGATTTTTTTTAAACATGGTGGAAATATTATTTGTGGTAAAGGATGAGTATGACATTATTGCACATGCTTAGGATAATGACATTTTGCCCTTTTTTTCCATACAGATGTTGATTGAGGCATGTATTAGATCCATTTTTTTGGATCACTCTGCTTATAAAAATTATGAGCTAATGCTGTAAGGAATTTTTTTGTGACTAGTTAGGCAAGTCTCTTTTCCACTGTTATTTTACTAAGAAAAAAACCAGAACTATTCTATTTTTCTTATTGTGTGGGTATTAGTGGACAAAATTTTGGCTCAAAAAGATATTATCAAAATACTTTGTTTACCATTGCCTATATTTAGGCTTTTGTTGTTCTAACAGATTTGAGTATATTTATTTTTGGTTTTGCCAGATAAACTTTAATGATGGAGTGGTCTTACTGTTAGAGTAGCAGACAATTCCACTGTAAATAATCAGGACACAATTTTTACTAAATCTCAAATGGTCTTATGTAGGTTTTAGTACCTAAATGTGATATGTATTTCCTTCTCCTTTTTTATGCTTTCTTTGCTGAATTTTGAAATGTTGTTTATGTTTGCACAAGCTTTGTACCTTGTTTTTAACATAAAACTGCCACTCTTCCATGAACATAAGAGAAAAAAAAAATAAATTGAGAAGGATGATGCCAATGTTCAGTCTGAGTCCTCAAGTATGCATTTAAAAAATAAATGTTTTCCATGGCACATTCAGTTCTAAATGGCAGGGTCTTTGTTGCTTCATCCATTCACTTTGTTCTTTGCAATGTTTGTTTTCACAGAAGCACCTGCAATATTTCCTTAATGTTTGCTGATGCCTCTTATGCTTGTTCAGTTGCTTCCAGAATCTGTATGGGCTGCAGAGCAGAATCTGACTGCTGGATAACTGCAGAATGTATTTTAGTAGTGAGGACTTTTGTCTTCCTTTTTAAAGAAATCAGCAACTCTGTTTAAAGGAAATATTTTGGCATTGTCCTACTTTACTGTGGGAGCATTATAAACACATTTTCTTCTTGTACTTCCAGAATTCTAATTTAATGATTGAAATAATGGTGACAAAATACTCCCATGCTATGAATAAATGAATGTGTGAACTACATCTTCTTAGCTTTTATGTATTTCCAGACAGCAGAAGCATTCAGCAGGCTTTTGTTAGGGAAAATGTGATCTGCTGCATACAGCCTCTTGGAAAGTATGTCTACTTTCTGATTTTTTTTCCTTTTTTTTCTTTTTTTATTTTTTTCTTATCTTTGTATGTGTTTGTGTGTGCAACCAGGAACATTGACTATAGTAGGAAGCTGAAAAATGTAAGTACATCATTTGGAGTTTTTCTTTTTGTCTGGTTAATCCTGTTATTGGCCTGATCAAAATTATGTCAGTAAAAACTGAATACATGACTATTGCTGAAAAGTCCTTCTGAATACAAACCTAACTGGGTTCTGCTGGAAGTTTAGGTAGAGCTGCTATGAAAAAGAAGCCTTACAAAAGAAATAAAATGGAGATATTTGTCTCTTAGATGAGTGATAAGCCAAGTGATTTCTGTGCTGTCCAGTGTGGTGTTTGCTGGGAATGGTCTAATTTGACCATGAAGCCTCACTTTTGTAGCTCTTCCCAAATATATAGGCATAGAGTACAGTTGCACAAAGCATTTAAAATGAAGAAAAATGGCCATTAAATTGGGATGCAAGGCCTTACTATGAGGTTTGCTAACTTTCTCATTGTTCTTCCAAATAAATTAAGGATTCTCCAGAAAGGCTATTTCCATTTAACTTCAATTTACTCTTAATTTAAACTAAGGGAAATGGTGTTGGATTCTGTGCTTGTTAACTGGAAAAGAAAATGTCTGAACTTTGCTGGTCTCAGTTTAAAGCCTAGCAAGCTGTCTGTCCTTAGTTATCTGTAAACTGGTGTAATTTTTGTTTGGCTCACATCCCTGTATCCTGATAGGAAATGCCAAGATCTTTTTTAATAGCATTGAAAACCAGTAATAATAACTTCCATGACTGGAGGTAAAAGAAACCAAAACCCAAAGAACAGCAAAACCACCCCTCCCCCAAATTGTTTCATCCTGTCTTTCCCATCATCAGCAGAGCAGTATCTTCTGCAAACAGCACACAGACTTTTAGGGGAAGAACTCAGCTTTGGTATTTTAACACTCTTTGTGGGCACTAGCTAAACATCTTTGTACAGATGTGTTGCTTTAAAGGTGAAGTTTCAAAAGTATCCTCCATAATGTGCTTGTAGGCAATATATGCTTTCCAGGTGCGTGATCCAGCTGGCAGCCAGCCGGAATTGCTTGCAAATGTGAAATTTTCTGCCTTTTTTTTTTTCCAAATAAAGAGAGGAAGAAGAGAGAAAGTGATTAAATGCTAGCCGAAATAAATAAAAAAACCCAAAATACCATAACCTTCATCAATGAACTCAATGGTAGTTTCCTGGTTACTAGAAATACTGTTATTTGCAAATATTTTCATTTAACTTGAGAACATATACTGTAAGACTACTTTGCATTAAATTTGTCAAGTGGTGTTGGTTGAAGGAAAACAGTTCAGATAAAGTTTGTTTCAAGACAAAAAAAAAAAATCAGGACTAGCAACACCACCTCATTTCATTCAGCACAGTAATATAGATTTCGATGTAATTTTTAAAAAAAGGGAAAAGTTTTTGAACTCCATTAAAAATTTTACTCAGTATTTCATGATATGTATACTACTTTTAAACTAAAGAATATAAACTTTATTTATATATAAAATACTTATTTTATGTTATGTAGCACAGTTGTTAAACAGAAGGTCTGTATGATGTATCCTGTTCTGACAGGGCATCAGCTGCAGTGCTGCATAATTTTGGACATTACACTTAAATGAAAAATGGGGATGCTAGTGCAAGTTGATAAGAAACGTCTAGCATGTTGCTGAGACGTAATTTGGATTCATGTTTTAGGGAAGAGGAGTCCAAGAGATGTCTGCTCCCAGTGGAATAGACCCCCACTTTGGTATTTCTACTAGTCTTGTTTCCTTTAGTTCACTATATAGCAGGAAGTATATGGCCCTGTCCCATCAAAACATAAAATGCTGTATTTCAGTTTATGAATCTTTTTTTGATACAGTTAATGACAACTATTATTTATTATTGGCTGCATCTCTTTTCCACATCAAAATATTTCCTGTTTGTTCTGCAGTTAAATACTTTGCATGGAACATGCTGAAATAATGAACATTAAATGAGAAAATGCCCTAAGTTCTAGGGTGATGGTTTGTCATTTTTAACCAGTGCAAAACACTGAATTTAAATGCCTTTGAGGAGCAGTTTACAGTTCAAATAGCTGCTGCACAGGTATGATTAAAGACATTGCTCTAAGTGGAGACATATGTGGTGCAGAAAAGGTTTTTCCTTGCATGGTATAAACGTCAGCATTTTTGTTTGTATTGGATTTGACCATCCTAAGCATCTTAATTTCTCATTTTCTAAAACAAGTGCAACACCAGCAGTGTCAGGTCAGATATCTTTGCTACTTGCAAGAGTAATTCTTGGTCCTTTTCCCTCACCAGTTTTGAAGGAATTTTTGAGTTATGGAGAGATACAAAGTCAGAACTTGAATGAAATCATTGACTTTAATGCTGTAGTCTGATAGAAATGACAAGACGCTCATGGCTTTTGATTAATCTTGGGCTAAGAAATTCTTAAACTAGCAGAACCCTGGAAATAAATGTTCCTGTGTCATCTGGTTACTTACATTAAGGTGATTAAAAATGGGACTCCCTTTTCTGTCCTTGAAATAGACACATATTCGAGATGCTTTTAGGCAGGCAGACATTCTAGCTACTTTGTTTATTACCTTGGTCTGAATAGTTTGCCTTAATGACTACTAATATTAGCAGTCTTTAGGGAGTTTTTGTATTGAATTTAAAAACAAATGTATTTATGTGTGCCTTCTAGAAGTTTCAAGTCTTTGTCTAGTTTTTCTACTCAGATCCATCTTTTCTGTTTATTTTTCCAGTCAGATATAACACTTTTATTATTTTTATTAAAAATGACAGGGAGATAATATGTTAAGTTACATATTTTTAAGACTGTTTAAACTTTCATAGTTGCCTGATGTATTTATGTTTAACCTTTGACAGACACTTCCCTTTCAGTTCTGATTTATAAAAAAATCTTGTGCTGCTGTGCAGTTTAGAATAAATGAGGGATGCTGCAGGGAAGTAAATTTAGCTACAGGACTGTGTAGATGGCTGAAATTAATTCTTATTAACTTCTGCAGGTATTAGTCACCATTTATTGGCTAGGGAAAGCAGCAAACAGCTGCACATCATATAACGGATCAACCCTGAACCTGAAGGAGTTTGAAGGCTTCCTGGCACAAATGAGAAAGGTATCTTTTTGATATGTTTTGGGAATGGAAATTTACTTCAAATTTATTACTCATATAAAAAAACTGTTTCTTTCTAAATATGGGAGAAGGGGGGCTGGAGTGCAAATTCCTTAGTAAACCTCTACTTACATCAAAAATGTTTCTGATTCTACCAAACTGAAAACCACTTTGGCAGACAGCTTTGTGGTGGCATCAGTGATGCAGCAAGTGATATAAAATAGGGCTTTAGAATTGTCATGTTGCTCTTTCATCCTAATTTCCATGTGTTTTGGTTTGATTTTCATTTATGACAATGAAAATTTTCATAAATGAAAATCCAACAGAAATCAAGCAGAAGTTTCAGCTAGAAGAGCTGAGATTCAAAAGTAACATGGTAGGACTCACAAAAACATCGTTTATTTTCTTCTTTAAAACATTCAGTCTCATAGGCAGCATTTTTGGGTTTTTGTTGCAACATAAAACATCAAACCAAAGGATCTAAATAAAGCTGAAGTGGAGGAGAAGGAGATAATCTTTCACCAAAGGCATACTTAGGATAAATCTGTTTTTGCCAAGCTCTAAATTCTGGTTGAAATCATATTTGGTGGTTTATGATGAACTGTTCTCTGTTGGAAGAGAAAAGTTGTGATTGCTGCGGGGTGGCTTGAGGATTGTTGGTTGAGCATTCTAGCATGCCCTGAACCTTGATATCAGACACTTAAGCTCATGGTTAATGCTGATGGTTAGCACTGATAACCAAACCTGCCTTTCTTTGGGATAGAAGGGGCAAGGAGCAGGTGTGGAAGAAGATTGGCAGCACCATGTACTGGCACCAGGTGTGTTGGACGTAGTGCTGTGCAAAGGCTATGCAAGCACATTCTGCATCCACAAAGAGCCTTGTGCCTGCTTTTCCCTCCCCACCTCAGGTAATGGCCATGTCATCACAGGCAGTAGGATTTGGGGACCATGGGAGACTCTCTGGACTTAAATTGTCCTTCAGCTCTGTGCTGCTGCAACTGTGCCAGCTGCAGGTCTTCTTTCTGGGATCTGACAGGGGCAGCAGCACTGGAGAGGAAGAAATGCTTGTCTGACTGATAGCAGCTCCTACACCCTGGTGTGACCAGAGAACCTTAACTAGATGGGTACAATTCCTGTTTGTGAGCCCACTTCTTCAGAACAAGCAGGTGAAAATGGAGAGGAAAAGAGAACATCCTGCTTCTCTGGAGAAGTTTATTTTAGTTTTCATTTTAATGACCTGTGTTTATCACTTGGGACTTTGGGACTCATGAGTGATATGACTGAGCCTGAGCAATAAAAGATGAAGTTAGTAGTTGAGTTTTTTACAAGTAGAAGATGTGGGGAGGTAGCAGTTTGCACTCCAAAGGATCTGAAAGGTGAAAGAAACCCAAAAAAGGGAGCTAGCACAGAAAAATTGCCAAAGTGCAGGCAGCCACAATGTTAGTGCTGCATGGTATCATGTTTTTTTTTTTTAATGTTTAATCTCACACCACAAGGCTCTGCATTTTCCAGGTGATATTTACCCATGAAAGTCCTCACCAGAGCATTTTGGAGGTCCTATCTTGAACCCTTTTATGGCATGAAATAGGCCAGGGGCAAAAGGAAGCATTCTCCAGGGAGCTGGTGGTGGTGAAGTGCCTGGCTGGGCATTGCAGAGTGCTGCAAATTAGGACATAAGCAAGAGGCTGGTACTTGATTTGTTGCAAATGTTGGAGCTGGAAGCAGAGTAGAGGTCTCATAAGCTATGAAAGCTATATATGCCTTTAATACATAAACAGAGCATTTTGCAGACCTGAAAAGTCTTATTTAGGGTGATGCTGCTGTGATGGCTGCTGGTGACTTTTTACCATGTCCCTACTCTTGCATCCCTGCAGTATTTCCCAGTGGCAATTGTGGGTTTGTATGTTGCTGCTTTTGAAGAGGATTTGATTGTAAAGTATAACATGTTAATCATGCTGTGCAACACTCTGATGTTCTTTATAGCTAAGCTCAAGTGATGAAAAGGCACTTTATCACATTCTCTACTGGCGTTTTTTCCACAGAGTCTAATAACTAAATCGACCATAAATTCAGTGTGGTTTAGTTTTTCTGTTGTAAATCCTCTCTGCCCTCCTTTTTTAATAAGCAAATCAAAAGACAGCTCTGGTGTATGTTGTTGTGGACTCATCTTTTTCTACTTCTCATGCTGAAGGGGATATTAATTTCTAATTTTATTCATGCTATTCTGTTTTTAATTTCATTAACTATTTGAGTACTCATTCTTCTTTACTTGAAAACTAGAAATTCCCAATGACAAAACATCAATGGCTTTTTGATTATATTCAGTGGGTGGAACTTCCTGGACAAATGCATCTTGTATTTGGCAATCGCACTCTAACTGCTGCTCTGTGGCATACTGTGTTCTTAATTAGATAAGATGAAAGACTAATGCACTGTGGTGTGTCATCCCGTGGTGTTATCAGTCCCACAGATAAGCACATTCCCACTGATAGCATTTGGGAGATGACGTTTGCTCAAGGCAGGACGAGGACTCGTCTGTGTGACGGCATTGTGTTGTGAGAGTGTCTTTGCCAAGGGGAAAGCTGTAAAGAACATGTTTACAGAAGTCTAGGATCCTGTCCTGGTGCCTGCCTCCTAATTCTCAGTGAGCAGCATGCAAAATTAACATAAACAGGCCATTGAAAGTAAGTTCTGCAGAACTCATTAGTTCACAATTGGACTGATTTCAAACTCAGAGATAGTGAATGCGGGATGGGGCTTTTTGCCCATTTTAAGTCCCTGTGGCTGCTGAACAGTTCTGTGTCATTCAAATACAGTAATTTAGGAAAATGGAAGTGTGCCTAAAGATTGAGAATAGTTGATTGGTATGAAGGGATGAGAGGATTTAAGGAATTTGGATTTTTTAAAAGATTTTTGGATCGTGTCACAAACGGGATTTTGATAGGATTTGTAGATTTGGTTTTGGCTGTGTGTAATTCATGCAGATTTCAGGGAGACAGATTTTTGTCGTCTATTGTTTCTACCAGCATTTTAGTTCACTAAGCAGAATTGGGAAAGGATGTTATATAGGATACAACTTTTTTAGATGCATTTTATCTGTTTTTAGAATAGATTTTTACTTCTATTTACTGTGAGGTTACTTAATGGCATTACCACAGTTTAGCTTGGCCTTAGGTGACCTTTGCTGCTGGCCTTAATGTGGTATTTCGGCAGATTAGTAGTGAATGGCACTAATTAGGCCTTCCTGAAAAGTTTGCAGGGCGTTTGGTCTGATGTCTGAGTTTTGCTTCAAGCCTCCCTCTTGTTCGTCAGGGGAGTGTTGCTGAATTACTGCAGTGCTCTCCACCCTCCATCACTTGTCTGGCAAACCTGCTTTTTTGTGGAGGCAGCCCACCATAGCATACTGTGATATTCCTGATTGATCTTCTCATTGGCAATACTAGTGATGGGTAAACCTTAGCAGTCAGGGACAGTGGGAGCTCTGCTCAATATAGCCATTGTGCTTCAGCTAGTGGTAAGCAGGGGGTGCTTCTTAATTAGGAATTAATATTCAAATGCTTCTGGGAATAAAAAAAAAAAAATCACATTCCAGCCTCTTTGGGTCACAAAATGTCATTCTGATAATGGCACCCACATCTCTGACTTTACTTACTGTCGGGGGAGAAAAAAACAGATTTATCTCTGAACAAACTTAGTTATTTTTGTTTTTTCTCAGTCTGTGTGATTGTAATTAATATTAAGACACTCTGTAAAACAAGGAATTTATTATAATGCAAGAGTGAGGATGGCTTCTATTGACCTTTCCCTCTGCTGGAGTTTCAGTGTTTTAGTATGTGCTGCTTGCACTGGAAAGAATTTATAATCACAGGGCTGTCAAAGACAACCATTGTTCTCCCTGCTCTGAACATGTGGGTCAGCTACAAGTGCTTTCATATCCCCCAGAGCCAGGAGCTGGCAAAGAGTAAAGAGCACAACTGAATTCTTCTGAGGCATCGGGAAAAGCGTTTTGCATATTTTTCATTGCTGATTGCTTGAGAAAGACATCCCTCTTTCATAACAGGAATTTCTCTTCAAGGTAGACGGAGGCTGGGGCACACTGCTTTATTATTTTGCCGAGCTGAAGCAGCAACAACAAATGCTGTCTGCTGGGGTCCTGGCCAGATACAATAGATGGGCAAGGAGGGGGGTGGATCTTTTGGAAAGCAGCAAACTTAAACCTGATGCAGGCACGATGTTGAAATTGTAGTGCCTTTGGCTGTGCTATGGACTGTGGACGACAAGTCAAGTTTCAGGTTACTTTCACTTTTGATCAGTTTATTAACTGGTCTATTGGAACTTTCTCAGTTCATTGTACTAATCTAATGAGAGTAGTTTCCTCTTAAACAGCATAAAAGTAGTTTATTGCAAGCTTGCGCTTTGTTTTGAAGGGAAGAAGGGGCACAAACCAAGGAAACCCTTTTTTGGGGAGGAGATTTTTAGTATTTAGGAAGATGCTTTGTTTTTTGGTGCGTAACGCATCTCACGAGTATGTCAGTGCCTTCTTTCTGAGGAGGTTCCTGCTGTATTTCCACGTAGGAAACAGAGGATATTGAGAGCCCCAAGCGCAGCATTCGTGACAGCGGCTACATAGACTGCTGGGACTCGGAGCGCAGCGATTCCCTCTCCCCGCCTCGCCACGGCAGAGATGATTCCTTCGACAGCCTGGACTCCTTTGGCTCCCGCTCGCAGCAGACACCATCTCCAGATGTAGTGCTCAGAGGGAGTAGTGATGGTGAGTACCAGTCACAGTGCAGCACATGCACAACACTGTGACATAGAAGTAGCGTTTCTGGAATAAATGTGCCATTCAGAAGCTGCTCACAGCCTCTGAATTGGGCAAATCTGCTGGGAGAACTTCTCTGTGAATGCTGATCTGTGCTCCCTGAGGTGTAGATGACTTTGCCAACAGCTTACCTGAAGTTTGTCTCAAGGCAGTGCGGCACTGGGAAATGAGTTACATCATTGCAGTGTGGTTTTATGAAGGGAAGAGTGTTTTTCTGGGTTTTGGTGTAAGAGGATGTTATGCAGACTCATTTTAACTTACAAACTAGGCTGAAGCAAGACATAAAATTACACAAACAGGGTACAGTGAATTGTAGTGAATAAAATGTTTGCTTAAGTAAATGCAGGGCAGATAAATGACAAATATCTTGAGAATGTCTGATACTTGGCAGAGTTTTGAATGCTGATGTACAGCACTTTATCAAATATCATATATCTTTTATGGCATTTAGAAAATTGGGTAAATTAATACGTCCCAGCATCAGAGCTTTGTACACATTTGTGAGAGGACAGGCAGCTCTGGGCATACAGAATGGCTACTACTTCTCTGCCTTTCTTTTCTGATTCCAAGAGGTTTGCAGAGGCTTGTAAACACAGCATGCTGGATGAAGAAGGATTTGCTATAATAGGTGTCGAGCACACATTTAGGTAACCTGTCATGAGTAGCATTTTGGTATAGGACAAAAGGATGAATGATTGAGGCTCTTTCTGTGCAGTTGCATTCCTGATAAACAGATGAATAAGTCTGAATAAGTCGGACTTCATCAGATGAAGTTATGTTGCACACTTGAATCACTTCTCCTTAGTAACTTTTTTTTTTTTTTTTTTTAAAAAAGGAAAGACAGGAAGATTTTTTTGGTAGGAACCAGATGTTCATATTACTTTTGGCAGTTTGAAAGAAACTGGTGCTAATCATAACCGGACACATGAAAGATTTCCTGAGGTGATGGGGAACTCCTTAGAACTGGAAAGCTGGCAGGGAGAGCTGGTATCACAGTAGAATTATGAAAGAGCCCTGGGAAAATCAGAGCTAAGATCGGCTCTGCTGCTCTGAGTAGCCTGTGGTCTTTAGGCTGTTACTGGTTGACCATCCAGAACTAGCTACTGGGGCTGATTCCCTGAAACAGCCTCATGGCCCCTCAGACACTGAGCAGAGCACAGACTCCATGTTATAAAATATATAATATATATATATATAAATATATAAAAGGCTTTTCTGCCTTCTCAAATGAGACAAGCATGGTGTTGGCAAATAGGAACACCTCACACGTCCTAATCAAAAATTAGACCCTGGGTGCTCAAGGGATGTCCAGTGTCTGTGCTCTTGGAGCTGCTGGACAGCCAGTTACATATGTCCTGTAGATGATTCCTGTCAACTTCTGTCAGATTATCAGATGTTAGAAAGGTTTTGTGATTGTTTGCCACAGATTGTTTGCTAAGACATTCTATCTTGTCACAATCCTGAGTCTGTAACAAACAATAACAAGATGAAAGCCCACAAATCTTGTTCTGAAAAATTAGTCTTTAACCAGGGTGCGTGCGGATGCTGTGTCCGCATGTACGACTTGTCCAGCCAACACTTTCTAGTTTGTCCTATTTTCCCTGCTTACTACTGCCATAATTTCACAGCTGTCTCCTACAGCAGTTGCAGGTGAGGTGTAACTTGGCTGACCTCCTTTATGTTGAACCTCTTCCTGTGGTCCCAGCAGGCCAGTGTTTTACTCAGCTGTTAGTAGTTTTTGATAGAAACAGTATATTGGACTCGATGATCTTAGAGGTCTTTTCCAACCTAAACAATTCTCTTATTCTATATGCAAAGTTGGATGGAGGAAAACATTTTGCTTTCATTACTTCTTTCTCCATTCAAATAGGAGCTTTATAAACCATATAATATTGTTGTGAACTAGAACTACGATTTCTTCCACTCTTAGAAGAAATAAAAGCCTGAATAGACATGACTTAAGTGATGCTAAGGTGATTAGTTTAGGTAGAAGCAGTATGTAATACTACCTTCACAAATGCCATCTGTGATTAGTTTCATTGTTGAGGAACTGCTCTGGTGCCCCATGGAGAGCTTGTCCCTTAGCAAAAAAACAAGACCAGTGGTAGAGTAGAACAGTTATTTAAAACAACACAGTAGAATCACAGACTGAACTGCCTTTAGAGTTGCCAGTTAATAAAATGCTCTGCTTGGCCAGCAGTTGTGTCTGGATCCTTTTAAGAAGGATCTTTGCATGTCTATAGTGTATAATTGCTTGTTACTAGTTGTGGAAACTGCTGCTGCATCTACTTGAAAAAGCAAAACAACAAACTTTAGGTTTTAAATGTAGAGCACAGCTGCATCTTCCATTTAGTACTTTGGCTTCAAGTACTCTTTTTGCAAATTTGAGCTGAAAATAATTTCATGAGTAAGATATGAATAATTAAAGAAGCTGTTTTTCTTTGAAGTACTTAGCTTGGGGATGCTGGTAGGCACATCAGTAACAAGAGGAATGTGTTCTAATTCCTCTGCTACTGTGGTTATCTATTTCATCCTTTCTGTCTGCCAGTTCAAGACTGGTTTTGATGTGTTACAAAAATAGACACCAGAGCAAAGTCAAAAGCAATCAGAATAGCAAATAGCAGTAAGGGATCTTTTTCTTATCTTTTACTTACTCTGTGCCCTGCTTTGTCTAATGACACTATAGCCCTTCCAACCCCAACTGTCCTCAGACACCCATGATTCTGTGATGGTATCTCCACTTTTTTGTTTAGACATAGATTCAGGGTACCAATTGTGGTGTTAGTTGTCAAAGTTCTTAATAAAAATTGTTCAAGTGAAAGATTACTGACAAAAAATGTATTGTGATGTCTAACATTCATATTTCCATTGTCATCTTTTCCTACTGTTCCTTTTCACTCTTCTTTGTCTCTCTCCAAGAAAATCATGAAAAACTCAATCTACTGCAAAAGCTCTTTGCAAATAACATTCCTAGCATATTTAGACCTCTTTTTTCTTCCCCCACTTTGAATTATACGCAAACTACTTGTGATTTTTGTGACTTCATTGTTTTCACTTGTTCAGTATGTAGCACAGTGAATTAGCTATTAATTACTAATGTTTTGAATTAACAAGAGGACACAACCTAAGTGGCTTCTCTTCACCCTAAAAGGGGGAACAGCTAATTGCAGTTGCAAGTGCTGCAAAGGGGGCAAGAACCAGAGACATCCAACTCTCCAGAGCTTGGAGAACATGCAAATGCTGATGGGACAAATAGCTGAACACATTCCATTTCACTCTTCAAATCAGGGCCCATGATAAGGTTATACTGCTGGGAGAAAACTATTTACATAACTTCTTTGTGAAATATTTTAAAAGGCTGTGACGATGCAGGGAATCTAAGCTTCCAAAATGGGAAGTTCCACACTGCTAATGCTCTTTAGGGCGTCTCTCCTACAATTTGGGAATTTCAAATCAGAAACTTGCCTAAGTTTCAGTGTTCTAAATGCGTTGTAAATATCAGGAAGTTTAGTTCATTTGAACAATATCAAGTGGTCACCCAGCTCTGCTGACCTTGTATCTTATTCTCTCAAACTCTCATTTTTTTTCTCTGCCAGTTTTTCTTCACTGTACTGATCTAACCTCTAAATCCTGAGATCACTTCCCTCTGCCCTTGCACCTTTCCATCTGGGTATCAAGTCTCTGTCTATTCTGCAGTGTGCTAGACTGATTGACTAGGCAACCAGTGAGACTGGAGAAAGACCATTGAGCCTTCTGGTTCACAGCAGCAGCTGCTGCTCTCAGGTCTTGACTGAAGCTGATGCTGTCTGTGTTCAAATTGCTGTGTTAATGTGTGTGTAGAAACATCCACATATTTCTGCCATTCTGTAGCTATACAACATGGAATCTTTTTCTTTTTTGCTTTTGCTTGAGTTAGGCACTTATTAGTCTAGGTTCAAGACTGTGAATCAGATCAGACATGCCCTCATGTACAACTAGGAGTCATCTGGGCTTTAGGCTAACTTCTGCCCTACCTGATTGACAAGTCTGGCTTAGTTTTAACCTCAGGTTTTTTGATGTGGCCTGTGGTTGAAGATGAATTTTTCAGGGAATGATAGAAAAAAGTTCACTGTCTGTGCAGATGTTGTGGCTACTACCTTCAGTGACTGATTTTAAAATACAAATGCAAGTAACAGTGGCGAAATATAATTTTTTGGTGGTGCCTTCTCTGATTTATAGTTTAAAAATAACCCAAAAAACTGGATGAAAGTGAAAATAAAAAGGAAATTTTTTTCTCTTCCCTCACTAGGGAGAGGAAGTGACTCAGAAACTGACCTGCCACACAGAAAGATGCCAGATGTGAAAAAAGATGATATGTTGGCGAGGCGGACCTCACATGGTGAACCTAAATCAGCTGTGCCTTTTAACCAGTACCTCCCAAACAAGAGTAATCAGACTTTCTATGTACCTGCTCCGCTTCGGAAGAAGAAAGCTGAACGGGAGGAGTACCGGAAGAGCTGGAGCACGGCGACGTCCCCGCTGGGAGACAGACCCTTCAGGTAAGGCTGGCCTGTCCACATCCTCCTCTCCTCACTGATGGATGGCGCTCTAACACTTGCCCAGTTTCCATTCCTTCCACAAGGTGTATGATGCTGTAATAAATCTCTTGCTGGTGTGGTACTAATAAGTAGTGTTTAGCAAATGGTTTAGAAAAGCAAGAAGTGGAAAATCATTGTTGCAATGTCATTATTTACCATACAATGCAATGTATAGATTCTGTTTGACAAGATACTCTTTAATGCAAGTAATGTGGATGTTTGGCTCAAACCCAAGGCTGGAAAAAGTTGTTCTGGACAATCTGTTTCAGTTCTCAAGACAATTACTGACAAATGACAATTAAAAGTAATGTTTTATATGTTTAATCAAAATATATAATATTTTTGCTGTGGTTTTTTTGTAAAATAAATGTATTTGTATGTTGTATTTAATACACCAGTATGGTTTATATAGCTGTGACACTGCATGTTGGTTTTGTCAACTAATACTTCACTTTTGATTTGGACTAAGAAACAACTTCCTTTAAAGAGCATAATTATCTTCCCTGATTATTCATCAGAATTCATCCTTTGGCATCTTGACTTCAGCAAAATGTGCTTGTAAGTGTGTATGTTTTAAGCACAGCCCACATTAAACTACCTTGTATAATTAATAGCAAACCCCACCCTGAAACCATAGAAGAAGAACTGAATGAAACATCAGGACTGTGTGAAAAGGAGAAAGTGGGCTCCATGGCTCCTGAAGCAAGCTCCCTTAAAAATCAATTAGGTGTGAATCAAAGTGAAGAAAACTCCACAGACCAGTCTCCTTCATGTAGTGCAAAGGAAACATCAGCACCCAAGGGGAAAGATGTGGAAGAGATCAGAAAGTTAAGAAGACTGGAACAAGCTGGCATTAAGGTCATGTCAGCAGCCCAGCGCTACAGCAGGTTAGCCCAGCAGTGTGGGAAATCCTGCATGCTTCACTACTGTAGGATTGCCTGAAGTGTGGGCTTCCTTGATCCGCTGTGATTTCGCTTCTCCTAACAAAAATCCAGTCTGCTAAGCACTCACAATTGCTAGTGAAGGTCTTGGTTTGAAAAAGCTTGTCATGTGGCAGTGTGAATTGCAGAGTTGTATGATGCTAACTGCATTTATGTTGAGAAATTGTATTGTCTTACAACATAATGTAAACAGGCTCCAGGAGAACTACTACAGACTACTTGTCACCTTCCACTTAATGCTTCCTTCTATTTAATACAAATATATAGAAATCTATATTAAATGCCGAGTTTAGCTAAAAGTTTCAGAAATTTACCTTGCTTGTTGCTGGTAGGATGGTTTTGTTTACTGAACCACACTTTTTAGGTGGCTGATATTTTTAGCTATGTTAGTAAATGATGCATTTATTTTTAATGGCAGGAACTATAAAAGCACTGTGCTTATTAACACATGTACCAGTTTAAATATGTTCAGCAGACATAATTTGCCTGACTTTAGTATATAATATATGTAGTTATTCACTAATTACCTATGTTATTTTTTTTTTGGATGTTGTTCAGTTTGGATATTTCCTATTCTTTAACTTGAGAGCTGAATGATGGCTAGGTTCACAGCCCATGCCTTTCCATCATCTCAATCTCTTCTATTCATGGGGATGACCTGCAAAGTAGAGTTTTAGCTAACATGTCAGAAGATAAGGCACTTATAAACAATCAAAATGGCTTGGCTAAAGGGTAAGCATCCAAATGTCCTCCTGTCCAAAACATTTTGGTTTGGATTGTGGGGTGAAATCCTACCAGTGAGCCGTTTATCAGTTGCTGGTCTACAGTCTGGGCTTTGAAATGTATTAGGAAGAAATGCAGCTTGCTTGTGGTGCAGTTTATTCATAGGTGCAGTGAAACTGGTGTGCAGCCACATACAGATGTGCCATATGCAGATGAAATAGTCACAGAATATGTGCTGTCACATGTCCCCTTCTCAGGTCTACTTCACTGTTGTTGAGCTGTACTGAATCAGTGTTTATGTCTGGCTGTGGGGTATTACTTTTGATAAAGCCCAGCACCAATAATGAGGGGCTGTCTGGCATAAATGAGTTCTTCATTCTCACTCAGTGTGCTAGTCTATTGGGAGTCCATAAACCAGAGGGGCATTAGCTTAATCTATTCCGAGTCCAAGGCTGTAGTATTAATGGTAGTAATGTGGTAATATGTAGTAAAATGCAGTCATTGCTTGTGTTTAGCAGTGCAGTGCATAACAAATAGCTCTGTTTGCATTTGGAGGATGCTCACCATGTTGAGAGACCCTTTTCCAACTCTGTGCTTGATCTGTTTTGATGTCCACAAAGGAGAAAGATGTGTGAACAAATGTGTGGTTCTCTCCTTGGACAATCTGTTGTCCTTACAGCCCTTATGGAGAAGGGAGGAGAAATAACAAGTAATTTTCTTCCTTGCTCTCAGTGGAAACGACTTGTGGAATTTGGCAGCTGGAAGGAGGAGGAGATGACAGTTTTCTCTTCCAGCTAAGGGTCAAAGAGCAGAGCATTGTAACCCAAGCATCACTGTAGCAAAGTAAGAGCTTGCTTCTGGGGATTGTAGGAAGAAACAGCAGAAAAGGCACAGAGGACAGAAGTCCGTAAGGAAAATTCTTTGTATGCGAAAGTGGAAGAATAGTGGATGAGAAGAAAGGAAGAATTTAGTAGTGACACTTTAGGGTACATTTAACCATATTTCTTAATGTCTTCTCTGAATATCTCTATTTTATCTCTCTTGGCATCAAGTTCAATTTTCCATGCACTAATGGCATTCAGCAATTCTCAGACTCTCTTGTTTCTGTATTCTGATTTTTTTTCTTTCACCCTTCTTACTCCCTCATCTTTCTCTGATACCGGCCTCTCTCTTGTTTTTTCACCTGAGGTTGTCAGTTTTATTTTAGTTCCTTTGAGTTGTTTGCAGGCTGTTTCCTCTCAACTTAATGACCTCTGGAGGACACCTACTGTGACTTTTGAGTTCTACAAGGCATCTAATTGTTCCTAAAGCTTAAACTCAGTAGGGGACTTTTCTGAGTCCTGAACAGGAAAGATTTGAACTTGTATGTAAATTATTTTTTGCTTGAAGTCTAAGTGCCTGTCTCCATTGCTGTAGCATGTTCTAGGAAAGAGCTCCTTTAGTTAGCTGAATTAGATACTATACAAATGCATGCCAAAAAGTAATTCCCCTTCCCAAAAGAGTGAATTGTCTCTGTTGCATGTTGTTTTATTGATATGTGATCTTCCTTGCTTATTGCCTGCACATCTGTCTCTTGATTACTGTATTGTATATGAAAGGTAGGGATCACATTTATGGAGATACCCTGAAAAGAAAATAATTGTGTGTTTAAAAATATGCTGGAGAGGAGAATTTAAGAGAGAAATGTGAGCAAGCTTTTATGATATGTTCATTGAAAAATAACATGGACTCTTACCTTGACAGAGCATAGGGATCCAAAATCCTTCCATTGTTCTGAAATGCAATATAAGGATCCATAAGCCTGTATGAGACCTTGCTTCAGGTGTGCAAATGCCTGCAAGTTTGGAAACACCTACTGTACCAGCATTTACCCATTTACTGTTTCTGCAACAGCTGGGGCTGGGTGTGCAAGAGCAATTTGCAGCTAAATCTATTATTTAGTATTTGTTATCTATACCATGGTAAACTGACCTTAAAAAAATACTTTTGAGACCATCATAAACTGTTTCAGGAGACCCCAAAATGTCACAGCTAGTCTTTGATTCCATGAAAAAAAAATTGTAAATGAATGGAAAATATTCTCAACCTAGAAAGTGATTACTGAAATCTCATTACATACTAAAAGCCATAAGTTTTGTATTGCAATGACTCATAGTTGCACTTTTGAGTACTATAACTCAGTATTTCTTTGTTGCCAAAAACACTACTCTCAGAAATGCTACATTTGATGCTCTCAAGCTTTGCTACTGTTGGTGGGCATGAGACTGAAAAATCCAGCAGTTCTTAATCAGTAATTGCTTGGTGAGCCAGCTGTTTCTGAAGCTGTTGTGAGCACAAATATTCATGAGGAAAAGGGACAGCAGTTCCCATTTGGAATGCTACTGGCCACTGTTGTTCTGTTGCCCTAAGTGAAATTTTGATCCTTCAGAGAGATCTAAGGAAAAATTTGCCTTTAGCTAATTTGAGACCATACTCTCCACATCACTAACAGGGGATCCTGTGTTTTGCAGGATAAGAAGGCAAAGGCAGACAGTTTAGTGTGTCCTCTGAGCCTGAGCCAGGCTGCTCTGCCAGGGATGGTTTATGGCTTCCCCATAATTTTCTCCAGCAACTTTTTGGAGCAGTACTTTCAAAGGGCAGCTGAGTATGTAAAATAAGTGGTACATGTAGTGGGCTTGCAGGGTTTTAAAATGTTTTAAATGCTTTTAAAAAGCAATCTTTACATTCAAGATAGTAGAGAGACTCAGAGCAATCCCTGAGCTATTTAGATTTGCTTTCTTAATGCCAGTCTGTTTAATCCTTTGTGATCCCCTCTATTTCACTTTGTATAGCAAGGTGTGCTACATGACAGAGCAAATGCCTACAAAAGTACTGCATGGAACAGTTCTTGCTGCCCAACTTCCTAAAATATCAATATGAACAATTATATTTTTAAATGTGAGAGTTGCCTAGCTCCTGCCATCTGTCTTTTCAGTTTGCCTAAGAGTACTGACCCTTACAAGTTAAAATAAGCTTAATCTTTATGGGTACCAGCTGTCAAGTGTCTTTACTGTCATAATCTTCAGTAACAGCAAGGCTGTGTTGATAGCAGTTGTGTTTCTGATGAAGGCAGGTGGCAATATTTTCTGGCATGCCAATATCACTGGTGTGCTATCATTGCAGCTACTGTATGTCAGCTGGCACAGAGGGCTTATTCTGTGGGAAAGGAAATGTTAATTAGGAAGAGAATCAATCAAGGTGCATGCGAGAAGAAAGCAATTAAGAATACTAGGGTAGTCAGCCTCCATGATTACTCAGATGGGTTTTTGGTTTTGTTTTTTTTTAATGGACCTATTAAGAAAAATGCAAAATATCTGACATTTTAAGACTCAACGGCATGTGCCAGGGATCTGATATTTGCATCACATTTCTTCCTTTGTTTGAAGTGCTCAAGAAGTTTAATACTGCCAGTTATGGTAATACATTCACTGCATCTTGTATGCTAAAATTTGTTCTTACTGGTTCTTCCAGCTATAGCTAAAATAAGGTCCAACATGCTGACTTTTTTTATGTACAGTCTTTGTGGATTTTCTACTTTATATGATAAGTTTTATTTCTAGCTAGGCTTTGTCCAATCTAACAGCAGCTTGGAGCATATTTGATTACCTGTGCTGTTTTTTTGGCCTGGATGTGATGCTGCACTGCCCTCTCCTCCTCTGGTGCATCAAGAGCTTTATTTACTTTTGCTCTGTATCAGTAAAAAGCCAATATGTGAAGACAGTGGAAGCACCCCAGACATCATCCTTCGCAAGGACAACCCCTTCATGACACATTATCAAGGAAAGGATTCTGGTTCAGAAGATGAAGCAGCCAGCAGAGTTCCTGATTTAGAAAAGGATGACTTTGCCACCCGGAGAGCCAGAATGAATCAACCCAAGCACATAGTTCCATTTAACTCCTTTTTAATTGGACCCTATACAAGTAAAGAGAAAGGTAAACCAGAAGATGTTAAAAAGCCGTTGCAGATGGAAAAAAAGGAACATGCAAGGTGTGCATTCATGGTCTTATTCTTTCAATTATGATGCTTAATTTCACCATGCTGTATTGCTGTATATGCCTAAAGCTGTCTTGGCTACAAAAAATACCCTACAGGTTAAAGTAAATGCTAAAGCTTATCATAAAGTGAACCAAACAATTTTTGTTACAGTATGAGGAGAAATGTTAATTGGTTGGGAGTGTAAATAAGATTTTGTTATCTAAGCTCATGAGATAGGTCATGAGCGTGAGTAGTGGAGAATAAACTTAGAAAATATGTTTTGCATCTCAGCACTTTTTCAGATCACTTTCAGTGCATGTTTTTTGATGCATTTCTTTCATCTCATGCTCTATTAATACCCTGCATGAAACACAGACCAGATGAGCCTTTAGTGAAGGCACTGAATATATATGCCTGCTACACTGCACTGAATTATGTTGCACCTGGTTCTAATGTGTGTTATGCAGCATTGGTTTGGGAAATGGATCAGGGGTTGAAAGGCTTCAGCCTAGAAAGTCTCTTCTTTCTTCACCTCAGTGATACAGACCTTTAAGAAGTTGCTGAACACAAATATTTGCTGGGTAGAGATCTTTTTCAGGAAACTATTTTATTTGGGCAAACAGATGTGATTCTAGATAAAACCATTATATAAACATTACAGGGAACCCTGACTGTAATAACTGATAAGTTCTGAAAACTTCTTCTAATATTTAAGAGCTCTTTTCAATTTTCAAATGTCAAATGTGTCATTCAGTTGCTGGTAATTTGATTATATTAACATTTTCTAATGACTAGTTTGACAGGACATCTGAGGAGCACCTAACCAAATTTTAATTGTCCAATGCTATTGACATGACTCTTAAGATCAAAGAAATTGAGTAGTGTGTTTGAGAGCAAAACCTGAATTTGCTGTGTGAATAATATTCAAATAAGATATTTGTAACTATTTAAGAGAAAGCTTATTGCAGAAATGCTTAATTCAGTAATAACAAAGATTTTTCTTACTTGAGCTGGGAATAGAAGTTCATGTGAAGAAGTTGTCTCAGTAGTGCATGAGTGGGGTAGCATAGCTGAGAGGTTTGAACTTCAAATGATTCATTCTATGTTTATTTCCTAAAATTAATGTGAAACTAATATTATAAATTCACTTTTATCTTCTTGAGCTCTGAATCTCTTCTTTTGGCATTGATTTATTATTGCTTCCTCAAAATATCTTTCCTTGCTGAACTGGAACATGCATTAAATTAGAAGAAGACGGGTGCACGTGACATCAGTAAGGCAAACAGTTACAAGCAAAGAGAACCCACTCCTACAAAATGAGAAGACTGAGTCAGAGGAGGAACAGCAGGTGAAAGAGCTTGATAATGAGAGAGATGATTTGGCAAAATGGAAATTGATGCAATCTCAAAGCCTCCTTCCTCAGCTACAAGATGATGTGCTTTTTGCTAATGCCTCTATAACAAAAGCAGATCTGGAGACCTGGAAAAGATTGAAACTGTCAGGGGAGCCCAGGTATGGTTTCTGCTTGTGGGCAGGATTGGCAGGCTGGGAAGCATGTTTAGTTTGCCACAACCTGCAGTGTGTGCTTGTGACTTTAAACTTGAAGAATGCCTTGTTGACAACCAGTCCTTCCCTATTTCCGTTTTCAGGAGGAGTCCAAAAATCTGTACAGATATGCTATATGTCATGAAACGAAAGCGTGTCCATCATTTAGAGCACTATAGTAGTTTCACAGTCACTTTTCTTGTAGATACTCAATATCAGGAAGGTCTGTCTCTCACTGGCTGAATTTGCTTTGAAGCTGCTTGAAGTTGAACAGTACAAATTTCCAACTGGTACCATTAATACACTAGCAGCTACATTGCTCCTTACCAAGCTGTCTTCAGGTCTTGGGGTGTTTTATACCTTGGGACTATTACCTGAGGATCAGTATCTTCACGTTAACGTCTCTGTGCTATTTTGAGACCTGAGCTGATACATCAGCACAACATTGTGCTCCAGTGCTGTGCGAATACACCACCACTGTTTCTCATTGCAGCAGGGCTTTCAGGAGCCTCACTATATGGTCTTTGTATGCTCTTGTTGTTAACAGAACCCCTACAAAGGGAGCTACAAAGCAGCTATTCTAAGCTGTTTCCCTGTGGAGATGGTCTATAACCTAGGCAGATGATTTGTGACTCCAGTAGGGAAGGATAACAACCCCTAGCCTTCCTGTTTAGGTGCATGCCATTTTGCAATCAAAGATGGCTGTCTGTTCTGGCATTCTTCTAACAGTGTGGTTATTGTACATAATTTTAGCTCAAATAAATCAAAACACAATCAATCTTTCATCCTGAAGGTACTAGTAATCTCTCTGTTACTTATGAGGTGATTTATTAAAATCAGGATTCAGCCTGCTTTGTTTATGGTAAGTGAATTGCCCTTGCTAGTGCTCCCATGCCACTGTCACTCCCTTGTGCCAAAGTGTGTCCTAGTGCCATACAGTCACATATAGTGTGGGGTCTGGGTGTGCGTGAGCAGATAAGGAAACTGTGGCTTTGTTAGGGTGAAGAACTGAATTTGGAACAGGCTGTATGCTACATTCCTTGCCCTTAGGAAGTGCTTCCATGGATGTACTCCCCAAGTTTTCCCCACAGGTCTGCAGTATCTGCATTTCATATGTCATTTGGGACTCAGTATGCCACAGCTGTTTATACCTGTGTCCTTGAACTTTAAAGTAAAACCCCTTCAAAACCTTAGGAACATTTGTTTTATTCTGAGGGTCTCATGTTGGGGGCATTCTTTTATTCCTCATTATGACCAGTGAAGAAGATTTCAGATGTTCCAGCAACCCTCTGCCACCAGCTGATACCACAGTGAAAGTAGTAGCCCATGATGATTTTGCTGTCCGCAAAACCAGAGCAAACAAAAAGGCTGGTGGCCCCAAGCAGAAGTTTGTGCATTTTGGGCCAGTAACTGAGATTGATCAACAGAAATGGGACAAGCTTGTAATTGGCAGAGCTTCATCCAAGAGTGGAACAGAAGAGGAAAGCAAGAAAGATGGTGTGGAAACTCTCTCTGGTGTTGAAAGCTCTTCTTCAAACACTGCTGTCAGTCTTGGGCTGGCTGAATACAGCAGTGGAGTATCTGAGCCAGAAAATGAGTCCAGGTATTTGGTGTAGTTTAGGAAGTGCTACTGAGCTGTAAATGAGACTTGTTCTCACCAGATGCTGATCTGCATGGGAAGAACTGCAGCATAAAGCCAAGAGCTGTTTATGTGCAGGCCTCATTCAGAAGACATCTGATGTCTTCAGAGTATCTTAACACATTTAGAATGGCGCAAAATGCTGCACACAGGTCTTGCCAATGCTTGCTTATAATTTCTGATGGGCAGTGAAGTCACTGGTATCTCAGAGGCTGAGCTATCATTCATGGTTTTTTCTGCTGCTTCAATTCCAGCAGCTTTGCTCTGCTTGCTTTCAGCACATTAGGAATTTGTCATTCAGTTTGCTGGCCTTACTGATCTTCAAAAAAGGTTTTTTTCAAACCTAATGGATTTACTTTCTTTTTGAAGATGGTGTACTGCTGCTCTCTGTTTCTGGCATTTATCTGGAGAAGAACTGTCTGGGTTGTTAACATATTAACAGATCTTATATTTCTTTGGCATTTCTTTGATCACTTAGTCTGTGGCTGCAGCAAGAACTTTTAATGAATGCTTTTAGCAAGCAATTCATTCAGCTAAGTTTGTGTGTTTATAAAACATTTGCAGACTGAGTTAGATTACTTCTTTTCTTACCTTTCATTTGACCTGAGAATATTTTGTCTGTCTCACCCTTCCTCTCATTCTCATCACTAGTGAGGGAGGAGTCAAGTCAGGTACAGATGACTCTTGCAGGAGAACTCCGTCTCCTGTACCAGTTTCTGATGTCATCTCTGAGGAACAAACCCCATGGAGTTTGAGCAAACGGCAAGAAAGTGCCAAGGAAGAATGTGACAGGAATTTACCAGATATTGAGAGAGATGATATGTTGGTTAGAAGGATGGGAACTTTTTCAAGGCGTACCACAAGCTCCATTCCCATAAATTGTCCTCCCCTGTCAGTAGCTCCTTATCTGCCACAGCAGCAGCAAGAGGAGGCTGTAGCTCGTGAAAAGGATTTGAAGACTCTGCAGGAAGGAGAAAGGTCAGAGAACAGCAGCAGATCGCTCTGAGCCTGGTTTGTGTGTGGTGTTATCTTGGATCAGTCAGCAGTGTTGTCCCATTCTGCACATGGGCTTTAAAGATGTGTTTTACTCAATCATCATGGCATGTCTTTTGTTTTGTAAAATTACTTACAAGAATGTATCCTATGAATATAAAACAGCCTGTTTTCTTTAATAATATTTAAGTACTTCAGTTGTTAATTGCTGTTCAGCATGAAAATAGTCTTTCATGTTTTGGGGGGGAATTTCTGTTGCAAACCATAGTGCTTTGTCTGGATTTTTATGCCAGCTCCCAAGTGAATAAGTGATTGCATAGATTTGTATGCAATTCCCAACTTCTAACAAATCACCTACATAACTGTGGGGTTCAGCATCGTTTCCTCTTACTCCTTGTGCTGTGGCTAAAGATGCCTTGTTCTCTAGCTGTCCATCGTTCTCAGTTTTGTTTTGAGTAACAGTACCTCACATTGCCTGAGCAGCCACTTGCTGTACAAGTGAGCATTTTCATGGAACAGTGTCACTTGTCTCTCTGAGCAGTACTGTCACACAAGAAAAGAGCCAACAACAGCTTGAAATCCCTCAGCTGCAGAGTGATGGAACAGAAAACAAAACAAAATTTCCAGACCCTCAAAGAGATGACATGTTAGCCAGAAGAACTGGAGCTTTTCTTAAACAGCCTGGGCCCAGTACTAAGCAGTTCCTTCCCATGCCATTTTCAAAACAGCACAATAAGCAGGGCACAGCTACAGAACTTGAGAAGAAAACCACGAGGTAAGAAAGTTGTGTTTTTCTCTGTCTCTGTAAGCTAGACCTGTGGGCTGTTTGTCAAGATCTCTTTATCAAGATGTTTTGCTGGTGGCCCAGTAGTGGTTATTTTCATGCTTGTCCTCAGTTCTGTGCTAATTCTTCCTGCTCAGTAGAAGGCAGTTGAAGGTTTCTGGCCCTTTTAGAAAACTCATGTGGAGTCTCAGACCGGAGCTCTACCAGATGCAAAATTCTAACAACATGTGGAAACAGATCTGTGTAGCAATTACACTTGCATTACATTTGTAGAGGTTTCTGGTTAAATATGAGGTAATCATTACAAATGTTTCCAGCTAGAAATGGAGATGCTGGATGTAGTAGGTTAGATGATTGTTTATGGCTTAACTAGTGCCAGTGACTTCCTAAGAGGAAAGCTTTAGATCCTGAGATTCTTCCTGATAATGCTCAATGTCTTTCTAAGCACCTTTGTTCAGATGTTTGAGGCTGTGTGAGTGTTGAAGCTTGTGATGAATGAATGATAACAGAGTTATCATTGGGTGGTTGAGCCACATGCAAGCAAGAGTGGAAAGATTGTTACTCATCAGCCTCTTCAGAGTACTTGAGGAGAAGGATATGCACGTACAGACATGGATGAAATGCTGGTTTTCATCTCAGCCAGGAGAAAACAAACCTGTCATCTACCATAAGATTCAACAGTGGCTTGGTGTTGAAAAGACTTAATACTTTAATTTTCAGTGGTGTTCTGGACAGTTTATTTTCTGACTTTAAAAAATGGTACAAGCATTTGACTCCTAAAATTATGGGTTTTGCTCCTGCCTCACTTAGCTTGTCCTGTGTCAGCTATTTGGGTTTGTAGGGGGCGTTTTTTTGTTAATTTATGCTTCTCGTTATGTATGTGTGATTTTTGAAATATTGCTTAATACATCCCTTTATACTGCTGCCTTTGGCTCACTCAGGCCTGAGAAATGTCCACAAGTCTACACTAATAGCTCTGGAAAACCTGCAATAGAACCACCACAAGAACAGCAGCAAGGGCAGGAGGACAGACTCCCACCTACAGGAGAAGATGACATTATTAGTACTGCCCAAGTGGCTGAAGATGGCAACAGTGAAGTCCACCTTGGTCAAAAATCTAAGCTTCAGGAGGTTCCTGAGGAAAACAAAATGGAAACACTTTCATCCAAGGATGAGCATCTGCAAACGTGAGCTTTCTGGTGTGAATCACGCAGCTTGCAGACCCCTGTGTGCACACTTCAGAGTTCAGATTGTGCATTGCCTGGTGTGTTTTCAGTCCAGACTACAACACTGTGTGTCAGCAATACGCATTTTAGAAACAAGAATTATAGTTGTGTAATGCATTTTATTTTGATTTTTAAAAAATATTTAATTGAAAGCTAAGTGAAAGGAATGTTTGATTACCGTATATATGTTGAATTGCAAGAAAAGTTTACGTAGAAGAGATGCTAAAATGTACTCTGCTTATTGAGAGATGCTTATTCTATTTCTCCCATGATTAATGTTGTAGTATTGACTTTTGCACATGATGCTCTTTTATGATAAATTCCATATATATATATATGGTTTGCATAGCTCTAAACAAGACTACAATTGTACTGAATGCTGCTGGTTTGTGTATTACTGGTAACTTTTTTCAGCTATACTCCCCACCCTGAGGAAAGAAAACCAAAACCAACCAAAAAGCAAGCAAAACAATAAAAACTCCAAACCAACCAACCAGCCAGCCAACCAACCAACCAAAAAAAAAAAGAAAAAAAAAACAAAAAACCCCCGCCCAAACAAAAATAACAACAAAACAAATGACGAAGATATAAGATAAATAAAAACAACTAAAATTCAAACAAGCAAACAAAACCACCAAAGAAATCCCCAAACACAAAAACAAGACCTACAAAAGGAAAAAGGAAATCCTGTGACTCACTTTCTGACTACAGTCTTTGTCTCTTTCATGCTTCAGTTATAGTGGTACTAAGCACTGCTGTGGAATGTAACTGTTAAGTTTTGTCTCCATTCATTGCATGTATGGCACAATGTAAATGCTAAGACATTGTCTATTTTTAAGAACCATTTTCTATACACATTTTAGGTATACTTCAGCAGGTTTTTGTAATGTGGGGCATAAGTATGTGTTTAAGGAGGGATGGGTGGTGTTCTCATGTAGTTTGACCTCAGGATGATCAGGTAAGTCTTGTTTGATGAATACATTATCCCTGAACAGTATGGTTCTATTTTGGTCAGCTTTACTAGTAGAAGTGACAGTTGTACAAATTATATGGGTCCAGTTGCAATTGCTACTTAATGTATTTATCCACAATCTAATTTTATATTTGGTCTTGTAGATTCGGCCCCAGAACTGCTGTGTCTGATGACGCAGAGTAAGTTGTCGTGTGTTCACAAGATTCTGTTTTCAACAACTTACACTGCATGCTTTCCCATCTTTTCTACTAATTTAAAATGCAGTTGATGCATCATTATTATTTTGCAGTGTTTTGGCAAATAAATTTTTCAGACAGCACTGAAAAATGGAACGCAATATGGCTTACATTGCAGTTAAAAAGTAATTTCTATATAAAAGTCCTTAAAAACTAAGCATAATACTAATGTCCAGCTGTTGCTTAAAGTATTTTTTCTGCTTTTATTCTTTTATTTTGTCTTGGATTTCTTCTGAATTTCCATTGCCTCTAATCAGCCACAGGTAAAGTGAGTTGGGTTGAATCTGGGTGTTGAAGAAAAAATGAAGTGCCAGGAAGAACAGGAAGAAATAAGAAAGCCCAAAGCAAAATAATATCATTGTAATCTTCAGAATAATTACCAGGAAGATACATCTTTAGCTGAGCCTTTATTCTCTTTTTAAAATTTTATATTCAATCCCTTCCAAGTTATGTTTGATTTAATAATGTACTAAATTTCAGTTTTTAAACCCTTCACCTTGATGCATCACTTTTCATAGAAGGAGTAGAACTGATATTTATTACACTCAAAAATTTAATTGTTCATGTATGCATACAAACTTTAGTATGGAATAGGATGCAATGTCATTTGGAAAGCTCTTTGGAAGTATTAGCTATTTAGAAGAGGAATAGTTGGAAACTACACACACAATAACATCAATGTCCTTCTGTTCACAGAAATGCACATGACCTTGTCTGTGTCCCAGATTAAATCCCAAAATATAAACAGTATGGAGAGTTGTGGGGGTTTTATAATGAGTATACACAGAGACTCATATGCAATTTTTCACCCTTTCCTCTAATGATTAAGTTTATAACACTTGCCATCTCTTTAGGTTTTGTTATTTAGGAATGTTCCAGTCCAATCCTGAACAATGCAACTGTTAAACTGAGTGTTCTTTACAAGTTCTTTAATACCTTTATGCTAAGCAAAGCCTCTGTTCTCTGACTACAGAGTAAGCATGATCATTTTCAAGCAGCAGGAATCTGTCCAGTCAAACGAAGGGGTGAGATAAAAAGAGCAATATAACATAGAAGTGTTATACTTAACAATGGGGACTCCATCTTTTTCAGAAAGCCTGCTTTATGATTGATTTTTTCATCTCTGTATGCCTGTATTAAATGCAATCATGAGAGAAGGTACATGGAGATGCCTTCAAAGAGGCGTTGCAATGGTCTTGGTGGTATAATGTGAGAGTAGCAATGATCAATAAATCATATTGCTTATTCTATACTGATTCTTATTTTGTTTTAGAAGGCAAAACAATTAATATTCAAACCTCATTGTCATCCTTTCCAGATGTGCTACAGTTTACAGAGCAACTATTTTCCTATACTCTCTTTTAAGTTTTTACAAAAAGTCAGACTGTGTTTTCCCTTCTGAAGACAAAGTATTTATGAAGACTCTAATAAAACTTGGCTGTCAAGTAGGAAAAATAAATTGAACTGACATTTAAAATACTTTTTAAATGTTTGTCAAGTCCCCGTTAAAAACTCTTAACTTGAATTCAGTCTTAGACTAGATGCTCTTTATTCCAGCAGCAACACTAAGGACTCTTTTATTAGACTAGTAAAGTTCCCTTTGCTAGTTAGAGAAAAACTAGATATTGTCATCAGCCCTGGTCTGTCTCAGGGTCCAGAAAAGGCAATACTTGGTGTGTTGCTGCTGACCAGGCCCATTCCCATCTCTCGAAGAGGGAGAATTCTGGTGGTACCCTGATAGTCCAATGTGAATTTCTGATAGTCCAATGTGAGTTTAGGCCCATAGTGAACTGAGATTTTTGAGTATTTTTTTACTAGTCTGATTTTGAGCCAGTCTGTCCCTTTTTATGTTTTGTTGGAGTTTCTTAAGTCTTAGTATGACTATAAAATGGTAATGCAGCCACATAATAAATGCCTTACATAAGGATTGTTAACATATTCTCATAAGAAGGTTTTTTACCTTATCTCTCACTTTAAAATTAATGAATCTAAACATTGAAGTCCTTCAGATTTTTTTTTAATTCAAAATTTATTTAGACCTGTTAAAAAAAGAAATTGTTGCATGGTATCGCTGACAGCGACAACCATAATTTGTGATAATAAAGCAGTGTAGCTTGAAAATCCCAGCATCCCAAATACACTGTTGGTCTGCACAGTGCTTTTTCCCAGATCATTGTTAGAACAGCAGGTCTGGTACACTGGTCAGCAGGAAGGCCTCTTGCTTCAGGACAGAGTTTGTATACAATCTCTGGACCTGCGCTAATGGCAGAAGTTAATGAACTTGAATTTGGTCCAGTTACATAGTCCCTGTCTACTTGTGTGCTGTGTGCCTGCTGGCCCAACATGTGGTTGAAGGGAGCAGTAAATCTAGTTCTGTTCATGGAGATGTTAGTGATTGTCTGGAGCTATTTATAGATTGTACAAGACAGAAATAGGATGAAATTATGTGGGACTCATAGTGAAAAGTGTCTTTGGCTAGAAGCTCAGTTTTGGCCTCTTTGATTCTTCTCTGAGGATGAACTTGTCAGAGAAGTTGATGTAGAGCTTTCAGTTGGCCTTGTCCATGTACTCAGGAAAGGAAGTTTTTCTCCTTAGTGAATACTACATGTTGGTCAGAGTGGAGCACAGTGCTTTGGGGTGGGACTTCTTCAGACTGCTGTCTTGGGAAGATACTGTTGTGGAATAAGATGTTGCTGCAGAGCTGAAGTTTGAACCCACCCAGTTGCTTATCCCTGACAATGAAGGCCCAGCAGCAGATGACAGCTGAAGTAGGAGGTTAATGTGGGGCTGTAGTGTACAGTTTGACTCCTGGCCAAGGCTAAAGCCTTTTCCAAAGAACCTTTTTTACTGCATTGTTAATAGTTATAAAACGTGTCGCTGTCTTTGTGCACCCTGTGAGACCTGCATGATTTCAGGGAACAGACATTAGACTTACATTAGGAAATCCAGGTATTCCTTCTAGAAAGGCAAGATTCTTCCATCCCAAATGGTAGAGAGTGCGTACTCATGCTCTGCTAGGACCAGTAATCACCATTTCAGGTCTTACCTTTTCTCCTACTGCATGGGAATGAAAAATAGTTTAAAATTAGGAAAGAGTACAAGGGAAGAGCTACACAACCAGTTTGACCCAGTAGGCACAAGATATCAAATTGTGAGCAGTAAAGGCTTTCTTAGTGTGAGTTTCAAAAGCTCTTAAACTGGAATAAACCCTATGAGAGTGACTTTATTGCAAGTTATGCATCTCCCAACCTACCTCACCAGTCTGCCAAATATGGCTGATGTTTAAGTTTTATAAAACAGCAACACTTGCCGTCTCTTTAGGTTTTGTTATTTAGGAGTGTTCCAATCCGATCCTGAACAATGCAACTGTTAAACTACCCACAGAAAAACCCAAATTAGTGTAACCCTCAGCACTCTCTTTAAGGGGTGAAGCACAGTAATATGTTAACTTCAGTGTTCATACTTAAAGGCAATAGGATGTTTTCTGTCCTTCATTTCTGAGTAAATCCCTACTTAGCAGGAAGGAATCTGTGCACGTCCTTTTCCATACACTGTCCAGACCTTTCAAATGTTTTCTTGAGAGTGGCATTCCCGTCTTTGCTTGCCTGAATACAAATGCTGGCTCATAAATATATGCACAGCTTTCTGTGAGTATTCACTTTGAATACTGTGGACACAGTTGCCCACAATTTTTTCTTCATTGGGTGCTTCTCCTGCTAGTTGGCTCATTGGCTTACGTAAAGCTGCAGGTGATCATTTGAGGACTGCTGTGAAATCACTTCATGTGGAACTGCATGGCTTTCTTTTACGTTTTTTTTTGCTTTGAATGGCACAACTGAGGTCATGTTTTACTAATAATAGGTAGTAGAGGTGGAGTGGTAAGCATGTTATCTTTGTGTGAAAATCTTTATATAAAGAGATGCATAACCTTTTTTTCCCTTTAACTCTCCAAAGGTCAGAGACGTAAATAGAAAAAAAACTATTTTTCTTGTCCTGGACGTCATCTTTTCCTTGTTAGGTTAGCTGATTATTAATAAGTTGGTGCTGGTAGCATTGGATTTCTTCAAGGCAGAGAGGGGAGGAAAGGGGAAGGGAAAAAGTACCATGCAGTTTGAACTGAGTGTACTTCTCTGAGCTTGTAGCAATAGCATTTAGCTGGCCGTGCTGTCCCTGATGCACTTCCCAAGCCTTCTTTTACCCTGAAATGGAAAATCCTGTCTGTGGTGTTAAATCAAAGTGATCTTGAAAACCCATTGGGCACAAATCTTTAGAAAGTAAAATGTTCTGAATTATAGAATGATTTTATTAAGAGCTATTGATGGAAGTGTGAAATTAGTAGTGCTTCTTAGTGAGATATAAAGTTGTGGTTGACTAACAAAATGGGAAGTTGAGGAGTGTAATGCCTGAAGTGCTGTGTGGGAGCCATAGGGATGCTAACAAGCCCGACTTGGGGACTGCTGCTTTTGGGAGCTTTGTAACAGAGCAGGTGACTGACTCTGCTGTAGCACCCTCATGTGGCTTCAGCTCTTACAAGCTGAAGGAATATAAGCCTCTCAGTAAGACTGGGCCTGTTGTTATCTTTCCCTTGTTTAGGAGTATGAGTATGTTTGACATGAGATGTGAAGAAGAAGCTGTGTCTCAGCCTCATAGCAAAGCTCGCCATGAGAAGCTGCAGAATATACACAACCAGCTGAAAGAGGATGAGACCAGATGGCAAGATGTGAGTACACAACATTGTCTGCAATGCTGGCCAGGCACTGAGGCCAGCCAGGCAAAAACAGGACAACCTGCTAAATCTGCACTTGCTGTCAAGTGCTTAAAATAATAAGGAGAGGGGTTTTTTTTCTCAGTGGATTTTTGCTAAAACCATAGAAGTTCATAATTTGTTGTAAATCAAAGAATACAAGATCTTCCAGTCCCTCTGCCTGTTCACCGGGTATTTTACTTTTTAAAGAAAACGTAGAGAAACTGTGATTGGGTAAAAAAAATGGAAGAACTAACTTCTAACAACTTCTAATTTTCTAATTAGTCAATGGCCAAAGTGACAAATACAAGACTAAGTAGGACAGGGAATAAATAGGTCAGCCTTTTCTTTAATGAATTTGCATAGATACAGAAAATGTTAATGTTTTCCATCTTGTCCAAGCAAACAAATACCATTTCACGTTAGGTACACCCTGCTTGGCTTTTAAGGCCTCTCCAAACCCTCTTTCCTTGATGTGTTTTGTTAAGCTGTCCAAGCATTTGGCAATGTCTGCAGCAAATCAGCAGGAACAGAAAAAAATTATCTGCAGGTAAGTTAGTATAAGGAGCTTTAGTTTCAATTCTGTTCATTCCTAAAGATTGATTTTAAACAAGGAATTTGGGATATTTTTTTAATTAAGAAAAAAACACCCCAAACACTATAAAACACATCTCTTCAAGTATGGTAGTTTCTCATTACAAGGAAAGCTTCTGTGAAACACCTTAGAGAGGTCTTTGGTAGAAAATTTAAGGAAAAGTTAAAAACAAGTTGTATATACAGCTAAGAAGTGACTTTTTGTAGTAGAACAATGAAGGACTTCAGCTGAAAGGTCTTTATGTATGGGAAGCTGTAATTTCCCAGCAGAGATAAGAATAAATCCAAAGGCATTCAAGAAGTTTGAGAATTCTGAAGTTTGAAAATCCTCTGAGCTAAAGTTCTTACATTTTCCAGGCCCTCAGCACCTTCTACCATGAACTGAAAGTTTTGAAGAGGTACTGAAAATGCCATTATTAGAATGTCATTGGCTTTCTGAGGGCTTTATAGAGACATGGGTCATGCTCTGATATTTTAGATGCCCATGCTATGAATTTGCCAACAATTAACAATTTCAAGGGGTTTTTAAATTATTGTTATTCTAAAGCATCAGAACTGAAAACAATAAACATGTCTGTTTTTTAATTATGAAAAGAGAAGGACAGTTTATGTTAGAAAATTTGCTAACAAAAAACTAATTTCCAAACAATAGAACACAGTGGAAGTAGCTGAATAGAGAAATGCTTTGGTACTTCAATGAGAATAATTAGTAACTGAAGAAAATTATAGGCCTATGTTTCATGAAGGGGATTATAGTCTGATATATGTAGATCATGTGAGGAAATACTTTAATGAACATTCTCTTTAGTGTAACATCAATAAATTGTGGTTTTAAGCTAAATTAAAAGTGATAATGTTTTTTCCTGATTTTCATAAAATAAGTTATGCTTGCAGTACCTTCTGCTGTTTACCAATAAAAATGCAATTAAAATATTTGGGAAACCATGAAATTAATGAAATAGCCTTTGAATTGAGTATGTGTTATGAATATCCGGGTTTTATTAAAATGAAAAGTTGTTAGAGTGCTTGAAATATAATCTGTATACCAATCTCTTGATGTGAAAAAGTTAATGACAAATGTTCCCTTCCAGTTTCCTAAGTTATTTTTCTTTGCAGAGCTTCTGCAATGGTTACTTTTTACATGTAAAATTTTGTTCATTTGCTAGTTGGCTGCAAAGAAATTTTACAGTTTAGAAAACTTCTTTACTGTAATACTTGTACTGTGAAAAAGACCTTACTTGTGTATCCTCCAGGATTTGTGAATTCATAAAGGATGCAAGACATCTCAGGGGCCATAACAGGTACCATGTGACTCTCTGGTTTAGTGTCAGGCTAGTTTTTCAGAAAAGGCAGAGAACCAGATTCAGTCAATCTTCTGCACAATTTCAGGCAGGCAGATTCCAAAAAGACTGCAATTGTTACTTCAACAAGGACCTCTCTATGTAGCTGGATACAAACCATAGGCTTTTTACACTGTCATCTCTCACACCAGCCAGGTATGAGCCACATCACTCCCTAATCTCTCTTGCTCACATCTGGATCCAGAGTAATGCAGGGTGGCCATGATGAAGAATTTAAATTTGGATGCTGCACTGGATTTTTCTACCAAAAAACCCAACATCATGGGTCAACCATATTTGCATGTAGCTTAGCATGGACAAAGTTGGAACTATAAGCTCTCCAAGGCAGACTGTGCAGCTGTAGCTCATGGTGAATCAACATCCATTCCTCCAATGAAACTTTGCTTCCCATATGTCTGATTATTAAAATTCTTCACCAAACATAATTTTTTTACTTAATTTTCCTGGAGAACTGGAGTTTGTCCCTAGTGTTGGTTCAAGCGAAAATGAATGTCCTAACTGGTCCTTTTAGGCCAAATTTCCTGCCAAAAGCAAAGTAAGCAATGAGTCTATGAAATCTTTGCTGTATCCTGCTATCAGCAGAAAATTCAGGCAATTCAGGCAACATCTTCATTTATGGCATGATTTCCTTTTGTCATTGAAATAAGCAATGTTGCCTGCAGGTAATGGGAGTCTATTCCACAGGCAAGAACAAGTTTTGCAACCGGTTGGCTGGGTTCATTTTTGCTTGTGGCCCCTTTTTAGCTATTTGCAACTCTGCATTCAGGTGCCTTCCTTCTCTCACAGGACCTGGCTCGGTGGAAGAGCCGTCGAAGGAGCGCTTCACAGGATTTGATTAAAAAGGAAGCTGAGAGAAAGAAAATGGAGAGGTTAATGGCTGGAGAGGGAACCAATGAGCGCAGAAAAAGCATCAAAACCTACCGAGAAATCGTGGAGGAGAAGTACGTTGTTTTACTGGAGTGTAGTGGCATGTCTGAAAATGCTGTGTGCTCCACAGGTGATAGGTGACTGTGGGCAGCCATGCCTGCAGGCCTGAGTGAGGGAGAGGGGAGGATGCTGATGGAGCAGAGGAAATGGCTGTGATTTCCAGTGTTAATGTGATGGTTTCTCTTGTATTGTCTTCCTTGCAGAGAGAGAAGGGAGCGGGAGCTTCATGAGGCATACAAGAATGCAAAGACACAGGAGGAGGCTGAGAGCATCCTCCAGCAGTACACTGAAAGATTCACTATCAGTGAAGCTGTCCTTGAGCGTTTGCAGATGCCAAAAATCCTAGAAAGAAGCCATTCAGTGGAACCAAATTCCCCACTGAAAGACCCAAATCCTCTGAGATATTTAAGGCAACAGTCACTTCCTGCTCCAAAATTCACTGCCACAATTGAAGCAACCATTGTTCCCACCACTGAAGTAGAGCCCAGCAGTTCAACAGGACGCACATCTCCCAGCAAAAATGTCTCCAAGGCTGTGCCTATGCTGACACCCAAGCCTTATTCACAACCCAAAAATACACAGGAAGTTTTAAAGAACTTTAAGGTAGGATACATCATGTGCCCCAAAGTCAACCAGGAGGTAAAGAGATCTTGACTGAGTCATCTGAACATATGTTCGATGCAATTATATAGAAAATGGTGGCAGCATTCTGATATTATAAAATTCAGCTTCATGCTCTGTGCTGCTTCTGGTTTAGTGATTTCTTCATGTTTACCAGTCTTCTTAGAATCTTTACCTCTTCAGACTGAAATATTTGCACTGGTCATTTTAACTCTGGCTAAATTTGTTTTGGGAAAGGAGGAATTTAAGAAAAAAGCAAGGTATTTAATCAGAAAGTTTTTAGAAAAGAGTATGTGGTCATGTTTTTTGTTATTGAACAAAATGCAGGGAGTGTGGAGGCCCTGATTTTTGAAGCAAGACCTGAACTTACTTTTGTGTCAGGGGTCTGATTTTTGGCATACCCAAACAAGTGTGTGCCTACTCCTTCAGAGCCAAGAGCCAGCTTGCCCAAAGATATGTTCTGTCTTAAACATGCTTCTCACCAAGGATGACTGGGCAAATCTGCCTCACAGGCATAGAGAGAGGATTTAGGTTGTGCATGGAGGTTCAGTGAAGCAGGTTGGTTCTGGGGTAGCAGAGTAACTGGAGATTGATGGTGAGAGAGGGAGAGTGGCTCCATTGGATCTCAAGAACCATGCAAAGACTATGGGAGTAAAAGAAGTAAGAGAGCTTGGATGAAAGCAGGGCTTCTGGGAATAAGTCAGCTATGATTTGTGGGAGGAGAATAGGAAACCAGAATATGAAATCTGAGGAGTGTATCTTTTGACTGGGTGATTGTGGAGAATGAGAGTAAGATACTGAACCAATGATGGAAAAAGCAAAGAACTGGGATGTATTAAAAAGAACAGACCAGAATAAGTCAAGTTTGAAAATATCTGCTGTTCACAGTGCCTGTACCAAAACTGAAGCTTACCCAAGTCTCATAGTAGTCATGTTGTGAACAGTGTGAAGCCTATTGGCATGGGTGCCCCCAGTCTCTGGAGTTTGGGTTCCCTTCTGTCTGCCATTGCTCATACTTTTCAAATGGTATTCAAGGGTTCCTGAAGCCCTGCTGATATCCCAGTAGCACTGCTACCATATATATTCAGGCTGTTTACTTTCTAAAAAGTAAGTCAGCTCTTTGAAGCTAGTGAAAAAAGTATGCTGTGATGTATAATTTATTGCAGTCTGTCCCAGCTCTTGTGGAAACCACACCCCCACCATGTTTCCTAGTTCAAACAAGAAACTGATAAAATTCCTGTTTCTCCTATACCCTGGTTGGTATGCCCTGAATTTATTTTTAGATATCAGTGAATCATGGATCTTTGGTTTTTTTCTGATCTTTGCCACTTTTTTCATCAGGGGACCAATATATGTGTGTGTATCACCATAATGTTATTGCATATATAATTCACATATGTGGGAAGAAACTAACTCATGAAGGCTGCTACACCTCATGAGCCATCACAAAAAAATCTGTTTGAATCTTGTTCACATGATGTGAAAAAATGTGATTTGTCTCAGTGGGAATTATTCCCTAGCACGTGTAGTTGTAGCGTTATTTTCCCTTGAAACAACAGCCTGTCAATGATTCTTGGTTCTGGTGACAATGTGTTGACTTCCTCCAGATCAGAAGGAAAGGAGTGTGTTTGTTTAACTCTTCAGCCAGGGCATCTGTCCTGTTCATCCAAACGTTTGGTTTTCCTCCTTATTATAAATAGAGAAATGTCTTAGTCTAAACAGAGACACTGAAATGGATGGTGCAGCCTGCCAGTGTTTTCCTGGACTTTTTATTTTTGAGATTTTTCATAACCTGCCTCTCTAGCAGATAATCCAGCACACAGTCCCAGAAGACTTGGGGCTCAGTTCCTGCTCACACTTGTGTTTGGAAATAAACCCCAAGAGACGTACTGTGTTAAATGGATGATGTCAGTGTAGAAAGGGAGGGAACATTTTCATCTAAAAAACATCAGAAGGAGTGAAACAGGTGGTGGAGCTGATTGTGCGAGGGCTAACTGCCTCCACCTTCCTGCACATCTGGCAGAGCTAAGGATGGCCTCTTAGCTGATCATGCTCATAAAGAACAAGCCTCTGGATGCACATGTACAAGAAGCCAGTGGAAGGAGTTTGCCCTCAGCCTGCTACTGATGATATATTCTAAGTTGGAGTGCCACTCTTGAAGTGTCCAAGCTGTTCACTCAGTAAGTAAGGAAGGATCTCTGTGCACAGAGTAGCAAAGCCCTCCTTACTCCTCATGCCTGCTGACAAGCCTGTAAACATCTGTGCTGTGGCCAGGCAGGAGCAGTGTGGTGGTACTGAGACATGGTCCTCTCCTGGTCTCTCTCCACCTGGGGCCTCTTAAGGTGAAGGGCAGTGAGTTCTCTGTAGCAAGACTTCTCTTGTATGCTTCTACAAAGAGCCCTTCAAATTGAAAGGAGTCTTTACATGCCACCTCCATTCAGAAATCCCAGTGTAAAGGTGCCAAGAAGTTGTATCAATTCAGAGGAAGAATCATATTTTGTACTTTCTTCTTTGCTTAAAGGTTCCTTAGCAGGAGTATATGGCCACCAAGGAGCTAGCTTGGCCCTGAGAAAAAGGTAGTCAAACTGTTTCCACACTCTCCTTTTCAAGGAGGTTGCCTAAAGTAATTTTTTGGGAAAGCACCTATCTATTTGATTGCCTTATGGATAGGGTGGAATGGCCAGTTTTATTTGCTGGTGCCCTGATTCCCTGTTATGAATAATAAAGAAACAAGTAGATGAACTCTGCTGCTCCTGTCCCTTCAAAGTTCATACGACAGTGCGTCAAAAAAGTACAGACTGCTAATACTGGTGGTGAGGTCATTGAGGTACATAAGCAGTTCATCAGCACTGCTGGAGTACCTGCTTAGCTCTTGCATAAGGCAATGTAAAACCCAGCAGATTTGGTCTAAATTTAACATAAATATTGATTTTTTTTAGACATCCTTTGATCTGTGATGCCCACAAAGGGTGTCTGTATGTTACAGTGAGAATGGAATGTGGGAAACCAGGAAATCCAGAAAAATTATTTCCTTGTGCCTGTATTTTGTTTATGAGCCCTCTAGGGTCACAGGGTCTTTTTCTGTTTTGGCCTGTTGAATGAAATATGTGCTTGGCTTCATCCCTCACTGATAACACAGACTGTGTTAATGATTGTAGTATCATGTTGAACTTCCTAATTTCCTAAATTCCTTGGAATGCTACTTGTCTCAGCATATTTATTTAACTGTATTTTACAGGTAGATGGAAAAGTCAGCATGAATGGAGAAAATGTCAACGGCACGGAAGAAAAGGATAAAGAATGTACAACAGTAATATTTACTCCTTCACCAACCAGATCTGTGAAATTTGATGGAGTAGCCAGAGGGGACAAGCCCCCAGTAGAGCTGAAGAAGGACCCCCCAAGTGTTGAGCTCAGTTTACAGAGGCCTGCCACTCAGAGTGTGCACAAAGAGCCAACAGTAAGAGCAACACGAACAAACCAGCCTTACTTTCTGTGCCAGTTTTCTGTCTCATGATGTGTTTAATCACTAACTAATGATACCGAAGTGCCTCTGTTTGCCTTATTGCAAAAGGGTGTGCCCAGACCAGGAAAAAAACTAAAAACAAAACCCCAAGTCCTTTGTAAATTAAAAGCTTCTTCCTTTTGTATGTGGGTAGAGAAATAGGAGGGTAAAATTAAAAAAGCTTTTTTGCAGCCACTGGTGGGGGGATTTTGGAGGTTTGGGGTTTTTTTGGGTTTTTTTTTTGTTTGTTTTTGTTTTTTTGGGGTTTTTTTTTTTTTTTTTTTTTTTGTGTTTTTCATTTTTGTTGTTGTTTTGGGCTTTATTTTCCAGATGCCATGTAGCTGATAAGCATGCTTTAAATGTGCTGGGCCGGGAGAAATTGATTCAGTGTCCTAGCCGTTGTGCAGGTTTATTCAGCACTTCTCCTAATGTAAGCTGATTAGATCAGCAACATAATTGGACTGTGTGAGCCATTATAATTAGTCTCAGTTTTCAGTTTTCAAAAGAGGATGTGGATGTGCTGGCAGTTCTGAACATTTGGTTTTCATTCCTCTCTCAGAAACATTAGAAAAGGGGATAAGCTATTGAAATGCTCAGAGGGGCCAACATGCTTCTTAACTGCCTTATCAGAGAAACAAATTAATTTCATCTTTTCATCTTTCTCTCCCCCTCTTCCCCAGAGAAAAAGGCAGGAGTAAAACTACAGCATATCACAGCAGGCATCTAGATGCCACAAAACTGTAATAAAAGTAGATAGTAAAAACAAAACAAGAAATAAGTAGAGGATTGCAAAGAGAGCATGTAAAAGGGCTGCAAGCAAGTGACAGCAGAGGGAATTCTCACAATTTTTTTCCTGTGTAACAACAAAGAGAATTGGAGATGTGGTGAGAGTTGGAGTATGATAATTTTTTCTTTCATCTCAGATTTCATCCAAGCATTGGGCAGATAGATAACAGGGAGCCGGCAGAGATCTGTCCTGGGGCATGATAGCTCATTCATGAGAAAGGGTTTGTGTTTTACTCCCCTGCCTAATGCCAGTCTCTAGCTATGGACAACCAAATCATGGAAACTGCAGCAATCATGGGAACTGAAGTGATTCTGTCGAGGGAGCTGGTATTGAGTCAAAAGTGAATGATTTTCAGGGAGAGCAGGACTGAGGCTGCTGTTGTCACATCAGTTTGGCTGTGAGGGAAAAGCCAGGTAAGCATTGCATCTGATACAGGAGAGCAGGTAATGGGAGTGTTTGGAGAATAGAGAAGAACCTCAACTTGCTGGAGATTAGAAGCTCAATGACAATCTGAAAAGTAGTGAAGTGAAAATATTAAGGTCTCCTTTTTAAGGATTTTCAGGTCTAGTTAGAGTTATGAAGAAACTCAGCAGCAGAAGTCACTGTTAGTTCTTGAGTGTGGTTGTATCTTTTGATGTCCTATCATCCTCCCCTTTCTACAGCTTTGAGGATGATATGGCCAGCTGAATACAAATTTTTCTGTGTCTGGTTTCTCCTTCCAGTTCTTAACTCTTGTGGTGATACCGGCAAAGGTGGCAGAAGAGTTTGACTCCTCAGATTCTTTGTGACTCTTGACATTTATAGAATAATTCCTGGTTTGTCAGCTTGAATGCACTTAATGATGAAGCCTGCAAGAGAGAATGAGGGTGCACCAAAATGATGCTAGTAACAGAGTGTCCATGCTCTAACTACAAATTTTATATCACTAGCCTCACAATTCCATAAGCAATGTGACTGGGTAGAGCAAATCATTGTAATTACTCCTGGCACTTCAGCTTTCAGCAAAGGTATCTGTATTAAGCATGTCAGGGACAGAGGAAGGAGAGCAGACTACTTTGAGAAGAATCTTCTGTGGGAAGACAAGTGGAATGCACTGAATGTGATAAGAGAGAAGACAAGGAGATCTGCCTGTGGCTGGAAGGGAATTTGCCAACCTAAAATAAGATATCAGGTTCTGTTTATTCTGGATGTTTACTTCTCTTTACCCAGATGCTTCTTTTTAATTTTACAGGTCTCCATGCCTCAGACTAAGGCATGGGCAGTAACTTAGCTATTAAGCATACAGGAGAGCCTTGGTTTGTTGAGGGAAAGGGCTTAGATGCAAAGTTACAGAGATGGGACATGGTACTGATGTTTGGGTTCTCCACTGGGGTCTTGGGACACAGACAAGCACTGCTACAGACCCCTCGGGATGGATGTGATTGGTCTGGGGCCTTATGTGCAAGAACTGGGCAGCTGCACTGGACTCACTTCACTCAGCCTTCTCCCTGTACTTATTTTACTTCAGACTTTGGACAACTAACACAACCATGTCAGCCTCATCTGCAGACCCAGAAAGGCTAAACTGCTCTCTGAAGGATATCACCCCTCCTGGAAGGTTGGGAATCCACATTAGGAAAGATAAGATCCTTCTGGGCTTGTTCCACTCCCTGTAAAACAAGACCTCTTGATCAGTAGGATACTGCATCTAGCTGTCACTGTCAGCATTCCAGAAGGGAAAAAGAGGTTTGATGTTTGCTCCAGGGATGGGAATTCCAAGCTACACATTCTTAGAAGTAAGAAGCCTTCTGAAAGCCTCCACTGTCACCTCCCACAAAGAGAAAACAGGGCTGTAGGTTTTCTCTCATGCTTAACCCTTCTGACATTCCAGAAGAGGAAGAGAAAATGACAGAAACAGGCATAGAAAAGCAGCTGAGATGAAGAGCTGTTTAGAGTGGAAGAAATTACTGAAGCTCTTTTGCCTTGAGAAAACTGCTTCAAATTAAGCATATTTTCAAAGCCATTTCTAAACTTGCTTACGCTGTGTTTATTTGTATATTTTATTGATTCAGTTCTTGTTAGCTCTGTCCTTCCCAGGCTTTGAATAAGATTCACAGGCAATCGTTCTGTTGAGAAATGATGAGTCAGAGGTTTGTTTTTTCCCACTCTAGTTGTTTGTAGATTTGGGTTGGTTTTGTGTTTTATTCATTCATTTTTTACTCCAAGTCTCTTTTGTCAAATATATATTTATTTTCATATACACCTCACCTATGACACTCCTGTCCTCCCCTTCTGATTCTGTTCCTGTTCTTTACATGCCCCTTCCTCCTCCTCCATCCCTTGTAGGGCTGCTCCCCTGCTGTTTCAGTTCATTTGTCAAACGGACTTGTTCTGTCTTCTCTCAGCCTGGCAGGCTTCCCTTTGAAGTCCTTTCTGTAGTCCCAGTTTGCATCTGTCTGGCTGCCCTCAGGCACTGTCTGCAACAGGGGAAGATGCCATGCAACTGTGCTCCAACTGTGCTTTTGGCCTGAAGTTTATTTACATTGCACCACTTAAGACACTAACACTATTGAGGCTTTTGGGGAGCTAGGGAAGTGCAGAGATCATTTCCTCTGAGTGAGACCTCAGTGTCAGTTGTCTTTTTGAGAAGAGAAGGACCCCATCTATATGTGTATAGAATAATGTTCACAAGCAGAGACTGACTGGGAAACGTGTACATCCTGCCTGAATCTACTATGAAATGAGATGCAAAAACCTGCAGCAGGTGAGCAGGACAGTAAAGAAAAATAGTATCAAAAAATATACTTACATCTCTAGAGTATAGGTAGAGTATAGGTAGTGTATAAGTGATTTTACAGGAGACCTTTTCTTAAAGTAGCTTATGGAATTTTGCCTATGATTAAAGTCTAAAAAAGGATAAACTTGACCTACAAACAGGAGGAAAATATCCCACTGGTGTTTGTGGAGCAATGTGGTGCTAAGAGGGGTGGTAGTTACCTACCTATACCTCTCAATGCAGTTGGAGAAACTGGGGCACAAGCCCAAAGACTGATCAATCAGTGGCAATACCAGCAATAATGTGAAAATTATCTCCTCATACTGGTCCTACCTGTCAGCCATTTAGACTGTGTTTTTTTCCCATTTTACAGAATAGTGGCACACACTATGAGTGCTGAGAAGTTGTGACCACTAGCTCTTTGAATCAAAAGTTGGCAAAGTAAATATTTTGTTTTAGAATGGTGTTTGTGCAGATTTTAGTGTAGAGGAATCAATTTTTCAGTAAGTAAGTAACATCACTTTATTTTAACCAATCTTTATGCAAGCACATAGAAATTATTGGCTTCCTATAGCTCTAACTATAACTTTGCTCTGATCAACCAAAAAAATAAATATAGGCAACAACCTAAAAAAGATCAGGGTGAAGTGGTGGTGGTGGGCAGAGACAGCTTTCTTTTATTTTTTCTATAGCTAGCTTAAACTTGTCCATTTGTACTCACTGCACGCTTGGCACAAAATGCATTTGTTTTCCATATCCAAGTAACACTCTCCTTCATGTTGAAAAATTCACTGATTGAACTGAGATTAAAGTATAAGCTTTCTTGTGGTTGAGGATTGTTGGCCAAGCTACAGGAGAGCAGGGCTGAAATCCTGGTTTGTACATATCCGGTAAGACAAGTCTTTGTTCTTTGATTCATTATGAGATACACTTGTAGGGTAAGCCTGTCTTCCAGATTGACAGCTTTGCCTTGAACCACACATGAAAAGTTGCATGGAGGGCTGGACTACCTGAAGGGAAAAGGTGTAGGATGAGAAGTGCAAGCAGCAAAGCATCAAAGCAGCTAGAAGGGAACTCTGCTCAGCTTTTGGTTATGAGCATAACCTGCCTGTCTCCTGTCCTTCAGACAGCCATGTACTTTTCACTGTCTGTCAGAAGTGAAAGAAGCTGATTTTACACCCCAATTGAACAGTAATAGCTCTAATGACTATCAGGAATACTGTATACTTTCTTGCAACATTTTCAAGGCTTCTCTGTCAGTTACTGATTACCCTGATCTTTTGTTGTAAATAGCTGGCCTGAATATAGCATTATGTAGCTGGCAGATGACTTAACCTGTTGAAGCAGTGTTTTGGCTGTAGTACTATATCTGGCATAGCATGCAAGAAACTAAGCTGTGGCAGCCCAAAGTTGTGCCATCATTTCCACTCACATCAGCTGCCAACATTAATTTTGATGAGGAAATCTTTGTACGAAAATTTTGAAGTCATAATATGTGTAGAATTCGAATCAAAGAAGTTTTGTGATTTGTCAGACAATTTCTACATGTGGCTATTGATGTTGCAAGCAATTTCATTCCTGAATGGTTTTACAGAATTTCAATTGTAGTTTTAACCTGATTCTGTCTGATATCTCTGCATTCTCACTGGTTCTAGACAGCTTGTTTTGTCATGCTTTCATATAAAATACAATAACAGTATTTCACATGATTTTGTGTGCAAGCAGTGTTAACTGAGCTATGTTTCAATTTAATTTACAAGAAGAATTAATAAAGTTCTACTGTAACTTCCTTTGGAGTTTGTATTATTGTAGAAGTTGTGATACTTTGTGTGCTAGGTATTTCTGGTTATTGTATTTTTAGGGTTTTATTAAGGGTGTAAAGTTCTGCCACAGCAGTAGTCAATATGGCCATTTCTGGCTTGCATAATCTTAATCAAAGAAATCCTTGGACTGATACCCTAGTTTATGTGATTAAAATCTTATCTCTCACAAACCGAACTAATTTATTTTCATGCCTAATAGGTGTTGGTAACACTATATGTTTGTGCTTGTGTCTTTGTTAGGTGGATAGTTTGTTTAGCAGAACACAGGTGTTGCTTTGTCCTCTGTACTGATGTGCTCATAACCACAGCTGCCATCACAGTATTTAACTTTCCATCATGAATGAAGGCTAAGTCATAAATGGGGAAGCTTACTTTAACTCCTGGGCATCCAGATTGCATAGGGTAATAAAAGCACCCGTCCAAGTAGATCCAAGTAGTCAGCCTTCTTCAGGATGTAGAAGTTTTAATAGGACAGTCTCAACACCAGGCTGATGTGTGGGCAGGGATAATCAGAGTCCCCATGCATTGAGGTTTTCCTTACTCCTCTTGACGGCTTCATTGCCTGTGGTGGTGTTGTGTGACCTTCCCTCTCAGCAGAGCCTGTGTTTGGAATGGCTCTGTTGCCCTGCAGAAGGAGACCTCTGCCCACACAAACACAAATGACAGAAGGGTGCTGAGAGGCTGCGTCAGTCCTTCATCCCAAGGCATGAGAGCTCCACACAGAACTGAAACACCTCAGAAATGTCACTCACTAGGTTACTGAGTCTTTAGTCAAAATACAGTCCTCCTAGGTGTAATGAAATATTTGTACACCTATTTTTTGTGTTCAGCGATAACATCATCATTTGATTACAAATATTTATGAAATGTGAAGCACGATAGGCTGTGGTAAAAAAGAGATTTTATCAATTGTATCAGCACAAGAATTTTCTTAAGTGTATCATATGCCTGCAGATAAAATACTAGATAATACTACATTAATTTGGTGTTATAAATAGAATTAAATTTAGTGGAAATAAGAGAGTTCCCAAGTGAAGTTGACTTAATTTTTTTATAAATTAGTTATTAATCAGTTTTATATTTTTAGCTGTATGTCACTACTATTTAATTGCTCAGCAGAGGGAGGAGAAAAAGTCAAGTCTCGTGAGCAGGAACAGAACTTCTGCAGCATGCCATTGGAAAGTCAGTTTTCCTGCAGCAAGCAGTAGCTCTTTTTTCTATAAATAACATTTATGTCTGTACCTGATTCAACCTCCTGGATATAGGTTATGGGCAGGTTTAGTTATTGTGCTTGTGCAGGACACCTGCACAACAGCACCAGCACCGTGTTGGGGTTCCTGAGGTAACTCCAGGCCCAGAGGTGGCACAGGTGCATTGTGTCTGTGCATCATGCATCACTGCAGCATTCACTGAGCACCAGTGAATTTTTAGCCCCTCTGAGAGGCCATTGTGGCTGTGCTCTTTCTCCAGCAGCAGCTGACATCAGCAATTGGCTTTTTTGGTAGTTTAACACGTTTGTATTGGCTCTGGGAATATGACAGTTTATAGCTTTAAAGCCTCTGACATAGAAATTAAAGTTGAATGTACTTATTTATTTTAATTTTTAAATTTGGACAGTTCCTGTTTGAGAGTGAAGGGTGAATTCCACTCTTTTACCAAAAATATTATCAATCTAAATACTAATAATTGAAATCTACAACAATTTCTTTGGGAGGCTTATGGTTTGGACCAATGAGTGTGGAGCCTCTTGCTTTTCCATGTGAAAACTACCTTGTTTAGGGCAAATCCTGAGCTCTCAATGATAGCCATTTTTTAGGTTTTACAGAGTTTTGTAGGTTGTAGAATGACATAATTCAGGTTGTAGGTCTCTAGCTGAGTCTGCTGCTCAGAACAGGATCAGACCAGAACAGGTTGCTAAGGGTTTGATCTTTCAAATCTTGAAAACTTCTGAGTCCAGATATGGCACAACCTATCTGGCTAGCCTGTCCTCATGCAGAAAAGAAATACCTATTTCTGCTTTAAGCAAGGTTGGCAAGAATTTCCTGTAGCTTCTTCCCTGGCCACTGTTGCATCAGGAGCCAGAACTGAGGCTGAAGGGGAAATTTTCTTTAGTTGCAGTAGAATTCTTCTGGGGCTTTTGCAATGAAAACTCTCAGTGACACACCAGGCTGGCATCCAGAAGGACTGGGGGATAGAGAGGTGGGTTAAATGACAGAAATGAGCAACTAAGTGGCAAGAGATAAACCTCTGGGCATGGCACTTGCAGTGTTTGCAGCATTTCTCTGGGGCTGTGTTTTAGCCTGTGCCTCATTTCCAGTGACCTGGGAGTATGTGAGACATGGAGGGAGAGGTCTGTGCTTTCCTCACTTTTGGTAGAGATGCATTCACAGGTGGACATGGTAGAGAGGAAGCCCTGAAACTTTCCATGTTACCTTTTTGGAGACTCTGTTTCACTTTCTGCCCCGTCCAGTTAAAGAACTGGTTTTAGGCAGGTGGAGATGTGTCTCCATGTCTTGCCTGGGGCAGAGGCTGGGGGTGGCAGGGGTGAGGGTGCCCTGGAAGGCGGTGGCAGTGAGGAGGATGGCAGGCAGCCAGCCCCAGCAGGCGCTGCCGCCTCTAGAGGCTCGTGGCTGTGATCTGGTGCCTGTCCTGCTGAGAGGTGGCAGCACAGCCCTTGAGCTGCAGGACCCTGCTCTTGTTCCCAGCACTGCTGGCTGCCTGCTGGGCTTGCCTGGGCACTGGCCCTGCCCAAGGCCCCACACCAGCTGCACCTTTTTCTTGCAAGGCATCTTCCTAGACCTGTTCCTGCCCCTCTTGAGAGTGTGTCTCCCTCCAGAGAGGAGACGAGGCAGGGATTCACAAGCTTTGCCAGCAGTAAAGTTCCCTGGAGCTTTGTGGCGTGTCCACAGGTGTTGACATCCTGTTGGCATTGCCAGCAGATGTCTCCAATTATGGAGCTGTGAGAGCCCAGGCCTGTTTTTCATGGGGCATGTTCAGATAAGGGGCCATGGGCTCATGAGGGCCTGCAAGGGTAGGAAACAGGATCCATACATAAGGTTGGGTTGATTCTTGCCTGCAGAAAAGAGGAAACTTGATCCGATTTCCTCCTTTGCAGCTCTTAAGAAGATGGAGGAGTGGGAGGAGGACAGGAAAGAGAGTATACAATAGGCCATTTCTGAAATGTGTCACTTTTTATTTAAAAAATTAGTCTGCATTTTTTATTTTCCTCCATTGAATCTGCCATTTTCTAGATCTTGGATGCATTAGAAGCACAAGCTATCGGCAGTGGCCAATAGCTCTGCTGCAGATTTTTCTTTATTTGCCTTCTGGAAAAGCAGACATATGGTGGAAGCTGCTGAATAGATCAGCTGAAGTGTTACCCTTGTTTTGACAGTGTAGTTTTAACTCTGCAACAGCCCTGTCCAGGTCAGGAAGCTTGCTTTTCAAAGGCATTTGAATTATTGGCTTGATATGGTCTCACCATATTTTTTCAGTCCTCTCTTAATAGTGTTTCAAGTATTTCATTACCTTTAATACAAACTCTGGCTTTTCCCTTCAGATAACAGATTGTTTAGACAACCGTGAAATAAAGGAAGTATTTCATTACTTTGCCACTTTCCAAACCCTGGTGTGTGCTATCTGTTCACTAATGCAAACATTTGTATGTAATTCTGGAAGGGGAAGCTAGGGGTGAAATGTGTGCTTATCTCCAGCTAACACAATCCAAGATATCCTACAGTTTTAAAAGCTTGTAGAGCTATTCCAAACCAACCACATTAATGGCTGGTGATGAGGAATTTGAAAAGGAGATTAAAGCACAGCCATTCAGTACCAGAACGGGCACATATTGCTCTGAAACATTCTCCCCAGCGCCCTGCTGAGCTCCACACTGATGTGGTTCGAACACACTACAAAGGAGCAGCAAGCACTGCCTTGAGGAACAGGCACATGCTTTTATTTCCACTCTACTCACTTCATGCTGTGTTCCTCTCTCCAGGCCTCCCCAGTGGAACTGGATGGAGCTGACAGCCTGCAAGCCGAGCCCAGCCCCAGCAGTGTGACACCTGCCTGCCCGGAGTGCCCATCCCCAGGTGGGTGTGCTGCTGCCTTCACCCCACCCTGCCCATCCCCAGGTGGGTGTGCTGCTGCCCTCACCCCACCCTGCCTGTCCCCAGGTGGGTGTGCTGCTGCCCTCACCCCACCCTGCCCGTGCCCAGGTGGGTGTGCTGCTGCCCTCACCCCACCCTGCCCGTCCCCAGGCGGGTGTGCTGCTGCCCTCACCCTGCCCTTGCCCTTCCTCACTTATGGGCCCAGGTTGAAGCCCACCTTTTGGCAGGAATCTGCTAGGAGCATCACCAGCAGCACCAACAGGGCTCATTAGAAAATGCTACAAATATCAGTAGTCTTGACACAAAATGCAGTTGCATTTTGTATGCTGTCAGAACAGTCATTCACTGTAGCAGCCTCCCGAGGGATGTGTTAGAGCCCCTGTGGCAGGTGTTTTTTCAGGTGCAGCTGGACAGGGTGCTAAAGAATCTCCTCTAGGCTCCCTTTCCCACAAAAGCTGGGACTAGATGGTCTGTTGAGGTCCTTTCCAGCCTGGGCTATTCTGTCATTCTGTGGTTGAAGTTATACGCCTGAGTTGTCCACTTGGCCATCTATTCACCTGAAAAGCCAGTGCCACAGCCTGCTGTAACCAGAAAGCAATAAGGGCAGAAGATACCAGTCAGTAATAGTTCCTATTTGACACATTTTTTCCCCCAAGACATGAAGGAATGGGAGAAAGAGTGAGAAGGGGCACTTCAGTCCCCATAGGGGCTTTAAATGGACAGTATTGTGCAGACCTCTAATTTTCTGCCTTAAAGCCTTTATGCATGATTCCTAATCTGAGGAAAGGAATTTGCTGGTAGAATTTTAAGCTGTTTTCCTCAAAAGTGTGTTTCTGAAACATTGTCTTTGAGTAGGCACTTTATTTGCTGTATACTATTATACTAAGTTCATGGTATTTTTTATTGGTCATTTTTTAAAATATGTCTATTAAAGTGTAGCTTGGTATGGGTAAGTAAAAAGTACTATGTCAAGTAGGTGTTTAAATGAGATCTCTGGATGCACTTGGTATGTAAAAATAATGCTCCTATTTGTTGGGGATAAATGTGACTTAAACATTTGAGCTTTGCCCTCAAACATCAGTGAGGTACCATTCCCCAAAGATTAGAAGCACATGGGCTGTTAGCAAGGGCTCATTAGCTGCCTTAATTACTTTGGCTCCTAGTTGCCAAAGTACATAGTTTAACAAATTTCAATTGCATCTGGCAGGTAATGTAGAAGGTGCAATCTTGTAATGAAATGACCAAATTCTCTTCTAAAAGTCAACAGTGATGAGCTGGTGCTGTCTACAAATCACAAAGCCATCTTGGCTTCAGCTCCCCAGCTGCCAGAAATGCTAAACCTTAAGTACTGACAGCAAATTTTAATATTGTCTAGCAAGGGAAACTGACATAGCATTGCAAAAATCAAAATGATAAAGTAACATGGAGTTTTCATTATGTCAGCTTTGGAGGGATGGGTGGGGTCCAAACTGTGTGAACTTCTTGTAAACAACCTCCTCTGCTGTTCAGAACAAGCCAAACACTTCCATGCTGTGGCCCCTCTGCCTCTAATGGTGGGAGAAGGGCTCTAGAGGAGGGTGCATCTGCCTCGGCAGCAGCAGCAGCTCTTGGCTCTGCTGTGTGTGTCCACATTCTTAGTGGAGTTGTGAGCTGCATCTCTTTCTTAGCTTACTCTTCCAGCCTGTCAAAGAGGTATTCAGAAGCTGCCAGTGCTGCTGTGGTTGGAAAGGGGACAGGATCTGAAGTTTCTCCTTGAGGAGGTTGGAGAGATGTCTGGGTGCTTTTTCAGTGCCTGAGATGCTGGTGACTGCTCTGCTTCCAGTGGTGGTATCAGCTCTCAGCAGTCCAGCTGTCACAGCTGTACACCTGTGTGCTTCTAGGCTCTTCTCCCAGAAACCAGCATCAGCTTGGGGGGTTTCTTTAAGAATTAGATGACAATTAGGTTATTCCAGTTCAAGGCTGCCTGTTAGGAGTTTGTTTGTTGTCTGATGCTTAACTGATTGTCAGTGGAAGTGGTAGGTTTCGTGAAAATAGGCAAGCTGAAATATCCTCCGGTGCTGACAGTGACGCCAGGTCATATAGCTGCTTATCTCTGTAACATCCTAGGGTAGGATTCATCACATAACTTCAGTCAAGAAATCTTAGCTCAGTAGGCCAATTGTGGGTTACAGCTCATCTCAACCAGAGGAGTGCCTGAAATAAAAGTTTGTGTGACTCTTTCTAGAGGACTTTCTGGTTTTGTTGACCATGAAGGGTGTCCCATGATGTCCAAGTCAAGTGTAAGCACGTAATTTTAATAGGTGAATTTCATTCTTTCAGTCTTGTTTTCTCTGAGAGATTAATTTTTCCCGTGTTGAAGAAAAAAGTTTATTTTTTCAAAACATCCAGTAAATGGGCTTACAGTACATCCAGTAAGAAATTGGATTGTAGGAAATAGGCATGTTTTATTTGAAAAAGTATCTTAACCTTGCAACATTGTCTCTTATATGTGTGGATTTGGTTTAGATCAAAAGCAATTCAAGTCAACTGCAGCTTGTTCCAGCCCTGCTGTGAAAAGTCTAGAATTTCTTCCCAGTCCTGTCCCTTCAGAGGAAACTGATTCAAGCAAGAAAGATGTGAAGAAAGCTGAAATAGAGCAGCAGAAGGAAGCAGAGGTCCTTCCTACACAGGAGGTATGTACGGGCAAGAAAAAGAGGGAGTGGGAAAAAAAAGAAAAAAGAAAGAAAAATGTCTTACACAAAAATGCTTATTGTGCAAATTGGTATTTTTCTCCATAAAATGTCTCTTCAGGAGTTCATTCAAAACATGACCTTGAAGGATGGTTTCAGCTGCCAAATCATGTGGTCATCAGAGTTCCTCCTCGAAAGGAACTCCACAGTGTCTGCTTGTAGTGTTTGAACCTGTTAACTGATGGGACTGGAAATGAGAACTTAACTTACAAACCCCAGTCCGCCACCTGTTGGGAGGGCAGAGTATCCAGGTGGTGCAGACAGTGGAGCTTATCCTCTTAGTCCTCTTGAAGTGCTGAACAGGTGCCTGTGGTGGCAGAGGTAGCAAGCAGCTGTCACCATGCTGCTCTTTCAGGTAAGTTAGGTGTTGGTTAGTCAGATGGTGTCAGAGGACCAGGGCAGTGGGAATGTCAACAGGAAACAGCTACCCGTTACTTACAGGACTTCAATACTGCAACTCCCTGTTGTCATTCTGGAGACAGAGGCTTCATCTTTGATAATGTTGTTTCAGAAAATAAGTAGAAAGGGTTTAAGCTGACATTTGATGGAACCTGTTGCTTTTTTAATGCTGTTTTCTGCTCCCAAATGTCTGAACAGGTGACTAAAGCAAAAGCCCTGGAAGAAAAGGGGAGTCTAGTGCTGCCATTTTTAAAGAAACTACCTGAAACCAGCCAAGTTACTCTGCATAACTCTGCTCTACAAGGTGAGCAAAAAGCATTTGGAAAACTCAGCCAGACAGCAGCTGAATATGGGCATGTGGTGTTCAGGGAGAGGTGCCTAATGACTTGGAAGGGTTTTGGAGCTAAAACAGTAATTTTCTAGTTTCATTGACTGATATTGGTAGTGTGGCTTCTGTGATGAAATGGATTCTTCTGGCTATTCCTCTTAAACACAACAGCAGAAATTTGACACAGCAGAGAGAGATCTCTGTCTTGCATTTACCTGGCCTAGCACTAAAGGCCGTATTATGTCAATGAGTATTACATACTGCTGCTCACAGATGATAATGACTTAGCAATTGGCTTTATCTCACAATAAAATTTTATGGAGAAAAATTTTGCACTCAGCTGCTCTTGTGGAGCTCCTCTTTATAGATGAACAATACATATATCTGACCACATCCTTGAATTTGACCACTGCCCAACACAAGTTCTTGCAATGCAGAACCTTTTGCTTGCCTTCATGACAAATTTTTGCTTCAGACTGATAATGTTTAGTAGTTTGATTTTATATTTATTTTAAATATGCATATGTGTAGGTATTGTGGAAGAAAAAGAGAAAAATCAACTGAGGGTTTTTTCCCCATAAGAACTTCCTAGATTGTTAATATATAGGTAATATATTGATTAGCCTAATGTTTTCAAGGTTAAAACTACTGAAGGTGATTCACTTTGAAAAAACTGAAGAGGGACTTTTTGCAAAGCCATATAGTGATAGGACAAGGAATAAAAACTTTAACCTGAAAGAGGGTAGATTTGGATTAGGTATTAGGAAGAAATTCTTTATGATGAGTTGCACAGAGAAGTTGTAGCTGCCCCATCCCTTGGAAGCCTTCAGAGCTAGTCTGGATGAAGCTTTGAGCAATCTGATCCAGTGGAAACTGTCCCAGCCTGTGACAGGGGGAATTGAAACTAGATGGTCTTTAAGGTTCGTTCCAACCCAAACCACTCTGTGATTGTCTGAAAAGGAATGGAATTCTCACATGTTTCTAGTGGGTAGGTGCTACCCAAGCAGACTTTGAGACCAATATCATTTTATGTTAAGCAAATCAAACCAAATAGCAAGTAAAAGGTTGTAGGTCTCTTGCCTTGTCAGTTTTCTGACTGGTGCTGAAACACTTGGCTGCACTCTAGTGTTCACAGCAAATAGAGCACTGAAAGGCTCACAAAATGCATTAAAACCTGTATCTGCAATAGCAATGGATGCAAGCGCCATGCAAAGGCTCAAAAGGGTGGCTGCCCTTGCATCAGCGTGCTTGAGCTCTCCCGTATGTTCAGGCGCCACGATGCAAAAGTCGTATTTAAATACCCACAGTCCGTGTGATCTTCAGGTCCATAGTGAATTAGCTGCCGTGGACCAAGGCAACTGTAGACAAATCCCTCTCGTGGCCAAGGAGGCTCGGGTCTGAGAGTGTGTCCTCACCTTTTCACCGCGCTGTTTCTGTTTTGTCTCCGTGCCCTCGCCCGCAGAGCCGCCCCGCGGGGCCCTGGTTCCGCTAAGGGTCCGCAACCACTGGCGGCGCTCGCAGTTTTTCTCGCAGTCAGGTAAACGCGGAGCTGGGAGCAGCTCCAGCCCTTCTGCTCTCCAGCCACAAGTGTCTTCAGACACGGGCTGGGCTGAAAGCTCGTCACCACCTGTTCTACCTCTCGCTTTCGTAGAAAATATCTATCCCTGCTGCACAGTTGACAAAGAGCTGTTGGGTTGCACATTGTTGCGATGCTCTGGTTTCAGGCACCCAAAAGAAATCCCTTGCCTATAAATACCTTTGTCTTAATTTCTTTTAATCAGTCTAATTTTCAAAGACATTTGGATAGAAAATGGCAATGGTTCTCTTCGTAACTGTGGCTCTTGAGTAGTGTAGTCCCATCCTTTTAGCATTGCTGTACTTTTTCCTTCCTTGCACTGAATCACGAAGGGAAAAGTAGATCAAGGTAGGTAAGATTCAATGTCTGAACACTGCTAACATCTGTGGTCAGAAGTAGATGGCATTAGCTAGTGGTAGAGTAGAACCTGATATTAGTTATTGTGCTCCTTTAAACCCAGATAAAAAGTAGTTTTGTTGGTGATGGGTATAATCTGGTTTTCTGATTTATTCGCTTGCAATTAGTCCTTGCATTTGGTTGTGGGAGTAAATAGGAAACTAACATACAGATATAATGTAGATTTATTTACAGGCTGAGGAAATTTTGCTATGCTAAATTTAATCTTTCCTTGTTCTGTTTTTTTTTTTTAATAGCTGATTCTGATACTGGTGATAAATCAAATGTGAGTACCTTTTTTGCATTATTATTTGGTGTAGTGATTTGTGTTTAGCAGAAATTATTTTTTTATGCAAACTCTCTTGTAACATCCCTAAATCAGAATGAGAACTTTTTCGCATGGACATGTAAGAAGAAAAGTACAACCCAAATCAAGGCATTGTCTGAATCTGGAATTCATCTGGAGCTAGCTATACAGTATTTGGTTGCTGGAGCCACTAAAGCTTCAGAATCTCTAAATAAGATGTAATTCTAAATTATGCATTGCATTTTAATGCATAGAAATGAAAGGACTTCACAATTGTACTGTTTCCTCAATGAAACAAAAAAACCCAACACACAAAAAATGCTACTCTGAAGTACACAGTATTTCACATTCTGTTTGCCATATAGAAATAGACGTAATCTCTTCCTATGAGATTCAAATACTGCTGATAGTGGAAAGGGATATGACAGGAAGTATCTAAAGTTGCCCTTGATTACAAAGGTTTTAAGTATATTATGTGATAGGATCCTTAGTGAAGCCTGAGGATTTATTTAATTATGAATAAAAATTCAAAGCAAGGCTATAGGCTGTTTTGCTGGCAGACATAAAATGAGAGGATATTTTTTGCAACCTAAAATTGCATTTCATGTTGTAAAGAAGATTATAGAGAAGCAAAATATATGCGTTCTTTAAATTTGAGTCCCTGGAGGTGACTCTGTTCAGTGATGCTTAGAGCTTGCTTTAAGACGTTTTTCCTCCCTTCAGTTGAAATTTCCCAAGACTTTCTTTGCAAACCAAATGATTTTTTTATCATGTGGCTACTAATGGGCAATCCCAAGTGTCACTGAAGCTAAGAATATTGTCTGCTACCTGAGAGAACCCTTATCTAGTTCCCAATTTCCCACTGTCACATCATTGGCAGGGTTTAATCAGGCCCAGTGCAGTTTTCTCTGGTAGCCATGTGAAGTGCAGTGTCACAGTCTAATAGCTTGGTTTTCCTTCACTTAAGCGTTTCAATTTTTGGTCCTGGGATCCAGAAGAAGAGCGCAAGCGCCAGGAAAGGTGGCAGCACGAGCAAGAACGCTTGCTTCAGGTAGGGAAGAAACTGTGTGTCTTCCACTGTTGCATTGTCCCTTTGGACAAAAGTTGAGCATTTTGTGTTTTCCACGTCCTCTGTGCATGCTTGAGCAAATTCTGTGGCAGTAGAGTGATAAATGAGCACACACACACACACACACACACACACTCACACAAACGTTCTGTGTGGTTTAGGCACTCTCATGTCTCCCTTACCCACTTCATGGAAAGACCAAAAGGACTTGGTCCTGCAATCCAGTGCACAGCTAAACTGAATGTGTTGGTCCTCAATTATATTTAAATTATACTGAACACAGACTGCAAAACTCTTAATTTCTTGGAGCCTCTTTGTCAAGACTGACAATTTCCTAATCCTGATGCTTTCTTTTTAACTCTTCTTTAAAATTATGGTCTTAATAGCTTTTCATAGGATTCTGCTTTGTTCACAGGTTCTTCTTTGAAAATACCAAGCTAAATTTGGACATGAAAGGACTTGGGTTTGAGGGGGTTTTGCAAGAGAGGGAAATATCTTCAAAACAGCCATTAGTTTTGCCTAGTGGTACAGTAAACTCTAAAATTTCTAGGTTTGTGTCCTAGTGGAAAGAAATGCAGTGGACATGAGAACCTGAATCTCCCAGTCAGTCAGGAGTGTCTTTTGAAACTGTGACTAGCTTTGATCCCAAAGAAATCACATCTTTGTTGCATGTAACAGAAGAGCAAACAGCTGTCCAGGGAGGGAGAATATGAAAATGGGGTCTTTCAATCCTTGTGTATCTCTATGCTTTCTTGAGATAGTCTAATTTTGCGCCTCTTAAAATAGTGTAAAATTTTTATAATAATTTTTCTGGCACATGGGGGTACTCTCTCAATAGTAAATGTTTATTTTCTGGAATAGGCAGATGTGGTTACCAATCTGAACAGATGTTGGAGCTGGTGTAAGAGGGAAGTGGAAGTCACCATTCCTCTCCATATTCAAACCAGCTCTGGCAAACAATTTTAAACACCTCTTTGAGATATTTTTTTGCGCAAAACTCTGTGAAAACAATTCTTAAGAAATCATGCCTTCAAGGAAGAAAATAAGCTATTTAACTAATTATAATCTTACTCTCTTCAAAGCTTTGCACACCCTTTATCTCTTAAATTTGCATAGTTATTCATCATTCATTAAATTGTGTTGGCATATCTCTTAAATTAGAGTTAATGGCATATCTCTTAAATTAGTACTGGTATCTGCAAAGCCTGCTTATTTATATGCTACTTTGCTGAAGTTTTTAATATACAACCATTGTCTCAGTGTTTCAGGGTCTGTGAAACATTTTTGAAACTTAATATAGTAAGATAAACAAGAAATTATTAATATTTTTGAGCATAAACCTAATTTCCAACCCAAGATTTTTAGAATTCTAAGAAATTAAACTACTTCTAATGTGTCAAAAGTTCCTTGAAGTTTGAAGGTGTTAAATGTATGTCCTGGAAAAAAATGGGCAAAGTGAAAAAGAAGCTTTTTTTTTTGACACCCATGGAGGTTTCCAATTTTTATCCTTTTATCCTTAATATCCTTTTATTTAATCCTATTTCTGATTAAACCATTCTTAGCAAATTCATTTTTACTGTGGGGATACTACAGAATTTGTTCTTGATATTGAGTGCTCTGAATTTACCTGTGTTTGTGTCCATGTACAGGAGAAGTATCAGAAGGAGCAGTACAAGTTGAAAGAGGAATGGGAAAAGGCCCAGAGAGAAGTTGAAGAGGAGGAGCGTAGATACTACGAGGAGGTACAAGGCTCAATAGAGGAGGTTGTTTTGTGGGGCTTTTTTTTTTTGTGTGTGTGTGTATTTAAATGCACCCACTTATGGGTGCAAAAACAACAAAAAAAATCATCCCATACCTAGATTAATTAATGAAAATCCTCTTCAAGGCTGAATTTTGAGGAGGACTGTTTCTCTTAAACACTGCCATAGATGTTGAGGAAAAATATTTAAATATTTGGACAAGTATCCTCAGCACCTCCGCGTAGGTGGAGGTGTTTAATTCCTGTGCAAGTCAGGGTGAGTCAGTACAGCTGTGTCTGGGCACGCTCAGACTTCCCTGCAGGGCCAGAGCCCTGTGTATTTTGGCATGTACTTGGTGCCTAGACTTGGTAAAACTCCAGGTGAAATTGTCTGCCTTGGGTCTGATCATGGAGGAATTTTGTAACTGTCCTTAAAAAAAAAATAAATCCACAGGAGATGTTCAAAGCTTGCAGTTGTGGAATATTAACAATTTAGAAGATAGTGGTTTTCTTCTGTGGTATGTAGGTCATTATTGAAGGAAACTGGGAAAGGTTTATAAGTTTGTCTATGCATTATGTAAATGGATGGTTTCTCATCTGTGCTTGAGGGATATACTTGTGGTCTAAACAAGATTTTTTTTTCAACTTTCAGAATGTTTCTCATGTACCAAGGGTAATTTCATACTTTTATATTAAACTTAATATATTTTGCTCTGTGAAACAGTTATTCCATGCAAGTGAAATATTCTTTCCTGTTTTGGAAATTCCATCTCAGTGGTAAAAGGAATGGAAGTGCAAAACCTCGAAGCAAATTAAAAATCGAGGTGTTACCATTATTCTCAGTACCACAAGTCCTTATCTAGCCATCTAAATTTGGTACATAGCCAAATCTTATTTTTCTTATGTGTTTAATAACTTCACAGTTTACATTCTGTATTTTTAACCCCCACTCTCTCCTGATCCTCTTTCTTCAGGAACGAAAGATAATTGAGGATACTGTAGTTCCATTCATTGTTTCTTCAAACTCTGCTGAGCTCCTCTCCTCTTCTTCCTCTACCACTGAAGGAAGCAAGACAGTGGTGAGTTTCTCATGGAGTAGTAAGGCACTGAAGAGTAATCCATCTTTAGTGCAAAGTTTAATGCTTAGCTAAAGGCTGTCAAAGTCTGGGAGCAGGAAGAGCCCTGGGTCCCATCTCTAACTGGGGGTGCCTCAGAGTGCTGTAACTTACAGATTTTCACTGGGATAGCAGTATTCCCAAGCAAACTGCTATCATCCCATTTTAAACTAGAGCAGAGAATACTTTCTGTCTGCAGATGCTCTGTCCCTTAAACAGTGCTGTAGAATTTTAATTATCTTCCAAAGCCAACAAAATCTTAGGTGGTTTCCCTGAATACAAAATCTTGAGTGTAAAATAGTGCTTTATATATATCTCAGATGAGACTGAATCCTACCTCCCCAGTTTTCCTCCTTTTCTCTCCCATCATCCCTCCTAGAAAGCAGCAAAACAGAGGAATGTTTACTCTCTATGTTTGTTTGTTTGTTTTCACTCATGCAGCAAAAATGTATAATTTAATGCATCTAGCATCTGATTAAGTTAGTGTTTGCAGAGATCAGGGAATGACACCCCAGGTGAAATCACAGTCAAGTAAATGTGGGATTCACAGATGTAATTTTCTCTTGCCTAAGGCACCAGCATCCAGTCATCTGCCTTTTTCCATTGAATTTCAGGATTAGGAGTACTGTATCAATTGATTCTCCTCTCACTCTTCCTGCCCCCCATTCTCCCTCATCCCTGTGCAAAGGCCTCAGCCATGGCCAATTTTCCACATGGCTGTGTAGCAGTAACTTCCTTGGTGGAGCTGCTTATGCCACAGTCAGGGCACTGCCTGCACCCAGAAGCAGAGGATCTCATGCCATTGCTTCTTTAAGCTCCACAAGTCAGGTATGAACCACTCCTGTAGCACTTTGGAAGTAGTACTGTGTTGCCTCTGAGGATGCCCAGTGCATGTGAGCAATGCTTTGCTCCCAGGCAGTGACAGCAAGCTGAGGTCATTCACAAAGTCCTCACAAGTCCAATGGGAGACTGTCTAGACTCTCAAAATAATTCAAGGATTTCTGCCAAAGATTATGTAATGGGAAATTTTGATTTGCCATCCTTAGCACCATAATTGGTACCTAATTTATTTCATGCTCAGCTCAGTCCAACCAGTTGTTTCAGTAAAGTCTTAATTAAATCCAAAGTGAGCCTTATCAGGGTCAAGTGGCTCTACTATATAAATGAGAGATGTTCTTTTCGATAATAAGATGTGTCAACACAATGTATCTAGGGGCAGCCTGTACTTTTCCCATGTGTGCACCAATGCCAAATTCAAAGGGGACTCCTTGTTCCCTCTTCATCTGTCTTCTAGAACTCAACTGATTCAAACAGCTGTCCAGGGGAAGACAAGCAAAAAGAAGTTCCAAAGCAGAAAAAGCTGCTCTGGGAGCAGGACACTGTGTCACCTCTGAAAAGCAGGGAAAGTGAACTCTGGCAAGAAAAGAGGAGGTATGTATTAACCCTAAGCATTTCTAACCCTGTGGAGCTTTGTGTTCTCTTGGCTTCTGGGATATCACATGTGCCCACAATTGATGCTGGAGCATCAGCACTTGGTGGCCTCCATGCAATACATCCTGATCAGTGTTCACTGGCCCCACGGACCAATGCACGTGTGGCAGTGCACAGGGCTAGTTGTGCATATCAGAAGTGTTGTCTTTGTCTTGTATGGCCTTTGCCAAGAGGCTGTCACAGCAACCAGATCAGACCCTAGACAGCTCAGACATCTGTGTGCACTGTGTCTTGTGCACATTTCACAAGCCATCTAAAGGACTAAAGGAGCAGTGGCTGTTTTCTCTCAGAACCTGTGTGAAATTGCCTGGCTGTCTCAGAAATGCCATACCAAATCTTGCCAGGCGGTGTTTGAAGTCCTGGACTTTGCTCAACTGCTAATTAACAGGTCTCACAAAAGAGAAGAGGCATCTGATGATGCTGAGCAGTGTATAGAGAAAATGGATTAAAGCTTTTTTTCTGTCAAAGAAGCCCTTTCCTACAAATGCAAAATTGTCTTCAGCACATCTAAGTGGCAGTTTGAGATAAGCAGGAGGACTTGGACTATTTGGAGTCAAACTCGTTAATTTATCAAGGTTTTTTCATTGCTTTGTCATTACAAAATTGACAGAATAACAAAAACCCTTTTTGTAAAAAACAGACTGGTATTCAAAAGTCTGTTTTAGCCATTATGTTCTGGGTGACATTTCTCCTGGCTTTGTTTGTAGAATGTGACTTATTTTTATTGCAGTGGAAATAAGGTGCTCTCAGGATACCCAGGGACTGGTATCCTGAAAGGAGGAAGCGAGCAGGAGCACCACATGCCGGGGATGGAGCGCAGCTCACCTGCCAGGCTGAACCTGCCTCTGACTCAGGATGAGAGTAAGACTCTTCCCATGCATGTGTTCTTCTCCAGATAGAAATCAGGCAGGAACCTAACTCAAAGCATTCTGGAAGTTGACAGTACACAAATATCTTCAAAAGTGGATTATCTCAGACTAAAAATTTATTTTATGTTAGCAAAGGTAAATATGTTAAGGTGAAATTTAAACTCCTCTTGTTTCCATCAGAGATGACAGCAGGTATCTCGTTTATAGGTCTGCATGTTCACAGTATCAGTTAAAAAGTTTATCTTCTATCTTTTACATAATCTTACATGCCTACAACATATAGGATTTATCTTGATACAAAGAGCATATTTCCAACACTTACTTTGTGTTTTTGTAGGTAATTAGATTCTTGATGTCAATTTCAGTCCAGTCAAAATCACTACATGTGATATGTAACCTTTACAAGCCAAGCCTAAAGCAACACCTGCCTCAATTTTGTCATTAGCAATGTCTAATGACATTTAAAGTTAATTTATTTTTTTAGCTCCCACGAGTATGGGTGTTTTTGAAGGAAAGAATTTCCCCAAAGCATTGCTGTCATGAGGGTCACCCTAAAAAAAAAAAAAACAAACAGCAAATTTATGAACTTAGCATCATTATCTATCTAATACAAGTGAACAGTGGAAAGTAAATAAGTAGGACTAAAGACAGCAAGTGAATGTGAATTCTGAAATCAAGTTTTAGATTTCTGTTTTCAGTTCAGCATAAAAATTCATTATTCTAAAAAATGTCTATGGATTGAAAAGTTTTCAGTGGTATTACTTGCTCCAAATGAAAATTCATCATAGTAAACTTAGTAGGCTTCCTTGTCTCAGTTTTATTGTATTCTTAGTGCTTTGATAAAAGTTGCACAAAGAAAGAAAGCAAGCAGAATATATATTATCCTGCAATACAGCCTTGGGGATTTGTGGTAGTGATTAAGAAAACTTAACAGGTTTGACAATTTTAAACTACATCTGCCGATAACCCTGCCTAAAGGTTTCCTGGGTTCTTTTCAACAATTTGGTCCTCTGCAAGTATTCTGACAGCTCTTTTCTTGCCTCTTAAAGCATCCCATCCTTGCTCCCTCCTTAAACCCTTAAATAATCAGGTGGGTTTATTGTCTTGATATCAAAACAGGTAACAGGCCTTTCATAGGCCCCAGCAAAGTCTTCATTCTCTAAACCAGATGGTTGGCACACAGCAGGGTAAGGCTTTTCTCCAACTGTGAGCCACAAAATTCATCTTGCAGGGTCCAGGTAATGCAGTGTTTCTCAAGGATAGGATGGCTGGCTGCCTGGGCATCTCACAGGTCATTGCTTTTTGCTGTGAGGCTGCTGCTGTCACTGAGCCATGTGAAGCACAGAAGAAAATGACAAAGGAATTACTGTTCATCAGTAGGTTTATGGAGAGCAGTGACTGTACCACCATCCCCTTAACTCCTGCTGTTGAGACGTTTGGATCCTCCAGCACCACAGAAGTTTCAGTGTCTCTGGTGCTTCCTCCATTACAACAACCTTATTTTCCCAAGTGCTGTTTGTGGATGGCTGTTTGACCTTGCCCTTTCCCCTTCAGAAATACATTCAGCAGCAGGGTAGATCATGTGTATGTGAGGGTAATGCTGAGGAATGATGTTCCAAAGAGGTCTTCTGATGTAGCAAAACCTGTCTCTGACTTTGTGGGGGTTTCTGAGAAGTTTGTTTTAAGGAGCAGTACATCTCTCTCCTTTGTTGTGTGCCCACAATCCATGATGGTTCATAAATACTGACAAAGCATTTTGCCTCAAATGCTGAGTTTTCCCCACCTCTGGCTGTAGATGTCTCCTGGAATCAGCAGCTGCTGACAAAGCGATCTCCACAGTGCGCGGAGGACATTCGGCAGAGACCATTCCTGGGCCAGGCTGTGGGACAGCAACCAAGCTCTGCAGGGGAAGCAAGGAGGTGAGAACGTAAAGGTTATTGAAGAGATTGAGAAGTCCTGCTCGCTCTGTTCTCCCTTACACTCCTGCTCAGCATCCTTTGTTGGTTGGGTTTGATGAGTCCTGCAGTGTGAAGACGCCCTTCATGTCTGGCTTTCCCACAGAGACTGCTGACATTTATCTACTTGATTTCTCATTACAGGCACCACAGTTATTCATTTCAGGAGGGAGCACACCCCCTGCATGCCTCTCTCTTCTTTTCCCTTAGCTCTTTCTGCACATATCTGCATAACTTTTCATATGCTTAATTTGTTTTAATTGCCTGAGACAAATATTTGTAGGTAATAAGTAGCTAAATATGAGGATGGGGAGGTCAGGTTATATCTGCCTCTTTGAAGATGGTATCCAGGAGCTTCATTCCTCATCTTCCAAACACGTATTGATTGCTACTTTCTAGTACTTTAAAGATTATGCCTTTTAAAAGAAGATTGAGATAAAGTAGTATTTGCCTTCTGCTGTAAACTTTGGTGAAGTGTTTTTTCTTGCTACTTTGCCTGTGGTTTTTGAGTAAGCCTTACTGAATGGTAACACCAGTTCTTTTGGTAAATAAGGAATCTGTCTGCCTAGTATTTACAAAAAGAAGCTATGCAACGAGAAAGGAACATCTGTTTTCATTAGCATATATATGAACACAGTCTTCTGCAAAACCTGTTACCTCTATTAAGGTTGTATCCAGTCAAAACTAATGTAGATTGAGGTTTGATTGCCTATTCCTCATTATAAACTGCTTGTGTGTATGTTTGAGAAAATTGTTATTTAATCTATTTAATAGAAACCATTTTAAGCAGTTACTGTTTGGATCAGTCCTATCATTTCTGGTAACAAAAACCATGGTTTTGATAACCAGGTTCTTTCAGAGTAGCATAGATAGCAAATAACCATTAACCAAATAAACTACCTTTCTGTGTTGGTAGCTTCCTTTTTACTCAGTAAAGAGCCAGCAGAGAGTGTGGTGTGGTGTGACTTGGCTTAACCCTCCCTCATCATGGTGGGAGCTGTGATGGATTGGTGGGGTGGGCAGGAGTCTCCACATGGCTGATTACTGTGTGAGTCACCTGATTGAGCAGCAGCTAGCAGACTCAGAAGCAAAAGTCCTGAAATTCACTAACTGGAGTTTCTCCATACAAAACCTGGTTTCATTTGTTGTTCACCTGCAGTAACATGTCTTCTCTGCTGTGTTTTAGGGGAGGCTATCATGAGAACTTCCGATCTGGGCCGTCGTCTCCCTGCTCTCCTGCTGCTCTCAGTCACTCACCCAACAGGTACCAAAGGTCAATAAGGAATTTTGCAGACCAGACACATCTTGTAGTTGCTGGTGAATTGCCAAAGTGAAAATCACATTAGTATTATGTGGATGCACTGTTAAGTCTGCTAGGTGTTGCAATTCATACCTGTCCATGGGATAAACATGTAGCTCCCATATTTTTTGCCAGCTTCAGTGGTACTGTTACATTTGCGAATAACACAGTTCAGAGAGCAGCTCTAGAACTCTGCTTGATCATTGAAGTTTCAATAAAATTGAAATGGGACAGTATAAACCTCAGTCAAAGTGTGAGTTCAGAGCACTTAAGCCAAAGAATATCTTCATTGTGAATAGTCACCTGCTCAGGAGTAAGATCTGTTCTAGACATTGGCACTTACTGATTTAAAAATAATTTTTTTCTTTCATTTCCAAACTAGAAACACATTTTGCTTTTTTGCTGTATTTTAGTTTGCCCACAATCATGCTAATCTCCTAGAGATTTGATTCTCTCAAAGCAATCTGTACATTTTTCAGTGAGTTATGTGTACCAACTCTAAATACATGTAGCCTGATTAAATCACTGATAATTTGGGATATATTAAAATCAGTTTGCTTATTATATAGGGTAAATTAATATAACACAACACAGCAAGTTTCTTTATTTTAAATTACATTGTTCTTCACTTTTCAGAGCAAGACACTCCCTCTGATATCACTTGCGTTGATGTGAAATTATTGGGAATTTTTTACATGAACAATTTATTATGTTTTTCTAACTGTAGCTGCAGTTTTGGTGGGATTGCAGATCATTTCCTTGCTACAGATTGCTAGTTGTGATAGCTACTTCATATTATTAAGTAGCTATATTCTGATGTGAGAATCTTTTGCATTATCTTTTCCTGAAATAAATCTTCATTTTGTAAACAATAAATGGGATATAATTCATTTTTCCACTAAAACATTGGAAAACTAAAACATTAAAAATTTCCCAAGACTTTAATTTGCTCTTGTAGTAACTCTGATAGTGGAGAAGAAGTAAAAACAAAGGTGAACTCAGAAATAACATAGAAGCAGAAGGCTGGGGGGGGACCCCAGTGAAGTTATTCTATAAGGAATAATGATAATGAACCAACAAGACAGTATAAGTCTGTACTGCCTGTGTCCATGGTGGGCTCAATAGCTGGAAGCAAGGGCAGTTTTCTAATTGTGATGAATTTTTCTGCTGCTTCTGTCTCTCTTTCTCTGTGTCTCTTTTTTTTTTTTTTTTTTTCTCCTAAATGGTTCTTTTGTCATGCTGCAGTCCAGATCTGTATCTGTTGGTGGCTTATTGTGTTGCTGCATCAAAACCTCATAGCAAGAGATTGTAAACTTGCTTATCTGAGTAGTATTTCATCAAACTGTCTTTTCAAAACTCATGAAGTATCACACAGTTTTTCTCCTGGTTGAAAAAAGCATTGGTGACACAGAGTGACAGGGGATCCCTTTTGGTCTCAGATTCATCTCACTAGGCCAAGAATCAGTTCTGGCAGGCTGACAGGCAGGAGAGAAGTGAAAAGTATGAGACCCATAAAGTATGAGACCCCTGCACTGCCATTAAAACCATTATGAAAAAGGGCACCAGTTGTTCCTGGGGCTCTGAACCTTCACCCACCTGTCATCCTACTGCAGATTTAGGAGAGAGGTCTAGACAGTCCTTCAGGACTGCTGAAGGTGCAAGTTGAAGAATTTTCTGCATTGCAGATGGAGATCCAATTTCAGGTTTTCTCTGACTAGTTATAGTATTAAGTGGCTGCAGCAGCACAGTCTGAAATGAGGCAGCCAGTGCCTGGTCTGTTGCTACTGTAGTTATGCTGTCATTTTAGCATCAGTTGCAGTGTTCTTGAAGCCACATTTTTCTCTCAGTTGCAGTGTTCTTACAGCCGTGTTTGCCTCCTAGGTCTGTCAGCGGGAAGAAGCTTTGTTCTACCTGTGGTCTGCCTCTTGGAAAAGGAGCTGCCATGATTATTGAAACACTCGGTCTCTATTTCCATATTCAGTGCTTCAGGGTATGGTTCTTGCTTTATTAAGAAAAACCTCAAGTCATGCACAGAGCAAGTAGAGAGTAGATGTGAAACTGAAAATGAGAGGACCGGGGGATTTACATGGTTGTTATGTCTGAGCATGTTTGTAAAGAAATGGAAATAACACAACTAATGTGTTATCTTGCAGTCAGACATATTAATTGGACTAAAACCTGTGATCAAGCAAGCAAATTTAGCTTCTGTTCTTACAGGGGGGGAGGGGACTATCATATAATTTCTCTATTGTGCTCATTGTTTTTTAAGTATAACATTATTTACCTTGCGAGTTGTTTTTTTTTCCTTCCAAAAGCATGATCAGTCCCAAAGCCATCTTTGATCTGCCCCATGGTTGGAAAGCTTTGACTATGGAATGAATGGTGTATTCTGGCTTTTACCAGAAATGTCTTTTGACTGTTTTGAGTGTTTTCTAGAGAAATCAGAAAGTATCCATTTCGATTATCTCTGGCTCAATTGATATTAGACATTTGTGAAGACTTTTTTGATTTTAGACATTTACCCAGACTAAATCTCTGGCCTCTTTAAACTTTGTCCATTACAACTTACCTGCCTACAGAATGCAGCCTCAAAGTCAGATGTCCCATATAAGAATTAGGCTTTATTTCTGTGTAAGCAGAGGCTGCTGAAATCCAGTCCTAAACACTTCTGACTCTACAGAAACCCTCTTACTGGTTTGCAGTGTTCCCCAGGAGTATGGGCTGGGTTCTAGGCGGGTATCTTTCTCACCGTTCCAAGAACTACTTGAACAAAAGTAAAAATTTGGGAAGAGTTGTGACAAATAGCAGGGCACGGTCTCTCTTACTTTCTGTGTTCTTCACCTGACAGTGTGGGGTTTGCAAGGGCCAGCTGGGAGATGCAGCGAGTGGCACGGATGTCAGGATCAGAAATGGCCTTCTGAACTGCAACGATTGCTACATCCGATCCAGGAGTGAGTACCGAGCCTGGCAGCTCCCACAGGGAATGCTGTGGCCATGATTTAACTGCTGGCTTTGTCCAGCTCTGACACTCAGGTGTATCTTCACCATGGGAGGAGGAGCCTTCCCATGCCATTTCAATGATTTTCTCTGATCAGAAAAGATTTCCAAGCCCATTACATTTTCCCAGAGGATCTCTGTCGAGCACTATTAGACTCAAAGGTTGTTTCTGTGCATAAACATGAACTCCTATACTATGCACAGATTTTGCATGACCCAGAGGCTTGGATCTCTCACATCACATGAGACAATGTAGATAATTCTACTTGATCTAGGACCCTGGGTCGTGTTTGGAGAAGTTCCCATCTTTTTTAAATCTCTAGGCCTCCTTTTGTGGACAAAATGGTCATGTGAAATATTAAGAACGTTCTGAAACTCATACCACACAACTCTGTGGTGGTATCCTCAGATATGTTCTTGCCATACATTTTGAAGAATGAGCCCAACAATTGCATGTCAGAAAGAAAACTGTGATTTTGCTGCCTTAGAGCGGGTCAACTAAATGTCTTTCCAAGTCCTGGATTTCAGTGACTGGTACTAAATTATAAGAACATTTCAGATTTGCCCCAATGTCACCAGTGATGGTCCGTGATCATGCTGGTTTCCATCTTGTGGAAACAGTAAGATGCAAAACAATGGGATTAATTTTCTTCCTGTTAAATATTTTTTGGGATATTCACTGCCTACAGTTCCAACTGATAAGTGGACATCTAGAGGTCTTTTTGCTTACTATTTCCCTTGCCCTCTCTCAAAAGTACTGGCTGTAGAAATTCAGGAGTAGGGAAAGTACCTCCCTACCTCTGCCAGAAGAAAAATGGGTACATTTGCTCTGGTGCTTCAGGAATGAGATACTTCTCCATCAGCAGAGCTAGAGGGTGCTATTGTATAACTGGATTTTTTGGTGATTTTTTTCTTAAATTCTGCTAAGAAATGTTATCAACTTTTTATTATTTATTTAACCTGAAATATTTAGAAATAGCTTTTTCCTTTCCCTATAGGGCTTGATACTATAAATCTTCCTCATGTGGATGAGGTCCTGACCCTTAAAATGCAGATTTACTCATCCAGCTTTACAAAAAAAGAGAGGAAGGTATAAAAGTTATCATTTCCTTTTCTTCTTAGTCCTTTTTACTTAAATGAAAATCTAGGTCCCTTGAGGATAGATAAAGGCTCAAAAATTATCAGTTTATATGCTGTAGAAATCACTCTATCCATTATAACTTCTACAGCAGTGTTACTAGAAAATGCATTAGAGACCTGTGTGCAGTGTTTCATGTAACAATGTTTTGCATTTCTACATGCCCAGCAGAATGGTAACCAAGTCCATGACAGAGGAAATAGGTTTTGAGAAAATGTATGGCTAGTGAAGAATAATAATGGCATGAGGGTTTTAATTTTTACAACAAATTGCCTCTGCTGTGTCCACTGGTCATGCAAAATCTCAAAATCCAGTCAGTTGAATTTAAGCTGCAGTAACTGTTGTTGACAATTGAAAGGATAGAACTGTATGCTTTGGATAGAACTGTAAATATTGCTAGTTGCTGTTTTTTAGCTAAAATTTGATGCACTGCACACCTGAAATTAAGAATAAACTGCAATGTCAGTGTTTTGCCTTTCAGTTCTGGGAATAATGCTGCAAAATGTCAAATCAGTTGTTTGATTGCATGGTTTGTGCCTTCCTGCCCCCATGAGACCTGTGCAGCAGTGGGCAGAAGTGACAGTCTCTGACTAACCTAGGGTCAGTCAGTATTGTTTGGAGACAGTTATGGACATTTGATGAAATATTTTGACTCCCAGAAGCTTATCTGAAAAAATGGACAATTCTGTTTAGAAATAAATCATCAAAAAAGACGACTAGAGAAGCATTAAGGATTATGTAGTAGTCCAGGGTCCAAAATATTTCTGGTTTTCAGATAAAAGTGGATGGGGCTTTTATCAGTAGGTTGTTTCTGTACAATGAAACCTCACGAGGAAGGAAATTCTGTATTCAATGTCAAACACAGGGAGTGGTCACAGGTTGATGAGAGTCAAAGTCAAAGGCTGCAGAGCCTTAAATAAATATACACACAAGTACTTTGGGCGTAAAATAAGATAAAACTTCATGCAGAATGCATTCAACACATGGCAAGGAAAATGTATTTCCACTGGAATTATGCTGAATCTTTGTCATAGTTACTGCCCCCTCCCCAGCTTTGCAGGAGAAAGAAAAGAGAGGGCACAAATATATAAAGCGCCAGATACATTTTATTGAATTGTAGAGGTCATGTACAGAAAAGTCTATATTTGTTAAAATTTGTAACCAATTACTTGTTTTGGTTTTGTTTTGTCTAGCTGCTGGACAGCCAACTACATTGTGACATGACTTTCAGTCCTAATAAATTTCAAGAAGGAACTCTCTTCTCATATGTATCGGCTGCCTCCAGACAATCACTTGTAAAAGCTTGAATCCATGGACATGATGGCTCTCATCTCGTTTTTAAAAACTCACAAAAAAGCTGCACCTGCTCCTTTGAAATGCAATATGTTGGGTTTTACTTCCTTAAGAAATTTGCAAAATATGTATGACCATGTTTGGGAAGGCAAAGCCTGAGTACTATAAAAAAAAAACAAACAAAACCACCTTTAAGGTATGCTTATGATACCCAGTCTGTTACCTTGTTCTTTTGAAAGTAATAAGAGAATAAACATGCAATAAAGCTGTTTTGTTTTAATATTTCTAGCAATTAAAAAGTTTAAGTTTACAGAACCTTTATAGAATATGCCAACTTGAGCTGAGAAGTAATTTTGAGATAGTATCTAATCAGTGCATTTGGAAAACTAAACATCACAGCACGACTTCTCTGTTATAACTGAAGCTATAACATTTTTTATACAGAGACTAGTTTGATAATACATCCTGTACTTCTGAAGCATTTTTTGTTAATATTACCTTCAATGGAGGGTAGAAGTTAAACAAATAAATTATTGCACCTTTAGTCATAGGAATTTTTGTTTGTGTACCTCAAGTAATGTTCATGACTATAGCTCAATATTCTCTGAAATAAAGATTTCTTCATTAAACCTAAAGACTGCATACCATTAACAATGGGAAAATTCCCATCAGGAGCAATCCTTCTTAATAAGCCCAGCAGCCTGTGTTGTCATTAAACTCGCTGGAAGGTGATGTGGGGAAGAGCAGCCGAGTGGAGCTGTGAGTCTCTGAGCTGAGCTTGATGCTGTGGTGAAGCTTTTCTCTTTGGCATGTGACTTGCCAATTGATTTGAGTGGGCTGGACATCTGCTCATTCACTTGCAAACATTACACTTGGTTGAAATCTCATGCAGAGAAACACATGTGGTTTGGGTAACCCCCCAGGGTGGAGAATTAGACATCCTTGAGCCTGTGTTCCTCCATCCACTATCCAAAAATAGTCAGCAAAACCCAGAAGTGTGGAAGATGGGCAGGGAGGAGGCTGGAGCCGCAGGCAGAAAAACTACCTTGCCTGTGTTTGGGACAGTTTTCCTTTGTGCTCTTTGATTAAGCATGTGATCCAGCAGCTCATTGAAGCAGAGGGTTCAGCAGATATCTACAATACACAAAGTTAGGGAATGTATTGCAACTGTAAAATATCCTAACACTTTTTGGTAAACAGTTACTGGAAATATCTTCAAATGGAGGGAAAAAATCTTTTTCTGCCTTAAAACCACATAAAACTAAATGAATAGAGATTTCTTTTATCTATGTGCATATCTGTCATCTTTTGATGTGTTGGTAAATAGAAATGAAGTGGTTCTTAGGGAAGCAATAATTCTGAGTTGTTCTCTAGATAGCAATTATTTATTGAAATGCTAGACAGTTGCTTGCATGTGAGTTGCATAACCATGCAAAACTATGTGTCTTCAAACACACCCATGTGATGTCATTGGAGGACATTGTGACTATCTGCTGGAAAGTTACATGTGACTTCCTCAATATTGTGCCTTAGAAAATGCAAAGCTGTTGCACACAGTCAGCAATGACTTATGAATGCAATAAATCCAACAAGCTGAAGTCCTTCTTGGACTTCACCTGGGGAATATTTTTAAGTAAAAATTAAATAAATCAGACAAATGTTTTGGAACTAAAAGTGATATCCTATATTTTGATCAACCACCTACATGATTTACTGTCAAAAGGTTTTGATAACCAGGATGCTTACTCTCTGCTTGTGGTTGTTAAAACATTTTCCCACAAAGAATGTGTAACATGGAAATTCAAGAAGCAGATTTCGTACCTGATGTGGTACATCTGTATAACTCCCTACGTTGCATTAAGGATATGTAAATATATAATGTCTGAACCTAATTTTTAAATGAGACTGTGCATGCTTGTGCATCTATTTGGTATGGGTCTCTAGCGCTGCTGCACCCACGTGATAGAGTTAGATGTGCAAATCAGTCCCCAAGTGTATCAAAGGTTGGTGTCTCAGAGGTCAGGTCCGCTTCTCATTCATGTAGGGGTAAGTGCCCAAAGGGCTTAGGAGCATGGTTGGGATAAAGTGCATGAAAGAGGGGGGAGGGATATTGCATCACACTGCAGACACATCACTGGGTCTCTGGAGCCACTTAGGAATTGCTCCCAGTGTCTATCAGATAGTTTTGTGTATGCATGCTTTAGCTAAGTTGATTGTACTCAAAGCGAAATGAAGCAGCGCTCAACAATGACGATTTTTTTCCGCTAATGAACATCTACTCACCAGCACAGAATAATTTCCAACAGTTTTCCAAATCATACTTGCCAACTTCTTGTGTTTGATTTTATATTCCCTCTGGAATCTTACATGGCAAATTCATTCAGGCTAAGATTTTTTTTTTTCTTTTTTTTTTTTTTTTCCAGTTTAAACACATTAAGATTATACATTTCTAGTCAGGAACTTTGAGCACATAAAAAAATAATGCTTCCCCACATTTGAACTGCAATGTAAATGTATTTGTTGCAAAAAATGATTTATTATTACTAAGCAAGTACAATATATGTAATGGGTTTTAGATGTTTTGGAATTTATTTAGCCTCTTACTACTTCAGAGAACCTGAACAGGTGTCATAACCCATCTGTATTTTACAAGCCCATTTTCATGGTGTATTTTTTCCTTACTCTTGCTATGTAGTGTTATTGATGCAGTACATCTGTAGTTTTCAGTGAATGTCGTAAAGGTTGGTGAACCAGAGGGGAACCATCCTTATCTGCATGTCCATTCAGGGACAAGGATTGCTCTCCCAGCTGGGGCTAATGTTGAATACCAATTATGCTAATCTTCCCTTTATTTTATTTATTCTAAAATGCCTCTGGAAATTAGGAAAACTTGTCTAAAACTCAACAGCTTTTATAGTAAATGTATGTTTATAAATAAAATGTTGATTACCTTTGGTGGTGTTGATTTTACTTATTCCAACTAACTTCTATTGCATGAACCTGGATTGCAGAGTAGAGGCTTCTGCTTGGTTGAGCTTGGCTGAGCCAAACTATGTTTCCCAGGTCTTAGTGTATGAGATGAGACAATAAAAAAGACATGGCTGAGATGGCAAAATGCACTGTGGATTGCCACTGAAAGCTGTGGCCCTCTATTCACGAGAGCATGTGTGCCTGTTGTAAAAGATGAACAGAAAAGGCTTTCTGTGAAGAGGCTAACCTAAAGTCCTCAGATCTTTCATCAGTATTGGTCGACTGTGGTTCAGACCTTCACCCAACAAAGCACTTTGTATATGGCAGTGCTAAATACATGCTTAATTCCATTTCCACGTAGCAAAGATCCTGGAGTTTGTGCTTAGTTTTGCATTTACTGAGGTGTCTCACTAAGTCTTGAATTGCAACAAGGGTAAAACTTGTCCAGTCACTAGCAGAAAGTTCACAGAAAATTTTAAACTAATAACTGCCCCTTTTTCTATTGGGTCGTAAGTGGATGACAAGTTTGAGTTTGTGCCAGTAGAACATCTCGGCTGTCAGATGAGTCATGGGGATGTACAGACAATTTAATTTTTCATTCATTCATTCATTCATTCATTCATTCATTCATTCATTCATTCATTCATTCATTCATTCATTCATTCATGTTTATCCTGGTTCCCCAAAGGCAGGGGTGGTGGCCATGCACCATTCCAGCGTGTCCATGCGGGCCAGCACTCTCTCTGGTGGCAGAGGCACGCTGGCATTCCCGGCAGTGCCACCAGGGCCCTGTCTGCGGGAGCTGCTCGCTGCCACTGGAGGCTGCTCTGAGGCTGGATTTGGAGGCAGTCAGGCTGCTATTTCTGCTCCAGCAACTCTGCACCAAGGCTGCTTGGCACACAGACAAACTCTGTTTGTGACCCCTATGAGCCGGGGAAAATGGTGGCAATCCTTGTATGATTTTTGTATTATTGTTATTATTATTACTATTTTCTAGTGAATGTGACCTGCACAGTCATTTATGGTCCTAAAAGGGAATCGTTGGGGGTGAATTCGCCAGGCAAAATAATTTTGAATACCTTGTAAATGGGGAGTTGTGTCACGGGGTTACCTCCCCGGAACCTTCACCTGCAGGTAGCAAAGGCTGCCTGGAGGGCCCTGAGGGAAACCACGGGGCTCACAGGGCCTTGGCATGCCTGGGAGAGGGGATGTTGAGCTTGTTGAGCAGTGGGATGAAGCTGAGGGTGTATGGGAGAAATAGGAGATGAAGGGAGAGATGAGTGGGCTGTTACAGCTGAGGTTCAAACATCAGAGCAGAGGATGCCCCACACAAAGAGGGATGTGTGTGTGGCTCCCCAGGAGAGCTCTGTGCCTCCTCTACATCCTGGCCAGGTGTGTTGCCCCCATCCCTCTCCTATCCCTCATCATAGACAGTTGGGACAAGTGCTCAGTTTCCTCCATCCAGCCCACTTTGTTTTCTCATTTATTTTCTCTCCTTTGCCAGTGTTTTGGTGCAGAGGCCATCAATGAGCACAGGCAGGTGCTGGTAGCTGCAGGAGGCTCTAGGCACAGCGAGGAACATCAGTAGCTCGCTTACCTTGTGAGTATTGGTCATGATCCAGTGAACTCTTCTGGAGCATAGTTAAAAGCAAGCAGCTACCGCTTTGTTCAGAAAATTAGCTTTAGGTATGGGTCTTGATGGGTGCCCTTCCTAGTAATGGGAGGATGGTCAAGTAGTTACTCAATAAAATGTGCAGAGTGGAAGCCTGCCCTTCACCAGGTTGGGAAACGGGGGAACAAAATGACAAGAAGACAAAATGACAAGATGACAGAGACACATCTGCAGTGAAAATCAGAAAGGGTTGTGAACACTCAAAATGAGCAGATGACCACTACTTGGATGGGAAAACAAAAATGTCAGTAAAATAAATCTCCTGTAAAGGCAAACAGGTCTCCTATAGAGTTTTAAAAGCCTCCGGTAGGAATGTAATTTCATCTGAATTTCCTGATAAGGGGAAATGACTAAACTGGAAGCTGCTCAAGTTTTTCAAGTAATAAGAGCCCAAAAAAAGAGACAGAAGGTACAGGACAGGATGTGACTCTTCCTACAGTACAGTGGGGGGTTGGCATTTGAGGATTGTTGGGGTTGCCTATTTTCTAGTTCAGGTTTTTTATAAAATGTACCATGAGTTTCACATGCAAGAGGGAGCTGCTGCTCCATAGGTCTTGTGGAATGCCTCATACTCTGCCAGAGTAACTAGTGAAGCTAGGTAAACCCCAAAGCATATGGGATTTTAAGTAATTTAGGAAAAAAAACCCTCCATTATTCAAGATAATCTTATAAGTCACTGTTCACTCATCCATAGAGTCCATCTGCTTCCCTGCACCTGATGCACTGTAAATTCTCTTAGCTAATGCCACATCCATAGCTCACAGATGTATTTTTTTTTCCAAAGCAGATGACCTGCTGGTTAAAACCTGCAGAAGCCAGTCATGGGTCTAGAAACTAAATCAAAACTAACCAAACTGCAAATCTTTCCTTGAAATAACAGAATTTATCAAATGGGAAAAGAAAGTAAGATTTCAAATTTTCCTTTTATCTTTTATATCTGATTATAGACAAAACCACTCCAATTACAAGCACAGAAACAGAAACATGCTATCCACATCTCTGGAAACTTTTTGTAGTAATGCTGGAACTGCTGTTCCAGGGGTGTGGACTTGGGTGTTTGCAATGGCTGTCCCTTTCTTTCAGTGGCCACATGCTCTTTGGTTGTCTTTGGTTTGTAGAACTTTGTGAGTGTGCACAGCTCGAAGGAGATGTTACAATAATCCTCAATATAACAATATGCCCCTGTCATTCAAATTGAGGATGTCACCTCCAAATGCACCTTCCTGGGACCACATCTAAACATTGCCAGGTGGGAACAAAGTGGCTATTTTTCCAAAAGATGTGAAATGTAGGGCTTTCTAAAATCTAATTGCAAACTTTTCTTAGGGAAAGTGAATTCCAGTGAGTGATTTGGCATCTGTGTGGTGCATTAATTAATACTAATGTATTGAAGTAGACTGGGTTGCAGCATGAGATTTCTGTGTTGGACTTTGTGCAATTATGGAGGTCTTAAAGTTTTTCCTGAGTGGTACGCAATGATAACACTCAGATAATTTCCAGCCTGAGGGTGAAGCTCTCTGAACTGTTTCATACACTGATGTTCTGGAGGTTTTCTAGAAAACATTTGGCTTGGCTCATATTTGATGCTTTTTGTGCCCTTCCTGATTCCATGGGTTTATCATTCTTGGGCAGAAGGAAGTGGTCATGGTTTGCCATGGTCTCTGGGGAGTGGAAGACACTGCTTACAGAGTCTGGAGAGGGAAAGCCCTGCGCTGAACCAGATGTGGCCCCTGCAAACCCTCTGTGCCCAGCCATGTCCCAGTTAGGCTTTAGACAGACTAAATGTGAAGACAACAGTGTTAGATAGACATATGACATGCATTCTGTCTTCTAAGTATTCACAGGTCTTCAGCTGGGTTTAAAATGGATGGATAGAAGAGCAGCACTCTATGCAAAAAAGAAGCCAGTTAACACACACCTTACTCATGCTCCTAAATGCATTTTGTATCTTGTTGTTATTTTATAACAGGTAGGATGACATTAAGAGGGGATCTATGCCACTAACTGATAAAATTACAAATTGTTCCAGTGGACTGAAGCTGAATTTTTAAAATAAACTTGCACCCTCACAAACCCACTTCCAACCATTTCTGTTGCAATGCCACCTACACGTCCAGTGTGCATCTGTGTGACGATGGCAATGCTGGCAATTAGTGGCAGAGGCAAATCAACCATCCTGAACTCTCATCCCCTGCACTTTGCTTCTGCCAAAGCTGTTATCTCTCAGAGCATTTGTCACAGATACACCGGGGTACTCAGCAGTTGAAAAGCCATTATCTCTTTCAAAAGCAGTGCTTTTGCCCACAGCAATGTGGAACGTCACAGGAAGATTTTGCTGTAGAATCAGCTGTGTTTACCTTGTGGAAAAACAGCTGCATTTTCCTAGAATCTTTTTAGAAAAATAGAGGTCTTTATTTCTTGCAATTTTTTTCTGATAGCTTTCTTCTTATATTTCTCCTGGAATGTTAATTGGTATTTTTATATCCTTCTGTCATTAGCAAAGAGGCAATTTTAAGGTTTTTCTCCTCTGACTAAAATAATATTTCACTTGACTGGATGATACTGTCCAGTGAAGTGAAGTGTAATTACATGTGGTTTGGTAATGAAAACTTAAAAGCACCTTTCCAAAAAAATGACAGCTGACTTTTCTGCCTGTGGTGGCAGCCCACCCACCACAATATTCTGCAACACCAGGGCCAGTGTATCCCACCTGGTGGCAATGCACAGTGGTGAGTCAAAATCATCACAGGCACTCCATGCGCTCCATTTTATACAGAAAAGGACTGTGCTTGTAGTTCATTGCAAGGCGTGCCGTGTTAAATCATCTTTTACAGCAATGAACTTCTGATAAACTTTTAGAAAAACCAAACTCCAAGGAGCTCAGGTGGTGGCACTGCCTTTGCAGTGATTCTTTTCATTATGGGAGATGAAGGGGAAGGAGCAAACTTTTCATTTGCACAAGCTACAAACCATCCATGCAGTTGGGTTTATATCCAGAAAGAAGCCTGCATGATTATGTACAGGGACATCCACAGTCATTGCTTTTCTTCAAGTTGATGTAGGTGATACAATATCTTCAAAGCTGTTTTTTCACATGGGGATGTGTGTTAGTAGTTAAATAACTGAACAAGATGTTCATTCAAATAAACAGTTTGTGATGAAATATAATCACTTGATACTTGGTTTTGTCAATATCTCTATCTTGAATGCTTAAAATCTGCTTACGGCGTGAATACAATTAAACAGGTAGATGTTTCTTGTTACTGCATCAAGGCTCTTCAAGCATGTGGCTGTTTGCACACGCTGAAAATAACAATAGCTGACAATAACACTTGTGTGTTGTTACCCTAGGAGCTGAGGACTTACATTGTACTTGGTAAACTTTGATGAAAAAAGCGATCAATTCTAATTCCCACCAGATATAGGCAAGGTAAGATGAAAAGATGAATAAATCATTGGATGCAGAAGAGGCATGCATCCTAACTTCAGGACCTGTGTATCTGTCTTGGGAAAACTACTTCCACGAGGATCAAACTCTCAAAAGGTAAATGATGGAGTTGTGCCACTTCTTCCCTCTAGTTCTCAGCCTAGGACATAAGCAGCTTCTCAGCCTTGTTCTGCACACCAGTTAAATCCAGCTGTGCCCCCATGGCACATCCCAGCTTGCCGGGAGACTCTTTTGGCTGTACCAGCTCAGCACAGCTGCCCACCCAGCTTAGCCCCGCTGGGCTCAGGGCTTGCTGCTCTCTCTGCACCTTTGCTGTGCATCTGCTACAGACAGCTTCAAGGTTTTCCCTCAGATGCTGGGGATTTCAATTTTTTTAAGCAAGAAATTCTTCTTCAGTTGATCAACACAGCATTTCCCAGCTGCTTCCTGCACATGTGCAGTCAGAATGAAGGGCTGTAAAATAACCAATGTTGCTGCTTGATGGACTTTGGAGAGACTCCTGCAAACAGGGCAGCCCGGCCTGCTGGGGAGTGCTCTAGCAGAAATGGGTGCTAAGAAGGTGGTTGGAGGAGCCCAGCTGTGGCAAAGATGCTGCACTGAGACTTTTTATTAAAACCTTGTGGCTAGCAAGGCATATGTAAGAAGACCTGTCTCTCTACAGGCTGCCACAGTACTTTTCTTCAAGGAATAAATACCATTTTTATTTATTTACAGTTTTAACACAATATGCGTCTCTTTTGACAGTACTGAGCTGAAGCTTAAATACAAATATCAATTACTTCCTTATTATTGCAGTAATATAAAATAACTTGGACTAGATTTTGAACAATTTTGAGTGCCACAATGCATGAGTACAAAATGTCAGAGGCTTGAAAACAGCTGGATTTTCAAGGATACCTGATGCACACTTGCAGATACATAGAGATATCATTATCAGGCCCCAAGTCAGGTACAGAGCCACTGTTCTTATGTGAAAGCATGGGTATCTAACCTTGGTTTTCAAGGGTTTTGAAGCTTATCATCACCAGAAAACAGCAAAACCCTTTTCAGTTGTTAGTTGAATCAGATTGTAAAACACTGTGAGACAGAAAAACACTATTTACCTATATTTATAAAAGGATACCTGGGTCACAGATCCATTTAATTTGTGCAGAGAAAGTATGTCTTCACTAGTGAATTTGATTTAGCCTACAACCTGACAACAAATGTGCTTGAAACACCAAGGAAAACCAAACCAAACCGTTTTTCATGCATTTACCTGCTACTGTGACTGCAGCATAGTGACTGTGGGGTTCAGATTGACCCGACTATCTGAGTGCTGCAGCAAAAATCACCGGAGTGAGAAGCCCATCAGTGTGGAGCCGGTCTGTGTAGGCACACGGCGGGGTTTGCCGTGCCCACAGCAGAGCCCAGGAGCTGCGGCGGGGCCGGAGCCGGGCGGCATTGCCGGGCATCGCTGCTGCTGGGGCTGGGGCTGGGGCTGGCAGAGCTGAGGGCGGCAGGCTGAGCCCTTTGGGGAAACGCCCTCTTGAGAGAAAAGATGGCAAAAATGTTCCTTTTCTGGAAGAAAGCTGATTTAAAAGCTGTAAGCAGACTGTTTTCGTGAGTGATGCCTGCCACAGTGGGGCAGGAACTGTGGTTTGTTCTCTGGCCTTCTTTACAAGATTGATTTCTCAGCTGGATTATGCTACCTTGGCTTCATATGCCTCATCTATGGGGAAGGAGAGATGGAAACAACCACACTGCTGTTCCCACAGCCTTCTGCCTGGAGAATAACAGATATTTCTATCTTAATAAAATAATTGTAAAAATAAAATCTAAAGATTTATATGCTGGAGGAGAGATGAAGAAAAGGTTTTTCCCTAAGTTTTGGTGCCAGATTATTTTCTCCAGTTAATTATAAAATTATTTAAAGGAATACTCCCCATGGTGCTCATTTTCTGGAGGTGGTTGCTATGTAAGATACCTGCCAGGAGGCTGGGATGTGACAGGACATGCTCCACACAAGTCCATGCATGTGGCTGGGATGTGACAGGACACGCTCCACACAAGCCCATGCATGTGGCTGGGATGTGACAGGACATGCTCCACACAAGCCCATGCATGTGGCTGGGATGTGACAGGACACGCTCCATACAAGCCCATGCATGTGGCTGGGATGTGACAGGACACGCTCCATACAAGCCCATGCATGTGGCTGGGATGTGACAGGACATGCTCCACACAAGCCCATGCATGTGGCTGGGATTTGACAGGACACGCTCCACACAAGCCCATGCATGTGGCTGGGATGTGACAGGACATGCTCCACACAAGCCCATACATGTGGCTGGGATGTGACAGGACATGCTCCACACAAGCCCATACATGTGGCAGACTGCCCCTGCCAAGGGCAGGCAGCAGCCTGGGGACCTCCTCTGAGAGCAGATGTTTGTGGCCATCCATTGGTTTTGTTGCTTGTTCTGCAGGGATTTGTGATATGATGTGCCCCTCCACGTACTCCTCACATGTCAAAAACCTGATTTCCCAGGAAAATGATGGCCCACACAAGGCTGGGGCTGGCTGGAAGCTGAGCAAGTGTTCCTGCTGGCTCAGCAGTCACCTGCAGCTGTATGCACGATAAGCACCTGGAAAGTAACCTGAGCTTCCTGCTGGAAGGGAGTAGCCAAAGCTAGGTTGGGCTGGAAGGTGAACATGGAATCCAAAATATTTGTGCCTTAACTGTTAGATCAGCTCATCCAAATATACAGCTCATCAAAACAAATATTGTAAAAATAAACTGCACAGATGCTACCTGCACTGGAAGTTTAATATATGTTTCAAAACAAAAAAAAACCACCCTTTCCTTTGGACCTAGCTAGTCATTGCATGGCAGTATTTTCTGGACTGAGTTTATTGATGGATGAGAACATTAAATAGTTAAAAGGATTCTTTCATTTCGGTGAATCCTTCACTAGGACAAAATAAACAAACAAGGAAAAACTGCCCAGATCCTGCTCCTACTTTAAGTCATGGCAAATGTTGTGATGGTGACTGCTGCCACACAGCTAAAGGACTAAGGCACTTTGTAAATCAAATTTCAAGTAAAGAGATTGGTTTGTGAAGCCTCCTCGGCGTGGAGTCACAAGCTGTCAGAGTGTATTAGCATTATGTTACTGGAGTAAAAAGCAAAACAAATTAAGATGTTTAACAGCTGAAATCTGAAACAAAATTGTGTTTAATGCTGAAAATCTTGTTAACATATTTTCAGGCTTCCCTTTCCCCAGATATTAAATCTCAGTGTGTTTGCAAGCATCTTTTTATCACACATAGAAGCCCACTGTGAGGGAATGAGAACTGTACATGACATATGGTAAGGACGGTGTTTCACCCTGCATGCAAAAGCCTCCTCAGCATTGCTGCAGCATCCAGCGGCACATGGGGAGGTTTTAAGGACCAGGAGAGACACACAGCTGGAATTCCCTGCGTGTGCAGGGTGACAGAAAGCATTGCATCAACAGCAGCAGGCCCAAACTGAACATTGCACATGTTGTAGCATTTAATGTGAGGGGTAATTTGAACTCCCAAACTGGTTTTTCTTTCATATTGGCTCCCACAATGAAAGAACCATTAAGGGTTTTAGTGATCTTCCAAGACTCTGCTTCTAGCAGAAAATTGGCTCCTTCTCCTTGGACACAAGACCAATTTTTAATTGAATTTCAAGAGATGATGGATGTTGTACTTTATTCCAAGTCTATATGCTAAATTAACAAGGCTGTCTGCTTAGTTTCCTCTTTTGAAACCACACTGAGATGAGTTTCTGCTAATTCTCTTACACAGGGCATTAGACATGTGAACGGAGTCCTTATTCAAGAATTGAAATAATGGGCTTTTTTGCCAAGCTTATTACTTTGGGTAATAATTTGAGCTGTGAGGCAGCAACAATAATTTGCTTTCTGAAAAAGGATTAGCAGTTGAATTATTTCAAGTAGAATGAAACTAAACATATATTTTCATCAAAATATTAAAAAATTAATATTAACTTTTAAAAGTGTATCGTAGAGCAGGGACCATGCCATTAGGTGGGCTCATTTCATGTTTGTTTTCCCTCATGCTCCCCCTGGTCACTTTTAAAGATAACAGAAAGTCCTTCAGGAGTACTTTGGATTACAGAGTATGTTTAGCCCGCATTAGGTTTATTTATCCAGTTATTAGCATGTTAACAGATGCTGTTGATCAGTCAAATATTTGATTTGGCAAAACACAGAAAAAAAATTGTTAAAAACTGAATGTTTTTCTCAACTCTGGCCACTGCAGTAAAATTTACATAATACTGTACATGAAGATGTTTCACAGAGATAAGCCATTGGGAAGGCAATTTAGAATGAAATTTTGGACAGAACCCAGAAAATTTGAAGGCAAAACTCTGAACAACTGGGCAAAACCAAGAGCCAGCTCTATTGAGTCTATGTATAGTGTTCTACCAGTAGAAGCTGAGTTGTTTCCTGAAAATGGTGGGGTGGCCAGAGAGGAGGCCACCTGCTTTGAGGGCTGTGGTTGGGATTGCTTAAACAGCAATGCACCTGCAGCTGGGAACACCTCTGCATGGGTGCCTGTTCTTTCTAAATTGGAATGGTTAAAAGCAATTGTGCCTGTAATTCTAAAGGGGCCCAGGATGGCAATGAATATTCCTAATGGTTTCCTTTTGGCAGCACAGACCCAGCAAGTCTTCTCACTTCACATGAGCTTCTGAGATGGACTGAACAAACTGGCCACATGGAATGGGGCTCTCACTTCATGCATCACAAAATCTTTTTCTCTACTGGAAAAAAGAAACCAATGCAAAAAGGCATCTGTCAGTGTCTTCCTCAAGAGGAGGTGAAATACAGAGATGACATATATCAACTACATAAAGCAACAGGATGAAAGAGTGTGGTTGAACCAGTTGAGTAATTTAAGCATGGAATAAATATAATAATATAACACATTTTCCATAATTGAATAATGGCCTTCCCACAAGTGACACAAGGTGGAAAAACATGTTCAAGTCTTTATTCAGCTGTGATTATGCTTCCAAACAGTATCTTGTTAAATAAAATAGTAATAAAATACCAAGTCTTTTTTACAGTTTTATATTTCAAAAATCTTTCAGTCCTACTTATGTCAGACACCAGTCTCATCCTAGTCCTCCCTTGCTTAGAGGTTGCCAGAGGTTCCCTTTTTGTTAATGTTTTCTGCAGCAACAGAATGACTCAGAATGAGTTTTAATTATGGCTCTAGCCTTAATGATCCTGCAGAGCTCATCATTGGATCCTGGAAGAAGCTAATGGCTTATCTGTTCTGTATTATTGTTCAAATCTTCTTCTCCATCAGTTTTCCATCAATGATATGTCATTTGTTTGAATTGTATGCTAGTGAGTCAACTACTCAAAATTTAAAAATACACTCTGGCAGCTAAATAGAAGAATACATTTTGAAGTTATTTTCTTAGAGCATGAAATTGGTGTGAGTTTTGAAATACTGTATCCTCATAGAGCTGCACTGATGAGTTGTATCTGATATGCTTTTATAACTAACGTTAGTCTCACTCAATGACACAAGTGAGTAAGCAATTTGTGCCTCCTGACACAGTAACAGAAAACTTATTTCTCAACAGCTTTGCCACTGATAGTTAGCAATAATTTTAATATCTTTGCTCAACAGCCAGCAGCATGGTTAATACCCAGTTTGTTAAAGTCACAAATCCCTTTCAATGATCCACAAATAAAAGTCCTTCTGCTAAAAGTGAATTTTTCTTCCACAGCTCCTTGAAGCATGAGGTGGTGGTTTTGTCAGCAGCACAGAGCTGGCAGCGATGGCAGCACCTGGGCATTTGACACCTGTCATTGCAACCCCCTAAACTGCGAGGCAGATTGGCTCCTGGGGGAAAGGGGGATCCAGGCGCTCATGGAAAAGAGAACAGAATGGCTTCCTTGAAGAAAAACTGTTTGGGGACAATTCATAGCCTCAATGAGCAAACAAGTGACATGTAAAAGCAGGTTTGATGCACTGCTGGACAACCCCCTGGAGCCCTGCTGCCATTTGTGGGCGAATGGAGACTGTGCTTGCTGCAACAGAGGAAATAGTTACTATGGAGGAGAATAAATTGCATTTCTAGTGCAAGAAAAATCCAGCACACCTCTAAAGACATGTCTCACCTTCTACCTCTGTGCAGAAAATCTGGGAGACATGACTCCCTCCTGGATAGCAGGACACTCCCAGATGAAATCTGAGTTCTCCTCTGCCTGAAACTGCGGTGCCAAAGGACCCTCTTCAGAAAACACATCCCTGGTGGCTAATTTGTCACTGGGAATTTATCACAGAACCTAAACTGATCTGGGAAATGCAAAAGAGACACACAGAGGAGTTTCTGAGCCTGCACTTGCAGGCCATGGAGAGGTTTTGGCACAGCTGAGTTTCAGTGGGATCAGAGTCCCCTAGAGACACACAGCAGCACATCTCCCCCTTACCTTCTCTTCTGCCTGAGGATTCAGAAAGGAGAGTCTTCAAAGGTCTCCCACCTGTTCTGCCCACAACAGGTATAATTTTGCTGGGGGATTTGGAGGAATTAATGTTATATCAATCTCTCTTCCCTGCTACCCCAATTAAATGCCTATAAGAGAGCTTTTCTTCTCCTATTTCATTTCAGCTTCAGGATAAAACTAAGTGATTCCCAATGTGTGGTTTTATTATTAAAAGTTATGCTGAATAGCTTCCATTGAAACCAGTATTTGCTGAAACTTCTCAGCAGCTGTAGGTCCAGAAAAATCTCAGGCATTCAGGTATGTACCAAGGCTCTTCATGCTGTGCTAGGATTAGTGCTTTCATTTAGTGCTTTCATTTCAAAGCACTATTGTGTCTTTGGTTCTGCTGACCCTTAATCCTCATATACTGTCAATACTGGTGTGTGTTGCCATTTTGGGGTACTTGCCCTCCAGATCTTAACAGATTTTTCTTCTTTAAAACTATTGATTAAGATGATTTACCCACTGCAGCTATTTTTGTTCCTTCATGGGAGTGCTCTCTCACCTTTCTGTATATCTACCTGCTCAAGAAGATTCTTCAGCTGTACCAGCAGCTTTCACACAAGCCTGACAAGCCTGAGAGTGAAAGAGCAGCAACCTCAGCACTGGCAGGGAATTAAGCCTATAATCTAATGGGGTTTCTTTTTCCATTTCTAAATAATGGGATTCTATTAGACCAAAGTGTAGTCGCCCATAATGATAATTTATTGTATAGCATATCTGAATTTTGCCTTTTATAAATCACAGAGAATTACACCACACAGTTATATAATTGAATCTTCTATTGTATCATTAATATTTTTCATTGGTTAGAGAAACCCCTTTTTATTCAGAATTCACATATGACCGGGTTTAGAATTTACAGAGGGTTTAATATGCCTATTTTTTATGTGTTTCAATATTTTCATTTTTATTTCTTTTAAATATTTTGTAAGAATTCTTTAAAAGCATTTTATACTTATGAAGTTTTGTACATATCATTCTGGACAATCTTAAAGACAAATGTAGCCATAAGTTTGTGTATATATATCCTAAAATTTCAACAACAACAAAATGTCATGATCTTTGAAAAGAAATAATTGAGGTTAAGTGATTCCCACATTGACATTTAAATGTATTAGTGGTATACACCAGTGAAAGTATTGATCAGTGAAAGTAATCAGCAATAATAGGAAAAATTAATCACTTTGGAAGATTTATTTGACTTCAGCTGTGGAATGTACTGTGGCCAGGACTGAAGTTGACCCTGTGAATATAACAGGGACTATTACCAAACAAAACAACAAAGACATGTAAATGAGGGAAAGCTGGGAGGGCACATTGTAACTTGCTATTAGAATATTGAAATAAGGAGTGGAGTACAGCCTAAGACTTGGATCTACTGTTCATAAGTCCATTTCTAGATTTGAACAGCAACAGATGATTGAGAAGAACACTCAAGAAATTTGTTGGTAAAAAATTTTTGTCAAAGGTCTCACCGTCAATAAGTGGAGATTGGCTTTCACCCTGAAATGGGTGGGTTTATGTCAGAAATCTTTCAGAATATTTTATTAACTGAAGCTGTACCACCCAGATATTCTTACTTAAGAGCTCATGTTTTTTTCAGAATTCAGTTAAAATCCTCACATCTACCCAATCTTGTGGCAATGAGTCTCAGCTTGACTATCTAGTGACTGGGTGTGTTCCCTTTTTCTGGTTCTAAGCTAAGTCAGGAATCAATTAATCACACTGTTATGTGTTATCCTACTTCTTTTCTCCTAACCAGTTTAGGAAGGAAATCAAGTGATGCAGTTATTGAGAGGTGAGATTACATCAGTAAAAACCTGAAGGGACTGGTCTGATTTCTCCAGTGTTTTAGTATTCATACTTAGTATGATATAGCACAGCACTGAGTAATACAAATTATTAATTCAAATAACTTCTCCACTTTTCTGTGGAGATGATATGTGCTCTTGATCCTTCTTACCCCTTTCCTGTGAGTGGCACCAGGTTTGATAATCAGTGACTCAGGCCAGAAATACTTCAGGAGTGCTACACCCCCAGTGGGAATTGATTGTGATGGGAGTGAAGGGCTTAGATGTCCATCTAGAGCATCCTCCTTTCCTGCAGCAGGACAAAACCACCCACACCATGTTTATCTAACTTGTTGTCTCCATAGAGATAGTCCCAGTGATAATTAGATTTGGATGTTTAAAGCATCCCTGTTCTAAGATAGGCTGTCACATAATGCATTACAAGCGCAGGCAGTAGCAGCAGATAGAGTTTTAACTACCTCTTCTTCCAGATGTAAGGAGATTTTGGTATTAAAAATTGAGACACAGTCTTTAAATAAAGTGTACAACTTTGCCATTAAAGTGAGTTCCTCAGATACTGGCATGCTAGTTGTGGCAGCATTTTTTTGCAATATTATCTATGGAGATTCCTGAACTGCTTCTTTTCAGAGTTCACACCTTTTGGTAACCTTTTTAAAGATAATAGAGCACAAATATTTTGGTAGCTCTTTCTAGAAACAGTTTGATATTGTGAAATAAAGACAGGAGTAAGAGCTTCTGAATTCTCCTGACAACACTGATTTGAGATTATTTCAAACTGTAATGTCAGACTCTTTAAATTGAAAAAAAAAAAGTCAGAATAACCTGCAGCTTGTGACAGCCTATGGAATGTATCTCTGTAACTGTACATTGCATTGAACTCCACTAACACAGTTGTGATAAACCTCAATGAAAATTAAAATTTCTACCTTGTAGCAACTCTGCTGCTGCTCCCCATCTGCAAAGCTGAGACAAACACACAAGGACTCACTGAAGCTGAATTCTTTCTTGCTTTTCTGGAATAGAGTCCTGCAAGCCCCAGGAAGCCTCTGGCAGAAAGCTGCACAGAGCCTCACAGAAGGAAAGCAGGCCAGGGCTGAGCCCAACCCAGCCTGTCCATGGTTACTCACAGAGAAGCAGGAGGAGGGAGTGGATTATTCCTGGCTCCTGTTGGAAATGAGCCCAGAATGTCAGTAACTGCTGGGTGCCACAGCTGGCTGCAGGTAGCTCAGCTTCAGCTCCCTTGTCACCAGGGGAAAAGGCAATGAGCTGGGACAGGGCAGCCAGCTGGGGCTGGGCTGGGATGGGATGGGCTGGGATGGGCTGGGATGGGCTGGGATGGGCTGGGCTGGGATGGGCTGGGATGGGATGGGATGGGATGGGATGGGATGGGATGGGATGGGATGGGATGGGATGGGATGGGATGGGATGGGATGGGATGGGATGGGATGGGATGGGATGGGATGGGATGGGATGGGATGGGGTGGGCTGGGCTGGGATGGGCTGGGATGGGATGGGATGGGATGGGGTGGGATGGGATGGGGTGGGATGGGATGGGATGGGGTGGGATGGGATGGGATGGGATGGGATGGGATGGGGTGGGATGGGATGGGGTGGGATGGGATGGGATGGGATGGGATGGGATGGGATGGGATGGGATGGGATGGGATGGGATGGGATGGGATGGGATGGGATGGGATGGGATGGGATGGGATGGGATGGGATGGGGCTCCCACTCCCTGCCATGGCTGAGGTGAACGAGCCCCCATCCTCTGCCCTCCAAACCATACATGGGGTTTTACCTGCCCTGAAAGCACAGGTGTTTGTGGCTGTGTCCTTGGACAGGGGCTGCTGCAGGCACTCTCTCAGGAGGTCTCAAGAAGTGAATTTACTTTCAAAGGCATTGAGCCTCCAAGCTCCATCTGGGTGCTCTGGGTGATGCATGCCTCTGAAAGAAGCAACCCAAACTTTCCTGAATGCCATGTCCATGCCAATGACCAGTTCTCTTAGCCACAGGTTTCACAGCCTCCACTTCTTTTCTGTAATGAATAACCACAGAAATTCCTAAAATGTGTGCTTTCTTCCCTGGATAGGCTTTCCTCTTAGGAGAAATTAATATATTGATTCTATTTCTATAGACATCTTTCTGTGAAACAATACTCAGGTGAATGTTTCTGAAGACCCCATCCATGTGTTAAGCCTGATGATAGAGGCCTCGGTGCTGACATCAGGTTTCAGACTGCTGGAAAGCAGAGTTTTGCTCACTTGTACTTCCCAAGACCACTTGAACTTTTATCTAATACTGTTGATAAACTCCAAAAGCAATTTAAACACTCTTTGAAGCAGCAAGAGATGCCACTGGAATTCCCTTACTACCTCTTTTTCAGAAAGAAATGAGAATAAGAAGTACTAGTACTAGTACTAGTCATACTAGTATGAAATAATACTTATTTTAATTTATATATGTTTATATTAATAATAATGCTTCTTTTTAATTGCAAATATTTTTATTTCCTGTTGATACGATAGTCATGACAAGGATCAGCCCAAAAGAGCATTTCCTCTCTCTGAAGGAAATTTTCATCCTAAAAGATGAAAGCATGAGCTTTATTTTCATGACTAAAATTTCTTGAGCTGTTTCTGGATGAATTTCCCACAAATCAAGAAAATGGTTTTCCTCTCAAATCATTCCTTGGCCTACGTGATGAGCTGTTGTGTGAAGCACAAGGGACAAAGATGTTTTTCTAAGATGGAAATAATCAGATTTAAAATCTTTAATTTTCAGATTATAGTAGCATCCCAGTTGAAGCCACCAGTTTATTTCATAGCAGTTGGAAAAGAACAAATAAAATTGGTGGCAGAAATAGAAAGTTTCACCTCCCATTGATATATAGGCTTCACAGAGCTGATCTGCTTTACTGATAATGAAGGTAATCTATACATTAATGTTTTTTGACTCTTAATATTCATGCCAAATGTGCATTGAGAGGTACTGACAGGTACTAGTTTCATAGGTGTCTAAGAATTAACAGTGATTTTTGTGTCCCATTCCCCCTCTGTACAGTGGCGATGCTTTCCATGTAAAGAAACCCCAGATTTTGACTTGAGAAAGAGCCCATGCCTCAGACCACAGCGGTAAGCTGACAGCCTTGGCTGGGGTCAGCCTCATTCAGAGGATTCCTGCCAGGGACACTTCAATGGTGTCAAAAAAAGGTGGGAGGAAACGAGTGTTTAAAAATAAAAATATATTCTGATGGACCACTGGCACTTATCATGATACCTGCTTTTCCCATTGGTCGGTAACACTTTGATAACTCTATTGAATAGTGCAAATATATAAAGATTAAACAATTTAGACACATTTGCTTATCATTGAAAGGGATTGTTTGTACTAATTGTAATTTTCCTGTATGCTGGCCTCGTATTCCTTAGTAGCAAAATTAATATTTGCATCATTATGCATCCATCAAAGAGATTCAAACTGCAATCAGAAATTAATTTTTCTGCTCAAATTGGAAAGAAGTGAGAGTGTGTGCAAGAGCCAAATTCAACATTAGACTTGAATTCTAGCTCTTGGTATTTAAAAGAGCAAACAATGAAATACTCAAATTGTTCCAAACATATAATGTGAATTTACCTCCAAACTCTTCAAAATGCAATATGATCATGTTGAATTTGAGTTGGATTGTATAATGAATTATCATTTATTTGAACAATGTGAGAGGGTAAACCCAAGAAAAATAAAAGCCCCTATATTCATTTCTTTACTGGAGCATCTTTTGGCTTCTCAGGTCCTTTTGTCCAGACTTCCTTGCTTTGTGAGCCTCAGAGAACATCTCAGTGTTAAGGACCATCTTTCCTGTTCAGCCCTGACTGGTACCACTGGCAAGCAGCCTTTTGGCATCCTCTTCCTGCCTGGGCTCCTGCTGGGTGCCCCTTGGCCTTCCTCTAGCAGCAATCCTTAGGTCATTGATTTAACTGATACTCCTTTTTCAAGCTCCTGCCTTTTCAGACAGGCAGGAGAAGTAAACTTTGTATATTTTCAAACCATCCATTTCTACCTGACTGAACAGTCATGAAGGTTGATGAATTAACCATTCCAACTGATCTGCCATGGGCCCACTGGCCCTTACAGATGGGAATGCAATATGCCTCAGGCCTCCCATGGCTCCCCTTGCTCTGGGGGAGACCAGAATATGGAAAGCAGTGGCTTGGGAAAAGACTTATGTGTCAGTGACAGAACAGAAGTCTCCAAAAAGGACTAATGATAAGTTTAAATACCTAAGTGGAAAATGGTGGTCTGAAATACAGAGGTGATTTTAGCTCCGTATGAACCATTATTGAGAGAGACACTGCACTGTTTGGTACTATCCTAGCATCCCTTCTGCAAGGCATCTTCAGAAACATGAGAGAGTGGTTCTATATCTGGAAAATCTGTAGATGTTTGAGCCTCAGGGATTGTGAGAGACATAAAGAACACAGTCTATTTAACTTACCAGGAAGAAGAGAGACCAAAATGCAAACCAGTTTACAGTGTGAGAAAAGAGAGGTCTAGCAGGTAGGCAGCTAGGTCCACTCTAGAAGCTGAAGCCTCTGTATTGGAAATAAAGCCCAAGTTTTAGCAGGCAAAATAGTGACCTTGACCGAAAAATAGTAGTGTGTTGTTATCCCTTGTTGATTTCAATGCACAACTGCATGCCATAAAATCTAACCTCGCCATCTTCACACAGCAAGGCCTGTCCAGGAGAGATATCTGTAAATCACCCTTGGCTGGTTGGTTGCTTTACTGGTAATACAAGTCTGACCTTCTCTAACAGCTCAGGGGTCGATTCAGCCTTGGTAAAGCAGATTGAGCACTGCAGCTTCTCCAGCCAGAAAACCTTTCCATGTAGACCACTATTAGCAGAACTGCTTGGCTCTCCACAGCTAGGTAATTCCTAGAGGCAGTTCATTTACTTTTAACAAAGATATTCTTAGATCATGGAATCACTTCTGGAAGAAAAAGTAAAATGGCAAAATCTGCCCACAATAAAACAAAACACATATTTAAAAATGCATTCTAGTTGTTTTCCTCCATAAAATGCACTGCATAATTTATTGTAGCATTTTAAACCTAATGTTTCAAGTACTTTATTAGCTAAACAGCCCTGGCTCCATTTGCCACACACATTTTTAATCGTGCTCTCCCAAGCTCCCCAGCCATGCAGATGTTGCACACTGCAGATGACAAGGCCCTTGCAAAGTTTGCTTCTCTGCCAAACCGACAGACTTTTTTTTCCCTTTTTTTTTTTTTTTTTTTTTTTTTTTCCACAGACTGTGCCAGAGTCAGACGGAGTTCATCGCCCCGACGCCCTTGCAGCGAACCCGGGGGTGCCTGGCTCCAAGCGCTGCCCTGGCAGGGGGCACCGAGATGGCGAGCCCGGCTGCTCTCGGGGAGGGACCTGTCCTTGCCTGGGCGATTCCGTTCCGACAGACCTGGAGCGGCCCGCTCCCCTTGGCAGCGCCGGGTGCCTTCAGCCACCCCGTGGGCCCCGGCACATCGGCCCCGGCTGCGGGGGAGCGGCCGGGCAGGACCGCGGGCGGCAGGGCCGGGCCGGGTGCTGCTGGTCCCGCTGCCCGGTCCCGCTGCCCGGTGCCGCTGCTGGTCCCCCTGCCCGGTGCCGCTGCCCGGTCCCGCTGCTGGTCCCGCTGCTGGTCCCGCTGCCCGGTGCCGCTGCCCGGTGCCGCTGCCGGTTGCTGAACGCAGCCCGGTGCCGCTGTGCGAGGCCGCCGGGTGGAGCTGCCGGCCCGGGGGCAGCCGAGCCCGCGGCCGCCCCGCTCCCTGCCCTCGCTGTGGGCAGAGGATGCAGCAGCAGGAGTGCTGCTCTAAGGGCTGGCGAAGGCTCTCTGCAGCCTGTGGGTTTTGCCCTGTTTGTTTTCCTTTTAATGGATATCCTGTAATATTGTCCATCTCCCATCTCCAGTTTCCGAGGTAGTGACAAAAGGTCAAATCTGACACATCTTCTCCCCCTAGTCAGCCCGTTTGCAAATAATTAATAAGGGCACAATTAGACAGTAATGATGGAACGGGCAGTTATAGTCTTCCTGATGGTAACGGAGATGGATGCTACTGAGCAAATCTTTTCTTGATGACGCAGTTCAGGTTCTGCGACATGAGCCTTGGATCTCTCTCAGAAATAACCCCGAGACCTCCCCCCAAATAAAGCCCTAACAAGAAGTCAGAAGAGCACCGCAACTATGTTTGCTTTTGGCTTTTATTATCAACAATCAATTAATGGTACACTCTTGGAAAACTATATGCACATGTAGAAATATTTCCCCTTTTAAATAGAAGCATTCATTTTAACCACATATAAATAAATCTGGAAACCCTGAACATAATTTATGACCATTATGCTCACGAACATATTCCAACAGGTAGGGAAAAGAAAAAAAAAATGAGACGACATGCAACCAATAATAAAAATATATATAATTGCCTGAACCTGGTCTCTCTAAACGCAAAGGGAATCGAACCCGTGAGAACCTTATTTCTCCATAAAGACACGCCATAGAGACTACGAGAAGGGAAAACATTATTTATACGGTCAACTAGACAAGTCTGTACTGATATTAACACTATACAGTTGAGTCACAGAACACAGTTGTAGAAAGACACGGAAAAAGAGAAAGCATACCTGGCGACATTCAACTAAGAGCTATAGTTTGTGCCTTGTAAAATAAAATTAGAAAACCCTAACGGAGATGCCTAAAAACTGCGTAGACCGTGTAATAATAATAATTAATAATAATTAATTAATAATAAATACAGGCCGCCCTCCGTGAGGAGCGCGGGCCCTGCAGGGACCGGATCCGCGGTACAGGAAGCGGCAGCGGCCGCCGGGTCAGAGCTGAACCCGGCGGGGCGCCGGCGGCGGCGGCAACGGAGAGACCCAACGGAGGGACGGTGACACCGGACGGTGGAGGAAGGACCAGCCCCAGGCGCGGGGCCGGGGTCGGCGGGAGGGTGGCGGGGAGGAGGGGAGGAGGGGAACAAGACGCTTTGTCCCTCCGGCTGACCGTGAAAAGGAACTTAAAAATCCCCACGGGCGGGCGAGAAGGGCGCCCCCCTCGCGGCCGGGCGCAGTCCCCGCGTCCCGCCGCTCCCCGCGCAGCGCCCCCGGCACGGCCCGGCCCGGCCCGGCCCGGCCGCCCTGCCCCGCCCGGCGGAGGCGCTGCGGGACCGGGCCGAGGCCGAGGGGAGCCGGGCGCGGCCCCCCGAGGAGCGCGGGGTCCCTGCCCCGCGGAGCCCGGCGCAGCCCGGGCCTGGTCATTGCTATGGGAGGGCGGCGGGTACTAATGAGCGGGAGGGGCCGCCGCCGCCGCCGCCGCCGCCGCTCAGAACATGCCGCTCTTGACGAGGCTGCCTTTGGTGCCTCCGGGCCGCTGCAGCGAGGAGAGGACGCTGGCGAAGGGGCCGCCTAACGAGTCGGGGATGGAGGTGATGGGCCCGGGCCCCGGCGCCCAGCCCTGCCCCGGCCCCGCCGCCGCCAGCCCGCCGGGCCCCGCCGCTGCCTTGCCCGGCTCGCCCCCCGGTCCGCCGGGCCCCGCCGCTCCCTGCCCGGCCGCGGGGCTGGGGCCGCCGCCGCCGCCT